>NW_027362765.1:10011178-11309267 GCF_046119375.1 Phyllobates terribilis
TGGAAACATGGACCAGAGCTAAAAACGAATCCCTGGTGCCCACTGGATTCAGGGAAATCTCAGTCCCTGCCCTGAAAAAGAAAATCATCAAACAGGGCCGCTGCTCAGGAGAAATATCGGTCTGGTATAAAGAGGAGCTCCAATCGTACATCAAACCGATGAAGAGAGGAGACAGCCACATATGGATCAAAATCAGCAGCTCCATCCTCACTTCTCTATACACACCTATATGTGTATAGGATTATAATGTTTATTACAATATTATGGTTATATAAGAGATTTAAAGAATGTGGAAGGTTAATTGTAAGATATAGTAACTGCAAGTTATCAGACGGTAATGGGCAAGCTGAAAGGATATATAGGAGAGATGCATGTATGTCATCCCTATGGTATGTTATTTTATTATTGCATGTACTGGTTTCTTGTTTTGTAAAAAAAAAACTAATTAAAAAATCTCAATAAAAATTGATTGGATTAAAAAAAAAAAAGAATAGGAAAAAGGCTTCTCCCCTGTGTGGGTTCTCTGGTGTCTAACAAGATCTGATTTATGGTTAAAACATTTTCCACATTCTGAACATGAAAAAGGCTTCTCCACTGTGTGAGTTCTCTGATGTGTAACAAGAGTTGATTTCTCTGTAAAACATTTCCTACATTCTGAACATGAAAAAGGCTTCTCCCCTGTGTGGGTTCTCTGGTGGATATTAAGATGTGCTTTCCGGTTGAAACATTTCACACATTCTGAACAGGAAAAAGGCTTCTCCTTAGTGTGAGATCTGTGGTGTATAACAATATCTGATTTCCGGTTAAAACATTTCCCACATTTTGAACATGAAAAAGGCTTTTCCCCTGTGTGAGTTCTCTGGTGGATATTAAGATGTGCTTTCCGGTTGAAACATTTCCCACATTCTGAACAGGAAAAAGGCTTCTCCTTAGTGTGAGATCTCTGGTGTATAACAACATCTGATTTCCGGTTAAAACATTTCCCACATTATGAACATGGAAAAGGCTTTTCCCCTGTGTGGGTTCTCTGGTATATCAAGATGCACTTTCTGGTTACAACATTTCCCACATTCTGAACATGAAAAAAGCTTCTCCCCTGTGTGAGTTCTCTGGTGCTTAACAAAACCTGATTCTGGTTAAAACTTCTGCCACATTTGGAACAAAACAATCTATTGTCCGTGGTGTGTATTTTTTGATATTTAAAAGTAGACTTTGAGGGTAAAACTATTTCCATTTTCTGAACGTGAAAATGACCTCTTTCCTTTAGGAGCAGTTCGTTTTTTAATGCTTATTTTTTTATTTTTATTTTCCTTCATAGTCGGTAATGAATCAGAAGACAGGACCTGTTCCATAGGCTTAGATGATAGATCTTTGCTTTGAAGGGAAGATGGGATATCTGGAGAAATGGTATTCTCAAGATCATCCGATTTAAAAATCTCCTGTCTCTCTGATCTTTTGGTACAGTCATCTGCCCAGAAAAAAAACAATTAATAATTTTGAATAAAATATCCTTGAAATTTATATTTTTGAACATTTTTACTTAAAATGTCTGTAGAAATGGCAAGTTATTGACAGAATGACAGTGAAACGTGAAAACCTCATAGGATGAACCAGTAGAACGTGGTGTTCAACTGTTTGTTCATTCTGTCTCCAAAATATGGAATAAGAAGCCATCAAAAAATGTTATGTAGGCAAAAATGATACCAATAAAAACGTCTACTCATCCATAAACCAATCCAGCAAAATCCGGTCTCCCAAAGTCAAATATCCCCTTTGCTTCTGAGCCTTGCTGTGTGCCTAAACCATATTTAGCATTCATGTATTTGGCATTACTATAGTGAGAAGAACCCACTTAATTTACGGTGTGTGTCTCCTGGAGCACAATCTGGGCACTATGTGTTGGGTAATGAAATGGCACATGTGTAATTTTCACTCTCAAACATCCACTGCGTGCTAATTTCTGGAAAGTGACACTGGAGTCAAAATATTCAATGCACCAATAGTTAATTCATTGAGGGTTATAATTTTCCAAATGGAGTTACTTTATGGTGATTTCTACTGCTCTGCTTTTCTGTCATTTATATTAAGGCTTCTGTAAATGATGTGTCCCATCTCCTCTGGTGATAAGCAAGGCAGTCCCTGGGATCTGGAAAATGGAGTATATAGCACCAAGCCTGTTAGTGGTGGCCATCTTTTGAGCTGCCAGGTGACCATGACCAGTGCCCCTAATACAATGTATCTGCAAACTATTCCACCAAGATCTGCATTACAATAGCTAAATGGCACTCCTTCCCTTCTTAACCTGCCATCTGACCAGACAGTAGTGTACAACCGTATATAGGGCATAGTCAAATTCAAGAGAAGTTTAAAAATAATTTTTAAGGTCCATTTGTTTCCTATTATCCTTTGTGAAGAATTCCAAAGTTATCACCAAATAAAGTGACACACGTCAGATTTGAAAATGGAGCCTGATTATTAACACAAAACTGGTTGCAGAAAGGGGTTAAATCAGAGTATTTTGGGAACTAACTACTGTAGTCAAAAACTGAGATTATAGACAATAACATCTACTGAAATGATCAAACTCAACAGTCTTCATCAGTTAAAAACGAGTAACTAGTGGTGAAACCACTCTGGGGTAATTAGAGTATGGGGCTCGGTGGCTCTTGGCAATCTAAACTATCATAAGGGCCAATATTTTCTGTCAGATGACTTTCAAGAAGAAATATTAGACATTTAAAGACAACTTTTTATAATAGTGCAGAGCGGAGGTGTCTTAAATTTAGCCCTCGGGCATTGGGAAGAGGTAATGGAGATCTTCTTTTAAAGACAAGGGAGGGAGTTACAGAGTCACATAAGTGAATCAGGCCGATCCCACCACAATCAAATTATCGTAGAGAATGAACCTGTAAAAAAAGACAGAATAAAATATATGTTACATTCCCAACAACAACGTGTGTATCAGGGAAGAACTACAACACTAAACCGGAATTGCAGTCATTTATGGTGGACCATTGGAGCTACTATGAGTTCTGACGAGAAGAGTAGAGAAAGTATTAGTGCTCCCTGTTTCAGGAGAGATTATGCAGTAATCTGAATTCCTTAGGATTTAAAACATAATGGAATTGGAGTGAATCCATGAAGCCAGGGCTTGAGCCTTGCCAACACATCTCCTGCAGGCGTGAATAAATGTATATTACAGCCTTCAGCCACGCACAGCTTAGGGATATATCATGGCATAGGTTTAATGTTTTTATGTAGTTTATCACGATCCTGTTTGAAGTTAATTGGTTTGAAAAGTCAAGATAAAGGGAAACTCTATTGTTATTGTACAGAAATTCACACTTGTCCCTCACTGCACATTTAATGTTGTCGATCATAAAAGTGAAGTTTGGCCAGAAAGACTGGACCTGGTCTTGTAGGGACCATATGAGGACATTCAGCAGCACAGAAGGGAGAGAAGGTAGATTCATCCAATAAGATATCAGGGTTCTAGGAAGCCAACAGCATCATTACCCTCCGCTTTCTCTTATTGCTAATGCCGATTCCAGTGTCGGTAAATGAGACAACAATTAGTGTTATGGAAGATGTTTTCTGTGACATAAAATATATAGGTTTTATTAGTAGATGTAAAGAAGAAAACTAAATACTGTAAAATAATAAATCTCCTCATATCTTTCCCTTATTATCTCCAGTAATTGGATTATTACACAGGATTTTTAGGATGCTACATCGTCTCATCTTCTCATTCAGGTCTCTACAATATCGGATCCTCTCAGTGAAGATCTACTATATAAGAGAATTTTCTTGATTTACCCATCAAAGATGGATATAGACAGAGACAAGATGGCGGAGAGGATATTACACCTCACCCTAGAGATCCTCTTCCGTCTTACTGGAGAGGTGAGAGATTCTGATGACGTCACATTACATCATTCTTATCTATGGGAATAACAGATGGACGGAACTGGAGAGGTGAGGACTCTGGAAATGTCTGTAGTGAGATTTATTAATGTGTCTCTCCATAACCAGGATTACACAGTAGTGAAGAAGACCTCTAGTGAGCGCTGTCAGGACCCTGTGTCTGAGGGATGGGAAAAACCCCTGAGCCCAATCACAGGACCTCCACCTCACCCCTGATACATGAGGACATCAATGACCAGAAGATCCTTGAACTCGCCTACAAGATGATTGAGCTGCTGACTGGAGAGGTGACACTGCTGGGAATGCTGGGACATTATACAGTAACGCTATGAAGGGATCGGGGGGGTGACGATATCATTGTATGTGTCAGGTTCCTATAAGGTGTCAGGATGTCGCTGTCTATTTCTCCATGGAGGAGTGGGAGTATTTAGAAGGACACAAAGATCTGTACAAGGACGTCATGATGGAGGTTCCCCAGCCCCTCGCATCACCAGTTAATAGACAGGACTAAATACACACGGCCTATAATTATCTGTATGTAAAGAATGAATTCAGTCCCTGTATGTGTTTCCTCCAGATCTATCCAGTAGGAGGACAACACCAGAGAGATGTCCCCGTCCTCTTCTTCCACAAGACTGTAAACAAGAAGATCTCAGTGTTCCTCCGGCTCATCAGGTAGATGGAGAGAAGGTGTCATTAGATCTCCCCTATGATGTGTAGACGGCTGTGAAGGTCTTGTGCTCAATTTTGTTTTAGCCACCAGTATTATATGTTTTATGCTTGTGTAATGAGAATGGTGGAAATAGGATCATAGATGTGACTTCTCCATCTGTCTGTGACTTTTACAATATTTGTTTCATGGTGAAGATCTGACCCATATTAATACTACAGAGGCATATGTGAGGTCTGAAGAGTGGTGTAAAGAGGAGATTCCTACATATGACTACCCAGGTGAGTAGTAACCACTAAATGCTGAGAAGTCATAGAGTCTTCTCAGTCACCGGCTGTGGCTACTTTATCGGTGGTGTAGTCCGGTCGTATCACAATCGTGTGATCACCATTTTTGCCACTAGAGCATAACATTCTCCTCCATCTGAAAATGTTCAAATTACTTTGTGAATTGGGAAAGCCCTTTTCTATAGCACTTACAACCTGGAGGATCCACCTACCCCCTGGGATTAGGAGACGTTACCTGCCCAGATCTGTAAACCACAAAGCCAAATGACAACGTATGTAGAATGTGCTGACGAGTGAGAAAATCACTTGAAGAAAAATATTATGATTACACATGACATGGAAATAACTACTTCATGATGAGGACGACATCTTCATCTTCTACTACAGCTCTAGATACATATTTGGCCAGAGTCCGTCACTGACTACATCACCACCAGCCGTCTATATGAATGTTTCCCGTCTTCCCCGGGCTCTACCATGTTAGATCTCATGTCTGATTCACACACAGAAGTTTGAGGCTTTTATAAAAGCTTTTTTGTTTGCACAAACAACGCAGACAGAAATTATTTGATACCAAAGCCTCCATATACAGTTTTTTATGGGGTTTACATCTGCCCTCAGGTTTTCCTATATTACAAGAAATACACCAGAAAAAAAGCAGATATTAAAATGTTTCAAAAGAAAATTGGCACCGACAATTCTTGTAAAAAGAAAGTAACTTGCAAAAAGTATTAGGCCCATTGTTATTTCTTAACAGGTTAAACATTTGTTTTTAAAAAAATAACTCTTTTGGGCACCAGAACATAGATGTACACAGCAGGGATGGCACAAGTGTAGCTGCAACAGAAACCCTGGCAGTTTAACCACTTGCTGCTGTCAAAAGGAAACATGGCATCTAAGAAGGTTTGACAAAGTTTGGCTCAATTGCCCTCCTCACCCAAGTACTCGATAGTAATAAGTTACCTTTTAACACCCCCATACACATTAGACTAAAGTTGCATTAAAGCACTGATTTCAGTGGGGTTTAGTCAACTATACAATGTATTTGGGGCCTACCGACAGATGATGTCAGGGCAGGGAAGGATCTGGCATCCTGAATTCCAGAGGTTAATCCATTTGTTCTTCCTGTAGATAATCCTCCACTAGAGGAATCTGGAGGTGACTATCATACAGACCACAGGAAAGCTGGAATATTTGTGTGTATGGTAGAGTTGGGAGAGATAGCCGTCTGCCAAATGACCGTTTAGCCAACACTTATCTCATGTGTATGGGGCCATTAGTATTACACTGACAGGCAGGGATAATACACGGCACTACAGTAGTACAGTGCATCACCTGAGCAATCAGAGGCTTGTATGTTGTATGATCGCACTAATCAGTGTTGTTTAAAAAAAAGTTTAAAGTAAAAAAAATATTACAGTTTTATCAACAAGAAATATCAGTCACTATAGTGAAAACAGATTCACTGCGCAATGTTAGGTAAGTCACGTCCATAACAACAATAGCTATAATTGGGCCCCCAACCTCAAAAGGAAAAAAAAAAAATAAAAAAATTATATATATATATATATATATATAGATATATAGATATAGAGAGAGAGAGAGAGAGAGAGAGAGAGAGAGAGAGAGAGAGAGAGAGAGAGAGAGAGAGAGAGAGAGAGAGAGAGAGAGAGAGAGAGAGAGAGAGAGAGAGAGAGAGAGAGAGAGAGAGAGAGAGAGAGAACTCATATCTCCCGACTCTGCAAGCCTGGACCAGATGATGTAGAGATGAATGAGGAAGAACAATGTCCAAGGGTACGTGCCCACGATCAGGAATAGCAGCGTTTTGGGTGCAGCTCACCTGCGCTGCGTATAAAACGCTACATTCCACATTACAAGCACAGTGGATGGGATTTATAGAAATCCCATGCCCACTGTGCTTCTATTTGACGTTGAGTAAACTCACCAGTGGTGCGGGTTTACGAGCCACAGCATGTTAATTTCTGTTGTGGAGACACTTGTCTCCGCAAACAGAAATTTCCACAATAGAATGTATTAGATGAGGTAAATCCGCATTGTTCAATGAACACATGCAGATTTAACTGCGTGATTGAATGCAGCGTATGAATGCATAATGCAGAAGAAGCAGTCCGGAAATTTCTGGTTACATGTAGCAGTACATAACTTTTGTTACAAGCCACAACAGTCCAGCAAACCATTATGAGAAGGCCCATCATCCCCTGTGTCACTACGGCCCCTGAGAGCTACTCTAAGCTCCCAGTTGATTTGTGAGGACCTCACTGGCTGAGGTCCATCGGTACAACTTCTCAGTAGTACTCTCTATGTCCATTCGATGACTGGCTTCCTCAGGGGGCTGGGGTTATAATGCAATAAAAAATGGAGTCACTTACCTTTTAAAGCCTTTGCTTTAGCACCATAGGTCCAATAGGTACCAATAAATTGGCCACTTCTATGTCCAAAATCTTAACTGCTTCTAGCTCTTTCTTCCTGCAGTCATAGTGGAGATAATATGGCGAAACTTTAAATTGATATACCACTTTTAAAGATAAATCATGTTTTAATGCTTTTAATCCTTTAATTAGGGTTTATTTACCCCTACGGTAATTTGGTAATACGTAAATATCTCATAGGTCCTGGGTTTATTAGCATCTGCACCAAGAATGGGGCTAAGTGAGAATTTATTAATTAGCCATGGGGTAGATAGTACCATTTTGTGTATGTAGGAGGCAGTACTGTGGGAAAATTTTACTGTGTGTGGGGAGGTGGCAGTCCTCTGGAAACATTATAATGTGCATGGGGCGATGGCGGTATTGTGGGAACATTAAACTTTGTGCTAGGGGAATGCTAGTACTGTGGGAACATTATACTGTGTGTGGTGGGAATGGTGGTACAGTGGAAATATTATAATCTGTGTGAGGGATGGTGGTACAGTGGAAACATTATACTGTGTGTGGGGAGGATGGTGGAACTGTGGAAATATTATCTTTTGTATGAGAGATGGCAGTACTGTAGGAACATTATACTGTGTGAGGGGCATCATACATACTGCATAAGGGGTGTAAGATTGTGCGCCATAAAAAGCGAAAATCCTCAGTGTTGTGCAGCATTTGTATAAGAAGATTGCCATCTGTCGTCCAAGCGGAACCCTCCAGAACCAATGGGAAGAGGTAGAGTTTCAGGAAGGAGTCTAGATGGTTCACCGGGTAAGGTGACTTTGATGACCCAGTTTCTTGACATAAAAGGCCAGCTCCCCAAAATGGGAGCAGATCTGTTGCCAAGCAAAGAATCGAGCACCATATGTGCAGGGGAATCTGAAGCCGAGGAACCAGGCGGGGGTAAAGCGCCCAAGTCAGCGCGTTGTGGTGCGCCGGGCAGCAGAACCCGGCCGGTGCCAGATGAGTCCCAGAATCCAGTCTATGCTAGCTAAAGCCCGAGAACCAGACCTGCGCAGGTCAAGAGCCGAAGTCTCAACTACGCCAGTCAAGGCCAGAGAACTAGACCCCAGTACTTCGGGAATGAGAAGAGCCCACAGTTGGATAAGCACCGAAGATCCGCGAGGAGATTCCTCTCGGGAGTATACGCCTACAGTGAAGAGTGGGAGGCGCAAGTGAGCCAGGCTGCTGCTTCCAGCACTGACGTATGGTACAGGGGTTGGTCCAGGCTACTACAACAAGCAGGGCAAGACTGATTGTAAGTGATGGCGGCCCAGCGAGCCTTGATAAACTTTGTCAGGAGGACTTGCATCCTAGGGGGAAGAACCGGAAACCCCCGCTAGGGAAAATAATATATACAGTGGGTACAGAAAGTATTCAGACCCCTTTCAATTTTTCACTCTTTGTTTCATTGCAGCCATTTGGTAAATTCTAAAAACTTCATTTTTTTTCTCATTAAAGTACACTCTGCACCCCATCTTGACTGAAAAAAAACAGAAATGTAGAAATATTTGCAAATTTATTAAAAAAGAAAAACTGAAATATCACATGGTCATAAGTATTCAGACCCTTTGCTCAGACAATCATATTTAAGTCACATGCTGTCCATTTCCTTGTGATCCTCCTTGAGATGGTTCTACTCCTTCATCGGAGTCCAGCTGTGTTTAATTAAACTGATAGGACTTGATATGGAAAGGCACACACCTGTCTATATAAGACCTCAAAGCTCACAGTGCATGTCAGACCAAATGAGAATCATGAGCTCAAAGGAACTGCCCAAGGAGCTCAGAGACAGAATTGTGACAAGGCACAGACCTGGCCAAGGTTACAAAAGAATTTATGCAATACTCAAGGTTCCTAAGAGTACAGTGGCCTCCATATTCCTTAAATGGAAGAAGTTTGGGACCACCAGAAGTCTTCCTAGACCTGGCCGTCCAGCCAAACTGAGCCTTGGTGAGAGAGGTAAAGAAGAACCACAAGATCACTGTGCTGAGTTCCAGAGATGCAGTAGGGAGATGGGAAAAAGTTCCACAAAATCTATCAATGCAGCCCTCCACTAGTCGGGCCTTTATGGCAGAGTGGCGCGACGGATCCTCTCCTCAGTGTAAGACATATGAAAGCCTGCATAGAGTTTGCTCAAAAACACATGAAGGACTCCCAGACTATGAGAAATAAGATTCTCTGGTCTGAGACGAAGATAGAACTTTTTGGTGATAATTCTAAGAGGTATGTGTGGAGAAAACCAGGCACTGCTCATCACCTGCCCAATACAATCCCAACAGTGAAACATGGTGGTGGCAGCATCATGCTATGGGGATGTTTTTCAGCTGCAGGGACAGGACGACTGGTTGTAATTGAAGGAAACCTGAATGCGGCCAAGTGCAGAGATATCCTGGATGAAAACCTCTTCCAGAGTGCTCTGGACCTCAGACTTGGCCGTAGGTTCACTTTCCAACAAGACAATGACCCTAAGCACACAGCTAAATCAACAAAGCAGTGCCTTCAGAACAACTCTGTGACCATTCTTGACTTGCCCAGCCAGAGCCCTGACCTAAACCCAATTGAGCATCTCTGGAGAGACCTGAAAATGGCTGTCCACCAATGTTCACCATCCAACCTGAGGGAACTGGAGAGGATCTGCCAGGAAGAATGGCAGAGGATCCCCAAATCCAGGTGTGAAAAACTTGTTGCATCATTCCCAAGAAGACTCATGGCTGTACTAGCTCAAAAGGGTGCTTCTACTCAATACTGAGAAAAGGGTTTAAATACTTATGACCATGTGATATTTCAGTTTTTCTTTTTAATAAATTTGCAAAAATTTCTACATTTTCTTTTTTTTTTCAGTCAAGATGGGGTGCAGAGTGTACATTAATGAGAAAAAAATGAACTTTTTAGAATTTACCAAATGGCTGCAATGAAACAAAGAGAGAAAAATTTAAAGGGGTCTGAATACTTTCCGTAACCACTGTATATCATAAATATATATATATATATATATAATTTGTCGGGACCATCACCCTTGTCAATAGCTAAAGTAACATACGGTTAGAGGCGGCTATTACAGTTAGAGGGAGCCGGAGAATTCATTGTATATCTGATATTGTAGATTTCACCTTGTAATCTCCCTGTTCTGCATTATTCACTGTTGCTATAGTTATCACAATTCCCCCATATTAGGGACATAAATAATTATATTGGTTACTCCCACATTGTCTATGTCTGTGCGCTGTACCCAGTCACCTGATTACAGGGGCATAATGGGGGCATCATACATACTGCATAAGGGGCATAATGGGGGCATTACACTGTGTGGGGGCATCATACATCCTGCATAAGGGGCATAATGGGGGCATTAAACTGTGTGGGGGCATCATACATCCTGTGTAAGGGGCATAATGGGGCATTACACTGTGTGGGGCATCAAACATCCTGCATAAGGGGCATAATGGGGGCATCATTCATCCTGCATAAGGGGCATAATGGGGGCATTACACTGTGTGGGGGCATCATACATCCTGCATAAGGGGCATAATGGGGGCATTACACATACTGCATAAGGGGCATAATGGGGGCATTACACTGTGTGGGGCATCATACATCCTGCATAAGGGGCATAATGGGGGCATTACACTGTGTGGGGGCATCATACATCCTGCATAAGGGGCATAATACTGTGTGGGGGCATCATACATACTGTATAATGGGCATAATGGGGGCATTACACTGTGTGGGGGGCATCATACATCCTGCATAAGGGGCATAATGGGGGCATTACACTGTGTAGGGGCATCATACATACTGCATAAGGGGCATAATGGGGGCATTACACTGTGTGGCGGGCATCATACATCCTGCATAAGGTGCATAATGGGGGCATTACACTGTGCGGGGATCATACATACTGCATAAGGGGCATAATGGGGGCATTACACTGTGTGGGGGCATCATACATCCTGCATAAGGGGCATAATGGGGGCATTACAATGTGTGGGGGCATCATACATCCTGTATAAGGGGCATAATGGGGGCATTACACTGTGTGGGGGCATCATACATATTGTATAAGGGGCATAATGGGGGCATTACACTGTGTGGGAGGCATCATACATACAGCATAAGGGGCATAATGGGGGCATTACACTGTGTGGGGGCATCATACATCCTGCATAAGGGGCATAATGGGGGCATTACACTGTGGGGGGCATCATACATCCTGCATAAGGGGCATAATGGGGGCATTACACTGTACGGGGGCATCATACATCCTGCATAAGGGGCATAATGGGGGCATTACACTGTGGGGCAGTAAAGGGGTCCTGTACTATGAGAACAATACGTTTCCTCCCTTCCTGTCTCCATAGTTGGGTCGTATGTATCTATTACAGGAAACAGAACAAAAACCTTATGATTCTTATAAAGGGGCAACACAAGACCCCCAAAGAGTCTCCGTGCTGAAGGGGTTAATGCCCCCTGCGCCCAGTAATGGGGTCTCCACATACCTCCACCTGCAGAGCCGCCACCACATATATGGCTGTTCTGTGCGCACAGGACCTGTGATGAGGTCACAGGAGGGGAGGAGTCAGGGGTCACATGATCAGGGGCCTCAGTGGATGCAGGACTCTGCTGTGCTGGTTGTCATGGTGCTGGATGAGCTGAAGTTTATGTGTGGGGTCAGGAGGGGTTTACAGTGTGGATGTAGCAGAGCCGCGTGTGTACGAGGTGTACGGAGCGGAGCCGCGTGTGTAGGAGGTGTACGGGGCGGAGCCGCGTGTGTACGAGGTGTACGGAGCGGAGCCGCGTGTGTACGAGGTATACGGAGCGGAGCCGCGTGTGTACGAGGTGTACGGAGCAGAGCCGCGCGTGTACGAGGTGTACGGAGCGGAGCCGCGTGTGTACGAGGTGTACGGAGCGGAGCCGTGTGTGTACGAGGTGTACGGAGCAGAGCCGCGCGTGTACGAGGTGTACGGAGCAGAGCCGCGTGTGTACGAGGTGTACGGAGCGGAGCCGCGTGTGTACGAGGCGTACGGAGCGGAGCCGCGCGTGTACGAGGTGTACGGAGGGGAGCCACGCGTGTACGAGGTGTACGGAGCGGAGCCGCGCGTGCGTACGAGGCGTACGGAGCGGAGCCGTGTGTGTACGAGGTGTACGGAGCAGAGCCGTGTGTGTACGAGGTGTACGGAGCAGAGCCGCGTGTGTACGAGGTGTACGGAGCAGAGCCGCGTGTGTACGAGGTGTACGGAGCAGAGCCGCGTGTGTACGAGGTGTACGGAGCAGAGCCGAGTGTGTACGAGGCGTACGGAGCAGAGCCGAGTGTACGAGGTGTACGGAGCAGAGCCGTGTGTACGAGGTGTACGGAGCAGAGCCGCGTGTGTACGAGGCGTACGGAGCGGAGCCGCGTGCGTACGAGGCGTGCGGAGCCGCGCGCGTACGAGGCGTACGGAGCGGAGCCGCGCTCTTACGAAGCGGAGCTGCGCGTGTACGAGGCGTACGGAGCGGAGAAGCGTGTGTACGGAGCGGAGCCGCGTGTGTACGAGGCGTGCGGAGCCGCACGTGTACGAGGCGTACGGAGCGGAGCCGAGCGTGTACGAGGCGTACGGAGCGGAGCCGAGCGTGTACGAGGCGTACGGAGCGGAGCCGAGCGTGTACGAGGCGTACGGAGCGGAGCCGCGTGTGTACGAGGTGTACGGAGCAGAGCCGAGCGTGTACGAGGCGTACGGAGCGGAGCCGCGCGTGTACGAGGCGTACGGAGCGGAGCCGTGCGTGTACGAGGCGTACGGAGCGGAGCCGAGCGTGTACGAGGCGTACGGAGCGGAGCCGAGCGTGTACGAGGCGTACGGAGCGGAGCCGAGCGTGTACGAGGCGTACGGAGCGGAGCCGAGCGTGTACGAGGCGTACGGAGCGGAGCTGTATGAGGTGTACGGAGCGGAGCCGCGTGTGTACAAGGTGTACAATGCGGAGCCGCGCGTGTACGAGGTGTACAATGTGGAGCCGCGCGTGTCCGAGGTGTACGGAACGGTGTGTGTACAGAGTGGAGCCGTGTGTGTATGAGGTGTACGGAGCGGAGCCGCGTGTGTACGAGGTGTACGGAGCGGTGTATGTACAGAGTGGAGCCGTGTGTGTGCAGAGCCGCGTGTGTACGAGGTGTGCGGAGCCGCGCGTGTACGAGGAGTACGGAGCGGAGCCGTGTGTGCACGAGGTGTGCGGAGTGGAGCCGCGCGTGTACGAAGCCGCGCGTGCGAGACGTGCGGAGCGGAGCCGCGCGTGTACGAGGCGTACGAAGCGGAGCCGCGCGTGTACGAGGCGTACGGAGCGGAGACGCGTCTGTACGAAGTGTACGGAGCGGAGCCTCGCGTGTACGAGGTGTACGGAACTTTGGCCATGCCCCTGGCCACACCCCAATCAATGCCCATTTACCATTTCTTTCTCCTCTGGCAGGAGGTGTTGTCAGAGGGGCGCTAGTAATGAGGGCCATTCAGCAGACGCAGGGTGCAGACCCAAATCCAGGATTGTCCACTGTATCTGGGACCATTGGGACTAGAGATGAGCATTCACGGGTCTCTGGTCCAGCGTCCAGATCAGCGGTATCTGGCGACTGGACAGGAGGCCGTGAATCTCTAATGTTCTGGTGTCCCTGGCGGTTTTTGATCACCAGGGCAACACAACATCATATGTGAGTCCTGCTCATCTCTAGTTGGGACCTGAGGATGATTTTTTGTTCCTTAATTCTCAGTCGGAGCCGCCAGAACTTTCTCATCTTTATGTAGCTTCACTACGACATCTTGCTTATTTGTGTCTGTAAGGCCATGTTCACATGTCCCAATCCTGGTATGCATGGTCCTCTCATCCCCATTCCTGGTATGCATGGCCCCCTCATCCCCAATCCTGGTATGCATGCCCCCCTCATCCTCAATCCTGGCATGCATGGCCCCCTCATCCTCAACCATGGTATGCATGGCCCCCCCCATCCACAATCCTGGTATGCATGGCCCCCTCATCCCAATTCTGGTATGCATGGCCCCCTCATCCCCATCCTGGTATGCATGGCCCCCTCATCCCACATCCTGGTATGCATGGCCCCCTCATCCCCAATCCTGGTATGCATGGCCCCCTCATCCCCAATCCTGGTATGCATGGCCCCCTCATTTCGAAACCTGGTATGCATGGCCCCCTCATTTCCAATCCTGGTATGCATGGCCCCCTCATTTCCAATCCTGGTATGCATGACCCCCTCATCCCCAATCATGGTATGCATGGCCCCCCCATCCCCAATCCTGGTATGCATGGTCCCCTCATCCCCAATCCTGGTATACATGTCTCCCCTGTCACTGCACACATAAAAAAAATAAATACTCATACTCAGATTCCTTCCCTCTGTTCTAGCGCTGCGTCCTGTTCTGCCAGCTGCAGCTCACATCAGCATCTGAGCAGCGCATGACATCACTGCCATGTGCCCTAAGACGCTGGTGTGAGCTGCGGGGATATTCACTCCTCTCCATGCCGGGAATATGGGTGTGGAGTGGAGTGAATATTTATTCTCCTTATTAGCGCACACTTTTAGCAGCGGTTGCAGCTCCTGCTGCGGCTCAGTGATTTTCTATGCCTACTACTAAAGAGAATGAATATTCACTCTTCTCCACGCCCATGGTAAGGTAATGATAATAGGAACTGAACTAGTATGTACTAAAATGCTGCCTGCAAAAGAGACAATCCATCGTGTCTGCTCCTCAGGGTCCAACCAGCAGCAGCCACAGCCTGTGTGCTCCGTTTTGTAGCAGCACTCTGAGTCCCTGTGTATGCCTGCTTCTTCAGTGCTGTGGGGTTGCTGCAGGCACACAGGAACTAAGAAACCAAACACAATGGAGCACACAGGAGCTGTTGCTACTGAAGAGGATTGCAGTTTTGCTGCTGAAATTATTACCTTAGACTAGTCCAGGAGAACGCCGGAATCAGGATATGCTGTGTGCTTGCTCTCTGAACCACCGGTAGAAGAGGAGATAGAAAGGGCGTAGTCTGATACATGGAGGGGTGCATGTCAGGCCTTTGCCTGCTTCTCACTGTGTGGAAGAAGTAAGGTCCTGGATGGGACGACTGCATGACAGAGTCTTAAAATCAGGACCGTCCCACAATATGCGGAACGGTTGGCAGCTATGCGCTGGGTTTCCTCCTTTGTGAGGATTTGCCGCCTTTACTGCGGTGACTTCTGTTGTTGTTTGTCTGTAGGTCTTTCTCCCTTAAATTTTGTGATCAGTCTGTGAAATGCAGCTCGGTGGGGTTGAGATCTGGTGACTGACTCGGCCATGGCAGAGTATTCCATTTCTTTACAGTAAAAAACTCCTGGGTTCCTTTTGCACTATGTTTTGTGTCATTGTCCATCTGTATTGTGAAGCTATCTTGTGCTTACCAGTATCGTGACTCCTATGGGAATACAGGTGTCTCCTGCGCCTTGTTTTCAGTGGGCGGTCCACCTGAGGAAAGCGTCTGAAGCCACTACCGCTTCTTCGATGATGTCCCATTCATTTTGTATGTGCAGCAATCCACCTGTGTTACAACTGTTTTGATTGGCTCCTACATGTGTAAATAGCCTGGTTGTTTAGTCCACCATCACCCATTGACAAAGCTAGGTGCCAAACGCACGTTTTTTCCTTTTGATCGGTGTGGTTACTTTATGCCACTGGGCATTTCTTATACTTAAGTAAATATATACAGTTGAGACCAGAAGTTTACATACACTGTATAAAAAGACATGTTTATCTCAATATCTGACATGAAATTAGAATAAACCTTTCCCGTTTTAGGTCAATTACGATTACCATAATTTTTAATATTTGCCAAATGCCAGAATAATGAGAGAGAATGTTTTAAGGCATTTTTATTACTTACTGCAAAGTCAAAAGTTTACATACAGTAAGATTACTATGCCTTTAAACAATTCTGAACTGCCTATATGATGATTGTAACATACCTGGTGGCGGGCTTGCATGGTGCACCATCTCTCACTGTGCAAGATCGCAAACTTGATCATCAGTCCAATCTGCTAGCCTGGCTTCTATTCATGCTGTCTGTTTGTCTCTGTTCTGACTGCTTAGGGCGGTGGCCCGGTTGCTTCCTGTTTCTTGTAGCTGCTGTGGGCACACCCCTAATGCGTCCTCAGCCTACTGCTGTCTGTCACTGGATATTTAAACTAGCTTCACCTGGAAGCTGGTGCCTGAGCAACTTTAACATTCATTGTGCTCCTTGTCTCTGAATGTGCCAGGTCCTGTTCTGGTTTTCCCTGCCTGTCCAGCTTCCTGGAGGCTGTATTCCCAGGCCTGTCTGAACACGCTCCTAGCCTGTTCGTTTCTGCCTCTGGGGGCCATATACCCAGGCTCGTTCCTGTATTTCGCTGCAGTAACAGTTCCTGACTGAACTGTCTCTTAACCTGTTACTTGTTTTGTTTCTATGTCCGTTTCCTCCCTTTTGCTGCAGTGTCTGAACCAGCTTTTGGCTATACCTAGGCTCGTTCCTGTATTTCCTTGCAGTACAGTTCCTGTCTGTACGGTCTCCTAACCTGTTACCTGTTTTGTCTCTTTGTCCGTTTCCTCTCTTTTTCTGCAGAGTCTGAACCTGCACCTAACTCCTACTCGTTGTCGCTGTACTTCTGTTTGTGAGTTTAGAGTCCACTCGCTACTTCTTTGCAAGTACCTTGTGTGTATCTGGTTCTGCCTTTCCCTTCCAGTCTGTTCTGTGTGAACAGAGTCCTGTCCCCTCTGCTCTGTCTTTGCTCACCGCTTTGGCGGTTTATCTCTGCTCTGCTTTACTTACCGCTCTGGCGGTGTCTGCCCGCTCTGCTTTGTCTACCGCACTTGCGGTTTCGCTCTGCTCAGCCTTGTCCACCGCGCCTGCGGTTGAGCTCTGCTCAGACTTGTCCACCGCATCTGCGGTTTCGCTCTGCTCAGCCTTGTCCACCACATCTGCGGTTTCGCTCTGCTCAGCCCTGTCCACCGCATCTGTGGCTTCGCTCTGCTCAGCCCTGTCCACCTCATCTGCGGTTTCGCTCTGCTCTGCTTTGTCTACCGCACTTGCGGTTTCGCTCTGCTCAGCCTTGTCCACCGCGCCTGCGGTTGAGCTCTGCTCAGCCTTGTCCACCGCATCTGCGGTTTCGCTCTGCTCAGCCTTGTCCACCACATCTGCGGTTTCGCTCTGCTCAGCCCTGTCCACCGCATCTGCGGTTTCGCTCTGCTCAGCCCTGTCCACCGCATCTGTGGCTTCGCTCTGCTCAGCCCTGTCCACCTCATCTGCGGTTTCGCTCTGCTCTGCCTTGTCCACCGCATCTGCGGTTTCGCTCTGCTCTGCCTTGTCCACCGCATCTGCGGTTTCGCTCTGCTCTGCCTTGTCCACCGCATCTGCGGTTTCGCTCTGCTCAGCCTTGTCCACCGCATCTGCGGTTTCGCTCTGCTCAGCCTTGTCCACCGCATCTGCGGTTTCGCTCTGCTCAGCCTTGTCCACCGCATCTGCGGTTTCGCTCTGCTCAGCCCTGTCCACCGCACTTGTGGTTTCGCTCTGCTCAGCCTTGTCCACCGCATCTGGGGTTTCGCTCTGCTCAGCCTTGTCCACCGCATCTGGGGTTTCGCTCTGCTCAGCCTTGTCCACCGCATCTGGGGTTTCGCTCTGCTCAGCCTTGTCCACCGCATCTGGGGTTTCGCTCTGCTCAGCCTTGTCCACCGCATCTGCGGTCTCGCTCTGCTCAGCCTTGTCCACCGCATCTGCGGTTTCGCTCTGCTCAGCCTTGTCCACCGCATCTGCGGTTTCGCTCTGCTCAGCCTTGTCCACCGCATCTGCGGTTTCTCTCTGCTCAGCCCTGTCCACCGCATCTGCGGTTTCGCTCTGCTCTGCCTTGTCCACCGCATCTGCGGTTTCGCTCTGCTCTGCCTTGTCCACCGCATCTGCGGTTTCGCTCTGCTCAGCCTTGTCCACCGCATCTGCGGTTTCGCTCTGCTCAGCCTTGTCCACCGCATCTGCGGTTTCGCTCTGCTCAGCCTTGTCCACCGCATCTGCGGTTTCGCTCTGCTCAGCCTTGTCCACCGCATCTGCGGTTTCGCTCTGCTCAGCCTTGTCCACCGCACTTGCGGTTTCGCTCTGCTCAGCCTTGTTCACCGCACCTGCGGTTTCGCTTTGCTCTGCTTGATTACCGCATCTGCGGCTCTGAACCCGTCTCCTAGTCTGTACTGGACCCTACCCAGCCTGTGCTCTAACCTGCCTGTTCCTGTAATCCCCGGTGTGGGCCAACAGCCGTGTCCGGGGTCTGACCTGGAGTCGCACCTGGTCCCTCTGCTCGGTTCCTCCCTGGTGCACAGGCGTCGTTAGCCGTCGTGCGACCTTGGTCGGATCGGGTAGATACTTAGTTACGCCCCTCCAGGCACTCTCTGGTTCATGGTCCAGTGGGATCACTAATCACGCACACACCAGTCAGTCCAGGCATGTGCATAACAATGATGTCATGTGTTTGGAAGCTTCTGAGACACACCTGTGGATGTATTTTAATGCACATCTGAAACACACTGCTTCTTTGTGCAGCATCATGGGAAAGTCTAAAGAAATCAGCAAAGATATCAGAAAGAGAATTGTGGACTTGCACAAATCTGGCTCATCCTTGGGTACAATTTCAAGATACCTGAAGGTGCCTCGTTCATCTGTACAAACAATTATACGCAAGTACAAACAAGATGGGAATGTCCAGCCATCATACTGCTCAGAAAGGAGACGGTTCTGTGTCCCAGAGATGAACGTGCTTTGGTCCGACATGTACATATCAACCCAAGGACCAAAGCAAAAGACCTTGTGAAGATGATGGCGGAAGCTGGTAAGATTGTGTCAATATCCACAGTGAAATGAGTACTATATCAACATGGGCTGAAAGGCCACTCTGCCAGGAAGAGGCCATTACTCCAAAAGAAACATAAAAAAAGCCAGATTAATGTTTGCAAATGCGCACAGGAATAAAGACCTTAATTTTTGGAGACGTCCTGTGGTCTGATGAAACTAAAGTTCAACCTGTTGGGCATAATGACTGTTGTTACATTGGGAGGAAAAAGGGAGAAGCTTGGAAGCCAAAGAACACTATCCCAACTGTGAAACGTAGGGGGGCAGCATCATGTTGTGGGGTTTTGCTGCAGGAGGGACTGGTGCACTTCACAAAATAGATGGCATCATTAGCAAAGAAGATTGTGGCAATACTGAAGCAACATCTCAAGACATCTGCCAGGAAGTTAAAGCTTGGACGGAAATGGGTCTTCCAAATGGACAATGACCCGAAGCATACTGCCAAAATGGTAACAAAGTGGCTTAAGGATAACAAAGTCAATGGTTTGGAGTGGTCATCACAAAGCCCTGATCTCAATCCTATTGAAAATTTATGGGCAAAGCTGAAAAGGCAGGTGCGAGCAAGGCGACCTACAAACCTGGATCAGTTACATCAGTTTTGTTAGGAGGAATGGGCCCAAATTCCGACCAACTATTGTGAGAAGTTTGTGGAAGGATATACCAAACGTTTGACCCAAGTCACTCAGTTTAAGGGCAATGGTACCAAATACTATTGAAATGTATGTAAACTTTTGACTCTGCAGTAAGTAATAATAATGCCTTAAACATTCTCTCTCATTATTCTGGCATTTAGCAAATATAAAAAATGATGGTAATCCTAATTGACCTAAAACAGGAAAGGTTTATTCTGACTTCATGTCAGATATTGAGAAAAACATGCATATGTGTCTTTTTTAGTGTTGAGCGAACATGCTCGACATTGCTCGGTACTCGCCCGAGCATCACGCTACTCGGGATGTTCGGCGAGCACCGAGCATTTCCGGGTTACTCGGGCGGGAGCTCGGGTCTCCGCCCTGCATGTTTGGCGCTCTTTACAGAGCCAATGAACATGCAGGGATTGCCAGCCAGTCACTGTAATGCTGCAGCCATGTTGGTTGTGGGCATTACAGTGATTGGCTGGCCGCACAGCATCACCTCGAGTATTTAAAACGGGGCGCCGCCATCTTGGACACAGTCGCTCCGGATTAGACAGTGTAGGGACATCGCTGCTGATTTAGGGAGAGATATAAACTGCGAAATAGTTAGTGTAGGGTCTGTAAAGGCTGCCAGAACAAAGAAACAGTCCTTTTCAGGACTAATATCCATCCCAGATACCAGGCAGGCAGGCTGTATAGGAGACACAGTGGTTATACCAGAAAACGCTGCATTACAGTCCTGTGTGCTCCTGTTGCTGAAATTGCTGGACTTAGCACCAGGTGTCGGGGGCCAGGAAAAATCCTTTTTTTTTCATCTAAATCCTCCTTTTTTTTCCCTACTTCACACTGTACAAATACCCGTCTTATTAACCTTTTGGTGTGTCCCCCCCCCCCCCCCCCAAAAAAAAAGCGTGTCTCTGATTTTTCAGACACAACTGTTGAAAATAGTCTGGTGTAGGCTAGAGAAACAGAAGTGTTGTTTTGCACTTCCACGGTTCAAACCTCTGTATTATCCATTTTGGGCCATTTGTATCTAAAAAAAAAAAAAAAAACCAGTTTGAGTGTGTTGCTCACTGTTCAGCCGCAAATATCTCTATTTAAAAAAAATGTGGTATACCCCAGTAAACAATAACTGTGGTTTTGCCATCCCACTTGAAAAAATCTCTACTATTCAGGTTTTGGTAGTTTTTTCCGTAAAGAAAAACAGTAGAGTCTCCTGACTGTTGTGACACAAAAATATATCTGTTGAAAATAGTCTTGTGTAGGCCCGACCTCCCAGTGTGGTTTCGCAGTTCCACGGGTCAAATCGCTGTACTATCCAGTTTTGGGCCTTTGGTATCTAAAAAAAAAGCAGTTTGAGTGTGTCGCTCACTGTTCAGCCGCAAATATCTCTATTTAAAAAAGTGTGGTATACCCCAGTAAACAATAACTGTGGTTTTCCTCTTCCACGGTTCTAATCTACCCTTTATTACCCTTTTTCCATTGATAGTGCAAGTGTAAGCTATTTTACTTCATTTACAATGGGCAAGGCGCGTGGCAAGGGATGTGGAAGTGGACGTTCTGGTGATGGTTCGTGCAGAGGACGGGGTGAAAATGTGCCACAACCAACAGCCACATCTTCTCGCTCCCACTTCTTGACCTAATTACTAGGGAAGCACAGAACAACACCAGTATTGAGAACTGATCAGTGTGAACAGGTTATTAATTGGATAGCAGATAATACTTCCAGTTACCTGGGCACCACCACCTCCGGTCTGTCTTCCACACGGTCAACTCTTAGTAGCCGTGAGTCTCGACCGCATACTCCTCCTCACCCTGATGCTCCTTCCTCCCACCATGCCGAGTGTCGTCAGACAGCAAGTGATCCCACACTTGGACACTCTGAAGAGCTGTTCACTGGTCCATTTCCATATTTGGGCCCCTCGCCTGATACGCTTGAAGTGGTGGAAGAGGAGATCCCATGTTGCGATGCCCAAATATTTGAACAGCCACGGCCACAGGAAGTCGACGTTGGCAATCTGTCACAAGAGGTGGACGATGACGAGACACAATTGCCAGGAAGTGAGGAGGAGGATCGTGGTGCGCAAGTGGAAGAGGAGGAGGTGGTGGATGATCTAGTAACTGACCCAACGTGGAAGGAGGACATGCAGAGTGAGGCCAGCAGCACACAGGGGGAGGGAGGCAGAGTACCCCAACAGGCAGGAAGAAGCAGTGTGGTGGCAGCAGACAGAAGGCAGGCAACCGTTCCCCGTAACACCAACACGAGGGACGTTGCCAGTACAAGCGGTAGGTCTTCCAGAGTCTGGAATTTTTTTAAAGACTCTGCTGATAACCCCAAAAAGGCCATATGTTCCACCTGCCATGCCAGCATCAGCAGGGGTGACAAAACTACCAGCCTGACCACCACCAGCATGATCAGGCACATGGCAGCAAAGCACCCGACTTTGTGGGGCGAAACCCAGGGTCCACGACCAGTGTCAGCGGGTGGCACCACTGCTTCTTCCACTGTTGTGCGTGCAATAGAACCCCCTGTTGTGTGTGCAAGGCAATCCCCTGTCCATACTGCATGTAAAGATGCCCCCTCCTCTCAGTCTTCACTTGTTATGGCAGTTTCTCAAGAAACAGCATCAACGTCCACGTCCCACCGCAGCGTTCAATTGTCCATATCCCAGACCTTTGAACGAAAGCGGAAATTCGCAGCTAATGCCCCACAGGCCACAGTCCTAAATTCGCACATTTCACGACTGCTTGCATTGGAAATGCTGCCTTTTAGGCTGGTGGAGACGGAATCCTTCCGCAATCTTATGGCGGTGGCCGTCCCTCGGTACTCGGTCCCCAGCCGACACTATTTTGCCCGGTGTGCCATCCCCGCACTACACAAGCACGTGTCCCAAAGCATCTGCCGTGCCCTCAACAACGCAGTTACTGGGAGAGTCCACCTGACAACGGACACGTGGACAAGTGCTTGTGGCCAGGGACGGTACATCTCTCTGACGGCACACTGGGTAAACATAGTGGAAGCCGGGACCCAGTCGGACCTTGGGACGGAACACATCCTCCCCACACCGAGGATTGCGGGCCCTATGTCAGTCAGAGTTGCCCCCACAGTGTACAGCTCCTGCGCATCCTCCTCCTCCTCCTCCTCCTCATGTTCAGCCTCCATCTCAGATATCACCACATCAGTTACAAGCTGAAAGCATTGCAGTGCTGCCTCCGCCAAGCGGCAACAGGCTGTGCTGAAACTCATAAGCTTAGGTGATAAACCTCACACTGCTTGTGAGTTGTGGACAGCTGTGAAAGAGCAGGCAGATCTGTGGCTGAGACCACTGAACCTACATCCCGGCATGGTCGTGTGTGTGACAATGGCCGTAACCTGGTGGCGGCTCTGAGGCGAGGTGAGATCACACACGTACCATGCCTGGCTCATGTGCTTAACCTCGTGGTTCAGCAGTTTCTTTAATCGTACCCCAAGTTGCCAGATCTGCTCGTGAAAGTACGCCGCCTGTCAGCTCATTTTCGCAAGTCGGCTACAGCTTCCGCCGCCCTTGCTGTGTTGCAGCAGCGTTTGCAGCTTCCGGCACACCGACTGGTGTGTGATGTCCCCACACGTTGGAACTCTACCCTCCACATGTTGCAAAGGATTTGTGAGCAGAAGAGAGCAGTTGTGGAGTACCAGCTGCAACAAGGCCGTCGATATTCAGGTCAGACTCCACACATAAGGAGTGGACCTGGATGTCTGACATATGTACCACCCTGACAAACTTTGAGGAGGCCACCAAGATGGTGAGTGGCGATGACGCCATCATTAGTGTCAGCATCCCACTTGTCTGTCTTTTGCAACACTCTCTGCAGAGAATTAAAGAGGAGGCATTGCAGCCAGAGTATGATGAGATGGATCAAGAAGCCGTAGCGGGCGATTACACACAGCCCAGCCTCATCTCATCCCAACGTGCATTGTGGGACAATGAGGGAGAGGAGGAGGAGGAGGAAGAACAGGAGCTGCTATCATGCGTTGTAGACGGTAGTACCTGTACAAGTGTCATACCGTCGGTTCAGCGTGGGTGGCCTGAGGACAGGGGGGAGGAGGAAGAGGAGGAGGAGAGCATGGTCAGTCGTCATCTTGGTGAGGACACGGAAATCTTGCCCGTTACCAGTCTGGCACGCAAGGCTGACTTTATGTTACGCTGCCTTAACCGTGACCCTCGCGTTGTCAAAATGTTGGGTGACAGTCATTACTGGTTGGTGACACTTGTAGACCCCCGCTACAAGGAGAACTTTCACTCTCTTATTCCTGAGGTGGAGAGGTCTACAAAAATGGGGCAATACCAGAAGGCCCTTGCTGCAGAACTCTTAAAAAAATTCCCATCTGAACACGCTAGCGGCAGAGGTCACAGTTCGTTGCCCAACCAAGGCGTACAGGCGAGAGAGATGCAACTCCAATCCAGCAGAAGCAGGGGAACACTGTCAACGTTCTGGGACAGTTTTCTGACACCCGCCCAGCTTACAGGCCCTGAGGCGCGGGGTACTCTCACAAGGAGTGGAAAGTTTCAAAAGATGGTGAGGGAGTACCAGCGTCCTCCGTGATTCCTCTGTGCCTTTTAATTATTGGGTATCCAAGCTGGACACTTGGAATGAACTCGCTCTGTACGCCTTGGAGGTCCTGGCCTGCCCTGCCGCTAGCATGTTATCGGAGTGTGTTTTTAGTGCCGCTGGGGGAATTATAACTGATAAGCGCACTCGCCTGTCAACTGACAATGCTGACAAGCTGACCCTTATCAAAATGAACAAGGGCTGGATTGGGCCAGACTTCTCATCACCACCAAATGACAGCAGAGTAACATAAAGTCAAATCCACTGTGTTATTTCGTTAGGTGTATTCACATGCACCGCTTCACACCCACACATGGGTATACGCTTCCTCGTTTTGGCTGTTTAATCTTCTTCTCCTTATCCTCCGCCTCCACCACCACTATACCACCAGGGTGCCTGCATTGCAAGTTCCTGCGTCCTTATTTTTGGCAGCTTTTGCTTGCAAGGTATAAGCAAATACTATGGGACACCCACTCCCCAATAATGGGACTTATGTTTGTAATATGCTGTACTGCATGGCTCTTGTGTGGGGCATTGCAAGTTG
Source organism: Phyllobates terribilis (assembly GCF_046119375.1). Classification (NCBI taxonomy): domain Eukaryota; kingdom Metazoa; phylum Chordata; class Amphibia; order Anura; family Dendrobatidae; genus Phyllobates; species Phyllobates terribilis. The sequence goes on from NW_027362765.1 coordinate 10,036,120, forward strand.
CTCCGTCCTAATTTTGGGCAGCTTTTGCTTGGAAAGCATAAGCAAATACTATGGGACACCCACTCCCCAATAATGGGACTTATGTTTGTAATATGCTGTACTGCATGGCTCTTGTAAGGGGCATTGCAAGTTGCTCCGTCCTAATTTTTGGCAGCTTTTGCTGGGAAAGCATAAGCAAATACTATGGGACACCCACTCCCCAATAATGGGACTTATGTTTGTAATATGCTGTACTGCATGGCTCTTGTAAAGCATTGCAAGTTGCTCCGTCCTAATTTTTGGCAGCTTTTGCTGGGAAAGCATAAGCAAATACTATGGGAGACACACTCCCCAATAATGGGAATAATGTTTGTAATATGCTGTACTGCATGGCTCTTGTAAGGGGCATTGCAAGTTGCTCCGTCCTAATTTTTGGCAGCTTTTGCTGGGAAAGCATAAGCAAATACTATGGGACCCCCACTCCCCAATAATGGGACTTATGTTTGTAATATGCTGTACTGCATGGCTCTTGTAAGGGGCATTGCAAGTTGCTCCGTCCTAATTTTTGGCAGCTTTTGCTGGGAAAGCATAAGCAAATACCATGGGACACCCACTCCCCAATAATGGGACTTATGTTTGTAATATGCTGTACTGCATGCCTCTTGTAAGGGGCATTGCAAGTTGCTCCGTCCTAATTTTTGGCAGCTTTTGCTGGGAAAGCATAAGCAAATACTATGGGACACCCACTCCCCAATAATGGGACTTATGTTTGTAATATGCTGTACTGCATGGCTCTTGTAAGGGGCATTGCAAGTTGCTCCGTCCTAATTTTTGGCAGCTTTTGCTGGGAAAGCATAAGCAAATACTATGGGAGACACACTCCCCAATAATGGGAATAATGTTTGTAATATGCTGTACTGCATGGCTCTTGTAAGGGGCATTGCAAGTTGCTCCGTCCTAATTTTTGGCAGCTTTTGCTGGGAAAGCATAAGCAAATACTATGGGACCCCCACTCCCCAATAATGGGACTTATGTTTGTAATATGCTGTACTGCATGGCTCTTTTAAGGGGCATTGCAAGTTGCTCCGTCCTAATTTTTGGCAGCCTTTGCTGGGAAAGCATAAGCAAATACTATGGGACACCCACTCCCCAATAATGGGACTTATGTTTGTAATATGCTGTACTGCATGGCTCTTGTAAGGGGCATTGCAAGTTGCTCCGTCCTAATTTTTGGCAGCTTTTGCTGGGAAAGCATAAGCAAATACCATGGGACACCCACTCCCCAATAATGGGACTTATGTTTGTAATATGCTGTACTGCATGGCTCTTGTAAGGGACATTGCAAGTTGCTCCGTCCTAATTTTTGGCAGCTTTTGCTGGGAAAGCATAAGCAAATACTATGGGACACCCACTCCCCAATAATGGGACTTATGTTTGTAATATGCTGTACTGCATGACTCTTGTAAGGGGCATTGCAAGTTGCTCCGTCCTAATTTTTGGCAGCGTTTGCTGGGAAAGCATAAGCAAATACCATGGGACACCCACTCCCCAATAATGGGACTTATGTTTGTAATATGCTGCACTGCATGGCTCTTGTAAGGGGCATTGCAAGTTGCTCCGTCCTAATTTTTGGCAGCTTTTGCTGGGAAAGCATAAGCAAATACTATGGGACACCCACTCCCCAATAATGGGACTTATGTTTGTAATATGCTGTACTGCATGGCTCTTGTAAGGGGCATTGCAAGTTGCTCCGTCCTAATTTTTGGCATCTTTTGCTTGGAAAGCATAAGCAAATACCATGGGACACCCACTCCCCAATAATGGGACTTATGTTTGTAATATGCTGTACTGCATGTGACGCGCCCCCTGGGCCGTGTGTACACGTGTGTGGGATACCCGGTGCCGGGTCTCTGGGGTCTGTAATCTCCGTGGCGGTGACCCGGTCCCGTGGCTCAGGCTGGTCAAACCAGTGGCAGTCTTTCTTAGGTTTTGAGGTTAATTGTCCGACTGCGCCACCCGTGGATTGCGGTCAGGGAGTACCACCGCTGCGAGGCAGACCGCTGAGGCTTGTGTTGTGTGCGCAGCATAGAATGGGATAACTCCCCTCGGGAGGAGTATAGCCTCAGGGCAGTGAGTGTGGATGATGGGGGTGATGGTGCACGAGTGCAGCAGGAATGACTCAGAGTCTTTGCAGTGCAGTTCAGGGTCTTTACTGATGATTATAAGGTAGACCCTCCCGGGAGTACTGGCTAGCATAAGAGGCCTGATCAGTCTGTGAGCAAGCAGGAGTTCCCCTGGCCAGGTGGAGTTGTAGGCCTCCCCGTCTGTGTCCACTCTTCCTGGCTACCTTGCTGTAAGTGGGTAGAAGTAGCCCACGTCCCTGAGTGTACCGTGTAGTGCTCACCCGTATGGCTGGTGACTTGGGGCCTTCTGTTAGCCTCCGCTCCACGATGGCGGTGCTGGTCCCTTGCTTGTGACTGAGCCTCCGGGCTTCTATGGCCAGAGGACCTGAAATCCCCTGCCGGCTGGTTTCTGCTGCTGGATATATAAGTCCTCACAGCTTCGGACTCCTGTGTCCGGTTCCTATTGTCTTCTGCCAGGGCGAGCTCTGCTCAGCTTCCAGCCCCTGGTCTTTAGCTCCTAGCTCCTACAGAGCTCCTTGCTGTTACTTTCCCTTGCTCTCACTCTGACTCTGACTGTTCTCTGACTCACTCAACCCCGCCCCAGATCCAGTTTATAAGGGCAGATTTCTCCCCTCCCAGGATTGGGGCAGGAGGATGTTGCATGTTTAAGGGATCCTGACCAGGAAACCTCCCACTTGCTCTCTGACGTAATATCTCTATTACTGTGGTGACCAGACCCCTGGGGTGCCACACATGGCTCTTGTAAGGGGCATTGCAGTTCCTCATAATTTTTGGAAAGCCTTCCATTCACTGCTTAGGCCAACAGTGCATGGGAGACCCAGTTGCTGTAAATGGAAAAAAAGGTTTAGTTAACGCCCTCTGACCTCCATGTCATTTCCAAGGGGCATTGGAGTGGCTCGAAATTTTTGGTAGGCATTGCACTCACTGTATGCCCTATAACTGTGTAGCCGAACCGCTCCTTTTGTTACAGAAACATATCCTACAAGACATATCTGGTTGACTGGCCTGATATTGATGTGAATGGTCCCTGTTCCTCCTGCTCTTTCTCCTTTGCCACTACCTCATTCATCATTTATCACCTGAAGCTTTGTTTTAATGGGAGTCATAGAACTTGGATAGTAGCAGGAAAACATCCAGCAATCCTCGGAGGAGGTAGGATATGCGCTAAAACGCTGACCACCTCAGGCCTAGCCGCTGCTACATACATGCGCTTGCATTACAACAAAACAAAGCAGATGCTAACTTCTATCATCCTCATCATGCTCCTCACCTTGGCACTGTCAACTCCCCTGATGGAGAAGCCAGGGCCCACCGGAGGAGTCTGATAGTCCGGTGGGCTCGGCCAATGCTGCCCTAAAGCAGGCCAGGCTAAGAAAAGTGTGGGAAAGGTTACCGGGACAAATAGGGGTGGCTGGGGACCGAGTATGGCCACCCGGCCACCCCCTGGAGGCTGGGGAGCAAGCGGGGACACCCGGCCACCAGGCGGCTGGGGACTGAGTATGGATACCAGGCCGCCGACACAGCCATGGCATGGTGGCCAGATTCCGCCTCCACATGCCTAAGAGGCCCAATTTAAAGTGCAAGCAAGCAGTATGGTATTGCAGCCTGGGGGTGGGTGGGTGGCAGGCTGCATACTTGCGCTTGCATTGCAAGGAATGGGATTGGTACAATTGAACACTGCCCTGGGACAAGGACTTGAATGGGGATAGTTGCAAGTCTGCAATGACAGGTGCAAGGTGGAAGGCATCTTCGCATGTACCATGAACAGGGGTTTGGCATGCACACACTACAGCGGAATAGGCTCTCCTTCCCACTAAATGCACTGGGGAGGGCACAGGTAATGTTTTGGTATACGCGCTTAATCTTATGTATAAGGCACACCAGGACAAATATGGGCGGCTGGGGACTGAGTGTGGATACCTTGCTGCCGAAGCAGCCATGAGGTAGTGGCCAGCTTCAGCCTCCTCCAAACTAAAAGGCCCCATTTCAAGTGCAAGCTAGCAGTATGGAATTGCAGTCTGGGGGTGGGTGGGTGGCAGGCTGCACACTTACACTTGCATTAAAAGAAAACATAGCAGATGCTAACTGCTGTCATCATCATCATGCTCCTCACCTTGGCACTCTCAACTCCACCGATGGAGAAGTCAGGGCCCACCGGAGGAGTCTGGTTCTCTGGTGGGCTCGTCCAATGCTGCCTAAAGCAGGCCGGGCTAAGAAAAGTGTGTGGGGGGATGTTCCAAGGAGAAATAGGGGCGGCTGGGGACCGTTTATGGACACCCGGCTGCCCCCAGGCGGCTGGGGACCGTGTGTGGACACCCGGCCGCGGAGCGGCTGGGGACCGAGTATGGACACCCGGCCGCCGGGTGGCTGGGGACTGAGTATGGATTCCAGGCCACCAACACAGCCATGACGTGGTGGCCAGATTCCGCCTCCACATGCCTAAAAGGCCCAATTTCAAGTTCAAGCAAGCAAGCAGTATGGTATTGCAGCCTGGGGGTGGGTGGGTGGCAGGCTGCATACTTGAGCTTGTATTGCAAGGAATGGGGGAGGTACAATTGAACACTGCCCTGGGACTAGAACTTGCATGGGGATAGTTGCAAGTCTGCATCTTCTGATGCGGTAAGGATCACTTCTGATGGGCACACTTTTAGACAGTGACTTGGGAGTCAGAGATGCTTCCAGGGGTCTTCCCCATGCTGTTCCCTTGTCTTTTCAGCACTTTATGCATGGGTCACACAGCACATGGCCAGATAAGGTTGTAAAATGTTAAAATGACATTTCACGGTGAATGCATTTGTCATAGTTGAAAGCAATACAAAAGTGCAAAAACGCATAAAAAATGCTACTTGTGAACATAGCCGAAGGTGTGGAGGAGTATTTTTGTTTTTGGTCATTTATTTTAACTTATACACAAGTCTTTACCCTGGAAAGGATGTTCCTTAACATATTTCACAGGAAAAAAGTTTCACTTTAGTTTTTGAACGTTTTATTGTGAGCCTGTAAAAGTGGCTTAATACCTCTGACCACGTTGTTGACAGCAGTGACCTGGGGGTCAGAAATGCTTCCTGGGGCGATCCCCATGCTGTCCCCATGTCATTTGAGCACTGTCACTATCGTTTTGGGCACTTGTTAGGCTTTTAAAAGACTGCCGGGGGTGCCACCGCAAAAATGCTCGAGTCTCCCATAGACTAACATTGGGCTCGTTGCTCGGGTCGAGCACCCGAGTATCACGGCGAGCTCGGCCCGAGCTTCGAGCACCCGAGCATTTTAGTGCTCGCTCAACACTAGTCTTTTTATATAGTGTATGTAAACTTCTGATTTCAACTGTTTATATTGTATCATGTGCCCCCCAAAAATCTGCACTTTATTCCTCGTTGGTTTTGAGTTAGTTTCACAAATCTATACCACTTTTGTCAATACAATGCAGTTTTTTATTCTAAGGCCCCGGTCCCATTATCAGTATTCGGTCAGTATTTTTTCTCAGGAATGGGGGATAAATGCAGAATTGGTGCACTTGTTTCTATTATACCTTTTCTCTGATTGTTCCTCACCTGGTTTTGTCTCACTCCTGAGAAAAAATACTGACCAAATACTGACCATATACTGATAGTGGGGCCATGGCCTAAGATCGCTAGTGTTTCTAGTTAGGTAGGGATGAGGTTGCTTTATTATTTAACTTTCATTGCTGGGGACATTGGCTTCAGCTGGAATGGGCATAATGGTAAGTAGGGTTTAATTTAGAACAATAAAAGGTCTCTGTGTTTATTTCAAATAAAATATTTTATGCATGGTGTTGTAGTCATTTCACATATCACTTTCACTATGGTGTTAGTAATGGGAGCGTCTTATAGACGCCTCTCCATTACTAACCTGGGCTTGATGTCAGCAGGCCTCATCAGCTGACATCAACCCCAACCCTATAACCCCACTGCCACCGCTACAGGGCAGCAGGCAGAGCAGAGGCTAAGTGCCAGAAATGGTGCATCCTATGGATGCGCCATTTCTGGGGCAGCTGAAGGCTGCTGTTTCTAGCCTCGGAGGGGGTCAATATTCATGGCCCCTTACTAGGCTATTAATTTCAGTCCCCATCTGTCTGCATAGCCTTTGCTAGCTGGTAAAATAGAGGGACCCCACGTCATTTTTTGGGGGGGTCCCTCATTTTAATAGCCTGTGAAGGCTAAGTATTCAGCTGGGGGGCTGATATTAGTAGCATGGGAAGCTCCGTGGGTATTACCCCCTTCCCAGGATTTAAACATCTGCCCCAGCTGTCTGCTTAACCTCTGCTAGACTATAAAATTATGGGGAACCCCACAGCAATTTTTTTAAATAAATCCTTTAATTTAACAATAAATGACAAGTACAGTAACCAACACTGTCACTGTACTAATTATATACACAACTGACACCTTTTTATCTATCTATCTATCTATTCTATGTGTATAGCTATTCTTTCTGTTCTTAAATGTCGGGTGCCGATCTATTGTAACTGTATGCGGCTGATGAATTGCCAGCTTTTAAAGAGACGGGTGCGTGAAAATCGGACGACACTCGCATGGTCCGAGTGCTGTGCGATTTTTTTTCACACACCCTTTGACTTGCATTGGCGAGTCTCATTTGAGATACGTGGCAAATCGCAGCATGCTGTGAATTTTCTCTCAGCCCGATTTCAGCTGAGAAAAAAAAATCGCAGATGAGATGTCACTCATTCATTAACCGCTTCACGACGGCCCACTGTAGATAAACGTCGGTGCTTGCTGGGCTCTATGCAGCGCCGACGTTTAAAAACGGTGGGTGGTCTCGCAGCGCTCAGGACCCCCAGGGTCCTGCAAGCACTACGTTTGCGGTGCAGAGCGATAGCTCTGACAGGGGACATCATCGGGACCTGATTGGATCAGGTCCCAATGATGTTAACCCTTTGCTATGTTCTATATGCCGCGATCTATAGTGATCGCGGCATATAGCAGATAGACAGAGGAGAGGGGGTCGTCTTACTTACCTCTCCGAAGACCCCTGATACCTTCCAGGACCTGATGTTGCTATGGCAGCTGGAGGTCACATGACCGCCTCCAGCTCTGCCATATATGGTGTCCTGCCTGGCTCAGCCTGCAGCTGAAGCCTGGCAGGAGACTCTGACTGTGAAACAGTCAGCGAAGATCTCATGTAATGTAATACATGTCTATTACATTACATGAGATCAGTGATCAGAAAAATAAAAATTAATGTCCCATACAGGGACTAAGTAAAAATGTAAAAAAAAAGTAAAAAAAAATGTTTTTAAACTGTTAAAAAAAAAAATCACAAAATAAATAAAAATAAATAAATAAAATATTCAACCAATAAATCTGTATATTTATGCAAAAACAAAAAAAGTACAGATATTTGGTATCGCCGCTTCCGAAACAACCCGATCTATAAAACTGTCACACTAATTAACTCCTTCTGTGCACACCGTAATAAAAATAAATGAAAAACGGAGCAAAAAAAATGCTTTTTCATCATATCGCCAAACAAAAAGTGGAAAAAAATGCGATCAAAAAGCAAAATGGAAATAAAAATGGTACCACTGAAAACGTCATCTTGTTCTGCAAAAAAAAAGCTGCCATACAGCTCCATCAGCCGAAAACTAAAAAAGTTATAGCTCTCAGAATAAAGCGATGCAAAAAAAATATTTTTTCTATAAAATTGTTTTATTGTGTAAAAGCGCCAAAACATAAAAAAATATACAGTAAGTGCAGTATCGCTGTAAACGTACTGACCCAAAGAATAATGCTGCTTTATCACTTTTACCACACGCAGAACGGCATAAAAAAAAACCTCAAAAAACAATTCCTGAATTGTTGGTTTTTGTTAATTTACCTCCCAAAAAACAGAATAGAAAGCGATCAAAAAATGTCACGTACCCAAAAATGGTACCAATAAAAATGTCAACTCTTCCCGCAAAAAACGACTCTGTCGGCCGAAATATGGAAAAATTATAGCTCTCAAAATATGGCGATGCAAAAACTAGATTTTGCAAAAAAAAGCGCCTCTTAGTGTGTGACAGCTGTCAGTCATAAAAACCCGATATAAATCTGGTATCTCTGTAATTGCACCGACCCGAAGAATAAAGTAATCTCATCACTTATACCGCACGAGGAACGGCGTAAAAAATAAATAAAACCAATTCTTCACCTGCTACTGATTTGTTTATTATGTCTCCCAAAGATCGCAGTAAGGCTCTGCTCACATTTATCCTGCGCTCTGCGCTGAGCACTTACACCAGAGTTTCCGTGTAAATCTCTGAAATACGTGATTCAGACAGAACCCATAACGGAAGATTCCCTGTAATGAGGCAGATATAGGCTACTGTGGATGTCGTCTGGCCTGTGATCCCACGGTGTCATTTGTTTTAGGCGTGCATAAAAGTGCGGTTGGCCACAGTATTGTGCACTTCTGAAAAAAAGGACACCGCTAAACAGAGGCCAGACGGAGTCCAGAGTAACTCTGCTGCCTCATTACAGTGAATGGATCCCGCAGGGGTGTCATCTGAATTACATCACTTGGAAATTTAGATGGAAACCCCGATGTAAGTGCTCAGCCTAGAGCGCCGGATAAATGTTATGTAAAATGTTCCCAATAAAAGCTTCAACTCAGTCCTCAAAAAAAGCTAGTCCCCACTCAGGTCCGTCATCTGTTAAAAATATAAGGGACTTCCAAGTTACTGGTAGCAGAAAGGCTCTGGAAAAGCGAAATGGCCCTTGCCCCCAAAAAGAAATTCAGAAAATTTTGTGCTCCCAAATCCAAATACCTATTCTACAATAATTTGTTCTCCAATTGTCAAATAGCACTCCGTCCCCCCCAGATCTCGCCGTATGGCTAAGCGGTACGATACAGCCACATATGGGGTATTGCCACTTTTAGAAGAAATTGCGTGACACATTTCGGCACCATTTTAACCCATTGCCCTGTGTGAAAATGTAAAATCTGAGGGTAAAACATTTTTTGTGGTAAAAATATAATTAGGCTTTTTTCACTGTCCAATGGTATAAATTTAAAAATTAAAAAATACTCACTACTTCCCTTAATGAATTCCTTGAGAGGTGTAGTTTACAAAATGGGGTCAGTTGTGGGGGTTTCTGCTGTTTCGGCATGTCAGCGACCCTTCAAATGTGACATGGTGTCTGCAACCTATCCCAGCCAACATAGCGCTCCTTTCTCTTCCGAACCCTGCCGTACACCAAAGCAGTGGTTTTCCCCCACATATGGGGTATCAGTGTACTCAGGAAAAATTGCACAACAAATTTCATGGTGCAATTTATCCTGTTACCCTTATGATAATGCAAAATTAAGGGATGAAAATGTTTTTGTGGGAAAAATGTGAAAATTTTATTTTTACAGCTCATTATTATAAACTTCTGTGTAGCACCTTGGGGTTCAAGGTGCTCACCACACATCTAGATAAGTTCCCTAAGGGGTCTAGTTTCCAAAATGGTGTCACTTTTGGGGGATTTCCACTGTTTAGGCACATCAGGGGCTCCCCAAATGCAACATGGCGTCCGCTAATTATTCAAACAAATTTTACATTCAAAAAGTCAAATGGCGCTCCTTCTCTTTCAAACCCTGCTGTGCACCCAAACAGTGGTTTGCCTCCACATATGGGGTATCGGAGTGTTCAGGAGAAATTGCACAACAAATTTCATGGTGCAATTTATCCTATTACCCTTTTGATAATGCAAAATTAAGGGATGAAAAACGTTTTTGTGGGAAAAATGTGAAAATTTTATTTTTACAGCTCATTATTATAAACTTCTGTGAAGCACCTTGGGGTTCAAGGTGCTCACCACACATCTAGATAAGTTCCCTAAGGGGTCTAGTTTCCAAAATGGTGTCACTTGTGGGGGGTTTCCACTGTTTAGGCACATCAGGGTCTCCCCAAATGCAACATGGCGTCCGCTAATTATTCAAACAAATTTTACATTCAAAAAGTCAAATGGCGCTCCTTCCCTTTCAAACCCTGCCGTGCGCCCAAACAGTGGTTTGCCTCCACATATGGGGTATCGGCGTGTTCAGGAGAAATTGCACAACAAATTTCATGGTGCAATTTATCCTCTTACCCTTATGATAATGCAAAATTAAGGGATGAAAAACGTTTTTGTGGGAAAAATGTGAAAATTTTATTTTTACAGCTCAATATTATAAACTTCTGTGAAGCACCTTGGGGTTCAAGGTGCTCACCACACATCTAGATAAGTTCCCTAAGGGGTCTAGTTTCCAAAATGGTGTCACTTGTGGGGGATTTCCACTGTTTAGGCACATCAGGGGCTCCCAAAATGCAACATGGCGTCCTCTAATTATTCAAACAAATTTTACATTCAAAAAGTCAAATGGCGCTCCTTCTCTTTCAAACCCTGCTGTGCACCCAAACAGTGGTTTGCCTCCACATATGGGGTATCGGAGTGTTCAGGAGAAATTGCACAACAAATTTCATGGTGCAATTTATCCTATTACCCTTATGATAATGCAAAATTAAGGGATGAAAAACGTTTTTGTGGGAAAAATGTGAAAATTTTATTTTTACAGCTCATTATTATAAACTTCTGTGAAGCACCTTGGGGTTCAAGGTGCTCACCACACATCTAGATAAGTTCCCTAAGGGGTCTAGTTTCCAAAATGGTGTCACTTGTGGGGGGTTTCCACTGTTTAGGCACATCAGGGTCTCCCCAAATGCAACATGGCGTCCGCTAATTATTCAAACAAATTTTACATTCAAAAAGTCAAATGGCGCTCCTTCCCTTTCAAACCCTGCCGTGCGCCCAAACAGTGGTTTGCCTCCACATATGGGGTATCGGCGTGTTCAGGAGAAATTGCACAACAAATTTCATGGTGCAATTTATCCTCTTACCCTTATGATAATGCAAAATTAAGGGATGAAAAACGTTTTTGTGGGAAAAATGTGAAAATTTTATTTTTACAGCTCAATATTATAAACTTCTGTGAAGCACCTTGGGGTTCAAGGTGCTCACCACACATCTAGATAAGTTCCCTAAGGGGTCTAGTTTCCAAAATGGTGTCACTTGTGCGGGATTTCCACTGTTTAGGCACATCAGGGGCTCCCCAAATGCAACATGGCATCCGCTAATTATTTAAACAAATTTTACATTCAAAAAGTCAAATGGCGCTCCTTCCCTTTCAAACCTGCCGTGCGCCCAAACAGTAATTTGCCTCACATATGGGGTATCAGCGCGCTCAAGAGAAATCGCACAAAAAATTTTGGGGTCCATTTTTTCCTGTTACCCCTGCGAAAATAAAAAAAATTGGGTCTAAAGTAACATTTTTGTGAAAAAAGTTAAATGTTAATTTTTTCTTCCACATTCCAAAAATTCCTTTGAAGCACCTGAAAGGTTAATAAAGTTTTTGAATGTGTTTTTGAGCACCTTGAGGGGTGCCATTTTTAGAATGGGGTCACTTTTTGGTATTTTCTGTCATAAAGACCCCTCAAAGTGACTTCAAATATGATGTGGTCCCTAAAAAAATGTTTTTGTAAATTTTGTGGGAAAAATGAGAAATCGCTGGTGAACTTTTAACCCTTATAGCTCCCTAACAAAAAAAAATTTTGGTTCCAAAATTGTGTTGATGTAAAGTAGACATGTGGGAAATGTTATTTATTAACTATTTTGTGTGACATATCTCTCTGATTTAAGGGCATGAAAATTCAAAGTTTGAAAATTGCAAAATTTCTAAATTTTCGCTAAATTTCCGATTTTTTCACAAATAAACGCAAGTGATATCGAAGAAATTTTACCACTATCATGAAGTACAATATGTCACGAAAAGTCTCAGAATCAGGGGGATCCGTTGAAGCGTTCCAGAGTAATTACTTCATAAAGTGACAGTGGTCAGAATAGAAAAAATTGGCCCGGTCACGAAGGCAAAAACAGGCTCTGGTGCGAAGTGGTTAAACAGATATATTGCTGTCTGACCAGTCAGGGAGACACTATTACAGTTTTTTTTACGGCTAAAAATGTCAAAAGCAGGATAATACAGAGATTTGACCTGTGGAACTGCAAAACCACAGTTCTATTTTTCTGGCCTACACCAGACTTTTAAACAGATATATTGGTGTCTGACCAGTCAGGGAGACACTATTACAGGTTTTTTTTTACGGCAAAAAATGCCAAAAACAGGGTAATACAGAGATTTGACACGTGGAACTGCAAAACCACAGTTCTATTTTTCTGGCCTACACCAGACTCTTTTAAACAGATATATTGGTGTCTGACCCGTCAGGGAGACACTACTACAGTTTTTTTTACGGCAAAAAATGCCAGACGCAGGATAATACAGAGATTTGACCCATGGAACTGCAAAACCACAGTTCTATTTTTCTGGCCTGCACCAGACTCTTTTAAACAGATATATTGCTGTGTGACCAGTCAGAGAGACACTATTACAGTTTTTTTTTACGGCAAAAAATGCCAAAAGCAGGATAATACAGAGATTTGACCCGTGGAACTGCAAAACCACAGATCTATTTTTCTGGCCTGCACCAGACTCTTTTAAACAGATATATTAGTGTCTGACCAGTCAGGGAGACACTATTACAGTTTTTTTTACGGCAAAAAATGCCAAAAACAGGATAATACAGAGATTTGACCCGTGGAACTGCAAAACCACAGTTATAGTTATGTGGCATACACCAGAATCTTTTAAACAGATATATTAGTGTCTGACCAGTCAGGGAGACACTATTACAGTTTTTTTACGGCCAAAAATGCCAAAAGCAGGATAATACAGAGATTTGACCCGTGGAACTGCAAAACCACAGTTCTATTTTTCTGGTCTACACCAGACTCTTTTAAACAGATATATTGGTGTCTGAACAGTCACAGACACACTCAATTTTTTTTTTTGGGGGGGAATACCAAAATGTTAATAAGACGCGCATTTGTACAGTCTGACTGAGGAAAAAAAAAATACAGGATTTAGAAAAAAAAAAATAATTTTTCCTGGCCCCTGAGACCAGGGTGGTAATCTAGCAATTTGACCAACAGGAGCACACAGGACTGTAATGCAGCGTTTGCTGGTATAACCACTGTGTCTCCTATACAGCCTGCCTGCCTGGTATCTGGGATGGATATTAGTCCTGAGAAGGACTGTTTGTTTGATTTGGCAGGCTTTAGAGACCCTACACTACCTATTTCGCACTATATATCTCTCCCTAACTCAGCAGCACCCTCTCTACACTGTCTGATTCGGAGCGACTGTGTCCAAGATGGCGGCGCCCGGTTTTAAATACTCGAGGTGACGCTGTGCGGCCAGCCAATCACTGGAATGCCCACAAACAACATGGCTGCGGCATTCCAGTGACTGGCTGGCAATCCCTGCATGTTAATTGGCTCTGTAAAGAGCGCCAAACGTGCAGGGCGGAGACCCGAGCTCCCGCCCGAGTAACCCGGAAATGCTCGGTGCTCGCCGAACATCCCGAGTAGTGAGATGCTCGGGGCGAGTAACGAGCAGTGTCGAGCATGCTCGCTCAACACTAATTATGACCCTACATACCATGTCTCCCACTGGACTCAATGAAAAATTAAGTTTCGCTTCATTTTTATGAGTCCTTTTGAATATGCTAAACGTCTGATTATCCCATAATTACTTTTTATTTACATGTGTCTCTTTTTGATTTTATTTCAGTTATATATGGAGATGATCTAGTTACAGCTCAACTGAAAAGGTTGTTAGACAGAATTTCCACCACACAATATGCTCTTGGAGTAACATCTGGCGTGGGATGAATGTTTTTGAAATATTAATATTTTTATGTTACTGTTGTAATTAATTGTAATTATGTCTGAGATAATGAAATTACGATTACTGGATGAGCATGTTTTTTTCAGTATTAGTAATCATGTTCACATCCTTCACAATCTCACTAACCATGTTCATACCTTTAATCATTAACTATTTGTACTTATATTGTGGGCAACAATCTCACTGTCTTTCTCTTTTCCCTCTGCATCCCTAACATTCATGTGTCACGTTTCAACTCACTCCTTTCCAGTTTATAAAGGTATAAAAACTCTATACATAATAATCACATATAGTTTTTATTAAATTAGTTTTGGCAAGTTTCACGTCTGGGGGATTCGAAGTAATCCCTGCCTTTTAGCTTCCTTTCCATATCCCCCCTCCTCCCCTGCATGTCACAGGGGCCTGTGACATGCAGTTCCCATCCGGATCCCGCGCCTGCGCAATTTACCCTGTATGGACGGCGCTCTAATTCCTGCCGTCTGTATAGCCTTGTGGAGCAGGAAACTTGTGCGCAGGCGCCGGTGAGTCACAATTGTGAAATTGCACTTTTTTTGCAATTTCACCGCACTTTGAATTTTTTTCCTGTTTTCCATTACACAATATGGTAAAACCAATGGTGTTGTTCATAAGTACAACTCGTCTCACAAAAAACAAGCCCTCACATGGCCATATTGACGGAAAAATAAAACCGTTATGGCTCTGGGAAGAAGGGGAGCAAAAAACAAACGCAAAAATGGAGAAACCCAAGGTGGTAAAGGGGTTAATATCAAATAATTCTAAAAAAAAAATAGAAAAGTGTTAGAAAATATTTGTTTTTATTTCTTTCATATCGGCATCGAAGAAAACCAGCATATGGATCTTTTCCAGCCTGGGTGCCGGGTTATCTGGGCCATTCCATCAGGTGTTGTTCATATGGTGCGAAATCCCTTCCCAGATCCCCTGAATTCCTACATGGGATGTAAATTCCCTCAGGACCGACCCGCTGAATTCACGGCTTATCAATCAACATTTATATTTTGTTCATATTTATCCGGAACTTTTCGAAAACCGTCTAAATGGTTAACATTTCTGATGAATTGTATCATTTATTTCAGTTAAATGTACAATATAGATTTTTGGCAATGTTCACACTCTGCATCTGAGGCTGAATGGTCCACAATGTACTTTATATAATCATTGTCATATAGCATATATAGAGAAATTCATAAACATTTTGAAATATAATAAATAGATAGTGTGGAGACACGAGGGTCAGTGGGTGGTCTCATCTTTAGAAAACCATATGGACCAGGGCTCACCCCACTGAACG
This sequence comes from Phyllobates terribilis, assembly GCF_046119375.1. Taxonomy (NCBI): domain Eukaryota; kingdom Metazoa; phylum Chordata; class Amphibia; order Anura; family Dendrobatidae; genus Phyllobates; species Phyllobates terribilis. Next base: position 10,051,339 of record NW_027362765.1, read on the forward strand.
CCCGCTCTCCTTTCCCGTGGACAGGACACTACTCAGACCAGACAGGGTGAGGGTAACCCAGTGCGGCAATAATTTATTGCCCCAACACCAGCCGGTCACATACAGTACAGCCCCAGCAAGTACACAAGATGGTGCACATGACATAGTCTCACCTTTCCGCTGGCTCTGAGCAGCTGTGACTTCGGGGCATCCAGGGCCGACTACCCCAACTTCTGGCCGACAACCAGAGAGGAGGTAGCGGCAAGCTTAGGAAGCTGAGCGAGTGCAGTGAGGTACGTGGCCAGGTGACCTGATTGTCCCAACCTGGATTCTCCAGCGTCTTTGAGGGGTCAGTGATGGTCAGTGGAGCAGATCTGTGTTCCTCCAGCTGTTCGGTGGCTTGCTGTAGAGTGTGTGGGAAAAGAGGCAGATTCTACTTTTCTAGGTCACACCTCGTATTCAGGCATTTTTTTCCACAGGATTCGGAGCAAGTCGTCTCTCATTGTCCAAGTGTTCATAGTTTGTCCTTCAATATTTGCAGGACAATCTTGAACTCACTAATACAATAGGTAGACAGGAAATTAACAATGATCAATCTGTCAGTTAGCCTGTGCCTTTGTTCCACAAGAACAATAAGGGGGCGATATAATCCGTACACAGACAGCAGCCATTCAAGATTCCAACAATTACATCTACAACTAGAGTCAGGGACAATAGCTCATGTCCCTGTGCCCACTGACTAACTGCATTTGGCTGGGTCCTCACATATATATATATATATATATATATATATATACATATATATATATATATATATATATATATATACACACACACACACACACACACACACACACACATCTATATCTGTATATAGACAAAATTCAAGTACAGTTGAAACCAGAAGTTTACATACACTATATAAAAAGACACATCTGCATGTTTTTCTCAATATCTGACATGAAATCAGAATAAATCTTTCCCGTTTTAGGTCAATTAGGATTACCATAATTTTTAATATTTGCCAAATGCCAGAATAATGAGAGAGAGAGAGAATGTTTTAAGGAATTTTTATTACTTACTGCAAAGTCAAAAATTTCCATACATTTCATTAGTATTTGGTATCATTGCCCTTAAACTGAATAATTTATGTCAAGCGTTTGGGATCTCCTTCCACAAGCTTCTCACAATAGTTGGTCGATATTTGGGCCTATTCCTCCTGACAAAGCTGCTGTAACTGATCCAGGTTTGTAGGTCGCCTTGCTCGCACCTGCTTTTTCAGCTTTCCCCATAAATTTTCAATAGGATTGAGATCAGGGCTTTGTGATGGCCACTTCCTGGCTGATGTCTTGAGATGTTGCTTCAGTATTGCCACATAATCTTCTTTTCTCATGATACCATCTATTTTATGAAGTGCACCAGTCCCTCCTGCAACAAAAAAACCCCTACAACATGATGCTGCCACCCCCATGTTTTTCAGACGGGATGGTGTTCTTATGCTTCCAAGCTTTTTCCTTTTTCCTCCAAACATAACAATGGTCATTAAGCCCAAAAATGTATATTTTAGTTTCATCAGACCAAAGGACATGTCTCCAAAAATTAAAGGAGTTGTCCAGTACTTTTACTATAGCCCAAATGTATTTACCCTGTTAAGATAAGGGTTTTTGAAAATGCCTTTTGTTGTCCTTCTGGCCTGTGAGCGGCGCTATCCTGGCCGCTCACAAGCATCACGTGACCCCCAACTGCAGCCGGCTCTTCCTTCTGCTGATGTCACGTCAAGTGAGGCGAGACATCAGTGACGCGATCCCAGTGGTGGATGCCGGGCTGTGGGCAGGGTTACCCCGCGGGTCGCACCCAGCATCCACTGCGCGCTTTCCCAATGAATGAGAGGGAAAGTGCCTGGTGGATGCTGGGTGTGACGTAATCCCGCCCACAGCCCAACACTCACTGTGGAGCGCAGCACTGAGTCACGCCCGGCTGCAGCCAGAACTTGACGTGACATCAGTGGATGTCAGAGCCGGCTGCAGCCGGGGGTCACGTGAGTGGACAGAAGGACAACGAAAAGTTATTTACAAAAACCCTTATCTGAACAGGGTAAATATATTGGGGGACATTTGGGCCATAGTAAAAAGTACTGGACATCTTCTTTAAGGTCTTTGTTTCTGTGTGCATTTGCAAACAATAATCTGGCTTTTTTGTTTCTTTTGGAGTAATGGCTTCTTCCTGGCAGAGTGGCCTTTCAGCCCATGCTGATACAGTACTCATTTCACTGTGGATATTGACACAATCTTACCAGCTTCCACCATCATCTTCACAAGGTCTTTTGCTTTTGTCCTTGGGTTGATATCCACATGTCGGACCAAAGCACGTTCATCTCTGGGACACAGAACCAGTCTCCTTCCTGAGCGGTATGATGGCAGGACATTCCCATCTTGTTTGGACTTGTGTATAATTGTTTGTACAGGTGAATGAGGCACCTTCAGGTATCTTGAAATTGTACCCAAGGATGAGACAGACTTGTGCAAGTCCACAATTCTCTTCCTGATACCTTGGCTTATTTCTTTAGACTTTCCCATGATGCTGTAACATACCTGGCGGTGGGCTTGCATGGTGCACCATCTCTCACCATGCAAGATCGCAAACTTGATCATCAATCCAGTCTGCTAGCCTGGCTTCTTTCCATGCTGTCTGTTTGTTTCTGTTCTGACTGTTTAGGGCGGCGGCCCGGTTACTTCCTGATTCTTGTAGCTGCTGTGGGCACACCCCTAATGCGTCCTCAGCCTATTGCTGTCTGTCACTGGATATTTAAACCAGCTTCACATACAAGCTGGTGCCTGAGCAACTTCAACATTCAGTGTGCTCTTTGACTCTGAATGTGCCAGGTCCTGTTCTAGTTTTCTCCTGCTTGTCCGCCTTCCTGGAGGCTGTATTTCCAGGCCTGTCTGAACATGCTCCTAGCCTGTTCGTTTCTGCCTCTGGGGGCCGTATACCCAGGCTCGTTCCTGTATTTCGCTGCAGTAACAGTTCCTGTCTGAACTGTCTCCTAACCTGTTACTCCTTTTGTCTCTATGTCCGTTTCCTCCCTTTTGCTGCAGTGTCTGAACCAGCACTTGGCTATACCTAGGCTCGTTCCTGTATTTTGTTGTAGTAACAGTTCCTGTCTGGACTGTCTCCTAGCCTCTTACCTGTTTTGTCTCTATGTCCGCTTCCTCCCTTTTTCTGCAGTGTCTGAACCAGCACTTGACTATACCTAGGCTCGTTCCTGTATTTTGTTGTAGTAACAGTTCCTGTCTGAACTGTCTCCTAACCTGTTACTTGTTTTGTTTGGAGTCCACTCGCTACTTCTTTGCAAGTACCTTGTGTGTATCTGGTTCTGCCTTTCCCTTCCAGTCTGTTCCGTGTGAACAGAGCCCTGTCCCCTCTGCTCTGTCTTTGCTCACCGCTTTGGCGGTTTATCTCTGCTCTGCCTTACTTACCGCTCTGGCGGTTTATGCCCGCTCTGCTCGGCCCTGCCCACCGCGCCTGCGGTTTCGCTCTGTTCGGCCTGCCCACCGCGCCTGCGGTTTCGCTCTGCTCGGCCCTGCCCACCGCGCCTGCGGTTTCGCTCTGCTCGGCCCTGCCCACCGCGCCTGCGGTTTCGCTCTGCTCGGCCCTGCCCAGCGCGCCTGCGGTTTCGCTTTGCTCGGCCCTGCCCACCGCGCATGCGGTTTCGCTCTGCTCGGCCCTGCCCACCGCGCCTGCGGTTTCGCTCTGCTCGGCCCTGCCCACCGCGCCTGCGGTTTCGCTCTGCTCGGCCCTGCCCACAGCGCCTGCGGCTCTTAACCCGTCTCCTAGTTTGTACTGGACCCTACCCAGCCTGCGCTCTAACCTGACTGTTTCTGTATTCCCCGGTGTGGGTCAACAGCCGTGTCCGGGGTCTGACCTGGAGTCGCACCTGGTCCCTCTGCTCGGTTCCTCCCTGGTGCACAGGCATCGTATGCCGTCTTGCGACCTTGGTCGGATCGGGTAGATACTTAGTTACGCCCCTCCAGGCACTCTCCGGTTCATGGTCCAGTGGGATCACTAAACACGCACACGCCAGTCAGTCCGGGCGTGTGCATAACAGATGCTACACAAAGAAGCAGTGTGTTTCAGGTGTGCATTAAAATACATCCACAGGTTTGTCTTTAATTAACTATGCAGTAATAAAAATGCCATAAAACATTCTCGCTTCCTCATTATTCTGGCATTCAACAAATCTTAAAAATTATGGCAATCCTAATTGACTTAAAACGGGAAAGGTTTATTCTGATTTCATGTCAGAAATTGAGAAAAACATGCAGATGTGTCTTTTTATATAGTGTATGGAAACTTCTGGTTTCAATTGTACACAGAACTTTATTCACACAGATACACAGGACTTTATTCACACAGATACAGTAGAAACCAGAAGTTGGGCCCCTCTTTATGTATAATTTGATCTCATTGTTTCCTTATTGTCTTAATTAATTCACCTAGACGGGCATTTTATAGGTAGCTTTTAGGTGGGTAGCTAGCTTCTGTCCTAGAATCATCAAGATTTTATTATGTCTTGTTAATATCTTAGGCCTAATATATCAGGCCTTCTTGCCCCTTTGGGGGGCATGATTCCTTTTTACATATTACTGACTTAGACATGTAAACATTAGTTTATCTTAGATCTCTTGCTTAAAATTTTTATATATTTTTAATCATGATGTCCATTAGATACATATATACCCGCAATTATGTGCTCACTTGCCCTATATTGATGATTTTATATTGATACGCTGTTCCCCAGCACATGCCACTTTATTATCTTAGTATCCCTGTGCACTTGTCACTTTATTAAAATGCCTATTGATTTTTTGACATATGTGTTATTTGCTGTATTTTCAGCACTAGTCACTTTTTTGCACCTATGGTAATGCCACTTCATGGAGATAACTTTAAAGGGCATTTTCATTTTTTCATTCTTATCCTATCCTACTCAGGGGCGTACATAGGAATCATGGGGCCCTACAGCAGAAGCTAAAAGCGTACATAGGAATCATGCCCCCCCCAAAAAAATTTTTTTTTTTAAATAATTGTCGGGGTCACGAAAGATCAGATCTCACAACTTTCCATCCTTTACATAGTAATTTTCCTCCTGCTGATGTCCTAGATCTCTCTTTCATTGCCCCATAAAGTGTGATGCCAATAAAAGGGCCCCCCAAACACAGTATGAAACCCCCATGGTGAATTCCTCCACGTGCACAGTATAATGACCCTACTGTACCCCACCTCAACTCCCAGGGTAACGTATGCTGACCCCAACACAGTATGATCCCCCAACTGTGAGCCGCTAGAGAGGATGGTACATAAGAAAGGACGGCGCTATACATAATAAGTGAGTACACTATATACTAAGGGACTGTGCTATACATAATAAGGCTACATTCCTGCATCTGTGTGCAGTGTCAGTGTGCTGCCCTGTTTTACTGATGCATTGAGTGTGTCCTATTCTAATCCTCAAAATCAGATCAGAACAGGACATTCTCTGACCCTCTTAGATCTCATTCTCAGATGCGTGATTTTCATGGATGTGTGAATGGATCTATAAAACTGTACGAGTCCGTGGACCATCCGATAAAAAGGTCTGGCAGCACATGGACATTTCACACAAATGTGAGAATGTGGCCTAAGGGATTTTACAGATAACATTATCACTTCAAGTCACACAGTGCAGATACAGAATAATATCTACATCCAGGCACTTACCGCTGACGTCTCCTCTGATCAGAGTCGGTTTCTGCTGCTTCTTCTCCATCTGGTCAGACCTTCATGTCGATATCTCCCAGCCACGACTCGTCTTGTCACGATGATCTCCAGCCTAGAAAATAACAAGGTCACATATTGTATGCATACATGTGTCTCCCCCGCTCTGTGTCCTCGAATACAGATATGTAACCCCCCCATTAATATACTATTAGCCACTTAGTAATCAAAATATAAAGTGATAAGCAGCACTGTGCCCCCCGTTAACTATAATCTGCACCGGCCAATAATATAAATTATTCAGTCTCTGTGACTCTCCCCAATTAACTGTAAGGCTATGTGCACACGGAAAACATACAAGGCTTCACAGTACAAGCAAAGTGAAACCCCCATAATTGCTCTCTCCCAGCACCCCCGTCATTGCTCTCTCTCAGCACCCCCATCATTGCTCTCTCCCAGCACCCCCGTCATTGCTCTGTCCCAGCACCCCCATCGTTGCTCTGTCCCAGCACACCCATCCTTGCTGTCCCAGCACCCCCATCGTTGCTGTCCCAGCACCCCCATCATTGCTCTGTCCCAGCACCCCCATCGTTGCTGTCCCAGCACCCTCATCATTGCTCTCTCTCAGCACCCGTATCATTGCTCTGTCCGAGCACCCCCATCATTGCTCTGTCCCAGCACCTCCATCATTGCTCTCTCCCAGCACCCCCATCATTGCGCTCTCCCAGCACTCCCATCATTTCCTCTCAGCACCCCCATCATTATTCTGTCCCAGCACCTCCATCATTGCTCTCTCCCAGCCCCACATAATTGCTCTCTCCCAGCTCCCCACCATTGCTTTGTCCCAGCACCCCCATCATTGCTCGCTCCCAGCACCCCCATCATTGCTCTCCCCTTCCCCACCATCCCCATCATAGCTCTCCCCAGCCCTATCAGCCCCATCATTCCTCTCCTCAGCTCCATCATTCCTCTCCCCAGCCCCATTATTGCTCTTCCCAGCCCCATCATTCCTCTCCCCAGCCCCATCAGCCCCATTATTGCTCTCCCCAGCCCCATCATCCCTCTCCCCAGCCCCATCAACTCCATTATTCCTCTCCCCAGCTCCATCATTCCTCTCCCCAGCCCCATCATTGCTCTCCCTAGCCCCACCATCCCATTATTCCTCTCCCCAGCCCCATCAACCCCATCATTCCTCTCCCCAGCCCCATTATTGCTCTTACCAGCCCCATTAGTCCCATTATTCCTATCCCAAGCCCCATCACTCATCTCCCCAACCCCATCAACCCCATTATTCCTCTCCCCATCCCCATCAGACCTCTCCCCAGTCCCATCAGCCCCATTATTGCTCTTCCCAGCCCCATCATTCCTCTCCCCAGCCCCACCATTGCTCTCCCCCCACCTCCCCTCCCCAGCATTTCAGTAAAAAAACAACAACAAAAAAACAACAACTTACCTCAGCTCGCTCCCCTGCAGCAGCATCCTCCTGGTTGCCGGCAGCTTTCTTCCTGACCCAGACGCTTGCTGCATGATGACGACATCAAGCTGCGCGCGCCTGGGTCAGGGAGGAAGCAGAGGACGAACCCTCCAGCTCCGCTGCTATTCTCCTCCTGACAGCAGCGGAGCTGCAGGGATCGCTCCCTGACCGCCGCATGCAGGGAGCAGCTGCATCTTGCGGGCCCCTTGGTGCAGCTGCATGGTGGGGACCTGGCGCAGCTGCACCAGTGGCGGTATGTCCACCCCTGGACTGCTATGGGGCCCCCCCAACTCACGGGCCCCATAGCAGTCGCGTGGTCTGCCGCCATTGGCGGTACGCCACTGATCCTACTCTTTCCTGGCACCGGTGCTTTTCCATTCATATAACTTTAATTAGCATCTTCACTTTCATCACACTCATCAGTGTATTCACTTTCCACCAGTGAGAGGCTAGGCAGCTTTATTTATTCTTTATTTTTCACATTTACACAGTGATTTATTAGACATCATCACGTTTCTCATTAGATATAATCCCCTCAGTGTATCATTGTGCATCATTTTCCCTGCAACACGACCCCTCTTAAATTATTCAAATATATTCATCACTCATCATTTCATAATCTATAATTCATCATACACCTACATCGTTTCCTATTGAGTTCTCCTTTTTGTATTATTGCATCATTTCATCTACACGACCCTTAGTAATCCATTGATTTCAATCCACATCCATCTGCATCACAGAGACAGTGCGCATGCTCCGCTCTCGATGCCTCCAGGACTTCTGATGACACTCATCACATGACCCACTTGCGTTCCACGCTTGCGGTCATTGGGCGCCGGAAGGAAGATTCCCATTCGGAGAAACAGGTACAAAAGCGTCAAACATCCATTAAGTCTCACATGAGTCGGGCACTCTGGGACTCCCATTGGCCACCTTTGTATTTAAATATTTGAGTCACCCCTCACCCTGACACACCCCCAGAAGAAGCTGGCGGCAAAACGCGCGTCGGGGTGAGGGGACGCAGCTGGTCACTACTTCCACCGCCCAGGATTACTACGCTCAGCCTTACATACAAGTATTACCTCTAGATTACCCTCTGATTATACCTATAGGCATTTGCCCATACCAATGTTGCATCTATGCCTCACTTGTTCACTACACGGACACTGATCCTAATCACTTAGAATTATCCCTGTCAGGCCTATACTGTATGCATTTGCATTTGATATTTGTACGCTTTCTGGTTTGGCATTTTTTGCTATCTAAGGCTTCTTTCACACGTCGATGTTTCTAGTACGTGTGGTAACAGTTTATACACGTACCTGATACACAGACACACGTAGACCATTCAAATCTATGGGTCTGCGCACATGGCAGTGTGTTTTCACGGACCGTGCACTCCACACACCGACATGTCCATTTTTTTGCGGATGCACGGTCGGCAAAATGTCCCACACGGATGACATCTGTGTATTATCAGTGTGACACGTACCGGCGCCTGGGAATCAACCTTACAGTTTGTGCTGTTCCCAAGCGCCGGGTGCTGAACACTGCCCTCATCATGGTTCCTGCCGACACTGCGATTAGCACCAGCAGGGAAAATGATGAGGGTAGTAGTGTCTCCTCCCGCAGTGTCCACCAGTGTAAAAATAAGATTAAAATAATAAAATTCATATAGTCACCTGTCCAGAGATGTCCCCCGCAGTAATCGTCTGACCGCTGACGCTAACGAGCCAAGGAAAATGAGCCGCTCCAGCGGGCCCCGAAGCTGCGCTCAGGAGCGGTGTCCTGTCACTCAATGAGCGCAGCTCCGGAGCCGCTCGATGGAGCGAGTCATTCTACCCGGGTGCTCTGCTGAATGTCCCTCACTACCAGCGCCCCTATGACAACTCCTCCTGCCAGGGGAGAAAGAAATAGTAAATGGGCATGGCTAAAATTTGCAGCAACATCAGTCCCTCGTACTATTCTTCAAAAGTTGGGAGGTATAGACACACGGCTCCGCTCCACGCACCACGTACACGTGCAGCTCCGCACGCTTCATACACGAGCAGCTCCGCTCCAAACACCTCGTACACGCGCGGCTCTGCTCCATACACCTCGTATACGCACGGCTCTGCTCCATACATCTCGTATACGCACGGCTCTGCTCCATACACTTCATACATGCACGGCTCTGCTCCGTACACTTCATACATGCACGTCTCCGCTCCGTACACCTCGTACACGCGCGGCTCCACTCCGTACACCTCGTACACGCGCGGCTCCGCTCCGTACACCTCGTACACGCGCGGCTCCGCTCCATACACCTCGTACACGCGCGGCTCCGCTCCGTACACCTCGTACACGCGCGGCTCCGCTCCGTACACCTCGTACACGCGCGGCTCCGCTCCGTACACCTCGTACACGCGAGCCTCCGCTCCGTACACCTCGTACACGCGAGCCTCCGCACCGTACACCTTGTACACGCGAGCCTCCGCTCCGTACACATCGTACACGCGCGCCTCCGCTCCGTACACATCGTACACGCGAGCCTCCGCTCCGTACACCTCGTACACGCGAGCCTCCGCACCGTACACCTCGTAAACGCGAGCCTCCGCTCCGTACACATCGTACACGCGCGCCTCCGCTCCGTACACCTCGTACACGCGAGCCTCCGCTCCGTACACCTCGTACACGCGAGCCTCCGCTCCGTACACCTCGTAAACGCGCGCCTCCGCTCCGTACACATCGTACACGCGCGCCTCCGCTCCGTACACATCGTACACGCGCGCGTCCGCTCCGTACACATCGTACACGCGCGCGTCCGCTCCGTACACCTCGTACACGCGCGCCTCCGCTCCGTACACCTCGTACACGCGCGCCTCCGCTCCGTACACCTCGTACACGCGCGCCTCCGCTCCGTACACCTCGTACACGCGCGCCTCCGCTCCGTACACCTCGTACACGCGCGCCTCCGCTCCGTACACCTCGTACACGCGCGCCTCCGCTCCGTACACCTCGTACACGCGCGCCTCCGCTCCGTACACCTCGTACACGCGCGGCTCCGCTCCGTACACCTCGTACACACGCGGCTCCGCTTCGTACACCTCGTACAAGCGCGGCTCTGCTCCGTACACCTCGTACACACACGGCTCCGCTCCGTACACCTCGCACACACGCGGCTCCACTCCGTACACCTCGTACACACGCGGCTCCGCTCCGTACACCTCGTACACACACGGCTCCGCTCCGTACACCTCGTACACACGCGGCTCCGCTCCGTACACCTCGTACACACACGGCTCTGCTCCGTACACCTCGTACACACTCGGCTCCGCTCCGTACACCTCGTACACACGCGGCTCTGCTACATCCACACTGTAAACCCCTCCTGACCCCACACATAAACTTCACCTCATCCAGCACCATGACAACCAGCACAGCAGAGTCCTGCATCCACTGAGGCCCCTGATCATGTGACCCCTGACTCCTCCCCTCCTGTGACCTCATCACAGCTCCTGTGCGCACAGAGCAGCCATATATGTGGTGGCGGCTCTGCAGGTAGAGGTATGTGGAGGTCCCCCATTACTGGGCGCAGGGGGGCATTAACCCCTTCAGCACGGAGACTCTTTTTGGGTCTCTGTGTGGTGTGAACAGTGAGGTAACAGCTGTGGGCAGAATGCGGCTTAGCTGGTTCCCGTCCACATTAGATCAATTCAGACGGCTGCAGGATGAAGGACAATGGAGAATCCGTCATCCGCAGCCTATAAACTATGGAGACGTAGGGCAGTACCTGAGGCCGGAGTGAATGCGCCTCACAGAGAGGAGGCGGGGGGGTTTCTCTATAAATGTCCGGCATCAGTGCCAGCCCGCGCCCCTCACATCGTAGCCGGGGCTAATAATGTTGGCTAATGAGTAATAACAAAAACCTCCTGATGTGCCCATGGGTGAAACACGCTGAGGAGACTGAGCACAGGTCAGTGAGCTCAGTAACAAGGAACCCCGGATACCTCAACGTGAATACTGTAGTACAATATGGGGGGACACAGTGATCACCTGGAGCTCAGCAGGAGACATCTGCATCTCAGTAACATAGACCCCGGATACCTCAATGTGAATACTGTAGTACAATATGGGGGGACACAGTGATCACCTGGAGCTCAGCAGGAGATATCTGCATCTCAGTAACATAGACCCCCAGATACCTCAATGTGAATACTGTAGTACAATATGGGGGGACACAGTAATCACCTGGAGCTCAGCAGGAGATATCTGCATCTCAGTAATAAAGACCCCCAGATACCTCAATGTGAATACTGTAGTACAATATGGGGGGACACAGTGATCACCTGGAGCTCAGCAGGAGACATCTGCATCTCAGTAACATAGACCCCGGATACCTCAATGTGAATACTGTAGTACAATATGGGGGGACACAGTGATCACCTGGAGCTCAGCAGGAGATATCTACATCTCAGTAACATAGACCCCCGGATACCTAAATGTGAATACTGTAGTACAATATGGGGGGACACAGTGATCACCTGGAGCTCAGCAGGAGATATCTGCATCTCAGTAATAAAGACCCCCAGATACCTCAATGTGAATACTGTAGTACAATATGGGGGGACACCGTAATCACCTGGAGCTCAGCAGGAGATATCTACATCTCAGTAACATAGACCACCGGGTACCTCAATGTGAATACTGTAGTACAATATGGGGGGGGGGTCACAGTGATCACCTGGAGCTCAGCAAGAGATATCTGCATCTCAGTAACATAGACCCCCGGATACCTCAATGTGAATACTGTAGTACAATATGGGATGACACAGTGATTGCCTGGAGCTCAGCAGGAGATATCTGCATCTCAGTAATAAAAAACCCCGGATACCTCAATGTGAATACTGTAGTACAATATGGGGGGACACAGTGATTACCTGGAGCTCAGTAGGAGATATCTGCATCTCAGTAATAAAGACCCCGGGATACCTCAATGTGAATACTGTAGTACAATATGGGGTGACACAGTTTTCACCTGGACCTCAGCAGGAGATATCTACATCTCTTTAACATAGACCCCCGGATACCTAAATGTGAATACTGTAGTACAATATGGGGGGACATATTGATCACCTGGAGCTCAGCATGAGATATCTGCATCTCAGTAACATAGACCCCCGGATACCTAAATGTGAATACTGTAGTACAATATGGGGTGACACAGTGATCACCTGGAGCTCAGCAGGAGATATCTGCATCTCAGTAATAAAGACCTCCGGATACCTCAATGTGAATACTGTAGTACAATATGGGGGGACACAGTAATCACCTGGAGCTCAGCAGGAGATATCTGCATCTCAATAACATAGACCCCCGGATACCTCAATGTGAATACTGTAGTACAATATGGGGGACACAGTGATCACCGGGAGCTCAGCAGGAGACATCTGCATCTCAGTAACATAGACCCCGGATACCTCAATGTGAATACTGTAGTACCATATGGGGGGACACAGTGATCACCTGGAGCTCAGCAGAAGATATCTGCATCTCAGTAACATAGACCCCCAGATACCTCAATGTGAATACTGTAGTACAATATGGGGGGTCACAGTGATCACCTGGAGCTCAGCAGGAGATATCTACATCTCAGTAACATAGACCCCCGGATACCTAAATGTGAATACTGTAGTACAATATGGGGGGACACAGTGATCACCTGGAGCTCAGCAGGAGATATCTGCATCTCAGTAATAAAGACCCCCAGATACCTCAATGTGAATACTGTAGTACAATATGGGGGGACACAGTAATCACCTGGAGCTCAGCAGGAGATATCTACATCTCAGTAACATAGACCACCGGGTACCTCAATGTGAATACTGTAGTACAATATGGGGGGACACAGTGATCACCTGGAGCTCAGCAGGAGATATCTGCATCTCAGTAATAAAGACCCCCAGATACCTCAATGTGAATACTGTAGTACAATATGGGGGGGGGGGGGTCACAGTGATCACCTGGAGCTCAGCAAGAGATATCTGCATCTCAGTAACATAGACCCCCGGATACCTCAATGTGAATACTGTAGTACAATATGGGATGACACAGTGATTGCCTGGAGCTCAGCAGGAGATATCTGCATCTCAGTAATAAAAAACCCCGGATACCTCAATGTGAATACTGTAGTACAATATGGGGGGACACAGTGATTACCTGGAGCTCAGTAGGAGATATCTGCATCTCAGTAATAAAGACCCCGGGATACCTCAATGTGAATACTGTAGTACAATATGGGGTGACACAGTTTTCACCTGGACCTCAGCAGGAGATATCTACATCTCTTTAACATAGACCCCCGGATACCTAAATGTGAATACTGTAGTACAATATGGGGGGACATATTGATCACCTGGAGCTCAGCATGAGATATCTGCATCTCAGTAACATAGACCCCCGGATACCTAAATGTGAATACTGTAGTACAATATGGGGTGACACAGTGATCACCTGGAGCTCAGCAGGAGATATCTGCATCTCAGTAATAAAGACCTCCGGATACCTCAATGTGAATACTGTAGTACAATATGGGGGGACACAGTAATCACCTGGAGCTCAGCCGGAGATATCTGCATCTCAGTAACATAGACCCCCGGATACCTCAATGTGAATACTGTAGTACAATACGGGATGACAGTGATTGCCTGGAGCTCAGCAGGAGATATCTGCATCTCAATAATAAAAACCCCCGGATACCTCAATGTGAATACTGTAGTACAATATTGGGGACACAGTGATTACCTGGAGCTCAGTAGGAGATATCTGCATCTCAGTAATAAAGACCCCCGGATACCTCAATGTGAATACTGTAGTACAATATGGGGTGACACAGTGATCACCTGGAGCTCAGCAGGAGAAATCTACATCTCAGTAACATAGACCCCCGGATACCTAAATGTGAATACTGTAGTACAATATGGGGTGACACAGTGATCACCTGGAGCTCAGCAGGAGATTTTTGCATCTCAGTAACATAGACCCCCGGATACCTCAATGTGAATAGTGTAGTACAATATGGGGTGACACAGTAATCACCTGGAGCTCAGCAGTAGATATCTGCATCTCAGTAACATAGACCACCAGATACCTCAATGTGAATACTGTAGTACAATATGGGGGGACATATTGATCACCTGGAGCTCAGCAGGAGATTTCTGCATCTCAGTAACATAGACCCCTGGATACCTCAATGTGAATACTGTAGTACAATATGGGGTGACACAGTGATCACCTGGAGCTCAGCAGGAGATATCTACATCTCAGTAACATAGACCCCCGGATACCTCAATGTGAATAGTGTAGTACAATATGGGGTGACACAGTAATCACCTGGAGCTCAGCAGTAGATATCTGCATCTCAGTAACATATACCCCCAGATACCTCAATGTGAATACTGTAGTACAATATGGGGTGACACAGTGATCACCTGGAGCTCAGCTGGATATTTCTGCATTTCAGTAACATAGACCCCCGGATACCTCAATGTGAATACTGTAGTACAATATGGGGTGACACAGTGATCACCTGGAGCTCAGCAGGAGATATCTACACCTCAGTAACATAGACCCCCGGATGCCTCACTGTGAATAGTGTAGTACAATATTGGGTGACACAGTGATTACCTGGAGCTCAGTAGGAGATATCTGCATCTCAGTAATAAAGACCCCCGGATACCTCAATGTGAATACTGCAGTACAATATGGGGTGACACAGTGATCACCTGGAGCTCAGCAGGAGATATCTACATCTCAGTAACATAGACCCCCGGATACCTAAATGTGAATACTGTAGTACAATATGGGGTGACACAGTGATCACCTGGAGCTCAGCAGGAGATTTTTGCATCTCAGTAACATAGACCCCTGGATACCTCAATGTGAATACTGTAGTACAATATGGGGTGACACAGTGATGACCTGGAGCTCAGCAGGAGATATCTACATCTCAGTAACATAGACCCCCGGATACCTCAATGTGAATAGTGTAGTACAATATGGGGTGACACAGCAATCACCTGGAGCTCAGCAGTAGATATCTGCATCTCAGTAACATAGACCACCAGATACCTCAATGAGAATACTGTAGTACAATATGGGGGGACATATTGATCACCTGGAGCTCAGCAGGAGATTTCTGCATCTCAGTAACATAGACCCCTGGATACCTCAATGTGAATACTGTAGTACAATATGGGGTGACACAGTGATCACCTGGAGCTCAGCAGGAGATTTTTGCATCTCAGTAACATAGACCCCCGGATACCTCAATGTGAATAGTGTAGTACAATATGGGGTGACACAGTAATCACTCGGAGCTCAGCAGTAGATATCTGCATCTCAGTAACATATACCCCCAGATACCTCAATGTGAATACTGTAGTACAATATGGAGTGACACAGTGATTACCTGGAGCTCAGTAGGAGATATCTGCATCTCAGTAATAAAGACCCCCAGATACCTCAATGTGAATACTGTAGTACAATATGGGGTGACACAGTGATCACCTGGAGCTCAGCAGGAGATATCTACATCTCAGTAACGTAGACCCCCGGATACCTCAATGTGAATAGTGTAGTACAATATTGGGTGACACAGTAATCACCTGGAGCTCAGCAGGAGATATCTGCATCTCAGTAACATAGACCCCCAGATACCTCAATGTGAATACTGTAGTACAATATGGGGGGGGGGGCACAGTGATCACTTGGAGCTCAGCAGGAGATATCTGCATCTCAGTAATAAAGACCTCCGGATACCTCAATGTGAATACTGTAGTACAATATGGGTAGACACAGTGATCACCTGGAGCTCAGCAGGAGATTTCTGCATCTCAGTATCATAGACCCCCGGATACCTCAATGTGAATAATGTAGTGCAATATGGGGGGACACAGTGATCACCTGGAGCTCAGCCGGAGATATATGCATCTCAGTAACATAGACCCCCGGATACCTCAATGTGAATACTGTAGTACAATATGGGGTGACACAGTAATCACCTGGAGCTCAGCAGGAGATATCTACATCTCAGTAACATAGATATCTGCATCTCAGTAATAAAGATCCCCAGATACCTCAATGTGAATACTGTAGTACAATATGGAGGGACACAGTAATCACCTGGAGCTCAGCAGGAGATATCTGCATCTCAGTAACATAGACCCCCGGATACCTCAATGTGAATACTGTAGTACAATACGGGATGACAGTGATTGCCTGGAGCTCAGCAGGAGATATCTGCATCTCAATAATAAAACCCCCCGGATACCTCAATGTGAATACTGTAGTACAATATTGGGGACACAGTGATTACCTGGAGCTCAGTAGGAGATATCTGCATCTCAGTAATAAAGACCCCCGGATACCTCAATGTGAATACTGTAGTACAATATGGGGTGACACAGTGATCACCTGGACCTCAGCAGGAGATATCTACATCTCTGTAACATAGACCGCCGGATACCTCAATGTGAATACTGTAGTACAATATGGGGGGACATATTGATCACCTGGAGTTCAGCAGGAGATTTCTGCATCTCAGTAACATAGACCCCTGGTTACCTCAATGTGAATACTCTTGTACAATATGGGGTGACACAGTGATCACCTGGAGCTCAGCAGGAGATATCTACATCTCAGTAACATAGACCCCCGGATACCTCAATGTGAATAGTGTAGTACAATATTGGGTGACACAGTAATCACCTGGAGCTCAGCAGGAGATATCTGCATCTCAGTAACATAGACCCTCAGATACCTCAATGTGAGTACTGTAGTACAAAATGGGGGGGCACAGTGATCACTTGGAGCTCAGCAGGATATATCTGCATCTCAGTAATAAAGACTCCCGGATATCTCAATGTGAATACTGTAGTACAATATGGGTGGGGGGGGGGGGGGGGGCACAGTGATCACCTGGAGCTCAGCAGGAGATATCTGCATCTCAGTAATAAAGACCTCTGTATACCTCAATGTGAATACTGTAGTACAATATGGGGGGACACAGTGATCACCTGGAGCTCAGCAGGAGATTTCTGCATCTCAGTATCATAGACCCCCGGATACCTCAATGTGAATAATGTAGTGCAATATGGGGGGACACAGTGATCACCTGGAGCTCAGCAGGAGATATATGCATCTCAGTAACATAGACCCCCGGATACCTCAATGTGAATACTGTAGTACAATATGGGGTGACAGAGTAATCACCTGGAGCTCAGCAGGAGATATCTACATCTCAGTAACATAGACCCCCGGATACTTCAATGTGAATACTGTAGTACAATATGGGGGAACACAGTGATCACCTGGAGCTCAGCAGGAGATATCTGCATCTCAGTAATAAACCCACCCAGATACCTCAATGTGAATACTGTAGTACAATATGGGGGGACACAGTAATCACCTGGAGCTCAGCAGGAGAGATCTGCATCTCAGTAACATAGACCCCCGGATAACTCAATGTGAATACTGTAGTACAATACGGGATGACACAGTGATTGCCTGGAGCTCAGCAGGAGATATCTGCATCTCAATAATAAAACCCCCCGGATACCTCAATGTGAGTACTGTAGTACAATATTGGGGACACAGTGATTACCTGGAGCTCAGTAGGAGATATCTGCATCTCAGTAATAAAGACCCCCGGATACCTCAGTGTGAATACTGTAGTACAATATGGGGTGACACAGTGATCACCTGGACCTCAGCAGGAGATATCTACATCTCTGTAACATAGACCCCCGGATACCTAAATGTGAATACTGTAGTACAATATGGGGTGACATATTGATCACCTGGAGTTCTGCAGGAGATTTCTGCATCTCAGTAACATAGACCCCTGGATACCTCAATGTGAATACTGTAGAACAATATGGGGTGACACAGTGATCACCTGGAGCTCAGCAGGAGATATCTACATCTCCGTAACATAGACCCCCGGATACCTCAATGTGAATAGTGTAGTACAATATGAGGTGACACAGTAATCACCTGGAGATCAGCAGGAGATATCTGCATCTCAGTAACAAAGACCCCCAGATACCTCAATGTGAATACTGTAGTACAATATGGGGTGACACAGTGATCACCTGGAGCTCAGCAGGAGATTTCTGCATCTCAGTAACATAGACCCCCGGATACCTCAATGTGAATACTGTAGTACAATATGGGGTGACACAGTGATCACCTGGAGCTCAGCAGGAGATATCTACATCTCAGTAACATAGACCCCTGGATACCTCAATGTGAATAGTGTAGTACAATATTGGGTGACACAGTAATCACCTGGAGCTCAGCAGGAGATATCTGCATCTCAGCAACATAGACCTCCAGATACCTCAATGTGAATACTGTAGTACAATATGGGGGGGGCACAGTGATCACTTGGAGCTCAGCAGGAGATATCTGCATCTCAGTAATAAAGACCTCCGGATACCTCAATGTGAATACTGTAGTACAATATGGGGGGACACTGTGATCACCTGGAGCTCAGCAGGAGATTTCTGCATCTCAGTATCATAGACCCCCGGATACCTCAATGTGAATAATGTAGTGCAATATGGGGGGACACAGTGATCACCTGGAGCTCAGCAGGAGATATGTGCATCTCAGTAACATAGACCCCCGGATACCTCAATGTGAATACTGTAGTACAATACGGGACGACACAGTGATTGCCTGGAGCTCAGCAGGAGATATCTGCATCTCAATAATAAAAACCCCCGGATACCTCAATGTGAATACTGTAGTGCAATATTGGGGACACAGTGATCACCTGGAGCTCAGCAGGAGATATATACATCTCAGTAACATAGACCCCCGGATACCTCAATGTGAATAGTGTAGTACAATATGGGGTGACACAGTAATCACCTGGAGTTCAGCAGTAGATATTTGCATCTCAGTAACATAGACCCCCAGATACCTCAATGTGAATACTGTAGTACAATATGAGGGGACATATTGATCACCTGGAGCTCAGCAGGAGATATCTACATCTCAGTAACATAGACCCCCAAATACCTCAATGTGAATACTGTAGTACAATATGGGGTGACACAGTGATCACCTGGAGCTCAGCAGGAGATTTTTGCATCTCAGTAACATAGACCCCCGGATACCTCAATGTGAATACTGTAGTACAATATGGGGTGACACAGTGATCACCTGGAGCTCAGCAGGAGATATCTACATCTTAGTAACATAGACCCCTGGATACCTCAATGTGAATAGTGTAGTACAATATGGGGTGACCCAGTAATCACCTGGAGCTCAGCAGTAGATATCTGCATCTCAGTAACATAGAACCCCAGATACCTCAATGTGAATACTGTAGTACAATATGGGGGGACATATTGATCACCTGGAGCTCAGCAGGAGATTTCTGCATCTCAGTAACATAGACCCCTGGATACCTCAATGTGAATACTGTAGTACAATATGGGGTGACACAGTGATCACCTGGAGCTCAGCAGGAGATTTTTGCATCTCAGTAACATAGACCCCCGGATACCTCAATGTGAATAGTGTAGTACAATATGGGGTGACACAGTAATCACTCGGAGCTCAGCAGTAGATATCTGCATCTCAGTAACATATACCCCCAGATACCTCAATGTGAATACTGTAGTACAATATGGAGTGACACAGTGATTACCTGGAGCTCAGTAGGAGATATCTGCATCTCAGTAATAAAGACCCCCGGATACCTCAATGTGAATACTGTAGTACAATATGGGGTGACACAGTGATCACCTGGAGCTCAGCAGGAGATATCTACATCTCAGTAACGTAGACCCCCGGATACCTCAATGTGAATAGTGTAGTACAATATTGGGTGACACAGTAATCACCTGGAGCTCAGCAGGAGATATCTGCATCTCAGTAACATAGACCCCCAGATACCTCAATGTGAATACTGTAGTACAATATGGGGGGGGGGCACAGTGATCACTTGGAGCTCAGCAGGAGATATCTGCATCTCAGTAATAAAGACCTCCGGATACCTCAATGTGAATACTGTAGTACAATATGGGTAGACACAGTGATCACCTGGAGCTCAGCAGGAGATTTCTGCATCTCAGTATCATAGACCCCCGGATACCTCAATGTGAATAATGTAGTGCAATATGGGGGACACAGTGATCACCTGGAGCTCAGCCGGAGATATATGCATCTCAGTAACATAGACCCCCGGATACCTCAATGTGAATACTGTAGTACAATATGGGGTGACACAGTAATCACCTGGAGCTCAGCAGGAGATATCTACATCTCAGTAACATAGATATCTGCATCTCAGTAATAAAGATCCCCAGATACCTCAATGTGAATACTGTAGTACAATATGGAGGGACACAGTAATCACCTGGAGCTCAGCAGGAGATATCTGCATCTCAGTAACATAGACCCCCGGATACCTCAATGTGAATACTGTAGTACAATACGGGATGACAGTGATTGCCTGGAGCTCAGCAGGAGATATCTGCATCTCAATAATAAAACCCCCCGGATACCTCAATGTGAATACTGTAGTACAATATTGGGGACACAGTGATTACCTGGAGCTCAGTAGGAGATATCTGCATCTCAGTAATAAAGACCACCGGATACCTCAATGTGAATACTGTAGTACAATATGGGGTGACACAGTGATCACCTGGACCTCAGCAGGAGATATCTACATCTCTGTAACATAGACCGCCGGATACCTCAATGTGAATACTGTAGTACAATATGGGGGGACATATTGATCACCTGGAGTTCAGCAGGAGATTTCTGCATCTCAGTAACATAGACCCCTGGTTACCTCAATGTGAATACTCTTGTACAATATGGGGTGACACAGTGATCACCTGGAGCTCAGCAGGAGATATCTACATCTCAGTAACATAGACCCCCGGATACCTCAATGTGAATAGTGTAGTACAATATTGGGTGACACAGTAATCACCTGGAGCTCAGCAGGAGATATCTGCATCTCAGTAACATAGACCCTCAGATACCTCAATGTGAGTACTGTAGTACAAAATGGGTGGGCACAGTGATCACTTGGAGCTCAGCAGGATATATCTGCATCTCAGTAATAAAGACTCCCGGATATCTCAATGTGAATACTGTAGTACAATATGGGTGGGGGGGGGGGGGGGCACAGTGATCACCTGGAGCTCAGCAGGAGATATCTGCATCTCGGTAATAAAGACCTCTGTATACCTCAATGTGAATACTGTAGTACAATATGGGGGGACACAGTGATCACCTGGAGCTCAGCAGGAGATTTCTGCATCTCAGTATCATAGACCCCCGGATACCTCAATGTGAATAGTGTAGTACAATATTGGGTGACACAGTAATCACCTGGAGCTCAGCAGGAGATATCTGCATCTCAGTAACATAGACCCCCAGATACCTCAATGTGAATACTGTAGTACAATATGGGGGGACACAGTGATCACCTGGAGCTCAGCAGGAGATTTCTGCATCTCAGTATCATAGACCCCCGGATACCTCAATGTGAATAATGTAGTGCAATATGGGGGGACACAGTGATCACCTGGAGCTCAGCAGGAGATATATGCATCTCAGTAACATAGACCCCCGGATATCTCAATGTGAATACTGTAGTACAATATGGGGTGACAGAGTAATCACCTGGAGCTCAGCAGGAGATATCTACATCTCAGTAACATAGACCCCCGGATACTTCAATGTGAATACTGTAGTACAATATGGGGGAACACAGTGATCACCTGGAGCTCAGCAGGAGATATCTGCATCTCAGTAATAAGCCCACCCAGATACCTCAATGTGAATACTGTAGTACAATATGGGGGGACACAGTAATCACCTGGAGCTCAGCAGGAGATATCTGCATCTCAGTAACATAGACCCCCGGATAACTCAATGTGAATACTGTAGTACAATACGGGATGACACAGTGATTGCCTGGAGCTCAGCAGGAGATATCTGCATCTCAATAATAAAACCCCCCGGATACCTCAATGTGAGTACTGTAGTACAATATTGGGGACACAGTGATTACCTGGAGCTCAGTAGGAGATATCTGCATCTCAGTAATAAAGACCCCCGGATACCTCAGTGTGAATACTGTAGTACAATATGGGGGGACACAGTGATCACCTGGAGCTCAGCAGGAGATTTCTGCATCTCAGTATCATAGACCCCCGGATACCTCAATGTGAATAATGTAGTGCAATATGGGGGGACACAGTGATCACCTGGAGCTCAGCAGGAGATATATGCATCTCAGTAACATAGACCCCCGGATACCTCAATGTGAATACTGTAGTACAATATGGGGTGACACAGTGATCACCTGGACCTCAGCAGGAGATATCTACATCTCTGTAACATAGACCGCCGGATACCTCAATGTGAATACTGTAGTACAATATGGGGGGACATATTGATCACCTGGAGTTCAGCAGGAGATTTCTGCATCTCAGTAACATAGACCCCTGGTTACCTCAATGTGAATACTCTTGTACAATATGGGGTGACACAGTGATCACCTGGAGCTCAGCAGGAGATATCTACATCTCAGTAACATAGACCCCCGGATACCTCAATGTGAATAGTGTAGTACAATATTGGGTGACACAGTAATCACCTGGAGCTCAGCAGGAGATATCTGCATCTCAGTAACATAGACCCTCAGATACCTCAATGTGAGTACTGTAGTACAAAATGGGTGGGCACAGTGATCACTTGGAGCTCAGCAGGATATATCTGCATCTCAGTAATAAAGACTCCCGGATATCTCAATGTGAATACTGTAGTACAATATGGGTGGGGGGGGGGGGGCACAGTGATCACCTGGAGCTCAGCAGGAGATATCTGCATCTCGGTAATAAAGACCTCTGTATACCTCAATGTGAATACTGTAGTACAATATGGGGGGACACAGTGATCACCTGGAGCTCAGCAGGAGATTTCTGCATCTCAGTATCATAGACCCCCGGATACCTCAATGTGAATAGTGTAGTACAATATTGGGTGACACAGTAATCACCTGGAGCTCAGCAGGAGATATCTGCATCTCAGTAACATAGACCCCCAGATACCTCAATGTGAATACTGTAGTACAATATGGGGGGACACAGTGATCACCTGGAGCTCAGCAGGAGATTTCTGCATCTCAGTATCATAGACCCCCGGATACCTCAATGTGAATAATGTAGTGCAATATGGGGGGACACAGTGATCACCTGGAGCTCAGCAGGAGATATATGCATCTCAGTAACATAGACCCCCGGATACCTCAATGTGAATACTGTAGTACAATATGGGGTGACAGAGTAATCACCTGGAGCTCAGCAGGAGATATCTACATCTCAGTAACATAGACCCCCGGATACTTCAATGTGAATACTGTAGTACAATATGGGGGAACACAGTGATCACCTGGAGCTCAGCAGGAGATATCTGCATCTCAGTAATAAGCCCACCCAGATACCTCAATGTGAATACTGTAGTACAATATGGGGGGACACAGTAATCACCTGGAGCTCAGCAGGAGATATCTGCATCTCAGTAACATAGACCCCCGGATAACTCAATGTGAATACTGTAGTACAATACGGGATGACACAGTGATTGCCTGGAGCTCAGCAGGAGATATCTGCATCTCAATAATAAAACCCCCCGGATACCTCAATGTGAGTACTGTAGTACAATATTGGGGACACAGTGATTACCTGGAGCTCAGTAGGAGATATCTGCATCTCAGTAATAAAGACCCCCGGATACCTCAGTGTGAATACTGTAGTACAATATGGGGTGACACAGTGATCACCTGGACCTCAGCAGGAGATATCTACATCTCTGTAACATAGACCCCCGGATACCTAAATGTGAATACTGTAGTACAATATGGGGTGACATATTGATCACCTGGAGTTCTGCAGGAGATTTCTGCATCTCAGTAACATAGACCCCTGGATACCTCAATGTGAATACTGTAGAACAATATGGGGTGACACAGTGATCACCTGGAGCTCAGCAGGAGATATCTACATCTCCGTAACATAGACCCCCGGATACCTCAATGTGAATAGTGTAGTACAATATGAGGTGACACAGTAATCACCTGGAGATCAGCAGGAGATATCTGCATCTCAGTAACAAAGACCCCCAGATACCTCAATGTGAATACTGTAGTACAATATGGGGTGACACAGTGATCACCTGGAGCTCAGCAGGAGATTTCTGCATCTCAGTAACATAGACCCCCGGATACCTCAATGTGAATACTGTAGTACAATATGGGGTGACACAGTGATCACCTGGAGCTCAGCAGGAGATATCTATATCTCAGTAACATAGACCCCTGGATACCTCAATGTGAATAGTGTAGTACAATATTGGGTGACACAGTAATCACCTGGAGCTCAGCAGTAGATATCTGCATCTCAGTAACATATACCCCCAGATACCTCAATGTGAATACTGTAGTACAATATGGGGTGACACAGTGATCACCTGGAGCTCAGCTGGATATTTCTGCATTTCAGTAACATAGACCCCCGGATACCTCAATGTGAATACTGTAGTACAATATGGGGTGACACAGTGATCACCTGGAGCTCAGCAGGAGATATCTACACCTCAGTAACATAGACCCCCGGATGCCTCACTGTGAATAGTGTAGTACAATATTGGGTGACACAGTGATTACCTGGAGCTCAGTAGGAGATATCTGCATCTCAGTAATAAAGACCCCCGGATACCTCAATGTGAATACTGCAGTACAATATGGGGTGACACAGTGATCACCTGGAGCTCAGCAGGAGATATCTACATCTCAGTAACATAGACCCCCGGATACCTAAATGTGAATACTGTAGTACAATATGGGGTGACACAGTGATCACCTGGAGCTCAGCAGGAGATTTTTGCATCTCAGTAACATAGACCCCTGGATACCTCAATGTGAATACTGTAGTACAATATGGGGTGACACAGTGATGACCTGGAGCTCAGCAGGAGATATCTACATCTCAGTAACATAGACCCCCGGATACCTCAATGTGAATAGTGTAGTACAATATGGGGTGACACAGCAATCACCTGGAGCTCAGCAGTAGATATCTGCATCTCAGTAACATAGACCACCAGATACCTCAATGAGAATACTGTAGTACAATATGGGGGGACATATTGATCACCTGGAGCTCAGCAGGAGATTTCTGCATCTCAGTAACATAGACCCCTGGATACCTCAATGTGAATACTGTAGTACAATATGGGGTGACACAGTGATCACCTGGAGCTCAGCAGGAGATTTTTGCATCTCAGTAACATAGACCCCCGGATACCTCAATGTGAATAGTGTAGTACAATATGGGGTGACACAGTAATCACTCGGAGCTCAGCAGTAGATATCTGCATCTCAGTAACATATACCCCCAGATACCTCAATGTGAATACTGTAGTACAATATGGAGTGACACAGTGATTACCTGGAGCTCAGTAGGAGATATCTGCATCTCAGTAATAAAGACCCCCAGATACCTCAATGTGAATACTGTAGTACAATATGGGGTGACACAGTGATCACCTGGAGCTCAGCAGGAGATATCTACATCTCAGTAACGTAGACCCCCGGATACCTCAATGTGAATAGTGTAGTACAATATTGGGTGACACAGTAATCACCTGGAGCTCAGCAGGAGATATCTGCATCTCAGTAACATAGACCCCCAGATACCTCAATGTGAATACTGTAGTACAATATGGGGGGGGGGGCACAGTGATCACTTGGAGCTCAGCAGGAGATATCTGCATCTCAGTAATAAAGACCTCCGGATACCTCAATGTGAATACTGTAGTACAATATGGGTAGACACAGTGATCACCTGGAGCTCAGCAGGAGATTTCTGCATCTCAGTATCATAGACCCCCGGATACCTCAATGTGAATAATGTAGTGCAATATGGGGGGACACAGTGATCACCTGGAGCTCAGCCGGAGATATATGCATCTCAGTAACATAGACCCCCGGATACCTCAATGTGAATACTGTAGTACAATATGGGGTGACACAGTAATCACCTGGAGCTCAGCAGGAGATATCTACATCTCAGTAACATAGATATCTGCATCTCAGTAATAAAGATCCCCAGATACCTCAATGTGAATACTGTAGTACAATATGGAGGGACACAGTAATCACCTGGAGCTCAGCAGGAGATATCTGCATCTCAGTAACATAGACCCCCGGATACCTCAATGTGAATACTGTAGTACAATACGGGATGACAGTGATTGCCTGGAGCTCAGCAGGAGATATCTGCATCTCAATAATAAAACCCCCCGGATACCTCAATGTGAATACTGTAGTACAATATTGGGGACACAGTGATTACCTGGAGCTCAGTAGGAGATATCTGCATCTCAGTAATAAAGACCCCCGGATACCTCAATGTGAATACTGTAGTACAATATGGGGTGACACAGTGATCACCTGGACCTCAGCAGGAGATATCTACATCTCTGTAACATAGACCGCCGGATACCTCAATGTGAATACTGTAGTACAATATGGGGGGACATATTGATCACCTGGAGTTCAGCAGGAGATTTCTGCATCTCAGTAACATAGACCCCTGGTTACCTCAATGTGAATACTCTTGTACAATATGGGGTGACACAGTGATCACCTGGAGCTCAGCAGGAGATATCTACATCTCAGTAACATAGACCCCCGGATACCTCAATGTGAATAGTGTAGTACAATATTGGGTGACACAGTAATCACCTGGAGCTCAGCAGGAGATATCTGCATCTCAGTAACATAGACCCTCAGATACCTCAATGTGAGTACTGTAGTACAAAATGGGGGGGCACAGTGATCACTTGGAGCTCAGCAGGATATATCTGCATCTCAGTAATAAAGACTCCCGGATATCTCAATGTGAATACTGTAGTACAATATGGGTGTGGGGGGGGGGGCACAGTGATCACCTGGAGCTCAGCAGGAGATATCTGCATCTCAGTAATAAAGACCTCTGTATACCTCAATGTGAATACTGTAGTACAATATGGGGGGACACAGTGATCACCTGGAGCTCAGCAGGAGATTTCTGCATCTCAGTATCATAGACCCCCGGATACCTCAATGTGAATAATGTAGTGCAATATGGGGGGACACAGTGATCACCTGGAGCTCAGCAGGAGATATATGCATCTCAGTAACATAGACCCCCGGATACCTCAATGTGAATACTGTAGTACAATATGGGGTGACAGAGTAATCACCTGGAGCTCAGCAGGAGATATCTACATCTCAGTAACATAGACCCCCGGATACTTCAATGTGAATACTGTAGTACAATATGGGGGAACACAGTGATCACCTGGAGCTCAGCAGGAGATATCTGCATCTCAGTAATAAACCCACCCAGATACCTCAATGTGAATACTGTAGTACAATATGGGGGGACACAGTAATCACCTGGAGCTCAGCAGGAGATATCTGCATCTCAGTAACATAGACCCCCGGATAACTCAATGTGAATACTGTAGTACAATACGGGATGACACAGTGATTGCCTGGAGCTCAGCAGGAGATATCTGCATCTCAATAATAAAACCCCCCGGATACCTCAATGTGAGTACTGTAGTACAATATTGGGGACACAGTGATTACCTGGAGCTCAGTAGGAGATATCTGCATCTCAGTAATAAAGACCCCCGGATACCTCAGTGTGAATACTGTAGTACAATATGGGGTGACACAGTGATCACCTGGACCTCAGCAGGAGATATCTACATCTCTGTAACATAGACCCCCGGATACCTAAATGTGAATACTGTAGTACAATATGGGGTGACATATTGATCACCTGGAGTTCTGCAGGAGATTTCTGCATCTCAGTAACATAGACCCCTGGATACCTCAATGTGAATACTGTAGAACAATATGGGGTGACACAGTGATCACCTGGAGCTCAGCAGGAGATATCTACATCTCCGTAACATAGACCCCCGGATACCTCAATGTGAATAGTGTAGTACAATATGAGGTGACACAGTAATCACCTGGAGATCAGCAGGAGATATCTGCATCTCAGTAACAAAGACCCCCAGATACCTCAATGTGAATACTGTAGTACAATATGGGGTGACACAGTGATCACCTGGAGCTCAGCAGGAGATTTCTGCATCTCAGTAACATAGACCCCCGGATACCTCAATGTGAATACTGTAGTACAATATGGGGTGACACAGTGATCACCTGGAGCTCAGCAGGAGATATCTACATCTCAGTAACATAGACCCCTGGATACCTCAATGTGAATAGTGTAGTACAATATTGGGTGACACAGTAATCACCTGGAGCTCAGCAGGAGATATCTGCATCTCAGCAACATAGACCTCCAGATACCTCAATGTGAATACTGTAGTACAATATGGGGGGGGCACAGTGATCACTTGGAGCTCAGCAGGAGATATCTGCATCTCAGTAATAAAGACCTCCGGATACCTCAATGTGAATACTGTAGTACAATATGGGGGGACACTGTGATCACCTGGAGCTCAGCAGGAGATTTCTGCATCTCAGTATCATAGACCCCCGGATACCTCAATGTGAATAATGTAGTGCAATATGGGGGGACACAGTGATCACCTGGAGCTCAGCAGGAGATATGTGCATCTCAGTAACATAGACCCCCGGATACCTCAATGTGAATACTGTAGTACAATACGGGACGACACAGTGATTGCCTGGAGCTCAGCAGGAGATATCTGCATCTCAATAATAAAAACCCCCGGATACCTCAATGTGAATACTGTAGTGCAATATTGGGGACACAGTGATCACCTGGAGCTCAGCAGGAGATATATACATCTCAGTAACATAGACCCCCGGATACCTCAATGTGAATAGTGTAGTACAATATGGGGTGACACAGTAATCACCTGGAGTTCAGCAGTAGATATTTGCATCTCAGTAACATAGACCCCCAGATACCTCAATGTGAATACTGTAGTACAATATGAGGGGACATATTGATCACCTGGAGCTCAGCAGGAGATATCTACATCTCAGTAACATAGACCCCCAAATACCTCAATGTGAATACTGTAGTACAATATGGGGTGACACAGTGATCACCTGGAGCTCAGCAGGAGATTTTTGCATCTCAGTAACATAGACCCCCGGATACCTCAATGTGAATACTGTAGTACAATATGGGGTGACACAGTGATCACCTGGAGCTCAGCAGGAGATATCTACATCTTAGTAACATAGACCCCTGGATACCTCAATGTGAATAGTGTAGTACAATATGGGGTGACCCAGTAATCACCTGGAGCTCAGCAGTAGATATCTGCATCTCAGTAACATAGAACCCCAGATACCTCAATGTGAATACTGTAGTACAATATGGGGGGACATATTGATCACCTGGAGCTCAGCAGGAGATTTCTGCATCTCAGTAACATAGACCCCTGGATACCTCAATGTGAATACTGTAGTACAATATGGGGTGACACAGTGATCACCTGGAGCTCAGCAGGAGATTTTTGCATCTCAGTAACATAGACCCCCGGATACCTCAATGTGAATAGTGTAGTACAATATGGGGTGACACAGTAATCACTCGGAGCTCAGCAGTAGATATCTGCATCTCAGTAACATATACCCCCAGATACCTCAATGTGAATACTGTAGTACAATATGGAGTGACACAGTGATTACCTGGAGCTCAGTAGGAGATATCTGCATCTCAGTAATAAAGACCCCCGGATACCTCAATGTGAATACTGTAGTACAATATGGGGTGACACAGTGATCACCTGGAGCTCAGCAGGAGATATCTACATCTCAGTAACGTAGACCCCCGGATACCTCAATGTGAATAGTGTAGTACAATATTGGGTGACACAGTAATCACCTGGAGCTCAGCAGGAGATATCTGCATCTCAGTAACATAGACCCCCAGATACCTCAATGTGAATACTGTAGTACAATATGGGGGGGGGGCACAGTGATCACTTGGAGCTCAGCAGGAGATATCTGCATCTCAGTAATAAAGACCTCCGGATACCTCAATGTGAATACTGTAGTACAATATGGGTAGACACAGTGATCACCTGGAGCTCAGCAGGAGATTTCTGCATCTCAGTATCATAGACCCCCGGATACCTCAATGTGAATAATGTAGTGCAATATGGGGGGACACAGTGATCACCTGGAGCTCAGCCGGAGATATATGCATCTCAGTAACATAGACCCCCGGATACCTCAATGTGAATACTGTAGTACAATATGGGGTGACACAGTAATCACCTGGAGCTCAGCAGGAGATATCTACATCTCAGTAACATAGATATCTGCATCTCAGTAATAAAGATCCCCAGATACCTCAATGTGAATACTGTAGTACAATATGGAGGGACACAGTAATCACCTGGAGCTCAGCAGGAGATATCTGCATCTCAGTAACATAGACCCCCGGATACCTCAATGTGAATACTGTAGTACAATACGGGATGACAGTGATTGCCTGGAGCTCAGCAGGAGATATCTGCATCTCAATAATAAAACCCCCCGGATACCTCAATGTGAATACTGTAGTACAATATTGGGGACACAGTGATTACCTGGAGCTCAGTAGGAGATATCTGCATCTCAGTAATAAAGACCCCCGGATACCTCAATGTGAATACTGTAGTACAATATGGGGTGACACAGTGATCACCTGGACCTCAGCAGGAGATATCTACATCTCTGTAACATAGACCGCCGGATACCTCAATGTGAATACTGTAGTACAATATGGGGGGACATATTGATCACCTGGAGTTCAGCAGGAGATTTCTGCATCTCAGTAACATAGACCCCTGGTTACCTCAATGTGAATACTCTTGTACAATATGGGGTGACACAGTGATCACCTGGAGCTCAGCAGGAGATATCTACATCTCAGTAACATAGACCCCCGGATACCTCAATGTGAATAGTGTAGTACAATATTGGGTGACACAGTAATCACCTGGAGCTCAGCAGGAGATATCTGCATCTCAGTAACATAGACCCTCAGATACCTCAATGTGAGTACTGTAGTACAAAATGGGGGGGCACAGTGATCACTTGGAGCTCAGCAGGATATATCTGCATCTCAGTAATAAAGACTCCCGGATATCTCAATGTGAATACTGTAGTACAATATGGGTGGGGGGGGGGGGGGCACAGTGATCACCTGGAGCTCAGCAGGAGATATCTGCATCTCAGTAATAAAGACCTCTGTATACCTCAATGTGAATACTGTAGTACAATATGGGGGGACACAGTGATCACCTGGAGCTCAGCAGGAGATTTCTGCATCTCAGTATCATAGACCCCCGGATACCTCAATGTGAATAATGTAGTGCAATATGGGGGGACACAGTGATCACCTGGAGCTCAGCAGGAGATATATGCATCTCAGTAACATAGACCCCCGGATACCTCAATGTGAATACTGTAGTACAATATGGGGTGACAGAGTAATCACCTGGAGCTCAGCAGGAGATATCTACATCTCAGTAACATAGACCCCCGGATACTTCAATGTGAATACTGTAGTACAATATGGGGGAACACAGTGATCACCTGGAGCTCAGCAGGAGATATCTGCATCTCAGTAATAAACCCACCCAGATACCTCAATGTGAATACTGTAGTACAATATGGGGGGACACAGTAATCACCTGGAGCTCAGCAGGAGATATCTGCATCTCAGTAACATAGACCCCCGGATAACTCAATGTGAATACTGTAGTACAATACGGGATGACACAGTGATTGCCTGGAGCTCAGCAGGAGATATCTGCATCTCAATAATAAAACCCCCCGGATACCTCAATGTGAGTACTGTAGTACAATATTGGGGACACAGTGATTACCTGGAGCTCAGTAGGAGATATCTGCATCTCAGTAATAAAGACCCCCGGATACCTCAGTGTGAATACTGTAGTACAATATGGGGTGACACAGTGATCACCTGGACCTCAGCAGGAGATATCTACATCTCTGTAACATAGACCCCCGGATACCTAAATGTGAATACTGTAGTACAATATGGGGTGACATATTGATCACCTGGAGTTCTGCAGGAGATTTCTGCATCTCAGTAACATAGACCCCTGGATACCTCAATGTGAATACTGTAGAACAATATGGGGTGACACAGTGATCACCTGGAGCTCAGCAGGAGATATCTACATCTCCGTAACATAGACCCCCGGATACCTCAATGTGAATAGTGTAGTACAATATGAGGTGACACAGTAATCACCTGGAGATCAGCAGGAGATATCTGCATCTCAGTAACAAAGACCCCCAGATACCTCAATGTGAATACTGTAGTACAATATGGGGTGACACAGTGATCACCTGGAGCTCAGCAGGAGATTTCTGCATCTCAGTAACATAGACCCCCGGATACCTCAATGTGAATACTGTAGTACAATATGGGGTGACACAGTGATCACCTGGAGCTCAGCAGGAGATATCTACATCTCAGTAACATAGACCCCTGGATACCTCAATGTGAATAGTGTAGTACAATATTGGGTGACACAGTAATCACCTGGAGCTCAGCAGGAGATATCTGCATCTCAGCAACATAGACCTCCAGATACCTCAATGTGAATACTGTAGTACAATATGGGGGGGGCACAGTCATCACTTGGAGCTCAGCAGGAGATATCTGCATCTCAGTAATAAAGACCTCCGGATACCTCAATGTGAATACTGTAGTACAATATGGGGGGACACTGTGATCACCTGGAGCTCAGCAGGAGATTTCTGCATCTCAGTATCATAGACCCCCGGATACCTCAATGTGAATAATGTAGTGCAATATGGGGGGACACAGTGATCACCTGGAGCTCAGCAGGAGATATGTGCATCTCAGTAACATAGACCCCCGGATACCTCAATGTGAATACTGTAGTACAATACGGGACGACACAGTGATTGCCTGGAGCTCAGCAGGAGATATCTGCATCTCAATAATAAAAACCCCCGGATACCTCAATGTGAATACTGTAGTGCAATATTGGGGACACAGTGATCACCTGGAGCTCAGCAGGAGATATATACATCTCAGTAACATAGACCCCCGGATACCTCAATGTGAATAGTGTAGTACAATATGGGGTGACACAGTAATCACCTGGAGTTCAGCAGTAGATATTTGCATCTCAGTAACATAGACCCCCAGATACCTCAATGTGAATACTGTAGTACAATATGAGGGGACATATTGATCACCTGGAGCTCAGCAGGAGATATCTACATCTCAGTAACATAGACCCCCAAATACCTCAATGTGAATACTGTAGTACAATATGGGGTGACACAGTGATCACCTGGAGCTCAGCAGGAGATTTTTGCATCTCAGTAACATAGACCCCCGGATACCTCAATGTGAATACTGTAGTACAATATGGGGTGACACAGTGATCACCTGGAGCTCAGCAGGAGATATCTACATCTTAGTAACATAGACCCCTGGATACCTCAATGTGAATAGTGTAGTACAATATGGGGTGACCCAGTAATCACCTGGAGCTCAGCAGTAGATATCTGCATCTCAGTAACATAGAACCCCAGATACCTCAATGTGAATACTGTAGTACAATATGGGGGGACATATTGATCACCTGGAGCTCAGCAGGAGATTTCTGCATCTCAGTAACATAGACCCCTGGATACCTCAATGTGAATACTGTAGTACAATATGGGGTGACACAGTGATCACCTGGAGCTCAGCAGGAGATTTTTGCATCTCAGTAACATAGACCCCCGGATACCTCAATGTGAATAGTGTAGTACAATATGGGGTGACACAGTAATCACTCGGAGCTCAGCAGTAGATATCTGCATCTCAGTAACATATACCCCCAGATACCTCAATGTGAATACTGTAGTACAATATGGAGTGACACAGTGATTACCTGGAGCTCAGTAGGAGATATCTGCATCTCAGTAATAAAGACCCCCGGATACCTCAATGTGAATACTGTAGTACAATATGGGGTGACACAGTGATCACCTGGAGCTCAGCAGGAGATATCTACATCTCAGTAACGTAGACCCCCGGATACCTCAATGTGAATAGTGTAGTACAATATTGGGTGACACAGTAATCACCTGGAGCTCAGCAGGAGATATCTGCATCTCAGTAACATAGACCCCCAGATACCTCAATGTGAATACTGTAGTACAATATGGGGGGGGGGCACAGTGATCACTTGGAGCTCAGCAGGAGATATCTGCATCTCAGTAATAAAGACCTCCGGATACCTCAATGTGAATACTGTAGTACAATATGGGTAGACACAGTGATCACCTGGAGCTCAGCAGGAGATTTCTGCATCTCAGTATCATAGACCCCCGGATACCTCAATGTGAATAATGTAGTGCAATATGGGGGGACACAGTGATCACCTGGAGCTCAGCCGGAGATATATGCATCTCAGTAACATAGACCCCCGGATACCTCAATGTGAATACTGTAGTACAATATGGGGTGACACAGTAATCACCTGGAGCTCAGCAGGAGATATCTACATCTCAGTAACATAGATATCTGCATCTCAGTAATAAAGATCCCCAGATACCTCAATGTGAATACTGTAGTACAATATGGAGGGACACAGTAATCACCTGGAGCTCAGCAGGAGATATCTGCATCTCAGTAACATAGACCCCCGGATACCTCAATGTGAATACTGTAGTACAATACGGGATGACAGTGATTGCCTGGAGCTCAGCAGGAGATATCTGCATCTCAATAATAAAACCCCCCGGATACCTCAATGTGAATACTGTAGTACAATATTGGGGACACAGTGATTACCTGGAGCTCAGTAGGAGATATCTGCATCTCAGTAATAAAGACCCCCGGATACCTCAATGTGAATACTGTAGTACAATATGGGGTGACACAGTGATCACCTGGACCTCAGCAGGAGATATCTACATCTCTGTAACATAGACCGCCGGATACCTCAATGTGAATACTGTAGTACAATATGGGGGGACATATTGATCACCTGGAGTTCAGCAGGAGATTTCTGCATCTCAGTAACATAGACCCCTGGTTACCTCAATGTGAATACTCTTGTACAATATGGGGTGACACAGTGATCACCTGGAGCTCAGCAGGAGATATCTACATCTCAGTAACATAGACCCCCGGATACCTCAATGTGAATAGTGTAGTACAATATTGGGTGACACAGTAATCACCTGGAGCTCAGCAGGAGATATCTGCATCTCAGTAACATAGACCCTCAGATACCTCAATGTGAGTACTGTAGTACAAAATGGGTGGGCACAGTGATCACTTGGAGCTCAGCAGGATATATCTGCATCTCAGTAATAAAGACTCCCGGATATCTCAATGTGAATACTGTAGTACAATATGGGTGGGGGGGGGGGGGCACAGTGATCACCTGGAGCTCAGCAGGAGATATCTGCATCTCAGTAATAAAGACCTCTGTATACCTCAATGTGAATACTGTAGTACAATATGGGGGGACACAGTGATCACCTGGAGCTCAGCAGGAGATTTCTGCATCTCAGTATCATAGACCCCCGGATACCTCAATGTGAATAATGTAGTGCAATATGGGGGGACACAGTGATCACCTGGAGCTCAGCAGGAGATATATGCATCTCAGTAACATAGACCCCCGGATACCTCAATGTGAATACTGTAGTACAATATGGGGTGACAGAGTAATCACCTGGAGCTCAGCAGGAGATATCTACATCTCAGTAACATAGACCCCCGGATACTTCAATGTGAATACTGTAGTACAATATGGGGGAACACAGTGATCACCTGGAGCTCAGCAGGAGATATCTGCATCTCAGTAATAAACCCACCCAGATACCTCAATGTGAATACTGTAGTACAATATGGGGGGACACAGTAATCACCTGGAGCTCAGCAGGAGATATCTGCATCTCAGTAACATAGACCCCCGGATAACTCAATGTGAATACTGTAGTACAATACGGGATGACACAGTGATTGCCTGGAGCTCAGCAGGAGATATCTGCATCTCAATAATAAAACCCCCCGGATACCTCAATGTGAGTACTGTAGTACAATATTGGGGACACAGTGATTACCTGGAGCTCAGTAGGAGATATCTGCATCTCAGTAATAAAGACCCCCGGATACCTCAGTGTGAATACTGTAGTACAATATGGGGTGACACAGTGATCACCTGGACCTCAGCAGGAGATATCTACATCTCTGTAACATAGACCCCCGGATACCTAAATGTGAATACT
Organism: Phyllobates terribilis; assembly: GCF_046119375.1. Lineage (NCBI taxonomy): Eukaryota > Metazoa > Chordata > Amphibia > Anura > Dendrobatidae > Phyllobates > Phyllobates terribilis. The sequence continues at coordinate 10,087,920 of NW_027362765.1, forward strand.
GTAGTACAATATGGGGTGACATATTGATCACCTGGAGTTCTGCAGGAGATTTCTGCATCTCAGTAACATAGACCCCTGGATACCTCAATGTGAATACTGTAGAACAATATGGGGTGACACAGTGATCACCTGGAGCTCAGCAGGAGATATCTACATCTCCGTAACATAGACCCCCGGATACCTCAATGTGAATAGTGTAGTACAATATGAGGTGACACAGTAATCACCTGGAGATCAGCAGGAGATATCTGCATCTCAGTAACAAAGACCCCCAGATACCTCAATGTGAATACTGTAGTACAATATGGGGTGACACAGTGATCACCTGGAGCTCAGCAGGAGATTTCTGCATCTCAGTAACATAGACCCCCGGATACCTCAATGTGAATACTGTAGTACAATATGGGGTGACACAGTGATCACCTGGAGCTCAGCAGGAGATATCTACATCTCAGTAACATAGACCCCTGGATACCTCAATGTGAATAGTGTAGTACAATATTGGGTGACACAGTAATCACCTGGAGCTCAGCAGGAGATATCTGCATCTCAGCAACATAGACCTCCAGATACCTCAATGTGAATACTGTAGTACAATATGGGGGGGGCACAGTCATCACTTGGAGCTCAGCAGGAGATATCTGCATCTCAGTAATAAAGACCTCCGGATACCTCAATGTGAATACTGTAGTACAATATGGGGGGACACTGTGATCACCTGGAGCTCAGCAGGAGATTTCTGCATCTCAGTATCATAGACCCCCGGATACCTCAATGTGAATAATGTAGTGCAATATGGGGGGACACAGTGATCACCTGGAGCTCAGCAGGAGATATGTGCATCTCAGTAACATAGACCCCCGGATACCTCAATGTGAATACTGTAGTACAATACGGGACGACACAGTGATTGCCTGGAGCTCAGCAGGAGATATCTGCATCTCAATAATAAAAACCCCCGGATACCTCAATGTGAATACTGTAGTGCAATATTGGGGACACAGTGATCACCTGGAGCTCAGCAGGAGATATATACATCTCAGTAACATAGACCCCCGGATACCTCAATGTGAATAGTGTAGTACAATATGGGGTGACACAGTAATCACCTGGAGTTCAGCAGTAGATATTTGCATCTCAGTAACATAGACCCCCAGATACCTCAATGTGAATACTGTAGTACAATATGAGGGGACATATTGATCACCTGGAGCTCAGCAGGAGATATCTACATCTCAGTAACATAGACCCCCAAATACCTCAATGTGAATACTGTAGTACAATATGGGGTGACACAGTGATCACCTGGAGCTCAGCAGGAGATTTTTGCATCTCAGTAACATAGACCCCCGGATACCTCAATGTGAATACTGTAGTACAATATGGGGTGACACAGTGATCACCTGGAGCTCAGCAGGAGATATCTACATCTTAGTAACATAGACCCCTGGATACCTCAATGTGAATAGTGTAGTACAATATGGGGTGACCCAGTAATCACCTGGAGCTCAGCAGTAGATATCTGCATCTCAGTAACATAGAACCCCAGATACCTCAATGTGAATACTGTAGTACAATATGGGGGGACATATTGATCACCTGGAGCTCAGCAGGAGATTTCTGCATCTCAGTAACATAGACCCCTGGATACCTCAATGTGAATACTGTAGTACAATATGGGGTGACACAGTGATCACCTGGAGCTCAGCAGGAGATTTTTGCATCTCAGTAACATAGACCCCCGGATACCTCAATGTGAATAGTGTAGTACAATATGGGGTGACACAGTAATCACTCGGAGCTCAGCAGTAGATATCTGCATCTCAGTAACATATACCCCCAGATACCTCAATGTGAATACTGTAGTACAATATGGAGTGACACAGTGATTACCTGGAGCTCAGTAGGAGATATCTGCATCTCAGTAATAAAGACCCCCGGATACCTCAATGTGAATACTGTAGTACAATATGGGGTGACACAGTGATCACCTGGAGCTCAGCAGGAGATATCTACATCTCAGTAACGTAGACCCCCGGATACCTCAATGTGAATAGTGTAGTACAATATTGGGTGACACAGTAATCACCTGGAGCTCAGCAGGAGATATCTGCATCTCAGTAACATAGACCCCCAGATACCTCAATGTGAATACTGTAGTACAATATGGGGGGGGGGGCACAGTGATCACTTGGAGCTCAGCAGGAGATATCTGCATCTCAGTAATAAAGACCTCCGGATACCTCAATGTGAATACTGTAGTACAATATGGGTAGACACAGTGATCACCTGGAGCTCAGCAGGAGATTTCTGCATCTCAGTATCATAGACCCCCGGATACCTCAATGTGAATAATGTAGTGCAATATGGGGGGACACAGTGATCACCTGGAGCTCAGCCGGAGATATATGCATCTCAGTAACATAGACCCCCGGATACCTCAATGTGAATACTGTAGTACAATATGGGGTGACACAGTAATCACCTGGAGCTCAGCAGGAGATATCTACATCTCAGTAACATAGATATCTGCATCTCAGTAATAAAGATCCCCAGATACCTCAATGTGAATACTGTAGTACAATATGGAGGGACACAGTAATCACCTGGAGCTCAGCAGGAGATATCTGCATCTCAGTAACATAGACCCCCGGATACCTCAATGTGAATACTGTAGTACAATACGGGATGACAGTGATTGCCTGGAGCTCAGCAGGAGATATCTGCATCTCAATAATAAAACCCCCCGGATACCTCAATGTGAATACTGTAGTACAATATTGGGGACACAGTGATTACCTGGAGCTCAGTAGGAGATATCTGCATCTCAGTAATAAAGACCCCCGGATACCTCAATGTGAATACTGTAGTACAATATGGGGTGACACAGTGATCACCTGGACCTCAGCAGGAGATATCTACATCTCTGTAACATAGACCGCCGGATACCTCAATGTGAATACTGTAGTACAATATGGGGGGACATATTGATCACCTGGAGTTCAGCAGGAGATTTCTGCATCTCAGTAACATAGACCCCTGGTTACCTCAATGTGAATACTCTTGTACAATATGGGGTGACACAGTGATCACCTGGAGCTCAGCAGGAGATATCTACATCTCAGTAACATAGACCCCCGGATACCTCAATGTGAATAGTGTAGTACAATATTGGGTGACACAGTAATCACCTGGAGCTCAGCAGGAGATATCTGCATCTCAGTAACATAGACCCTCAGATACCTCAATGTGAGTACTGTAGTACAAAATGGGTGGGCACAGTGATCACTTGGAGCTCAGCAGGATATATCTGCATCTCAGTAATAAAGACTCCCGGATATCTCAATGTGAATACTGTAGTACAATATGGGTGGGGGGGGGGGGCACAGTGATCACCTGGAGCTCAGCAGGAGATATCTGCATCTCGGTAATAAAGACCTCTGTATACCTCAATGTGAATACTGTAGTACAATATGGGGGGACACAGTGATCACCTGGAGCTCAGCAGGAGATTTCTGCATCTCAGTATCATAGACCCCCGGATACCTCAATGTGAATAATGTAGTGCAATATGGGGGGACACAGTGATCACCTGGAGCTCAGCAGGAGATTTCTGCATCTCAGTAACATAGACCCCTGGATACCTCAATGTGAATACTGTAGTACAATATGGGGTGACACAGTGATCACCTGGAGCTCAGCAGGAGATATCTACATCTTAGTAACATAGACCCCCGGAAACCTCAGTGTGAATAATGTAGTACAATATGGGGTTACACAGTAATCACCTGGAGCTCAGCAGTAGATATCTGCATCTCAGTAACATAGACTCCCAGATACCTCAATGTGAATACTGTAGTACAATATGGGTTGACACAGTGATCACCTGGAGCTCAGCAGGAGATTTCTGCATCTCAGTAACATAGACCCCCGGATACCTCAATGTGAATACTGTAGTACAATATGGGGTGACACAGTGATCACCTGGAGCTCAGGAGGAGATATCTACATCTCAGTAACATAGACCCCCGGAGACCTCAATGTGAATAGTGTAGTACAATATTGGGTGACACAGTAATCACCTGGAGCTCAGCAGGAGATATCTGCATCTCAGTAACATAGACCCCCAGATACCTCAATGTGAATACTGTAGTGCAATATGTGGGGGCACAGTGATCACTTGGAGTTCAGCAGGAGATATCTGCATCTCAGTAATAAAGACCCCCGGATATCTCAATGTGTATACTGTAGTACAATATGGGTGTGGGGGGGGGGGGCACAGTGATCACTTGGAGCTCAGCAGGAGATATCTGCATCTCAGTAATAAAGACCTCCGGATACCTCAATGTGAATACTGTAGTACAATATGGGGGGACACAGTGATCACCTGGAGCTCAGCAGGAGATTTCTGCATCTCAGTATCATAGACCCCCGGATACCTCAATGTGAATAATGTAGTGCAATATGGGGGGACACAGTGATCACCTGGAGCTCAGCAGGAGATATATGCATCTCAGTAACATAGACCCCCGGATACCTCAATGTGAATACTGTAGTACAATATGGGGTGACAGAGTAATCACCTGGAGCTCAGCAGGAGATATCTACATCTCAGTAACATAGACCCCCGGATACTTCAATGTGAATACTGTAGTACAATATGGGGGAACACAGTGATCACCTGGAGCTCAGCAGGAGATATCTGCATCTCAGTAATAAGCCCACCCAGATACCTCAATGTGAATACTGTAGTACAATATGGGGGGACACAGTAATCACCTGGAGCTCAGCAGGAGATATCTGCATCTCAGTAACATAGACCCCCGGATAACTCAATGTGAATACTGTAGTACAATACGGGATGACACAGTGATTGCCTGGAGCTCAGCAGGAGATATCTGCATCTCAATAATAAAACCCCCCGGATACCTCAATGTGAGTACTGTAGTACAATATTGGGGACACAGTGATTACCTGGAGCTCAGTAGGAGATATCTGCATCTCAGTAATAAAGACCCCCGGATACCTCAGTGTGAATACTGTAGTACAATATGGGGTGACACAGTGATCACCTGGACCTCAGCAGGAGATATCTACATCTCTGTAACATAGACCCCCGGATACCTAAATGTGAATACTGTAGTACAATATGGGGTGACATATTGATCACCTGGAGTTCTGCAGGAGATTTCTGCATCTCAGTAACATAGACCCCTGGATACCTCAATGTGAATACTGTAGAACAATATGGGGTGACACAGTGATCACCTGGAGCTCAGCAGGAGATATCTACATCTCCGTAACATAGACCCCCGGATACCTCAATGTGAATAGTGTAGTACAATATGAGGTGACACAGTAATCACCTGGAGATCAGCAGGAGATATCTGCATCTCAGTAACAAAGACCCCCAGATACCTCAATGTGAATACTGTAGTACAATATGGGGTGACACAGTGATCACCTGGAGCTCAGCAGGAGATTTCTGCATCTCAGTAACATAGACCCCCGGATACCTCAATGTGAATACTGTAGTACAATATGGGGTGACACAGTGATCACCTGGAGCTCAGCAGGAGATATCTATATCTCAGTAACATAGACCCCTGGATACCTCAATGTGAATAGTGTAGTACAATATTGGGTGACACAGTAATCACCTGGAGCTCAGCAGGAGATATCTGCATCTCAGCAACATAGACCTCCAGATACCTCAATGTGAATACTGTAGTACAATATGGGGGGGGCACAGTGATCACTTGGAGCTCAGCAGGAGATATCTGCATCTCAGTAATAAAGACCTCCGGATACCTCAATGTGAATACTGTAGTACAATATGGGGGGACACTGTGATCACCTGGAGCTCAGCAGGAGATTTCTGCATCTCAGTATCATAGACCCCCGGATACGTCAATGTGAATAATGTAGTGCAATATGGGGGGACACAGTGATCACCTGGAGCTCAGCAGGAGATATGTGCATCTCAGTAACATAGACCCCCGGATACCTCAATGTGAATACTGTAGTACAATACGGGACGACACAGTGATTGCCTGGAGCTCAGCAGGAGATATCTGCATCTCAATAATAAAAACCCCCGGATACCTCAATGTGAATACTGTAGTGCAATATTGGGGACACAGTGATCACCTGGAGCTCAGCAGGAGATATATACATCTCAGTAACATAGACCCCCGGATACCTCAATGTGAATAGTGTAGTACAATATGGGGTGACACAGTAATCACCTGGAGTTCAGCAGTAGATATTTGCATCTCAGTAACATAGACCCCCAGATACCTCAATGTGAATACTGTAGTACAATATGAGGGGACATATTGATCACCTGGAGCTCAGCAGGAGATATCTACATCTCAGTAACATAGACCCCCAAATACCTCAATGTGAATACTGTAGTACAATATGGGGTGACACAGTGATCACCTGGAGCTCAGCAGGAGATTTTTGCATCTCAGTAACATAGACCCCCGGATACCTCAATGTGAATACTGTAGTACAATATGGGGTGACACAGTGATCACCTGGAGCTCAGCAGGAGATATCTACATCTTAGTAACATAGACCCCCGGATACCTCAATGTGAATAGTGTAGTACAATATGGGGTGACACAGTAATCACCTGGAGCTCAGCAGTAGATATCTGTATCTCAGTAACATAGAACCCCAGATACCTCAATGTGAATACTGTAGTACAATATGGGGGGACATATTGATCACCTGGAGCTCAGCAGGAGATTTCTGCATCTCAGTAACATAGACCCCTGGATACCTCAATGTGAATACTGTAGTACAATATGGGGTGACACAGTGATCACCTGGAGCTCAGCAGGAGATATCTACATCTTAGTAACATAGACCCCCGGAAACCTCAGTGTGAATAATGTAGTACAATATGGGGTTACACAGTAATCACCTGGAGCTCAGCAGTAGATATCTGCATCTCAGTAACATAGACTCCCAGATACCTCAATGTGAATACTGTAGTACAATATGGGTTGACACAGTGATCACCTGGAGCTCAGCAGGAGATTTCTGCATCTCAGTAACATAGACCCCCGGATACCTCAATGTGAATACTGTAGTACAATATGGGGTGACACAGTGATCACCTGGAGCTCAGGAGGAGATATCTACATCTCAGTAACATAGACCCCCGGAGACCTCAATGTGAATAGTGTAGTACAATATTGGGTGACACAGTAATCACCTGGAGCTCAGCAGGAGATATCTGCATCTCAGTAACATAGACCCCCAGATACCTCAATGTGAATACTGTAGTGCAATATGTGGGGGCACAGTGATCACTTGGAGTTCAGCAGGAGATATCTGCATCTCAGTAATAAAGACCCCCGGATATCTCAATGTGTATACTGTAGTACAATATGGGTGTGGGGGGGGGGGCACAGTGATCACTTGGAGCTCAGCAGGAGATATCTGCATCTCAGTAATAAAGACCTCCGGATACCTCAATGTGAATACTGTAGTACAATATGGGGGGACACAGTGATCACCTGGAGCTCAGCAGGAGATTTCTGCATCTCAGTATCATAGACCCCCGGATACCTCAATGTGAATAATGTAGTGCAATATGGGGGGACACAGTGATCACCTGGAGCTCAGCCGGAGATATATGCATCTCAGTAACATAGACCCCCAGATACCCCAATGTGAATACTGTAGTACAATATGGGGTGACACAGTGATCACCTGGAGCTCAGCAGGAGATATCTACATCTCAGTAACATAGACCCCTGGTACCTCAATGTGAATAGTGTAGTACAATATTGGGTGACACAGTAATCACCTGAAGCTCAGCAGGAGATATCTGCATCTCAGTAACATAGACCTCCAGATACCTCAATGTGAATACTGTAGTACAATATGGGGGGGGGCACAGTGATTACTTGGAGCTCAGCAGGAGATATCTGCATCTCATTAATAAAGACCTCCGGATACCTCAATGTGAATACTGTAGTACAATATGGGGGGACACAGTGATCACCTGGGGCTCAGCAGGAGATTTCTGCATCTCAGTATCATAGACCCCCGGATACCTCAATGTGAATAATGTAGTGCAATATGGGGGGACACAGTGATCACCTGGAGCTCAACAGGAGATATATGCATCTCAGTAACATAGACCCCCGGATACCTCAATGTGAATACTGTAGTACAATATGGGGTGACACAGTAATTACCTGGAGCTCAGCAGGAGATATCTACATCTCAGTAACATAGACCCCCGGATACCTCAATGTGAATACTGTAGTACAATATGGGGTGACACAGTGATCACCTGGAGCTCAGCAGGAGATATCTACATCTCAGTAACATAGACCCCCGGAGACCTCAATGTGAATAGTGTAGTACAATATTGGGTGACACAGTAATCACCTGGAGCTCAGCAGGAGATATCTGCATCTCAGTAACATAGCCCTGGATACCTCAATGTGAATAATGTAGTGCAATATGGGGGGACACAGTGATCACCTGGAGCTCAGCAGGAGATATATGCATCTCAGTAACATAGACCCCCAGATACCTCAATGTGAATACGGTAGTACAATATGGGGTGACACAGTGATCACCTGGAGCTCAGCAGGAGATTTCTGCATCTCATTAACATAGACCCCCGGATACCTCAATGTGAATACTGTAGTACAATATGGGGTGACACAGTGATCACCTGGAGCTCAGCAGGAGATATCTACATCTCAGTAACATAGCCCTGGATACCTCAATGTGAATAGTGTAGTACAATATTGGGTGACACAGTAATCACCTGGAGCTCAGCAGGAGGTATCTGCATCTCAGTAACATAGACCTCCAGATACCTCATTGTGAATACTGTAGTACAATATGGGGAGGGCACAGTGATCACTTGGAGCTCAGCAGGAGATATCTGCATCTCAGTAATAAAGACCTCCGGATACCTCAATGTGAATACTGTAGTACAATATGGGGGGACACAGTGATCACCTGGAGCTCAGCAGGATTTCTGCATCTCAGTATCATAGACCCCCGGATACCTCAATGTGAATAATGTAGTGCAATATGGGGGGACCCAGTGATCACCTGGAGCTCAGCAGGAGATATATGCATCTCAGTAACATAGACCCCCGGATACCTCAATGTGAATACTGTAGTACAATATGGGTTGACACATTAATCACCTGGAGCTCAGCAGGAGATATCTACATCTCAGTAACATAGACCCCCGGATACCTCAATGTGAATACTGTAGTACAATATGGGGGGACACAGTGATCACCTGCAGCTGAGTAGGAGATATCTGCATCTCAGTAATAAAGACCCCCAGATACCTCAATGTGAATACTGTAGTACAATATGGGGGGACACAGTAATCACCTGGAGCTCAGCAGGAGATATCTGCATCTCAGTAACATAGACCCCCGGATACCTCAATGTGAATACTGTAGTACAATACGGGATGACACAGTTATTGCCTGGAGCTCAGCAGTAGATATCTGCATCTCAACAATAAAAACCCCCGGATACCTCAATGTGAATACTGTAGTACAATATTGGGGACACAGTGATCACCTGGAGCTCAGCAGGAGATATCTACATCTCAGTAACATAGACCCCCGGATACCTCAATGTGAATAGTGTAGTACAATATGGGGGACACAGTAATCACCTTGAGTTCAGCAGTAGATATCAGCATCTCAGTAACATAGACCCCTAGATACCTCAATGTGAATACTGTGGTACAATATGAGGGGACATATTGATCACCTGGAGCTCAGCAGGAGATTTCTGCATCTCAGTAACATAGACCCCTGGATACCTCAATGTGAATACTGTAGTACAATATGGGGTGACACAGTGATCACCTGGAGCTTAGCAGGAGATATCTACATCTCTGTAACATAGACCCCCGGATACCTCAATGTGAATAGTGTAGTACAATATGGGGTGACACAGTAATCACCTGGAGCTCAGCAGTAGATATCTGCATCTCAGTAACATAGACCCCCAGGTACCTCAATGTGAATACTGAAGTACAATATGGGGTGACACAGTGATCACCTGGAGCTCAGCAGGAGATTTCTGCATCTCAGTAACATAGACCCCCGGATACCTCAATGTGAATACTGTAGTACAATATGGGGTGACACAGTGATCACCTGGAGCTCAGCAGGAGATATCTGCATCTCAGTAATAAAGACCCCCGGATATCTCAATGTGAATACTGTAGTACAATATGGGTGGGGGGGGGGGGGCACAGTGATCACCTGGAGCTCAGCAGGAGATATCTGCATCTCAGTAATAAAGACCTCCGGATACCTCAATGTGAATACTGTAGTACAATATGGGGGGACACAGTAATCACCTGGAACTCAGCAGGAGATTTCTGCATCTCAGTGTCATAGACCCCCGGATACCTCAATGTGAATAATGTAGTGCAATATGGGGGGACACAGTGATCACCTGGAGCTCAGCAGGAGATAAATGCATCTCAGTAACATAGACCCCCGGATACCTCAATGTGAATACTGTAGTACAATATGGGGTGACACAGTAATCACCTGGAGCTCAGCAGGAGATATCTACATCTCAGTAACATAGACCCCCGGATACCTCAATGTGAATACTGTAGTACAATATGGGGGGACACAGTGATCACCTGGAGCTCAGCAGGAGATATCTGCATCTCAGTAATAAAGACACCCCAGATACCTCAATGTGAATACTGTAGTACAATATGGGGGGGACACAGTAATCACCTGGAGCTCAGCAGGAGATATCTGCATCTCAGTAACATAGACCCCTGGATACCTCAATGTGAATACTGTAGTACAATACGGGATGACACAGTGATTGCCTGGAGCACAGCAGAAGATATCTGCATCTCAATAATAAAAACCCCCGGATACCTCAATGTGAATACTGTAGTACAATATTGGGGACACAGTGATTACCTGGAGCTCAGTAGGAGATATCTGCATCTCAGTATTAAAGACCCCCGGATACCTCAATGTGAATACTGTAGTACAATATGGGGTGACACAGTGATCACCTGGAGCTCAGCAGGAGATTTTTGCATCTCAGTAACATAGACCCCCGGATACCTCAATGTGAATACTGTAGTACAATATGGGGTGACACAGTGATCACCTGGAGCTCAGCAGGAGATATCTACATCTCAGTAACATAGACCCCCGGATACCTCAATGTGAATAGTGTAGTACAATATGGGGTGACACAGTAATCACCTGGAGCTCAGCAGTAGATATCTGCATCTCAGTAACATAGAACCCCAGATACCTCAATGTGAATACTGTAGTACAATATGGGGGGACATATTGATCACCTGGAGCTCAGCAGGAGATTTCTGCATCTCAGTAACATAGACCCCCGGATACCTCAATGTGAATACTGTAGTACAATATGGGGTGACACAGTGATCACCTGGAGCTCAGCAGGAGATATCTACATCTCAGTAACATAGACCCCCGGATACCTCAATGTGAATAGTGTAGTACAATATGGGGTGACACAGTAATCACCTGGAGCTCAGCAGTAGATATCTGCATCTCAGTAACATAGAACCCCAGATACCTCAATGTGAATACTGTAGTACAATATGGGGGGACACAGTAATCACCTGGAGCTCAGCAGGAGAAATCTGCATCTCAGTAACATAGACCCCCGGATACCTCAATGTGAATAGTGTAGTACAATATGGGGGACACAGTAATCACCTGGAGTTCAGCAGTAGATATCAGCATCTCAGTAACATAGACCCCCGGATACCTCAATGTGAATACTGTAGTACAATATGAGGGGACATATTGATCACCTGGAGCTCAGCAGGAGATTTCTGCATCTCAGTAACATAGACCCCTGGATACCTCAATGTGAATACTGTAGTACAATATGGGGTGACACAGTGATCACCTGGAGCTCAGCAGGAGATATCTACATCTCTGTAACATAGACCCCCGGATACCTCAATGTGAATAGTGTAGTACAATATGGGGTGACACAGTAATCACCTGGAGCTCAGCAGTAGATATCTGCATCTCAGTAACATAGACCCCCAGGTACCTCAATGTCAATACTGTAGTACAATATGGGGTGACACAGTGATCACCTGGAGCTCAGCAGGAGATTTCTGCATCTCAGTAACATAGACCCCCGGATACCTCAATGTGAATACTGTAGTACAATATGGGGTGACACAGTGATCACCTAGAGCTCAGCAGGAGATATCTGCATCTCAGTAATAAAGACCCCCGGATATCTCAATGTGAATACTGTAGTACAATATGGGTGGGGGGGGGGGGCACAGTGATCACCTGGAGCTCAGCAGGAGATATCTGCATCTCAGTAATAAAGACCTCCGGATACCTCAATGTGAATACTGTAGTACAATATGGGGGGACACAGTAATCACCTGGAACTCAGCAGGAGATTTCTGCATCTCAGTATCATAGACCCCCGGATACCTCAATGTGAATACTGTAGTACAATATGGGGTGACACAGTAATCACCTGGAGCTCAGCAGGAGATATCTACATCTCAGTAACATAGACCCCCGGATACCTCAATGTGAATACTGTAGTACAATATGGGGGGACACAGTGATCACCTGGAGCTCAGCAGGAGATATCTGCATCTCAGTAATAAAGACACCCCAGATACCTCAATGTGAATACTGTAGTACAATATGGGGGGGACACAGTAATCACCTGGAGCTCAGCAGGAGATATCTGCATCTCAGTAACATAGACCCCCGGATACCTCAATGTGAATACTGTAGTACAATACGGGATGATACAGTGATTGCCTGGAGCACAGCAGGAGATATCTGCAACTCAATAATAAAAACCCCCGGATACCTCAATGTGAATACTGTAGTACAATATTGGGGACACTGATTACCTGGAGCTCAGTAGGAGATATCTGCATCTCAGTATTAAAGACCCCCGGATACCTCAATGTGAATACTGTAGTACAATATGGGGTGACACAGTGATCACCTGGAGCTCAGCAGGAGATTTTTGCATCTCAGTAACATAGACCCCCGGATACCTCAATGTGAATACTGTAGTACAATATGGGGTGACACAGTGATCACCTGGAGCTCAGCAGGAGATATCTACATCTCAGTAACATAGACCCCCGGATACCTCAATGTGAATAGTGTAGTACAATATGGGGTGACACAGTAATCACCTGGAGCTCAGCAGTAGATATCTGTATCTCAGTAACATAGAACCCCAGATACCTCAATGTGAATACTGTAGTACAATATGGGGGGACATATTGATCACCTGGAGCTCAGCAGGAGATTTCTGCATCTCAGTAACATAGACCCCCGGATACCTCAATGTGAATACTGTAGTACAATATGGGGTGACACAGTGATCACCTGGAGCTCAGCAGGAGATATCTACATCTCAGTAACATAGACCCCCGGATACCTCAATGTGAATAGTGTAGTACAATATGGGGTGACACAGTAATCACCTGGAGCTCAGCAGTAGATATCTGCATCTCGGTAACATAGAACCCCAGATACCTCAATGTGAATACTGTAGTACAATATGGGGGGACATATTGATCACCTGGAGCTCAGCAGGAGATATCTGCATCTCAGTAATAAAGACCTCCGGATACCTCAATGTGAATACTGTAGTACAATATGGGGGGACACAGTAATCACCTGGAACTCAGCAGGAGATTTCTGCATCTCAGTATCATAGACCCCCGGATACCTCAATGTGAATAATGTAGTGCAATATGGGGGGACACAGTGATCACCTGGAGCTCAGCAGGAGATAAATGCATCTTAGTAACATAGACCCCCGGATACCTCAATGTGAATACTGTAGTACAATATGGGGTGACACAGTAATCACCTGGAGCTCAGCAGGAGATATCTACATCTCAGTAACATAGACCCCCGGATACCTCAATGTGAATACTGTAGTACAATATGGGGGGACACAGTGATCACCTGGAGCTCAGCAGGAGATATCTGCATCTCAGTAATAAAGACACCCCAGATACCTCAATGTGAATACTGTAGTACAATATGGGGGGGACACAGTAATCACCTGGAGCTCAGCAGGAGATATCTGCATCTCAGTAACATAGACCCCCGGATACCTCAATGTGAATACTGTAGTACAATACGGGATGACACAGTGATTGCCTGGAGCACAGCAGGAGAAATCTGCAACTCAATAATAAAAACCCCCGGATACCTCAATGTGAATACTGTAGTACAATATTGGGGACACAGTGATTACCTGGAGCTCAGTAGGAGATATCTGCATCTCAGTATTAAAGACCCCCGGATACCTCAATGTGAATACTGTAGTACAATATGGGGTGACACAGTGATCACCTGGAGCTCAGCAGGAGATTTTTGCATCTCAGTAACATAGACCCCCGGATACCTCAATGTGAATACTGTAGTACAATATGGGGTGACACAGTAATCACCTGGAGCTCAGCAGTAGATATCTGCATCTCAGTAACATAGAACCCCAGATACCTCAATGTGAATACTGTAGTACAATATGGGGGGACATATTGATCACCTGGAGCTCAGCAGGAGATTTCTGCATCTCAGTAACATAGACCCCCGGATACCTCAATGTGAATACTGTAGTACAATATGGGGTGACACAGTGATCACCTGGAGCTCAGCAGGAGATATCTACATCTCAGTAACATAGACCCCCGGATATCTCAATGTGAATACTGTAGTACAATATGGGTGGGGGGGGGGGGGCACAGTGATCACCTGGAGCTCAGCAGGAGATATCTGCATCTCAGTAATAAAGACCTCCGGATACCTCAATGTGAATACTGTAGTACAATATGGGGGGACACAGTAATCACCTGGAACTCAGCAGGAGATTTCTGCATCTCAGTGTCATAGACCCCCGGATACCTCAATGTGAATAATGTAGTGCAATATGGGGGGACACAGTGATCACCTGGAGCTCAGCAGGAGATAAATGCATCTCAGTAACATAGACCCCCGGATACCTCAATGTGAATACTGTAGTACAATATGGGGTGACACAGTAATCACCTGGAGCTCAGCAGGAGATATCTACATCTCAGTAACATAGACCCCCGGATACCTCAATGTGAATACTGTAGTACAATATGGGGGGACACAGTGATCACCTGGAGCTCAGCAGGAGATATCTGCATCTCAGTAATAAAGACACCCCAGATACCTCAATGTGAATACTGTAGTACAATATGGGGGGGACACAGTAATCACCTGGAGCTCAGCAGGAGATATCTGCATCTCAGTAACATAGACCCCTGGATACCTCAATGTGAATACTGTAGTACAATACGGGATGACACAGTGATTGCCTGGAGCACAGCAGAAGATATCTGCATCTCAATAATAAAAACCCCCGGATACCTCAATGTGAATACTGTAGTACAATATTGGGGACACAGTGATTACCTGGAGCTCAGTAGGAGATATCTGCATCTCAGTATTAAAGACCCCCGGATACCTCAATGTGAATACTGTAGTACAATATGGGGTGACACAGTGATCACCTGGAGCTCAGCAGGAGATTTTTGCATCTCAGTAACATAGACCCCCGGATACCTCAATGTGAATACTGTAGTACAATATGGGGTGACACAGTGATCACCTGGAGCTCAGCAGGAGATATCTACATCTCAGTAACATAGACCCCCGGATACCTCAATGTGAATAGTGTAGTACAATATGGGGTGACACAGTAATCACCTGGAGCTCAGCAGTAGATATCTGCATCTCAGTAACATAGAACCCCAGATACCTCAATGTGAATACTGTAGTACAATATGGGGGGACATATTGATCACCTGGAGCTCAGCAGGAGATTTCTGCATCTCAGTAACATAGACCCCCGGATACCTCAATGTGAATACTGTAGTACAATATGGGGTGACACAGTGATCACCTGGAGCTCAGCAGGAGATATCTACATCTCAGTAACATAGACCCCCGGATACCTCAATGTGAATAGTGTAGTACAATATGGGGTGACACAGTAATCACCTGGAGCTCAGCAGTAGATATCTGCATCTCAGTAACATAGAACCCCAGATACCTCAATGTGAATACTGTAGTACAATATGGGGGGACACAGTAATCACCTGGAGCTCAGCAGGAGAAATCTGCATCTCAGTAACATAGACCCCCGGATACCTCAATGTGAATAGTGTAGTACAATATGGGGGACACAGTAATCACCTGGAGTTCAGCAGTAGATATCAGCATCTCAGTAACATAGACCCCCGGATACCTCAATGTGAATACTGTAGTACAATATGAGGGGACATATTGATCACCTGGAGCTCAGCAGGAGATTTCTGCATCTCAGTAACATAGACCCCTGGATACCTCAATGTGAATACTGTAGTACAATATGGGGTGACACAGTGATCACCTGGAGCTCAGCAGGAGATATCTACATCTCTGTAACATAGACCCCCGGATACCTCAATGTGAATAGTGTAGTACAATATGGGGTGACACAGTAATCACCTGGAGCTCAGCAGTAGATATCTGCATCTCAGTAACATAGACCCCCAGGTACCTCAATGTCAATACTGTAGTACAATATGGGGTGACACAGTGATCACCTGGAGCTCAGCAGGAGATTTCTGCATCTCAGTAACATAGACCCCCGGATACCTCAATGTGAATACTGTAGTACAATATGGGGTGACACAGTGATCACCTAGAGCTCAGCAGGAGATATCTGCATCTCAGTAATAAAGACCCCCGGATATCTCAATGTGAATACTGTAGTACAATATGGGTGGGGGGGGGGGGGCACAGTGATCACCTGGAGCTCAGCAGGAGATATCTGCATCTCAGTAATAAAGACCTCCGGATACCTCAATGTGAATACTGTAGTACAATATGGGGGGACACAGTAATCACCTGGAACTCAGCAGGAGATTTCTGCATCTCAGTATCATAGACCCCCGGATACCTCAATGTGAATACTGTAGTACAATATGGGGTGACACAGTAATCACCTGGAGCTCAGCAGGAGATATCTACATCTCAGTAACATAGACCCCCGGATACCTCAATGTGAATACTGTAGTACAATATGGGGGGACACAGTGATCACCTGGAGCTCAGCAGGAGATATCTGCATCTCAGTAATAAAGACACCCCAGATACCTCAATGTGAATACTGTAGTACAATATGGGGGGGACACAGTAATCACCTGGAGCTCAGCAGGAGATATCTGCATCTCAGTAACATAGACCCCCGGATACCTCAATGTGAATACTGTAGTACAATACGGGATGATACAGTGATTGCCTGGAGCACAGCAGGAGATATCTGCAACTCAATAATAAAAACCCCCGGATACCTCAATGTGAATACTGTAGTACAATATTGGGGACACTGATTACCTGGAGCTCAGTAGGAGATATCTGCATCTCAGTATTAAAGACCCCCGGATACCTCAATGTGAATACTGTAGTACAATATGGGGTGACACAGTGATCACCTGGAGCTCAGCAGGAGATTTTTGCATCTCAGTAACATAGACCCCCGGATACCTCAATGTGAATACTGTAGTACAATATGGGGTGACACAGTGATCACCTGGAGCTCAGCAGGAGATATCTACATCTCAGTAACATAGACCCCCGGATACCTCAATGTGAATAGTGTAGTACAATATGGGGTGACACAGTAATCACCTGGAGCTCAGCAGTAGATATCTGTATCTCAGTAACATAGAACCCCAGATACCTCAATGTGAATACTGTAGTACAATATGGGGGGACATATTGATCACCTGGAGCTCAGCAGGAGATTTCTGCATCTCAGTAACATAGACCCCCGGATACCTCAATGTGAATACTGTAGTACAATATGGGGTGACACAGTGATCACCTGGAGCTCAGCAGGAGATATCTACATCTCAGTAACATAGACCCCCGGATACCTCAATGTGAATAGTGTAGTACAATATGGGGTGACACAGTAATCACCTGGAGCTCAGCAGTAGATATCTGCATCTCGGTAACATAGAACCCCAGATACCTCAATGTGAATACTGTAGTACAATATGGGGGGACATATTGATCACCTGGAGCTCAGCAGGAGATATCTGCATCTCAGTAATAAAGACCTCCGGATACCTCAATGTGAATACTGTAGTACAATATGGGGGGACACAGTAATCACCTGGAACTCAGCAGGAGATTTCTGCATCTCAGTATCATAGACCCCCGGATACCTCAATGTGAATAATGTAGTGCAATATGGGGGGACACAGTGATCACCTGGAGCTCAGCAGGAGATAAATGCATCTTAGTAACATAGACCCCCGGATACCTCAATGTGAATACTGTAGTACAATATGGGGTGACACAGTAATCACCTGGAGCTCAGCAGGAGATATCTACATCTCAGTAACATAGACCCCCGGATACCTCAATGTGAATACTGTAGTACAATATGGGGGGACACAGTGATCACCTGGAGCTCAGCAGGAGATATCTGCATCTCAGTAATAAAGACACCCCAGATACCTCAATGTGAATACTGTAGTACAATATGGGGGGGACACAGTAATCACCTGGAGCTCAGCAGGAGATATCTGCATCTCAGTAACATAGACCCCCGGATACCTCAATGTGAATACTGTAGTACAATACGGGATGACACAGTGATTGCCTGGAGCACAGCAGGAGAAATCTGCAACTCAATAATAAAAACCCCCGGATACCTCAATGTGAATACTGTAGTACAATATTGGGGACACAGTGATTACCTGGAGCTCAGTAGGAGATATCTGCATCTCAGTATTAAAGACCCCCGGATACCTCAATGTGAATACTGTAGTACAATATGGGGTGACACAGTGATCACCTGGAGCTCAGCAGGAGATTTTTGCATCTCAGTAACATAGACCCCCGGATACCTCAATGTGAATACTGTAGTACAATATGGGGTGACACAGTGATCACCTGGAGCTCAGCAGGAGATATCTACATCTCAGTAACATAGACCCCCGGATACCTCAATGTGAATAGTGTAGTACAATATGGGGTGACACAGTAATCACCTGGAGCTCAGCAGTAGATATCTGCATCTCAGTAACATAGAACCCCAGATACCTCAATGTGAATACTGTAGTACAATATGGGGGGACATATTGATCACCTGGAGCTCAGCAGGAGATTTCTGCATCTCAGTAACATAGACCCCCGGATACCTCAATGTGAATACTGTAGTACAATATGGGGTGACACAGTGATCACCTGGAGCTCAGCAGGAGATATCTACATCTCAGTAACATAGACCCCCGGATACCTCAATGTGAATAGTGTAGTACAATATGGGGTGACACAGTAATCACCTGGAGCTCAGCAGTAGATATCTGCATCTCAGTAACATAGAACCCCAGATACCTCAATGTGAATACTGTAGTACAATATGGGGGGACATATTGATCACCTGGAGCTCAGCAGGAGATTTCTGCATCTCAGTAACATAGACCCCTGGATACCTCAATGTGAATAGTGTAGTACAATATTGGGTGACACAGTAATCACCTGGAGCTCAGCAGGAGATATTTGCATCTCAGTAACATAGACATCCAGATACCTCAATGTGAATACTGTAGTACAATATGGGGGGGGGGGGGCACAGTGATTACTTGGAGCTCAGCAGGAGATATCTGCATCTCATTAATAAAGACCTCCGGATACCTCAATGTGAATACTGTAGTACAATATGGGGGGACACAGTGATCACCTGGGGCTCAGCAGGAGATTTCTGCATCTCAGTATCATAGACCCCCGGATACCTCAATGTGAATAATGTAGTGCAATATGGGGGGACACAGTGATCACCTGGAGCTCAACAGGAGATATATGCATCTCAGTAACATAGACCCCCGGATACCTCAATGTGAATACTGTAGTACAATATGGGGTGACACAGTAATTACCTGGAGCTCAGCAGGAGATATCTACATCTCAGTAACATAGACCCCCGGATACCTCAATGTGAATACTGTAGTACAATATGGGGTGACACAGTGATCACCTGGAGCTCAGCAGGAGATATCTACATCTCAGTAACATAGACCCCCGGAGACCTCAATGTGAATAGTGTAGTACAATATTGGGTGACACAGTAATCACCTGGAGCTCAGCAGGAGATATCTGCATCTCAGTAACATAGACCCCCAGATACCTCAATGTGAATACTGTAGTGCAATATGGGGGGGCACAGTGATCACTTGGAGCTCAGCAGGAGATATCTGCATCTCAGTAATAAAGACCCCCGGATATCTCAATGTGAATACTGTAGTACAATATGGATGTGGGGGGGGGGGCACAGTGATCACTTGGAGCTCAGCAGGAGATATCTGCATCTCAGTAATAAAGACCTCCGGATACCTCAATGTGAATACTGTAGTACAATATGGGAGGATACAGTGATCACCTGGAGCTCAGCAGGAGATTTCTGCATCTCAGTGTCATAGACCCCCGGATACCTCAATGTGAATAATGTAGTGCAATATGGGGGGACACAGTGATCACCTGGAGCTCAGCAGGAGATATATGCATCTCAGTAACATAGACCCCCAGATACCTCAATGTGAATACGGTAGTACAATATGGGGTGACACAGTGATCACCTGGAGCTCAGCAGGAGATTTCTGCATCTCATTAACATAGACCCCCGGATACCTCAATGTGAATACTGTAGTACAATATGGGGTGACACAGTGATCACCTGGAGCTCAGCAGGAGATATCTACATCTCAGTAACATAGACCCCTGGATACCTCAATGTGAATAGTGTAGTACAATATTGGGTGACCCAGTAATCACCTGGAGCTCAGCAGGAGATATCTGCATCTCAGTAACATAGACCTCCAGATACCTCATTGTGAATACTGTAGTACAATATGGGGAGGGCACAGTGATCACTTGGAGCTCAGCAGGAGATATCTGCATCTCAGTAATAAAGACCTCCGGATACCTCAATGTGAATACTGTAGTACAATATGGGGAGACACAGTGATCACCTGGAGCTCAGCAGGAGATTTCTGCATCTCAGTATCATAGACCCCCGGATACCTCAATGTGAATAATGTAGTGCAATATGGGGGGACCCAGTGATCACCTGGAGCTCAGCAGGAGATATATGCATCTCAGTAACATAGACCCCCGGATACCTCAATGTGAATACTGTAGTACAATATGGGTTGACACATTAATCACCTGGAGCTCAGCAGGAGATATCTACATCTCAGTAACATAGACCCCCGGATACCTCAATGTGAATACTGTAGTACAATATGGGGGGACACAGTGATCACCTGGAGCTGAGTAGGAGATATCTGCATCTCAGTAATAAAGACCCCCAGATACCTCAATGTGAATACTGTAGTACAATATGGGGGGACACAGTAATCACCTGGAGCTCAGCAGGAGATATCTGCATCTCAGTAACATAGACCCCCGGATACCTCAATGTGAATACTGTAGTACAATACGGGATGACACAGTGATTGCCTGGAGCTCAGCAGGAGATATCTGCATCTCAACAATAAAAACCCCCGGATACCTCAATGTGAATACTGTAGTACAATATTGGGGACACAGTGATCACCTGGAGCTCAGCAGGAGATATCTACATCTCAGTAACATAGACCCCCGGATACCTCAATGTGAATAGTGTAGTACAATATGGGGGACACAGTAATCACTTTGAGTTCAGCAGTAGATATCAGCATCTCAGTAACATAGACCCCTAGATACCTCAATGTGAATACTGTAGTACAATATGAGGGGACATATTGATCACCTGGAGCTCAGCAGGAGATTTCTGCATCTCAGTAACATAGACCCCTGGATACCTCAATGTGAATACTGTAGTACAATATGGGGTGACACAGTGATCACCTGGAGCTCAGCAGGAGATATCTACATCTCTGTAACATAGACCCCCGGATACCTCAATGTGAATAGTGTAGTACAATATGGGGTGACACAGTAATCACCTGGAGCTCAGCAGTAGATATCTGCATCTCAGTAACATAGACCCCCAGGTACCTCAATGTGAATACTGAAGTACAATATGGGGTGACACAGTGATCACCTGGAGCTCAGCAGGAGATTTCTGCATCTCAGTAACATAGACCCCCGGATACCTCAATGTGAATACTGTAGTACAATATGGGGTGACACAGTGATCACCTGGAGCTCAGCAGGAGATATCTGCATCTCAGTAATAAAGACCCCCGGATATCTCAATGTGAATACTGTAGTACAATATGGGTGGGGGGGGGGCACAGTGATCACCTGGAGCTCAGCAGGAGATATCTGCATCTCAGTAATAAAGACCTCCGGATACCTCAATGTGAATACTGTAGTACAATATGGGGGGACACAGTAATCACCTGGAACTCAGCAGGAGATTTCTGCATCTCAGTGTCATAGACCCCCGGATACCTCAATGTGAATAATGTAGTGCAATATGGGGGGACACAGTGATCACCTGGAGCTCAGCAGGAGATAAATGCATCTCAGTAACATAGACCCCCGGATACCTCAATGTGAATACTGTAGTACAATATGGGGTGACACAGTAATCACCTGGAGCTCAGCAGGAGATATCTACATCTCAGTAACATAGACCCCCGGATACCTCAATGTGAATACTGTAGTACAATATGGGGGGACACAGTGATCACCTGGAGCTCAGCAGGAGATATCTGCATCTCAGTAATAAAGACACCCCAGATACCTCAATGTGAATACTGTAGTACAATATGGGGGGGACACAGTAATCACCTGGAGCTCAGCAGGAGATATCTGCATCTCAGTAATATAGACCCCTGGATACCTCAATGTGAATACTGTAGTACAATACGGGATGACACAGTGATTGCCTGGAGCACAGCAGAAGATATCTGCATCTCAATAATAAAAACCCCCGGATACCTCAATGTGAATACTGTAGTACAATATTGGGGACACAGTGATTACCTGGAGCTCAGTAGGAGATATCTGCATCTCAGTATTAAAGACCCCCGGATACCTCAATGTGAATACTGTAGTACAATATGGGGTGACACAGTGATCACCTGGAGCTCAGCAGGAGATTTTTGCATCTCAGTAACATAGACCCCCGGATACCTCAATGTGAATACTGTAGTACAATATGGGGTGACACAGTGATCACCTGGAGCTCAGCAGGAGATATCTACATCTCAGTAACATAGACCCCCGGATACCTCAATGTGAATAGTGTAGTACAATATGGGGTGACACAGTAATCACCTGGAGCTCAGCAGTAGATATCTGCATCTCAGTAACATAGAACCCCAGATACCTCAATGTGAATACTGTAGTACAATATGGGGGGACATATTGATCACCTGGAGCTCAGCAGGAGATTTCTGCATCTCAGTAACATAGACCCCTGGATACCTCAATGTGAATAGTGTAGTACAATATTGGGTGACACAGTAATCACCTGGAGCTCAGCAGGAGATATCTGCATCTCAGTAACATAGACCCCCGGATACCTCAATGTGAATACTGTAGTACAATACGGGATGACACAGTGATTGCCTGGAGCTCAGCAGGAGATATCTGCATCTCAACAATAAAAACCCCCGGATACCTCAATGTGAATACTGTAGTACAATATTGGGGACACAGTGATCACCTGGAGCTCAGCAGGAGATATCTACATCTCAGTAACATAGACCCCCGGATACCTCAATGTGAATAGTGTAGTACAATATGGGGGACACAGTAATCACTTTGAGTTCAGCAGTAGATATCAGCATCTCAGTAACATAGACCCCTAGATACCTCAATGTGAATACTGTAGTACAATATGAGGGGACATATTGATCACCTGGAGCTCAGCAGGAGATTTCTGCATCTCAGTAACATAGACCCCTGGATACCTCAATGTGAATACTGTAGTACAATATGGGGTGACACAGTGATCACCTGGAGCTCAGCAGGAGATATCTACATCTCTGTAACATAGACCCCCGGATACCTCAATGTGAATAGTGTAGTACAATATGGGGTGACACAGTAATCACCTGGAGCTCAGCAGTAGATATCTGCATCTCAGTAACATAGACCCCCAGGTACCTCAATGTGAATACTGAAGTACAATATGGGGTGACACAGTGATCACCTGGAGCTCAGCAGGAGATTTCTGCATCTCAGTAACATAGACCCCCGGATACCTCAATGTGAATACTGTAGTACAATATGGGGTGACACAGTGATCACCTGGAGCTCAGCAGGAGATATCTGCATCTCAGTAATAAAGACCCCCGGATATCTCAATGTGAATACTGTAGTACAATATGGGTGGGGGGGGGGGCACAGTGATCACCTGGAGCTCAGCAGGAGATATCTGCATCTCAGTAATAAAGACCTCCGGATACCTCAATGTGAATACTGTATTACAATATGGGGGGACACAGTAATCACCTGGAACTCAGCAGGAGATTTCTGCATCTCAGTGTCATAGACCCCCGGATACCTCAATGTGAATAATGTAGTGCAATATGGGGGGACACAGTGATCACCTGGAGCTCAGCAGGAGATAAATGCATCTCAGTAACATAGACCCCCGGATACCTCAATGTGAATACTGTAGTACAATATGGGGTGACACAGTAATCACCTGGAGCTCAGCAGGAGATATCTACATCTCAGTAACATAGACCCCCGGATACCTCAATGTGAATACTGTAGTACAATATGGGGGGACACAGTGATCACCTGGAGCTCAGCAGGAGATATCTGCATCTCAGTAATAAAGACACCCCAGATACCTCAATGTGAATACTGTAGTACAATATGGGGGGGACACAGTAATCACCTGGAGCTCAGCAGGAGATATCTGCATCTCAGTAACATAGACCCCTGGATACCTCAATGTGAATACTGTAGTACAATACGGGATGACACAGTGATTGCCTGGAGCACAGCAGAAGATATCTGCATCTCAATAATAAAACCCCCCGGATACCTCAATGTGAATACTGTAGTACAATATTGGGGACACAGTGATTACCTGGAGCTCAGTAGGAGATATCTGCATCTCAGTATTAAAGACCCCCGGATACCTCAATGTGAATACTGTAGTACAATATGGGGTGACACAGTGATCACCTGGAGCTCAGCAGGAGATTTTTGCATCTCAGTAACATAGACCCCCGGATACCTCAATGTGAATACTGTAGTACAATATGGGGTGACACAGTGATCACCTGGAGCTCAGCAGGAGATATCTACATCTCAGTAACATAGACCCCCGGATACCTCAATGTGAATAGTGTAGTACAATATGGGGTAACACAGTAATCACCTGGAGCTCAGCAGTAGATATCTGCATCTCAGTAACATAGAACCCCAGATACCTCAATGTGAATACTGTAGTACAATATGGGGGGACATATTGATCACCTGGAGCTCAGCAGGAGATTTCTGCATCTCAGTAACATAGACCCCTGGATACCTCAATGTGAATAGTGTAGTACAATATTGGGTGACACAGTAATCACCTGGAGCTCAGCAGGAGATATCTGCATCTCAGTAACATAGACCTCCAGATACCTCAATGTGAATACTGTAGTACAATATGGGGGGGGGCACAGTGATTACCTGGAGCTCAGCAGGAGATATCTGCATCTCATTAATAAAGACCTCCGGATACCTCAATGTGAATACTGTAGTACAATATGGGGGGACACAGTGATCACCTGGGGCTCAGCAGGAGATTTCTGCATCTCAGTATCATAGACCCCCGGATACCTCAATGTGAATAATGTAGTGCAATATGGGGGGACACAGTGATCACCTGGAGCTCAACAGGAGATATATGCATCTCAGTAACATAGACCCCCGGATACCTCAATGTGAATACTGTAGTACAATATGGGGTGACACAGTAATTACCTGGAGCTCAGCAGGAGATATCTACATCTCAGTAACATAGACCCCCGGATACCTCAATGTGAATACTGTAGTACAATATGGGGTGACACAGTGATCACCTGGAGCTCAGCAGGAGATATCTACATCTCAGTAACATAGACCCCCGGAGACCTCAATGTGAATAGTGTAGTACAATATTGGGTGACACAGTAATCACCTGGAACTCAGCAGGAGATATCTGCATCTCAGTAACATAGACCCCCAGATACCTCAATGTGAATACTGTAGTGCAATATGGGGGGGCACAGTGATCACTTGGAGCTCAGCAGGAGATATCTGCATCTCAGTAATAAAGACCCCCGGATATCTCAATGTGAATACTGTAGTACAATATGGATGTGGGGGGGGGCACAGTGATCACTTGGAGCTCAGCAGGAGATATCTGCATCTCAGTAATAAAGACCTCCGGATACCTCAATGTGAATACTGTAGTACAATATGGGGGGACACAGTGATCACCTGGAGCTCAGCAGGAGATTTCTGCATCTCAGTGTCATAGACCCCCGGATACCTCAATGTGAATAATGTAGTGCAATATGGGGGGACACAGTGATCACCTGGAGCTCAGCAGGAGATATATGCATCTCAGTAACATAGACCCCCAGATACCTCAATGTGAATACGGTAGTACAATATGGGGTGACACAGTGATCACCTGGAGCTCAGCAGGAGATTTCTGCATCTCATTAACATAGACCCCCGGATACCTCAATGTGAATACTGTAGTACAATATGGGGTGACACAGTGATCACCTGGAGCTCAGCAGGAGATATCTACATCTCAGTAACATAGACCCCTGGATACCTCAATGTGAATAGTGTAGTACAATATTGGGTGACACAGTAATCACCTGGAGCTCAGCAGGAGATATCTGCATCTCAGTAACATAGACCTCCAGATACCTCATTGTGAATACTGTAGTACAATATGGGGAGGGCACAGTGATCACTTGGAGCTCAGCAGGAGATATCTGCATCTCAGTAATAAAGACCTCCGGATACCTCAATGTGAATACTGTAGTACAATATGGGGGGACACAGTGATCACCTGGAGCTCAGCAGGAGATTTCTGCATCTCAGTATCATAGACCGCCGGATACCTCAATGTGAATAATGTAGTGCAATTTGGGGGGACCCAGTGATCACCTGGAGCTCAGCAGGAGATATATGCATCTCAGTAACATAGACCCCCGGATACCTCAATGTGAATACTGTAGTACAATATGGGTTGACACATTAATCACCTGGAGCTCAGCAGGAGATATCTACATCTCAGTAACATAGACCCCCGGATACCTCAATGTGAATACTGTAGTACAATATGGGGGGACACAGTGATCACCTGGAGCTGAGTAGGAGATATCTGCATCTCAGTAATAAAGACCCCCAGATACCTCAATGTGAATACTGTAGTACAATATGGGGGGACACAGTAATCACCTGGAGCTCAGGAGGAGATATCTGCATCTCAGTAACATAGACCCCCGGATACCTCAATGTGAATACTGTAGTACAATACGGGATGACACAGTGATTGCCTGGAGCACAGCAGAAGATATCTGCATCTCAATAATAAAAACCCCCGGATACCTCAATGTGAATACTGTAGTACAATATTGGGGACACAGTGATTACCTGGAGCTCAGTAGGAGATATCTGCATCTCAGTATTAAAGACCCCCGGATACCTCAATGTGAATACTGTAGTACAATATGGGGTGACACAGTGATCACCTGGAGCTCAGCAGGAGATTTTTGCATCTCAGTAACATAGACCCCCGGATACCTCAATGTGAATACTGTAGTACAATATGGGGTGACACAGTGATCACCTGGAGCTCAGCAGGAGATATCTACATCTCAGTAACATAGACCCCCGGATACCTCAATGTGAATAGTGTAGTACAATATGGGGTGACACAGTAATCACCTGGAGCTCAGCAGTAGATATCTGCATCTCAGTAACATAGAACCCCAGATACCTCAATGTGAATACTGTAGTACAATATGGGGGGACATATTGATCACCTGGAGCTCAGCAGGAGATTTCTGCATCTCAGTAACATAGACCCCCGGATACCTCAATGTGAATACTGTAGTACAATATGGGGTGACACAGTGATCACCTGGAGCTCAGCAGGAGATATCTACATCTCAGTAACATAGACCCCCGGATACCTCAATGTGAATAGTGTAGTACAATATGGGGTGACACAGTAATCACCTGGAGCTCAGCAGTAGATATCTGCATCTCAGTAACATAGAACCCCAGATACCTCAATGTGAATACTGTAGTACAATATGGGGGGACACAGTAATCCCCTCTAGCTCAGCAGGAGAAATCTGCATCTCAGTAACATAGACCCCCGGATACCTCAATGTGAATAGTGTAGTACAATATGGGGGGCACAGTAATCACCTGGAGTTCAGCAGTAGATATCAGCATCTCAGTAACATAGACCCCCGGATACCTCAATGTTAATACTGTAGTACAATATGAGGGGACATATTGATCACCTGGAGCTCAGCAGGAGATTTCTGCATCTCAGTAACATAGACCCCTGGATACCTCAATGTGAATACTGTAGTACAATATGGGGTGACACAGTGATCACCTGGAGCTCAGCAGGAGATATCTACATCTCTGTAACATAGACCCCCGGATACCTCAATGTGAATAGTGTAGTACAATATGGGGTGACACAGTAATCACCTGGAGCTCAGCAGTAGATATCTGCATCTCAGTAACATAGACCCCCAGGTACCTCAATGTGAATACTGTAGTACAATATGGGGTGACACAGTGATCACCTGGAGCTCAGCAGGAGATTTCTGCATCTCAGTAACATAGACCCCCGGATACCTCAATGTGAATACTGTAGTACAATATGGGGTGACACAGTGATCACCTAGAGCTCAGCAGGAGATATCTGCATCTCAGTAATAAAGACCCCCGGATATCTCAATGTGAATACTGTAGTACAATATGGGTGGGGGGGGGGGGGGGCACAGTGATCACCTGGAGCTCAGCAGGAGATATCTGCATCTCAGTAATAAAGACCTCCGGATACCTCAATGTGAATACTGTAGTACAATATGGGGGGACACAGTAATCACCTGGAACTCAGCAGGAGATTTCTGCATCTCAGTATCATAGACCCCCGGATACCTCAATGTGAATAATGTAGTGCAATATGGGGGGACACAGTGATCACCTGGAGCTCAGCAGGAGATAAATGCATCTTAGTAACATAGACCCCCGGATACCTCAATGTGAATACTGTAGTACAATATGGGGTGACACAGTAATCACCTGGAGCTCAGCAGGAGATATCTACATCTCAGTAGCATAGACCCCCGGATACCTCAATGTGAATACTGTAGTACAATATGGGGGGACACAGTGATCACCTGGAGCTCAGCAGGAGATATCTGCATCTCAGTAATAAAGACACCCCAGATACCTCAATGTGAATACTGTAGTACAATATGGGGGGGACACAGTAATCACCTGGAGCTCAGCAGGAGATATCTGCATCTCAGTAACATAGACCCCCGGATACCTCAATGTGAATACTGTAGTACAATACGGGATGACACAGTGATTGCCTGGAGCACAGCAGGAGATATCTGCATCTCAATAATAAAAACCCCCGGATACCTCAATGTGAATACTGTAGTACAATATTGGGGACACAGTGATTACCTGGAGCTCAGTAGGAGATATCTGCATCTCAGTAACATAGACCCCCGGATACCTCAATGTGAATACTGTAGTACAATATGGGGTGACACAGTGATCACCTGGAGCTCAGCAGGAGATATCTACATCTCAGTAACATAGACCCCCGGATACCTCAATGTGAATAGTGTAGTACAATATGGGGTGACACAGTAATCACCTGGAGCTCAGCAGTAGATATCTGCATCTCAGTAACATAGAACCCCAGATACCTCAATGTGAATACTGTAGTACAATATGGGGGGACATATTGATCACCTGGAGCTCAGCAGGAGATTTCTGCATCTCAGTAACATAGACCCCCGGATACCTCAATGTGAATACTGTAGTACAATATGGGGTGACACAGTGATCACCTGGAGCTCAGCAGGAGATATCTACATCTCAGTAACATAGACCCCCGGATACCTCAATGTGAATAGTGTAGTACAATATGGGGTGACACAGTAATCACCTGGAGCTCAGCAGTAGATATCTGCATCTCAGTAACATAGAACTCCAGATACCTCAATGTGAATACTGTAGTACAATATGGGGGGACTTATTGATCACCTGGAGCTCAGCAGGAGATTTCTGCATCTCAGTAACATAGACCCCTGGATACCTCAATGTGAATTCTGTAGTACAATATGGGGTGACACAGTGATCACCTGGAGCTCAGCAGGAGATATCTACATCTTAGTAACATAGACCCCCGGAAACCTCAGTGTGAATAATGTAGTACAATATGGGGTGACACAGTAATCACCTGGAGCTCAGCAGGAGATATCTGCATCTCAGTAACATAGACTCCCAGATACCTCAATGTGAATACTGTAGTACAATATGGGGTGACAAAGTGATCACCTGGAGCTCAGCAGGAGATATCTGCATCTCAGTAACATAGACCCCCGGATACCTCAATGTGAATACTGTAGTACAATATGGGGTGACACAGTGATCACCTGGAGCTCAGCAGGAGCTATCTACATCTCAGTAACATAGACTCCCGGAGACCTCAATGTGAATAGTGTAGTACAATATTGGGTGACACAGTAATCACCTGGAGCTCAGCAGGAGATATCTGCATCTCAGTAACATAGACCCCCCAAATACCTCAATGTGAATACTGTAGTGCAATATGGGGGGTACAGTGATCACTTGGAGCTCAGCAGGAGAAATCTGCATCTCAGTAATAAAGACCCCCGGATACCTCAATGTGAATACTGTAGTACAATATGGGTGTGTGGGGGGGGGGGGCACAGTGATCACTTGGAGCTCAGCAGGAGATATCTGCATCTCAGTAATAAATCCCTCCGGATACCTCAATGTGAATACTGTAGTACAATATGGGGGGACACAGTGATCACCTGGAGCTCAGCAGGAGATTTCTGCATCTCAGTATCATAGACCCCCGGATACCTCAATGTGAATAATGTAGTGCAATATGGGGGGACACAGTGATCACCTGGAGCTCAGCAGGAGATATATGCATCTCAGTAACATAGACCCCCGGATACCTCAATGTGAATACTGTAGTACAATATGAGGTGACACAGTAATCACCTGGAGCTCAGCAGGAGATATCTACATCTCAGTAACATAGACCCCCGGATACCTCAATGTGAATACTGTAGTACAATATGGGGGGACACAGTGATCACCTGGAGCTCAGCAGGAGATATCTGCATCTCAGTAATAAAGACCCCCGGATATCTCAATGTGAATACTGTAGTACAATATGGGTGGGGGGGGGGGGGCACAGTGATCACCTGGAGCTCAGCAGGAGATATCTGCATCTCAGTAATAAAGACCTCCGGATACCTCAATGTGAATACTGTAGTACAATATGGGGGGACACAGTAATCACTTGGAACTCAGCAGGAGATTTCTGCATCTCAGTGTCATAGACCCCCGGATACCTCAATGTGAATAATGTAGTGCAATATGGGGGGACACAGTGATCACCTGGAGCTCAGCAGGAGATAAATGCATCTCAGTAACATAGACCCCCGGATACCTCAATGTGAATACTGTAGTACAATATGGGGTGACACAGTAATCACCTGGAGCTCAGCAGGAGATATCTACATCTCAGTAACATAGACCCCCGGATACCTCAATGTGAATACTGTAGTACAATATGGGGGGACACAGTGATCACCTGGAGCTCAGCAGGAGATATCTGCATCTCAGTAATAAAGACACCCCAGATACCTCAATGTGAATACTGTAGTACAATATGGGGGGGACACAGTAATCACCTGGAGCTCAGCAGGAGATATCTGCATCTCAGTAACATAGACCCCTGGATACCTCAATGTGAATACTGTAGTACAATACGGGATGACACAGTGATTGCCTGGAGCACAGCAGAAGATATCTGCATCTCAATAATAAAAACCCCCGGATACCTCAATGTGAATACTGTAGTACAATATTGGGGACACAGTGATTACCTGGAGCTCAGTAGGAGATATCTGCATCTCAGTATTAAAGACCCCCGGATACCTCAATGTGAATACTGTAGTACAATATGGGGTGACACAGTGATCACCTGGAGCTCAGCAGGAGATTTTTGCATCTCAGTAACATAGACCCCCGGATACCTCAATGTGAATACTGTAGTACAATATGGGGTGACACAGTGATCACCTGGAGCTCAGCAGGAGATATCTACATCTCAGTAACATAGACCCCCGGATACCTCAATGTGAATAGTGTAGTACAATATGGGGTGACACAGTAATCACCTGGAGCTCAGCAGTAGATATCTGCATCTCAGTAACATAGAACCCCAGATACCTTAATGTGAATACTGTAGTACAATATGGGGGGACATATTGATCACCTGGAGCTCAGCAGGAGATTTCTGCATCTCAGTAACATAGACCCCCGGATACCTCAATGTGAATACTGTAGTACAATATGGGGTGACACAGTGATCACCTGGAGCTCAGCAGGAGATATCTACATCTCAGTAACATAGACCCCCGGATACCTCAATGTGAATAGTGTAGTACAATATGGGGTGACACAGTAATCACCTGGAGCTCAGCAGTAGATATCTGCATCTCAGTAACATAGAACCCCAGATACCTCAATGTGAATACTGTAGTACAATATGGGGGGACACAGTAATCACCTGGAGCTCAGCAGGAGAAATCTGCATCTCAGTAACATAGACCCCCGGATACCTCAATGTGAATAGTGTAGTACAATATGGGGGACACAGTAATCACCTGGAGTTCAGCAGTAGATATCAGCATCTCAGTAACATAGACCCCCGGATACCTCAATGTGAATACTGTAGTACAATATGAGGGGACATATTGATCACCTGGAGCTCAGCAGGAGATTTCTGCATCTCAGTAACATAGACCCCTGGATACCTCAATGTGAATACTGTAGTACAATATGGGGTGACACAGTGATCACCTGGAGCTCAGCAGGAGATATCTACATCTCTGTAACATAGACCCCCGGATACCTCAATGTGAATAGTGTAGTACAATATGGGGTGACACAGTAATCACCTGGAGCTCAGCAGTAGATATCTGCATCTCAGTAACATAGACCCCCAGGTACCTCAATGTGAATACTGTAGTACAATATGGGGTGACACAGTGATCACCTGGAGCTCAGCAGGAGATTTCTGCATCTCAGTAACATAGACCCCCGGATACCTCAATGTGAATACTGTAGTACAATATGGGGTGACACAGTGATCACCTAGAGCTCAGCAGGAGATATCTGCATCTCAGTAATAAAGACCCCCGGATATCTCAATGTGAATACTGTAGTACAATATGGGTGGGGGTGGGGGGGGCACAGTGATCACCTGGAGCTCAGCAGGAGATATCTGCATCTCAGTAATAAAGACCTCCGGATACCTCAATGTGAATACTGTAGTACAATATGGGGGGACACAGTAATCACTTGGAACTCAGCAGGAGATTTCTGCATCTCAGTGTCATAGACCCCCGGATACCTCAATGTGAATAATGTAGTGCAATATGGGAGGACACAGTGATCACCTGGAGCTCAGCAGGAGATAAATGCATCTCAGTAACATAGACCCCCGGATACCTCAATGTGAATACTGTAGTACAATATGGGGTGACACAGTAATCACCTGGAGCTCAGCAGGAGATATCTACATCTCAGTAACATAGACCCCCGGATACCTCAATGTGAATACTGTAGTACAATATGGGGGGACACAGTGATCACCTGGAGCTCAGCAGGAGATATCTGCATCTCAGTAATAAAGACACCCCAGATACCTCAATGTGAATACTGTAGTACAATATGGGGGGGACACAGTAATCACCTGGAGCTCAGCAGGAGATATCTGCATCTCAGTAACATAGACCCCTGGATACCTCAATGTGAATACTGTAGTACAATACGGGATGACACAGTGATTGCCTGGAGCACAGCAGAAGATATCTGCATCTCAATAATAAAAACCCCCGGATACCTCAATGTGAATACTGTAGTACAATATTGGGGACACAGTGATTACCTGGAGCTCAGTAGGAGATATCTGCATCTCAGTATTAAAGACCCCCGGATACCTCAATGTGAATACTGTAGTACAATATGGGGTGACACAGTGATCACCTGGAGCTCAGCAGGAGATTTTTGCATCTCAGTAACATAGACCCCCGGATACCTCAATGTGAATACTGTAGTACAATATGGGGTGACACAGTGATCACCTGGAGCTCAGCAGGAGATATCTACATCTCAGTAACATAGACCCCCGGATACCTCAATGTGAATAGTGTAGTACAATATGGGGTGACACAGTAATCACCTGGAGCTCAGCAGTAGATATCTGCATCTCAGTAACATAGAACCCCAGATACCTCAATGTGAATACTGTAGTACAATATGGGGGGACATATTGATCACCTGGAGCTCAGCAGGAGATTTCTGCATCTCAGTAACATAGACCCCCGGATACCTCAATGTGAATACTGTAGTACAATATGGGGTGACACAGTGATCACCTGGAGCTCAGTAGGAGATATCTACATCTCAGTAACATAGACCCCCGGATACCTCAATGTGAATAGTGTAGTACAATGTGGGGTGACACAGTAATCACCTGGAGCTCAGCAGTAGATATCTGCATCTCAGTAACATAGAACACCAGATACCTCAATGTGAATACTGTAGTACAATATGGGGGGACACAGTAATCACCTGGAGCTCAGCAGGAGAAATCTGCATCTCAGTAACATAGACCCCCGGATACCTCAATGTGAATAGTGTAGTACAATATGGGGGACACAGTAATCACCTGGAGTTCAGCAGTAGATATCAGCATCTCAGTAACATAGACCCCCGGATACCTCAATGTGAATACTGTAGTACAATATGAGGGGACATATTGATCACCTGGAGCTCAGCAGGAGATTTCTGCATCTCAGTAACATAGACCCCTGGATACCTCAATGTGAATACTGTAGTACAATATGGGGTGACACAGTGATCACCTGGAGCTCAGCAGGAGATATCTACATCTCTGTAACATAGACCCCCGGATACCTCAATGTGAATAGTGTAGTACAATATGGGGTGACACAGTAATCACCTGGAGCTCAGCAGTAGATATCTGCATCTCAGTAACATAGACCCCCAGGTACCTCAATGTGAATACTGTAGTACAATATGGGGTGACACAGTGATCACCTGGAGCTCAGCAGGAGATTTCTGCATCTCAGTAACATAGACCCCCGGATACCTCAATGTGAATACTGTAGTACAATATGGGGTGACACAGTGATCACCTAGAGCTCAGCAGGAGATATCTGCATCTCAGTAATAAAGACCCCCGGATATCTCAATGTGAATACTGTAGTACAATATGGGTGGGGGGGGGGGGCACAGTGATCACCTGGAGCTCAGCAGGAGATATCTGCATCTCAGTAATAAAGACCTCCGGATACCTCAATGTGAATACTGTAGTACAATATGGGGGGACACAGTAATCACCTGGAACTCAGCAGGAGATTTTTGCATCTCAGTATCATAGACCCCCGGATACCTCAATGTGAATAATGTAGTGCAATATGGGGGGACACAGTGATCACCTGGAGCTCAGCAGGAGATAAATGCATCTTAGTAACATAGACCCCCGGATACCTCAATGTGAATACTGTAGTACAATATGGGGTGACACAGTAATCACCTGGAGCTCAGCAGGAGATATCTACATCTCAGTAACATAGACCCCCGGATACCTCAATGTGAATACTGTAGTACAATATGGGGGGACACAGTGATCACCTGGAGCTCAGCAGGAGATATCTGCATCTCAGTAATAAAGACACCCCAGATACCTCAATGTGAATACTGTAGTACAATATGGGGGGGACACAGTAATCACCTGGAGCTCAGCAGGAGATATCTGCATCTCAGTAACATAGACCCCCGGATACCTCAATGTGAATACTGTAGTACAATACGGGATGACACAGTGATTGCCTGGAGCACAGCAGGAGATATCTGCATCTCAATAATAAAAACCCCCGGATACCTCAATGTGAATACTGTAGTACAATATTGGGGACACAGTGATTACCTGGAGCTCAGTAGGAGATATCTGCATCTCAGTATTAAAGACCCCCGGATACCTCAATGTGAATACTGTAGTACAATATGGGGTGACACAGTGATCACCTGGAGCTCAGCAGGAGATTTTTGCATCTCAGTAACATAGACCCCCGGATACCTCAATGTGAATACTGTAGTACAATATGGGGTGACACAGTGATCACCTGGAGCTCAGCAGGAGATATCTACATCTCAGTAACATAGACCCCCGGATACCTCAATGTGAATAGTGTAGTACAATATGGGGTGACACAGTAATCACCTGGAGCTCAGCAGTAGATATCTGCATCTCAGTAACATAGAACCCCAGATACCTCAATGTGAATACTGTAGTACAATATGGGGGGACATATTGATCACCTGGAGCTCAGCAGGAGATTTCTGCATCTCAGTAACATAGACCCCCGGATACCTCAATGTGAATACTGTAGTACAATATGGGGTGACACAGTGATCACCTGGAGCTCAGCAGGAGATATCTACATCTCAGTAACATAGACCCCCGGATACCTCAATGTGAATAGTGTAGTACAATATGGGGTGACACAGTAATCACCTGGAGCTCAGCAGTAGATATCTGCATCTCAGTAACATAGAACCCCAGATACCTCAATGTGAATACTGTAGTACAATATGGGGGGACTTATTGATCACCTGGAGCTCAGCAGGAGATTTCTGCATCTCAGTAACATAGACCCCTGGATACCTCAATGTGAATTCTGTAGTACAATATGGGGTGACACAGTGATCACCTGGAGCTCAGCAGGAGATATCTACATCTTAGTAACATAGACCCCCGGAAACCTCAGTGTGAATAATGTAGTACAATATGGGGTGACACAGTAATCACCTGGAGCTCAGCAGGAGATATCTGCATCTCAGTAACATAGACTCCCAGATACCTCAATGTGAATACTGTAGTACAATATGGGGTGACAAAGTGATCACCTGGAGCTCAGCAGGAGATTTCTGCATCTCAGTAACATAGACCCCCGGATACCTCAATGTGAATACTGTAGTACAATATGGGGTGACACAGTGATCACCTGGAGCTCAGCAGGAGATATCTACATCTCAGTAACATAGACCCCCGGATACCTCAATGTGAATAGTGTAGTACAATATGGGGTGACACAGTAATCACCTGGAGCTCAGCAGTAGATATCTGCATCTCAGTAACATAGAACCCCAGATACCTCAATGTGAATACTGTAGTACAATATGGGGGGACTTATTGATCACCTGGAGCTCAGCAGGAGATTTCTGCATCTCAGTAACATAGACCCCTGGATACCTCAATGTGAATTCTGTAGTACAATATGGGGTGACACAGTGATCACCTGGAGCTCAGCAGGAGATATCTACATCTTAGTAACATAGACCCCCGGAAACCTCAGTGTGAATAATGTAGTACAATATGGGGTGACACAGTAATCACCTGGAGCTCAGCAGGAGATATCTGCATCTCAGTAACATAGACTCCCAGATACCTCAATGTGAATACTGTAGTACAATATGGGGTGACAAAGTGATCACCTGGAGCTCAGCAGGAGATTTCTGCATCTCAGTAACATAGACCCCCGGATACCTCAATGTGAATACTGTAGTACAATATGGGGTGACACAGTGATCACCTGGAGCTCAGCAGGAGCTATCTACATCTCAGTAACATAGACTCCCGGAGACCTCAATGTGAATAGTGTAGTACAATATTGGGTGACACAGTAATCACCTGGAGCTCAGCAGGAGATATCTGCATCTCAGTAACATAGACCCCCAAATACCTCAATGTGAATACTGTAGTGCAATATGGGGGGTACAGTGATCACTTGGAGCTCAGCAGGAGAAATCTGCATCTCAGTAATAAAGACCCCCGGATATCTCAATGTGAATACTGTAGTACAATATGGGTGTGGGGGGGGGGGGCACAGTGATCACTTGGAGCTCAGCAGGAGATATCTGCATCTCAGTAATAAATACCTCCGGATACCTCAATGTGAATACTGTAGTACAATATGGGGGGACACAGTGATCACCTGGAGCTCAGCAGGAGATATATGCATCTCAGTAACATAGACCCCCGGATACCTCAATGTGAATACTGTAGTACAATATGAGGTGACACAGTAATCACCTGGAGCTCAGCAGGAGATTTCTGCATCTCAGTATCATAGACCCCCGGATACCTCAATGTGAATAATGTAGTGCAATATGGGGGGACACAGTGATCACCTGGAGCTCAGCAGGAGATATATGCATCTCAGTAACATAGACCCCCGGATACCTCAATGTGAATACTGTAGTACAATATGAGGTGACACAGTAATCACCTGGAGCTCAGCAGGAGATATCTACATCTCAGTAACATAGACCCCCGGATACCTCAATGTGAATACTGTAGTACAATATGGGGGGACACAGTGATCACCTGGAGCTCAGCAGGAGATATCTGCATCTCAGTAATAAAGACCCCCAGATACCTCAATGTGAATACTGTAGTGCAATATGGGGGGACACAGTAATCACCTGGAGCTCAGCAGGAGATATCTGCATCTCAGTAACATAGACCCCCGGATACCTCAATGTGAATACTGTAGTACAATACGGGATGACACAGTGATTGCCTGGAGCTCAGCAGGAGATATCTGCATCTCAATAATAAAAACCCCCGGATACCTCAATGTGAATACTGTAGTACAATATGGGGTGACACAGTGATCACCTGGACCTCAGCAGGAGATATCTACATCTCTGTAACATAGACCCCCGGATACCTAAATGTGAATACTGTAGTATAATATGGGGGGACATATTGATCACCTGGAGTTCAGCAGGAGATTTCTGCATCTCAGTAACATAGACCCCTGGATACCTCAATGTGAATACTGTAGTACAATATGGGGTGACACAGTGATCACCTGGAGCTCAGCAGGAGATATCTACATCTCAGTAACATAGACCCCCAGATACCTCAATGTGAATAGTGTAGTACAATATGGGTTGACACAGTAATCACCTGGAGCTCTGCAGGAGATATCTGCATCTCAGTAACATAGACCCCCAGATACCTCAATGTGAATCTTGTAGTACAATATGGGGTGACACAGTGATCACCTGGAGCTCAGCAAGAGATATCTACATCTCAGTAACATAGACCCCCGGATACCTCAATGTGAATAGTGTAGTACAATATGAGGTGACACAGTAATCACCTGGAGCTCAGCAGGAGATATCTGCATCTCAGCAACATAGACCCCCGGATACCTCAATGTGAATACTGTAGTACAATATGGGATGACACAGTGGTCACCTGGAGCTCAGCAGGAGATATCTGCATCTCAGTAATAAAGACCCCCGGATACCTCAATGTGAATACTGTAGTACAGTATGGGGGGACGCAGTGATCACCTGGAGCTCAGCAGGAGATATCTGCATCTCAGTAACATAGACCCCCGGATACCTCAATGTGAATACTGTAGTACAATATGGGCTGACACAGTGATCACCTGGAGCTCAGCAGGAGATATCTACATCTCATTAACATAGACCCAGGGATACCTCAATGTGAATACTGTAGTACAATATGGGGGGACACAGTGATCACCTGGAACTCAGCAAGAGATATCTGCATCTCAGTAATAAAACCCCCTGGATACCTCAATGTGAATACTGTAGTATAATATGGGGGGACACAGTGATCATCTGGAGCTCAGCAGGAGAGATCTGCATCTCAGTAATAAAGACCCCTGGATACCTCAATGTGAATACTGTAGTACAATATGGGGGGGGGGGGACACAGTGATCACCTGGAGCTCTGCAGGAAATATCTGCATCTCAGTAACATAGACCCCCAGATACCTCAATGTGAATAGTGTAGTACAATATCGGGGGTCACAGTGATCACCTGGAGCTCAGCAGGAGATATCTGCATCTCAGTAACATAGACCCCCGGATACCTTAATGCGAATACTGTAGTACAATATGGGGGGACACAGTGATCACCTGGAGCTCAGCAGGAGATATCTGCATCTCGGTAACATAGACCCCCGGATACTTCAATGTGAATACTATAGTACAATACGGGGGGACACAGTGATCACCTGGAGCTCAGCAGGAGATATCTGCATCTC
Organism: Phyllobates terribilis; assembly: GCF_046119375.1. Classification (NCBI taxonomy): domain Eukaryota; kingdom Metazoa; phylum Chordata; class Amphibia; order Anura; family Dendrobatidae; genus Phyllobates; species Phyllobates terribilis. Next base: position 10,128,457 of record NW_027362765.1, read on the forward strand.
ACTAATAAAGACCTCCGGATACCTCAATGTGAATACTGTAGTACAATATGGGGGGACACAGTGATCACCTGGAGCTCAGCAGGAGATATCTGCATCTCAGTAACATAGACCCCCAGATACCTCAATGTGAATACTGTAGTACAATATGGGGGGACACAGTGATCACCTGGAGCTCAGCAGGAGACATCTGCATCTCACTAATAAAGACCTCCGTATACCTCAATGTGAATACTGTAGTACAATATGGGGGACACAATGATCACCTGGAGCTCAGCAGGATATATCTGCATCTCAGTATCATAGACCCCCGGATACCTCAGTGTGAATAATGTAGTACAATATGGGGAGACACAATGATCACCTGGAGCTCAGCAGGAGATATATGCATCTCAGTAACATAGACCCTGGATGCCTCCATGTGAATACTGTAGTACAATATGGGGGGGCACAATGATCACCTGCATTTCAGCAGGAGATATCTGCATCTCAGTAACATAGACCCCCGGATACCTCAATGTGAATACTGTAGTACAATATGGGGGACACAGTGATCACCGGGAGCTCAGCAGGAGATATCTGCATCTCACTGATAAAGACCTCCGGATACCTCAATGTGAATACTGTAGTACAATATGGGGGGACACAGTAATCGCCTGGAGCTCAGCAGGAGATATCTGCATCTCAGTAACATAGACCCTCAGATACCTCAATGTGAATAATGTAGTACAATATGGAGGGACACAGTGATCACCTGGAGCTCAGCAGGAGTTATTTGCATCTCAGTAACATAGACCCCGGATAACTCAGTGTGAATACTGTAGTACAATATGGGGAGACACAGTGATCACCTGGAGCTCAGCAGGAGATATCTGCTTCTTACTAATAAAGACCTCTGGATACCTCAGTGTGAATACTGTAGTACAATATGGGTGGACACAGTGATCACTTGGAGCTCAGTAAGAGATATCTGCCTCTCAGTAATAAAGACCCCAGGATACCTCATTGTGAATACTGTAGTACAATATGGGATGACACAGTGATCAACTGGAGCTCAGCAGGAGATATTTGCATCTCAGTAACATAGACCCCCAAATACCTCAATGTGAATACTGTAGTACAATATGGGATGACTCGGTGATTGCCTGGAGCTCAGCAGGAGATATCTGCATATCATTAATAAAGACCCCCGGATACCTCAATGTGAATACTGTAGTACAGTATGGGGGAACACAGTGATCACCTGCAGCTCAGCAGGAGATATCTGCATCTCAGTAACATAGACCCCCGGATACCTCAATGCGAATACTGTATTACAATATGGGGGGATACAGTTATCACCTGGAGCTCAACAGGAGATATCTGCATCTCAGTAACATAGACCCTGGCTACCTCCATGTGACTACTGTAGTACAATATGGGGAGACACAGTGATCACCTGCAGCTCAGCAGGAGATATCTGCATCTCGGTAACATAGACCCCCGGATACCTCAATGTGAATACTGTAGTATAATATGGGAGTCACAGAGATCACCTGGAGCTCAGCAGGAGATATCTGCATCTCACTAATAAAGACCTCCGGATACCTCAATGTGAATAATGTAGTACAATATGGGGGGACACAGTGATCAGCTGGAGCTCAGCAGGAGATATGTGCATCTCAGTAACATAGACCCCTGGATACCTCAATGTGAATAATGTAGTTAAATATGGGTGGACACAGTGATCACCTGGAGCTCAGCAGGAGATATCTGCATCTCAGTAACATATAGACCCCGGATAACTCAATGTGAATACTGTAGTACAATGTGGGGGGACACAGTGATCACCTGGAGCTCAGCAGGAGATATCTGCATCTCAGTATCATAGACCCCCGGATACCTCAATGTGAATACTGTAGTATAATATGGGAGTCACAGAGATCACCTGGAGCTCAGCAGGAGATATCTGCATCTCACTAATAAAGACCTCCGGATACCTCAATGTGAATAATGTAGTACAATATGGGGGGACACAGTGATCAGCTGGAGCTCAGCAGGAGATATCTGCATCTCAGTAACATAGACCCCTGGATACCTCAATGTGAATAATGTAGTTAAATATGGGTGGACACAGTGATCACCTGGAGCTCAGCAGGAGATATCTACATCTCAGTAACATATAGACCCCGGATAACTCAATGTGAATACTGTAGTACAATGTGGGGGGACACAGTGATCACCTGGAGCTCAGCAGGAGATATCTGCATCTCAGTATCTGTGATTGGCAGATGCAGCTTAGCGGCTGAGTAACAAAGAGACTGAATATACCGGAGCTACAAGGAGAGCAGCACAACTTATCAGCCTTGTGAGGAATTGCTAGATTAGGAGTTAACCCTTCTGTGGGGATTCTTGAGCCACTGTAGGTAATAGATATTTATAATAAAATGTATTGAAGGGGCAAGAAGCAATAGATCAACAAGAACTCGTCATCCACATGAATAGTGACTGACGCTCGCTGATTTCTGGTTGTTCAGGGCTGGAATTGAGGTCAAAGTGCAAAAATAAGGGATGATTGTCTGTGGGATTTATACATGGGGAATGTTTCCATGTGCCATGAAGATGAATGTATAAGTTGAAACGATCTCTGACTACCAATGCTCTGGGAAGGAGCTAATAAAGGGCCCCAATAAAGTACAGCAATACTCACCTATAGAATAATAATATACTGTTTATTATTTTTAGTATTAGTATCCAAGTCTGATACTAATAATAGTATCATACTGTGTGAGACCCTCATACTGAGCTAGATGGGCACACAGGAGAACAATTCCCTTGTGATGAGTCAGATAGGGATAAGTAGACCTTTGGTCTCTCTGAAGGAAAAACCTACAAAAAGGGACGCCAATGCCCATTAGAATAAAATGTGTAAATCTTTATTAATTTCAACAAAGAACAAATAGACTCACACAAATATTAAAAAGAGGACCAGATGCAGAGTATGCTAAGTCACTTAGAAAGTGATAAAGACCTTTTCCTAGATGTACTCCAAGTAAAGTGCTATACATGTGGATAAGGGCTGAGAGACTGAACCACTAATGGAGACAGAGACATGGGAAGCAAGATGAAATAGACTTTCCAGCTCAGGCAAAGGGTGGCCACAACTTATATGCACTTGTGCACATTAGACTGAAAAAACCTGAAGGACTGAACTGGAATGTAAATTGGTGTGCATGCAGCATGTAAGAGCATGTTCACACATGGCCACTAACCAGAAAAAAACAAAGACAGAAAAACAATACACAAATATCCTGAAATAAATAAATAAACCACAATAGTGCATGAAAATAATAAAGGGTACTTAGTTAACATAATTTTGATCAAAATAATGCGAAAGCCTTATGTGTAATGTGCACAAGTGCATATAAGGGTGTGGCCACTCTTTGCCTGAGCTGGAAAGTCTATTTCACCTTGCTTCCCATGTCTCTGTGTCCATTAGTGGTTCAGTCTCTCAGTGTTATGATCTGCTACAGAGACTAAGGAAAGAGAGGAGATCTGTCCCTACAATAGAACTAAACTAGATCCCTACGATGTAACGGGGAACCTGATCCTGCGATCAGACCCGCTAAAGTCCTCGGCTAGTCTGAACGCAGACCTATAGATGTGAGGGAGGGATCCCTACAAGATCTAGGGACTGGGAAAAGTTGGACACCTCCTAGCAGAAATAGTAGCAGTCAAAGACAAACACACAACAAAAAGGCATAGGGGTCAGAAGACCTAGCAAAACTAACAGAGAACGGCAACAGAGCAACAAGCTAGCTCAACAGTAGTAAATACAAATGAAGTCCAGCAAAGCCAGGAGGGCGGAGCCGGATTAAATAGGCAAAATGGTCATGTGACCAGCAAGCTAAAAAAAACCTAACAGGAGAGTTGTAACAGTACCCCCTCTTCTAAGAGGATCCTCCGGATCCCCTAGGCCCAGGCTTACCAGGAAACCTCCTGTGAAACGCTCGGACAAGTCTGGGAGCAGAAACATCATCCGCCCTCACCCATGAGTTATCCTCAGGTCTGAAACCCTTCCAAGCGACGAGATACTGCAAACTCCCTCTATACCGTCTAGAATTTAGGATGCGGGAAATTTCATATTCCCCGTCCTCCACCACCGGAGGAACAGTGGCAGAGGCGTCACCATCCGACACATCAGCTTTTTTCAACAGAGAAACATGAAACACCGGATTAATCCTCCAGGACGTAGGAACCTCCAGCCTAACAGCAGATTGGTTAACTATCTGAAGTACCTTAAAGGGCCCTACGAACTTGGGACCCAATTTTTTAGAAGGAATCCTCAATCGCAGATTCTTAGAGGACAACCAAACCATGTCACCAACAGCAAACAAAACCTCTTGCCGTTTCCTATCAAAGTACCTCTTAGATTTCTTGTTAGCCTCCTGAAGATTACCACACACATCCGTCCAAACTCTCTCCAAATCACCGGAAAAACTCTCCTCCTCAGGCACAGCCGAAACCAATTTGGAAAATGACCCAAAAGACGGATGTCTCCCAGAACAACAAAAAAAAGGCGAACACCCAGCAGAAGAGGATGTATGGTTGTTAAGAGCAAATTCAGCAAGTGGCAGAAACTCAGACCACCCCTCTTGATTGTCTGCCACAAAACAACGCAAGAACTGCTCAACATCCTGGTTCTTCCTGTCTGTCTGGCCATTAGACTCAGGATGATATCCGGATGAAAACGACAAATGAACTCCCAACCTGTCACAAAAGGCACGCCAAAAACGAGCCACGAACTGATGTCCCCTATCAGAAACAATGTCAGTAGGAACACCATGTAGTCTGACAATTTCCTTGACAAAGGCCTTGGCGAGTGTCTTAGCGCAAGGCAGTTTGATGAAGGGAACCAAGTGACACATCTTGCTAAAACGGTCCACGACCACCCAGATGACCGTGAAACCTTCAGAGGGAGGAAGGTCAGTAATAAAGTCCATAGCCAGATGTGTCCAAGGTGCACTAGGAACCTCCAGAGAGCAAAGCAACCCCGCAGCAGGAGCATGCGAAGACTTGGATCTTGCACACACAGTACATTGGCGCACCCACTTAATGACTTCCTTCTGCCATCCAGGCCACCAAAAACTGCGACCCACAAGTCTCTTGGTCTCAGAAATTCCTGGATGACCTGCCAACCGAGACTCATGACACTCATCAAACAAATCTCTCCTAAAGGTCCTAGGCACAAACAACCTCCCATGGGGAGTGTTAGATGGGGCATTCTCCTGTGCTTTAAGAATCTCAGCCTCCAAAACGGAGTCCAAAGCAGCAATCACAACACCTTCTTGTAAAATGGTCTCCTCTTCCTCCTCAACACCGACCATGGGAGAAAAGCTGCGAGACAAAGCATCCGCTTTAACATTCTTGGTACCCGGGATGTAAGTAACGGAAAAATTAAACCGCGAGAAAAAAAGTGCCCACCTAGCCTGACGGGCATTCAATCGCTTGGCAGCATCAAGATAGATCAGATTTTTATGATCAGTGAAAACCTGGATGGGAAATTCAGCACCTTCCAAGAGATGACGCCAGTGTTCAAATGCGAGTTTAATCGCCAGCAATTCCCGATTACCAATATCGTAATTAAGTTCAGTCTCGTAAAATTTTTTTGAAAAAAAAGGCACAGGGATGTACTCCATCCTTGTTTTCCTGAGACAACACCGCACCAACCCCCACCGAAGAAGCATCAACCTCAACCAAAAACGGCTTAGTCACATCAGGCTGCATAAGGATGGGAGCAGAGGTGAACCTCTCCTTTAGAAACACAAAAGCTTCAATGGCCTCAGAAGTCCACTGAACCACATTAGCACCTTTCCTGGTGAGATCGGTCAGCGGTTTGACATTAATAGAAAAATTTTTTATGAATTTTCTGTAATAATTGGCGAAACCCAAAAACCTCTGTATCGATTTCAAACCAATAGGCCTAGGCCATTCCTGCACAGCTTGAACTTTAACTGGGTCCATCTCAAAACCTTCACTGGAGATAATGTAGCCCAAAAAACTAATTCTCTGTACAGCGAACTCACATTTCTCCAGCTTAGCAAAAAGCGAATTGTCCATTAATAACTGTAATACCTCACGTACGCTCCGCCAATGAGACTCCAGATCCGGCGAATAAATCAAAATGTCATCCAAATACACAACCACATTTTTGCCGATTAAAGGTCTAAGGATATCATTAATAAGATTCTGAAAAAATGCTGGAGCATTGGTGAGACCAAAAGGCATAACCAGATTCTCAAAATGACCCACAGGAGTGTTAAAAGCAGTCTTCCATTCATCACCCTCCTTCATGCGCAACAAATTGTATGCCCCCCGGAGATCAATTTTAGAGAACCACTTGGCCCCCACTAACTGGTTAAATAAATCAGGAATCAATGGCAGTGGGTAAGGATTGCGTACAGTAATTTTATTAATCTCACGAAAGTCCAGACAAGGACGTAAACCGCCATCTTTTTTTTTTACAAAAAAAAATCCAACAGCCACAGGAGACTTGGAAGGCCTAATTTGACCGGCCGCCAAGCTTGTCTGTATGTATTCTTCCAAAGCCTTTCTTTCAGGAATAGTAAGATTAAATAAACGACTCTTAGGAAGAGTCGCGCCAGGGACAAATTCAATGGTACAATCATAGTCTCTATGGGGAGGCAAAACCTGCGACTCCTCCTCAGAAAAAACTCTCCAAAAATCCTGAATAGGTACAGGCAATTCCCCTCTATCCACAGCAGCAATGCGCCCGTTACAACACTTGTCATAACACTTAGGGCTCCAGGACTTAATTTCATTGGTAGACCAATCCAGTACAGGATTGTGCAATTTTAACCAGGGTAACCCCAATATTACTGGAGAAGGCAAATTATCCAATACCACCAAATCCAAATTCTCTTGATGAATACCATTAATAGTGAGGGGAAATTCACAGACCTTGTGAGTAACACTCTTCAAGGGAGAGCCATCGACAGAAACCACAGCAATAGGGGATGACAAAGTTTTAGGTTCTAATCTAAGTTTTTCCAAGAATCCCCCATCAATCACATTCAGAGTAGATCCACAATCCACAAATACCCGAAATTCAATTAATTCATCCTGAGCAGCAGTAGTGGCAGATAGGAATACTCCCTTAGAATTTAAACAGGCAATACGAGCATGACTGACCATTTTTTTTTCTTTCTTCTTACGAAGCACACAGCTCTTAATAAAATGACCAGAATTTCCGCAATAGAAACACAAGCCTTCAGAAAGTCGGCGGTCTTTTTCCTGAGAGCGGGGTGCCATCGCCCCAATTTCCATCGGTTCTCCATTGTCAGCACAGAACCTCTCAGGACTTGAAGATGACATAGCAGAGGATTTGCTCTCATTAACCCTTTCACGTAGTCTCCTGTCCACCCGTATAGCTAATTGCATTGCCTCCTGCAAGTTTCCAGGTGTGGGATAAGCAATCAGTAAATCCTTTACCCTTTCACATAGCCCTGCAAGAAACAAGCTTTTCAAAGCAGAATCGTTCCACCCCACCTGGGCAGACCACCGACGGAAGTGAGAACAATATTTTTCCACATTACCTGATCCCTGCCTCAAACGTCTTAATTCAGACTCAGCAGATGAGACAAGATCAGGATCATCGTACAACAAACCCAAAGCAGAAAAAAAACTATCCACTGATCTAAAGCATGGATCACTAGGTTGGAGAGAGAAGGCCCATCCCTGAGGATCTTTGCGCAAAAGTGACATTATGATCCCTATGCGCTGTGATTCATCACCAGAGGATCCGGGTCTCAAACGAAAATATAATAGACAAGCATTTTTAAAAGAAAAAAAATCTTGTTGTTCGCCAAAAAATAGATCAGGCAGACGTATCTTAGGTTCCACAAAATGCGCTCCAGAACAGCTACTCGCGTGTTGTTGGAGCTTGGTCACCTCCAGAGAGAGTCCCTGCAAGCGTTGAGCCAAATCTTGCACCGAGACCATGATGGAAAACTGGAGGTCTTTCCTTAGAGAAATTTTTTTTTTTTTATGGCTGGACTTACTGTTATGATCTGCTACAGAGACTAAGGAAAGAGAGGAGATCTGTATCTACAATAGAACTAAACTAGAATCATAGAATCATAGAATGGTAGAGTTGGAAGGGACCTCCTGGGTCATCTGGTCCAACCCCCTGCTCAAAGCAGGATTCACTAGATCATCTCAGACAGATGTCTGTCCAGCCTCTGTTTGAAGACGTCCATTGAAGGGGAACTCACCACCTCTCGTGGCAGCCTGTTCCACTCATTAATCACCCTAACTGTCAAAAAGTTTTTTCTAATATCTAATCTGTGTCTCCTCCCATTTAGTTTCATCCCATTGCTTCTAGTCTTTCCTTGTGCAAATGAGAATAAAGATGATCCTTCTACAATGTGACAGCCCTTGACATATTTGTAGACAGCTATTAAGTCTCCTCTCAGTCTTCTTTTTTGCAAGCTAAACATTCCCAAATCCTGCAACCGTTTCTCATAGGACATGGTTTGCAGACCAGTCACCATTCTGGTCGCTCTTCTCTGAACTTGCTCCAGTTTGTCTATGTCTTTTTTAAAATGTGGTGCCCAAAACTGTACACAGTATTCCAGATGAGGTCTGACCAAAGAGGAGTAAAGACCGATAATGACTTCACGTGATCTAGACTGTATGCTTCTGTTAATACATCCCAGAATTGTATTTGCCTTTTTTGCTGCTGCATCACACTGTTGACTCATGTTCAGTCTATGATCTATTAGTATACCTAAGTCTTTTTCACATGTACTGTTGCTTAGCTCTATTCCTCCCATTCTGTATATGCTTTTTTCATTTTTATTGCCCAGATGTAGTACTTTGCATTTTTCCCTGTTAAAAACCATTCTGTTGGTTGCTGCCCACTGCTCCAGTTTATTTAGGTCTTTTTGAATCCTCTCTCTCTCTTCTCTAGTATTAGCTATCCCTCCTAGCTTTGTGTCATCAGCAAATTTAATCAGTTTACCCTCAATTCCTTCATCTAAATCATTGATAAAGATGTTGAACAATACAGGTCCCAGGACGGAGCCCTGTGGTACCCCACTTGAGACAATCATCCAGCTGGATGTGAAGCCATTTACAACCACCCTTTGAGTCCGATCACTAAGCCAGTTATGAATCCACCTAACAGTTGCCTGGTCCATTGCATACTTGGTCATTTTTTCAATAAGGATGGTGTGAGATACTTTGTCAAATGCTTTGCTGAAGTCAAGATATACTATATCTACAGCATTTCCCTGATCCACCCAGTCAGTGATTCTGTCATAGAAGGAAATTAAGTTAGTCTGACATGACTTGTTAGTTACAAACCCATGCTGACTCTGGTTAATCACTTCATTCTTATCCATGTACTTACATACATGTTGTTTAATAATTTGTTCAAAGATCTTTCCTGGTATAGAAGTCAGACTCACCGGCCTATAGTTCCCTGGGTCCACCTTCTTCCCCTTTTTGAAGATAGGAACAACATTTGCTCTTCTCCAGTCTTCTGGGACTTCTCCTGTTCTCCAAGAATTTTCAAAGATTATGGAGAGTGGTTCTAAAATTTCTTCTACGATCTCCTTCAGTACTCTGGGGTGTAATTCATCTGGACCTGGAGACTTGAACTCATTTATGTTAGCTAAATATTCCCTCACAATCTTTCTGTTTACAGATAACTTGGATTCCTCTATTCCTTTAAAAGGACAGTGAAGATCAGTTGATGTTACATTTTCTTTCTGAGAGAAAACAGATGCAAAATAGGAATTAAAAAGTTCGGCCTTCTCAACATCCTCTCTTACCATTTCTCCATTTTCATCCTGTAAAAATCCTATAGCATCTTTGACTTTTCTTTTACTTTTGACATACCCCCAAAATCCTTTTTTATTGCTTTTGACATCTCTTGCAAGCCTTAATTCATTGTCAGCTTTAGCTAACCTGATACGTGCCCTACAGGATCTGCAGACTGCATTATAATCTTCTTTAGATATGCCTCCCTCTTTCCATTTAATAAACATTTCTTTCTTTCTTTTTAGCATGTGTTTAAGTTCTGTGTTCATCCATCCTGGTTTCCTTAAATGCTTCCCATTCTTCCTACTTTTCGGGATTGTTAACGATTGTGCTTTGAGAATTTCATTTTTAAAAATTTCCCATCCTTCCTGGACATTTTTGTCCTTAAGGACATCCAGCCATTGGATCCCTCCTATTCTCTTTCTGAGTCTCTTAAAATCTGCCTTTCTAAAATCTAACCTTGAAGTTTGAGTCTTCACATGTCTTCCTCCTCTAGTTATCCAAAATTCTATAATAGCATGATCGCTGCCTCCTAGGGTCCCAGCCACCTTTACCTCCTCAACCATTTCCTCCCTGTTTATAAGGATTAGATCCAAAGTAGCAGATCCCCTTGTTTTCTCCCCTACCTTTTGGAAGATAAAGTTGTCAGCAAGAGAGGATAAGAATTTGCTTGACCTGTTAGTTTTACTTGAGAGAGATTCCCAACAAATGTCTGGATAGTTGAAATCTCCCATGACCACTACGTCATATTTTTTGGAGAACTTGGTCATTTGATACATAAAGAGTTCATCCATATCTTCAGCTTGCCCAGGTGGCCTGTAGTAAATGCCTACAATGGTGTCCTTTCCGTTGTTCTCTCCTTGTATTCTTACCCAAACAGTTTCCACAGAACTCCCAGTCTCTGAAGCTTCAATCTCTGTGCAGATATACACTTTTCTAACATACAATGCAACACCTCCTCCTCGTTTATCAAGTCTGTTTCTTGCAAATAAGTTGTATCCTTTTAGCCTTTTATTCCAATCATGTGTATCGTCCCACCAAGTTTCAGTGATTCCAATGACATCATATTCCTTTTCCTGCATTAGTAGTTCCAATTCTCCTTGTTTGTTGCCCATGCTTTGTGCATTTGTATAAAAACATTTTAGTTTGTGATTGGTTTCTCTTCCTCCCATATTTTTATTATTTAAATTGTTTTGTCTTTGTTCTTCCTTTCCACTTCCAGTAGCAGAGATCTCAATAGTATTTGTCAGCTGTATGGCTTTTTCTGGCCTTTTGCTTCCCTTCCCACATTGTTCTAGTTTAAAGCTTTTCTGATGAGTGTAGCAAGGCGACTTCCAAATACATGTTTTCCAGTCTTCGTAAGGTGCACCCCATCTCTAGCAAGTAGTCCATCGTATAGGTAATTCATTCCGTGATCCAGAAATCCAAATCCTTGTTGACGGCACCATCGACGTAGCCAGTTGTTCACCTGTAGAATCTTATTCCACCTCATTGTTCCATGGCCATCCACTGGGAGGATGGATGAGAAGACCACCTGCGCTCCCAATTCTTTCACTTTCTTGCCTAAGTCTTCAAAGTCACTGCAGATGGTTTCCAGGTCCTTTCTTGCGGTGTCATTTGTCCCCACATGTATTAGCAGGAATGGGTAGTGATCTGTAGGTCTGAAGAGTCTTGATATCCTGTCAGACACATCTTTAATTTTTGCTCCTGGAAGACAGCACATTTCTCTTGAGGTTATGTCTGGTCTGCAGATAGCGGCCTCTGTTCCTCTTAACAGGGAATCCCCCATGACCACCACTCTCCGTTTTTTCTTCACAACATTCTTCTTTCTCCATCCAGGAGGATTCTGAGGGCTTACAAGGTTATTCATTGCTGGCAAAGTCTTATTTTGCTGTATTTCTTCATGGTTCTCCTGCGTGAGAGCCTGGTACTGGTTCCTGAGCAGTATGGGTGCTGACTGCATCTCGATCCTCCTGCTTCTGTGGGTCACATGCTTCCATTCCTCTGTTTCGTCAGGTGCAGTTCGAATTTCTTCTCTTTCTGAATCATGAAGAGATAATTCTGCTCTGTCTAAGAACTCTTCACCTTCCTTAATGATTTTCAAGGTAGTTAACCTCTCTTCTAGATTTCGCAACTTTTCCTCCAACAGGGACACAAGCTTGCATTTCTGGCATGTGAAGTTTGGCTTTTCCACTGGCAAGTCTGTGAACATGTAGCAGGATATGCAGCTCACCAAATGGCTCCTGTACTCTTCCATGTTCTTATTGTTAATGTTCTGAAAACAGTGAAAAAAGCTTAAAAAAAAAGCGGTTTACCGATGTCCTCTTTTCAGCTCCAACAGCCAAACTCCAGTGTTCTTTGAGCTCGCGGAGACTCTTCACTTACCCCAAAATGCAGTGGGAATATGCAAATTATCTCCTCAGGACTCCTCCCCTGGTTTGCCGATGTCCTCTTTTCAGCTCCAACAGCCAAAATCCAGTGTTCTTTGAGCTCGCGGAGACTCTTCACTTACCCCAAAATGCAGTGGGAATATGCAAATTATCTCCTCAGGACTCCTCCCCTGGTTTACCGATGTCCTCTTTTCAGCTCCAACAGCCAAAATCCAGTGTTCTTTGAGCTCGCGGAGACTCTTCACTTACCCCAAAATGCAGTGGGAATATGCAAATTATCTCCTCAGGACTCCTCCCCTGGTTTGCTGATGTCCTCTTTTCAGCTCCAACAGCCAAAATCCAGTGTTCTTTGAGCTCGCGGAGACTCTTCACTTACCCCAAAATGCAGTGGGAATATGCAAATTATCTCCTCAGGACTCCTCCCCTGGATTGCCGATGTCCTCTTTTCAGCTCCAACAGCCAAAATCCAGTGTTCTTTGAGCTCGCGGAGACTCTTCACTTACCCCAAAATGCAGTGGGAATATGCAAATTATCTCCTCAGGACTCCTCCCCTGGTCCTCCCTGGTCCTCCCTACGATGTAACGGGGAACCTGATCCTGCGATCAGACCCGCTAAAGTCCTCGGCTAGTCTGAACGCAGACCTATAGATGTGAGGGAGGGATCCCTACAAGATCTAGGGACTGGGAAAAGTTGGACACCTCCTAGCAGAAATAGTAGCAGTCAAAGACAAACACACAACAAAAAGGCATAGGGGTCAGAAGACCTAGCAAAACTAACAGAGAACGGCAACAGAGCAACAAGCTAGCTCAACAGTAGTAAATACAAATGAAGTCCAGCAAAGCCAGGAGGGCGGAGCCGGATTTAATAGGCAAAATGGTCATGTGACCAGCAAACTAAAAAAAACCTAACAGGAGAGTTGTAACACTCAGCCCTTATCTACATGTATGTCGCTTGACAAATGGTAAGGTTTTCAATATTAGAGTTAGGACTGTACCATAAGGGTCGCTACGACGAGGCGGGATGGCTTTCACATTATTTTGGTCAAAATTATGTTAACAGAGTACCCTTTATTATTTTCATGTACTATTGTGGATATGTTTATTTATTTCAGGGTATTTGTGTTTTGTAAGAAAATCCTTACTGAGAGCTGGAAGAGCCGAGAAAACAGTGTAGACGATTTCTTCAAAGCAGAGAATGAAGTTTATTCAGAGGTACGTGGCAGAACAGTTCAGAAAGTAGGCAGGGAGAATACACTTGACACGCTCAGGTGTCTAGACCAGCGACACAGCATTAGGATATCTGGCGATGGTCTGGCTATGGTGTGGCTTCGGTCTGGCGATGGTGTGGCCTTGGTGGTGGACTGCCTTGGCGATGGACTTTCATGGACTGCCTGTAGACTGGCGATAGAATGGCCCCGAACAACAGTATCAGAGCCTTTTTATGCATAGCTTAAACAAAGGAACTACATATTGCGGCAAAAGGCGTATAAATGATAACATCATACTGCAGCGAGGACGTGCATTTTAGAACAGCAATGTGATAATGCAACATGACAATATTTATGAGTATTTTTACCAAACTCCATTAGAATCTATAAATTCTCATGTCGTTACTTAAGTAATGACAGTTTCCTAATAATTCTCAACATATTGCCAGCTGTATTGTCCTAATTTCCATACCACAATTACAAGGACATTATTTACTACCCTATAACACCACTTATTTACTCTTACATTGACCTGCAGCTGTTGCTATTAAACTTTGTGTAAACTAACCATACCTGCTAATGGCACTGACATCATTTTATGGTTCCATTGTGACTAGGACGCACAGGAAATGCATCTTATTAGCTCAAACTTCTGAACAAGATGGCTGCTAGGTTTAACATGGCTGTTCAGAGTATTAGGACTTCTCATTCTCTTACATGTTTCTGTCTTTGTTTTTGTCTGTTTGGTGGCCATGTGTGAACATGCTCTTACATGCTGCATATACACCAATTTACATTCCAGTTCAGTCCTTCAGGTTTTTTCAGTCTAATGTGCACAAGTGCATATAAGTGTGTGGTCACCCTTTGCCTGAGCTGGAAAGTCTATTTCATCTTGCTTCCCATGTCTCTGTGTCCATTAGTGGTTCAGTCTCTCAGCCCTTATCCACATGTACAGTACAGACCAAAAGTTTGGACCCACCTTCTCATTTAAAGATTTTTCTGTATTTTCATGACTATGAAAATTGTACATTCACACTGAAGGCATCAAAACTATGAATTAACACATGTGGAATTATATACTTAACAAAAAAGTGTGAAACAATTGAAAATATGTCTTATATTGTAGGTTCTTCAAAGTAGCCACCTTTTGCTTTGATGACTGCTTTGCACACTCTTGGCATTCTCTTGATGAGCTTCAAGAGGGCTACCAACAATCTTGAAGGAGTTCCCAGAGATGCTTAGCACTTGTTGGCCCTTTTGCCTTCACTCTGCGGTCCAGTTCAGGTCTGGTGACTGTGGAGGCCAGGTCATCTGGCGTAGCACCCCATCACTCTCCTTCTTGGTCAAATAGCCCTTACACAGCCTGGAGGTGTATTTGGGGTCATTGTCCTGTTGAAAAATATATGATGGTCCAACTAAACGCAAACCGGATGGAATAGCATGCCGCTGCAAGATGCTGTAGTAGCATTTATTCAATTTTGAATAAATCCCCAACAGTGTCACCAGCAAAGCACCCCCACACCATCACACCTCCTCCTCCATGCTTCACGGTGGGAACCAGGCATGTAGAGTCCATCTGTTCACCTTTTCTGCGTCGCACAAAGACACGGTGGTTGGAACCAAAGATCTCAAATTTGGACTCATCAGACCAAAGCACAGATTTCCACTGGTCTAATGTCCATTCCTTGTGTTCTTTAGCCCAAACAAGTCTCTTCTACTTGTTGCAGTGGTTTCCTAGCAGCTATTTTACCATGAAGACCTGCTGCACAAAGTCTCCTCTTAACAGTTGTTGTAGAGATGTGTCTGCTGCTAGAACTCTGTGTGGCATTGACCTGGTCTCTAATCTGAGCTGCTGTTGACCTGTGATTTCTGAGGCTGGTGACTTGGATAAACTTATCCTCAGAAGCAGAGGTGACTCTTGGTCTTCCTTTCCTGGGCCGGTCCTCATGTGAGCCAGTTTCTTTGAAAGTGTCCCCAAGTGCAGTTGCAAAAACCATCAAGCACTACAAAGTTTGCCCAATTTTTCGGACTGACTGACCTTCATTTCTTAAACTAATGATGGCCACTCGTTTTTCTTTACTTAGCTGCTTTTTTCTTGCCCTAATGCAAATTCAAACAGTCTATTCAGTAGGACTATCAGCTGTGTATCCACCAGACTTCTGAACAACACAACTGATGGTCCCAACCCCATTTATAAGGCAATAAATCCCACTTATTAAACCTGACAGGTCACACCTGAGAAGTGAAAATCATTTCCGGTGACTACCTCTTGAAGCTCATCAAGAGAATGCCAAAAGTTTGCAAAGCAGTCATCAAAGCAAAAGGTGGCTACTTTGAAGAACCTAGAATATAAGAAATATTTTCAGTTGTTTCACACTTTTTTGTTAAGTATATAATTCCACATGTGTTAATTCATAGTTTTGATGCCTTCAGTGTGAATGTACAATTTTCAAAGTCATGAAAATGCAGAAAAATCTTTAAATGAGAAGGTGTGTCCAAACTTTTGGTCTGTACTGTATGTCACTTGACAAATGGTAAGGTTCTTAATATTAGAGTTAGGACTGTCTCATAAGGGTCGCCGTGATGGGACGGGATGGCTTTCACATTATTTTGATCAAAATTATGTTAACTAAGTACCCTTTATTACTTTTATGCACTATTGCGGTTTATTTATTTATTTCAGGGTATTTGTGTATTGTGTTTCTGTCTTTGCTTTTGTTTTTAATTGATATCATATTGTGTGCCAGGAGGAAGACATCAGTACGTTCTGAAGGAAAGCAAAGATTGGCAGTGGGAATCCAGATTACATGCAGGGGGCATAGCGGAGACAAAGAGCAAGGCGAGGTATTTAGCTCTGGCCAGGAGGCCTACTTAAACGGTTCGGAACTTTGCCCAGTGGGAACAAAAGACCAATAGACCTAATTAAGGGAATAAAACTTCACTAAGGTGAGCAGCAGGATGAGGTCCTTTGCTCAGGCCAGGAGGCCTACTTAAACGGTACAGAACTTTGCACTGAGGAAACAGAAGACCTAATTAAACGGGATTAAGTTAAGGAAGGATTCCTTATCTTAGACAAATAGAATTTATGGAAACAATTGTCTATAGTAGACAAGAAGCTACAGTGTTGCCAAACTGGGACACCAGTTCTCCTACGGAGAGCTGAAGATGCAGTGCCTCAGCAGGAAGTTTGTGGCCCTCATCAGATGAACTTTGAGAGTATTAGTGAGGAGTTGTACCAATGCACCTCAGCCAGTGAGGTCCTCACAAATAAACAGGGAGCTAACAGTAAAGGAATGTGCACACGATCCGGACAGGCAGCGCTTTGGACGCAGTATACTTTATGATGCATCCAAAGCACTGCGTTATATGAACGCAGGTGAATCCGCATGTGTTCATTGAACCATGTGTATTCACCGCATTCAATACATTGTAGTGATCTAATTTCTCATGTGGAGACTAGCGACTCCACATGAGAAATTGATATGCTGCGGTCTGGAAAGATGCGCCGCATGTCCATATCCGCGGGTGATCCGCAGGTGCACGGAGACTCATAGTGGACATGGGATTTCTACAAATCCCATCCACTATGCTATAACATCTGGCCGCTACAGGTTTGACGCTGCATTAGTATGCAGCGTCAAACCCGCAGCGGCTCCTGATCGTGTGCACATACCCTAACTATGAGGGGCCATAGCGACACATCTCGCCCTATATAGTCCCCACAGGTGATGATGGGCCTTCCCATAAAGATTTTCTGGACTGTTGTTACTTGTAACAAAACTTATGTGCCACCACATGTAACCGGAAAATCTTGACTCTGCATAGTGTAGAAGAAGCATTCATAAAGTGTTGTGCCTGCTATCTGATGTATATACTTCTCATCAAGTTCTTGTTAAGTAAAGAAAAGTTTTTTTATTTTTGGACTTTGGTCTCCCTCATTCATCTCCATACCATCTGGTCCGGGCCTGCCAAGTACAACGACAGCATGCGATCTGCAGAGTCAGGAGATATGCCAAATACATGTATATATATATATATATATATTTTTTTTTTTTCCTTTTGGGGTTAAGGGGTCCAATTACAGCTATTGCTGTGGGACCTGTGATTTTTATCTACACCACTGTTTACAAGATGTGAATAGGATAATAGTGTATTATGAAGTTGTTATGGACGTGACTTAACTAACATTGTGCAGTGAGTAATACCATCTGGACCAGGCCTGTCAAGTACATCGGTAGCATGCGGTCTGCAGAGTCAGGAAATATGACTCCAAAATGCCAAAACTGATTTATTTTTTTCACATTAAACCTTTTTTTTTAAACTTTTTTAAACAACTCTCCTTAGTGCTATCATACAACATACAAGCCTCTGATTGCTCCGGTGATGCACTGTACTACTGTAGTGCTGCGTACTATCACTGCCTGTCAGTGTAATACTAACGACCCCATACACATGAGATAAGTGTTGGCTGAACGGTCATTAGGCAGACGGCTATCTCTCCTGACTCCCCCATACACACAAATATTTCAGCTTTCCTGTGATCTGTATGAGGGTCGCCTCCAGACTCCTCTATTGGAAGAATATCTACAGGAAGAACAAACGGATTAGCCTCTGAAATTCATGATTCCAGATCCTTCTCTGCCCTGACATCATCTGTTGGGAGGCCCCCAAATACATTATATCGTTGAACAAACCACCGAAATCAGTGCTTTCATCAACTTTAGGCTAATGTGTCTGGGGGCGTTAAAAGGTAATTCATTGGACGCTGCCTCTGGCCCGGCCTAATAGACTTTCTTACATTGCAGGCCCAGACACCATTATTAGGCATTTCAGTATTGTAGGAACTAGGCAGCCCCATACAATCGAGTACTTGGGGGGAGGGGCATTGAGCTGAACTCTGTCAAACCTTCTTAGATGCTATGTTTGCTTTTGACAGCAGCAAGTGGTTAAGCTGCCAGAGTTTTGTGCAGCCGCACCTGTGCCATCCCTGCGGTGTACATCTATGTTCTGATGCCCAAAAGAGTTATTTTTTTAAAAAAACAAATTTTTAACGTATTAAAAAATAACAAAATGTATCTTATGCTTTTTGCATGTTTTTTTTTCTTTTTACATGAACTGATGGTGCCAATTTTCTTTTGAAACATTTTAATGTCTTTTTTTCTGGTGTTTTTCTTGTAACATAAGGCCAGAAATAAAGCCCATAAAACACTGTACATGGAGACTTTGGCATCAAATCATTTCTGTCTGTGGTGTTTGTGCAAATAAAAAATCTTTTATAAAAGCCTCAAACTTCTGTGTGTGAATCAAATATTAGATCTAACGTGATAAAAGATTACAGTCCGGGGAAGACGGGAAACATTCATATAGACGGCCGGTGGAGATGTAGTCAGTGACGGACTCTGGCCAAATATGTTTCTAGAGCCGTAGTAGAAGATGAAGATGTCGTCCTCATCATGAAGTAGTTATTTCTCATGTCAGGTGTAATGAATATCTCCTGCAGTATTACCAATGCCAATTCCAGTGTCGGTAAATGAGACGAGAATTAACGTTATGGAAGATGAGTCTATGAGAAAGGTATTCAGCTGCAGACTCCGAGGAAGAAACTGCTTGTTGTCTGTTGCTTAAAATATATAGGTTTTATTAGCATATATAAAGAAGAAAGCTAAATACTTTTAAAATAATAAATCTCATATGTTTCCCTTATTTTCTCCAGTAATTGTATTATTACACAGGATTTTTATGATGTTACATCGGCTCATCATCTTCTTCTCATTAAGGTCTCTACAATATCGGATCCTCTCAGTGAAGATCTACTATAGAAAAGAGTTTTCCTCATTTACCCATCAAAGATGGATATGGATAGAGACAAGATGGCGGAGAAGATATTACACCTCACCCTAGAGATCCTTTTCCGGCTTACTGGAGAGGTGAGAGATTCTGATGACGTCACATTACATCATTATCTATGGGAATAACAGATGGACAGAACTGGAGAGGTGAGGGCTCTGGAAATGTCTGTAGTGAGATTTATTAATGTGTCTCTCCATAACCAGGATTACAAAGTAGTGAAGAACACCTCTAGTGAGCGCTGTCAGGACACTGTGTCTGAAGGATGGGGAAGACCCTTGAGCTCAATCATGGGTCCTCCACCTCACCCCCTGATACATGAGGACATCAATGACCAGAAGATTCTAGAACTCACCTACAAGATGATTGAGCTGCTGACTGGAGAGGTGAGACTGCTGGGAATGGTGGGACCTTATACAGTAACGCTATGAAGGGATCGGGTGGATGACGGTATCATTGTTTGTGTCAGGTCCCTATAAGGTGTCAGGACTTCACTGTCTATTACTCCATGGAAGAGTGGGTATATTTAGAAGGACACAAAGATCTGTACAAGGATGTCATGATGGAGGTTCCCCAGCCCCTCTCATCACCAGGTAATAGACAGGACTAAATACACACGGCCTATAATTATCTGTATGTAAAGAATGAATTTGGTCCTTTATGTGTTTCCTCCAGATCTATTCAGTAAGAGGACAACACCAGAGAGATGTCCCTGTCATCTTCTTCCACAGGACTGTAAACAAGAAGGTCCCAATTTTCCTCAGACTCATCAGGTAGATGGAGAGAAGGTGTCATGAGATCTCCCCTATGATGTGTAGACAGCTGTGAAGGTCTTGTGTTCAGTCTTGTTTTATCAACCAGTATTATATGTTTTATACTTGTGTAATGAGAACGGTGGATATGGCAGGATTAGAGCTGATCATACAAGCCCTGGCAAAAATTATGGAATCACCGGGCTCAGAGGATGTTCATTCAGTTGTTTAATGTTGTTGAAAAAAAGCAGATCACAGACATGGCACAAAACTCAAGTCATTTCAAATGGCAACTTTAGGGCTTTAAGAAACACTAAAAGAAATCAAGATTAAAAATGTGGTATTCAGTAAGGGTCATTTTTTTTAGACCAAGCAGAGGGAAAAAATTATGGAATCACTCAATTCTGAGGAAAAAATTATGGAATCACCCTGTCAATTTTAATTTCCCAAACTAACACCTGCATCAAATTAGATCTGCTCGTTAGTCTGCATCTAAAAAGGAGTGATCACACCTTGGAGAGCTGTTGCACCAAGTGGACTGACATGAATCATGGCTCCAACACGAGAGATGTCAATTGAAACAAAGGAGAAGATTATCAAACTCTTAAAAGGAGGTAAATCATCGCGCAATGTTGCAAAAGATGTTGGTTGTTTACAGTCAGCTGTATCTAAAGTTTGTATTTGGTCCAGATAACATGGGAAGGTTGTTAAAAGCAAACATACTGGTAGACCAAGGAAGACATCAAAGCATCAAGACCGGAAACCTAAAGCAATATGTCTCCAAAACATGAAATGCACAACAAAACAAATGAGGAACGAATGGGAGGAACCTGGAGTCAATGTCTGTGACCGAACTGTAAGAAACCGCCTAAAGGAAATGGGATTTACATACAGAAAAGCTAAACAAAAGCCATCATTAACACCTAAACAGAAAAAAACAAGGTTACAATGGGCTAAGGAAAAAAAAGAAAAGCTATCGTGGACTGTGGATGACTGGATGAAAGTCATATTCAATGATGAATCGCGAATCTGCATTGGGCAAGGTGATGATGCTGGAACTTTTGTTTTGTGCCGTTCCAATGAGATTTATAAAGATGACTGCATGAAGAGAACATGCAAATTTACACAGTCATTGATGATATGGGGCTGCATGTCAGGTAAAGGCACTGAGGAGATGGCTGTCATTACATCTTCAATAAATGCCCAAGTTTACATTGATATTTTGGACAGTTTTCTTATCCCATCAATTGAAAGGATGTTTGGGGATGATGACATCATTTTTCAAGATGATAATGCACCCTGCCATTTTCACGGGTGTGTCGCCACGAAGATCGTCACGAGTACACAGCCTGACTTCTCGCAGCTGACTTGTTGGTGCTTTGTGTTTTTCGGCAGTGAGGGAGTTAATTCTCTCTCTCTCTGTGCTAGACGAGGTCCAGCCTCGCCCAGCTGCAATCAATACTGCTGTAGTGAGACTCCTTCAAATGCCTGCTGGTCTGTTTGGGAAGTGTCGGTGAAAGCATTTCATTCAGACTAACAGAGCGGATCGTGGTGTTTGGAGTTTCTGAGATAAGTGTATTTGGAGTGTTTTTTCCCTTCCTCGCTTTATCATTTATCTCCTTTCCCGTTGGTGTTCCCTCTGTTGTAGTTGTGTAGTTGTTGTATGCAAGGTGGTTTTGGTTTTTCCCTTGTACTGTCTCGTTCGTCTAAGTACTGTGTGTGGGCATATTATTACTTGTCCCCTTTTGTTGTGATCGGGGTCCTTCTCAGGACTAGATTACTTAGGTACAGGGATCCTCAGGAGGTAGGGGTTACGCTGGCGGCCTGGACCTCTGTACCTTTAACAGTACCTCCAGGTTGAGGGACTAGTCAGGGCCCCAGCTTAGGGTCAGCTTAGGCCCCCTACCTCCAGTATACAGAGACAGCGTGACAGCCATAGAGCAAAAACTGTGAAAACATTCCTTGAAAGAAGACACATAAGGTCAATGTCATGGCCTGCAAATAGTCCGGATCTCAATCCAATTGAAAATCTTTGGTGGAAGTTGAAGAAAATGGTCCATGACAAGGCTCCAACCTGCAAAGCTGATCTGGCAACAGCAATCAGAGAAAGTTGGAGTCAGATTGATGAAGAGTACTGTTTGTCACTCATTAAGTTCATGCCTCAGAGACTGCAAGCTGTTATTAAAGCCAGAGGTGGTGCAATAAAATACTAGTGATGTATTGGAGTGTTCTTTTGTGTGTTTGTTTTTCATGATTCCATAATTTTTTTCTCAGAATTGAGTGATTCCATAATTTTTTCCTTCTGCTTGGTCTGAAAAAAATTACCCTTACTGAGTACCACATTTTAATCTTGATTTCTTTTAGTGTTTCTTAAAGCCCTAAAGTTGCCATTTGAAATGACTTTAGTTTTGTGCCATGTCTGTGATCTGCTTTTTTTCAACAACATTAAACAACTGAATGAACATCCTCTGAGCCCGGTGATTCCATAATTTTTGCCAGGGGTTGTAGATATGACTCCTCCTCCAGATGTCTGTGACTTTTACAATATTTGTTTCAGGGTGAAGATCTGACCCATATTAATACTACAGAGACATATGTGAGGGGTGATGAGTGGTGTAAAGAGGAGATTTATACATTTGACTACCCAGGTGTGTAGTAACCACTAAATGTAGAGAAGTCATATAGTCTTCTCAGTCACCGGCTGTGGCTACTTTATCGGTGGTGTAGTCCGGCCGTATCACAATCTTGTGATCACCATTTTGCCACTGGAGTATAACATTCGCCTCCATCTGAAAATGTTCAAATGACTTTGTAAATTGGGAAAGCCCTTTTCTATAGAACTTACAACCTGGAGGATCCACCTACACCCTGGAATTAGGAGACGCTGACCGTTACCTGCCCAGATCTGTAAACTACAAAACCAAATGACAGCGTACGTAGAATGTGACAACTTAGAAAATCACTACAAGAAAATATTATGATGGGCCTGTAAGAGAAAGCGGAGGGTAATGATGCTGTTGGCTTCCTAGATCCCTGATATCTTATTAGATGAATCTACCTTCTCTCCCTTCTGTGCTGCTGAATGTGCTCATATGGTCCCTACAAGACCAAGTCCAGTCTTTCTGGCCAAACTTCACTTTTATGATCGATAACATTAAATGTGCAGTGAGGCCAAGTGTGAATTTCTGTACAATAACAACAGAGTTTCCCTTTATCCTGACTTTTCTATATCTTTTAAAACCAACTAACTTCAAACAGGATTGTGATAAACTATACAGAAAACATTACACCTTCGCCATGATATATCTCTAAGCTGTGCGTGGCTGATGGCTGTAATATACATTTATTCACGCCTGTAGGAGATGTGCTGGCATGGCTCGAGCCCTGGTTTCATGGATTCACTCCGCGTCATAAATTCCATTATGTTTTCATCCTAAGGAATTCAGATTACTGCACAATCTCTCCTGAAATGTGGGCACTAATACTTTCTCTAAACTCCAGTTTAGTGTTGGAGGTCTCCCCCCAAACATACATTGTTGTTGGGGATCTAACGTAGCATAAAAAAATATTTTTTTTTTACAGGTTGAGGTGGGATCGGCCTGCCTCACTTTTGTGAGACTCTTAACTCCCTGATAGTCTTTGAAAATAGGTCTCCATTGCTTTTTCCAAATGCCCGAAATCTAAATTTAAGACACCTCATCTCTGCACTACTATAAAAAGTTATTTTTAAATGTCTAATATTTCTTCTTGAAACTCATCTGACAGAAAATATTGTTCCTTACGATAGTTTAGATTGCCAAGAGCCACCGAGCCCCATACTCTAATTACCCCAGAGAGGTTTCACCACTAGTTACTCACTACTTACTGATGGAGACTGTTGAGTTTGATCATTTCAGTAGATGTGTTATTGTCTATAGTCACAGTTTTTGACTAGAGTAGTTAGTGCCCAAAATACTCTGATTTAACCCCTTCCTGCTGCCAGTTTTGTGTTCCTAATCAGGCCCCATTTTTCTAATCTAACGTGTCACTTTATGTGGTGATAACTCTGGAATTCTTCACAAAGGATAATAGGAAACAAATGGACCTTACAAATTATTTTCCATCTTCTCTTGAATCTGACAATCCCCTATATACGGTTGTATACTACTGTCTGGGCACATGGCAGGTTAAGAAGGGGAGGAGCGCCATTTAGCTATTAAGAATGCAGATCTTGCTGGAATAGTTTGCAGACACAATGTATTGGGGGCGCTGTTCATGGTCACCTGGAAGCTCAAAAGATGGCTACCGCAAACAGGTTTGGTGCTATCTACTCTATTCTCCAGATCCCAGGGATTGTCTTGCTCATCACCCTTTAACACCTCTACATGGATCTGGACTTACACAGAGACGCCTAGACTTGGACCATGGTGTTACCTGCTGTTCTGTGGTGTGAGATGAGAAGAAGAACTAGGAGGGCAGAGAAAATACAAAATCAGAAGACACAAGAGTAGTCAGTAAACGGGCCGAGGTCACAACAGAAAACAAATACACAAGCCGGGAGCTGAGCACAGAGGACTGAACCAGAGGAGAACAAGGCTGTATCTGGCAGCTTCCAGCAATATGCTTCCAGCTTTAATAGGGTGTGGTGCTTTCCAGTTGGCTGAAGTAGGGAGCAGATTACTCCAGCTGGACAGCACACACACCCATACTGCCAGACTGGATGGTACTACAGGTCCCAGGTACCCTAATCTTAGTGGCTGCGCAGAGCCTGTGCCGCCCAGAGCTTCTGGTTCTGAGGTCTCCTCCATCACCAGCGCTGCCTGAAGAATGAATAAGGTGGCTCCTGGTGACAGAAGCAGATGTCGCAAGAGCAGATCCCAGAGGAAATGGGACACACCATCTGCAGAAGCGCTAATATGACAAAATGTCAGAAAACCAGAGCAGTAGAAACCCCCATAAAGTGACTCCATTTTGGAAATTATAACCCTCAGTGAATTAATCTTTAGGAATTTTGATTATTTTGACTCAATAGGCACTTTTTGAAAATTATCACACAATGGATGTTGGAGAGTAAAAATTGCACATTGGTCGCTTTTTACCCAACACATAGTGCCCAGATTGTGCTCCAGGAGACACACACCGTAAATTAAGTGGGTTCCTCTCACTATAATAATGCCTAATACTTGGATGCTAAATGTTGTTTGGGCGCACTGCAAGGATCAGAAGCGAGGGGGAGATTTAACTTCGGAAAAGCGGATTTTGCTCGAATTGGTTTATGGAAGCCATGTTGATTCTTAAGAGCCTTTGAGAATCTAATAATGTGGAATCCTCTGTTTGACTTGAGTGGGGGCTTGTTTTTTGTGAGATGAGTAGAAGTTCTTATTGGTATCATTTTTGCCTACATAACATTTTTTGATGGCTTCTTATTCCATATTTTGGAGGCAGAATGAACAAACAGTTGGACACCACGCTCTACTGGTTCATGCTATGAGGTTTTCTATTAGACTGCGAAGTGTTATTCTGTCAATAACTTGCCATTTCTACAAACATTTTAAGGACAATTAACACAAGAATCCCATAGAAAAATAAATAAAGATTGCATACCACTTCTAAATCAATCTAAACAAACACATTCCTGGGCTACATGCTAGTCCAGGGAAATGAAGAGATATATGCTCAAGTTTAAAAATCTATTTTATTAGGCACAAATCTAAAAAATATAGGAATATTTAAAATATGGGCAGCACAGTGGCTCAGCGGTTAGCACTGCAGCCTTGCAGCACTGGGGTCCTGGGTTCAAATCCGACCAAGGACAACATCTGCAAGGAGTTTGTATGTCCTCCCCGTGTTTGTGTGGGTTTCCTCCGGGTTCTCCGGTTTCCTCCCACACTCCAAAGACATACTGATAGGGAATCTAGATTGTGAGCCCCAATGGTGACAGTGCCAGTAATGTCTGTAAATTGTCTGAATTGTAAAGCACCGCGGAATATGTTGGCGCTATATAAATAAAAAGATAATTATTATTAAATATTTTAAACCCTCTATTTTTTAGATTTGTGTCTAATAAAATTGATTTTTAAACTTGAGCATATATCTCTTCATTTCCCTGGATTAGCATGTAACCCAGGGATGTGTTTGTTTAGAAATTTTAAGTAGAAATGTTCAAAAATATACATTTCAAGGATATTTTATTCAAAATTAATAATTGATTTTTTTTCTTGGCAGATGACTGTACCAGGAGATCAGAGGGACAGGAGATTTTTAAATCTGATGATCTTGAGATCCCACAGGATAGAATTGAAGTGAATGCCGTTACTCCAGATTTACCATCATCCCTTCAAAGCAAAGATCTATCATCTAATTCTATGAAACAGGTCCTGTCTTCTGATTCATTACCGACTACTAGGGAAAATCAAAATAAAATAAGCATTAATAAACAAACTGCTCATAAAGCAAAGAAGCCATTTTCACGTTCAGAAAATGGAAATAGTTTTACCCTCAAAAAGTCTATTCTTAAACATCAAAAAATACACACTGTGGATAATAGATTTTTTTGTTCCAAATGTGGAAAATGTTTTAACCAGAAATCAGTTTTTGTTAATCACCAGAGAACTCACACAGGGGAGAAGCCTTTTTCATGTTCAGAATGTGGGAAATGTTTTAACCAGAAAGTACATCTTAATAAACACCAGAGAACCCACACAGGGGAGAAGCCTTTTTCCTGTTCAGAATGTGGGAAATGTTTTAACCAGAAATCAGATCTTGTTATACACCAAAGAACTCACACAGGGGAGAAGCCTTTTTCATGTTCAGAATGTGGGAAATGTTTTAATCGTAAAATGATTCTTGATAGCCACAAGAGAACCCACACAGGGGAGAAGCCTTTTTCCTGTTCAGAATGTGGGAAATGTTTTAACCAAAAATCAGTTTTGATTAGGCATCAGAGAACCCACACAGGGGAGAAGCCTTTTTCATGTCCAGAATGTGGGAAATGTTTTTACCTTAAATCAGCTATGGTTAAGCACCAGAGAAATCACACAGGGGAGAAGCCTTTTTCATGTTCAGAATGTGGGAAATGTTTTAACGATAAATCAGCTATGGTTAAGCACCAGAGAAATCACACAGGGGAGAAGCGTTTTTCATGTTCAGAATGTGGGAAATGTTTTAACGATAAATCAGCTATGGTTAAGCACCAGAGAACTCACACAGGGGAGAAGCCTTTTTCCTGTTCAGAATGTGGGAAATGTTTTAATCGTAAAATGATTCTTGATAGCCACAAGAGAACCCACACAGGAGAGAAGCCTCTTTCCTAATCTTTTTTTTTTTTAATAATCCAATAAATTTTTGAGATTTTTTTTGGGGGGGGGTGACAAAAAAGAAGAGAACTCACACAAGGGAGAAACCTTTTTCCTATTTTTTTTTCATGTTCAGAATGTGGGAAATGTTTTAACCAGAAATCAGCTTTGGTTATACACCAGAGAACCCACACAGAGGAGAAACCTTTTTCCTATTCTTTTTTTTTTTTAATCCAATAAATTTTTATTGAGATTTTTTCATTAGTTTTTTTTTACAAAATAAGAAACCAGTACATACAATAATAAAATAACATACCATAGGGATGACATACATGCATCTCTCCTATATATCCTTTCAGCTTGCCCATTACCGTCTGATAACTTGCAGTTACTATATCTTACAATTAACATTCCACATTCTTGAAATCTCTTATATAACCACAATATTGTAATAAACATTATAATCCTATACACATATAGGTGTGCTATATTACCCATACCACATGTTAGGGAATTCCAATACACATTACAATGAAACATTAGACCTCGCCAATACCCCCACCCCCATAAGTCATTGTCTCTCCAACAATAACCCCCTTGATGGCATTCCAGGTGTATCCAACCATGAGCCCCATATTTTCTCTAATTTATTCATTGAGTTTTGTTTTTTATATACCCCCTTTTTCTAATCTGATAATATTATTTATCCTACTTTTGCATTCAATAATTTCTGGAGGTGAGGGGTTAATCCATTTGGATGCAATATGTTTCCTAGCTTGAAATAAAATATGTGAAATCCCTATTGAAATTGGGTGAAATTCCATATCATCTTCTAATATACCTAATAGGCATTTTTTGGGGTCTGGTTGAATACCTATTTTATATACCCTCTTTATAATAGACAGAACTCCTTCCCAGTATTTACCTAACTCCCGGCATTCCCATAGCGTATGTAATAGGCCGCAGCATCCATGTTACATCTTGGACATTCAGCAGCAGTCCGGTATCCTATGTTACATAGGAATCTAGACGTCTTATATTTCCTGTGTATTAATATGATCTGGGAGAATCTCTGCCCCTCATGTAAAGATAATTGGGGTCCCAGTTCTAATACCACGCTCCATTGATCCTCAGAAATTGGACCTATATCTCCATCCATTTTTGTCTAGCTGGAGAAGGAAATATTTTTAAATAATTATCAAGAAGGACTCAGTAAATATCAGAAATACGACCCTTAGGATTTCCCTTCTCTAATACCAACTTAACAAAAGTATTATTTTCTACCCAAAAGGGCGTCCATCTTGATTGTGCATTAAATGAATGCCGAAACTGTAGATATTTATACAATTGTTTATTTGTCAACCCAAATCCCCCCTTTAATTGATCAAAGGACTTAAGTTTCCCTTCACACAATATGTTTTATATCATATATATTCCTTTATCCTCCCAACTCCGGAATCCCTCTAATTTATAGACCTCTGCATATTTATTATTAAACCATATAGGTGTAGATTCATTACAGTCTCCTATTTCCATTATATCTCTACCCCTATCCCAGACCTTGTAGAGTAGAGCAAGTGTAGGGTATATTGATTTCTTGTGTGTGAGGTCATTCAGTTCCACTATATGAATAGGAATATTCCACGGTGTTCCTGAAGTAATTAACCCCTTAATACTATCTGGGTTTACAGCGCTATGCCACCCACCCAAATGTTGCAATATAATATATTGGTGCATTAGGAATCGCCAATCCTCCAGATTCCTTGTCACTTTGTAGATATTCACATTTTATCCTAGACGATTTCTTTTTCATATAAGAGAATGAAACTTGCTATGAATTTTCTGAAAAATGGGAATTATTGATCCAAATAGGGGCATTATGCAGAATGTATAAGAGTTGGGGCATCAATACAAGTTTTAATAAGTTCCCTCTTCCTACAGCCGATAATGGTAATCTCCACCACGCATTGATTTTCTTTTTATACTTTTCCAGAAGAAGATATAGATTCAGTACAATGTAATCTGGAGATCTTTTTGTTATATTTATACCAAAGTATTCGAATTTCTCAACCTTTTGTATTCGTGTAGGTTCTAATATGCTCGAATTAGGGATATCATCAAATGGTAGAATAACCGACTTATCCCAATTATTGGACAGGCCTGATCATTTACCAAACTCTCCAATAATGTTCAGAATAGGATCAATAGTAGTGTTGAGCGAGTATGTTCTATTAACCCTTTCGCTGAGTATGCTTGGGCCGAGCTCCGAGTATTTACAGCTGCTCGGTGATATGGTTGAATCGCTCCCGTGTGCATGATTTGCACCTGTTTAACAGTTTTAATACATGTGAGGAATGTCTATTTCTTACACATTCCTCACATGTAATAAAGCTTTCAAACAGTTGCAAATCATGCACACGGGAGCGATTCAACCATATCACCGAGCAGCTATAAACACTCGGAGCTCGGCCCGAGCATACTCAGTGAAAGGGTTAATAGAGCATACTCGCTCAACACTAATCAATAGACTTCTGGATATCACCTACAGTAGAAACCAGAAGTTTACATACACTATATAAAAAGACACATCTGCAGGTTTTTCTCAATATCTGACATGAAATCAGAAAAAACCTTTACCCTTTTAGGTCAATTAGAATTACCATCATTTATAATATTTGCCAAATGCCAGAATAATGAGAGAGAGAATGCTTTATGGCATTACACATCCCTATAGGCTTTTCACCTCCAGTATTCCTATGTCGGGGGTGATGTGCAGACGTGGGGCTCTGTCACCGCTGTAGATGTGGAGGGCAGTGATTGTGCTGCTTTCCTCAGATGACCGGACATTGCTCTGTTATTCCCTGAGATGAATGACAGAGGGCAGTGCTGGGGCAGATACTGACAGCCAATGAGTGTGCAGAGGTCAGTGCTGGGGCAGATACTGACAGCCAATGAGTGTGCAGAGGGCGGTGCTGGGGCAGATACTGACAGCCAATGAGTGTGCAGAGGTCAGTGCTGGGGCAGATACTGACAGCCAATGAGTGTGCAGAGGGCGGTGCTGGGGCAGATACTGACAGCCAATGAGTGTGCAGAGGGCGGGGCTGGACACTGAGGCCAGCTCTGGCTGTGAGGTTAGATAACACAGCACAGGGAGCTATCAAGTTTGATAGAGGTGCAGGGAATAAACAAACTGGGTGCAGGGAATAAAGCTGTAGTGTCAGTGTGTTAATATACTACGTTACTGCCGTCTTCTCCTGTATCCAGCGCCGTTCTGCTCCTCTTCTCAGTTACCTGATATTAAATATATTTATTTTGTATATTTATATATATAGGACTGTTTACCAGATGCAACTGTTCATAGAATATATCACGATATTCTAATAAAAAAAGTAGCGGTTTATTCTTGGATTGTCCATTAAAAAGAATAATTGCAGCAGTTACATAAAATAGGTGAAATAATTACAAAGTGATTGATTCATGAGTGTCCATCTTTCCTTGGATCCTGAATGGTATTTCGTGTCTTTGTCAAGCACATGTCCGGATGGACCTGCGTCTGGGCCTACATCGTCAGCTGGTTTCCTCAACACGTAGATCCTCCGTCTGATGTAGTGTGAAGGAGCAAACGAGAGAGCCCCCTCCCTGTGTCTCACATGGGTTATATATGGGTTATATAGGCCCCTCATAGCATCTGTTATCTATATATGGCATTAACCATTTACCCTGAGCTAAATATAAGAATAGCACGTCGTGTCAGTTCAACCATACCACGAGGCTGACGCAATCTATAGAAATAAAACTATAAAATGAATACGTACAGTACAAACCAAAAGTTTGGACACACCTTCTCATTTAAAGATTTTACTGTATTTTCTTGACTATGAAAATTGTACATTCACACTGAAGGAATCAAAACTATGAATTGACACACGTGGAATTATATACTTAACAAAAAAGTGTGAAACAACTGAAAATATGTCTTATATTCTAGGTTCTTCAAAGTAGCCACCTTTTGCTTTGATGACTGCTTTGCACACTCTTGGCATTCTCTTCATGAGCTTCAAGAGGTAGTCACCAGAAATGGTCTTCCAACAATCTTGAAGGAGTTCCCAGAGATTCTTAGCACTTGTTGGCCCTTTTGCCTTCACTCTTCGGTCCAGCTTACCCCAAACCATCTCGATTGGGTTCAGGTCTGGTGACTGTGGAGGCCAGGTCATCTGGCGTAGCACCCCATCACTCTCCTTCTTGGTCAAATAGCCCTTACACAGCCTGGAGGTGTGTTTGGGGTCATTGTCCTGTTGAAAAATAAATGATGGTCCAACTAAATGCAAACTGGATGGAATAGCTTGCCGCTGCAAGATGCTGTGGTAGCCATGCTGGTTCAGTATGCCTTCAATTTTGAATAAATCCCCAACACTGTCACCAGCAAAGCACCCCCACACCATCACACCTCCTCCTTCATGCTTCACGGTGGGAACCAGGTATGTAGAGTCCATCCGTTCACCTTTTCTGCATCGCACAGACACGGTGGTTGGAACCAAAGATCTCAAATTTGGACTCATCAGACCAAAGCACAGATTTCCATTGGTCTAATGTCCATTCCTTGTGTTCTTTAGCCCAAACAAGTCTCTTCTGCTTGTTGCCTGTCCTTAGCAGTGGTTTCCTAGCAGCTATTTTACCATGAAGGCCTGCTGCACAAAGTCTCCTCTTAACAGTTGTTGTAGAGATGTGTCTGCTGCTAGAACTCTCTGTGGCATTGATCTGGTCTCTAATCTGAGCTGCTGTTTACCTGCGATTTCTGAGGCTGGTGACTCGGATAAACTTATCCTCAGAAGCAGAGGTGACTCTTGGTCTTCCTTTCCTGGGGCGGTCCTCATGTGAGCCAGTTTCTTTGTAGCGCTTGATAGTTTTTGCAACTGCACTTGGGGACACTTTCAAAGTTTTCCCAATTTTTCGCACTGACTGACCTTCATTTCTTAAAGTAATGATGGCCACTCGTTTTTCTTTACTTAGCTGCTTTTTTCTTGCCATAATACAAATTCTAACAGCCTATTCAGTAGAACTATCAGCTGTGTATCCACCAGACTTCTGCACAACACAACTGATGGTCCCAACCCCATTTATAAGGCAAGAAATCCCACTTATTAAACCTGACAGGGCACACCTGTGAAGTGAAAACCATTTCCGGTGACTACCTCTTGAAGCTCATCAAGAGAATGCCAAGAGTGTGCAAAGCAGTCATCAAAGCAAAAGGTGGCTACTTTGAAGAACCTAGAATATAAGACATATTTTCAGTTGTTTCACACTTTTTTGTTAAGTATATAATTCCACATGTGTTAATTCATAGTTTTGATGCCTTCAGTGTGAATGTACAATTTTCAGAGTCATGAAAATACAGAAAAATCTTTAAATGAGGTGTGTCCAAACTTTTGGTCTGTACTGTATGTATAATTAATTATCAAGTATATAATTACTATTTAACAATTCCGCAGGGTGAGTGTGACAGACATCAATTGGAATCCTCAAAGTAGATAGGTTCATCATTAGGATAACAGGATCTTCTTTCTTTTCTTCTTCTTTGGCAATATAATTTAATGTCCATAATAATAATAGTAATAAAATTATCAATATCAGATTATTGTTATAATAATTCAATAGCATAATGATGTGGATTCATGTTATGGTAAGCCGTGACTAATATTCATAGAAAATGTATAATTATTCTTCCCTGAATCTAAATTAACGCAATCACTGGTCCAGTCGTCATCATTTTTGTCATCTGGTCTTCATCCCATCATTTTCTTGGTTCTTTTATAACACGGTCTTTAGATGAAAACTCCTTTGAAATAAATTATAGTGTTTAGATATTGTACAGTCCATAATTGTATTCATTATTGTTCAGTCCATAAACTGTACTCTTTATTAGAAAATCATGTGTCAATCAGAGTCCATACATTAAATGTAAATAACAAAACAGTTAGATGAAATGTAGCTTTAATATCTGTGCGGTGTCACCTGGACTTACGTTGGATTGTCTTTGGATCATTCTGGAATCCTCCGTGTCATCCGCACTGGTCTCGTGTCACTTTTGGAACAGCAAAGCAAGGGTTAACTTGACACTTCCCTGCTTAATATAGCACCATAACCAGTACTTAGTTTTTAATGCACAAGACATACAGTTAGGTCCAGAAATATTTGGACATTGACCGTATCTTCATGATTTGGGCTCTGCATGCCACTACTTTTGATTTAAAATTAAACAACTGATATGCAATTCAATTCTAGAAAACACTTCGGCCATCATAGTAAAAGTCACGGATAGGGAGTGTGGAGACCATACAATTCACACCCCATAGCCGTGTATTATGGCCTACTCAGAAAGATATTTGTAAACACAGAGCAAAACGAGTATAGCAGCATATAAAGGCTTTAATAATAAAAATTATTAGTATACAATATCACAAAAGTCAGAATGTCATTACAAAAGTGTGCAAATATGCAGAGCAAAAAACCCCACCATATGTCCAAGCCCAAAATAAGGCAGGAAGAAAGGGGTAGAGAGACTAAATGCAAAAGAACATGAAAGGTTAGGCCAGGAACTGTCCCAAAAATTTCTAGAAGCACCATAAGATAATAATGAAAACTCAAGTCGATGTGTGTCTCACATATGTAGCTGGACAAGCATGGTCCTTAATATAAAGAGAGACGGGCGACTCAGCGTATGACGCTCACAATGTATAAATAGGGACAAGATGAAAAAAAACCAAGGTAAGGGGCAAAGGAAGGTGGCACAAGCGAACCTCACAATGAGACAGCAGGTGGACATAAGATAGTCAATCAAAGTCACTAATCAACTAGTAAGTCCCCACCGTACAATACACAGATGTGACAGAAGGTAACTCACCCAAAAGTATCAGGATGTCGCAAGGTGTAGAGCAGGGCCGGCTCCAGGTTTTTCTGGGCCCCGGGCGAAAGAGTCTCAGTGGGCCCCTTTAACACATACCACGATTCATGATGCAAAGATACGGCGGAGAAATATATCTATATAGTACAAGGCCAAGGAGTTCACTTACTACATTACATGAGTGATATCTATTGTAAATTCCACAATAGCTCAGAAACCGGTGAATCGCTCCACACAGAATACTGGCCCCCATATAAGGCTCCATACGGAATACTGGCCCCCATATAAGGCTCCATACGGAATACTGGCCCCCATATAAGGCCCCATACGGAATACTGGCCCCCATATAAGGCCCCATAAGGAATACTGGCCCCCATATAAGGCTCCATACGGAATACTGGCCCCCATATAACGCTTCATACGGAATACTGGCCCCCATATAAGGCCCCATACGGAATACTGGCCCCCATATAAGGCCCCATACGGAATACTGGCCCCCATATAAGGCACCATAAGGAATACCGGCCCTCATATAAGGCCCCATACGGAATACTGGCCCCCATATAAGGCTCCATGCGGAATACTGGCCCCCATATAAGGCTCCATACGGAATACTGGCCCCCATATAAAGCTCCATACGGAATACTGGCCCCCATATAAGGCTCCATACGGAATACTGGCCCCCATATAAGGCTCCATACGGGATACTGGCCCCCATATAAGGCTCCATACGGAATACTAGCCCCCATATAAGGCCCCATACGGAATACTGGCCCCCATATAAGGCTCCATACAGAATACTGGCCCCCATATAAGGCTCCATACAGAATACTGGCCCCCATATAACGCTCCATACAGGATACTGGTCCCCTTATAAAGCTCCATACAGGATACTGGCCCCCATATAACGCTCCATACAGGATATTGGTCCCCTTATAAAACTCCATACAGGATACTGGCCCCCATATAACGCTCCATACAGGATACCGGTCCCCTTATAACGCTCCATACAGGATACCGGTCCCCTTATAATGCTCCATACAGGATACTGGCCCCCATATAATGCTGCATGCAGGCTGTTACCCCCCACATAATGCCCCATACAGGCTGTCCCTCCCCCTTATAATGCTCCATGCAGGCTGTTACCCCCCACATAATGCCCCATACAGCCCCCCCCTTTTAATGCTCCATGCAGGCTGTTACCCCCCACATAATGCCCCATACAGGCTGTCCCCCCCTTATAATGCTCCATGCAGGCTGTTACCCCCCACATAATGCCCCATACAGGCCCCCCCCCTTTTAATGCTCCATGCAGGCTGTTACACCCCACATAATGCCTCATACAGGCTGCCCCCTCCCCTTATAATGCTCCATGCAGGCTGTTCCCCCCCACATAATGCACTATGCAGGCTGCCCCCCCCTTTATAATGCCCCAAGCAGGCTGTTCCCCACCTTATAATGCCCCATGCAGGATGTTACCCCCCCTCTTTATAATGCCCCATGCAGGATGTCCCCCCTTCTCTTTATACTGCCCCATGCAGGATGTCCCCCCTTCTCTTTATACTGCCCCATGCCTCCATACATTAAAAAAAAAAATCAAATACTCACCTCCCTTCTCCTTACCTGCTGCCCGCTGCCCGTTGCTCGGGTCCGAACTCCAGCGTTGTCGGCGTCTTCCCGCTCAGCGCTCCCTATGACGGCTCAGGGGAGGGCGTCACAGGGAGCACTGACCGGGAAGACATCGGATCTGCGGAGGCACGGGGAGAGGTAAGTATCCAGCTGCCGGGGCCCTGAGCAAGCGGCGGAGAAGGGCGAGCGCTGACACCGCTCTCCTCCGCCCATAGCCCAGCGGGGTGCGCGACCGCCAGTGGGCCCCTCTGCCTGCTCAGGGCCCCGGCATTTGCCCGGGTGCGCCGGGTGCTGACGCCGGCCCTGGTGTAGAGGGACAGCGAGGAATAGGCCGCTGTACCAAGAGTATCAGGATGTCGCAAGGTGTAGAGGGACAGCGAGGGACAGGCAGCTGTACTGAAAGACAAGCCTCGACGCGCGTTTCGCGGGTGTGTGATGCTTTCTCAAGAGGCTAGTTGATTAGTGACTTGGACATATGGTGGGGTTTTTGCTCTGCATATTTGCACACTTTTGTAATGACATTCTGACTTTTGTGATATTGTATACTAATAATTTCTATGCAATTCAATTATAAACTTTCTAGTTTAATTAAAGAGGTTGCACAAAAATATTCTGTGAAACATTTAGGAATTGCAATCATTTTCTACAAAGCCTCCTTATTTTAGAAGCTCAAAAGTAATTGGACAAATTATCTTTATCATAAATAAAATGTTAATTTTTAATACTTTGTAGAGAATCCTTTGCAGGCAATGACTGCCTGAAGTCTGGAAGCCATGGACGTCACCAAATGTGGGGTTTTGACCTTTGTGATGCTTTGCCAGCCTTTACTCCAGCTGACTTCTGTTGTTTGTTTATGGGTCTTTCTGCCTAAAGATTTGTCATAAGCATGTGACCTGCATGTTCGATGGGGTTGAGATCTGGCGATTGACTCGACCATTGCAGAATATTCCACTTCTTTGCCTTAAAAATCCCCATGGCTGCTTTTGCAGTATGTTTTGGGTCACAGTCCATCTGTACTGTGAAGCACTGTCCAATCAACCTTGTTGCATTTGGTTGAATCTGAACAGAAGGTATAGCCCTGTACACTTCAGAATTCATCTGGCTGCTTTTGTCTTCGGTCACATCATCAATAAACACTAGTGACCCAGCACCATTGGAAGCCATGCATGCCCGCACCTTCACACCGCCTCCACCATATGTTACAGATGGTGTGCTGTGCTTTGGATCTTGAGCCGTTCCAAATCTTCTCCATACTTTCTTCTTCCCATCATTCTTGTACAGGTTGATCTTAGTTTCATCTGTCCAAAAAATGCTTTACCAAACTGGGCGGCTTCTTTAGATGTTTTTTTTAATAACGTCTAATATGGCCTTTCTATTTATAAGGATGATTAATGGTTTGCACCTTGTGATGAACCCTTTATATTCGCTCTCATGAAGACATCTCTTTATGGTAGACTTAGATACTGAAACACCTACTACCAGGACAGTATTCTTCACTTGGGTGGATGTAGTGAAAGGGTTTTCTTCACCATGGAAAGGATTTTGCGATCATCCACCAATGTTGTCTTCTGTGGATGTCCAGGCCTTTTGGAGTTCCTAAGCTCACCAGTGCCCTCTTATTTGCAGAGTGTACCAAACCATTGATTTGGTTACTCCTTAGATTCCAGCTATCTCCCTGATTGATTTCTTCATTTTTTCAGCCTTATGATGTTCTGTTTTTCTTTTATTGAGAGTTCTTTTGACCGCATGTTGTGGATTCACAGCATCATCTGCCAAATGCAGATACAACACCTAGAATCAGCTCTAGACATTTTAACTGCTTAATTGATGATGGATTAATGAGGGAATAACCCATGCAGCCCATTAAGGAGCTTTTGGGATTATTGTCCAATTACTTTTGGTCCTTTTAAAAAGAGGCAACTACATATTAAAAAGCTGTAATTCCTAAACCCTTTTCCCTCACTCCAATTAGTATGTGAATACCCTCAAATTAAAGTCTGTATTTTAAGCCCATTCTGATTATATAACTGTAACTTGAATACTTTTTGGTAAACAACTAAAATGCCAAAACTTGTGTCACTGTCCAAATATTTTTGGACCTAACTGTATGTCAGGATGGCAGCTTCCTGACAATTACCTTTCAATGTTCTCCAGCTTTCATTGTAGCTTTGCAGGTGATAGGAAACCACTGGAACGTGATGAAAACTTGAACACAACACAGTTCATTTAGCATCGTAGGATCATCGTCCTCTGCGGTCCTGGTGGTCAGCGGTGAATGTAGGATCATCATCCTCTGCGGTCCTGGTGGTCAGCGGTGAATGTAGGATCATCGTCCTCTGCGGTCCTGGTGGTCAGCGGTGAATGTAGGATCATCGTCCTCTGCGGTCCTGGTGGTCAGGGGTGAATGTAGGATCATCGTCCTCTGCGGTCCTGGTGGTCAGCGGTGAATGTAGGATCATTGTCCTCTGCGGTCCTGGTGGTCAGCGGTGAATGTAGGATCATCGTCCTCTGCGGTCCTGGTGGTCAGCGGTGAATGTAGGATCATCGTCCTCTGCGGTCCTGGTGGTCAGGGGTGAATGTAGGATCATCGTCCTCTGCGGTCCTGGTGGTCAGCGGTGAATGTAGGATCATCGTCCTCTGCGGTCCTGGTGGTCAGTGGTGAATGTAGGATCCTCGTCCTCTGCGGTCCTGGTGGTCAGCGGTGAATGTAGGATCATCGTCCTCTGCGGTCCTGGTGGTCAGCGGTGAATGTAGGATCATCGTCCTCTGCGGTCCTGGTGGTCAGCGGTGAATGTAGGATCATCGTCCTCTGCGGTCCTGGTGTTCAGCGGTGAATGTAGGATCATCGTCCTCTGCGGTCCTGGTGGTCAGCGGTGAATGTAGGATCATCGTCCTCTGCGGTCCTGGTGGTCAGCGATGAATGTAGGATCATCGTCCTCTGCGGTCCTGGTGGTCAGCGATGAATGTAGGATCATCGTCCTCTGCGGTCCTGGTGGTCAGCGGTGAATGTAGGATCATCGTCCTCTGCGGTCCTGGTGGTCAGTGGTGAATGTAGGATCATCGTCCTCTGCGGTCCTGGTGGTCAGCGATGAATGTAGGATCATC
Organism: Phyllobates terribilis; assembly: GCF_046119375.1. Lineage (NCBI taxonomy): Eukaryota > Metazoa > Chordata > Amphibia > Anura > Dendrobatidae > Phyllobates > Phyllobates terribilis. Next base: position 10,167,384 of record NW_027362765.1, read on the forward strand.
GTCCTCTGCGGTCCTGGTGGTCAGTGGTGAATGTAGGATCATCGTCCTCTGCGGTCCTGGTGGTCAGTGGTGAATGTAGGATCATCGTCCTCTGCGGTCCTGGTGGTCAGTGGTGAATGTAGGATCATCGTCCTCTGCGGTCCTGGTGGTCAGTGGTGATTGTATTGTAATTGACACAGTCTATTATCACTCAGCATTGTTACCTTCTGGGACTTCCAGATATCTGCTGTTTCTTCTTGTAACTTTTGAGAATCTCTTGGATTTATAAATATGAAAAGTCTTTATTAAGATAGAATTCATAATTGCGGTATTTTGATTGAAGTCTTCATTCCCTAATCTAATTCCAAATCTGGCAATTTCCTAACCTATAATATCACAGCGTACCATAGCAATCAGTAATATCCTTCTAATTATTATCAAAAGATTAAAATAAATGATGTTTGGAATAATAAAACAATAATAGATAACAATTCATTATTAATCAAGTTCTTCATATGATAGAACATCTTTTTATGTCATAGGTGTAATTACCTTTTCCAACCCATAGGTGTCAGTGTGTTTTGATGTAACAAGTGTTTGTCTTTATTACTCAAACTTTATTAACTAGATATATTTATTATACCAATAATACCAAAGAATGTATACTCACGAACCAAAATGAATAAATATAAGAATGAATGAAAGAATGACTTGTTGTATTTACTCAGAACATTGAAACATTTTCTTCATATATTCAACATCTGCAAGGAGTTTGTATGTTCTCCCCGTGTTTGCGTGGGTTTCCTCCGGGTTCTCCGGTTTCCTCTCACACTCCAAAGACATACTGATAGGGAACTTAGATTGTGATCCCCATTGGGGACAGTGATGATAATGTCTGTAAAGCGCTGTGGAATTAATGCCGCTATATAAGTGAGTAAAATAAATATTGGAACCATATCATTATATTTAATGAAGCAATATTCTTGTACTAGACATTACTCTATTAAATATTGATGTATTTTCTCAATTGAGATATTGGATTGAAATAAAATAAAAAATGAGAATTAAAATTAAAAATGAAAAAATAAGAATAAAAATAAAAATAAGGCCTTTATATGGTGCTGACAAATTCAGAGTAATTATGTTCTCAGTAACAAATACCTTTATATTTCCATTATCTGGATGATTTCATATTTGGCATAACCTTGTATTACCAAAATAATTAAACTATGCAACTTTGCATGTAATACCCTTCTTAGTTATACCATTGTACCTTATTAATATTTCTCCTTTATGTGTGAAAAATAAGTATTTATCAAATGTGATTATATAATCAGGATCAAAAAACACATCTTCCCCTTAATGTGAAAAATATTATTTTATGAAATAATTCATATATCAGAATCAAGATTTAAATAATTATTTTATAAATATAATGTATAAATGTTACATCAATTTGTATCATATATTTGTCTGAAGATGTGTGTACCCGTCTAGGTAACCATTAAAAAAATAACATTGAATACTATAAGATTATAATTTGGAAAAATGATTCAAAATGTAAATCTCCTTTATAAATCATTTTGATGTGTGGTTGCATTTATCCACAATAAGCTAAATCAAGAAATAATAATTACTAAAGAAATATTAAATATATATTATGTAGATAATACTTAATTGTATCATAATATTCTCAGAATTAACCCCTTTCTGACGTGTGACCTAATAGTACATCATGGTGACCTGGGCTGATTGGACCAATGAGGTACCATTAGGTCATATGGCGATTGCGCCCGCACACAAGTGGTGCGGGGAGATCGCCGCTGGGTATCAGCTGATTGTCACAGCTGACACCCGGTATTATGTGCAGAGAATGATCCTGCAGCGCTCCCTGCACATTAACCCCCTCAATGCTGCGATCAAAGTCAATCGCAGCATTGTGGGGGCAAGGGGAGGTGATTGCCGATACCTCTCCTGCCGGCGTCCAACGCTGTCTGCCGCGGCTCCTGGATGTTGCCATGATGACCCGATTCAGTCATGACAACATCAGAGTCACCAGACAGCAGGAAGATACTTTGGTCATGCGCAGTGCATGACCAAAGTATCTTCTCCCTCTGCAGCAATGACAGCCTGTATAGCACAGAGAGCTGCTGCTGCTCTCTATGCTATACAGGCGATCTGAAAATAAAATGTGAAAGTCCCATAGTGGGACAAGGTGTAAAAGTAAAAAAAGAATCCGAATGCGAAAAAAAAAAAAAAAATTGTAACAATATTAAAAATGTTTTAAAAAAAATAACCCCAAAAAATAAAAATATATTGTACCCATAAATAAATATTATTGTCGAAAAAAAAAACAATAAAAGTACCCATATATGGTATCGCCAGGTCCAGAATGACCTATCCTATAAAACTGTCCCACTAATTAACCCCTTCAGTGAACATGGTAAAAAAAAAACAACAAAAAAAAAACATGCTTTATCATCATACCGCCAAACAAAAAATGCAACAAAACGCGATCAAAAAGACAAATGCAAATAAAAATGGTACCACTGAAAACATCATTTTGTCCCTCAAAAAAACAAGCCGCCATACAGCTCCATCGGCCAAAAAATAAAAATGTTATAGCTCTCAGAATAAAGCGATACAAAAAAAAATATTTTTTCTATAAAATAGTTTTTTTGTGTAAAAGCGCCAAAACATAAAAAAAATATAAATGCAGTACCGCTGTAATCATACTGACCCGAAGAATAATGCTGCCTTATCAATTTTACCACACACGGAACAGAATAAAAAAAACAAGAAAAAACAATTCCGGAATTGCTGTTTTTTGTTTATTCTCCCTCCCAAAAATCGGAATAGAAAGCGATCAAAAAATGTTACGTGCCCAAAAATGGTACCAATAAAAATGTCAACTTGTCCGGCAAAAAACAAGCCGTCACATGACTCTGTCGGCCAAAATATGGAATAATTATAGCTCTCAAAATATGGCGATGCAAAAACTAGTCTTTGCAAAAAAAAAAGCATCTTTTAGTGTGTGACAGCTGTCAATCATAAAAACCCAATATGAATCTGGTGTCGCTGTAATCCAAAGAATAAAGTCGTCTAATCACTTATACCGCACGAGGAACGGAGTAAAAAATAAACTCTAGGGTTAGGGTTAGGGTTGTGCTAGGGTTAGGATTGGGATTTTTTCAAAAGTAAAGAAAAAAAATGACGATATGGCGACTAATGTTGAGCGCAAGTGCTCGCTACTTGAGTTTGCATCGGGTGCTCATGTATGCACCGAGTATTGCGGGTGCTCGAGTGACATGCTCGAGTCTCCTCCCCATATGTTTTGCAGCTGTAATACAGCCAAAAAAAACTCGCGGGGATTGCCTGTCATGTACGAGCGATCCCTGCATATTATTTTTTTGGGGTGTCTAATAACCATGAAACATGCAGGCGGGGACTCGAGCATGTCAATTGAGCACGCGCGATACATGGTGCATACCTGAGTACCCGATGCAAACTCAAGTAGCGAGCACTTGCACTCAAGATTAATGACAACTTATTCAATATTATGACTTAATGTTATCAAATTCTGTCGTACCTCTGGGTTCAAAATGTTCACTATACCCCTTGATAAAATCATTGAGGGGGCTAGTTTCCAAAATGGGGTCACTTGTGGAGGGGTTTCCACTGTTTAGGCACATCAGGGGTTCTCCAAAAGCAACATGGTGTCCGCTAATTATTCAAGCAAATTTTACATTCTAAAAGTCAAATGGCGCATCTTCCTTCCGAGCCCTACCGTGCGCCCAAACAGTGGTTTTCCCCCACATATGGGGTATCTGCGTGCTCAGGAGGAGTTGCACAACAAAATCCATGGCGCAATTTCTCCTGTTTCTCTTATGAAAATGCAAAATTGGGGACTGAACAACATTTTTGTTGCAAAAATGTGAAAATTTTATTTTTATGGCTCAATGTTCTAAACTTCTGTGAAGCACCTGGGGTTTCAAGGTGCTTACCACACATCTAGATAAGTTCCCTGAGGGGTCTAGTTTCCAAAATGGTGTCACTTGTGGGGGGTTTCCACTGTTTAGGCACATCAGGGGCTCTCCAAACGCAACATCGTGTCTGCTAATTATTCAAGCAAATTTTACATTTAAAAAGTCAAAAGGCGCTCCTTCCCTTCCGAGCCCTGCCGTGCGCCCAAACAGTGGTTTGCCCCCACATATGGAGTATTGGCGTGCTCGAGAGAAATTGCACAACAGATTTTGGGGTCCATTTTTTCCTGTTACCCTTGCGAAAATAAAAAAAATTGGGTCTAAATTAACATTTTTGTGAAAAAAGTTAAATGGTAAATTTTTTCTTCCACATTCCAAAAATTCCTATGAAGCACCTGAAGGGTTAATAAACTTCTTGAATGTACTTTTGAGCTCCTTGAGGGGTGCAGATTTTAGAATGGTGTCACTTTTTTGGTATTTTCTGTCATAAAGACCCCTCAAAGTGACTCCAAATGTGATGTGGTCCCTAAAAAAAAAAAGGTTTTGTAAATTTTGTTGGAAAAATGAGAAATCGCCGGTAAATCTCTTGTCAACTTTTAACCTTTATAGCTCCCTAATAAAAAAATATTTTGGTTCCAAAATTGTGCTGATGTAAAGTAGGCATGTGGGAAATGTTATTTATTAACTATTTTGTGTGACATATCTCTCTGATTTAAGGGCATAAAAATTCAAAATTTGAAAATTGAAAAATTTTCAAAATTTTTGCCAAATTTCCGTTTTTTTCACAAATAAACGCAAGTGATATCGAAGAAATTTTAGCACAATCATGAAGTACAATATGTCACGAAAAAACAATCTCAGAATCAGGGGGATCCGTTGAAGCGTTCCAGAGTAATTACTTCATAAAATGACAGTGGTCAGAATTGTAAAAATTGGCCTGGTCATTAACGTGCAAACCACCCTCGGGGGTAAAGGGGTTAAACGTATTTCTATTATTTCACATAAAAGAAACACTTTTTTTGTCTACCATACATGAGGCCTCACACTCAGTCACACAGATCTCAGCACCTGCTCATACGCTCATCTGTCACATACATGAGGCCTCACACTCAGTCACACAGATCTCAGCAGCTGCTCATACGCTCATCTGTCACATACATGAGGCCTCAAACTCAGTCACACAGATCTCAGCACCTGCTCATACGCTCATCTGTCACATACATGAGGCCTCACACTCAGTCACACAGATCTCAGCAGCTGCTCATACGCTCATCTGTCACATACATAAGGCATCACACTCAGTCACACAGATCTCAGCAGCTGCTCATACGCTCATCTGTCACATACATAAGGCATCACACTCAGTCACACAGATCTCAGCGGCTGCTCATACGCTCATCTGTCACATACATAAGGCATCACAGTCAGTCACACAGATCTCAGCAGCTTCTCATACGCTCATCTGTCACATACATGAGGCCTCACACTCAGTCACACAGATCTCAGCGGCTGCCCATATGCTCATCTGTCACATACATGAGGCCTCACACTCAGTCACACAGATCTCAGCAGCTGCTCATACGCTCATCTGTCACATACATGAGGCCTCACACTCAGTCACACAGATCTCAGCAGCTGCTCATACGCTCATCTGTCACATACATGAGGCCTCACGCTCAGTCACATAGATCTCAGCAGCTGCTCATACGCTCATCGGTCACATACATGAAGCCTCGCCTAGATCTCAGCAGCTGCTCATACGCTCATCTGTCACATACATGAGGCCTCACACTCAGTCACACAGATCTCAGCAGCAGCTCATACGCTCATCTGTAACATACATGAGGCCTCACACTCAGTCACACAGATCTCAGCACCTGCTCATACGCTCATCTGTCACATACATGACGCCTCACACTCAGACACACAGATCTCAGCAGCTTCTCATACGCTCATCTGTCACATACATGAGGCCTCACACTCAGTCACACAGATCTCAGCAGCTGCTTATACGCTCATCTGTCACATACATGAGGCCTCACACTCAGTCACACAGATCCCAGGAGCTGCTCATACGCTCATCTGTCACATACATGAGGCCTCATCTAGATCTCAGCAGCTGCTCATACGCTCATCTGTCGCATACATGAGGCCTCACACTCAGTCACACAGATCTCGGCAGCTGCTCATACGCTCATCTGTCGCATACACGAGGCCTCACACTCAGTCACACAGATCTCAGCAGCTGCTCATATGCTCATCTTTCACATACACGAGGCCTCACACTCAGTCACACAGATCTCAGCAGCTGCTCATACGCTCATCTGTCACATACATGAGGCCTCACACTCAGTCACACAGATCTCAGCAGCTGCTCATACGCTCATCTGTCACATACATGAGGCCTCACACTCAGTCACACAGATCTCAGCAGCTGCTCATACGCTCTTCTGTCACATACATGAGGCCTCACACTCAGTCACACAGATCTCAGCAGCTGCTCATATGCTCATCTTTCACATACACGAGGCCTCACACTCAGTCACACAGATCTCAGCAGCTGCTCATACGCTCATCTGTCACATACATGAGGCCTTACACACAGTCACACAGATCTCAGCAGCTGCTCATACGCTGATCTGTCACATACATGACGCCTCACACTCAGTCACACAGATCTCAGCAGCGGTGCCACCAGCGGAACTTCATCGCGAACACACACACTGTATACGCCGTACGCACCACACACACACACATACACTGTATACGCCGTACACACCACATACACACACACACTGTATACGCTGTACGCACCACACACACACAAACACACACTGTATACGCCGTACGCACCGCACACACAAACACACACTGTAACCCCGTACGCACCACACACACACTCTATACGACGTATGCACCACACACACACACTGTATACGACGTATGCACCACACACACACTGTATACGCCATACACAACACACACACAATGTATACACTGTACGCACCACACACACTGACACTGTATACGCCGTATGCACCACACATACACTGTGTACGCCGTACGCACCACACACACACACAAACACACACTGTATATGCCGTACGCACCACACATACACACACTGTATACGCCGTACGCACCACACACACTGTATACGACGTATGCACCACACACACACACTGTATACGCCGTACGCAGCACACACACACTGTATACGCCGCACACAACACTCACAATGTATACACTGTATGCACCACACACACGCAAACTGTATACGCCTTATGCACCACACATACACACACTGTATACGCTGTACGCACCACACACACACACACACTGAGTACGCCGTACACACCACACACACACACACACACACACACTGTATACGCCGTACACACCACATACACACTGTATACGCCTTACGCACCACACACACACACACACTGTATACGCTGTACGCACCACACACACACACACTGAGTACGCCGTACACACCACACACACACACACACACACTGTATACGCCGTATGCATGACACACACGTACTGTGTTCGCCGTACACACCACACACACACTGTATACGCCGTACGCACCACACACACTGTATACGCCGTATGCACCACACACACTGTATACGCCGTACGCAGCACACACATACTGTATATGCCTTACGCACCACACACAAACTGTATACGCCGTACGCACCACCACACACAGACACACACACACTGTATACGCTGTACGCACCACACACACACACACATACGCCGTATGCACCACATACACTATATACACCGTACGCACCACACACTCACTGTATACACCGTACAAAACACACACACACACACTGTATATGCCGTACGCAGCCTCTTGTGTGGTACCAACAGCGGAACACCGTCGCGTACACGCCATACACCCCACCGCCAGGATCAGCCGAATGATTCACTGACCGTCGCCATCTTTGTACAGGAGGAGCGCATGTGCAGTTTTAATGTGACCGCCGCTGTCTGCGCAAAGATGGCGCCGGTCTGATTTACTGCGCCTGCGCGAAATTCACGTGAATCATTCAGCTGATCCCGGCGGCAGATGCGCGACGTGTCTACAGTCAGAGGAAGCCGCTCACATTAAAGGGGTTTTCCCACGAACAATAGTTCATTTTAAAAACTGTCTGTGTCTGACTGTGTACGGAGCATACCACATCTCCTGGGCGGGGGAGGAAGGAAAAGACAATACAGACATTACAGCCGGGGATCGCAGAGGATTCATTTTGTGAGGTAAAATATTGTTTAAAAACAGGCAGTGAAATATTTTACCTCACAAAATGAATCCTCTGCCGAATCCTGCAGTGGATGCTGTGTGTACAGTTACAAAGTATGGTCGACCAGATCTGTTTGTCACCATGACATGCAATCACAGTGGACTGAGATTTCACAAAATTTAGAACCGTGGCAACGTGTGGAACATAGGCCAGACTTGGGGGCACGAGTTTTTAAAATGAAACTTGATTCCCTATTAGCAGACATGGACAATGGCTTATTTGGAGAGGTCACCGCAGCCGTCCATGTCATCGAGTTTCAAAAGCGCGGTGCCGTCTGCCACACGCACATATTTTAATAATCCTTGAAAGAAATTCAAAAATAAGAACTGAAGAGGACATGGACAACATAGTATGGGCAGAAATTCCCGATGAAATATAATACCCTCAGCTCCACAACATTGATATTAAGAACATGATTCATGGTCCCTGTGGAGAAGCCAATCCTAACTCTCCCTGTATGGATAATGAGAAGTGTTCCAAAGGTTTCCCCAAAAAAATACCAAGAACATACCATCAAAGAAAAGGACGGCTATCCAAGTTACCGCAGAAACATTGGGAGAACATACGACCATCATTCAAAAACAATTGACAATTCATGGGGTGTTCCATATAATCCCTATTTGCTCAAAAAATATAACTGCCACAATAATGTGGAAATCTGTGCTTCCATCCAAAGTGTAAAATATTTGTTTAAATATGTATACAAAGGACACGATAAGACTAATATTGAAATAGCTCAAAGAGACATCAAACATGATGAAACAAGCCAATTTGTTGATTCGAGATACGTTAGTGCGCCAGAAGCTGCATGGAGAATATTTGCTTTTCCAATGCATAAACAATCTCATGCCATCATTCGCCTAGCGGCACACCTGCCTAACTCTCAGCCTCTATATTTTCATGAAGACGATCCCATTGACAGCATTCAACAAAAGCTCCATAATAATTCCACACTAATGGCGCACTTCAACCTTAATAAGATCGACCTAAATGCACATCAATATTACTACCGAGAAATTCCTGAGCACTATGTTTGGAAACAAGGCACATGGGAACCCAGAAAGCGACGAGGCGAAAAAGTAATTGGAAGAATGTATACAGTTAGTGTGAAAGACCAAGAACGATATTATTTACGTTTGTTATTATTGCATATAAAAGGCCCAACAAGTTTTGAGAGCATTAAATCCGTAAATGGTGTTACACATCAAACATTTAAAGATGCTGCATTAGCACTAGGATTATTAATAAATGACAGTGTCTGGAAAAATACTATAATAGAAGCCACCGTTCTGAACATGCCTACACAACTTCGGGAGATGTTTGCTTACATCTGTGTTTTCGGCCCACCTACTAATCCCCTAGAGTTGTGGAATGAGTTTAAGGAACATTTTTTAAAAGACTACTGTCACAGATACCACAATAACACAGAAGATTGCATCAATTGTGAAGGCTACGCTATGAAAAATGTAAAGATGTGCTGCTAATCCATGGGAAGTCTTTTGATGATTTCAATTTACCATGAACAGCAAATAAAAAAAGTCAGCCTCAAGAGGACTACGATAAGGAATATGAGTTGACAAGGGCTGCAGAGATGTAAGAAACTCTGAATCAGGAGCAATGTTTTGCCTACGAGGCCATAGTTCAAGCTTTACAAGACACCACATTAACACCTAAGTGCTTCTTTATTGATGGCCCCGGTGGCAGTGGAAAAGTCTACCTATACCATCTACTCATACATTATGTACGAGGACAAGAAGACGTTGTCTCACCTGCAGCCACAACAGGAATAGCAGCTAACTTGCTACGAGGAGGACGAACAATGTACTCTCTCTACGGCATACCAATTCCTATCAACGAAACATCTGTTTCCAGGATTAAAAGTGATACCAACGCCGCCAAAAAGTTACAACATACTAAACTTTTTATCATTGATAAAAGCCATGCTTTGAATGTCATTGATAGACTTCTACGTGATGTCATGACAACACATGTTGCTGACAAAAATCAAGTACCCTTTGGTGGTAAAGTTTTCGTTTTTGGAGGAGACTTCAGACAATGCCTTCCTGTATTTGCTAATGCCACAAGAACAGAAATTGTAGACTCCTGTGTTAAATATTCAAAACACTGGAAAAACTTTATAAGACTGCCGCTATTCAACAACATGCGCTCCAGTGATCCAGAATACAACAGTTGGTTGCTTAAACTAGGAAATGGTGAGTTGTCAAACGAACACAACCTTGGAGATGATGTCATAGAAATTCCTCCTGACAAAAATTACCATAAATGCCAATGACAAAGACAGTGTTAACACTGCAGCCTCACATGCAATACTCTGTCCAAAAAATGAGGATGTACGCCTTCTCAACTCTCAAATAATGGATAGAATGAGTGGCGAGTACGTTGTATAAACAAGCGACGATTCTGTGGATGCTGATAACGATGATGAACGTGAACAGTACCCGGTGGAATTTTTAAATTCTCTGACGTCATCGGCAATGCCATCACATCGGCTCCAACTTAAAATTGGCACAATTGTCATGCTACTGCGAAACCTCAATACCAACCAAGGTCTCTGTAATGGAACTCGGCTGATTGTCACTGCCTTACACCCCAACATCATACAGGCTAAAGTGATTACTGGATCAGGCGAAGGGGACATTGTATTTATTCCACGCATTGATTTGTGTCCTTCTGACACTAGGTTACCCTTGAAATTAAGAAGACGACAGTTTCCAGTCAAACCTGCATTGGCAATGACTATTAACAAATCCCAAGGACAGACCCTCAATCGAGTGGGTATTTATTTCCCTGAACCAGCCTTTGGACATGGACAGCTATACGTTGCTTTCTCCAGAGTGAAGCAACGCTCCCATGTCAAAGTGAAATTTATACACCACTTCAAGGAAAATTGTTATGTAATAGTGATAACATTTTTACAAGGATTGTTGTTTATAAAAATGTTTTAAATTAATCCATTTAACTTGTAATATGATTAATAGATATCGTGTATGATTTATAGGTAGATGATGGATAAATATCACATAGATATACATAGTATAATAAATAGAAAGATATTTTATATATACATACATATGACATAGACATAGATAGGTATATAGATAGATGCACATACACATAAATAGATGTTTCATAGCTATGAGATAGATATAGATAGATTGTGTGACAGATATTTAATATTGTAAGGTGATCACAGGGGAGATATGTGTCATCCAGTTTGTAAAACTTGGTGATATGAACCAGGATTTAATGCTCCAGTGTCACAGATGCTGAGAGACTTAAATTAACTTTAACAGGGCTTGTTTTTTTGTGAACAGCTAAAGAGATGGGCGGGATGGTTGTTCACCATATCTCCACCTCAGGGTGTGGCCCATAGAGATATATAGATATAGACATACATAGATAGATAAATAGATAGCTAGATAGATATGAGATACATAAATAGATGATAGATACATATGAGTTACATCGATGATAGAGACATACATAGATGAGAGATAGATAGAAATGACATACATACATTAAATATAGATTGAGACACATAGACAAATAACAGATGATAGAGACATAGATAGATGATAGATCAATATAAAATACATATATAATAGATACAGGGATAGATAGACATAGATTATAGAATAAAATGTGTTTTTTGTCCTTATGTGGATACATTGTAAATTAAAGCACCTTTGTCATAAATTTTTCCATGTTAATAAAATGTTACCTTTACCTACTTTGCTTTCATTTTAACACAGGGAGAGGGATGAGTGCACATAGGAAAGAGGACACACAGGGGGGAGACAGCTCAAACGAAAGAACAAATGAGGGAAGAAGACAGCACTGAGGAGGAGAGAGAGAGCAGACAAGGGGGATAGGACATGCGGTGCACAGGTCAAAGAAGAGATCACATGAGAGGAGAAGACAGCAGATGGGGGAGAGAGTGGATAGGTGGGTGAGCACATGGGGGGGGGGAGAGATTCTCAATGCTGCAAAGCCTGCCCCCATCATGACATTACCGCCCTCCCGATGCGATAGCATCAGGTCTCCATCTAGTAATTATATATTATTTTAAACCTGTGTCCGTCCTTCATCCATCAACTCATATGAAAGTCGTTGTTTGTTCTATGGGGTTTTGGAGGGAGAGGAGGCAACTGGTGATATCATTTTGGTGTCGCTGCAGTCTCACACTGACCTGAAGGATCATATTGACAACTATTAACGTTGAAACCAATATCCTTCCCACCTTGCTTGCCAAAGAAACAAAACAAACGAAAATAAGAGGCATTGCGTTTATTTACTCCATGTTTTAATTGCACTGTGGGGAAGGGACACCATTTTAATTTTTACCTCAGTTATTAGGCAAGATAAAATTAGAATTAGACTTACCAGTAATTTGGTTTCTAATAACCCACCACTACAGCACCACAGCAAGATATCACCACCTGTAATAGCCTAGGGACAGTAAACACAAAGAGGTCAAAAAGCCCCTCCCACATCCTCTCTCCAGGGTTATTATAAAGGACCATAAGAGTATGAATGCTTCAAATTATGTTTATTTTCACCTGATTGAAAGTAATGCAATAAATAATTGAGCAAGGCGAGGGAATTACCTGTGCTGTCATGGTGGGTTATTAGAAACCAAATTACCGGTAAGTCTAATTCTCTTTTCTCCAATTACCCCCATGGACAGTGTCAGGCAAAATGTATTTTTGTCCTAGTTTTAAAAATGTTAAAAGGACAGCCAGAGATGTCTTAAATCTCCACCCCCTGCTCATTTGGAAGAGACCTAGATAGAACTCACTCTTGCTTTCCCCCAAACCAGGAATTTTTATGACCGCCATAAAGCCTCAGCAAAGAACAAGCATTCTGGTCTAAACTGGAAATCCCCTCCAAAATCCTATTGTCTAACTGTACAAACTTTTAATGTCGATTTTAATAATGCCCATGACTGTCACAAACACAGGGACCACATTTTTGAGATGTTCACCTTTTTCCAATTGTGATGGTGTGGTTTTCGTGGCTGGAAGACCACCAGGAACCTGGGAAATGGGTTCTGAGCTTCTGAGCTTCTGAGCATCATAGAGATATCATATTTGATATCCATTTTCATGAATAGTGATGACGGCAAACATGATGTCTCCATCTTGGATGTGGGACCCCCCCCAAACCAAGATATGAAATCTGAAGGATTTTTATGTCTTGTGAGGTAAACAACATAGGTGTGTTCTAGTGTTTTGGCCCCTTACTAAAAACCAGAACGGCCATTTTACTTCATTCTTACCCCGGAACGTCAGACGCATGCATTCCTCGCTGCATGGAGGAATCACATCTAATTTCCGGGGAGCCGTCCCCCCTACAGAATCTGAGACCATCACCTCGTGACGCAGGTTTTGCTATTATTTACCCCTTTTATTTTAATAACTGTTTATGCATATATGTAAATTGTCTCTTTTATAATATCTTGTATATCTTTTATAAACACTGCCCACTTTGGGGAGTAAATCATTATTATTTACCAGCTTCGTTCTTCTTGTCCTATGTCGTGCAAACACGTTCCTCACCCGCTAATTCACGTTACCTAACGGGTATCCGATCCACCTGTTAAGCGATCGGTGGTGGCAGTATACCAGTATTTATGTGATATTGTGGTTTGAGGGTGACTGGACGGAGGTATATATACGTTCCTGGAAGGAACTGGTGGTATATATACATTCTGTCACATCACGTGCCACAATAGTTGACATAAATTAGAGCAGCTGCGCCCGTGCTTATCCTCGGTCAATACCGTGTCTGACCAGCAGGATAAGGGGGCGCCAGAGGGCTGCAAGGTCTGACCAAGTGTTTTTCGTGACAGACAGCACCACAGGAGGAATACCAAAACGAATGTTTAACCCCTTTACGACATAGGGCGTATTAATGCGTATCTGTGCCCTGGGCCTTATGGACCAGATAGGTATTAATACGCCCTATCTTTAATGCGGCACCGCGACCGAAGTCGCACTGATAGCATTAAAATTCCGGTGCCATCTTACCTTAGGGCAGATGGCGCCGGCATCTGGGGGGGTGTCGCCGCCCCTTTCCACCCACGATCGCTGTGATTGGCTGTTCAATTCTGAACAGCCAATCACAGCATTTCTCACTGTTTTCGGCAATCAAAATGCCGGAAACAGTGATGTGCAGCCTAGGATCAGTGCTCCTAAGAGCACCGATCCTAGGCTGTTGCCTAGTATCCCCAGCCCTCTCCCCAAACTGCTAGGATCGGTGCGATCGCCGATCTAATCGATCGCACCGATCACAGCGGGACCGCACGGTAACAGGGCGGTCACGGGGCGGTGACAGGCTTGTGACCTGCCTGTCACCTCCGCATGACCCCCTGTGATGTTATAGAAGCCCCAGCCAGCTCTGATTGGAGCGATGGATGATGACATTGATCGCTCCAATCAGAGTACCTGAACACAGGTGACAGGGCGGTCACAGGGCGGTGACCGGCTTGTGACCTGCCTGTCACCTCCCTGTGACCCCCTGTGGTGCGTGCCCAGGCCCCAGCCATCTCTGATTGGTGCGATCGATGTCATCATCGATCGCACCAATCAAAGTACCTGACCGGGAGGTGACCGGCCTGTGACCTGCCTGTCACCACCCTGTCACCCCCCTGTGACCGCCCTGCAGATCCTCACACTTGGTGAGGATTTCTACAGAGCGGTCACGTCTGATCTGCGCTGTGCTGGGCCTTGTAGTGCCACAGAATTTTCTGTTGAACTACAAGACCTTTCTATTACCTGCTCCAGTCGCTGCTGCTGCTCCGGCATCCTGCTGCGGTCTCCAGGGTCCTGGATCTCCTGCTCCGGCGTCCTGCTGCGGTCTCCAGGGTCCTTGGTCTCCAGCTCCTTATCCTGCTGCTGTGTATCCTGCTCCAAAGCCTCTTCCAGAACCTGCTGCTGATCCTGCTGAAAGAAGAACAGAGAAGACTTTGGTAAGACCATCTCTGTTCTCCCCTCATCCACCCCTCTCCCCCCCTCCTCCTCTCCCCCCCTCCTTTTACCCCCAATCCTCCTCCCCCCCCAGTTTTTTTTTTTTCGTGCATCCTGATCAACGTCCATGCTCGCTGCTTTTCAGGACTTTTTCTTGTCCCTGTCAATTCCCCCCACCACATCCGCGCACACACCCAGCAGCTGCCGAGAGTTGATTGGTGACATAGTTCACCGATCTGCACTCGTGCTCGTTGTTTGCACCACCTACGGTAGTTCCTTTTTTTCTCTTTTTTTTTCAGAAAAAAAAAGTTCACACCGAGCACACTGACACACACACACTCTAAATAAAGTACTGACACACACGCACCACATACACGAGAAAAAAAAAATGTCCGGCTCATCCCAAACTCGCTATTCAGCGGAGGAGGCATACGCTATTGTTGCCACTGAGACTGACAGCGAGGGCGAGGATCCCACATTTCTTTACTTTTCCGACGCCTCATCGTCCTCCTCTTCTTCCTCCTCTTCCTCCTCAGGTGCTGCTGGACCGCCCCGCAGTCTTCGCAGGAGAGAAGATGTTCCAGCGCCCCCCACTACTGACCCCATATGGACCTCGCCCCCCCAAAAATTTTGAGCCACTGATTCCTGATTTCGTGGCGGAATCAGGAATCAAGCTTGACACCACCAGCCTCACAGAAATAGACTTTTTCAAAGTATTTTTCTCTGAGGATTTTATAAACCTCATGGTGGGCCAAACTAATTTGTATGCTCATCAATTTTTGGAACAAACCCTCTCTTCATTATTTTCTAACTGGTCTCCTGTAGACGCAGAAGAAATGATGAAGTTTTGGGGCCTGGTCCTTCATATGGGGATCCTGAAGAAGCCAGAGGTTCGGCAATACTGGAGTGTTGACGTTTTGTATAACACTCCAGTGTTCCGAATGGTCATGACCCGGACACGTTTTGAGGCCATCCACAAGTTCTTGCATTACCAAGATAATGCAAGGTGTCCTGCACGCGATGACCCGAACTTTGATCGTCTTTTCAAAGTTCGGCCGGTCATTGAGCATTTCAACAACAAGTTTGGTGAAGTGTACGTGCCCCAAAGGGACATCTGCGTGGATGAGTCCTTCATTTCTTTTAAGGGGTGGCTTGGATTCCGGCAGTACCTGCCCAGTAAAAGGTCCAGGTACGGGATCAAGCTGTATAAACTTTGTGAGAGTACCTCAGGGTACACTCACAAGTTTAGAGTTTATGAAGGGAAGGATTCCCGGATTGAACCCCCTGAATGCCCCCCTGTTTTGGGAGTGAGTGGGAAAATTGTATGGGACTTGGTGCACCCACTGCTGGATAAAGGTTATCACCTGTACGTGGATAACTTTTATACAAGTATCCCGCTCTTCAAGTCCCTCTCTGCGCGACATACCGCAGCTTGCGGTACTGTCCGCAAAAATCAGAAAGGCTCCCAAAGACACTAATTGGGCAGCTGCTCAAAAGGGGTTAGAGCAGAGCCCAATGTAGCGACCACCTGTTGGTGGTCAAGTACTAGGACAAGAGGGATGTCCTTCTCTTGACCACCATACATGGTGATGGCAGCACCCTCAGCACTGTAAGAGGTTCCACTACACAGGTCGCCAAACCAGACTGTGTAGTGGGGTACAACAAGTACATGGGGGGAGTTGATCTTTCCGATCAAGTCCTCCAGCCGTACAGTGCTTTGAGAAAGGCCAAGGTATGATATATGAAGCTGGCCGTGCACATTGTTCAGATGGCAATGCACAACGCTTTCCTCCTGTCAAAATATGCAGGCCAAGACTTCTGCGTCGTACCTTCACTTCCAGGAGACAGTTATCAAGGCCCTGATATTTGGCAGTGGTGGCGGAGCGGGCCCGACTACTTCTGGAACTGAAGGACCTCGAATTGTACCGGGCCAGCATTTCCCAGGGCAGATCCCTCACAGCGGAAAAAAAGGTAAGACACAAAAGAAGTGCCGAGTGTGTTACCGAAGGGGAATACGCAAGGACACCATTTACCAATGTGACACCTGCCCCGACAAACCTGGCCTCTGCATGAAAGACTGCTTCAAAAGGTACCATACTTCCATGGACTATTGAATTAATTTCTGACGTATGAAAACCTGACGAACACTACACAGCTAACGTAGTGTTCGTCAGGTTGTCATACTTCAGTTGTGTAGTGTTTGTCAGGTTGTCCTACACAACTGGCGTATAACACTACATTATAAAATTCACAAATCAGGTATCCGTTCCAAAAAGGGGGCACTTGTTGGGCATTTCCACTGTTTAGGCACATCAGGGGCTCTGAGAATGTGACATGACGCCTGCAGACCATTCCATCAAAGTCTGCATTCCAAAGCGTCACTCCTTCCCTTCCGAGGCCTGACATGCGCCCAAACAGTAGTTTTCTCCAACACATGGGGTATCAGCGTACTCAGGAGAAATTGCACAACAACTTTTGGGGTCCAATTTCTCCTAGTACCCTGGTGAAAATAAAAATATTGCAGCTAAAAGCTTTTTTGTGGAAGAAAAATGATTTTTTTTTCACGGCTCTACGTCATAAACCTTTGCAAAACACTTGGGGGTTAAAAGTGCTCACCACACATCTAGATAAGTTCCCTGAGGGGTCTAGTTTCCAAAATGGGGTCACTTGTGGGGGAGCTCCAATGTTTAGGCACACAGGGGCTCTCCAAACGCGACATGGTGTCCGCTAACAAATTGAATGGAAAATCGGCTCAAATTGTTAGCGGACACCATGTTGCGTTTGGAGAGCCCCTGTGTGCCTAAACATTGGAGCTCCCCCACAAGTGACCCCATTTTGGAAACTAGACCCCCAAAGGCACCTATCTAGATGCATAGTGAGCACTTGGAACCCCCAGGTGCTTCCCAAATTAATCCGTAAAAATGAAAAAGTGGAAAAAAACCACTTTTTTATTTTTACGGATTAATTTGTGAAGCACCTGGGGGTTCCAAGTGCTTACTATGCATCTAGATAGGTGCCTTGTTGGTCTAGTTTCCAAAATGGGGTCACTTGTGGGGGAGCTACAATGTTTAGGCACACAGGGGCTCTCCAAACGCGACATGGTGTCCGCTAATTATTCAAGCAAATTTTACAATCAAAAAGTCAAATGGCGCTCCTTCCCTTCAGAGCCCTGCCGTGCGCCCAAACAGTGTTTTTTCCCCACATATGGGGTATCTGCGTGCTCAGGGGAAATTGCACAACAAATTTTGGGGTCCATTTTTTCTTGTTACCCCTGCGAAAATAAAAAAAAATTGGGTCTAAAGTAACATTTTTGTGAAAAAGTTAAATGTTCATTTTTTCTTCCACATTCTCAAAATTCCTGTGAAGCACCTGAAGGGTTAATAAAGTTCTTGAATGTGGTTTTGAGCACCATGAGGGGTGCAGTTTTTAGAATGGTGTCACTTTTGGGTATTTTCTGTCATAAAGGCCTCTCAAAGTGACTTCAAATGTGATGTGGTCCCTAAAAAATGGTTTTGTAAATTTTGTTGGAAAAATGAGAAATCGCTGGTCAACTTTTAACCCTTATAGCTCCCTAACAAAAAAAAAAATTTTGGTTCCAAAATTGTGCTGATGTAAAGTAAACATGTGGGAAATGTTATTTATTAACTTTTTTGTGTGACATATCTCTCTGATTTAAGGGCATAAAAATTCAAATTTTGAAAGTTGCTAAATTTTCACCAAATTTCCATTTTTTTCACAAATAAATGCAAGTGATATCGAAGAAATTTTACCACAATCATGAAGTACAATATGTCACGAAAAAACAGGCTCAGAATCAGGGGGATCCATTCAATCGTTCCAGAGTTACCTCATAAAGTGACAGTGGTCAGAATTGTAAAAATTGGCCTGGTCATTAACGTGCAAACCACCCTCGGGGGTAAAGGGGTTAAGGAGAGATAATAGCCTGGAGAACTTTTCTCCCAAAGGCCAAATCTTTAACAGACATTAAGTCTAGTCTGTAATGTTTGGAGAAGGTACGGACTAGTGATGAGCGAGTGTATTCGTTACTATTCGCTATTCGCACGGATAGTACGGTATTCGGGTTACTCATTATATTGCGAGTATTTGTGTACTCGCCTCGCTATATTCTGATGTTCACCCCTGCAGTTTTGGCGCCTCCTTTGCAGTCACTAAACGTACTGGGCTTCTTAACCAATCACAGTAATGCCGCAGACATCTTGGTTGTGGCATTACTGTGATTGGCTGGCCACCCAGCATCATAGGGTCTATTCAAGCCCTGTCGTCGCCATTTTGTGCACATTGCATCTGGAGCCTGCATTCTATAAGCACGCGGAGAGATTGCTGAGCTGCTAGGGAGAGTGTTTAGGCCTCTTGATAAAACAAAAGCCCTTGTAAGGGCTACCTGCAGTGTGTATACTAGTTATGTGTTGAAAGGAGCCGCTCACTAGCTCCATAATACCATCAAAAAATAGCTCTTTTCAGAGGTGAAGACACACAACAAAGTCAGAGTACAAGGAGGGAGAGATTGTGTATTAGGTAGGGAGTGTATTAGCTAGTGTTCTTCCAGTGTCCATATTAAAACTGCTCTTGTCAGAGGTAAAGCAATATTTTTCCAGCACACACAGAAGTAGCATTTTGTGCTGCCTTTTTTTATTTTTTAACACCGGTCTATTTTCCCTGTAGTTTTAAGGATCAGAGCCTGACAAATTAGTCCACTTAAAAAAGCGTTTTGTGCCCTACACAAAGCAGTAGTCCAAACATCTCCTACTGCCTGCTACAAAGCACTCACCAGGCCATTTTCCCCACTGTTTTTGGGGTGTCAGCCTGCCTTCTGTCCATATTAGTCCACTTAAAAAATCATTGAGTGCCCTGCACAAAGCAGTAGTCCGAACATTTCCTACTGCCTGCAACAAAGTACACACCAGACCATTTTCCCCGCTGTTTTTGGGGTGTCAGCCTGCCTTCTATCCATATTAGTCCACTTAAAAAATCGTTGAGTGCCTTACACAAAGCAGTAGTCCAAACATTTTCTACTGCCTGCTATAAAGCACGCACCAGCCCATTTTAACCACTATTTTGGCTGTGACAGCTAGCTTTGCTTGTGCCATCAACATCTGAAAATCTGTCAACAAAACCCAAAATGCCAAAAAAGCCTGTTATTAAGGGACGTGGACATGGACGTGTTGTTGTCAGTGGTGCGCGAGAAGGCACTCAGTCTATGTCAGGTCAGAAGCAGCTTGATGTATCCACTATGTTCCTGGAAAAAGTTCCCGGTCTGGAACGTAAAAGTGTGTGGAAGCCAGAAGAGCGAGAGCAGATTCTGTCTTGGATAGCAGACAAGGCCTCTACGCATTTGTCAAGCAGCAACAAATCTTCCACGACCACACAGTCTACTGTGGATACACAGAAGGCTGGCCCATCCAATCCTGAAGCTGGTTCTCCTTCCTCCAGCCATTATCAGTCACAGGAGACATATGACCCCAAGCTTGGCCACTCCAAGGATCTGTTTGTTGCGTATCCTTTAGGCTCTGGACTATTACCGTGCAGCATTGAAGAGGGACAAGAGGAGGTGGAGTGCATTGATGCCCAAAGTGAGAACTGGGTCAACTGTCCCCAAGAGCACCCCCGCTGTGCGCCAAGTCAGGGCAAGGGGGCGTTCAGCTGCTGTTTGGAATTTTTTTTTCTGAAAGTCCTTCAGAGAAAAACATGGTTTGGCAGATGCTACAGACTACACAGACTACAAAGTTGAGCAGGGGCCAGGGCAAAGGCAACCTAAGCATCACTAGTATGCGAAACCACATGGCAGCCAAGCACCCCAGTAGGTGGACAGAACACCAGGGTACCAAACCTGCGTCCGCGGGTCAAACCAATGCCATGTCGCCTGGGCTATGTCCTTCAGAATCTGCTGTTCAGGAAGCAGGCGCTCATACCTTCTGCCCACAAGCTGCGGTGGCTCACACACAACAAACATCAACCACATCCACTTCCTTGTCCCAGCAAAGCGTCCAATTGTCCGTGCCTGAGAGCTTGGAAAGAATGCGTAAATGCCCAGCCATGCACCCACAGGCACAAATACTAAACTCGCAGATTGCCAAATTGCTAGCTGTGGAGATTTGCCGTTTAGGTTTGTGGGAACACAGTCTTTCCGTGATCTTTTGTCTGTGGCTGACCCACGATACAGTGTTCCCAGCCACCACTATTTTACCCGGTGAGCCTTTCCTGCGTTACACAAGCTTGTGTTAAACAATCTGAACCGCGCTCTCACCAATGCTGTAACTGGGAAGGTTCACCTAGCAGCAGACACCTGGACAAGTTGTTGTGGACAGGGATGATACATTTCTGTCACGGCACACTGGGTGAACCTGGTGGAGGGTGGGACAAAGGCGCAAACTGGAACATCACACATCCTACCCATGCCAAGAATAGCGGGCCCAACTTCTGTCAGGGTTTCCGCCTCTTCATATTCCACTTCCTCTCTCCCCTCCTCCTGCTACTCAGCCTCTGCTGAATTACCCTCCCCATCACTGCCAAGCTATGACCAGTGCAGCAGCGCATCGGCAAAGCGGCAACACGCTCTGCTGAAGCTGATCTGTTTAGGTCAGAACCACACACTGCAGCAGAGCTGTGGCAAGCTTTAAAACAACAGACCGATCAGTATCTCTCCCTGCTGCACCTTCAACCCGGTCTGGTCATCTGCGATAATGGGCGTAACCTGGTGGCGGCTTTAAAGGTCGGCAAGCTGGTACACGTGCCATGCATGGCTCACGTGCCGAACCTAGTTGTTCAGAAGTTTCTGAAAACTTACCGTGACTTGCCGTACCTAATTGAAAAGGTGCACCGTATTAGCGCCCATTTCCGCCATTCCTCTACCGCTTTAGCTGCTCTTACAGCGCTGCAAAAGCGCTTGAATTTGCCAAGTCACCGACTCATTTGCGACCTGCCCACGCGGTGGAACTCCACCTATCATATGTTGGCGAGGATTAGTGAACAGCAGAGGGCAGTAGCTGAATACCAGCTTCAGCATGCCGGTCAGACTGAGAGTCAGCCACCACACAACAACTGTCGAGTGGGTGTGGATCGCTGACATTTGTGAAGCTCTTGAGAACTTTCAGTACTGCACCAACCTCGTGAGCGGTGATCAAGCTATTATCAGAATAACCATCCCGCTGCTGTGTCTCTTGAAACAATCACTGCATAATCTCAAAGAGGAAGCTTTGAGTGCCCAGCATGTTGGTATGGAGCCAGATTTCCCAATGGGTGTTACTACCCAGCCCAGCCAATATTCTGAGGCAACAATGGGTGATGAGGAGGAAGATGAGGAGGATGAGGAGGGAGAGGACTTGTTTTTCTATGCTACAGAGGGGACACCCAACCCAAGCTTCATGTCTGTCCAGGCTGGATGGGCTGGAGAGGAGGACGAGGAGGAGGAGGAGGTGAGGCAGCATGAGGAGAGGATGGGTAATTTTTCTACTGTTGGGGACACAGAATATTTGCCTTTTTGCAGCTTGGCCCACATGGCACAGTTCATGTGTAACTGTCTGTGGCAAGCCCCTCGTGTGATACACATTTTATC
Organism: Phyllobates terribilis; assembly: GCF_046119375.1. Lineage (NCBI taxonomy): Eukaryota > Metazoa > Chordata > Amphibia > Anura > Dendrobatidae > Phyllobates > Phyllobates terribilis. Next base: position 10,190,230 of record NW_027362765.1, read on the forward strand.
CAACAACTTTATACTGGTTGGCCACCTTTCTCGATCCACAGTACAAGGAGAAATTTCCTTCTCTCCTTTCGGAGTCGACAAAGAGTTTTACAATGGAATCGTTCAAGAGGGCTGTTATAGATCAGTTGCTGAAAACCTCACCCTCAGACGATGCTGGTGGCAGAGGTACCAGCTCTTTTCAACACCAAGGGATAATGGGGAGAGACACAAACACCAGCTCCAACAGAGTTGGGGGGAAAATGTGCACAAATTGGTCAATTTTCAATAAACCAGCACAATAGCAAGGGTTATCTGTGCCTGTAACAATGCCAAAGAGGGATAAGTTGCAGAACATGATCAAGGGTTACTTAAGTGACCATACGTGTGTCCTTTCTGACACTTCAGTTCGATTTTAATTATTGGGTGTCTAAGCTGAACACTTGGCACGACCTCTCTTTATATGCCTTGGAAGTGCTGGCCTGCCAGGCTGCTAGTGTGGTGTCTGAGCTTGTTTTCAGTTCCGCTGGGGCAATCATCACTGATCGGCGCACACGCCTCTCCACGGAAAATGCATAGAGACTTACTCTTATTAAATTCAACAAGGACTGGATTTCTCCACAGTTTGCAATCTCTCCAGATGACAGCAAGCCAACCTAAATTCACCAAAAATGCAGATTCATGCTACTGCTGTTAACGTCACCCCCTTTCCATAAAAACCCGTTTCCTTCCTTCGTCAACCGTAACTCAGCCCATAGGGCTAATTTTTACAAACCCTATGCACATTGTGCAGTGGACAAACCAGGACAGTATACCTACTCTAGCCTAACTACTATTTGTGATTGGAGGCCCTTGGGATGGTGGCTACCTGTGTCAACCATGACTCAGCCCATATGGCTAATTTTTACAAACCCTATGCACATTGTGCAGTGGACAAATCTGGAATGTACAGTGATCCTACCAAACTAATATTTGTCATTGGAGGCCCTTGTCACAGGTTGTGCCACATTGTGACTGAGATAGGGAATACATATTCAATAGAAATGTACGGTCAGTCACCCTATTTGGCTAAAAACATGCATGGCTTGTGACACATTGCGACTGAGATAGGGGATACATATTCAATAGAAATTTACACTGACTATTGATGACCGACTGATGGCCCTCTGAAAACTTGAATTGAGGGCCACAACTACTAAAGTACTCCATCGTAGATAATGTTTGACAAGGGAGGCCCTTGTCATGGAATCTCCCTGCTCCTATGACACAACCCCCAGGAGTAATTTTTGGAAATACGATGCGCATTCTGCACTGGACCAAGTAGTACAATATCAAGAAGTCTTCTCTTCCTATATAATCTGGGGAATATTGACAATCAAAATCTCTGAGCCATTTGGAGAAGCTTCTCCAACCCATCCTGGAGGGGGTCACCATATATCCTTTGTCCATTGACTTGCACAAGTGATATATTTGAGCTCATCATCCAGTTGACTAGTGCAGCTTTAGTTTTCCAGTTCACTGAGTTCAGCCATACCTGAGGATCGCAGGCCGCACTCACTGCTACCTTCTAGTACTCCATGTCTCTTGGCCTTTTTCTCTGTAGTCTCTGCCCTTAAATGAGTTAAATAATAGAGTGAGGACCCTACTATATGAATAAGTGAGGGCACTCTGAAATGTACACAAGAGGGACCTCCAAAATCTCTAGAGGAGGGCACTTCAAAATGTATGTTACAGGGCCACACGAGGGCTCTCACAAAACTCCACTTTCCTGCCTCCTGAAGAGCCTCTGAACACTTGAATTTAGGGCCGCAGTATCACATGGTGGTGGAGGAGGAGTAGGAGGAGGAGGAGGGTCAAGCCCAATGCTACAATGAGCACATTGTAAACTACTATGGAATATGTATTCCACTATCTGAGTGTCAATGATGGAGGGACCGCCCAAATATCTAAGTAACAGCTGTCCCTCCAAAACGCATGTTACAGAGCCACCTGAGGCCTCTCAGGTCAAAGATCAACATCCCTACTAGTACGTTCTAGCTGTGCTTGTAAAGTGCTGGGGCATAGCTAACTAAAGGTGATGTATGACAGAGGGACCTACAAAATATATAAGTCAGGACCCTCCCAATTGTAAAAGGTGAAAAAAAGCCACAACAGTATGTGTGAACAAAGGCTAAAAGGGATATTTTTTTTGTTTCTCTGGTTTATTTAGCCTTATATACAAGTGATTGTGCAGGAAAAACTGTTTCTTAACCTTTTTGGTCTGTTAAATGCAATTTAGGTTAGGTTTGGTAGTTGTTCTTGTGTGTCTGTAAAAGTGGAGTAATACTGCGACAAACTTATTCCCAGAAACCATATGCGAGTCAGAAATGCATGCAGGCACATTCTCCAGGCTCTTCCCATTCTGTTTCATCACTTTCCCATCCATTTCAGCCTTTTCCTCAGGCCCACAGACCACTTTTTAGGGTCCAGCAGAAAATTACTCGCATTTCCCATTGACTCACATTGTACTCGCTATTGTGAACGAATACACGATTATTACAAAGTACTCGTTACGAGTATAGCGATTACGAATATTACGGTACTCGCTCACCACTAGTACGGACCTCTGCAGATCTGCTCAATGGAAGCGCTAGCTTTCTCAACCCAGGAGATCGATGTTGCTCTAGTGAAGTGAGCCGTAAGTCTCACCGGAGGTGAGAGGTTCTGGATCTGATATGTTTCGATAATCGTTCTTTTGATCCAGTTGGCAATAGTGATTTTGGATGTTTTCTTCCCTTTATTCTAACTGTAGAGCTGGATAAACAGATTCTGGTCTTTTCTCCACAGCTGCATCTCCTGGAGGTAATGAAGGACCACTCTACATACATCCAGAGAATGGAATTCTTCCTCCTTCTTGTTTGCTGGATTCTGACAGGAGGGGAGAATTATCTCCTGCGGCCTGTGGAACTCTGAGACCACTTTGGGTAGGAACAATGGGTCAAGACAATAAGTCTGTCTTTTAGGATTCTCAAGTATGGTTCATTGATTGAGAGGGCCTGAAGTTCACTCACTCTTCTGGATGTAGTGATCACTACCTGAAAGGCTGTGTTTCAGGACAGTTTATCCAGCTTTATTGATAAAGGTTCCAATGGTGGAAGAGTCATCCCTTTAAGGACAATATGAAGGTCCAGAAGGGGAGTAGGTTGGTCACTCTAGGACGAAGACGGGAAGCTGCAGTTATGAATCTCTTCACCCAATGATGGTCGGCCAGGCTCAGATCAAAATAAGAACTTAATACTGCCACCTGAACCTTGGGGTTGCTAGGTTTGAGATCCTTTTCTAGGCCCTCGTGCAAGAAATTTAGAATCTGAACAATGTTTGGTTGGTGGGGGTCTGGAAGATCAGGTGCACACCATGAATGAAAGTTTTCCATATTTTATGATATATGGTATTCGTCACTTCTGGAGAGTTCCAATGACTATCCGCGAGGCCCTTGGTTTTCGAAATTGCGAATTCAGAAGCCAGGCAGCCAGACATAGACTTCCAGGGTCTGGGTGGCAGATTGGCCCCTTGTTAAGGAGGTCTCCGATTGTGGAAGAATCAGGGGACCATCTATACTCCGGTTGCTTGAGGTGCCGAACCAGCTACTCTTCGGCCACAGCGGTGCTACCAGGATTACCTTTGCCCTTTCGGTTCTTATTTTTTGTAGTGTCCTTGGTAGGAACGGAACCGAAGGGAAGGCGTATGCCAGTTTGAATCTCCACTGGTGGGCAAACCCGTACTTGCCTAGACAGGCATCGTTTGGATTAAAGCAGAAGTACCGATTTACTTTTGCATTCTGGTGCCCTGCAAAACGACCTACCTCTGGACAGCCACACATTCTGGTTAGCATTTGAAAGACTTCTGAATTTAGAGCCCATTCTCCTGGATAAATATCTCTCCTGTTCAGTAAATCGGCCTGAATGTTGACTGAGCCTCTAATGTGGAGAGCTGATAGGAAGAGAAGGTGTTCTTCTCCCCAGGAGAATAGTCTCGCCGAGACTGTTTTCAGGTCTTCGAGTCATGCGCTTCCCTGATGGCAGAGGTGATCAACTGCAGTCATATTGTCTGAGTAGACTTTTACGTGGGTGTCCTGAATCAATGATGTTGCTGATTTGAGTACTTCCTCTACTGCCTTCAGCTCCTTGAAATTGAAGGATTGTTGGCTAATCTCTCTTGACCAGAGTCCCTGTAAGGAAGTTTGGGCAAACCATAGCCTCCCATCCTCTTTTGCTGGCATCTACTTTTATAGTTATTAGAGGGTACAGGATCTAGGGAACTCCTCTCTTCATGTTCTCTGGACTGAGTGACCAGGATAGAGAGGCTTTTACCTGCTAAGGTACTGGAATATTTCTGTCTAGGGATTCTGGTGACCCATCCCAATTTGTAAGAATATAGGTTTGCAAGGTTCTGGTGTGTGCTTGTGCCTAGGTTACCGCTTGGATGCAAGATATCATGGTGAAGAGGACTGACATAGCAAACCTCACTGACGTTAATTTTTAGCCTTGTAGGAAAGCTAGCCTTGATCTTAGCTGGATCTGTTTTTCTTTGGGTAAGAAAGATGTTTGTCTGTGAGAATCCAGTAGAACACCTTGGAATGTCTTTGCCGTGGAGGGATCCATGTCTGATTTTTGATGATTCACCAGCCATCCCAGTGATGTTAGAATCTGGGTTGTTGTTTGTAGATGTTCCTGAAGTAATGGTGCAGAGGGAGTGGGTAGACACGGGGTCTCCCGTGGGCATAATACTACTCAGACAACACAGGGTGAGGGTTAAACAGTATGGCAATACTTTATTGAACCACCAAACAGACAATAAACATATAGCATAGTCCCAGCAATACCCAAGATGGTGCAGATTACATTGTCTCACCCGTCAGATAATTCACTGGGATTAGAGCAGCTGCTCCGAGGTTTCCAAGGCCGACTACTCCCACCAGTGGCACCACGCTTTTGGCAGACACCCACAGAGATAATGTAACGACAAGCTTAGGAAACTGACAGTTCATTGAGGTACGTGGCCAGGAGACCCAAAGGACCCAACCTGGCTTCTCCGAACATATCCATGGAACCAGGTGACCGGATGGTCCCAAACTAGCTTTCTCTGAAAGTATCCATGGGTTCCAGGTGACCGAAGGGTCCCACCTGGCAACTCCAAACAACATCCATGGGACCAGGTGACCGCATTGTCCCAACCTGGTTTCCCCAAATGTATCCATGTATCCATTTTTTCTGTGATAGTCAATGGAGAAGATCTGTATTCCTCCAGCCAGGGCCATGGTCTCTGAAGCTGGCATCATGTAGAATCCAAATCTGTGCCCCTCTTGATGGAGCCATGTTGTCCGAAGTGTTGTTTTGGCAATTCACTCTGATTCTGAAGAGTCTCTCTGATTCTACTTGCAGAAAAATAGAAATCCCTTTTTATATTTACATCTGTGGCTCAGGTCATCATTCATAAGTCGGGGGGAGGTGGCAGGGGCTCATGTCTCATTGTTTGAGCATTTAATCAATTTGCATAGTTTGTCCTCCATTGCTCTGCAGAAAAAAAAACCAGCTGGCCAGGTACAATATGTAATCAGCATATTAGCAAAATCATTGTTCCATGACCCTGCATCTCTGTCCTCCACAAATAACAGACAATAAGATACAACAAACATTAACTGAAGTGTCAACATTCAGACAATATGACAAAGTCTCCTGACCTACTGAAAATAGACATCTGGATAATTAAGATTAAATTCTGTGTTGTCACAAGGAGCAACAAGAAGGACATTGTCGAGGTATGGTATTAAACAATTATTTTCTCTCCTGATGCAGGCCATGACTTCTGCCAAAATCTTTGTAAAGATTCGTGGTGCCAATGATAATCAAAATGGTACAACATTGAATTGGTAATGCACTACCTGTCTTCCCTGGGCAACCGCAAACCTCAAGAATTTCCGATATGTTGGGTGAATGGGGACATGATAATACGCGTCCTGTAAATCGATTGTTGCCATGGAAAAAGTCTTGTCCTATCAGGTTGTGAGGATCTGAGTTTGTGGGCTTTTAATAATCACCTACCCAGGTAAATGATGCAACAATATTTTATTCCTTTCATCTTTGGTAATTCAGCAATTCCAGGTAAATGTCCAAAATACAATTGTCTCAGTCCACAATACTCCATATGACAGATAAAACGATGGAAGCACAGGTATCCAGTAGCATGTTTATCCAGCCCAGCGGGGCAGCCACCAGGAATTTCAAGGCCCCGTACTGGCAAAATTTCTGGGCCCCATTGAGACTCCGCCCGGGCTCCACCCCAGCTCCGCCTCCACCCCTTGAACCTTCGACAGTCCCACTGCCTACTCTTGGAAAAACTCCACTTCCGCACCAGGTCCTCACCAACCACACATTAACAGTTCCCATCGAACAGCATATCACATACATAGCCAGCAGCATTTGTTTCGGTTAAAAGATTTTTTAAACAGCTACCACGACAAGGTAGACTCTTCTGGCCGGGTCCTACTTCTATTAAATATTTCTTATAATACACAATACTGTTTTTGATATATTTTTCTTTATGGGAATGTGTCACATACATTTTTTAAAAATGACCAATAATACCACATACAAGGGACAAATACCACCACACTATGACCATACCACATATTACCACCACATGGTGACCGGATAATAACACATACAAGGAACAAATACTGTCACACCATGACTAGACCATATTTTACCACCTCATTGTGACCAAATAATACCACATACAAGGAACAAATACCGTCACACAATTACCAGACCACATATTACCACATATGATGCATGCAGACTGTACCTTATCAGCCACCACCGCTCTCTAATCAGCATGTCTGTTTATCCATTTCTCTTACAGGTACCTGACTCAGCTTTTCCATCCTGATTTCCATGCCGATTTCTCTGTACCTCTCTGCTCCTATTTACTAATTGTATGTTCTTCAAGTAATACCAGCTACCCCCCACTTTCATTTATGACCTTATTTACTTAGCCTTTGACTATCCAGCATCTGTTTAAGCCTTAATCAGCTGATCAAGATGAGCACAGACCACACCCCTCTGGTTCACAGCTGAATGTATTTTGCTACATATATATTGTGGGCCAGAAGTCTGTTAGACTTTAGTCTGTGTCCATTGCTTAAGTGTGAGAAATATAAATTAATCCTGAATTTAACCTGAAGGGAACTGAAGGTAAGTGGATACTAAGTCACAGTAAACAATGTTTTTCTTTGTTTTCACTCTCATCCCCTTAATCCTTCACCTTTTCAAACCACCCCTAATCTCTACACCTAGTAATGAACTCTTCATCTCTCCCTCCATTCTCCCCACCCACCTCACCTCCTACTCAAAGCTATTCCTCAACATACAATCCTTTGTCTCCAAACACAGAAAGCCACCTCATGCCCTCTCCTGCTCCCACCTAATAACGCTTTCTCTGCTCCTCCTCACTGCCGGCGACATCTCTCCAAATCCTGGCCCTGCTCACCACATCCCTACAATCACTTCCACCTCCTACCCATGATCTATCCCAAACTCTCGTAACCCTTCGAACTTTATACCCATCTGCCCAGCTCCCGCTTCCCCAGTCCCTCTAACAGGAGCTCTATGGAACGCTCGCTCCATCTGCAACAAACTTTCCTACATTCACGATCTCTTCATCACTAACAAGCTTTCCTTCCTCGGCATCACTGAAACTTGGCTCACCCTCTCCGACACGGCCTCTCCTGCTGCACTTTTGTATGGTGCATTCCACCTTTCCCATACCCCCCACCCCACCAGCAAGCATGGTGGAGGAATAGGTTTCCTCCTATCAGATAACTGCTCCTTCACCCATATCCCACTGCTGCCCTCCATTACTCTCCCCTCTTTTGAAGTGCACTATGTGTGCATTTACTCCCCCTCCAACCTCCAACTGGCTGTCATTTACCGACCCCCAGGATCAACCACCACCTTCTTTGACCACTTCACCACTTGGCTACTTCATTTCCTCTCTGTTGACATCCCCACTATCCTCATGGGTGACTTCAACATCCCCATTGACACTTCCCTCTCAGCTGCCTCTAAGCTTCTATCCCTCACTTCCTCCTTCAGCATTACTCAGTGGTCTTCCGCACCCACCCACAAAGATGGCCACACACTGGACCTCATCTTCAACCACCTCTGTTCCCTATCTAACCTCTCTCTGACCACAACCTACTTACATTCTCTATCCTCTCCTCTCCAGGGCAATAATCAACACTCCACAAACTTGCATACCCTCGCAGAAATTTTAAACACTTTGACCTACATTCACTCTCTGAATACCTCCTCCCTCTCACAGACATTAGGTCCTTACATAATGCAGATGTTGCTGCCACTTTATACAACACCACAACAGCTGCAGCTCTCAATTCAGTCGCCCCCCTCACCCATACCAAAGCTCGCTCATTCAACAGACAACCCTGGCACACCAGCCTAACTAAAGAACTGCGACGGGCCTCTAGGGTTGCTGAATGTAGAATTCTCTCCTCCGTCCCCCAGTGCCTCCTCCCTCTCCTTTTATTTTAGCCGAAGACTTTTCCTCAATCTTGAAGCAGAAGATTGATACCATCAGACAAAGCTTTTGCCTAAAGTCCACAGAGCCCCTCCCCACACCTACTCAACCCTCCTCCTCCAAAACCACCTTCTCCACCATTACGGAAGATCAACTTTCCCCTTTACTCTCCAAATCACACCTCACCACCTGTGAACTTGACCCAAACCCATCCCAAACCTTACCACTATCTTCATCCCAACCCTAGCCCACCTCTTCAACCTGTCACTAACAACTGGTGCTTCAAACATGCCTCAAATCACACCCATCCTCAAAAAGCCCTCCCTTGACCCATCCTCTCTGACTAGCTATCGCCCCATATCACTTCTCCCATATGCCTCAAGACTACTGGAACAACACATCCATTCTGAACTGTCCTCCCACCTCTCCTCCAGCTCCCTCTTCGACCGCCTACAATCTGGTTTTCGACCGCACCATTCTACTGAAACTGCACTGACTAAAGTCACCAACAACCTACTAACCGCCAAATCCAAGCGACACTAATCTGTCCTCCTCCTCCTAGTCCTGTCATCTGCCTTCGACACAGTGGACCATTCCCTCTTACTACAAACTCTCTTCTCTAGGCATCACAGACTTGTCCCTATCCTGGATCTCCTCATACCTAACAGACAGGACTTTCAGTGTCTCCCACTCACACACCACCTCCTCATCGCGTCCCCTATCTGTCGGTGTCCCCCAAGGTTCAGTTCTAGGACCCCTACTCTTCTCCATCTACTCCTTAGGCCTGGGACAGCTCATAGAGTCTCATGGCTTTCATTATCCCCTCTATGCTGACAACACACAGATCTACCTCTCTGGACCCGACATCTGCTCTCTACTAACCAAAATCCCACGATGTCTGACCGCTATTTCATCCTTCTTCTCTGCTAGATTTCTAAAACTTAACATGGACCTATCTATCAACGTCAATGGCTGCCCACTCTCCCCAGTCCCTCAAGCTCGCTGCCTTGGGGTAACCTTGGACTCTGAACTCTCCTTCAAACCACATATCCAAGCCCTTTCCACTTCCTGCCGACTCCAACTCAAAAATAGCTCCCGGATCCGCACATTCCTCAACCATGAATCTGCAAAAACACTAGTGCACGCCCTCATCATCTCCCGCCTTGACTACTGCAACCTCCTGCTCTGTGGCCTCCCTTCCAACACTCTTGCACCCCTCCAATCCATCCTAAATTCTGCTGCCCGACTAATCCACCTGTCCCCCCGCTATTCCCTGGCCTCTCCTCTCTGTCAATCTCTTCACTGGCTCCCCATTGCTCAGAGACTCCAGTTCAAAACCCTAACCATGGCATACAAAGCCATTCACAACCCGTCTCCTCCATATATCTCTGATCTAGTCTCCCAGTACATACCCGCACACAACCTCCGATCCTCACAAGATATCCTTCTCTACTCCCCTCTTATCTCCTCCTCCCACAATCACATACAAGATTTCTCCCGTGCTTCCCCCCCTACTCTGGAACTCTCTACCCCAACACATCAGACTCTCGTCGGCCGTGGAAACCTTCAAAAGGAACCTGAAAACTCACCTCTTCCGACAAGTCTACAACCTGCATTAACCATTTCTCCACCATACAGCGCCACGACCAGCCCTACCCTCACCTACTGTATCCTCACCCATCCCTTGTAGATTGTGAACCCTCGCGGGCAGGGTCCTCTCTCCTCCTGTACCAGTCACTGTCACATTGTGTTCAAGATTATTGTAATTGTTTTTGCTATGTATACCCCTTTTTCACATGTAAAGCACCATGGAATAAATGGCGCTATAATAATAAATAATAATATTACCATCACATAGTGACTGAATACTACAATACTGATCATTAATAAAAAAAACCACAATACTGATATTACCATAAATGCCATTATACACAGGAGTTCTGTACATAATATAGAGTCTATAGTGTAAGTGTACTGGTAATACAGGGATCATCAGTGACATTATACACTGGAGCCCTGCGTACAGTGTAGTGTATAGTGTACAGGTAACACATCGACTCATCAGTGACGTCTCTAGTTGAAGTCGTTCATCTTCGCTTTTCTCTTTCATTCAGCACAGACTGCCAGCACTTCTTCCAGCCAGGATTCGTCTCTGTGTAGAACAGGCAAGAAAGCTTGTAAAAGGACTTCAACATGACGTTTCAAGGACGGAGCGAGACTGCCATCTACTGGCCAGATACAGTCAAGCGGAACGAAAATATGCAAGGGAAGTTGCAGGGAGAGCAGGTTCAGATGCTGGACCCGATCAGGTGACTTCCAGGAAGGAGTTCCAGGAGATAAGAGGCCAGCGTGCCAAACCTGAGGGGTCTTTGGCGCCAAGCAGCAGAAAGGAGCAGACGTGCTCCCCGCGTCCTGAGAAACCCCACGTGACAGGCCAAATCCAGAGGCCTGAGAGGTGCTCCAGCCGGGCACCGGTAAAAGAGCTCCGGATCCCTCACAGTTGTGACCCGAGTGCTGTGCCTGCTGAGGGGACTAGGAACCTGATCGTGGTGCTGAGTGAGTTCGCGGAACCCGAGGTCGCTCGCCGACAGACGAGGCCTGGACCCCCCCTATCCAAGGCTCAAGAGAGACTGCCTCCAACGGCCAAGCAGAGAGGAGTTGAGAGACTGTTGCCCCAGGAAAGTCATGCCAGCGGAAGCAGAAGAGCTGCATACGTGAGCAGGGCCGTCACTTCCACTGTTCACCCACGGTACCGGGGACAATTGAGTTTATGTACTCAGGTTGGGAGGGGAACGGTTGGGGCTAAAGTAGCACAACGTGATCTAATTGAATTTGTCCGGAAGAGACTCACGGCCTAGCGGGAATAACCGGTGACCCCCGCTAGGGCCAAATGCACAGTTAAAGAGACTGCACCTTACTTTAAGAGACTGCGCCTTACTTAGAGAAATTTCATATTTCGCTGATATTTCAAACCACTGTTCATTACCCTTGTTGCTAATCCCTTGTTTCAGAATACCTGTTGTATAAAACTGTTTACAATCATCTCTGACTGTTCTCGCCTTGTGTCTCTGTGCGTTGCATTCCGGCACCTGCATTACATTTGCATAAGATTATCTAGAGCAGTTTGCAGAGCACATTCCCCAATTTTTCCCCAACTTTTACACTACACCAGATGAAGAAAAAAAGTGACATAGTGCTGCCCTGCACATTAACCGGACCACCTCTCACTGAAATCAGTATCCTCAAAAATAAAATACATCCTGCCCCCATGTGTCTCATCATCATCACCATCCTGCCCCCGTATGTCTGCTCCTCAGTGTTCTGCCCCGTGTGTCTCCTCCACAGTGCTATGCCCCCATGTGTCTCCTCCGTGTCTCCTTCTCAGCATTCTGCCCCCGTGTGTCTCCTCCTCAGCATTCTGCCCCCGTGTGTCATCCTCATCACCATCCTGCCCCCGTGTGTCTCATCCTCATCACCATCCTGCCCCCGTGTGTCTCATCCTCATCACCATCCTGCCCCCGTGTGTCTCATCCTCATCACCATCCTGCTCCCGTGTGTCTCATCCTCATCACCATCCTGCTCCCGTGTGTCTCATCCTCATCACCATCCTGCTCCCGTGTGTCTCATCCTCATCACCATCCTGCCCCCGTGTGTCTCATCCTCATCACCATCCTGCCCCCGTGTGTCTCATCCTCATCACCATCCTGCCCCCGTGTGTCTCATCCTCATCACCATCCTGCCCCCGTGTGTCTCATCATTCTGCCCCCGTGTGCCTCCTCCTCAGCATTCTGCCCCCGTGTGCCTCCTCCTCAGCATTCTGCCCCGTGTGCCTCCTCCTCAGCATTCTGCCCCGTGTGTCTCCTCCTCAGCATTCTGCCCCCGTGTCTCCTCCTCAGCATTCTGCCCTGTGTGTGTCCTCCTCAGCATTCTGCCCCCGTGTGTCTCCTCCTCAGCATTCTGCCCCCCGTGTCTCTTCCTCAGCATTCTGCCCCCCGTGTGTCTCCTTCTCAACATTCTGCCCCCCGTGTGTCTCCTCCTCAACATTCTGCCCCCCCCGTGTGTCTCCTCCTCAGCATTCTACCCCCCGTGTGTCTCCTCCTCAGCATTCTGCCCCCATGTCTCAGTTTTACAAAAAAAATGAAAAAAAAGTTCTCCTTACCTTGCTGCCGCTCCACCGACGACTCTCCTCATCTGAGGCGCGGACGCCAGCCAGTTACAGGCCGGCAGTGACGTCACATGCTGGCAATGTGCAAACTGACATCAGGCAGCTGCTGGCCTGCGATTGGCTGGCGACTGTTAACTATTGCCGTGCGGGAAGCTCCCGCACGTTAATAAATTTAAAGTGAACCTACGTCCGAGGACGTAAGTTCAGATTGCTAGGTCCCCGTCGGGCCCCTCTGCTCACCGGGCCCTCATACGCCAGTAATGCCCTGATGGCAGCCCTGCAGCCCAGTCGGTCCTTAGATTAGATCCTCTCCCTTCGACATCATTCCAAACAACCCCCACCAAATACATGGCTTCTCTTACTCCCTCCCTGGGATCAGCCTCCTCCCCTAGACATTTGCTTTTAGCTGTAAAAATGAAAAATCTTTCAGATGCCCATCACTGGTGACCCCTGTGGTGATTCTCAGAGAACAATGGTTTAAGGCTCCTGAGCAATGGTCATTGAATGGAAGCATTGATTCCTGAAGCTGAACTGATGAGCAAACCAATCACTACTGAGATTAATGGAATGCTGGACACTTTACAAGTGAATCTATTGCACATACTGACAAGCAAGCAGAATTATATAAAACATAACAAGTAAATCACTAATAAAACATAATAATAATAATAATAATAATAAATATTGACAGAACCAGTGCTCCGTGGTGAAAAAGTCTCATAGTCTTTAGTAAGTGGGCAGCTCTCCACATGGGTGGAAAGTCGATCTGATGTACTCCATCTTGAATCTTCTGTATACGAGGTATTGGTTCAGTTTTTCTCTGCTTCTGGAACTAGGGAGATTATTCCTGAGGATAGCAAGCCTCTTAGGCCGGACATCAAGGGGTCATAAAGCTTTGAAGACTAGAGGCGAGTTATCTTCATTCTTTGTTGAGGATAAGGGGAGAATTCTATTTTTATCCCTTCTTGAACGGATTTTAGGGTCTATGGGTTTTTGCACATCTTGCGCTTTTGTGGAGGAATTTTAAAATGCGGACCCCTACTTTTTTGGCATCATGGTTTGCTCTGACATTGACTTTGGGAGAGAAATACATTTTTGACCCGCCCTCATTTTCGATCGTTCCACCTACCCGACTTTCCTTTAACTCTGTACTGAGGTGATTGTTCTTGAGAAGGTCGAAAGGATTTCTTCCTGGAGATTCTTGGCTCAGGCAGAGATTTTCTCTCGTCTGAGGCCTTCTCTAATAAGTCATCAAGAGCTGGTCCAAACCTGTAGTTTCCTTTATAGGGAATAGAACACAGCTTCATCTTCAAAGTCATATGACCACTGCATGATTTTAACCAGCGCGCACGTCTCAAGGAATTCGATAGAACTGACGATCTTGCATTCACCCTTACTGATTCTGCCGACGCGTCTGCTAGAAAACCCAACCTTTCTTGAGGAGAGGTAAGGATGCTAGGATATCTTCTCTGGGAGTTCCCGTAGAAAGATGTTCTTCTAGCTGAACAAGCTGGTGGGACATTGATAATGCTATGCAAGTGGAGATGACATTTGTGTTCAGCAGGGCTGCTGAAGTCTCCCAGGATCTTCTTTAAAGACTGTCCATCCATTTTTGGCCACTCTTGCAACCTGAATGTCTATTTTCGGACCAGTATTTTGCAGTTTCCTCTACCACTGGAAACCTGTCTCTTAGTTCGGTGGGAATACTAAGCCTCAACGGGGATTCCCATTGATCCAAGATTAGGTCCTGGATGTTTTTGTGTATGGGAAATACCAACTTCTTCTTTGACCGGAGGCCGCCGAACAACTCTTCTTGAACCATAAGTGTAGTTTTTTTCTTCTTCCACCTTCTTCCATGGTTTTTCTCACTGCCATAAGGAGGTCTTCCATATCCTTGGAAGAGAAATAATATTTCCTATTCTGAACAGCTTCTGGGGCTGGGCTTAGTTCGCCTTCCTCTAGGCGTTTTTTCGGTATGGACATCTCTTCTGACAGTCAGAGTCCCCTTCTTCTTCCTTGCTAACTTTTCTTTTCTTAGCCACTGGAGGGATACTGGGAGTGGATAGGGAAAAAGAGGCCAGGGAAGATTGGATTTCATGGTGAACTATCCCCTTGATATCCTCCATTAAGGAAGGTTGTTCACCTTTAACAATTTTTTCAGTGCATTACTCGCATACCGGCATTCTATGGGAGAATGTCTGTTTTTTTTGCACAAATTGCACATTTGCAGCTCAATGTTTTAAATCAGCTCCTTGGTGCAGGAGCCTTGTCCCCCTAAAAGAGAGGGGAGATGGAAAAGTCATGTTACTTACCGGTAACGGGATTTTTCGGAGACCATGACAGCACCACGAGAGAGGGGATCCGCCCACCAAGTACAGGAAACCTACAGGCTTAAAAGGGGGTGGCCCTCCCTCTCGCCACAGTTTGGATTACAGAGCATTGAGAGGACCGCCAGGTTAGTAGACATAGCAAAACAATCATAAAAATAACATTTTTATACAACACCACAAAGTGAGAAAGGTTGTAACTAATAGATGAGGAGCGCTCCCATAAGGTGAAGGGAGGGAATATAAGGGTGCTGTCATGGTCTCCGAAAAATCCCGTTACCGGTAAGTAACTTATGACTTTATCGGTCGACCATGACAGCACCACGAGAGAATTGCAGAGATGAAAAAAGTCTAGGGAGGGACCACAGCCTGGAGCACTCTTCTTCCAAATGTGAGGTTAGATGAAACACCCAAATCCAGTCTATAGTGCCTATAGAAGATAGATGGAGAAGACCAGGTAGCAGCCTTACATATGTCTTCCATCGAGACACCCGTCTTCTCCGCCCACGAGGTCGCCACTGCTCGGGTAGATTGAGCCTTCAACCCCTGTGGCGCTTCCTCACCGCTGGAGACATAGGCTAGAGTAATAGCCTCCCTGATCCACCTAGCTATGGTGGATTTAGTAACCTTAAGCCCCTTCCTCACCCCTTGGAAGGAGATAAATAAGGAACTATCTTTCCTGAAGGCCTGGGTGACTGACAGGTACTTAATCACACATCTTCTAACATCTAAGGTATGGAACTCTGCTTCTTTTTGGTTTCTTGGATTAGGACAGAACGAGGGAAGTATTATTTCCTGGAGTCTATGGAACGGGAAACTACTTTAGGGAGATATGCCGGGTCCGTTCTAAGAATTATTCTATCGTCCAGGATTTGAGTGAAAGGTGGGGATGAAGACAGAGCCTGGATATCACTAACCCTTCTAGCTGATGTTAGAGCTATTAGAAGCGCTGTTTTAAGGGAGATGGACTTTAAGAGATGCCGACTCTATTGGTTCAAAAGGTGAACCGGTTAATGCTTTTAGAACTAAATTTAGATCCCAGGGTACTAAATTGCTTTTGATAACAGGTCTGGATCTCAACACAGCTCTGATAAAGCGAGAAATCCAGTAATTCCCTGCCAAGTCACAGTTATATAGAGCACCTAAGGCTGAGACTTGGACTTTAAGGGTGCTTGTCGCCAATCCCATCTCGAGGCCCTTCTGTAAAAATCCTAAAATTTTACTAATTGGAGCTCCCGTACCAACTGTAGAACCAGAGAAAGATTAAAAATGTGTTCTAGCGGAAATCCTGGTCGTGACAGGTTTTCTACTATGCATTAGTGTAGTCACTAGATCTCGGGAGAATCCTTTGCATTCTAACAGGGACCTCTCAAGTTCCCCAGCGTCAAGTGGAGGCCAGGAGCTTGAGGAAGGCGTATCGGAGCCTGGCTGAGGAGATCCGGGATTTCTGGTAGGACCCAAGGATCGGAGATGGACATGTTCCTCAGGCATGAGAACCAGGGCCTCCTGGGCCAAAAGGGGGCAACCAGAAGGGCCCTCGCCTTGTCCTCTCTGATCATTCTTAGAACCATGGCCTTCCGAAATCCAGGTGGCTCAAAAGGCTGGTACCGATTTGGAGGAAGGACCCTTCTCAGCCGGGGGGGGGGGGGGTATCATCCCTGGAGGCTGCAGATTTGTCCATCCTGCCGTGATGACTGGACTTAGACGCCAAACCTCGTTTTCTTGAGGACCGGGCATTACCAGAAACACGCGGGCGATGCACCTTTTGGGGCTCCCCAAACTGCCACTGAGATGGTGGAGATGGCGGCTGCTCAACTTGCTGCTGCAGTAGCTGCTGCTGCTGCTGTTCACTATCAAACTCCATGATAGGGAGAATGAAGCTGGGAAGCCCTGAACAGTGGTGCCTGGCCAGTTAAATAGGCCTTGATCCACCCCTCCGTCACCAGATTTCAATCAAATTCATCTTTCTTTTTTTTTTCCCAGTACCTTTACAAAGAGGGACTATGAGGTACAGACACCCTATAAAAGCACTACAAGGCACAGGGGCACCCTGAAGCACTGAGATACTATGAGGCCCCATTAGGTACTAAAAGGCACTGTGAATCGCTATGAGGTGCTAACAGGCGCTATACGGCACTATGAATACACCATAAAGCACTATGATATGCTATGAGTCACTATGATATGTTATGCTATGAAGAGCCATAAGGCGCTATGAAGCACTATGCCATGAGGCACTATAAAGCACTATGAGACGCTATACGGCACTATGATGTGCTTTGAGACTCTAACATGCGTTATGAGGCACTGTGAAGCGCTATGCGGCACTGTGAAGAGCTATGCGGCACTGTGAGGCGCTATGCGGCACTGTGAAGCGCTATGTGCCACGAGGCACTATTAAGTGACATGAAAAGCTATGCCATGAGGCACCATGCTATAATGTGCCCTGAGGCACCATGCTATAATGTGCCCTGAGGCACCATGCTATAATGTGCCAAGAGGCACCATGCTACGATGCGCCAAGAGGCACCATGCTACGATGCGCCAAGAGGCACCATGCTATGATGTGCCAAGATGTGCTATGAAGCGCTATGCTATGATGCACTATGATGTGCCATGAGGCACTATGATGTGCCATGAGGCGAGGCACTATGATGTGCTATGAAGCACTATGCTATGATGCACTATGATGTGCCATGAGGCGCTATGCTATGGGGCACTATAATGTGCCATGAGGCGCTGTGAGGCACTATGATGTGCTATAAAGCGCTATGCCATGACGCACTATGATGTGCCATGAGGTGAGGCACTATGATGTGCTATGAAGCGCTATGCTATGACGCACAATGATGTGCCAGGAGGCACTATGATGTGCTATAAAGCGCTATGCGATGAGGCACTATGATGTGCTATAAAGCGCTATGCTATGAGGCACTATGATGTGCTATAAAGCGCTATGCCATGACGCACTATGATGTGCAATGAGGCCCTATGATGTGCTATGAAGCGCTATGCTATGATGCACTATGATGTGCCATGAGGCGCTATGCTATGAGGCACAATAATGTGCCATGAGGCACTATGATGAGCCATGAGGCACTATGATGAGCCATGAGGCGCTGTGAGGCACTATGATGTGCTATAAAGCGCTGCCATGACGCACTATGATGTGCAATGAGGCACTACAATGTGATATAAAGAGCTATGATGAGCTCTTTGTGAAGCGCAAAGAGGCTTTATAAGGCACTGTGAGGCACTGCGCTCAGATTTATATTTAAAAGAGTAATCCATCTGAATGAAGGATAAACCTTTCCTTTGGGTGGTAAATCTCAATTGCCAGACTAGCCCCACCTGAAGGAGCCAACTGATGAGACGCAGCTGGACAGCAGACCTTCACAGAGACCATGTGCTGTATTAACACCATGTGCCATCCTATGGATGGAGTAAACAGACTGGAGGACAACAGTAAAAACCTCTGAGTGTTACTTTAACATTTACTGAGCAGATTGAGGCTCATTTTTGTGGTAAATTCTGAAGGCCAATCATGAGGCTCTGGCGGCCCAGACATGTGGCTAACTTTAGCCTAGAGGTCTAAGGTCCAGCTTCCATCCTGAAGCCAATTTTAAAGCATGATGCCCTTGGCCCAGATGGGGTCTTACAGAGCGCACACACACCCATTTTTGAGTTTTGCGCAAACCTCCTTCAGCCTTTCCTAGAAACCATACCAAGGAAAGGGCCCCATAAACAAGGTAAACATTCACGAAGATCACTCACCACCAGCTGTACGGATTCGGAGGCAGGGACGAGTCACAGGCCTGTTCCTCTCCCTCCGTCCATGCCTGAGCAATACTGAGGTGGTAAATCCCAGGCAGGGGCGCCTCCAATAGTGCGCCAATCAAAGCAGGAGCTGCTGCCCCCAGGCAGGGGCGCAGCTCAACAGGTGCTCCCATTGATGTACAGAGCTGGAGCTGCTGATCCCAGACAGGGGCGCAGTTCCACAGCAGCTTCTCCACTGATGCACGGAACTGGAGCTGTCGACCCCAGATAGGGGCGCAGGTCCACAGCCACTTCGTCACTTATGCACGGAACTGGAGTTGTCGACTTTTTTTTTTTTTTTTCAGGGACGCATGCATCGCGGTTAATACCGCACTAACAAACAGATGCCGGTAACCCGACTTCCGGTCACATGATGTCCTCCAGGCACGGTGACGTCATCAGGCCGCAACTTACCGGAAGTGCGCACCCGCGCGAGGATGCCTCATACACCGCCGGCGCTCCCAGGTAGGTCCTGCCCATAGCGATGGCCTGCTACCTCTGAACGGGGCGCCGCTCTCCAGCGGCCCACTCCTGGTCGGGGGCGGAGGTTCGTAGACGGCCTCAGACCCGGCGCGCCAACCTCCGCCAGGTGTCGATGGGGACAACACCCCACGCAACTCGCATCTCCAGGGCAATGGTGGGCTTGCCACCTCAGATAGGGGCGCAGTCCCACTGCAATCCGGATCCCAACCAGGGCAGACTCCTCTACAGAAAGTGCAATCTGGCTGAAGCAGATAAAAGGGCTGCCACTCCAGATAGGGACGCAGCTCCCCTGCATATCCGGTGCAAAAACATGCTGTGCCTCTCCCAGATAGGGGTGCACTCGCATAGGCAGAACGCTGGAGCTGCAGATCCCAGATAGGGGCGCTGCTTGACAGCCGTCGGCGTCCAGATCTTCCACGAGCTTGCAATAGGTTCCCTCCATCAAGGACAGGAAACCAAACTGAGGCGAGAGGGAGGGCCGCCCCCTTTTAAGCCTGTAGGCTTCCTGTCCTTGGTGGGCGGATCCCCTCTCTCGTGGTGCTGTCATGGTCGACCGATAAATACTGCTGTCATACACAACAACCTGCTCCAAGGAGAAGGGCCCCTCAATGCCAGACAACTTACTGAGATTGGAACAGCGCTAGGCTCTGCAGACGAAGAGCAGGAAGAATTTAAATCCTCTATGTAAATCACAACAGGATTGGTCCTACCTTAGGGTGTCTTCAGTCCGAGCTCTTATATAGGCAACTGGACCCAGCACCTTTCTCTTGATTAGGCCACGGCCCCACTATCAGTACTTCATCAGTATTTTTTCTCTGGAGTGGGAGCCAAAACTAGGAGAGGGTGATAAATGCAGAATTGGTGCACTTGTTTCTAGTATACCTTTTCTCTGATTGTTCAACTGGTTTTGGCTCCCACTCCTGAGAAAAAATACTGACCAAATACTGAGTGGGGCCGTAGCTTTATAGAGACTCCCCACCCAATGTCCAGCTGTGAGAGCAAGGGGTGGATGGCCCATGCAATCAGAGATGGTCATCTCCACCATAATTTTCACTATCTGGTGTAGCAGTGTTGCGGAGTTCCAGTGTGGAATGCAAAACCGGAAGTGACATTATAAAGACGTCACTTCCGACGACCGGACCCATGTCACATGTACTCCAGTGCGGGACAAGACGGAAGTATGCTAAGGAGCTCAGTGTCCCAAGCTGTCCCAGGTCCGACGATGATCACGAGGGGGGGAGGGGGGATAGGCTGGAGAACTCAGTGAGGCCTCCAGCCTTAAAGAACCTCCCAGACTTTAACCAAAGGTGAGGACTGGAAGGGGAGTCCTGGGTCCACTAGGAGACAGGAGCAGAAAAAGGAGAGGGAAAGTAGGGCCAGTCGATCTCCGATACCTGGCTATAGATAATCTTAATCCAATGTCTACCGCCGGCACAGAACACCACGAGATGACGTCTTCATTCCAATAGGGACAGGAAAAAACACTGGAGAGAGGATATGGGAGGGGCTATTTGACCTCTTTGTGATTATTGTCCCTATTAGAGTGGGGTGACATCCTCCTGTGGTGCTGTCGTGGGGAGTTATTGGAGAAATGGACTCTGCTACCAGTCCTTGATGACCCGGTCCACATGTCAGTATTACATTGAAGTCATTCAGGACAAGACATTTTAATGCCCTAGGCAGATAAGGCCAATGGCACCTCACCCCAAGCAAAGGAATGGGTCAGACAGTAAGGTAATATGACCCCTAACACATCCCCCTGCCCAGATTGGTCAGTTATCAAGATCTGATGACCAATTCCATTAACATTGTTACCTTTTCACCAAAAAAATCCCAGCAAAACTAAAATATGTGGTGTACTTTATGGGTGAGGCTTAATAGTGATTGCAATTTCAGAGATAGATATAGACTCATTCATTGTTTGCAGACCACTTACACAATGCCAAATAGCAATATTAATTCCTGACATTATATATTGTAAATGTCAGACCCAAGGATAGTCGTGGAAACTAATATAGCTTAAGTATAATGGAGGCCATTTGGTTTCAATTATGCAAAATATACAGCTTGCAATGAAACTGATGTTTTTGGTGCCATATTCCTGTACTGATCGTGTTTCTGGTGACATATTCATGTACATATGGTGGTTCTGTTGACATATTCTTGTTCTGATGGTGGTGTTGGTGACATATTTATGTAGGGTTGGGTGTTCTGCTACTATACTCATGTACTAATGGTGTTCTGGTGATGCATTCATCGACAGAACCATCATCAGTACATGAATATGAAACCAAAATCATCATTAGTATATAAATAGAACTCCAGACTAGTGTTGATCGAGCATGTATTGTTAATAGTGATGATCGAGCATGCTCGGGCGAGCACCTATTATCTACAGCGTGTTCGGGCTTTATGTTTTCGTCGCTCCGTGAACATGATTTGCGACTGTTTGACAGCTTTAATACATGTGAGGAATGCCTGTTATTAAAGCTGTCAAACAGTTGCAAATCATGTGCACGGAGTGACGAAAACTTAAAGCTCGAGCACGCTGAAGATAATAGGTGCTCGCCTGAGCACGCTGAAGATAATAGGTGCTCGCCCGAGCATGCTCGTAAATCTCGAGCAAAGAGCATGTTCGATCATCACTAATTGTTAACCCTTTCGGCATGCACGCTCGGATGATCGCCGAGTATTTGCGGCGTGCTCAGCCTCTATGTTAGTGTCATGGCTGATAAACAGCTGTGACATATGCAGGGATTGCCTGTTTATCAGCCATGCACCCGCGGTGACACTAACATAGATGCCGAGCTAGCCGCATATACTCGGCGAGCACCCGAGCGTGGACGCCTAAAGGGTTAAGAATACATATGCTCGACCAACACTTCTCCAGACCCATCAATAATATATGAATATGGTACAAGAACCACACTAAGTAAATAAATAGGCCACTAGAATCATAATCAATTCATGAATATATCATCAGAACCACTATTAGTATATGAATTCAGCACCAATACCTTCAACAGTAAATAAATACAAAACCAGTACCATCATCAGTACATGAATAAATCAACAGAACTACCATCAGAACAAGAATACAGCATCAGAACCACCATAAGTATTTGAATAAATGAACCAAGCTTAGTATAACAATTATTTCTAATGTCAGGTCAGAGCCATATGCATTTGTAGCACATGAACCAACAACTCCCAGTATGTCATTATCAATGGTAAAAAGATTCTGGGAGTTGATGTTTCCAGCCATCATCAGATTGCGGCCCTTACGAAATCACAGTACGGATGAGATGCAGGCAGCGTCACAAATAAAAATTTACATCCAAGTACCTCATAAAGGGACATTTTCTCTGATTTTGTCGTTCTCTTCTCTTCATCTCAATCTTGTTCAAACGTCATGATGACTTTTCAGTTACAGATGGACTGTCAATCTAAGGTGCCCAACAGTATGGTCACCACAGACCCCAATATAATGTCCCTCACAGCCCTCTATGCAGTTTGGTCACCTCAGACTCCTATACAGTATGATGTACCCACAGCCCCCCATACAGTATGATGTCCCCACAGTACCCAGTATAATTTCCCCCATAGCCGACTATACAGTAGGATTTCACCACAATCGCCAGTATAGTGTCCCCTTTAGCCCCAAAACAAGTGTGATATCCCCACAGCCTCCAGTATAATGTCACCCACAGACCCTTATACAGTATGATGTACCCTACAACTACCAGTATAATGTCCCTCACAGCTCCCTCTACAGTATGATGTAACCACAGCCCAGATATAATGACAGTAAATGAAACCGATTATGCGCATAGCTAGTGTGATGTAACAACCTTATGTGAGCCCCAGGAACACGAGTCGCGACACCACTTGAATAGCGCTGCAACGGGAGGAGAGTATGAGTGTTTTTATTTTAATGAGACCAAACATGAGGAATGACAAGGGGATGTCCTAGTAGTAATCAACTCCTTTAAGAAGATATAATTTTCGGTTAGAAAATTTCCAACATTCTGAACATGAAAGGTTTCTTCAATGTGTGACTTCTCTGATGTTTAGTAAGAGTTGATTTCCAAGTAAAACATTTTCCACAATTAAGAACATGAAAAAGGCTTCTCCCCTGTGTGAATTATTTGGTGTCTAAGAAGAGATGATTTCGTCATAAAATATTTTCCACATTCTGAACAGAAAAAAGGCTTCTCCCCTGTGTGGGTTCTCTGGTGGCTATCAAGATGGGCTTTCCGGTTAAAACATTTCCCACATTCTGAACATGAAAAAAGCTTCTCCCCTGTGTGAATTCTCTGATGATTAACAAGAGTTGATTTATCTAGAAAACAGTTCCCACATTCTGAACATGAAAAAGGCTTCTCCCCTGTGTGACTTCTCTGGTGTCTAACAAGAAGTGATTTTTGTAAAAAACATTTCCCACATTCTGAACATGAAAAAGGCTTCTCTCCAGTATGGATTCTCTGGTGGCTATCAAGATTTGCTTTCGAGCTAAAACATTTCCCACATTCTGAACAGGAAAATGGCTTCTCCCCTGTGTGAGTTCTCTGGTGACTAACAAAATCTGATTTACGGCTAAAATATTTTTCACATTCCGAACAAGAAAAAAGCTTTTTCCCTGTGTGATTTCTCTGGTGACTAACAAAATCTGATTTATGGCTAAAACATTTTCCACATTCTGAACATGAAAAAGGCTTCTCCCCTGTATGTAATCTTTGGTGGCTATCAAGATGCGCTTTCTGGATAAAACATTTCCCACATTCTGAACATGAAAAAGGCTTCTCCCCTGTGTGTATTTTTTGGTGGCTCTCAAGATGCGCTTTCCGGTAAAAACATTTCCCACATTCTGAACATGAAAAAGGCTTCTCCCCTGTGTGACTTCTCTGGTGTGTAACAAGAAGTGATTTCCTTGTAAAACATTTCCCACATTCTGAACATGAAAATGGCTTTTCCCCTGTGTGACTTCTCTGGTGTCTAACAAGAAGTGATTTCCATAAAAAATATTTCCCACATTCTGAACATGAAAATGGCTTCTCACCTATGTGACTTCTCTGGTGTCTAACAAGAAGTGATTTCCATGTAAAACATTTCCCACATTCTGAACATGAAAATGGCTTTTCCCCTGTGTGACTTCTCTGGTGTCTAACAAGAAGTGATTTCCATGTAAAACATTTCCCACATTCTGAACATGAAAATGGCTTTTCCCCTGTGTGACTTCTCTGGTGTCTAACAAGAAGTGATTTCCTTGTAAAACATTTCCCACAGTCTGAACATGATGATGGCTTCTCCCCTGTGTGACTTCTCTGGTGTCTAACAAGAAGTGATTTCCATGTAAAACATTTCCCACATTCTGAACATGAAAATGGCTTTTCCCCTGTGTGACTTCTCTGGTGTCTAACAAGAAGTGATTTCCATAAATAACATTTCCCACATTCTGAACAGGAAAATGGCTTCTCCCCTGTGTGAGTTCTCTGGTGACTAACAAGATCTGATTTCTGGTTAAAACATTTCCCACACTTGAAGCAGGAAATTCTATTCTCTGCTGTGTACATTTTTTGAAGAAACGACTTTTCGAGGGGAAAACTTTTTCCATATTCTGAAAGTGAAAATGGCTTCTTTGCTTTAGGAGCAGTTAGTTTTTTAATGCCTCTTTTGTGACTCAGATTTTCAGTCAGTAATGAATCAGAAGACAGGAGCCGTTTTAAAGAATCAAATGGCAAATCTTTGTTGTGATGGGATGATGGCATATCTGGAGTAATGGCATCCACTTCAATTGTGTCCTGTGGGATCTCAAGATCATCTGTTTTAAAAACTGAAGATGTCAGCGTTCCCTCTGATCTCCTGGTAAAATTATCTGCCAAGAATAAAACTAATTATTATTTTTTAATAAAATATCCTTGAATTTTATATTTTTGAACATTTATATCTAAGCTGTCCATAAAAATGGCAAAATATTAAATTATTCACCAAGGCAATGACTGATCACAGTGATCTTCTCATTTCAGTTGGTAGATGGATCCTCTAGGTTGTAAGTTCTAGAGAAGGGCTTCAATACCTAAAGTCATTTGAACAGTTTTGGGTGGAGGAGAATGTTGTGGTCTAGAGGCAAAATGGTGATCACACGATTGTGATACAGCCGGACTACACCACTGATAAAGCAGCCACAGCCGGTGACTAAGAAGAATCTGTGGCTGCTCTGCATTTAGTGCTTACTACTCACCTGGGTAGTCATATGTAGGAATCTCCTCTTTACACCGCTCATCACCCCTCACATATGTCTCTGTAGTATTAAAATGGGTCAGATCTTCACCCTAAAACAAATATTGTAAAAGTCACAGACAGATGGAGAAGTCCCATCTATGATCAACTCTAATCCAGCCATCTCCACCAATCTCATTACACAAGTATAAAACATATAATCCTGGTGGATAAAACAAGACTGAGCACAAGACCTTCACAGCCATCTACACATCATAGGGGAGATCTCATGACACCTTCTCTCCATCTACCTGATGATCCTGAGGAACATTGGGGTCTTCTTGTTTACAGTCCAATGGAATAAGAGGACGGGGCCATCTCTCTGGTGTTGTCCTCTTACTGGATAGATCTGGAGGAAACACATACAGGGACTGAATTCATTCTTTACATACAGATAATTATAGGCTGTGTGTATTTAGTCCTGACTATTACCTGGTGATGTGATGGGCTGGGGAACCTCCATCATCACGTCCTTGTACAGATCTTTGTGTCCTTCTAAATACTCCCACTCCTCCATGGAGAAATAGACAGTGACGTCCTGACATCTTATAGGAACCTGACATATACAATGATACAGTCATCCCCCCGATCCCTTCATAGCATTACAGTATAATGCCCCAGCATTCCTAGCAGTGTCACCTCTCCAGTCAGCAGCTCAATCATCTTGTAGGCGAGTTCTAGGATCTTTTGGGTATTAATGTCCTCATGTATCATGGGGTGAGGGGTAGGCACTGTGATTGTGCTCAGGGTTCTTTGCCATCCCTCAGACACAGGGTCCTGACGGTGCACTCTAGAGGTCTTCTTCACTACTGTGTAATCCTGGTTATGGAGAGACACATTAATAAATCTCACTACAGACATTTTCAGAGTCCTCACCTCTCTAGTTCTGTCCATCTGTTATTCCCATAGATAAGAATGATGTAATGTGACGTCATCAGAATCTCTCACCTCTCCAGTAAGCCGGAAAAGGATCTCTAGGGTGAGGTGTAATATCCTCTCCGCCATCTCGTCTCTGTTCATCTCGATCTTTGATGGGTAAATCAGGAAAATTCTCTTATATAGAAGATCTTCACTGAGAGGATCTGATATTGTAGAGACCTAAATGAGAAGAAAATCAGCGGATGCAACACCATAAAAATCACGTATAATAATACAAATTACTGGAGTTAAGTAACAAGGGGAAACATGAAATTTATTATTTCACAGTATGTAGCTTTCTTCTTTACATCTACTAATAAAACCTATATATTTTAGGCCGCAGGCAACAAGCAGTTTCTTCCTTGGAGTCTGCAGCTGAATAAGTTTCTCATAGACTCATCTTCCATAAAGCTAATTCTCGTCTCATTTACAGACACTGGAATCGGCATTAGCAATACTATAGGAGATATTCATTACACGTGACATGAGAAATAACTACTTCTTGATGAGGACGACATCTTCATCTTCTACTACTGCTCTAAAAACATATTTGGCCAGAGTCCGTCACTGTCTACATCAGCACCGTCCGTCTATATGAATGTTTCCCGTCTTCCCCGGACTGTAATCTTCTATCACGTTAGATCTCATGTCTGATTCACACATAGAAGTTTGAGGCTTTCATAAAATACTTTTTTGTTTGCACAAACACTGCAGACAGAAATTATTTGATACCAAAGTCTCCATGTACAGTGTTTTATGGGGTTTATTTCTGGCCTTAGGCTTTCCTATATTACAAGAAAAACACCAGAAAAAAACAGATATTAAAATGTTTCAAAAGAAAATTGCACTAACAATTCTTGAAAAAGAAAAAAATATGCAAAAGCGTAAGACACATTTTCTTTTTTAACACCTTAAACATTTGTTTTTTTTAAAAAAAGAAATTAACTCTTTTGGGCACCAGAACATAGATGTACACCACAGGGATGGCACAGGTGCGGCTACAACAAAAACCCTGGCAGTTTAACCACTTGCTGCTTTCAAAAGCAAACATGGCATCTAAGGAAGTTTGACAGACTTTGGCTGAATGCCCAAGTACTCGATAGTATGTGGCTGCCTAGTTACTACAATATTTAAATGCCTAATAATGGTGTCTGGGCCTGCAATGTATGAAGGTCTATTAGGTCGGGCCAGAGGTAGAGTTCAATAAGTTACCTTTTAACGCCTTCATACACAGACTAAAGTTGCATGAAAGTAGTGATTTCGGGGGTTTTTGGTCGACTATATAAATTATTTGGGGGCCTCCTGACAGATGTCAGGGAAGAGAAGGATCTGGCATCCTGAATTTCAGAGGATAATCTGTTTCTTCTTCCTGTAGATAAGCCTCCACTAGAGGAGTCTGGGGGTGACTCTTTGATACAGACCACAGGAAAGCTGGAATATTTGTGTGTATGGGGGAGTCAGGAGAGATAGCCGTCTGCCAAATAACTGTTCAGCCACCACTTATCTCATTGTGTATGGGGCCGTTAGTATTACACTGACAGGCAGTGATAATACACCACACTACAGCAGTACAGTGCATCACCTGAGCAATCAGAGCTTGTATGTTGTATGATCGCACTAATGAGACCTGTTTAAATCTTTTTTTAAAGTGAAAAAAAATAGCAACAAGAAATATCCATTACTACACGGAAAACAGACAGTGAGTCTGTTTCCCTGTATGTTATGTATGTTACCACAATGTTAGTTAAGTCACGTCCATAACAATTTTACTATACTCTATTATCCTATACACAGTGGCGTAGATAGAAATCACAAATCCCACAGCAATAGCTGAAATTGAGCCCCGCAACCTCAAAAGGACAAAAATGTATAAAATATATATATTTATATATATATATATATATATATATATATATATATATATATATATATTGCGGAGTCATATCCCCCAACTCTGCAATTGGCATGCTGCCGTTGTACTGGGCAGGCCCGGAGCAGATGATATGGAGATGAATGAGGGAGACCAAAGTCTGAAAATAAACTTCTCTTTTCTTAACAAGAACTTGATGAGAAGTAATACATCAGATAGCAGGCACAACACTTTATGAATGCTTCTTCAGCATTATGCACAGCCAGGAACTTTCCGGTTACATGTAGAAGTATATAACTTTTGTTACAAGCTACAACAGTCCAACAAATTATTATGGGAAGGCCCAACATGCCCTGTGTGGACCATAAGGGTCAAGATGTGTCACTATGGCCCCTCAGAGCTACTCTCAGCTCCCAGTTGATTTGTGAGGACCTCACTGGCTGAGGTGCATCGGTACGACTCCTCACTAGTACACTCAAAGTCCATTTGATGCGGACCACGCACTCCTTGCTTTATCACTGCATTTTCAGCTCTCCGTAGGAGAACTAGTGTTCCAGTTTGGTGATACTGTAGCTTCCTCTCTAGTATAGACAATTGTTTGCTTAAATCCTTTTAACGAATCCTTTATTAACTTAATCCCCTTAATCTCTATTGGAAATCAAGAATCTTTCCCTTATTGATATCAGAGAGAATAAATTACCTCCATACACAGAACAATCCACTACACCAAGACCAATAATACCACCACGCTATGACCAGGCCACATATTACCACCACATAGTGACCTAATAAAACCAATTACAGGGGATAAATACACCCACACCATGACCAGACCACATATTACCACCCCATAGTAACCTAATAATACCACATACAAGGGTCAAAAACTGCCACAGACACCACAACCAGACCACATAGTGATCGAATAATATCACATACAAGAGAGAAATACTGTCACACCATGACCAGACCACATATTACTACAACATAGTGACCGAATACTACAATACTGATAACACTAATATTACCACTGGTGACATTATACACAAGAGCTCTGTATATAGTGTCAGTGTACAGGTAATACGGTGACTGGTGACATTACACTATGTACAGAGCTCCTGTATATAATGTCACTGTTGATCACTGCATTACTTGTACACTGACACTATATACAGAGCTCCTGTGTATATAGTATACGTGCATGCACGGGAGCCGCTTGTCACTGTGCATGCGCGAGAGCCAATCGTCGCAGCGACACGTGGCTTTACAATACACATTGCACAAGCGTGGATGACAGCATACAGTGCGCAAGCGCGGGACCACAACAAGCCAAATCATGTGACGTCGGCGAAAACCGGGGACAATTCAAATTGAGTGGGCTGCGCAAGTCGGACTGAATAAAGAAAGGAACACCCATATGACTAAACAAGCAAGTAAGCATATAAAGTGATTTTTTTTTTTTACTAAAGATTATAGCACCGATATTAATTCAAAAAGTGTGTTAGTGATGCATATTGCAGTGGGCAGTTTACATGCTCCAACTGACATGACAGGTTCCCTTTAATAGTGTCCCCACACTGAGCCCCTTTATTTAATAATGTTATTTAATAATGTCCCAGATCCTGGGCCCCTCCACCTAGTAGCCCATTCTGGGCTGCTTTGTTGTCCTCATCTTGAGCCCATCTGTCAGACCCCATATCCTCTACCCTGTCCAATCACAGAGGGTGGGGGGGATAAAAAAAAAATACTTCTTACCTTCCTACGCTCCCCTGGTGTCCTCTTGCTGCTTCATAGTTGCTGCGGTCGTTAAACTGGCCGCCGGCTGCAGCTGTGACAGGGCGCTCTGCTCTGACAGGCCACGTTCTTATGTCACATAGCAGGAACATTGAAAGGCCGCCGTCCTATCTGAGACCGCAAGCTGACAAGTGAGGCCTCTGATGGGCCGGCGGCCATGTAATGTTACTGCAATGTGACGTCGGCGCGCAGCCTGTCAGAGCAGAGCGCCCTCTCACCGCTGCATCCCGCGTTCATCTTGATGTGCGTCACCGCAGCGGGTCAGGTAAGAACCCTGCGTGCGCGCGCCCTGCCTTCGGCTTTAAAGGGCCAGTGTCCTGACAAACTTTTTTTTTTTCCATTTTATTTTCTTTCCTCCTACTTCTCTGGGGCCCACAGGGCATTTCACCGATACCCCGCCAGGCCAGTCCAACCCTGTTAGTGATGCTTAACGTTATCTGTTCCTTATGCTATACACTGAGACAAAACTGTGCATCATAAAGAATATTTATTACACATAAGTCTACAGTCTATTACATACATATATATTTATACCCAAGCTGGTGACTATATATATATATATATATATATATATATATATATATATATATAATATAACCAGGGATGTGTCCATCTGTCCGAAGCCTCTATAGACTGAGCATGCTCAGTTTGGAGCAATAATGACATTATGTCCAGGATGAGAGAGAGATAGAGACAGTGAGAGAGTGAGTACACCCCCTATATTCTCAGTACGTTATATATACAGCGCTCAGCGTGAGTACACCCCCCTGTATTCTCAGCGGGTTATACATACAGTGCTCAGCATGAGCACACCCCCCTGTATTCTCAGTACGTAATACATACAGTGCTCAGCATGAGCACACCCCCCTGTATTCTCAGTACGTAATACATACAGTGCTCAGTGTAAGTACACCCCCCGTATTCTCAGTATGTTACATATACAGCGCTCAGCGCGAGTACACCCCCCTGAATTCTCAGTATGCTGGACGAGTCCTTCTGTCCAAAGCCGGGATGGGTGGTGCCTGTGTAGTGAGGCGCCGGAGTCAGCACATGTCAGCACGGTGTCTTTAATAAAATGGCGCAGAATAGCACGGTATGCGCACGTACTGACTCAGGCGCCATTAATAAAATAATCAATAAAAATGCTCGCCACTCGGCCGTAGAACGGGCTCAATAGCTAGTAATTATACACTGCTCAAAAAAATAAAGGGAACAATCAAATAAATCCTAGATCTGAATGAATGAAATATTCTCATTGAATACTTTGTTCTGTACAAAGTTGGATGTGCTGACAACAAAATCACACAAAAATCATCAATGGAAATCAAATTTATTAACCAATGGAGGCCTGGATTTGGAGTCACCCCCAAAATTAAAGTGGAAAAACACACTACAGGCTGATCCAACTTTGAAGTAATGTCCTTAAAACAAGTCAAAATGAGGCTCAGTATTGTGTGTGGCCTCCACGTGCCTGTATGACCTCCCTACAATGCCTGGGCATGCTCCTGATGAGGTTGCGGATGGTCTCCTGTGGGATCTCCTGCCAGACCTGGACTAAAGCATCCGCCAACTGACGTTGGTGGATGGAGCGAGACATGATGCCCCAGATGTGTTCAATCAGATGCAGGTCTGGGGAACGGGCGGCCAGTCCAAAGCTTCAATGCCTTCATCTTGCAGGAACTGCTGACACACACCAGCCACATGAGGTCTGGCATTGTCCTGCATTAGGAGGAAACCAGGGCCAACCGCACCAGCATATGGTCTCACAAGGGGTCTGAGGATCTCATCTAGGTAGCTAATGGCAGTCAGGCTACCTCTGGCGAGCACATGGAGGGCTGTGCGGCCCTCCAAAGAAATGTCACCCCAAACCATTACTGACCCACTGCCAAACTGGTCATGCTGAAGGATGTTGCAGGCAGCAGATCGCTCTCCACGGCGTCTCCAGACTCTGTCACGTCTGTCACATGTGCTCAGTGTGAACCTGCTTTCATCTGTGAAGAGCACAGGGCGCCAGTGGTGACTTTGCCAATCCTGGTGTTCTGTGGCAAATGCCAAGAGTCCCGCACGGTGTTGGGCTGTGAGCACAACCCCCATCTGTGGACGTCGGGCCCTCATACCCTCATGGAGTCGGTTTCTAACCGTTTGTGCAGAC
The DNA here is from genome assembly GCF_046119375.1 of Phyllobates terribilis. Classification (NCBI taxonomy): domain Eukaryota; kingdom Metazoa; phylum Chordata; class Amphibia; order Anura; family Dendrobatidae; genus Phyllobates; species Phyllobates terribilis. Next base: position 10,222,584 of record NW_027362765.1, read on the forward strand.
ACATGCACATTTGTGGCCTTCTGGAGGTCATTTTGCAGGGCTCTGGCAGTGCTTCTCCTGTTCCTCCTTGCACAAAGGCGGAGGTAGCGGTCCTGCTGCTGGGTTGTTGCCCTCGTACGGCCCCCTCCACGTCTCCTGGTGTACTGGCCTGTCTCCTGGTAGCACCTCCAGCCTCTGGACACTACGCTGACAGACACAGCAAACCTTCTTGCCACAGCTCGCATTGATCTGCCATCCTGGATGAGCTGCACTACTTGAGCAACTTCTATGGGTTGTAGAGTCTGTCTCATGCAACCACGAGTGTGAAAGCACAACCAACATTCAAAAGTGACGAAAACATCAGCCAGAAAGCATTGGTACTGAGATGTGGTCTGTGGTCCCACCTGCAGAACCACTCCTTTATTGAGTGTGTCTTGCTAATTGCCAATAATTTCCATCTATTGTCTATTCCATTTGCACAACAACATGTGAAATTGATTGTCAGTGTTGCTTCCTAAGTGGACAGTTTGATTTCACAGAAGTTTGATATACTTGGAGTTATATTCTGTAGTTTAACTGTTTTTTTTTTTTGAGCAGTGTAGAATGGGGTCTGTCTACAATAATGTACTGCGCCTGCGCTACTTTTCATGCGCTAGAGGTCCAATAATATTCATCCCCTAGTGTGCATGACTGAAAGTGACGTGTTTTGAACTTAAACGCCAAATAAACTAATTGCCGCTGCACCACTCGTACCCGTGACTGTACATGACCGTAGATATGCGTTCCATCTCGCAGCGCATCTAGGATCATTGTCTTGAGACTGTGCATGTCCGGAAGCATACGTTCCACGCCGGAGCGCATACTGAATCTGGATTACATTCCACCAATATAGAAAAGTCCTGTCTCTGAGATCAGAGTCATGGGAGACTAAAGCAAGTATTGCACATCCTCCCATCATGCAATAGACATGTAGATCTACTTTATCACTACATAAAATATGGGATGGTGGCCCACAGTATATTCCTAAATGGTCAAATTTGACCCCTATTGCATAGAGATACACAAGGATCACCACACTTGTTAATTATGAAGTAGTAGATGTGGGATATAACTGATAATAAATAATTCTGATATACAAGCTCAGATCTCTCGATAAATTACAACAATATGTGAACCTCATTCACTGGGAACTGAGTAGCAATGGGTAGAGTATAAAATCCAAAATGTAATCCAGGATGGGGCTGTAATCATACAAAACAGGCACAGGAAATTTGCTCATTGAGTCCCTTAGGGACTTGTGAATCCAGTTTAAAAATCCACTCACTTACCTTTTTGAGGATACATCTATTGTGATCACCTCCTCTCACATTGGGATTAACCACCTCAATAATACAAAAGGAGATGTCTCCGGTTTCACCTCGATGTACACAGTTCATGTGTCTCACTAATGAGGTGTCCTGACCATGGTGTTTATTGCCCAAATGCTCCCACCCTCCTCCTAGACTCCCTCTTGGTCTTGCCTACATAATCTAGGGGACAGGTGCATGTGGCCATAAATAAAAGTCCTGAGGTTTTACAGTTGGAATAATCGCTCTGGAAAAAGATTTTACCTGTAGAGGAACTCGAGAAAGATTTACATGGTCTCATCCAATTACATGTGCAACTTTCTTCACAGCTAAAGAAACCACAGAGATTCTTCTATCCAGCCAAGTCCCCTTTGGTACAGGTTTTATTAGAAACTATGCACTAAAAGGTCCCTAATTGACCAATCCTTTCTGAAACTTATTGTGGGAGTAGATCCCATAGCACCCTCAGGTCCAGGTCGGTCAGGGTTTTCTGAGGATATTAAAGATATGGTCACTCTGATTCTCATAAGTTCCTATTACTTGTGTTATCCCATATTTTTCTTGCTCTCTTGGTTAGGCATGGAGGAGTGTCTCTCTCTCCTGTGTTTCTGCAAACAATCGCGTGGAATCCAAAATGTATTGTGGATACCTTTTTTCTTGAATCTGGTGTTCATGTTTATTGCCTGTATATTAATATCTGTGACATTAGAGCAGTTTAATCTCAACTGTAAAAATTGGCCCTTGGACATTGCTTTTTTTGTTGTTGTAAGGATGATTATCCCACTTCAATAGTTTATTAGTGCTTGTACGTCTATGGTAGATGTGTGTTCCTAGGGTCCAATCCCATTCTTTCCTGATTAGTATATCCAAGAAAGGCAACTGGTAATAATTAAACTCTGATAAAAATCTAAGGCCCACTCTATTGATATTGAGTTCCCTGACAAATTCAAGAAATTGTTCACTCGTCCCTGACCAGATGATAAAAATGTCGTCAATATGTTTATACCATACCACAATATATGGATGCAACCACTTATGATCATCCCAGAATATTGTGGTTTCCTCTCACCAGTCCAGGAATAGGTTAGCAGATGAGGGGGCACAGCGGCTCCCCATCGCAGTACCCCTGAGCTAGTGGAAGTACTTCCTGTCAAAAAGAAAGAAGTTACGAGTAAGAGTGAATTTTAGAAGATCGTCCATTAAGTCATTATATCTGCTACACTCCATTGATCTCGATTTCAATAAACGTCTTACTCCTTTGATACCATCCTCATGCAGTATATTACTGTACAAAGCCTCGATATCTAATAAGGCCTGCTCCCCTACATGAGTGTATACATGCTCGAGAGTATACATGTAGGGGAGCATGCAGAGGGAAAACCATTTTACAGAGGCATTGTTCTAACTACAGGAGCTCAGGTGGTACTGGGGGAACATTACACTGTCTGGGGGCATCATACATCCTGCATAAGGGGCATAATGGGGGCATTACACTGTGTGGGGCATCATACATACTGCATAAGGGGCATAATGGGGGCATTACACTGTGTGGGAGCATCATACATCCTGCATAAGGGGCATAATGGGGGCATTACACTGTGTGGGGCATCATACATACTGCATAAGGGGCATAATGGGGGCATTACACTGTGTGGGGGCATCATACATACTGCATAAGGGGCATAATGGGGGCATTACACTGTGTGGGGTCATCATACATCCTGCATAAGGGGCATAATGGGGGCATTACACTGTGGGGCATCATACATCCTGCATAAGGGGCATAATGGGGGCATTACACTGTGTGGGGGCATCATACATCCTGCATAAGGGGCATAATGGGGGCATTACACTGTGTGGGGGCATCATACATCCAGCATAAGGGGAATAATGGAGGCATTACACTGAGTGGGGCATCACACATCCTGCATAAGGGGCATAATGGGGGCATTACACTATGTGGGGGCATCATACATACTGTATAAGGGGCATAATGGGGGCATTACACTTTGTGGGGGCATCATACATACTGCATAAGGGGCATAATGGGGGCATTACACTGTGTGGGGGGCATCATACATACTGCATAAGGGGCATAATGGGGGCATCATACATACTGCATAAGGGGCATAATGGGGGCATTACACTGTTAGGGGCATCATACATACTGCATAAGGGGCATAATGGGGGCATTACACTGTGTGGGGGCATCATACATCCTGCATAAGGGGCATAATGGGGGCATTACACTGTGTGGGGGCATCACACATGCTGCATAAGGGGCATTACACTGTGTGGGGGCATCATACATACTGCAAAAGGGGCATAATGGGGGCATTACACTGTGGGGGGCATCATACATACTGCATAAGGGGCATAATGGGGGCATTACACTGTGTGGGGGCATAATACATCCTATATAAGGGGCATAATGGGGGCATTACACTGTGTTGGGGCATCATACATCCTGTATAGGGGCATAATGGGGGCATTACACTGTGGGGGCATCATGCATACTGCATAAGGGGCATAATGGGGGCATTACACTGTGTGGGGGCATCATACATCCGGCATAAGGGGCATAATGGGGGCATTACATTGTGTGGGGGCAGCAACATCCTGCATAAGGGGCATATTGGGTGCATTACACTGTGTGGGGGCATCATACATCCTGCATAAGGGGCATAATGGGGGCATTACACTGTGGGGCCAGTAAAGGGGTCCTGTACTATGAGAACAATACGTTTCCTCCCTTCCTGTCTCCATAGTTGGGTCGTATGTATCTATTACAGGAAACAGAACAAAAACCTTATGATTCTTATAAAGGGGCAACACAAGACCCCAACAGAGTCTCCGTGCTGAAGGGGTTAATGCCCCCTGCGCCCAGTAATGGGGGTCTCCACATACCTCCACCTGCAGAGCCGCCACCACATATATGGCTGCTCTGTGCTCACAGGAGCTGTGATGAGGTCACAGGAGGGGAGGAGTCAGGGGTCACATGATCAGGGGCCTCAGTGGAGGCAGGACTCTGCTGTGCTGGTTGTCATGGTGCTGGATGAGCTGAAGTTTATGTGTGGGGTCAGGAGGGGTTTACAGTGTGGATGTAGCAGAGCCGCGTGTGTACGAGGTGTACGGAGCAGAGCCGTGTGTGTACGAGGTGTACGGAGCAGAGCCGTGTGTGTACGAGGTGTACGGAGCAGAGCCGCGTGTGTACGAGGCGTACGGAGCAGAGCCGCGTGTGTACGAGGTGTACGGAGCAGAGCCGCGCGTGTACGAGGTGTACGGAGCGGAGCTGCGTGTGTACGAGGTGTACGGAGCGGAGCCGCGTGTGTACGGAGCGGAGCCGCGTGTGTACGGACCGGAGCCGCATGTGTACGAGGTGTACGGAGCAGAGCCGCGTGTGTGCGAGGTGTACGGAGCGAAGCCGCGTGTGCGCGTACGAGGTGTACGGAGCGGAGCCGCATGTGTATGAGGTGTATGAAGCGGAGCCGTGTGTGTACAGAGCCATGTGTGTACGAGGTGTACGGAGCCGTGTGTGTACGAGTTGTGCAGAGCTGTGTGTGCAGAGCCGTCTGTGCAGAGCCGTGTGTGTACAGAGCCATGTGTGTACGAGGTGTACGGAGCGTAGCCGTGTGTGTACGGAGCCGGGTATGTACACTGTATACAGCTGTATACTCCCAGGTTCGGTCGCAGACACCCCGGCTCTTTATCATATGTAGAAGAACCGACACTGGACACTCGGTAAAACTGCGTTCGGACGTCTCTTGTTCCTCGCACAGATATTGATAACATAAGATGGAGTCAGACGAACCCTCCTACAAAACCTGATAACAAAGTCATTACTACAGGACTGGATGAGAAAGGGATTTATTCTACAAGAAACCCTGGGGCCACAAATGAGAGAATCCGGGCCCCGTGGCTGGATACTCCGGGCCCCCGGCGTGTTAGGACCAGACGGGGTCTTTGTCCCTGGAGCTTCTCTGCTCGGTATAATGAGACTCTGATCTTGTTCTTATAAAGAGGGTTTGAGTAAAATAGAAGCGGCCTGAATATGAGGACCTTGTCTGATCTCTATGTCCTTGTGTACAGAGCTATGGAGATGGCGCTATTCTTGTGTATAATAGATGTGATGTCGCTGGAGCCCTAATATTTCTGTACAGGGGTCTCTGTAGTACAGTGTCCATTTTAGGACATGATCAGATATCAAAATCAAACATCAGAATGATGTCAGTTTGAGGCTAAATACCCTGTTTGACAAGTGATTCTGACAAGTGAAAGTGCTTCCACATCATTTGTACCAGTATCAAACAAAGAGGAATAGAGGAGCTAAATGGCAGAAAACAGTGAATAATTTTATTATATCAAAAAGTTAAACATATCATAAATAATTGGATCACAGCATAGATGAACAGAGGTGCATGATGTCAGAAAAACACAGCACCCATTGGCCAGCAAAACCATACCCACTGCATGGAGATGTAACTAGTGGGATTAGGAAACCTGAGTAAGGTGAACAGAGTAAATAAATACAGGCTATGGGCAATAATAGTATGCATTTATAAGCAGTCTGCGACAACGTTAGAATGTGCCCATAGTCAAATAAAATATCAGGAACCTTACCAGGAATTGACTTGGAAGGGCCAAAGGGTACTGGAAGACAGAAATCTGTGGTAGAAAAGCCTCAATGCACGTTTTGCCTTAGGATTGTTGGCTTTCTCAAGAGGTTCATTGTCTCCCAGTCACATTGAAGTAGATTATAAGGCCAAATATGTTCTTCCTCAGTTGATGCAATATGAAGGGCAAACTCATGATTGTCTCCAGTCTTTTCAGGATCTGATTCCATCATTTTTCAGACGGAAGGCAGAGGTAACAGATGAAGTAGTTTTTGTAGATGGTTCCAGATTCTATTCAGATGGGCACTATTATAAAGGATATGCCATTTTTTATCCCACAAGAGGACAGGTTGTAAAGCACAAGTTACTGAGTCATTTTTCAGCTCAGAGGGCAGAGCTAGAAACAGTAAAAATGGTGCTACAGCTGAATGAAGCTGATAATCAGTGTCCCAATGTAATCTACAGTGATAGCTCCTATGTTGTGAGATCATTGACAGATTACCTGCCAGTCTGGGAAAAAAAGAGGCTATGTAGATTCTTCTAACAAGACTCTTGTACATAGTGACACACTGAAAACAATTTTTGAGATAGCTTCAAAAACCCCTAATGGTTTTGCTATTGTCAAAGTTCCTGCCCATAAAAATAATGATGAATTATCTGTTGGAAATGCAAAAGCAGATATGTTAGCCAAAGAGGCAGCCCTGACAGGAGAAGAAATATTTGAACCTGATTATCTCGAGGTTTCAGCAGTTCAAAGAACAGACACGCATATCCCTTCTTTTGCGGACGAACAAGAAAAAGATTCAACTCTTGTTGCTTCCCGGGTTGATTCAAAACCTCCCTTTGTTTGTGAAAATGGGGTTTTGTGTCATTACTTAAACGGGGACTTGCGTCCTGCTGTACTAAAACATCTACAGGATGAGTTTACAAGATATCATAATGAAAGCTTGGGTCATTTGGGCCAACAGAAATTGTTTGGCATTCTCAAAGAGAAATTTTACTGAGAAAAGATGGAAGAGACTGTACAAAGTATTGTTCAATTATGCCTCATTTGTGCCCAAATTAATCCAAGACCAAAAGGACAGAAACCGCCACTACTGCGAACCGCACCTGCAGACGGTCCATGGTCTATGTTACAAATCGAGTACATTGGTCCATTACCATCAGGTAAAAATGTTCTCAGGTATGCATTGGTTGTAGTAGATGTTTTTTCTAAATGGGTTGAAATTTTACCTGTCAGGAAAGATGATGCTTTGTCTACAGCTAGAGCATTAGTTAATCATGTCTTTTGTACTTGGGGGATCCCAAGAAAGATTACCTCTGATCGAGGAAGTCACTTCACAGGAAAAATCATGCAAGCAGTTTGTACTATTCTAGGGGTACAACAACTGTTTCATGTACCTTACCATCCACAGTCTGCTGGTATTGTGGAAAGGATGAATAGGACAATAAAATCCAGATTTGCCAAAATGTTATTGGATAAAGGTAATACTTGGGTGGATGCAGTACCTTTTGTACTGTTGAGTGTTAGAGGAACAACTTCCTCCACAAGTCAGTTTACTCCTTTTGAACTAATGACAGGAAGGAAAATGCCACTGATTTTCCCACATGAACCATTTTTGTCCACACCTCAAAAAGATGCTGTTGCAAGGTCCAAATGGTTGCAATTGTTGCAGGAAAACTTGAAAACCATTCTTCCACATGAATGCAGAGGATGGAGTCACCATATGAATCCAAATTCAAAAAAGGGGCTCTAGTCATTAAATCTTTCAGGAAGAGTGGACCTTGGGAAAGTAACTGGGAAGGTCCCTTTGAAATAATCGACACCATGGGACAAGTTATGATCCTAGTGCAACCAGCATCCAACATGGTTAAAAATATCCGCAGACAACAGACATTTTATATCATGGAACAAATACTAGTGAAGTGAATGGACATATCAAAGGAACTTTACATTCACGGAAATCAAGAGGATCAGGTATACAAAATCTAATAGATGAAGACAAACTGGACAATTCAGTAGATATTACTGGAAACATTTGCATGGGTTATGATGTAAAATGCTGAATTGAGCTACACTTCATACACGACACTTAATATTACATGCTGCCATAGGACCTAAGTCTAAATTTACACAATTACAAGGAGATTAGATACATTATGTATCACATGGCATGACAGGCTTATGGGAATGCAATCCTACAGATGTGTTATACTGGAATACAGAGATGAGGTGAAGAGAAAGCTGTGTGGCCGGGTGATATTACTAATGATATGCTCGCAAAAGGGACAGTTAGAACATCCGAAACAGAGATTGTGTTAAAGATACAACTTTTGGGGAAAATTTTTTATCCTTCATTACTTTCTATTACAGAAGGAGATGAAGATTGGGTAAAAACATGGAATTTCCAGATAACCAGAGAATCAGTACAAGTACAAGTATCTGTAGTTTTTACAGTAACAAATACTATCGCTCCAGAAGTAAGGGTTGCACCACAAGTTGTACATAGTCAAGAAAATATGTCTCCTCTTTTATTGAAATGCAACACAAGGTTAGAGTTACCTCCCGAGTCTTTGTTAACATGGACCAGAAGCAAATTATTTTTGGGAAGTTTTTCAACTGGTCCAACAAATGTTATACACAGAAGTCAATATGGGAATGTGAGATGGTTGCATAAGAATTTTTATTTTTCTCTAGATAATCCATCTCCTAAGGATTCGGGACTTTACCAATGTTGTGTTTTAACTAAAAATAATTATAAACAATGTAAAGATGTAAATGTTTGGTCAGCAGTAGAAAATGTATGTACACCGACAAGGTTTCAACCATCTACTCCTTTCCAAACCAATCAATTCCAATCTAAACTTCTATTAAGGGATGGAGTGTTGATGACTATGGTCTGGACTTTTAACATGTGTAGTTGGAAAATCTCATCCAGATATCCCCAATGTCAATCACATCTCATCAACATGGAGATGGGAATAGAACAATGGTTTGGGAAAAAAACCTCAACACAGGTTAGAAGTAAGAGGGGGATATTAGAAGGTATTTTGGGGGGATTAGGAACAGTGGGAAGTTTAATTAACACTATGGACATTCATACACTTAAATCAGATTTGGAAAATATTGGGTATATTGGAGGTAAAGGGGTAAAAATTCAGAAAAGTTTGAATCAACTCCTTGAAAAGATGGTTTTGAACACTGCTGCTCTGTTGGGATCTTCAGTGTCACATCTACAAAATGCTACTTTAGCTCTAATGGAAAGTGAACAGGAATCCCAAGTGGCCGGAGCATGTCTAGAAATTCAGATTGAATATTCCACCAATCTGAAAATGATTGCACAAGCATTGCAAAGTGGAATTACCCCTTTAGGAATAATGAGAAATTTGCCTACAGAATATAATTTTGCATTAAATCATACAGATTTGTGGGTAAATAGGTGGTTAGGATGTGAACAGAACATTTGTATAGAAACATCACTAATCCCAATATCGGGAAGAGAAGAAACCATGGTTCCTATAACTGTTATGGAAATTTCTTTTAGTAATACACAATAGCTGTATTATCTATTACAGTACACAGATTTTGCATTTGATGGTACAAACACTGAACAATTAGACATTTTTTCATGCTTATAGTGGGTACGGAAAGTATTCAGACCCCTTTATATTTTTCACTCTTTGTTTCATTGCAGCCATTTGGTAAATTCTAAAAAGTTCATTTTTTTCTCATTAAAGTACACTCTGCACCCCATCTTGACTGAAAAAAAAAAAGAAATGTAGAAATTTTTGCAAATTTATTAGAGTTTGCTCAAAAACACATGAAGGACTCCCAGACTATGAGAAATAAGATTCTCTGGTCTGATGAGACGAATATAGAACTTTTTGGTGATAATTCTAAGCAGTATGTGTGGAGAAAACCAGGCACTGCTCATCACCTGCCCAATATCCCAATAGTGAAACATGGTGGTGGCAGCATCATGCTGTGGGGGTGTTTTTCAGCTGCAGGGACAGGATAACTGGTTGCAATTGAAGGAAACATGAATGTGGCCAAGTACGGAGATATCATGGATGAAAATCTCTTCCAGAGTGCTCTGGAACTCAGACTTGGTCGAAGGTTCACCTTCCAACAAGACAATGACCCTAAGTATACAGCTAAAATAACAGAGGAGTGGCTTCAGAACAACTCTGTGACCATTCTTGACTGGCCCAGCCAGAGCCCTGACCTAAACCCAATTGAGCATCTCTGGAGAGACCTGAAAATGGCTGTCCACCAACATTCATCATCCAACCTGATGGAACTGGAGAGGATCTGCAAGGAAAAATGACAGAGGATCCCCAAATCCAGGTGTGAAAAACTTGTTGCATCATTCCTAAGAAGACTCATGGCTGTACTAGCTCAAAAGGGTGCTTCTACTCAATACTGAGCAAAGGGTCTGAATACTTATGACCATGTGATATTTCATTTTTTCTTTTTTAATAAATTTGCAAAATGTCTATATTTCTGTTTTTTTCAGTCGAGATGGGGTGCAGAGTGTACTTTAAAAAAATGAACTTTTTAGAATTTACCAAATGGCTGCAATGAAACAAAGAGTGAAAAATTTAAAAGGGTCTGAATACTTTCCGTAGCCACTGTACATTTTGTTTCTATGGTAATGTGTCTACCTGGCAGGATAAAGTCATTTATAACTCATGTTTCCATAATCATACCTCATGTCATGCCAGAGTTGAGAATGTGCACACGATACATGACTTGGTGACTCCAATAAGCTCGAACAAAATTTGTTTCCAAGTTATGTCTTAAAAAGAAGCTGTTTCTGCATTCTTCTCATCTTGTGTACATGCTGAAAATCTGACAATAGGTTTATATTGTATGGAGGGAAGTGTTAAAAATATCTCCAAGTAGGTAGGAAGTATTAATATTACATCAATAGGGACAAGAAATCTGAAAATCCTTCCAATACAGTTCAATTTGTCCCAAATAAATAATTTCCCTTGGGATATGTGGACAAATGAGATAAAGAAAGACAAGGGTTTGTTAATTTTGTTAACAAAACAACTAAAAGAAGCTGAAATTGTACTTGGACATGAAAAAGATAATTTAGATGATATTGAACATGAGTGGACAAGTATGTCAGGCTCATCTTGAAGGAGAAATCTAGGAAGATCAGTAACTAGTTGGTCACAGTCTCCAGCGAAAATGGCAGCAGGAAATGTATTAACAAATCCAATCATAATGATATTCATTTTGGTCTTGCTTTATATTTTTTATCAGATTTTTATTATGTGTAAAATTAAGAAAATATACAAAAAAATAAAGACAGAAATGAAAAAGGAAGATGATATTTTAAGAGAAATGTTAAAAAGAAAAAATATAACTTTTTGAGTGAATTTTTTTTAATTTAGAAATTTTTGGGAACTCAGATGACGTTCAATACAGGAGTTGATACAAGGTTTTCAAAATAAAGAATGAATGTGATACGAATGGTGAGAGAATGAGTTTAGGATTCATTATGATATTTTTTAAATCATTATCAGGGGGGACTGTAAAATATTAATTTCTTATGATAGAAAAATATACATAAGCTTTAACATGCTTAGGCTCTAACCATGCTTAGATTCAAATATAGAGAAAGACTGGAGTTATTCTGGGACCTTGGTAGAAACACCTGTTCAGTTTGTCAAACCTATAGGACTCTTGTCTATATGGGTTATTTGGGGATAACTAATGATCCTTAACCCCTTAACAACATCTGACGTACTAATACGCGTCTGTGCCCTGGGACTTAAGAGCCAGACCCGTATTAGTACGTCATCGCGATCGCGCGCGCACACAGGCTGTGCAGGCGCGATCGCCGCCGGGTGTCAGCTGATTGTCACAGCTGACACCCGGTACTATGTGCAGGGAGCGGTCCTGCACCGCTCCCAGCACATTAACCCCTGCGATGCTGCGATCGAAGTCGATCGCGGCATTGCGGGGGCAAGGGGAGGTGATCGCCGATACTCACCTCCTCTTCCGGCTTCCAGCGCAGTCTGCAAAGGCTTCCCGGGTGTTGCCATGACGACCCGATGTCGTCATGACAACATCCGGGTCACCAGACAACAGGAAGATTGTTTGGACATGCGCAGTGCATCTCCAAACAATCTTCACACTGTGCACCGCTGATAGCCTGCATGGCATAGGGATGGTGCTGCATTCCTGTGCCATGCAGGCGATCAGAGGAAAAAAAAGTGAAAGTCCCAGAGTGGGACAAAGTAATAAAGTGTATAAACTGTCTGAAAGTGGAAAAAAAAAAAAAATTGCAAAAATATAAAAAAAAAAATAAAAAAAATAATCCACCAAAAATAAAAATATAATGTACCCATCAATAAATATTATTATAAAAAAAATAAAAAAAAACAATAAAAGTACACATATTTGGTATCGCCGCGTCCGGAACAACCTGACCTATAAAACTGTCCCACTAGTTAACCCCTTCAGTGAACACGGTAAAAAAAAAAAAAAAAAAACGAAGCAAAAAACAATGCTTTATCACAATACCGCCAAACAAAAAGTGGAATAACACGCGATCAAAAAGACGCATATAAATAAAAATGGTACCGCTGAAAACGTCATATCGTCCCGCAAAAAACAAGCTGTCATACAGCTCCATCAGCCGAAAAGTAAAAAAGTTATAGCTCTCAGAATAAAGCGATGCTAAAAAATATTTTTTTCTATAAAATAGCTTTTATTGTGTATAAGCGCCAAAACATAGAAAAATGATACAAATGTGGTACCGCTTTAAACGTACTGACCCGAAGAATAAAGCTACCTCATCAATTTTACCACACGCGGAACAGAATAAAAAATAAAAAAAAAAAACAATTCCTGAATTGTTGGTTTTTGTTTATTCTGCCTCCCAAAAATCGGAATAGAAAGCGATCAAAAAATGTCACTTGCCTGAAAATGGCACCAATAACAACGTCAAGTCATCCCGCAAAAAACGAGCCGTCACATGACTGTCTGCCAAAATCTGGAAAAATTATAGCTCTCAAAATATGGCGATGCAAAAACTAGATTTTACAAAAAATGCGTCTTTTAGTTTGTGACATCTGTCAGTCATAAAAACCCCATATGATTCTGGCATTGCTGTAATCACACTGACCTGAAGAATAAAGTCGTCTAATCACTTATACCGCACAAGGAACGGCGTCAAAAATAAACTCTTGGGTTAGGATTGGGCTAGGGTTAGGGCTGGGTTTGGGGCTAGGGTTGTGCTGGGGCTAGGGTTGTGCTGGGGCTAGGGTTGTGCTATGGTTAGGGTTGTGCTAGGGTTAGGGCTGGGGTTGGGATTTTTTTCAAAAGTAAGAAAAAAAGATGACGATATGGCGACTAGTGTTGAGCGCAAGTGCTCGCTACTTGAGTTTGCATCGGGTGCTCTGGTATGCATTGAGTATCGTGGGTATTTGAGTGACATGCTCGAGTCTCTGCCCCATATGCTTCGCGGCCAAAAAAACTTTACGGGGATTGCCTGCCATGCACGAGCGATCCCCGCATGTTTTTTTTTGGGTGTCTAATAACCGTGAAACATGCGGAGCAGGGACTCGAGCATGTCACTCGAGCACACGCTGTACATGGTGCATACCTGAGTACCCGATGCAAACTCAAGTAGCGAGCACTTGCGCTCAAGAATAATGACAACTTATTCAATATGATGACCTAATGTAAACAAATTCTGTGCCGTACCTCTGGGTTCAAAATGTTCACTATACACCTTAATAAAATCCTTGAGGGGTATAGTTTCCAAAATGGGGACACTTGTGGGGGAGCTCCACTGTTTAGGCACATCACGGGCTCTCCAAACGCGACATGGTGTCCGCTAACGAATTGAATGGAAAATCGGCTCAAATTGTTAGCGGACGCCATGTTGCGTTTGGAGAGCCCCTGTGTGCCCAAACATTGGAGCTCCCCCACAAGTGACCCCATTTTGGAAACTAGACCCCCCAAGGCACCTATCTAGATGCATAGTGAGCACTTGGAACCCCCAGGTGCTTCACAAATTGATTCGTGAAAATGAAAAAGTGAAAAAAAAAAACACTTTTTCATTTTTATGAATCAATTTGGGAAGCACCTGGGGTTCCAAGTGCTCACTATGAATCTAGATTGGTGCCTTGGGGGGTCTAGTTTCCAAAATGGGGTCACTTGTGGGGGAGCTCCAATGTTTGGGCACACAGGGATTCTCCAAATGCAACATGATATCCGCTAACAAATTGTCAGCTCAAATTGTTAGCGGACACCATGTTGCGTTTGGAGAGCCCCTGTGTGCCCAAACTTTGGAGCTCCCCCACAAGTGACCCCATTTTGGAAACTAGACCCCCCAAGGCACCTATCTAAATTCATAGTGAGCACTTGGAACCCCAGGTGCTTCACAAATTGATTCATAAAAATGAAAAAGTTTTTTTTTTCACTTTTTCATTTTTACGAATCAATGTGTGAAGCACCTGGGGGTTCCAAGTGCTCACTATGCATCTAGAAAGGTGCCTTGGGGGGTCTAGTTTCCAAAATGGGGTCACTTGTGGGGGAGCTCCAAAGTTTGGGCACACGGGGCTCTCCAAACACAACATGGCGTCCGCTAATTAGTCAAGCAAATTATACAATCAAAAAGTCAAATGGCGCTCCTTCCCTTCCGAGCCCTGCCGTGCGCCCAAACAGTGTTTTTTCCCCAAATATTGGGTATTTGCGTGCCCAGGGGAAATTGCACAACAAATTTTGTGGTCCATTTTTTCTTGTTACCCCTGTGAAAATAAAAAAAATTGGGTCTAAAGTAACATTTTTGTGAAAAAAGTTCTTGAATGTGGTTTTGAGCTCCTTGAGGGGTGCAGTTTTTAGAATGGTGTCACTTTTGGGTATTTTCTGTCATAAAGACCTCTCAAAGTGACTTCAAATGTGATGTGGTCCCTAAAAAAATGGTTTTGTAAATTTTGTTGGAAAAATGAGAAATCGCTGGTCAACTTTTAACCCTTATAGCTCCCTAACAAAAAAAAATTTTGGTTCCAAAATTGTGCTGATGTAAAGTAGATATGTTATTTATTAACTTTTTTGTGTGACATATCTCTCTGATTTCAGGGCTTAAAAATTCAAATTTTGAAAATTGTAAAATTTTCAAAATTTTCGCCAAATTTCCATTTTTTTCACAAATAAATGCAAGTGATATCGAAGAAATTTTTCCACAATTTTTCCACAATCATGAAGTACAATATGTCACGAAAAAACTATCTCAGAATCAGGGGGATCCGTTGAAGCGTTCCAGAGTAATTACCTCATAAAGTGACAGTGGTCAGAATTGTAAAAATTGGCCTGGTCATTAACGTGCAAACCACCCTCGGGGCTTAAGGGGTTAAAGGTCATTAGCCATATGTTTAAATATACCAACATGAGGTGATGTGCACGTAGCCAAAATGCATATGTCACAAGTTACTAGTTTTGTTCTAATATGGTAGAAGCTACTAATATATCAGCAAGTCGCCATATTGGGTTATGAAACTGTAAAAATAATCTCCAATGTATGTCTATGAGGCAAGATGGTATATAAGCAGAGCCAGACATGAATGGGGGAGATCACTCATTCCTCGGGTATCTCCAGCACGGATCATGCTTCTATACTGGATACGTAAGAACCTATAATTGTTTCCTTTCTCTCTTCTAACCTGATACTTCTTTTTATGTGCTATGAAATATATTTCTTCATTTTTGTAACCACCTTTGAATGAACATTAAATAAGCTTTTGTTTTATCCACACAATTCAAGATTGTTTTCGTCTCTATTCTCACCGTACCCTTACCTAAAGTAAGGAAGGGTTAGTTTTTCTAACACCAACCAACAACCTTTTCACACTGCTCTGGCTTCAAGAGTGGTATTACGCGGCCCCCTAGAAATTGGGACAGGAAGGTAGCTTGATATGATGTGGGTACCTGTTGTGCTCCCTCAGCAGGCTCGGTTTCATGTTGCCCACGGCATTGGCGTGCATGTCCACTTCCCCCTCCCTTTCCACGCGCCTTGCCCATTTTAAATGGTGTTTAATATTTGTCGCATTGCCAAAAATGTCTGTATTATTACCGCAGTAATATAGGATCACGTCTGATGACCATGGTTTTAAGCAATGACCTGGGAGTCAGAGATGCTTCCAGGGGTCTTCCCCATGCTGTTCCCATGTCTTTTCAGCACTGTATGGATGTGTCTGATGATGTGTCACATACCACATGGCCAGATAAGGTTGTAAAATGTTATTTACTGGTGAATGTATTTTTCACAGTTGAAAGCAATGCAAAAATGCATCAAAAACGCTGTGTGTGAACATAGCCGAAGGTGTGGAGGAGTATTTTTGTTTTTGGTTATTTTATTTTGCCTTATATACAAGTCATTACCCTGGAAAGGATGTTCCTTAACATATTTCCCAGGAAAATCCATTTTGGTTTCATTTTTGTATGTTTTATTGTGAGTCCGTAAAAGTGGCGTAATACTCTGGCCACGTTGTTGACAGCAGTGAGCGGCTCTGCTACATCCACACTGTAAACCCCTCCTGACCCCACACATAAACTTCAGCTCATCCAGCTCCATGACAACCAGCACAGCAGAGTCCTGCATCCACTGAGGCCCCTGATCATGTGACCCCTGACTCCTCCCCTCCTGTGACCTCATCACAGATCCTGTGTGCACAGTACAGCCATATATTTGGTGGCGGCTCTGCAGGTGGAGGTATGTGGAGATCCCCATTACTGGGCGCAGGGGGCATTAACCCATTTAGCACGGAGACTCTTTTGGGGTCTTGTGTTGCCCCTTTATAAGAATCATAAGGTTTTTGTTCTGTTTCCTGTAATAGATACATACGACCCAACTATGGAGACAGGAAGGGAGGAAACGTATTGTTCTCATAGTACAGGGCCCCTTTCTTCGCCCCACAGTGTAATGCCCCCATTATGCCCCTTATGCAGTATGTATGATGCCCCCACACAGTGTAATTCCCCCATTATGCCCCTTATGCAGTATGTGTGATGCCCCCACACAGTGTAATGCCCCCATTATGCCCCTTATGCAGGATGTATGATGCCTTAACACAGTGTATTGCCCCATTATGCCCCTTATGCAGTATGTATAATGCCCCCACACAGTGTAATTCCCCTATTATGCCCCTTATGCAGTATGTATGATGCCCCCACACAGTGTAATGCCCCCATTATGCCCCTTATGCAGTATGTATGATGCCCCCACATGGTGTAATGCCCCCATTATGCCCCTTATGCAGGATGTATGATGCCCCCACACAGTATAATGTTCCCACAGTACCACCTGAGGTCCTGCAGTTGGAATAATCCCTCTGGGAAATGGTTTTCCCTCTCCCTGCTCCCCTACATGTATACCCTCGAACATGTATACATGCATGTAGGGGAGCAGGCCTTACTAGATATCGAGGCTTTGTACAGTAATATACCGCATGAGGATGGTATCAGAGGAGTAAGACATTTCTTGAAATCGAGGTCAATAGAGTGTAGCAGACATAATGACTTCATGGAGGATCTTCTAAAATTCACTCTTACCTTCTTTCTTTTTGACAGGAAGTTCTTCACCAGCTCAGGGGTACTGTGATGGGGAGCCCCTGTGCCCCATCATATGCTAATCTAGTTTTGAGCTGATGGGAGGAAACCACAATATTCAGGGATGGTCATAGGTGGTGGCATCCATATATTGGGGTATGGTACAAATATATTGACTACATTTTAATCATCTGGTCAGGAACGAGTGAACAATTTCTTGAATTTGTCAGGGAAATCAACATCAGTAGAGTGGGCCTTAGATTTACATCAGAGTTTAATTATAACCAGTTGCCTTTCCTGGATGTACTAATCAAGAAAGAATGGGATGGGACCCTAGGGACTCTCATCTACCATAAACCTACAAGCACTAATAAACTATTGAAGTGGGATAGTCACCACCCCATCCCCCGAAAAAAAGGAATACCCAAGGGCCAATTTTACAGTTGAGAAGGAACTGCTCTAATGTCACAGATATTAATATACAGGCAATAGACATGAACACCAGATTCAGGGAAAAACGTATCCACAGTACATTTTGAATTTCACACAGTTGTTTGCAGAAAAACAGGATAGACAGACTCTCCTCCATACCTAACCAAGAGAGCAAGAAAAAGATGGGATAACACAAGTAATAGAAACTTGTCACAATCAGAGTGACCTTATCTTTAATATCCTCAGAAAACACTGGGATGTACTTGTGGTGGACCCGGACCTGAGGGTGCTGTGTGATCTCCTCTCACAATAACTTTCAGAAAGGGTCGGTCAATTAGGGACCGTTTAGTGCATAGTTTCTATAAAAAAACCTGCACCCAAGGGGACTTGGCTAGACAGAAGAATCTGCGGTTTCTTTATATGTGGAGAACGTTGTACATGTAATTGGATGAGACCATGTAAATCTTTCTCGAATTCCTCCTTTTTCTAGAAGGATTATTCCAACTGTAAAACCTCAGTACTTGTATATATGGCCACATGCACCTGCCCCCTAGATTATGTATGCACGACCAAGAGTTAGTTAGTTAGGAGGGTGGGGGGCATTTGCGCGATACACGCCATGGTCAGGACATCCCATTAGCGAGACACATGAACAGTGTACATAGATGTGAAACCGGAGACATCTCCTTTTGTATCATTGAGATGGTTAAACCCAATGTGATAGGAGGTGATCACAATAGATGTATCCTCAAAAAGGAAAGTGAGTGGATTTTTAGACATTATTCTCTAGCCACTAAGGGACTCAATGAGCAAATTTCCTATGCCTGTTTTGTATGAATACTGCCCCATTCTGGATTACATCTTTGGATTTTGTACTCTACCCATTGCTACTCAGTTCCCTGTGAATGAGGTTCACATATTGTTTTACTTCATCGAGATATCTGAGCTTTTATATCAGAATTATTTCTTATCAGTTATATCCCACATATGCTATTTAGTAACTAACAAGTCTGGTGTTCCTTGTGTATCTCTAATTATGCAATAGGGGTCAAATTTGGCCATTTAGGAATATACTGTGGGCCATCATCCCATATTTTTTGTAGTGATAAAGTAGATCTACATGTCTATTGCATGATGGGAGGATGTGAAATACTTGTTTTTAGTCTCCCATAACGCTGATCTCAGAGAGAGGACTTTTCTATATTGCTGGAACGCAACCCAAATTTATTATGTGCTCCGGAGTGGAACGCATGCACAGTCGTACATAGGAGACTGTAATGCTCTCCGGCATAGAATGCACACATCCAGGCATGCACAATCGCTGACAATGACCCTAAATGTGCTCTGCCATGGAGTGCATAATTACGGGCATGCGCAGTCACGGGTATGAGTGGCGCGGAGGCAATCAGTTTATCTGGCGTTTCAGTGTAAAGCACGTCACTTCCGGACATGTACACTAGGGGATGGACATTATAGGACCTCGAGCGCATGAGAAGTAGCATAGGCGCAGTACATTATTATAGACATACTCCATTCTATATATCCTGTGACAATTCACCTTTAGGAATGGGAATGGGTCTCCTAGTCTGGGGAGGGGTTTTGGATGAAGTGGGCTATTTAAACATGGACAGCTGGCTATTAGACACACTATGCTGAACACCATGAATTATCATCGCTGTATCAAGCCTCCTGATGAAGCTGTTGGATAAACGCATTGAGGCGGATTATTGAAACATTCTCTGATGAGTACCATATCCTTTCCTTTATATATACCTTGAGACATATCTGATCCTATTTAATGTATCAGTGTATTTTTTGATATATATATCAGAGTTAACCAGGGCATCTGACAGACAGCCATCAGTGAGCAGAGGCGCAATTGTCATTCCTTAGTGTGCCAACCTGCGCGGTTAGGCAGTATCCGCTTTGTTTAGGTATGGGGTAGGGTAAGGTAGTGACTGTACCAATTATTCAGCAGCATCATTGTTTACATCTGTTTATATAGATCCACAACAAGTCATTGGGCTCCCTCTGCTTCCCCATCATCACAGTTTCAGCGACATCCACATTCCCGTGACGGTGATACCATTGAATAGAATAGTAAATCAGGGAGTTGAAAGGTCCCCGATCCACCATTCAGCCTTCACCTGTGAGTCTGAGACTCCGTGCACTGCAGCCACAAAGACGTCACTACATCACACCTGTAGTATGGAGACTCAGTTTGACCAAGGTTTTGACCTTAATTAGCCGTTGTGTTTTTGCTGCCAAGAGATGCAGAAACATTGCCGAAATTTCTGCACCAAATACTCAATGTGCACACATACCTTAGGGTTATGGCTTGTTCACTATCATCGTTAGGAAAGGCCAAGTGATGGAAATTTCCCAGATTTATAAAAACCTCCTCTAACCTTGTGCCAAAAAAACGCAGCCTTGGGTTCTTCTAAGCAGCTGCCGAGCACTCTGAAAATGAAAATGGTGGTTGCCACAAAGCAGGAGAAGGCTATAAGAAGATAGCAAAGCGTTTTCAAGTTGCCATTTGTTGCAGGGCGGTATTCTTTATATTAATTATTAATGCCGGCCTTGACTATCAATAACCAATATTCGGCTAATACCTCACATGTTACGTACTCTGATTCCCTTGCTATAAACTATACTGAACGGCGACTAACTGAGATGAAACCATGTATCAATGAAAGATATTTATTACACACAAGTCTTCAGCTATTATACTACTAATTACCACACTATAACAATACACAATAATAATATATAATTAGCCCCACAATAACCTAATTATACTTCCCACCCACTTACCTAAAAACACACATATATTAATAACAGTCCACCAGCCCATCACTAACTATCCCTACAGAGAACAAAGGGTTAATAGCAGCGATATTTAACAGAGTCCAGGTACTGTGAAGCTGAAGATCCAGCTTGAGGGCTACTGCGGAGTACAGTGCAGGACAGGAGCAGGGCTGAGGCTGGAGAGCAGAGGAGATGAAGGGACTGCGGGCAGAGGATGACACAGAGAGGAGGAGGGGGCCATGGATGAAGGGGCTGCTGCGGAGTACAGTGCAGGACGGGAGCAGGGCTGAGGCTGGAGAGCAGAGGAGATGAAGGGACTGCAAGCAGAGGATGACACAGAGAGGAGGAGGGGGCCATGGATGAAGGGGCTGCTGCGGAGTACAGTGCAGGACGGGAGCAGGGCTGAGGCTGGAGAGCAGAGGAGATAAAGGGACTGCAAGCAGAGGATGACACAGAGAGGAGGAGGAGGCCATGGATGAAGGGGCTGCTGCGGAGTACAGTGCAGGACGGGAGCAGGGCTGAGGCTGGAGAGCAGAGGAGATGAAGGGACTGCGGGCAGAGGATGACACAGAGAGGAGGAGGGGGCCATGGATGAAGGGGCTGCTGCGGAGTACAGTGCAGGACGGGAGCAGGGCTGAGGCTGGAGAGCAGAGGAGATAAAGGGACTGCAAGCAGAGGATGACACAGAGAGGAGGAGGAGGCCATGGATGAAGGGGCTGCTGCGGAGTACAGTGCAGGACGGGAGCAGGGCTGAGGCTGGAGAGCAGAGGAGATGAAGGGACTGCGGGCAGAGGATGACACAGAGAGGAGGAGGAGGAGGCCATGGATGAAGGGTCTGCTGCGGAGTACAGTGCAGGACGGGAGCAGGGCTGAGGCTGGAGAGCAGAGGAGATGAAGGGACTGCGGGCAGAGGATGACACAGAGAGGAGGAGGGGGCCATGGATGAAGGGGCTGCTGCGGAGTACAGTGCAGGACGGGAGCAGGGCTGAGGCTGGAGAGCAGAGGAGATAAAGGGACTGCAAGCAGAGGATGACACAGAGAGGAGGAGGAGGCCATGGATGAAGGGGCTGCTGCGGAGTACAGTGCAGGACGGGAGCAGGGCTGAGGCTGGAGAGCAGAGGAGATGAAGGGACTGCGGGCAGAGGATGACACAGAGAGGAGGAGGAGGAGGCCATGGATGAAGGGGCTGCTGCAGAGTACAGTGCAGGACGGGAGCAGGGCTGAGGCTGGAGAGCAGAGGAGATGAAGGGACTGCGGGCAGAGGATGACACAGAGAGGAAGAGGAGGCCATGGATGAAGGGGCTGCTGCGGAGTACAGTGCAGGACGGGAGCAGGGCTGAGGCTGGAGAGCAGAGGAGATGAAGGGACTGCGGGCAGTGGATGACACAGAGAGGAGGAGGAGGCCATGGATGAAGGGGCTGCTGCGGAGTACAGTGCAGGACGGGAGCAGGGCTGAGGCTGGAGAGCAGAGGCGATGAAGGGACTGCGGGCAAAGGATGACACGTGGAGCTAGAGAGGAGGGGAACAGCGGCAGGTCAGGTGGAGGCAGGCAGGGAAGTGGAAGAGTAGAGCGTGCAAGCACTGCCATTTTGCCATGACCTCCGCCCTCCTCCTGCCGTGCATGCAGGACACGAGTGCCAGCATGGCGTTATGATGACATTGCATACACAGGTATCCCTGTATGCACCTGTGCGCACCCAGTGGCAGGGCGCTTTGAAGTGCTGGACGCCCACACTGATATGATTATATCAGTGCTGAAGTCTAGACCCCTGCAGGCAGCGGCTGTTGCCAGGATAAAGGATCTCTTTGATCCTTTTGTCCTAGCAGTGTGACTCTCTAGTGACATGGTAATTAACCATGTCAGCCTATAGTCACAGGCAATAGATGGACATCTGTCCATCGTCTTTTGACATGCCCAGACTTTTCTTGTCGTGGGCATATTTGAACAGTGGGGGGATTATTATAAAGGGGGCCAACTATATATGTGTGGAGGCACAATTATATTTATGTGCATGTGGACATATATAAGTGTGGGGACATAGGCACATAAGGCAATATATGCACATGCATATACAGGTACTTCTCACTAAATTAGAATATCACCAAAAGTTAATTTATTTCAGTTCTTCAATACAAAAAGTGAAACTCCTATATTATATAGAGTCATTACAAACAGAGTGATCTATTTCAAGTATTTATTTCTGTTAATGTTGATGATTATGGCTTACAGCCAATAAAAACACACAAGTCATCATCTCAGTAAATTAGAATACTTTATAACACCAGCTTGAAAAATTATATTAAAATCCAAAATGTTGTCCTACTGAAATGTATATTCAGTAAATGCCCTCAATACTTGGTCGGGGATCCTTTTGCATCAATTACTGCATCAATGCGGTGTGGCATGGAGGCGATCAGCCTGTGGCACTGCTGAGGTGTTATGGAAGCCCAGGTTGCTTTGATAGCAGCCTTCAGCTCATCTGCATTGTTGCGTCTGGGGTCTCTCGTCTTCCTCTTGACAATACCCCATAGATTCTCTATAGGGTTAAGGTCAGAAGAGTTTGCTAGCCAATCAAGCACAGTGATACTGTTGTTTGTGAACAAGGTATTGGTACTTTTGGCAGTGTGGACAGGTGCCAAGTCCTGCTGGAGAATGAAATTTCGATCTCCAAAAAGCTTGTCAGCAGAGGGAAGCATGAAATGCTCTAAAATTTCCTGGTAGATGGCTGCGCTGACTTTGGTCTTGATAAAACACAGTGGACCTACACCAGCAGATGACATTGCTCCCCAAACCATCACTGATTGTGGAAACTTCACACTAGACCTCAAGCAGCTTGGATTGTGACCTCTCCACTCTTCCTCCAGACTCTGGAACCTTGATTTCCAAATGAAATGCAAATTAGTTTCATCTGAAAACACTTTGGACCACTGAGCAAAAGTCCAGATCTTTTTCTCCTTGGCCCAGGTAAGACTTTTCTGGCGTTGTCTATTGGTTATGAGTGGCTTGACACAAGGAATGCGACACTTGTAGCCCATGTCCTGGATACGTTTGAGTGTGGTGGCTCTTGAAACAAAGACTTCAGCAGCAGTCCACTCCTTGGGAATCTCCCCCACATTTTTGAATGGCCTTTTCTTAACAATCCTTTCAAGGTTGCGGTTATCCCGGTTGCTTGTGCACCTTTTTCTACCACACTTTTTCTTTCCACTCAACTTTCCAGTAATATGCTTGGATACAGCACTCTGTGAACAGCCAGCTTCTTTAGCAATGGCCTTTTGTGGCTTACCCTCCTTGTGGGGTGTGTCAATGACTGCCTTCTGGACATCTGTCAAGTCAGAAGTTTTCCCCATGATTGTGGAGCCTACTGAAACAGACTAAGGGACCTTTTTAAATGCCTAGGAAGCCTTTGCAGATGTTTTTTTGTTAATTATTCTAATTTTCTGAGATAATGACTTTTTTGTGTTTTCATTGGCTTTAAGCCATAATCATCAACATTAACAGAACTAAACAATTGAAATAGATCACCCTGTTTGTAATGACTCTATATAATATGAGTTTCCTTTTTTTATTGAAGAACTGAAATAAATTAACTTTTTGATGATATTCTAGTGAGATGCACCTGTGTATATATATGAATTCGCATACATGGTAGTATGAAAAAACATACAGTACAGACCAAAAGTTTGGACACACCTTCTCATTTAAAGATTTTTCTGTATTTTCATTACTATGAAAATTGTACATTCACACTCATCAAGAGAATGCCAAGAGTGTGCAAAGCAGTCATGAAAGGAAAAGGTGGCTACTTTGAAGAACCTAGAATATAAGACATATTTTCAGTTCTTTCACACTTTTTTGTTAAGTATATAATTCCACATGTGTTAATTCATAGTTTTGATGCCTTCAGTGTGAATGTACAATTTTCATAGTCATGAAAATACAGAAAAATCTTTAAATGACAAGGTGTGTCCAAACTTTTGGTCTCTACTTTATGTGCATACATATTTTAGGACACATCTTTACACTCTTTCCTCAGTTCGAAATGTAATTAAGAAATGGCAGTTAACAGCAACAGCAAGAAAGACCAAGCTAAATTTCAGTGAGAGCTGCTCGTAGGATTGCTGGAGAAGGAAATCAGAAACCCCCCTTGACAGCAAAAGACCTTCAGAAAGATATAGAAGAATCTTTAGTTGTTGCACATTTTCTACTGTTCAGAGACACCTGCTCAAATACGGTCTTCATGAAAGAGTCATCAGAAGAAAACCTCTCCTGAGTCCTCACCATAAAATTCTGTGTCAGAAGTATGCAAAAGAACATCTAAATAAGCCTGATGCATTTTGGAAACATGTTCTGTGGACTGATGAGGTTAAAATAAAACTCTTTGGCCACAATGATCAAAGGTATGTGTGGAGAAAAAAGGGCACAGAATTTCAAGAAAAGAACACCTTGCCAACCATTAAGCCTGGAGGTGGATCAATCATGCTTTAGGGTTGTGTTGCAGCCAATGGCATGGGATTCTTTCATGGGTAGAGAGAAGAATGGATTCAATGAAGTTTCAACAAATTCTTAATGCAATAACACCATCTGTAAAAAAAGCTGATGTTGAAAAGAGGATGGCTTCTTCAAATGGATAATGGATTCTAAACACACTTCAAAATCCACAATAGACAACCTCAAAGGCACAAGATGAAGGTTTTACAATGGCCCTCACAGTCCTCTGATCTGAACATCATTGAAAATCTGTGGCTAGACTTCAAAATAGCAGTGCAAGCAAGACGACCAAGGAATCTCACAGAACTGGAAGAATTTTCCAAGGAAGAATGGATGAAAATCCCTCAAGCAAGAATTTAAAAACTCTTGTCTGGCTACAAAAAGCGTTTACAAGCTGTGATACTTGCAAAAGGTGGTGCTACTAGGTACTAACCAATCAGGGTGTCCAAACTTTTGCATCGGCCCATTTTCCGTTTTGTAATTTTGACCATGGATGTTTCAACCTTTACATGCCACTATGAATAAAGGGAATTAAGGAAGGATTCCTTATCTTAGGCGAACAAGGGCTGTAACGACACATCTCAACCTGTATGGTCCTCACAGGGATGATGGACCTTCCCATAATGGCTTGCTATACTGTTGTAGCTTTTAACAAAAGTTATGTATTGCCAAATGTAACCATAAAGTTCTTGACTCTGCATAATGCAGGAGAAACCTTCATAAAGTGTTGTGCCTGTTATCTGATATATATATACTTGTCATCAAGTTCTTGTTAAGTAAAGTAAAGTTTATTTTTGGACTTTGGTCTCCTTCATTTATCTCCATACCACCATCTGGACTGGGCCTGCCAAGTACAGTGGAAGCATACGGTCTTCAGAGTCGGCAAATATGACTCCACCAAATTAAAGTCTGTGATGCAATGTGGCATTGGTGGATGGAACAAGACATGATGTCTCAGATGTGCTCGATTGGATTCAGGTCTAGGGAATGGACAGGCCATTCCAAAGCATCAATGCCTTCATCATGCAGGAACTGCTGACACACTTCAACCACATGAGGCCTAGCATTGTCATGCATCAGAAGGAACACAGGGCCCATTGCACCTGCATACGGTTTCACAATGGATCTGAGGATCTCATCCCAGTACCTAATGGCAGTCAGGGTACCTCTGGCTAGCACATGGAGGGCTGTGCGGCCCTACAAGGAAATGCCTCCCCACACCATTATTGACCCACTGCCAAAGCGGTCATGCTGGAGAACGTTCTCCACAGCATCTCCAGACTCTGTCACGTCTGTCACATGTGTGCAGTGTGAACCTGCTCTCATCCGTGAAGAACACAGGACGCCAATGTGGAATCTGCCAATCTTGGTGTTCTCTGACAAATGCCAATGACCCTTTACCATGTTGTACTATAAGCACAACACCCACTTGTGACAAATAAATGTTAGTGGCCTGTTGGAGGTCATTTTGCAGGGATCTTACACTGCTCCTCCTGTTCCTCCTTGCACAAAGGAGGAGGTAGCGGTCCTGATGCTGGGTTGTTGCCCTCCTACGGCCCCCTCCACATCTCCTGGTGTACTGGCCTGTCTCCTGGTACAGTATATGCTCCATGCTTTGGACATTGTGCTGACACACAGTTACCCTTCTTGCCAAAGCTCTCATTAATGTGCCATCCTGGATGAGCTGCACT
This sequence comes from Phyllobates terribilis, assembly GCF_046119375.1. Classification (NCBI taxonomy): domain Eukaryota; kingdom Metazoa; phylum Chordata; class Amphibia; order Anura; family Dendrobatidae; genus Phyllobates; species Phyllobates terribilis. The sequence goes on from NW_027362765.1 coordinate 10,249,514, forward strand.
ACATGAGCAACTTCTGTGGGTTGTAGACACTGCCTCATGCTACTGTACCTCTAGGGGTGAGAGCAATGATAAAATGCAAAAGTGACCAAAACAGCCAAAAAGGATGAGAACAGAGAAATGTTCTGCAGAACCACTCCTTTATAGGGGTTGTCTTGCTAATTGCCGATCATTTCTACCTGCTGTCTGTTCCATTTACACATCAGCAGGAGAAATTGATTCACAATCAGTGTTGCTTCATAACTGGACAGGTTGATTTCACAGAAGTGTGATTAACTTGGAGTTACATTGTGTTGTTTAAGTGTTCCCTTTATATTTTTGAGTAGTGTACTTAACAGCCCCATACACGAGATACATGTTGGCTGAACGGTCATTTGGCAGATGGCTATTTTTCCCGACTCCCCCATACACACAAATATTCCAGCTTTCTTGTGGTCTGTATGAGAGTTACCTCCAGACTCCTCTAGTGGAGGATTATCTACAGGAAAAACAAACAATTAGCCTCTGAAATTCAGGATGACAGATCCTTCTCTGCCCTGACATCATCTGTCGGGAGGCCCCCAAATACATTATATAGTCAGCCAACCCCCAATTCATTACTTCCATGCAACTTTAGTCTAATGTGTATGGGGGCTTTAAAATGTAACTAATTGGATGCTGCCTCTGGCCCGGCCTAATAGACTTTCGTACATTGCAGGCCCAGATATCATTATTAGGTATTTAAGTATCATAGTAACTAGGCAGCCCCATACTATTGAGCACTTGGGGGAGGAGGGCATTCAGCCGAACTTTGTCAAACCTTCTGAGATGCCATGTTTGCTTTTGACAGCAGCAATTGGTTAAACTGCCAGGGTTTATGTTGCAGCGGCATCTGTGCCATCCCTGCGGTGTACATCTATGTTCTGGTACTCAAAGGAATTAATTATTTTAAAACAAATGTTTAATGTGTCTTATGCTGTTTGCATGATTTTTTCTTTTTATAAGAATTGTTAATGCCAATTTTCTTTTGAAACATTTTAATTTCTGCTTTTTTTTCTGGTGTTTTTCTTGTAATATAGGAAAGCCTAAGACCAGAAATAAACCCCATAAAACACTGTACATGGAGACTTTGGTATCAAATAATTTCTGCCCCAATATTTGTGTAAACAACAAAGGTTTTATAAAAGCATCAAACTTCTGTGTGTGAATCAGACATGAGATCTAATGTGATAGAAGATTACAGTCTGGGGAAGACGGGAAACATTCATATAGACGGGTGGTGATGTAGTCAGTGATGGACTCTGGCCAAATATGTGTTGACGCATACTACCTGTCTTGTGTCTTATTCTCTCCGGGCCTGTATACTAAAGGATAGAAGAACCAGAAAGCAGTGACGACACAGTCTAATAGAAAACCTTATAGCGTGAACCAGTAAAGTGTGGTGTTCAACTGTTTGTTCATTCTGCCACCCAAATATGAAATAAAAAGCCAAACAATGTTATGTACAGTGGGGAAAATAGGTATTTGATACGCTAGTGATTTTGCAATTTTTCCCATCTATAAAGAAGGGAGAGGACTGTAATTTTTATCGTAGGTACACTTCAACTGTGAGATACAGACTCTAAAAATAAAAAACAGAAAATCGCATTGCATGATTTTTAAATAAATTAATTTGCATTTTATTGCATGAAATAAGTATTTGATCACCTACCAACCAGCAAGAATTTTGGCTCTCACAGACATGTTAAGTTTTTCTATAAGAAGCCCTCCTACTCTGCACTCATTACCTGTATTAATTGCACCTGTTTGAACTCGTTACCTGTATAAAAGATACCTGTCCACACGCTCAATCAATAACACTCCAACCTCTCCACAATGGCCAAGACCAAATAGCTGTCTAAATATACCAAGGACAAAATTGCAGATCTGCACAAGGCTGGGATGGGCTACAGGACAATAGGCAAGCAGCTTGGTGAGAATGGAAAAACTATTGACACAATTATTAAGAAATGGAAGAAACACAAGATGACTTTGAATCTTCCTCGGTCTGGGACTCCATGCAAGATCTCGCCTCGTGGGGTAAGAATGATTCTGAGAAAGGTCAGGAATCAGCCCAGAACTACACTGGAGGTCCTGGTCTGTAACCTGAGGAGAGCTGGAACCACAGTCTAAAACATTACCGTTAGTAACACACTACGCTGTCATGGATTAAAATCCTGCAGGGCACGAAAGGTCCCCCTGCTAACACCAGCACATGTCCTGGCCCATTTGAACTTCTCCAATGACTATCTGGATGATTCAGAGGAGGCATGGGAGAAGGTCATGTGGTCAGATGAGGCCAAAATAGAACTTTTTGGTATCAACTCCACTTGCCGTGTTTGGAGGAAGAAGAAGGATGAGTACAAACCCAAGAAAACCGTCCCAAACGTGAAGCATGGTGGGAGAAATTTAATTTGGGGGTAATTTTCTGCAAAGAGAACAGGACGACTGCACCGTATTGAAGGGAGAATGGATGGGGTCATGTATCGCAAGATTTTGGCCAACAACCTTCTTCCCTCAGTAAGCAGTGAACATGGGTCGTGGCTGGGTCTTCCAGCATGACAATGACTCGAAACACACAGCCACGGCAACTAAGAAGTGCTTCCATAAGAAGCATTTCAAGGTCCTGAAGTGGCCAAGCCAGTCTCCAGACCTGAACCCAACAGAAAATCTTTGGAATGAGCTGTAACTCAATGTTGCCCAGCGACAGCCCCAAAACCTGAAAGATCTGGAAAACATTTGTATGGGGGAGTGGGCCAAAATACCTCCTGCAGTGTGTGCAAACTTGTTCAAGAGCTACAGGAAACATCTTACCTCTGTAATTTCAAACAAAGGTTTCTGTACCAAATATTAAGTAAAAATCATACAATGTGATTTTCTGTATTTTTTTTACGTTCTGTCTCTCGCAGGTGAAGTGTACCTACGATAAAATTTACAGATTTCTCCATTCTTTGTAGGTGGGAAAACTTGAAAAATCAGCAGTGTATCAAATACTTATTTTCACCATTGTAGGTGAAAATAATATCAATAAAAACGTCTACTCATCTCACAAAAAAGAAGTCCCCACTCAGGTCCATCATCTGTCAGTGTAATAACAGAGGTTTCCACATTATTAGTAGCTCAAAGGTTCTAGAAAAGCAAGATGGCTTCCATAAACCAATCCAGCAATATCCGCTCTCCCAAAGTCAGATCTCCCCCTCACTTCTGAGCCTTGCAGTGTTTCCAAACCACATTTTGCATCCATGTATTTGGCATTACTATAGTGAGAAGAACCCACTTAATTTATGGTATGTGAGTGCCCAGACTGTGCTCCAGGAGACAATGTGTTGGGTAATAAAATGGAATATTTGCAATTTTCACTCTCCAACATCCTCAGTGCAGAAAGTGCCTGTCGAATCAAACTATGGATAAGGAAACTAACAGTGCAATAGTTACTTTGTGTCCTTCTCCTATTGGGGGGAATCAAGCAAACATTGGTGGAGCTATTAATTCTATCTTACCAGTGGTGAATAAGGATAGTGGTGTTTCAAATGATACAGAGCAATCATCACTAGTTGATTTTGGGCTAAATTAATTAATTGGTGCAACCTCAACACAGAGTGTTAGTGCATTGGATTTTTCTATTTTAACTATCCATCCTGATTCCCAAAATTCCTTACCAACAATATCTCAGTCATTAAGTGTAGGGCATACATCATTAGAGGAAGGTTCCACTGATAAATCAGTGAAGCTACCACCTCCACAAAATATAACTTCTTCAATATAATTTATATCATTAGCTGTAATATTAACTGATGAAACTGCACTGCCTCTCAATGGTAAAAAAAACACACCGGTCCTTTATGATACAAAAATCCCACAGTTTTTTCAGCCGGCCCAAGCTCGCCAACCAAAAAGAAAAATAAATATCGGGGATGTAGGGGGTGAGGTAGAGCCATCCCAAATAATAGCAGCCCTGTAGGATTTGCTAATTAAAAAGACAAAGCCATTAGGGTAAATATGGAGGAAAGAGAAAAAGATGAGAAACAGAAAATGGTATGCAGTTTTAACCTGTCTGACCACACCTTGCCTGAGGCTGAGATCTCACGATTGAGTAGAGGACTCTCTTTTTGACCTGTTTCAAGTTTGAATGTTTTCAATTTATATGTAGATTTGAATGAGTACTTTAGGAAATTGACGTTAAAACGTCACTTTATTATTGAAGAAAAACGTAAATCAATAAACGCCAGTATACCCCTTGCTAATAATGGAGTCGAAAATCATGTGCCCGCTATGGGTTTCCACCATGTTCCAGTAGGTAGTAAATCTCATTTTTATCCTACTCACCATAAGGGAACTCATCTCGAGACTTTTCAGCAACTGATTTTAAAAGACATTCGCACTTTTACTCGTATTAAAAAGAGGGATAACCTGACGCCTCCAGAAAGACAAGCCATGTCTAGTTTATGGAATAATAAAAGAATAATTATTAAGGAAGCTGATAAGGCGGTGGTATTGTGGTGAAGAATAGGGGTTGGTACACTGGAGAAGGTTTGCGGATATTGGGTGATACTAATTATTCTAATAAATTAGATTGTGATAATTCTGTCACCATCTTATGGAATATAAAAACTTAATTAAGGGGGCCCTTAGGGAGGGGATCTTAGATGCGAAAGAGAAAAGATTTTTGGACATACAATTTTTTCAGACCCCTTATTTTTATTTCCGACACAAGATCCATAAAAGTACTACCAATCCCCCTGGTCGCCCCATCATTTCGGGGATAAAATCTATAACAGCTAATTTATCACATTATGTCAATTTGTTTTTACAAAAATATGTGATTAGGCTTGAATCTTATTTAACCCCTTTACCCCCGAGGGTGGTTTGCACGTTAATGACCAGGCCAATTTTTACAATTCTGACCACCGTCAATTTATGAGGTAATTACTCTGGAACGCTTCAACGGATTCCCCTGATTCTGAGACTGTTTTTTCGTGACATATTGTACTTCATGATAGTGGTAAAATTTCTTCGATATCACTTGTGTTTATTTGTGAAAAAATCTGAAATTTGGCGAAAATTTTGAAAATTTAGCAATTTTCAAAATTTAAATTTTTATGCCCTTCAATCAAAGAGATATGTCACACAAAATAGTTAATAAATAACATTTCCCACATGTCTACTTTACATCAGCACAATTTTGGAACAAATTTTTTTTTTAGTAGGGAGCTATAAGGGTTAAAAGTTGACCAGCGATTTCTCATTTTTACAACAAAATTTGCAAAAAACATTTTTTTAGGGACCACATCACATTTGAAGTGACTTTGAGGGGCCTTTATGACAGAAAATACCCAAAAGTGACACCATTCTAAAAACTGCACCCCTCAATGTGCTCAAAACCACATTCAAGAAGTTTATTAACCCTTCAGGTTCTTCATAGGAATTTTTGGAATGTGGAAGAAAAAAATTAACATTTAACTTTTTTCACAAAAATGTTACTTTTAGACCCAATTTTTTTTATTTTTGCAGCGGTAACAGGAAAAAATGGACCCCAAAATTTGTTGTGCAATTTACCCTGGGCAAGCAGATACCCAATATGTGGGGAAAAACCACTGTTTGGGCGCACAGCAGGGCTCGGAAGGGAAGGAGCGCCATTTGACTTTTTGATTGCAAAATTTGCTTGAATAATTAGTGGACGCCATGTTGCGTTTGGAGAGCCCCTGATGTGCCTAAACAGTGGAACCCCCCCACAAGTGACACCATTTTGGAAACTAGACCCCTCAGGGAACTTATCTAGATGTGTGGTGAGCACCTTTAACCCCCAGGTGCTTCACAGAAGTTTAGAACATTGAGCCGTAAAAATAAAATTTACACATTTTTCCCACAAAAATGTTTTTCAGATGCCAATTTTGCATTTTCATAAGGGTAACAGGAGAAATTGCACCATGCAACTTGTTGAGCAATTTCTCCTGAGTAAGCCGATACCCCATATGTGTGGGAAAACCACTGTTTGGGCGCACGGCAGGGTTTGGAAGGGAAGGAGTGCTATTTGACTTTTTGAATGTAAAATTTGCTTGAATAATTAGCGGATGTGCCCCTGATGTACCTATACAGTGGAAACCCCCACAAGAGACACCATTTTGGAAATTAGACCCCTCAGGGAACTTATCTAGATGTGTGGTGAGCACCCTGAACCCCCAAGTGTTTTACAGAAGTTTATAACATGGAGCCGTGAAAATAAAAAAATCAAACTTTTTCCACAAAAATTATGTTTTAGACCCAATTTTTTTATTTTCACAAGGGTAAGAGGAGAAAATGGACCCCAAAAACTGTTGTGCAATTTCTCCTGAGTACGCCAATGCCCCATATGTGGGGAAAATACAGTGTTTGAGCTCACGGCAGAGTTCAGAAGGGAAGGAGCACTGAGTGACTTTTTGAACGCAAAATTGGCTGGAATCGAGAGCGGATGCCATGTTGCGTTTGGAGAGCCCCTGATGTGCCTAAATAGTGGAAACCCCCCACAAGTGACCCCATTTTGGAAACTACACCCCCCTCAAGGATTTTATCACGGGGTATAGTGAACATTTTGAACCCAGAGGTACGACACCGAATTTGATAACATTAGGTCATCATATTGAATAAGTTGTCATTAGTCTTGAGTGCAAGTGCTCGCTATTTGAGTTTGCATCGGGTGCTCAGGAATGCACCAAGTATCGCGGGTGCTCGAGTGACATGCTCGAGTCCCCGCCCGCATGTTTCATGGTTATTAGACACCCAAAAAAAAACATGCGGGGATCGCTCGTGCATGGCAGGCAATCCCCGCAAGGTTTTTTTGGCTGTATAACAGCTGCAAAACATTTTGGGTGGAGAGTCGAGCATATCACTCGAGCACCCGCTATACTCGGTGCATACCCGAGCACCCGATGCAAACTCAAGTAGCGAGCACTCGCGCTCAACATTAGTCGCCATATCATCGTCATTTTTTTTTCTTTACTTCTGAAAAAATCCCAACCCCAACCCTAACCTTAGCCCAACTCTAACCCTAGCCTAACCTTAACCTTAGACTAACCCTAGCCCAACCCTAACCCTGGCCCAACCCTAACCCTAGCCCAACCCTAGCCCTAGCCCAAAGCCAACCCTAACCCAACCCAAACCCTAGCACAACCCTAACCCAAACCCTAGCACAACCCTAACCCAAACCCTAGCACAACCCTAACCCAAACCCTAGCACAACCCTAATCCAAACCCTATCACAACCTTAGCCCAAACCCTATCACAACCTTAGCCCAAACCCTATCACAACCCTAACCCAAACCCTAGCACAACCCTAACCCTAGCACAACCCTAACCCTAGCACAACCCTAACCCTAAAGTTTATTTTTTACGCCGTTCCTCGTGCGGTATAAGTGATTAGACGACTTTATTCTTTGGGCCGGTGCAATTACAGTGATGCCAGATTCATATCGGGTTTTTATGATTGACAGCTGTCACACACTAAAAACTTATATATATTTAAATTTTTCTTTTATTATTTTTTTTTCATTTTTTTAAATATTTTTACAATTTTTTTAATTTTTTTTTTCACTTTCTGACATTTTTATTACTTGTTCACATTATCCCACTATGGAACTTTCACTTTTTGCAGCCTGATTGCCTGCATGGCATAGAGAGCAGCAGCTCCCCATGCCATGCAGCCTGTCAGCACTGCACAGGGAGAAGTTACTTTGGTCGTGCACTGCGCATGACCAAAGCAACTTCCTGGCTCCTGGTGTCCCGGATGTTGTCATGATGACGTCGGGTCACCATGGCAACATCCGGGACCGGACTCAGACGCCGCTGGATGCCGGCAGAGAAGGTAAGTATTGCGCTTACCTCCTCTTGCCACCGGAATGCTGTGATCGATTTCGATCGCAGCATTTCGGGGGTTAATGTGCCGGCAGCTGACAATCAGCTGACACCCGGCAGCGATTTTGCCCGCACCGCTTGTATGCGGGCGAAATCGCCAGGGCGTATTAATACGTATCAGGCCCATAAGGCCCAGATACATACTAATACGCCCTGGGCCAGAAAGGGGTTAAAAGATTCTTCACATTTTATTAGCTTGTTGAGGGATTTTCCTCCCCAGGAGGAGGGCGGCACGGTGGCTCAGTGGTTAGCACTGCAGCGCGGGGGTCCTGGGTTCAAATTCCACCAAGGACAACATCTGCAAGGAGTTTGTATGTTCTCCCCGTGTTTGCATGGGATTCCTCCAGGCTCTCCAGCTTCCTCCCACACTCCAAAGACATCCTGATAGAGAATGTAGATTGTGAGCCCCAATGGGGACAGTGCCAATAATGTCTGTAAATTGTCTGAATTGTAAAGCGCTGCAGAATATGTTGGCGCTATATAAATAAAAAGATTATTATTATTTATTATTATTATGTTCTTTGTACCTTAGATGTGAGTTCCTTATACTCCAACATTACACATATTTTAGGTTTAGAGGCTATTGATCATTATTTGTGTTCAGATACCTCTATATTTTTGGAACAGAAAAGGTTCTTATTAGAAAGTATTGAGTTTATCTTAAACAATAATATTTTTTCATCTGAAGGGGCCACATATAAACAGATGAGAGGTTGTGTGATGGGGATGAGATTCGTCCTTAGCTATGCTAATTTATTTATGGGGAGGTTTGAGTCTGTCTTCATTGTACAGTCCCATCTATATAATAGACATATACTGTATATATAGTTTTTACATGTAGTTTTATTTTAGTGTTGATGTTTTGTCTCTGTTATCAGCCAAGTCAGGTTGGCCCTTAGAATGGGAACCTGTATATAATGGTAATGGGGATTTGAGGGTTAACTGGTTAATTGTTGGCACCTGCTTGTTAATTCTTTAAACTTCTATATAAAGTGCTTGTGTGGTAATATTGGCCATCACCTGATGATGGCGTTATTAGCCGAAACATGTTGTGAAGCCATTTGATTAATAAAGAAAATGATGGAGTAACAAATACCCCGGCCTGCTGTCACCTTGCACCCCATTGAAAACCTCAGCGACTTTGTACTTTGTATTCTTGATTCCCTCTTGGGTAAGCAGTTGGGGGCTGCAGATATCGGCTTATTAACCCTTTACAAGGACCTGCGGTGATGTCACGCTCCATGTGATTCTGTTAGCCAGTACGCCTGAGACCCATGCGGGGTGCGGTTCACGCCGGAGCCTTAATCCGTGGTTGTGCAGGGGTGCGCAACCACACAAGGTTAGTACATTTCTATTTCCCATTTTCCTCCCCTCAAATATCACCGGGTATACACAGGAGCGCCTCTCTTTTCTTCTTTTTTTGCATGTGGAATCAAAATAATCACTACTTCTATAGATTATTTCACTGAGGGTTATAATTTCCAAAATGGAGTCACTTTATGGGGATTTTTGCTCCTTTGGTTTTCTGCCATTTTGTTATATTAGGGCTTCTGCAAATGGTGGGTCCCATCTCCTCTGTTATCTGCTCCTGTGATATCTGCTTCTGTCACCAGGAGCCGCTTTATTCATCCTGCAGGCGGCGCTGGAAATGGAGGAGACGTCAGAAGCAGAAGCTCTGGGCGGCGCAGGCTCTGTCCAGCCACTAAGATTAGGGTTGCTGGGACCAGTAGTACCATCCAGTGTGGCAGTATGGGTGTGTGTGCTGTCCAGCTGGAGTAATCTGCTCCCTGCTTCAGCCATTTGGAAAGCACCGCACCCTACTAAAGCTGGAAGCATATTGCCGGAAGCTGCCAGATACAGCCTTGTTCTCCTCTGGTTCAGACCTCTGATCAGCTCCCGGCTTGTGTATTTGTTTCCTGTTGTGACCTCGGCCCGTTTACTGACTACTCTTGTGTCTTCTGATTTTATATTTTCTCTATCCTCTTGGTTCTGACCCAACTACCTGACTATTCTTATTCCCATCTCACTCCACAGAACAGCAGGTAACACCGTGGCCCAAGCCTAGGGGTCTCTGTGTAAGTCCAGATCCATGTAGAGGGGTTAAATGGTGATGAACAAGACAATCCCTGGGATCTGGAAAATAGAGTAGATAGCGCCAAACCTGTTTGCGGTAGCCATCTTTTGAGCTTCCAGGTGACCATGAACAGCGCCCCCAATACATTGTGTCTGCAAACTATTCCAGCAAGATCTGCATTCAAATAGCTAAATGGCTCTCCTCCCCTTCTTAACCTGCCATGTGCCCAGACAGTAGTGTACAACCGTATATAGCGTATTGTTGGATTCAAGGAAAATAATTTGTAAGGTCCATTTGTTTCCTATTATCCTTTGTGAAGAATTCCAGAGTTATCACCATATAATGTGACACACATCAGATTTTCAAAAATTGGCCTGATTAGGAACACAAAACTGTCTGCAGGAAGGGGTTAAATCAGAGAAATTTGGGAACTAAATACTGTAGTGAAAAACTGACTATAGACAAGAACACATCTACTGAAATGATCAAACTCAACAGTCTTCTTCAGGAAATAATGAGTGAAACCTCTCTGGGGTAATTAGAGTATGAGGCTCGGTGGGTCTTGGCAATCTAAACTATCGTAAGGGCCAATATTTTCTATCAGATGAGTTTCAAAAAGAAAAAATAGACATTCAATGAAAACTTTTTATAATACTGAAGAGCGAGGTGTCTTATATTTAGATCTCTGGGATTTGAAAGAGGCAATGGAGATCTTTTTTAAAAGAATATCAAGGAGTTACAGAGTCACATAAGTGAGGCCGGCCGATCCTACCACAATCAAACTATCAAACAGAATAAACCTATAAAAATAGACATTTTTTTATTCTATGTTACATCCCTAACAACAATATATGTATAAGGGGAGAACTTCAATATTAAACCGGAGTCGCACTCATTTATGGTGGACCATTGGAGCTACTATGAGTCCTGAGCAGAGGAGTAGAGAAAGTATTAGCGCCCCCATTTCAGGAGAGATTGTGCAGTAATCTGAATTCCTTAGGATTGAAAACATAATGGAATTTATGATGTGGAGTGAATCCATGAAACCAGGGCTCGAGTCATACCAACACATTCATGCAGGTGTAAATATTACAGTATATTACAGCTATCAGCCTCGCACAGCTTAGAGATATATCATGGCACAGGTGTAATGTTTTCTGTATAGTTTATCACTATCCTGTTTGAAGTTAGTTGGTTTTAAAAGAAATTGAACACTCAGGATAAAGGGAAACTCTGTTGTTATTGTACAGAAATTCACACTTGGCCTCACTGCACATTTAATGTTGTCGATCATAAAAGTGAAGTTTGGCCAGAAAGACTGGACCTGGTCTTGTAGGGACCATATGAGGACATTCAGCAGCACAGAAAGTTTTTGCATCGCCATATTTTGAGAGCTATAATTTTTCCAGATTTCGGCCGACAGAGTCATGTGACGGCTTGTTTTTTTGCGGGACAAGTCGATGTTTTTATTGGTACTAATTTTGGGCACGTGACTTTCTTTTTATCGCTTTCTATTCCGATTTTTGGGAGGCAGAATAAACAAAAACCAACAATTCAGGAATAGTTTTTTTGGTGTTCTTTTTATGCCATTCCGCGTGTGGAAAACCTTATAAGGCCGGTTTATTATTCGGGTCAGTACAATTACAGCCGTACTACATTTATATTGTTTTTTTAGGTTTTGGCTCTGTTACACAATAAAAACGATTTTTTTTTTGCATGGCTTTATTCTGAGAGTTATAACTTTTTTATATTTCGGCTGATGGAGCTGTATGGCAGCATCTTTTTTGCGGGACAAGATGACGTTTTCAGCGGTATCATTTTTATTTACATTCATCTTTTTTATCGCATTTTATTCCACTTTTTGTTTGGCAATATGATGATAAAGCACCGTTTTTTGCTTAGTTTTTTTTTTTCTTTTACTGTGTTCACTAAAGGGGTTAACTAGTGGGACAGCTTTATAGATCAGGTCGTTCCTGACGCGGCAATACCAAATATGTGTGCTTTTATTATTTTGTTTTCATATATTATTTTTAATATATCTTGTAAAAATATTTATTTTTTTAATATATTGTTACAACAGGCTGATCGCAGTTATAAGGTATAGCAGAGCAGGATCACTGCTATAACTTTTAAACTGTCAGCTCTGTAGACACAAGTTACTTTGATCATGCACTGCGCATGATCAAACTTAACTTGTTGGGGCTGGTGACCCGGATGTTGTCATGATGACATCGGGTCACCATGGCAACGATCGGGACCCTGCTGCTGTCCCTCTGCTCACTCGCTAAATGCTGCAATCACAGCGATTGCAGAATTTAGGGGGTTAAAGTGCTGCCGGGAGCGGTGCGGGCACTGCGTGCCGGGTGTCAGAATCAGCCGCGCAGCCTGTGCCATGTAGTAATAATACGTACCTGGTCCATAAGGTCCAAAGCACAGAAACTTATTATTACTTACAACGTCAGAAAGGGGTTAAAAGTTTTGTGTAGGGGAGAATGTTGTGGTCTAGAGGAAGAATGGTGATCACACGATTGTGATACGGCCGGTCTACATCACCTATAAAGCAGCCACAGCCGGTGACTGAGAAGAATCTGTGACTTCTCTGCATTTAGTGGTTCCTACTCACCTGGGTAGTCATATGTAGGAATCTCCTCTTTACACCGCTCATCACCCCTCACATATGTCTGTGTAGTATTAATATGGGTCAGATCTTCACCCTGAAACAAATATTGTAAAAGTCACAGACAGATGGAGAAGTCCCATCTATGATCAGCTCTAATCCTGCCATCTCCACCGTTAATAATAATAATAATAATTTTTATTTATATAGCGCCAACATATTCCGCAGCACTTTACAATTAAGCAGGGACATGTACACACAATAAATTCAATACAAGGTGAGACTGTTTAACAGTTACATCAGGAGTGAGGTCCCTGCTCGCAAGCTTACATTCTACACGGAAATGGGGGGACACAATAGGTGTATACCCGGCGACGCCAACATAGACACACCAGGTATATATACACCCAGACTAAATGGAGGTAGAATCTGGGTCCTAAACACAGCCTCCCATCTAGGCAGATGTCTGCATTGCCAAACGTGGAGATCACTTGCAAACCCCTGCAGGGCGACTGTCTGTCACCTCTGACACACCGTGACACCCAACCATGGCGTATTTCGCCCAAATGCCCCCTCCACACTCCTCTTAGACTGCCTCTTGGTCGTGCATACATAATCTAGGAGGTAGGGGCATGTGGCCACATATACAAGTCCTGAGGTTTTACAGTTGGAATAATCCCTCTGGAAAAAGGTTTCACCTGTAGAGGAACTCGAGAAAGATTTACATGGTCTCATTCAATTACAGTGCTAGCCAAAAGTATTGGCACCCCTGCAATTCTGTCAGATAATACTCAGTTTCTTCCTGAAAATGATTGCAATCACAAATTCTTTGGTATTATTCCCTTCATTTAATTTGTCTTCAATCAAAAAAACACAAAAAGAATTGTCCTAAAGCCAAATTGGATATAATTCCACACCAAACCTAAAAAAGGGGGTGGACAAAAGTATTGTCACCCTTTGAAAAATCATGTGATGCTTCTCTAATTCGTGTAATTAACAGCACCTGTAACTTACCTGTGGCACCTAACAGGTGTTGGCAATAACTAAATCACACTTGCAGCCAGTTAACATGGATTAAAGTTGACTCAACCTCTGTCCTGTGTCCTTGTGTGTACCACATTGAGCATGGAGAAAAGAAAGAAGACCAAAGAACTGTCTGAGGACTTGAGAAACCAAATTGTGAGGAAGCATGAGCAATCTCAAGGCTACAAGTCCATCCCCAAAGACCTGAATGTTCCTGTGTCTTCCGTGCGCAGAGTCATCAAGAAGTTTAAAGCCCATGGCACTGTGGCTAACCTCCCTAGATGTGGACGGAAAAGAAAAATTGACGAGAGATTTCAATGCAAGATTGTGCGGATGGTGGATAAAGAACCTCGACTAACATCCAAACAAGTTCAAGCTGCCCTGCAGTCCGAGGGTACACCAGTGTCAACCCGTACTATCCGTCGGCGTCTGAATGAAAAGGGACTGTATGGTAGGATACCCAGGAAGACCCCACTTCTTACCCCGAGACATAAAAAAGCCAGGCTGGAGTTTGCCAAAACTTACCTGAGAAAGCCTAAAACGTTTTGGAAGAATGTTCTCAGGTCAGATGAGACAAAAGTAGAGCTTTTTGGGAAAAAGCATCAACATAGAATGTACAGGAAAAAAAAAGAGGCATTCAAAGAAAAGAACACGGTCCCTACAGTCAAACATGGCGGAGGTTCCCTGATGTTTTGGGGTTGCTTTGCCGCCTCTTGCACTGGACTGCTTGACCGTGTGCATGGCATTATGAAGTCTGAAGACTACCAACAAATTTTGCAGCATAATATAGGGCCCAGTATGAGAAAGCTGGGTCTCCCTCAGAGGTCATGGGTCTTCCAGCAGGATAATGACCCAAAACACACTTCCAAAAGCACTATAAAATGGTTTTAGAGAAAGCACTGGAGACTTCTAAGGAGTCCAGACCTGAATCCCATAGAACACCTGTGGAGAGATCTCAAAATGGCAGTTTGGAGAAGGCACCCTTCAAATATCAGGGACCTGGAGCAGTTTGCCAAAGAAGAATGGTCAATGATTTGATTTTTGCTTCATTCTCTTTTGTGCTTTTTCCTTGCAAGCAAATTAAATGAAGAGAATAATACCAAAGAATTTGTGATTGCAATCATTTTCAGGAAGAAACTGAGTATTATCTGACAGAATTGCAAGGGTGCCAATACTTTTGGCCAGCACTGTACATGTACAACTTTCTACACATCTAAATAAACCACAGATTCTTCTGTCTTGCCATGTCCCCTTGGGTGCAGTTTTTTTTTTAGAAACTATGCACTAAACGGTCCCTAATTGACCAACCCTTTCTGAAAGTTATTGTGGGAGTAGATCACACAGCACCCTCAGGTCCAGGTCAGCCACAAGTACATCCTAGTGTTTTCTGAGGATATTAAAGATATGGTCACTCTGATTGTCACAAGTTCCTATTACTTGTGTTATCCCATATTTTTCTTGGTGTCTTGGTTAGGTATGGAGGAGTGTCTCTCTCTGTTTTTCTGCAAACAATCGTGCGGAATCCAAAATGTACTGTGGATACCTTTTTCCCTGAATCTGGTGTGTTATGCACACGCCCGGACTGACTGGCGTGTGCGGGTGTTGTGGTTCCACTGGACCATGGACCGGAGAGTGCCTGGAGGGGCGTGACTAAGTATCTGGCCGATCCGACCAAGGTGGCACGACGGCATACGACGCCAGTGCACCAGGGAGAAACCGGGCAGAGGGACCAGGTGCTACTCCAGGTCAAACTCCGGACACGGGGGTTGACCCACACTGGGATTACTGGAACAGGCAGGTTAGGCTGGCACAGACTGGTGGATGTAAGCAAACACGGCAGGTATGCAGATGGGTGGATACAGGCGAGTATGCAGGCAGGGAGGTACTGGCCGAAAGGACGGGCTGGAGCACAGAGAGGTTAAGACCCAGTACAGACTGGGTCACAGAACCGCAGATGCGGTAGACAACCACAGCAGAGAGGGAACGCCCGAAGCGGTGGGCAAGAACAGAGCAGGACGGGGCTGCAGGAGCAGCGAGCACAAGCAGGGCAGGACAGGACTGCCGGAGCAGCGGGCAGAAGCAGGGCAGGGCGGAAACCGCAGAAGCAGTAAGCAAGATAAGAGCAGAGCAGAAACCGCAGGAGCGGCAAGCAAGGCAAGAGCAGAGTGAAAACCGCAAGAGCGGCAAGCTAAGCAGGAGCAGATCGGACACCGCAGAGCGGTAAACAAGGCAGGAGCAGAGCAGAAACCGCAAGAGCGGCAAGCTAAGCAGGAGCAGAGCGGACACCGCAGAGCGGTAAACAAGGCAGGAGCAGAGTAGAAACCGCAAGAGCGGCAAGCTAAGCAGGAGCAGAGCGGACACCGCAGAGCGGTAAGCAAGGCAGGAGCAGAGCAGAAACCGCAAGAGCGGCAAGCTAAGCAGGAGCAGAGCGGACACCGCAGAGCGGTAAACAAGGCAGGAGCAGAGCAGAAACCGCAAGAGCGGCAAGCTAAGCAGGAGCAGAGCGGACACCGCAGAGCGGTAAACAAGGCAGGAGCAGAGCAGAAACCGCAAGAGCGGCAAGCTAAGCAGGAGCAGAGCGGACACCGCAGAGCGGTAAACAAGGCAGGAGCAGAGTAGAAACCGCAAGAGCGGCAAGCTAAGCAGGAGCAGAGCGGACACCGCAGAGCGGTAAACAAGGCAGGAGCAGAGCAGAAACCGCAAGAGCGGCAAGCTAAGCAGGAGCAGAGCGGACACCGCAGAGCGGTAAACAAGGCAGGAGCAGAGCAGAAACCGCAAGAGCGGCAAGCTAAGCAGGAGCAGAGCGGACACCGCAGAGCGGTAAACAAGGCAAGGGGATAGGACTCTGTTTACAAAGAACAGACGGAGAAGGAAAGGCAGAACCAGAAGCACGCACAGTACTTACATAGAAGTAGCGAGCGTACACTAAATTCACAACAGAGGTACAGAGACGACGAGAAGGAATTTAGGAGCGGGTTCAGACTCTGCAGAAAGACGCAGAAAACAGACATAGAGGGAAAAGGGAGACAAGGTTAAAGTAGAAACGAGGCATAGACAACAGGGAACAGAGGAACGGGAACAGAGACAGCAAGGCAGGAACACAAACAGGACTCTGTTCAGACGGGAACAGATACCGCAAGGCAGGAACACAAACAGGACTCTGTTCAGACGGGAACAGATACCGCAAGGCAGGGACACAAACAGGACTCTGTTCAGACGGGAACAGATACCGCAAGGCACAGACAGGCAGATCTAGGAATACGGCCCCTAGAAGGCGAAAGAACAGGCAAGAAGAGTGTTCACAAGAACAGACCACAGTTCAGACACAGAACTGGAAAACAGGCAGGAAAACAGGATAGGACCTGGCATGTCAGAGACAAAAAGCCAACTGACAAGAAACAATGCTCAGGCGCCATCTTGAGGAAGAAGGTGGTATAAATACCCAAAGATGGACAGCAATAGGCTGAAGGTGCAACAGGGGCGTGTCCGCAGCAGGTACAAGAAACAGGAAGTTCAGTGGGCGTCGCCCTATGCAGCCAAAGTGGAGCAGAGCAGAGCACAAGGAAAGAAGCCAGACCAGGAAGCTAGGCGGGAGATGAAGTTTGCGATCTTGCATGATGAGAGATGGAACACCATGCAAGAACGCCGCCAGGTATGCTACATGGTGTTTATGTCTATTGCCTGTATATTAATATCTGTGACATTAGAGCAGTTTCTTCGCAACTGTAAACATTAGCACTTGGATATAGGTTTTTTTTTTGTTTTTTTTTAAGGAGGATGCGGTGGTGGCTATCCCACTTTAATAGTTTATGGTAGATGAGTGTCCCTAGGGTCCAAACCAGGGCTGTGGAGTCGGAGTAGGTGCCCATTTTGGTGGAGTCGGAGTCGGTATAAAAGGGACCCACTCCGACGCCTAAAATATGTAATAAATTGGGTACAATAGTTCAATGCAGTTTGTGAGGAATATTTTTTCATAAGAATTTGGGAAAGTTATGAAATGTCCTATAAATGTCTTTCCTATTCCTGATCTAAGGGTCTAGACTTTTAGCTGAGAAAAATGTGTCCTACTGTAAATTTATCACTTAAACATGAGCCATGTATGAGGGAGTCGGAGTCGTGAAGTCGGAGACGGTGTCATGGAAATTTAGGAGTAGGAGTCGAAGGTTTGGCTTACCGACTCCACAGCCCTGGCTCCCATCCCATACTTTCTTGATTGGTACATTCAGGAAAGGCAACTGGTAATAATTAAACTCTGATATAAATCTAAGGCCCACTCTATGGATATTGAGTTCCCTGACAAATTCAAGAAATTGTTCACTCATCCTTGACCAGATGATAAAAATGTTGTCTATATATCTATATCATGCCCTAATATATGGTTGCCACCACTTATAATCATCCCTGAGTATTTTGGTTTCCTCCCACCAGCCCAGGAATAGATTAGCAAATGAGGGGGCACAAGGGCTCCCCATCGCAGTACCCCTGAGCTCGTGTAAGTACTTCCTGTCAAAAGAAAGACGTTATGAGTAAGAATTAATTTTAGAAGATCTTCCATGAAGTCATTATGTCTGCTACACTCTACGGATCTCGATTTCTATAAACATCTTACTCCTCTGATATAATCCTCATGCGATATATTACTGTACAAAGCCTCGATATCTAGTAAGGCCTGCTCCCCTACATGCATGTATACATGCTCGAGGGTCTACATGTAGGGGAGCAAGCAAAGGGAAAACCATTGCCGGAGGGATTATTCCAACTGCAGGACCTCAGGCGATACTGTGGGAACATTATACTGTGTGAGGGCATCATCCATACTGCATAAGGGGCATAATGGGGGGCATCATACATACTGCATAAGGGGCATAACGGGTGCATTACACTGTGTGGGGCATCATACATACTGCATAAGGGCACAATGGGGGAATTACACTGTGTGGGGCATCATACATCCTGCATAAGGGGCATAATGGGGGCATTACACTGTGTGGGGCATCATACATCCTGCATAAGGGACATAATGGGGGCATTACACTGTGTGGGGCATCATACATACTGCATAAGGGGCAAAATGGGGGCATTACACTGTGTGGGGCATCATACATACTGCATAAGGGGCATAATGGGGGCATTACACTGTGTGGGGCATCATACATACTGCATAAGGGGCATAATGGGGGCATTACACTGTGTGGGGGCATCATACATACTGCATAAGGGGCATAATGGAGGCATTACACTGTGGGGGGGCATCATACATCCTGCATAAGGGGCATAATGGGGGCATTACACTGTGTGGGGGCATCATACATCCTGCATAAGGGGCATAATGGGGGCATTACACTGTGGGGGGCATCATACATCCTGCATAAGGGGCATAATGGGGGCATTACACTGTGTGGGGGCATCATACATCCTGCATAAGGGGCATAATGGGGGCATTACACTGTGTGGGGCATCATACATACTGCATAAGGGGCATAATGGGGGCATTACACTGTGTGGGGCATCATACATCCTGCATAAGGGGCATAATGGGGGCATTACACTGTATGGGGGCATCACACTGTGGGGGGCATCATACATCCAGCATAAGGGGCATAATGGGGGCATTACACTGTGTGGGGGCATCATACATCCTGCATAAGAGGCATAATGGGGGCATTACACTGTGTGGGGGCATCATACATACTACATAAGGGGCATAATGGGGGCATTACACTGTGGGGGCATCATACATCCTGCATAAGGGGCATAATGGGGGCATTACACTGTGGGTGCATCATACATCCTGCATAAGGGGCATAATGGGGGCATTACACTGTGGGGGCATCATACATCCTGCATAAGGGGCATAATGGGGGCATTACACTGTGGGGCCAGTAAAGGGGCCCTGTACTATGAGAACAATACGTTTCCTCCCTTCCTGTCTCCATAGTTGGGTCGTATGTATCTATTACAGGAAACAGAACAAAAACCTTATGATTCTTATAAAGGGGCAACACAAGACCCCAAAAGAGTCTCCGTGCTGAAGGGGTTAATGCCCCCTGCGCCCAGTAATGGGGTCTCAACATACCTCCACCTGCAGAGCCGCCACCACATATATGGCTGCTCTGTGCACACAGGAGCTGTGATGAGGTCACAGGAGGGGAGGAGTCAGGGGTCACATGATCAGGGGCCTCAGTGGATGCAGGACTCTGCTGTGCTGGTTGTCATTGTGCTGGATGAGCTGAAGTTTATGTGTGGGGTCAGGAGGGGTTTGCAGTGTGGATGTAGCAGAGCCGTGTGTGTACGAGGTGTACGGAGCGAAGCCGCATGTGTACGAGGTGTACAGAGCAGAGCCGTGTGTGTACGAGGTGTATGGAGCGAAGCTGCGTGTGTACGAGGTGTACGGAGCGAAGCCGCGTGTGTACGAGGTGTACGGAGCGGAGCCGCGTGTGTACGAGGTGTACGGAGCAAAGCCACGTGTGTACGAGGTGTACGGAGCAGAGCCGTGTGTGTACGGAGCGGAGCCGGGTGTGTACGAGGCGTACGGAGCGGAGCCATGTGTGTACGAGGTGTACGGAGTGGAGCCGTGTGTGTACGAGGTGTATGGAGTGGAGCCGCTCGCGTACAAGGTGTACGGAAAGGAACAGCGTGTGTACTGAGCGGAGCCGTGTGTGTATGAGGTGTGCATATCTGTGCGCTGTAAGGTGGCTGCCGGACAGGTCGTGGACGGGAGGTTTGTGTCCCCGAAGTACCAAGCTTCGGTGATGTAGGACCCGGAGAAGCAGGCTCCAGCACACATAGTGCTGAGAGGGAGTTAATGGGCCCGGATTAAAGGGCCGGGTTTTACGAGCAGCTGAAAAAGCTGGGGGAGAGGAACAGCGTGTGTGCGAGGTTTATGGAGCAGAGTCGTGCGTGTACGAGGTGTGCGTATCTGTGCGCTGTAAGGTTGCTGCCGGACAGGTCGTGGACGGGAGATATGTGTCCCTGAAGTACCAAGCTTCGGTGATGTAGGACCCGGAGAAGCAGGCTCCAGCACACATAGTGCTGAGAGGGAGTTAATGGGCCCACATTAAAGGGCCGGGTTTTACGAGCAGCTGAAAAAGCTGGGGGAGAGGAACAGCGTGTGAGCGAGGTTTATGGAGCAGAGTCGTGCGTGTACGAGGTGTGCGTATCTGTGCGCTGTAAGGTTGCTGCCGGACAGGTCGTGGACGGGAGGTATGTGTCCCTGAAGTACCAAGCTTCGGTGATGTAGGACCCGGAGAAGCAGGCTCCAGCACACATAATGCTGAGAGGGAGTTAATGGGCCCAGATTAAAGGGTCGGGTTTTAAGAGCAGCTGAAAGAGCTGGGCGGGATCAGCTGCTCACTTACCTCCAGTCCAGGTCTTGGAGGGCCTGATTTAAGACAGCTGCGCCTGTCTCAGTGTGTTGTGTGTTGTGCAAGGTGAGCAGACCTTGCATGTACTGCTCAGAGTCTGCTGGAGACAGAGAAAAGTACTACATTTAAACGGCTGAAGCCGTGCTGCATATGGACGGGTTATTTTGAATTTTGTTCTATTATACCTTTTGTGCCAGAAAAAGGCTGTTATGTTTTGTTTTCCTGGTTGGTTTATGGACATTTAATAAACCACCAGTTTGCTTTGGAACCTGAGGACTGCATTCCTGTGTGAACCTGCACCTACCCGAGAGCTAATCTGTCACAAATTGGTGGAAAATGCGGGCACAAATCCCAAGGGGCAGTGTGACTGCTACAGGAAAACGTATATGTCCTGGGTGAAGGCCGCCAACCAGCAAGGTTCGTCCGGCAGCATGGAGGAGCTGATAAAGCAACTGGTGCAGGCGAATATGCATCAGCAGCAAGCTCAGCAGGAGACTAACAAATTGATAGTACAACAGTTCCAGCTTCAACAGCAATAGATGCAGCAGTAGGAACAGATGACGCCCATGGTGGAGGCCCTCCGTATCAGTGAAGCCGCACCACCTCCAGGCCAAAGCGACAAGACCCAGATGAGGAAAACCGTGAGAGGGGCGTTGAAAGCGATGACTCCGGGGGATGACGTTGAGGTGTTCCTGGCCGTGTTTGAGAGGGTGGCGGACCGTGAGAGACTACCATCGGAGCAGTGGGCGGAGGATCTTGCGCCATATCTGATCGGGGAACCACAGAAGGCGTATTTTGATCTGGCACTGCAGGATTCTAAGGAGTATAGCAAGTTTAAAGCTGAGATCCTGGCGCGGCTGGGCATAACCTTGCAGTCAGAGTACAACGAGTCCACCTCTGGGACTTCCACAGGGACAAACCTCCTTGGTCACAAATGTTTGATCTTCTGCACCTGGTACAGAAGTGGCTGCAGCTAGAGACTTGTTCCCCAGCCAGATGGTCGGGAGAGTGGTCATAGATCGGTTTATCCACTCTCTGCCAAAGCCGATTTAGTCCACTGTTGCCCAGGGAGATCCCCAAAATGCAGACAACCTGGTGGGCCTAGTAGAGAGGTACCGGGCGGTAGAGGGTTCCTTGGGTGGTCAAGCAGTGGTTAGGTCACCTTTCTGGGGCTCCAAAAGAAGGGGACTAAATCTTCTTCACTGGGCGTTCGTCCAAAGTCCAAGAGGCAGATGAATCGCTGCTGGGGAATCAGTCCCAATCCATCCTCTGTTGGAGTTGTCATGCCCCTGGCCATATAGCTGCTCGGTGGCCCAGGAACTCTGAGCCAATGGACTGCAGTGTAGGCCGGCATTGCTCCTACTTTGCCTACCATGCCTGTAGCGCGGTTCATCAACACGGCGAGAGCCCTCAGGCGTGCTCAGTGTCCGTGAACGGATGCAAGTGTCTGGACTGCTGGACTCAGGAAGTTTGGTAACCCTGATAAGAGCCAAACTCCCTCATTGGCTGGTTCCTGAGAAGGTGGTGGGTGTCCGGTGTATCCATGGGGACGCTAAAATATGTCCTGTTGCCCGGGTGGATGTAAATGCGGACTGTGGCACCACAGCTCAGGAAGTGGGGGTCATTAAAGACTTGTTGCACCTGATAATAATCGGACGGGACTATGCATTATTCTGGGACGTGGGGGAAAGTGGTGACACCTGGTTGCTCAGATGACAGCCAGAACACCCCTGAAGAAACCTCGCCGCAGGCCGTAACCGAAGAGTTTCCCATGTGTGTTTGTGGGCGATGAGGATGGGGCAGCATCCCCTGACGCCAACATCCCTGAGCTGGAGGTATCCGAGGGAAACTTTAGAACTGCCCAACTCAGGGATTTAACTCTTAAAGGGACATTTGATAATGTGTCTATACTTAACGTTGTTGCTCAAGAGCCGGGGGTGACACCAGATACCCATACTTTGCCGTCAATGGGGACTTGCTATACCGAGTCACCAAGGTAAGAGGGGAGCTCGTTGAGCAGTTGCTGGTGCCGGGAACATACAGTCGTAAGGTATTAGACATGGCCCATGCACATGTGTTAGGTGGTTGCCTGGGGGTAGAAAAAACACAGGAACTAATCCTCCAGAGGTTCTATTGACCCGGTTGTCACCGAGAAATTGTAAATTATTGTAGGTCCTGTCCCACCTGCCAGCTGACCTACCCCGGTGACACGCCTCCGGTGCCGTCACCTATCATTGAGGTGCACTTTGATCGCATAGCCATGGATCTGGTGGGGCCCCTGTTAAAGTCCCCCAGAAGGCATCAGTATATCCTGGTGGTACTCGACTATGCGACATGGTATCCGAAAGCTACCTCCAAGTGTATAGCTCGGGAGTTGGTCCATTTTTTTTCTAGAACGGGGTTACCTAAGGAGATCCTAACTGATCAAGGGACCCCATTTATGTCAAAGGTGATGAGAAAGTAGTGCAAAACTCTGCAAATCACACAACTACGGACCTCAGTCTACCATCCACAGACGGATGGCTTGGTGGAAAGGTTCAACAAAACCTTCAAGGCCATGTTAAAGAAGGTCGTAGAGAAGGACGGCCGAGACTGGGACTGCCTACTTCCGTACCTTCTCTTCTCCATCAGAGAGGTACCACAGTCCTTTACTGGATTCTCCCCTTTTGAACTGTTGGATGGCTGACACCCCAAGGACTCCTGGATGTGGCAAAGGAGACCTGGGAGGCGGAGTCTATACCCTACAGGAGTGTAATCGAAGACGTGGCCCAAATGCAAGCGAGAATTGCCAGGGTGATGCCCATCGTGAAAGAGCACCTCCTCCAAGCACAAGAGGCGCAATATAGGGTGTACAATAGATCGGCACGATTGAGACACTTCAACCCTAGGGATCGGGTACTGGTACCTACAGTGGAGAGCAAATTCCTGGCGAAGTGGCAGGGCCCCTACGAAATAGTTGAAAAGGTTGGTGAGGTCAACTATAAACTCCACCAGCCAGAGAGAAGGAAGCCCTACCAGGTGTACCACGTCAACTTGATTAAGCCATAGCGAGATAGGGAACCCGTGGAAGCTTTGTGTTTAGTGGCTGAGCCTGACGCTGATGTGAAAGAGGTCAAGGCGGCAGAGTCACTGTCACGTGCCCAAAAGCAACAGTGCAAAGAGTTGCTACAGCAAAATAAAGACCTGTTTTCAGAGTTGCCAGGACTCACTCAGGTCATAGAGCATGAAGTACTCACAGAGCCTCATGTTCGTGTCAACCTAAAACCATATCGGAGACCAGAGACCTGCAGAGAGGTGATCTCAAAAGAGGTGAAGCGGATCCTGAACCTGGGAGTCATTGAGGAGTCCAAGAGTGGCTGGTCCAGTCCTATAGTCTTAGTGCCGAAAGCAGATGGAGAATCACGGTTTTGCAACGACTATAGGAAGCTGAACGAGGTCTTGAAGTTCGACGCCTACCCAATGCCTAGGTTAGATGAGCTTATTGAAAGGCTAGGACCCGCTCGGTACATCACCACCCTGGACCTCACCAAAGGATACTGGCAAATTTCCCTGTCCAAAGAGGCCAAGGAGAAGATGGCCTTCTCGATGCCAGACGGATGTTATCAATATGTCAGGATGGCGTTTGGGTTGCAGGGAGCTCCGGCCACCTTCCAGAGAGCCATGGACTGGATCTTAGCACCCTGCAAAAAGTATGCAGCGGCCTACCTAGATGACATCATCATATTCAGCCAGGACTGGGAAAGTATTTTTGGAAAAGTTCAAGCCATACTTGACACCCTAAGGAAGGCGGCTTTACCATCAACCTGAAGAAATGTGCCATGGAGATTGAGGAAGCAAAGTATCAGGGCTACGTGGTTGGTAGAGGGGAAATAAAACCACAAATAAATAAGGTAGAGGCGATCCTGAACTGGCCACAGCCCCTCTCGAAGAAGCAGGTCACGGCATTTCTAGGCATCGTGGGCTACTATCGAAGATTTGTCCCTAACTTTGCCCTGATAGCAGACGGATCTGCTGAAAGGGACGAAGTCAGCTATGGCCAAGTGGTCCACGGAAGCTGAAGTGGCCTTCCAGGAATTGAAACTGGCCCTCTGTAAACAGCCAGCCTTGGTGGCACCCAACTTCTATAAAGAGTTTGTGGTCCAGATGGATGCAACGGATGTTGGGGTGGGAGCAGTCTTGTCCCAGCAGATTAACAGAGAGGAACACCCTCTAATGTACCTCAGTCGGAAACTGTCCACATGCGAGAAGAACTACTCTATAGTGGAAAAAGAATGTTTAGCCATCAAGTGGGCGTTGGACACTCTGAGATATTGCCTGTTAGGTAGAAGGTTCAGGTTAGTGTCGGACCATGCCCCACTGCGGTGAATGTGAGAAAAGAAGGGGAACAATGCCCGAGTAACTAGATGGTTCCTAGCCCTTCAAGATTTTAGTTTCCAGGTAGAGCATAGGCCTGGGAAACAACATGGGAATGCTGATGCCCTGTCAAGGGTCTATTGTATGGTGGCAGAAGGTGCCAAGGCCCCCGCTTTGGGTAGAAGTGGGGTATGTAAGGTTGCTACCGGACAGGTCGTGGACGGGAGGTATGTGTCCCCGAAGTACCAAGCTAAGGTGATGTATGACCCGAAGAAGCAGGCTCCAGCACACATAGTGGGCCCGGATTAAAGTGCCGGGTTTTACAAGCAGCTGAAAATGCTGAGGGAGGGGAACAGCTGCTCACTTACCTCCAGTCCAGGTCTTATAAGGCCTGATTTAACCCTCCGTCAGGGGCAACTGATCTGACAGGCGCAGCTCACTTAGTTTCATTTCTCTATTTTCAGTGGTTTGTCTGGGAAACACCCTCCTCCCAGTACCTTCCTAACTTTAAAGGCTGTGTGATTATGTGTATTCTCATTTATTACATTCTTATTAAGGTAACTGATCACTTTTAGAGCATTGAAATTTTAAAAAAAGGAAAATATAGCCAATTTTCTAGCCTGTGCCTGACATGCACAATGCCCCTAAACTCGTTATGAAACATATTGCCCCCGACGGAAGGTTAAGACAGCTGCACCTGTCTCAGTGTACTGTGTGTTGTGCAAGGTGAGCAGACCTTGAGTCTTCTGGAGGCAGAGAAAAGCACTACATTTAAACGGCTGAAGCCGTGCTGCATATGGACGGGTTATTTTGAGCTTTGTTCTGTTATACCTTTTTGTTCCAGAAAAAGACTGTTATGTTTTGTTTTCCTGGTTGGTTTATGGACATTTAATAAACCACCAGTTTGTTTTTGAACCTGCAGGCTGCATTCCTGTGTGAAACTGCGCCTACCCAATAGCTGATCCGTCACAGCATGTAAAAGGGGTACGAAGCAGAGCCGTGCGTGTACGAGGTGTGCATAGCCGTGCGTGTACAAGGCGTACGTAGAAGAGCTTTACGTGTACGAGGTGTACGGAGTGGAGCCGTGCGTGTACGAGGTGTACGGAGCAGAGCCATGTGTTGTGGTGTTTACAAGGCGTTCTTTATACTCCATTTAAAGTCTGGCAGCTGTGTGTTGTTCCTAACTATTCACACTTGGTCGCTGACCAATACCATACTACAAGGCCAGTACCTAAAACCGTGGTCGTCATACATATCAGATATTACTGCGATACTAATCCAGAAATTTTTAGGGAACGTGTCAAATATTCCCTCACCTACTGTATCCTCACCCATCCCTTGTAGATTGTGAGCCCTCGCCGACAGGGTTCTCACTCCTCCTGTACCAGTCGGTTACTGATTTTTGTTCAAATTATTGTACTCATTGTTTGCTATGTATACCCTTTTACACATGTAAAGCGCCAAGGAATTAGTGGCACTATAATAATAATTATACTCCGTTTAACCCCTTAAGGACTGAGCCACTTTTGTAGGTTAGTGACCAGGCCATTTTTTTTTTAATTCTGACCATTGTCACTTTGAGGTAATAACTCTGGAACGCTTCAACGGATCCCCCTGATTCTGAGACTGTTTTTTTTTTTTTTGTGACATGTTGTACTTCACAACATTGGTAAAATTTCTTTGACATGACTTACGTTTATTTGTGAAAAAAAAGTGGAAATTTGGCGAAAATTTCGAAAATGTCATAATTTTCATACTTTGAATTCCTATGCCTTTAAATCAGAGAGATATTTCACAAAAAATAGTTAATAAATAACATTTCCCACATGTCTACTTTATATCAGCACAATTTTGGAACCAATTTATTTTTTTTTATTAGGTAGCTATAAGGGTTAATAGTTGACCAGCGATTTTTCCAACAAAATTTACAAAACCATTTTTTTAGGGACCACATCACATTTGAAGCGACTTTGAGGGGTCTATATGACAGAAAATACCCAAAAGTGACACCATTCTAAAACTGCACCCCTCAAGGTGCTCAAAACAACATTCATGAAGTTTATTAGCCCTTCAGGGGCTTCACAGGAATTAATGGAATGTGAATGGAAAAAACTGAACATTTTATTTTTTCCCACAAAAATTTTATTTTGTCCAAAATGTAGCATTTTCACAAATCTAACATGAGAAAATGGACCATGCAATTTGTTGTGCAATTACTCCTGAATACGCTGGTATCCCATATGTGGTGGAAGACTAGTGTTTGGGGTCACGGCAGGGCGCGGAAGGAAAGGAGCACCATTCGACTTTTACAACAAAAAATTGGCTGGAGTCGGTAGCGGACGCCATGTTGCGTTTCAAGAGCCCCTGATGTGCCTGAATAGTGGAAACCCCCCACAAGTGACCCCATTTTGGAAACTAGACACCTCAAGGAATTTATCAAGATATGTAGTGAGCACCTTGAACCCACAGGTGCTTCACAGAAGTTTATGACGTTGAGCCGAGAAAATAAAAAATCTTATTTTTACCACAAAACTTCTGTTTTATGCCCAAATTTAGCATTTTCAGATTCGGAAAAAGAGAAAATGCACCATACCATTTGTTGTGCAATTTCTCCTGAATACGCTGATACCCCATATGTGCTCCGTACGCCTCGTACACACACGGCTCCGCTCTGTACACCTCGTACACACGCGGCTCTGCTCCGTACACCTCGTACACACACGGCTCCGCTCCGTACACCTCGTACACACACGGGTCTGCTACATCCACACTGTAAACCCCTCCTGACCCCACACATAAACTTCAGCTCATCCAGCACCATGACAACCAGCACAGCAGAGTCCTGCATCCACTGAGGCCCCTGATCATGTGACCCCTGACTCCTCCCCTCCTGTGACCTCATCACAGCTCCTGTGTGCACAGAGCAGCCATATATGTGGTGGTGGCTCTGCAGGTGGAGGTATGTGGAGATTCCCCATTACTGGGCGCAGGGGGCATTAACCCCTTCAGCACGGAGACTCTTTTGGGGTCTTGTGTTGCCCCTTTATAAGAATCATAAGGTTTTTGTTCTGTTTCCTGTAATAGATACATACGACCCAACTATGG
Organism: Phyllobates terribilis; assembly: GCF_046119375.1. Taxonomy (NCBI): domain Eukaryota; kingdom Metazoa; phylum Chordata; class Amphibia; order Anura; family Dendrobatidae; genus Phyllobates; species Phyllobates terribilis. Next base: position 10,277,952 of record NW_027362765.1, read on the forward strand.
AGACAGGAAGGGAGGAAACGTATTGTCCTCGTAGTACAGGACCCCTTTACTGCCCCCCACAGTGTAATGCCCCCATTATGCCACTTATGTAGTATGTATGATGCCCTCACACAGTGTAATGCCCCCATTATGCCCCTTATGCAGGATGTATGATGCCCCCCATAGTGTAATGCCCCCATTATGCCCCTTATGCAGGATGTATGTTGCCCCTACACAGTGTAATGCCCCCATTATGCCCCTTGTGTAGTATGTATGATGCTCCCACACAGTGTAATGCCCCCGTTATGCCCCTTATGCAGTATGTATGATGCCCCCACACAGTGTAATGCCCCCATTATGCCCCTTATGCAGGATGTATGATGCCCCCACACAGTGTAATGCCCCCATTATGCCCCTTATGCAGTATGTATGATGCCCCCACACAGTGGAATGCCCCCATTATGCCCCTTATGCAGTATGTATGATGCCCCCACACAGTGTAATGCCCCCATTATGCCCCTTATGCAGGATGTATGATGCCCCCACACAGTGTAATGCCCCCATCATGCCCCTTATGCTGGATGTATGATGCCCCCATTATGCCCCTTATGCAGGATGTATGATGCCCCCCCACAGTGTAATGCCCCCATTATGCCCCTTATGCAGGATGTATGTTGCCCCTACACAGTGTAATGCCCCCATTATGACCCTTATGTAGTATGTATGATGCCCCACACAGTGTAATGCCCCCATTATGACCCTTATACCAGGGCTCGACAAACCCAGGCGCCTGGTCGCCAGTGGCGCCTAGAAAATGTTGTCTGGCGCCTAGCCCACACACCCACCTGCCCACTCACTGTCGGGGCCCGGGCCCACACACCCGCCCGCCCACTCACTGTCGGGGCCCGGGCCCACACACTCGCCCGCCCACTCACTGTCGGGGCCCGGGCCCACACACCCGCCCGCCCACTCACTGTCGGGGCCCGGGCCCACACACCCGCCCACTCACTGTCTGGGCCGGGCTCACACACCCACCCGCCCACTCACTGTCGGGGCCGGGCCCACACACCCACCCACCCACTCACTGTCGGGGCCCAGGCCCACACACCCGCCCGCCCACTCACTGTCGGGGCCCGGACCCACACACCCGCCCGCCCACTCACTGTCGGGGCCGGGCCCACACACCCGCCCGCCCACTCACTGTCGGGGCCCTGGCTGCTTCCTCGGCACCTGTTCAGGGACGCAGGCGCTGCTTGATTGCCGGCACTCCCCCCAGACATGGCCGCGCGCTGTCCGGCTGTGTCTGCTAGTAATGACACGGCAGGGTCGACGGCACTGCACCTTTAATTGTGCTTGTGTGTCGCTCCTGCCGCGTCATTACTAGCAGACACAGCCGCACAGCGCGCGGCCATGTCTGGGGGAGTGCCGGCAATCAAACACCGTCGGAGCGGAGGTCCTGCACAGATGGGCGGGAGGGGCCCGGACCCGACCGCAAGTGGGCCCCTCTGATGTTCCAGGGCCATGAAGTCTGTGACACGCCGGGGGCCCTGCACTGCCCCATACCCGAGGAGCTGCTGGACAGGACACTGGACCGGGGACAGGTGAGTGAGGCTTCCCCAATCCCCATATTAAAAATATTAGTAATGGGTCTGTGTGAGTGCATGTATGTGAATGTCAGTGTGTATGACTGCGTATATATATTTGTCTGTTTTATCTATGTGTATGTGTACATATGTCTGCGTACCGTGTGTGCGCACGCATATGTCTGCGTACCGTGTGTGCGCACGCATATGTCTGCGTACCGTGTGTGCGCACGCATATGTCTGCGTACCGTGTGTGCGCACGCATATGTCTGCGTACCGTGTGTGCGCGCGCATATGTCTGCGTATGTGAAGGATGAGGGGGCAGGCTGGGCCATGTGTAATAAATAAATAAATATATATATATATATATATATATATATATATATATTTATATATTTATTTCTCCGCCGTATCTGTGCATCATGAATCGTGTATGTGTTAAAAGGGCCCACTGAGACTCTTTCGCCCGGGGCCCAGAAAAACCTGGAGCCGGCCCTGGGGGGAAGGATCGCTGTGGCCGGGGGCCCGTTCTCATCTCCCGCTACCTGTGTAAGTACATACAAAGGCCGTGCTCCCCGGGGAGACGCCGTGTGTGAGGGGGTCTATATGTACAGTTTGTCAACAAAAAAAATTCTGGCTCCTAAATTTTTTGGCTGGCTCCTAGATTCTGAACAACTTTGTCGACCCCTGCCTTATACAGTATGTATGATGCCCCCACACAGTGTAATGCCCCCATTATGCCCCTTATGCAGGATGTATGATGCCCCACACAGTGTAATGCCCCCATTATGCCCCTTATGCAGGATGTCTGATGCCTCCACACAGTGTAATGCCCCCATTATGCCCCTTATGTCGTATGTATGATGCCCCACACAGTGTAATGCCCCCATTATGCCCCTTATGCAGGATGTATGATGCCCCACACAGTGTAATGCCCCCATTATGCCCCTTATGCAGGATGTATGATGCCTCCACACAGTGTAATGCCCCCATTATGCAGGATGTATGATGCTCCCACACAGTGTAATGCACCCATTATGCCCCTTATGCGGGATGTATGATGCCCCCCACACAGTGTGATGCCCCCATTATGCCCCTTATGCAGTATGTATGATGCCCCCACACAGTGTAATGCCCCCATTATGCCCCTTATGCAGGATGTATGATGCTCCCACACAGTGTAATGCCCCCGTTATGCCCCTTATGCAGTATGTATGATGCCCCCACACAGTGTAATGCCCCCATTATGCCCCTTATGCAGGATGTATGATGCCCTCCACATTGTGTAATGCCCCCATTATGCCCCTTATACAGGATGTATGATGCTCCCACACAGTGTAATGCCCCCATTATGCCCCTTATGCAGTATGTATGATGCCCCCACACAGTGTGATGCCCCCATTATGCCCCTTATTCAGGATGTATGATGCTCCCACACAGTGTAATGCCCCCATTATGCCCCTTATGCAGTAGGTATGATGCCCCCACACAGTGTAATGCCCCCATTATGCCCCTTATGCAGTATGTATGATGCCCCCACACAGTGTAATGCCCTTTATGCAGGATGTATGATACCACCACACTGTGTAATGCCCCCATTATGCTCCTTATGCAGGATGTGTAATGCCCCCATTATGCCCCTTATGCCGGATGTATGATGCCCCCACATAGTGTAATGCCCCCATTATGCCCCTTATGCAGGATGTATGATGCCCCCACACAGTGTAATGCCCCTTATGCAGGATGTATGATACCCCCACATAGTGTAATGCCCCCATTATGCCCCTTATGCAGGATGTATGATGCTCCCACACAGTGTAATGCCCCCATTATGCCCCTTATGCAGTATGTATGATGCCCCCATACAGTGTAATGCCCCTTATGCAGGATGTATGATACCCCCACACAGTATAATGTTCCCACAGTGCCATAATCCCCCCCACACACACACACCGTATAATCAGTGGTGTAACTAGGGTCTGATGGGCCCCGGTGCAAAGATTTCGACTGACCCTCCCCTCCCCCTTCATCCTGATATGTCCCCTATCTTGGTATATATATCCCCCATTTAATGTATAGAAAAAAAATGAACTATAAGGCTATGTGCCCACGATGCAGAAATGAAGCAGAAAATTTCTGCTTCATTTCTGCATCTCCTTGCCCGGAAAAATGCGTGCGGAATTTGACACATGTTTTTCGCGCGTTTTGCACATGCGGAATTGCCTTGCGTTTTCTAATGTATTTTAGATGGCAATTCCGCATGCGTAAACGCACAAATAATGGACATGCTGCTTATTTTTGAGCGCATCAAAAACGCTGCGGAAAAATCCGCAGCATGGGCATTGAAAGTGCGGAATTCCATTGGAGACCATGGGGGAAGGATTACCAAGCGTTTCCCAAGCGTTTACGCTGCAAAAATTCCGCAGCATAAACGCTTGAAAAACGCATCATGGGCACGGACCCTTAGGCTTAGTGCCCACGATGCGGAAATGAAGCAGAAATTTTCCTGAGCATTTCTGCATCTCCTTGGCAGAAAAACGCATGCTGTTTTTACATGCTTTTTTGACGCGTTTTTGCCATGCTTTTTTACAATGCATTGTATAGGCAAATCTGCATGCAGAAACGCACAAGAATTGGTCATGTCAGGAATTTTTCTGCGAGTAAAATCCGCGCTGAAAAAATCCTGACCATGTGCACAGAACTTGCAGAATGTCATAGGAAGTCATGGGATAAGGTATGCAATGCGTTTCTGGAGCGTTTCTGCGCTGCAAATCCGCACCAAAAAACGCACCAAAAACGTGTCGTGGGCACGCAGGCCTAGGCTGCGTGCCCACTATGCGTTTTTCAAGTGTTTTTGCCGCGGAATTTCCGCAGCGAAAGCGCTTAAAAAACGCTTGGTAATACGTGCCCATGGTCCCCAATGATAATCTGCATGTGCTGTGCACATGCTGCGGATTATCATTGCGGAAAAATACGCAGCATGTCCATTAATTTTGTGAACATGCAGCGTAATCGCCGCCATTGACTTGCATTGGACTGCGTGACATCCGCATCACTGCATCTGTACTTGCGGATATCACACGGTTCAATCTGCGGATGGTACCCAGGTCTGGAGGAGAGGAGACTCTCCTCCAGAACCAGGTACCATAGAACCCGTTAAAAAAAGAATTTAAAATAAAAAATAAAGATTATACTTACCTTCCAATGTCCTCCCGGTGTTTTCTCCCCTCCGTCTGGTCTGCTGTATGGGTCGCGTTGTTGTGAAGGACCTGCCATGACGTTATTGAGTCATGTGACCTGTCACATGACTCAATGACGTCATCGCAGGTCCTTCACACCACCGCGAGCCACCCAAGACACCGGACGCAGCAGAGAAAACACCGGGAGTACATCGGAAGGAAAGTATAATCTCTTTTTTTTATTTTTTACCATTCTTATTCTTTTTTTTTTTAACTAACTTGGTCACACTACTATTAATCCATGCCGGTTGCATGGATTTATGTTGTGTGAACAAGTTGTCAAGCACTTTTCCAAGTGATGCTAAAATCGCTTGGAAAAGCACTTGATAACCCGCATGCAGAAATGCATTGAAAAACATTTGACAAACGCTTCTACCTGGCGGGAAAAACGCATGTAAAAACCGCATGCGTTTTTCCTGCCAGGGAGAAGCGGAAAAAATATGCAGCATTTCTGCATCGTGGGCACATAGCCTTATACTTACCAGATGCGACCTTAGAAGTCATGGGACCCCATAGCATAAGTACAATGCGCTCCCCATGGTCCTCCATACAGTATAATGCACTCCCCATGGTCCTCCATACAGTATAATGCACAGCCCATAGTCCTCCATATAGTATAATGCACAGCCCACAGTCATAGATGTAATGTAATGCACACAGGAGCCTATACTCCTAATTGTAGAATAATGCACGGCCCACTGTCGCGCGTGTAGGGTGGTGCACGGCCCACAGTCGCGCATGTAGGGTGGTGCATGGCCCACAGTTTTTTTTTAAAAAAAAAACAACACATTATACTCACCTTCACTCTGTCGCGCTGCATATTTTTCTGGAGCTGGTTGCTGGCTTCAGCGTGCAAGCGACGGGAGCGCATGATGTCACTTCCATGCGCCTCTAGTCACGTGTACGCTGACTTCATCTGATGGCCTCTGGTCGGCAGCGTGTATTGTGGCACACGGACAAGATGGGAGTGAGGTAGTAGGGGTCAATGAGGATCTAGGAGGGGCTGGGATATGCAAGGATAGTAGGGAGCTGAGTAGGTGTAATAAATGTGCTAATAATAATAAATGTCTGCTGGCAAATGCAAGAAGTCTCGCAAACAAAATGAACGAACTGGAGACTCTTATATCGGTCACAAAATACGATGTGGTGGGTATTACGGAAACCTAGCTGGATGAAAGCCATGACTGTGTGACAAACATACACTGTGTTCCAAATTATTATGCAAATAATATTTTCTCAGATTTTCCCAAATTACCTATTATGAATTGCAGTCATTGTAATTTTCCAGTCAAATAACTATTAGAGTACAATTGAAAGGTTTTTGTACAAACTGCCTATGATAACAGTATATTTTTTAAAAAATAAAAAACTCAAACTGCACTCAAAATGCATGTTCCAAATTATTATGCACAGCAGAGTTTTCAACCTTTTCATTTTAATAAAGAACAAAAAAATGGTCATTTTTTAAATTATAAGCATTAGCAGGTTATTACAAACTGAAATCAAACAGTTTTCACCTCAAAACTTTATTCTAGGTGATGTTACATTTGCACATAGGACCCCTTGTCCGAAAGGAGCTTCTGAACTCTCTCGTCCATTGAATTTGTCAGGTTTTGGATGGTTTCTGCTACAATTGTTTTGCATGAGGACAGAATACCCTCCCAGAGCTGTTGCTTAGATGTGAACTGCCTCCCGCCATCATAGACACTCCTTTTGATGATGCTCCAGAGGTTCTCAATGGGGTAGAGGTCAGGGGAGCATGGGGGCCACACCATAAGTTTGTCCCCTTTTATGCCCACTCCATCGATCTGGACCATCGAACTGTTTTGTTCACCGATGAGTGCCGTGCAACGCTCGATGGTCCAGATGGATGGAGTGCAGGATGGCTGGTTGATGGACACCCCATGCAAACACGGCTACGGTGCCAACAAAGAGGAGGTGGAGTAATGTTTTGGGCTGGAATCATGGGGAAAGAGATTGTCGGCCCCTTTAGGATCTCTGAAGGGGTAAAGATGAACTCCATAATGTATGTTGAGTTTCTCAAACAGCACTTCCTGCCATGGTTCAAGAAGAAGAACCGTGCATTCTGCAGCAATATCATTTTCATGCATGATAATGCCCCGTCTCATGCTGCACATAACACATCTGCATCTCTGGCTGCTATGGGCATAAAAGGGGACAAACTTATGGTGTGGCACCCATGCTCCCCTGACCTCAACCCCATTGAGAACCTATGGAGCATCATCAAAAGGAGTGTCTATGATGGCGGGAGGCAGTTCACATCTAAGCAACAGCTCTGGGAGGGTATTCTGTCCTCATGCAAAACAATTGTAGCAGAAACCATCCAAAACCTGACAAATTCAATGGACGAGAGAGTTCAGAAGCTTCTTTCCAACAAGGGGTCCTATGTGCAAATGTGACATCACCTAGAATAAAGTTTTGAGGTGAAAACTGTTTGATTTCAGTTTGTAATAACCTGCTAATGCTTATAATTTCAAAAATGACCATTTTTTTGTTCTTTATTAAAATGAAAAGGTTGAAAACTCTGCTGTGCATAATAATTTGGAACATGCATTTTGAGTGCAGTTTGAGTTTTTTATTTTTTTTTAAATATACTGTTATCATAGGCAGTTTGTACAAAAACCTTTCAATTGTACTCTAATAGTTATTTGACTGGAAAATTACAATGACTGCACTTCATATAGGTAATTTGGGAAAATCTGAGAAAATATTATTTGCATAATAATTTGGAACACAGTGTAGAGGGATGTACTACATTTTGAGATATAGTCAGCAGTGGGGTGCCGCAGGGATCTGTACTAGGGCCGATTCTTTTTAACCTCTTTATTAATGACCTTGGGGATGGGATTGAGAGTAAAGTGTCAGTTTTTGCTGACGACATCAAACTATGCAGAATATTAAAATCTGATCTTGACATTATGATATTGCAGAACGATCTGGATAAGATGACTGAATAGGCAAACACTTGGCGGATGAGGTTTAATGTAGAGTAATGCAACTAGGTCGGAGTAATCCTATTGCTGCATATACATTATATGGAAGTATACTTGGGACTACAGAACAGGAAAAGGACTTGGGTATTCTGTAAGTAAGCTGAGCAGCAGTACTTAATGTCAAGCAGCAGCCGCAAAAGCAAGCAAGATTTTAGGATGTATAAAAAGATAAGGAAGGTTGAACTGGATGCACCTACTGTAGGTCTTTATTCAACCTACATTACTATGTTGGTATGAATGTGTGTCCGAGGACACACATCTAGCTGAAACAGGGGCTAGCATTGGCTAGGCCGGGTCGTAGTGGTGACCGCGGTCATTAAACCTCTAGATAAAATACTCCCACAGTACCTACAGCATATACAGTTACAGAAAATAAAAGGGATTAACAAGAGAACTTACTACACCGATCGCAGAGACGATTCAGTTTAGCTGAAGGAGAGCACTTCAAATGGCCGTTTCGTGAACGGGGGTTCCTGCATACATGATGTGTATCTCTCATACATGGGCCAGGATGTGGGCTTCAGCACTTCATGATTTTATGGAATCCCCAACTTATGTGATAACGCCTCTCTGGATGATCGCAGAAGTTGTAGATTGGCACCATATTTTCCATCAGGATTTTATTTTTACTTAGAGACCAAAAATGGCATAGCTGTTGTCAGTCATGTGGCCACTGTGCATTTATGACTCCTTGGCAGAGGGGCTACAGTTATGAGAAAATATGTATCCTTTTCTCTGGCTAGCCCATGTGCTGGAAATGTATTTCTCATTAATATTGGATTTATGTATATTCCAATATTCTATATTTTCATTCGGAGACATCCTGACTGCTGAAGCTGTGCTGATGAAAGGAATGTGTATGCTGGGTGACCATGGCTATTTCTAAAGAGTGTGAGATATCCCTTTTATCCTTGATAGACCTTTTCCTGTCTGAACAGATAGTCAAAGAGTGCAGATTAACCTATGCACAATACACATCCTCATAGTCTTTTCCCTACAAGAAGCTCTTGCATGTTAATTAAGCTGATTCACTGTTCGGCCACATTCAATTTCTTACTGGTATTAGTTTCTTGTCTAAGTCTTGGAGACTGTCAGCTGTTTGTCTTACTGGAAAGTCTTGTGAGGTGTTTACTTGAATCCTCTTACTTCACAAGGGACGGCCTGCATGTTGATTAGGCTGGTTCACTTCACACTATAGGTAACACTGTTCAACAAAGTTTTTGTTTCTGGCATGAAATTGGGTGAATATTATCGGAATTGTCATGCTGAGAAATAACTTCAGAATTGCTCTATCACGTAAGATTTTTGAGAAAAATGCAATTATGTATGCATTGAATACTGTCAAATTCGTAGTGGCATGTGATATTCCGAATGCAAAAGTCAGCAACAGCGATCAAGTTTAAAAATGTTTTGCCATTGATTTTCTTTATAATCACTGTCCGATGATTCACAGGCAAGATTCCAACAATAGTCACCCAGCATCGAGGGACTCCACCTCCCCTGGTACCATTTCTCCATCTGGGAAATGTCTTGATGAAACCTTTCACCATGTTCATCACTTACAGCGCCTAGGTTTGTTGGGAAAAAGTCAATGTGTGAATGAAGGAAATGTATTTTAAGTGATATGTTGCATTTCATTGACTTGTAAGCCTGAAGAAAACTTGTAAGCCTGAAGAAAACTTTCAAACTGTTCAGCATAGTTTGGCACCTTGTAGTTGCCTAGAAAGTTGAAAACGACATTCTTGAAGGCCGACCATGCTACATGTTCTGCACCATGCAGAAGACCATCAAAGAAAGGCTGCATGCCCACTATGCGTTTTTCAAGCAGACCCATAGTACCTGTGAAAAAAAGAATTTAAAATAAAAATAAAGATTATACTTGCCTTCCGGTGGCCCCCGGTCTCCTCAGCGATGTGTCCGGTGTGTTGGGCGGCTCATGGAAGGTCCTTTTAGACCATCGCGAGCCGCCCAACACACCGGTCGCATCGCTGAGGATACCGGGGACCATCGGAAGGTAAGTATAATCTTTATTTTTTATTTTTTACCATTCTTATTCTTTTTTTTTTTTTAACTATTACTTGGTCACACTATATAAATCCATGCCGGTTGCATGGATTTATATAGTGTGATCAAGTTGTCAAGCACTTTTCCAAGTGATGCTAAAATCGCTTGGAAAAGTGCTTGATAACCCGCATGCAGAAATGCATGCAAAAACGCTTGACAAACGCTTCTACCTGGCAGGAAAAACGCATGTAAAATCCGCATGCATTTTTCCTGCCAGGGAGATGCGGAAAAAATATGCAGCATTTCTGCATCGTGGGCACTTAGCCTTACTATCATTTACTAGCTCTCGGATTTGTGGGCCAATGAAAACACCCTCTTTTATCTTGGCATCACTGATGTATGGAAACTTCTGTCGCAAGTAAGCAAAGACTTCAGTTTGCTTGTTCATTGCTTTGACAAAGTTCTTCATGAATCCCAGTTTGATGTGCAAAGGTGGAAGGAATATCATCTTTTCATCTACGAATGGTTCGTGTTTAACATTCTTCTGCCCTGGAATAAATTTATTGCGTAGTGGCCAGTCCTTCCTGATATAATGCGAGTCTCTTGCGTGACTGTCCCATTCCCAAAGGAAACTACAGTACTTAGTGTATCCCATCTGTAAACCTAATAAAATTGCAACTACCTTGAGATCACCACATATATTCCATTTGTACCTTGAGTATTGAATGTGCATCTGCATATTCTCATAGGTCTCCTTCATACTGATCGACATGTCCGATAGGTATCGAAGGGTAGACATTGTCATTGTGTAGCAAGACAGCCTTAAAACTTAAGGCCAATGAATCAATGAACAGTCGCCATTCCCTTGGGTCATGGTCAACTCCAAGGACAGAAAACAATCCAGTAATATCACTGCAAAAAGTGAGACAGTCAGGTTGACTGAAATATTTGGTTAAATCTTCATGACGACTGCAAAATACTGAAATTTCTGTACCTGGCTGCAACAGATTCCACCCTTGCAACCTTGATCCAAGAAGTTCTGCCTGACTCTTTGATAAACCCAAATCTCTAACCAGATCGTTGAGTCTTGCTTGAGATATTAAACGTGGAGCAGTTGATATTGATGGTTCGAAATCTGAATCAGCAGCAGGTTCCATCTCTAATGAATCAACCATCATTTCATCGCCCTCTTCTATTCTCCACACCGGCGGTGGTTTTGGAACTGGCAGACTTTCATCGTGCGCCACTGGTCTAATTGCAGAAGCGAGCTTGGGATATTCAATAGACCTCCTGTTCTTAGGAGGAAAAGCCGGATACATTCGTCATGCAGAAGTAACAATCGGTTACATTTAAGGTCCACAGTCCAAGTATATATGAATAAATGTATTTATTTATTTATTCATAAATACTTGGACTGTGGACCTTAAGGGTATGTGCACACGATGCAGAAATGAAGCAGAAAATTTCTGCATCTCCCTGGCAGAAAAAACGCATGCAGATTGTGCATGCGTTTTTCCTGCAGAATACATGCAGATCCACATGCAGATTCACATGCGTTTCCGCATGCAGATTGACAAGCGCTTTCCAGGCGATGTTAGCATCACCTGGAAAGTGCTTGATAACTAGGTCACACTATATAAATCCATGCAAACAGCATGGATTTATACAGTGTGACCCGAGAGAGTGTATATACTTACCTCCGATGGCCCGCGCTGTCCTGCTCAGTCCGTTCTCCCGGCTGCCGGCAACTTTGAATTGAAAGACCTGCCGACGTCAGCGTCACGTGACCCGTCACATGACTCTGACGTCACCGCAGGTCCTACAACTCACTGCAAGTGCCGGGAACCAAGCGGGAGCGCTGCGCGGGCCGACAGAAGGTAAGAATACATTTATTTTTTATTTTATTCTTCTTTTTACAGCTTTTTTAATGGTACCTGGGTGTGGATGAGACTCTCCTCTCCTCCACACCCGGGTACCATCCGCACATTAGAACGCACCAATTACGCAAGTACAAATGCTGTCTTGCGGAATTGGCGCGTTCTAATGCAAGTCAATGGCGGCGAAATCGCCGCGTTTCCGCAAAATTAATTGACATGCTGCGGATTTTTGACCGCAGCGTTAACGCTGCGGAAAAATCCGCATCATGGGCACAGCACATGCGGATTTCCATTGGGGAACATTGCTGCCCTTCTACCATGCGTTTTTCATGCGTTTCCGCGGCGTTTACGCAACTGCAAAAACGCCGCGGAAACGCATGAAATACGCATCGTGTGAACACAGCCTAAATGTGATCATGGACTCTCCCTGGTCCTGGTTATAATGTATGATTGATTGCTCCCTGACCATTTTTTTCTAGATTATGATGGGTACCTTACCTTAGGAGTCCCCACCCCGCAAGTCACTAATATAATGCGGATGTATGGGGGTTCACAAGCGTTTTTGTGCTGTTACTACTCAACTCCCTCTTTACCCCCATTTGTGTTAATGCTATGACATGATTACTTATTTTGATATTTATGTATTTAATAAAGACTATCTTTTATCTAAGCTACTCCTGACTTTCTCCTTGGTTTAGTATGTTTGAAGGCAGCAGGGAAAGTACCAGAGGATAGTGATAGGTTGAAGAGATGGGTTAGGGATGGGACGAGTGTGGGGGTGAGGTTGGGGAGGAGGTGGAATGAGATGGGGTCCAGTGCACATGTGGTGAGGTGTGATTTGGAGAGAAGATAAGTAAGGTCTCTTTCCGTGATGTTGGGAAGGGAGGTTATAGGGGTAGGGAAATGGTGTGGAAAACAAAGGGGTTGTGGTGGTCGGACAGTAAAGACTTGCCGTGTTTGGTCAATCTTGTTTTTGAAGTGTGTGGCAAACTCCTCAGCAGAGATGAGGGAGGTCGGAGGGGGCAGTGGAGGGCGGAGGAGAGAGTTAAAAGTGTTGAATAGCTGTTTGGGGTTGTAGGATAGGGAGGATATGAGGGTTGTGAAGTAGGCCTGTTTAGCAGAGGTGAGTGCTGATTTGAATGCGAGCGTTGCTTGTTTGAATGCAGTGAAGTAATCTTGAGTATGTGTTTTCTTCCAACGCCGCTCCGCAACACTGGACGCTTGTCGAAGCTGTTTAGTGAGGTTGTTGCGCCAGGGTTGCCTGTTGGCTCGTCTACACGTTCTATCTCCTGATATATTTCCCTTATTGTGTCCAGTAATTGTATTATTACACAGAATTCTGTATGATGTTCCATCGTCTCATTGTCTTCCTATTTAGGTCACTACAATATCAGATCATCTCAGGGGACATCTTCTATATTGAGAGAATTTTTCTGAATCACCCATCAAGGATGGATATGGACAGAGACAAGATGGCGGAGAGGATATTACACCTCACCCTAGAGATCCTCTTCCGTCTTACTGGAGAGGTGAGAGATTCTGATGACGTCACATTACATCATACTTATCTATGGAAATAACAGATGGACAGAACTGGAGAGGTGAGGACTCTGGAAATGTCTGTAGTGAGATTTATTAATGTGTCTCTCCATAACCAGGATTACACAGTAGTGAAGAAGACCTCTAGTGAGTGCTGTCAGGCCCCTGTGTCTGAGGGATGGAGAAGACCCCTGAGCCCAATCACGGGGCCTCCACCTCACCCCCTGATACATGAGGACATCAATGACCAGAAGATCCTAGAACTCACCTACAAGATGATTGAGCTGCTGACTGGAGAGGTGACACTGCTGGGAATGCTGGGACATTATACAGTAATTATATGAAGGGATCGGGGTGATGACAGTATCTTTGTATGTGTCAGGTTCCTATAAGGTGTCAGGATGTGTCCGTCTATTTCTCCATGGAGGAGTGGGAGTATTTAGAGGGACACAAAGATCTGTACAAGGACGTCATGATGGAGGTTCCCCAGCCCCTCACATCACCAGGTAATAGACAGGACTAAATACACACGGCCTATAATTATCTGTATGTAAAGAATGAATTCAGTCCCTGTATGTGTTTCCTCCAGATCTATCCAGTAAGAGGACAACACCAGAGAGATGTCCCCGTCCTCTTCTTCCACATGACTGTAAACAAGAAGATCCCAATATTCCTCAGGTAGATAGAGAGAAGGTGTCATGAGATCTCCCCTATGATGTGTAGACTGCTGTAAAGGTCTTGTCTTCAGTTCAGTTTTATCCGCCATTATTATGTTTTATACTTGTGTAATGAGAATGGTGGAGATGGCAGGATTAGAGCTGATCATAGATGGGACTTCTCCATCTGTCTGTGACTTTTATAATATTTGTTTCAGGGTGAAGATCTGACCCATATTAATACTACAGAGACATATGTGAGGGGTGATGAGCAGTGTAAAGAGGAGATTCCTACATATGACTACCCAGGTGAGTAGTAACCACTGAATGCAGAGAAGTCAGATTCTTTTCAGACACCGGCTGTGGCTGCTTTATCAGTGGTGTAGTCCGGCCGTATCACAATCGTGTGATCACCATTTTGCCACTAGAGCATAACATTCGCCTCCATATGAAAAATGTTCTAATTACTTGGAGAAATTGTGAAAGCCCTTTTCTATAGAACTTACAATCTGAAAGATCCACCTACCCCCTGGATTTAGGAGACGCTGACCATTACCTGCCCAGATCTGTAAACTATAAAGCCAAATGACAGCGTACCTAGAATGTGTAGAATGTGCTGACAAGTGAGAAAATCACTTGAAGAAAAATATTATAATGGGCCTCTTAGAGAAAGCAGAGGGTAATGATGCTGTTGGCTTCCTAGTTCCCTGATATCTTATTGGATGAATCTACCTTCTCTCCCTTCTGTGATGCTGAATGTGCTCATATGGTCCCTACAAGACCAGGTCCAGTCTTTCTGGCCAAACTTCAGTTTTATGATTGACAACATTAAATGTGCAGTGAGGGCCAAGTGTGAATTTCTGTACAATAACAGCAGAGTTTCCCTTTATCCTGACTTTTCAATTTCTTTTAAAACCAACTAACTTCAAACAGGATAGTGATAAACTATACAGAAAACATTACACCTGTGCCATGATATATCTCTAAGCGGTGCGTGGCTGATGGCTGTAATATACATTTATTCCCGCCTGCAGGAGATGTGGTGGCATGGCTCCAGCCCTGGTTTCATGGATTCACTCCACGTCATAAATTCCATTATGTTTTCAATCCTAAGGAATTCAGATTACTGCACAATCTCTCCTGAAATGGGGGCGCTAATACTTTCTCTACTGTTCTGTTCAGGACTCATAGTAGCTCCAATGGTCCACCATAAATGAGTCCAACTCCGGTTTAGTGTTGGAGTTCTCCCCTTATACATAGGTTGTTGTTGGGGATGTAACATAGAATAAAAAAAAATATTTTTTTTCACAGGTTCCTTCGCACTCCGCAGCCAGTTTTGTGTTCCTAATCAGGCTCCATTTTTTAAATCTGACGTGTGTCACTTTATATGGTGATAACTTTGGAATTCTTCACAAAGGATAATAGGAAACAAATGGACCTTACAAATTATTTTCCAGCTTATTTATTTATTTTACTCGCTTATATACCGTCATTAATTCCACAGCGCTTTACAGACATTATCGGCACTGTTCTCATTGGGGCTGACAATCTACATTCCCTATCAGTATGGTCTTTGGAGTGTGGGAGGAAACCGGAGAACCCGGAAGAAACCCACGCAAACACGGGGAGAACATACAAACTCCTTGTAGATGTTATCATTGGTGGGATTTAAACCCAGGATCCCAGCGCTGCAAGGCTGCAATTCTATAGTCAAAGTATTGTCTGATCTCATCAGACAGTACTCACAAAGGTGAACACCTCCATATTAGAAGTAAACAATTAGGAAAGGGAAAAGGGTGTGAGTAAAAGTGAAATTCTTTATTAAATAATAATATTAAAACCTAGTAAATCATTCATCCCATTAGGGATGTATCATGGATCATGATTATATAAATGGAGTCCTGATCCACTAAATTACTGATAGTCAGACGGTGAATCAAATTATTAATAAAATAAGCCCCTAGCCAATGTCCCTTATAATTGATGGCTGGGTTTATGCTTACAAAATGAATGCCATAGATTATATCAAGGGTGTGCTGAATTATGATAGTATCCTCAGCCAGGAGAGATTTTATTAAATAAAGGCTCAATTTGTCAGTGTGAATTCAATAGTAAAAAATTCTCCTAGCCCGTTGGATACACTCCCCATATTATAAAGTGACTTCAAAAGTGTGGCAGGTCTGATAGATATAAGTGTAATGAGCCCTTGTACAGAGGTTATCAGGGCACACTATTGCACCTGTCACACAATCTGTGTAATGGATCCTTAATAATTCCACTCGCATCTCCAGTAGTGCTGTCAGCAGTGAAATAACTCCGGCAATATAACAGACTTAGCCAGCTTAAGAGCACAAGCGGCTCAGCTATGCCACTGACAGTCTCTCTCACGCTGTCTGCACAAGAATTGATGGTCAGCAGGAGAAGCAAGCGATCCAGCTAAGTCACGATCTCCTGGTTGTGCAGGAGATCCAACACTCTTTCTGCCGATTTAGATATCAGATGCGGCTAGCATATGCCACTATCGGCCTCTCCCACGCTGTCAACACGTGTGTGGGTATGATCAGCGTGAGAGACAATTTCAACTATGTCAACAGTGTGTCAGATCTAACAGAGCTGACAGCTAAAACGGGGTAAATCTGGTTTTATGCAGCACTCTATAGTGCGGTCAAATATGGCATAATACTGTCTGATGAAACTATCAGGAGTCATCCCTGACGCGCGTTTCGCCGGGGGTTCCGGATTTTTCTAAGGCTGCAGTGCTAACCACAGAGCCACCGTGCTGCCCATTGTGGCTCTTGATCCCACAATACCCTATATATGGTTGTACACTGCTGTCTGAGCATATGGCAGGTTAAGAAGGGAAGAAGTGCCATTTAGCTATTTGAAAGCAGATCTTGCTGAAATAGTTTGCAGACACAATGTATTGGGAGCACTGTTCATGGTCACCTGGCAGCTCAAACATGGCCACCACGAACAGGTTTGGCACTATCTCCTCTGTTTTCTAGAACCCAGGGATTGCTTGGCTCAACATTCTTTAACCCCTTTACGTGGATCTGGAGTTACACAGAGACCCCTAGGCTTGGGCCACGGTGTTACCTGCTGTTCTGTGGAGTGAGATAGTCAGGTAGCCAGGTCAGAACCAGGAGGGCAGAGAAAATACAAAATTAGAAGACACAAGAGTAGTCAGTAAACGGGCCGAGGTCACAACAGGAACAAATACACAAGCCGGGAGCTGAGCACAGAGGATTGAACCAGACGAGAACAAGGCTGTATCTGGCTGCTCCGGCAATATGCTTCCAGCTTTAGTAGGGTGTGGTGCTTTCCAAATGGCTGAAGCAGGGAGCAGATTACTCCAACTCTCTACCCCCCCCCCCCGGAAGTTGCGTCACAGGCAGGTCATGTGGCAGGGAGAGTGGGTCTGTTGGGGCAGGCCTGTTCTCCCTTATGGTGTAATCCATTTTAAACCGATAAAACATACAAATTTTTTAGTATCTCATTAGTATATCTCCAGCCTTATTCCTGCGCTAGGGAATTATTATACATACTCAGTTCTGTTATGTTGTCATCATGGTGTATCGATGAGGGGCAAAAGTGAGGTTGATCTGGGTGGGGGAATAAAATTGTGCTGGTTGGGTCAATTAGTGCCATGGATGAAAGGAATAATGGAGGGGGGGTGTAAGGAATATATGGAGTCCTGTATGAAACTAAATAGTGTGAGGCCATGCCCCTTGTATGTAATTAGGTTTGCTAGAATGATATATGGGAGCTGTGTGTAAGAGGGTGAGGAGAAGGGGAGAGGGGAAGGGGTGGAGACGGAGATTGGAGGGGAAGCCATGGGAGAAGGGAAGGGGGTTTCTGGAACTCACCTGGAGAGGAGGAATAGGAGAGGTTGTAGAGCTGATCTAGCGTGTCTGAAAAAAAGATAATCAAGTTAGCCAATCTATTTCATGGTTGAGACCCTCTGTCAGTGTCTTTTGGGTGTGTATCCAGCACCACTCCTGTTGTTTAAGGAGTTTAATATGGTTACCACCTCGTCTGGGTACTTGTTCGATCACCTGGAACCTGAGTTGTGATACTGCATGCCTGGCGCTGGAGAAATGATGGGATAGTGGTAACAAGGTTTTGCCGCAATGAATCGTGGATTTATGGCTTGCAATATGGTCCCTGATGTGTTGAGTAGTTTCCCCTACGAATAGTAGACAACATGGGCATTTGATTACATACACCATAAAGTCAGATTCTCTGCAGAATGAATGAGGACAGGTATGGTGAAAGAAGCAGACGTCACAGCAGCAGATCTCAGAGGAGATGGGTCACACCATTTGCAGAAGCCCTAATATGACAAAATGGCAGAAAACCAGAGCAGTAGAAATTCTCATAAAGTGACTCCATTTTGAATATTATAACCCTCAGTGAATTAATCTATAGGAGTAGTGACTATTTTGACTGCACAACCACTTTCCGGAAATTAGCACACATTCGATGTTGGAGCGTGAAAATTGCAAATATACTATTTTATTGCCCAACACATAGTGCCCAGATTGTGCTCCAGGGGACACACACCATAAATGAAGTGGGTTCTTCTCACTATAGTAATGCCAAATACATGGATGATAAATGTGGTTTGGGCACACTGCAAGGCTCCGAAGCGAGGGGGAGATTTGACTTTGGTAGAGCGGATATTGCTGGATTGGTTTATGGAAGCCATGTTGCTTTTCAAGAGCCTTTGAGCCACTAATAATGTGGAAACTTCTGTTTTTCCACTGACAGATGATGGACCTGAGTGGGGACTTGTTTATTTTAAGATGAGTTGAAGTTTTTATTGGTATTATTTTCACCTACATAACATTGTTTGGTGGCTTTTGATTCCATATTTGGGATCCAGAATGAGCGAACATTTGAAAACCACGCTCCACTGGTTCATCCTATGAGGTTTTATATTAGGCTGTGAACTGTCATTGTCTTGGTAAATCATTCAATGTTTTTACATAACTTGCCTTTTCTACAGACACTTTAAGTAGAAATGTTCAAAAATATAAAATTCAAGGATATTTTATTCAAAAATAATTTTTTATTCTTAGCAGATGTCTGTACCAGGAGATCAGAGGGACAGCTGACATCTTCAATTTTTAAATATGATGATCTTGAGATCCCGCAGGATACAATTGAAGTGAATGCCATTACTCCAGATTTACCATCATCCCTTCACAGCAAAGATCTGTCATCTGATTCTTTAAAACAGGTCCTGTCTTCTGATTCATTGCTGACTACTAAGGAAAATCATTGTCACAAAAGAGGCATTAAAAAACAAACTGCTCCTAAAGCAACAAAACCATTTTCACATTCAGAATATGGAAATAGTCTTCTCAAAAAGTCTTTTCTTAAACATCAAAAAACGTACACAGCAGAGAATAGATTTTTTTGTTTCAAGCAGGGGAAATGTTTTAACCAGAAATCAGATCTTGTTAGTCACCAGAGAAGTCACACAGAGGAGAAGCCATTTTCATGTTTAGAATGTGGAAAATGTTTTACAGAGAAATCAAGTTTTATCAGACATTGGAGAACTCACACAGGGGAGAAGCCTTATTCCTGTTCAGAATGTGGAAAATGTTTTACAAGGAAATCAAATATTATCGCACATCAGAGAACCCACACAGGGGAGAAGCCTTTTTCCTGTTCAGAATGTGGAAAATGTTTTACAGGGAAATCAGATCTGAACAAACATCAGAGAACTCACATAGGGGAGAAGCCATTTTCATGTTCAGATTGTGGGAAATGTTTTGCAAGTAAATCACATCTTAATTCACATCAGAGAACTCACACAGGGGAAAAGCCTTTTTCATGTTCAGAATGTGAGAAATGTTTTACAGAGAAATCACATCTTATCAAACATCAGAGAACTCACACAGGGGAGAAGCCTTTTTCATGTTCAGAATGTGGGAAATGTTTTAACCATGAATCAGATGTTGTAATACACCAAAGAACCCACACAGGGGAGAAGCCTTTTTCATGTTCAGAATGTGGAAAATGTTTTACAAGGAAATCAAATCTTGTCAACCATCAGAGAACTCACATAAGGGATAAGCCTTTTTCATGTTCAGAATGTGGGAAATGTTTTGGAAATAAATCAAATCTTATTGCACATCAGAGAACTCACACAGGGGAGAAGCCATTTTCATGTTCAGAATGTGGGAAACGTTTTGCAAAGAAATCAAATCTTGTCAAACATCAGAGAACTCACACAGGGGAGAAGCCATTTTCATGTTTTAACCAGAAAGCCCATCTTTATAGCCACCGGAGAACCCACACGGGAAAATGCCGCAACTACACCCAACTGGTCTCTGTATTGACTAAAAAGACCCTAGCTGCACAACTTAAAACACCACCTCAGATCTAACTTCGTAGTAGGCCATTGAGGGTTTTCTTGTACCTCCTGAGGAACCAGAGGGGAGGCCGCTACACACTGTCAACAAGTGGAAAGGAAAGTGTGAAGTAAGGTACAAAAACTGTGGGTGAGAAACTAAAACACATTCATATAGGGCAAAGAAGTCAAGCTAAGGAGAATCAAAAATAAAAGGAACAAGTATAACCTCCCAGAAACCTAACTGTGGAAGAAGGAAAAGCTGCTGGAAGGGAAAGCAAACAGACGGAGAGGATAGTTTCACCTTTTTGGTGAAACTTACCAAATTCATCCTCACCCACAATTACTTTGAATTTGATAACCACATATATCTACAGGAGACTGGTACAGAAATAGGAAGTATAATGGCTTAACAGTATGCAAATTTTCATGACCAAGCTTGAATGTGACTTCTTGTCCTCATGTCACATCAGGCCTCTGGCCTACTACCGTTACATTGACAATAGTTTAATTATCTGGACATATTCTGAGCAACATCTAAAGAAGTTGCTTGAACACTTTAATCAATTTCATCCCACCATCAACTTAACACTCAACTACTTCTGTACTGAAATTAACTTTTTGGACACCTTCATTAGTTACAGAACAATGAAATAGAGACGTCCATGTACCAGAAGCCAATTGACCCTCCAACATCCCCTAAATGGGTCAGTTTCCATACAAAACACATAACCTCTATTGGCTACAGCCAGGCCATCCGATAATGTTGGATATGTTCCAACCCTATGGACAGAGGCAAACACCTTGGTGGCCTCAGAAACCCCTTTTTGAACCAGGGCTACCACCAAACAATTGAAAACCAGATTGCAAGAGCCACCAGAATATCAAGGAATCATCTACATTTCAAAACTAAACAAGAAAGCAACCGGGTGCCTCTCGTAGTCACCTAAAATCCAAATCTGGAGGTGCTAATGGGAGCTTCATGGAAATTGCAACCATTATTACAAAAAGATGCCCGATTACAATCTATATTTCCAGCCCCCTCTCTTCTGTGATTTAGGCAGTCCTCTCCAACAGCTACAGGAACTTTTCCCTGCAGCCAGAAAAAATGTAAAACATGTCTCTTTAAAATGACCACTGACAAGATAAAGATTCCCAACCCGCATCAGGACCACAAGATCCCAGGTACTTTCAGCTGCATTACTTCTAATATATTGTACTTAATTATATGTACCAAATGTTCAGCTGGGTGTTTGTGTGTAGGGAAGACAGGGCAAAAACTTAGAACAAGGATGAATTCTCATCGCCACACAATAAAAGAAAAAAGAATAGATCTACCTGTGGCCAAACATTTTTTATCCCTGATCACAGCATCGTGGACATGAAATTATTTGTATTAAAATGTAACTTCAAATCTCAGAGAGAGAAAAAAAATTTGGGAGTGCAATCTTATGACAATCTTTGACACACTGTCACGGGTGTATCAGAGGTGACAGATAGTCGCCCTGCAGTTGGTTGCAGGAGATCTCTATGTTTGGCATTACAGACCTCTTCTTAGAGGAGAGGCTGTCTCTAAGACCCAGCGCCTACCTCCCTCTGGCTAATTAGCTCTCTGGCTTGGGTGTATAAATAACTGGTGTGTCTAAGAGGGAGGTGCCGGCTATATCCATTTCTACTTGTGAAGGCTTAGCAAGAGCAGTACTGTATCCTCTCTGGAGCTTGAGGCCTAGTGCGCATTTATCTGGAGTTCGTCTAAAGCAGTGTTTCCCAACCTCCAGTCTTCACGGCCCCCACAAGTTTTCAGGATTTCCATAGTGTTGCACAGATGAGAGAATTCCTGATGCCTTGATGATACTTCCATCACCTGTGTAACACTAAGGAATTCCTGAAAACGTGAACTGTGGGGGCCATGAGGACTGGAGTTTGGGAAACACTGGTCTAAAGCTAAGAAATCTCCCCCTGTTTGTCTACCCTTGTTGTCTATAGAGTTTAGTGAGATCGACTAGTGCTCATCTCCTCCCTTCCCTATCCTTAGCCATACGCCAGGGAAAGCCAGGGTGAGGCACGCGTGCGGCGATTGGCGAGGAGCCAATATAGGGACGGTAGTTGAGACAGGTTGACACTAGACCAGACTAGGAGGTCTCCACTTCCCCCTTTCCCTAGTTTCTGGGCTCCCTTTCCCTCTTCCCTCTGTGTTCACTTAGTCTTTACCACACCTGGTGTGACATTATAGATGGCCGAGCACGTTTTGCAAAGAAAAAAAAAGAAAACTGATATTTTGCTTTTTTGTTTTTTTCTGTGTTTTTGAATGTGCACTTTTTTTTTTTCTTTTCTCCCTTGGTATGGGGTCAGTTGCAGAGCGGCTACTCAGGCTGTCTCTGGAAGTGAATGACCTCCGCGGTGAGGTACAGCAGCAGCATCAGTGGTTACAAGTTGCCAATGTGGGGGTCTCTGCAGGTAGGCTTGTCCAGCCTGAACCCAAGGTTGCCCTCCCTAACAGGTTTTCTGGAGGTAGGGACAAGTTTTTTTGTATTCAAGGGGGCCTGCAAACTGTATTTTAAACTTCGTCCCTATTCCTCCGGAAATGAGGAACAACAGGTTGGAATTGTGATCTCTCTACTGCTGGGCGATCCTCATTCCTGAGCGTTTTCTTTTTCGCAGGGCTTTTTGTCTTCTGTCTGTGGAGGGTTTTTTCGGGGCTCTGGCCCTTATCTATGATGACCCTGAGTCTAGGCAATGTCGCATTCAGCAGGAGAATCAGTCAGTGGAGACGTACAGTTCAGAATTCCGTAGATGAGCGATGGATTCCAAATGGAATGACTCAGCCCTTAAAAGTCAATTTTGTGAGGGGCTTACTGAAAGGTTGAAAGATGCCTTGGCAGTATATGAAACCCCTCAGTCCTTGGAGGCTGCCATGTCTTTGTCTATACTTCTTGAAAGACGCCTTCGGGATAGACGGGTGAGACCACCTTCTCTGGGGTCTTGTTGGGGTTGTGTACCTCCTTGGGGATCGGTCTGGGGGTGATCCAGTACTGGGGGAAGTGGAGGAACCCATGCAGTTAGGGGGTGTCTCTGCATCATACATCTCCCCGCAGATTCCAAGCAAAAAGGCGTATGTTTTTTTTTTGTGTGGGACAAAGAGACATTTTGTCGGGACCTGTCCTTCAATTCCTAAACAAAAGGAGACTCGATTAACTCTTGGTAGTCTGGAGTTGGATAAACAAAGGGTGCATTTATGGTCAAACTGCAGTTCCCGCTTTGTCCTGACAGCAGAGGTGGTGCAAGAGAGCAAAGCCGAGAAAATTTCTGTTTGTTGACAGTGGAGCCAGAGTCAGCATGGTGGATGCTGAGTTTGTGAAAACTCATGGTCTTGCTTGCTGTACTTTAGATAAACCTATTCCATTTTCGCAATTGACTCGGCGCCACTTGCACAGAAAGCATTTACTCAGATTGTACATAATGTAAAACTGAGGGTGAGGTCAGTTCATTGGGAAATAATCCCGTGCTATGTCCTGGACAATCTTCCCACACCAATTTCTCTTGGGTATCCCTTGGCTTGTTAAACATAACCCGTTGAAGGATTGGCAAGCCAGAGAGATTATTGAATGGGGAGATTACTGCCATGAGAACTGTTTAGATATTTCCCTTGCTACTGTCTCTACGGAAATATAACCTGCTTTTCTGTCTGTTTTTTTCTGAGTTTCAGGATTTGCCTCCTCATCTTGCTTATGACTGCCCTATTAACCTGACCCCGGGAGCTAAACTACCGAAGTCCAGTCTCTCTAATCTTTCTGGCCCTGAGAGACAAGCCATGAAGGAATTCATTACGGAAAGTCTGGAGAAGGGACTTATCAGACCCTCATCTTCGCCCGTGGTGGCAGGGTTCTTTGTGAAGAAAAAAGATGGCGGTCTACGTCCCTGTTTAAATTTTCAGGAATTAAATCAAATTACCATCCGCGATCCATACCATCTTCCTCTGATTCCTGATTTTTTCAGCCAGGTTGTGGGAGCTGTGTGGAGGTTGATGCGTCGGATGTCGGGGTTAGAGCTGTGTTGTCTCAGGGTTTGTCCCCTGGTAAATGGTGTCCATGCGCATTCTTTTCTAAAAAATTGTCTTTGGCTGAGAAAAGGTACGACGTGGGTAATGGGGAACTTTAGACAATAAAATTAGCATTCGAGGAATGGCGACATTGGTTGGTCCCTGATTTTCACTAGGTTCAATTTTGTTGTCACTTTACGTCAAAAATGTCAAGGCTGATGCTTTGTCTAGGAGCTTCCCTGGTGGTGGTGACCATGAGAACCCTGCCCTGATATTACCGAAAGGGATAGTCATTTCGGCACTTTATCCTGAACTGGAGGGTGAGGTGTTGGAGGCACAGGGGGACGCCGCTGCCTCCTGCCCTTCAGAGAAGTTATTTGTACCATCTGATCTGCGCCGCAAAGTAATTAAGGAACATCATAACTTTTTGCTTGCTGGGCATCCAGGTGGTAAGGCAACCGTGGACCTCCTCACTCTTCGTTTTTGGTGGCCGGGGTTGAATCGGGATGTGATTGAACATGTAGATACTTGTAGTATTTGTGCGTGTTCCAAGGTTTCGCATACCCGTCCGTCTAGTACTCTTCCTCCGCTACCTATCCTAGTAGGCCATGGACACATTTGTCCATGGATTTTATTACTGACCTACCAGTTTCTGCAGGCAAAATGGTGTTTTTGGTGGTGGTAGATAGGTTTAGCATAATGATTCACTTTGTTGCATTGCCTGCACTTCTAAATGCCAAAACATTTACTTCGGTGGTCATAGATACCCGGTCCGGAGTGTTCATAGGCTACTCGTAGAAGGGGGGGTACTGTCACGGGTGTATCAGAAGTGACAGACAGTCGCCCTGCAGTTGGTTGCAGGAGATGAGTGTTTGGCATTACAGACATCTTCTTAGAGGAGAGGCTGTCTCTAGGACCTAGCGGCTACCTCCCTCTGGCTAATTAGCTTTCTGGCCTGGGTGTATAAATATCTGGTGTGTCTGAGCAGGAGGTGCCGGCTATATTCATTTTTACTTGTGAAAGCTTAGCAAGAGCAGTACTGCGTCATCTCTGGAGCTTGAGTCCGAGTGCCCATTTGTCTGGAGTTCGTCTAAAGCTAAGCAATCTCCCCCATGTTTGTCTATCCTTGTTTTCTATAGAGTTTAGTGAGATCGACTAGTGTTCATCTCCTCCCTTCCCTAGCCTTTGCCATACACCAGGGAAAGCCAGGGTGAGGCACACATGCGACGATTGGCGAGGAGCCAATATTGTGACGGTAGTTGAGGCAGGGTGACCCTAGACCAGACTAGGTCTCCACTTTCCCCTTTCCCTAGTTACTGGGCTCCGTTTCCCTCTTCCCTCTGTGTTCACTTAGTCTTTCCCACATCTGGCGTGACACACACTCAGAGCAGCAATAAATGTATGTATATCGCATGGATTTATGTCTTTCTACATCAACTAAGGAATGTGCTCCTCAGAACATTTTGGGACAATCACAATCATGGACCAGACCACAATCACAGGACAATTAAACTTTCACACTCCTTATCTATGAACTGTGCCAATATTTATGGCCACAACTGCTTCTCCCTCTCCAATACTGATAGTTCTGCTTCATGTCATGCGTCTTATCTATTGCATTATTCCTGTGCCCTGCTGTGTATGAATATGTGGCTATTCAGATTGTGGTATACTATGCCTGATGAAGATACCTGAGTAGTCTTGAAAGCTTGCAATTTGTTACCATCTTTTCAGTTAGCCATTAAAAGGTATCAATCACTGAGGACTCTCAAATCTTAATATTTTTCTATCTACTGGCTAACACGATACAATGATATATATTTTTCCTAAAATTTTTGCTAAACTTGAGAAATGTGTTTTTTCTGTTCAGGAAACTTCATTCATGGGTTTCATTTTATCGGCTGATGGGTTTAAGATGGGTCCAGGGAAGGTTTTTATGTTATTATGGTTTTCATCCCCATTTTGGTGAATTTTCTAAGATATGTTATGAATGTCCTGGGGTGGAGGTCGCCATATAGAAACATGGGGATGTTACATGGTTGAAAAAAAACCTAGGTCCATCAAGTTCACCCTTTTTCCACCAATTATAAATTTTTGTCTCTAAATTATCTGTAACCCACAATGTTATATGTACTGAGGAAGTCATCCAGCCCTTTTTTTTAAATTTGTTAGTGTTTTCCATTACTACCTCTTATGGTAGAGCGTTCCACAGTATGACTGCTCTAACTGTAAAAAACCCTTTCCTATTTGCCGAAATGGCCATTCTTCCACCTGTAATAAGTGTCCCTTAGTCCTTAGTATGGCCTATGGATGGAATAATAGTGAGGATATGATTGGCGAGCACTCTGTCACAGCTGAGGTGCAGATGTAATGGGCATGGGCTGCAATAGTTCAAATATGATTCATCGCACGCTCCAGAGGTGAAGATGCAAAAATTCATTATTAACATAAGAAATAGAAGTATCAAATCAATCGTGGATGGCGACAATACAAGACGTTTCGGCCTATTAGTTGGCCTTAATCATTTTGGTCACTACTGTAAAAAAGAACAGCCTTGTTTAGGTCATACCATAATTATGGCTTTCTGCATGGACATGGGCAATGATCCCCTCAAAACATGAATTGTATATCTCGATTAGCAGTGGTAGTAATACTTCCTTATATCTCTTATATACTTCCACTGGAAGACCATCTGTTCCCAGTGCTTTATCGTTGGACATTGAGCTCAGTGCCCATTCTAGATCTTGTATATTAAGTGATTCATCTAATAAATTCTGAGAGTCCTAAGGAAAGGACTGGAAGCTTTAGAAACCGCTTCTTCCTTCCTGCATCTACAATGTTCCCTGATTCAGCAGGTCCGGAGCTGCTTTCAGCCTGTTTTGTGCAGCCGGCATTGGATCTCTAATTATCGCATTCTCTGCATCTCCCAACTCCTGAGACACCAATTGATCCTGCTGCTTAGTATGGGATTTAGCTGCTGAGATTTATTTTGGAAATATTCCTCTAAGGTCGGCCTTCATGGCTTCCCATACATATAAAATAGAAGTTGCATTTTTTTTTAATCACAAGGTTCTCTATTTACCCTTCAATTTTCCCTTAAAAGTCTATGACTCGCATCCAAAAGGGGTTTAATTTCCTTGTGGCTGAGGGGCATGGCCTGGCCGGACATGTGAGCGGATGTGCGACAGAAGAACTCCGGGGATAAGTAGTGGATGGAGGCATCCAAGATGGTGCTGGCGCTTCTTCAGCAGGTACAAGAGTGGGAAAGTCGGTGGCTGCAGGCGCAGCACTTAGGCTGGCTTTGCTCGAGTTCCAGGCTCGGAAGCCTAGACCGGCAATGAGGCACATATACAAATTACTGAGGAATCTAACTGCTTCTCTGCGCGCTCAGAGGAATTTTATAATACTGCTGAAAATGACTCTGAAAGTTCCTGCGCCCTTCAGCCTCAGTCAGAACTCACTACTTTCCATCATAACACAAATCCGCACATAACTGAGCCTATGATAAAAGATGTATTTATGGCTGTAACACAGTATGGATCTGCGCTATCTTCACTCAGCAGCCAGATGGGGGAGATCAAAGAGGAATTTACCTATATGAGGCAAAGGCTACAAAAAGTTAATGACCGCACCACAGCAGCAGAATTGGTGATCTGGAGGATAAACATCCTCAAATTATCCGGTACACTCATAGACATGATCAACAGAATTTGGCCTTATTATCTAAGACAGATGTTTTAGAGAACAGACTCAGGCAAACTAACATAAGAGTGGTCGGTGTCCCTGAAAAAACTGAGGGCAATAACCCTACTGAGTATTTTGAGAAACCGCTGGACTCTCTGTTTGGGACTGACCGCCTGTCTCTTTGCTGTTGAGAGGGTGCATAGAGTGCCATCCTGGCCACTGCCACCAAGGGCCTCTCCACGTCCAGTTTTAATGAAGCTGCTGCATTATAAAGACAGGGACACCATCCTTAAAGCTTCCTGTGATAAAGCAGGCATTTCCATCAATGGCAAAAGAATTTCATTTTCTCCGGATAACTCCATTGAAGTTTCAAAACGCAGGGCACAGTTTCTAGATGTAAAACGCCGATTGTGTAGTTTGCAAACATCATACTCCATGCTTTACCCCGTGAAACTTAGGGTGGCGACTCTGTGAGAGACCTTTTTCTTTGAACATCCGAAAGATGCACTCCACTGGATTAACCTAAATGAGCAGAGGATCCGTCAAAGTCAGCAACGTTGAACTTGAATAACTTAAGATTTATGCCATCAGTAACTACCCGATTGACTGTTGGGGTCATATCCTTTATTATCTAACCCACGGCCCAGTGGACACACTTATCCTGTACTACATCCTACTATTGCAAGCCCCCAGAAATGTTTACCTTTCTTATTTTAGGTTGTTTGCTTGCCTCGTACACGGCTACAGGGTGGGCTGGTGCCTTCCTCCCTCCAGCTTACATGGATGGATTTATGTTTATTTGTTGAGTGTGTTTGTGGGGATTCTGTTCCTATAATAAGCCACTCGGTTCTGCAACTAACAGTAGTCATATTGATTAAGTGGAAATATTACAAAGCTGGTTTGAAAAGGGAAGCTGTGGGCGTGATACTCTACAAATCATTTTCAAATCATCCCCTAAATGATTAGATATAATGGATGAGAAAGTAAAATTCCCTTCATTGAATGTTAGAGGTCTGGGAGACTCCTTATAGAGAGCGGCGGTCATGGAACATATCCGGGACCACCTGTCTGCAGTGGTGTGTCTGCAGGAAACGCACTTTGGAACAAACAGTGTTGCTGGCATGAAATATTCATGGATAGGCCACAACTTCCATTCCACTTTTTCTACATACTCTAGAGCAGTTAGTATCCTAGTACATAGGACTATCCCTTTTGAACCGATTTATTCCAAGATAGATGGAGAAGGGAGATTTTTAGGTATTCATTGTAAAATATTTACAAAAGAAATTCTACTTATGGCAGTTTACGTTCCTCCTCTTTATAACAATGCCATTGTGAAAAACATTGCTTCACTTACGAATAAGGTACCGGGAGTTCCAGACTTAGTGCATGGGTGACTTCACCAATATTGTTCATCCATATTGGGATAGATACATACACGCATAATACATTGTAATGCATTGGTTTAATCTTGGGTGCAGAACATATTTCTCCCTTGCTAAAGACGGTGGAATATTTGCCCAGAGTGCTAGAAGACCACCCACCCTTGCTGACCACCATCTGACTCTTGCCTAGGCCGCAGACATCTCTGACTATGTGGGCAATGAATCCCTTCTGGCTTCAAATTATAGATATTAAACTGGTGTCGCAAAGCTCACTATGGAACGCTATGAAGGCGTGTTTAAGAGGAGTCTTAATACAGGCCATTAATAGATCTAAAACTAAGACCAAACAGTTTGGAGAGTTTTTACAGGATAGAGTTAGATCTACAGAAGAGAAATTTGTATTAACTGGTACAAGGGAGGATCTGATGATTTGGGGGGAGGCGCAGGAAGCGCTTCCCTGACATTTCAAGGAAAAAGATAAAAATAAACGTAAGTTCTACCAGACACAATTCTTTGGAGGGGGGGGCGCACTTAATGGCCGTGATAACAAGGGCCCAGATGGGAAGTTCTTTTTTTAAAAAAACAAGGAGGGCGTGGTAGTAAACCAGACTGACCAGATTTCAAATACTTTATTAGAATTCTATAAAGACCTATACAAATCTAAATTGCAATTCAGTAGAGAACAATTTTCATCCTATCTGAAGGAGATTAAACTGCTGACATTTTCTGGTAAAGATCGAGAATATCTGAATAGTCCTCTACAGCTGGAGGAATTACAAATGGTGGTAGCTTCTTTGGCAAATAATAAGTCGCCAGGGATGGATGGGCGCCCTACCGAAATATATAAGTAATTTGGAAACATCCTACTTCCTCACTTACTGACTACCTTTCAGGATGCAATTAAGGAAGGAGCTTTGCCACATTCAATGCAAGAGGCAGTGATAGTAGTCATACCTAAGACAGGTAAAGATCCTTTACTTCTCGATGCATACAAGCCATTATCTTTTGCTGTCAACAGATACCAAGATCATAGCAAAGGTTCTGGCCTCTAGATTAAATACAGTAATATCTACAGTAATCCATACTGACCAGTCAGGCTTCATGCCTGATAGATCCACAGCTGTCAATATTCGACAACTATTTCTTAACCTTAAATTGCTGGTCGATGGTGATAGGGATAGGGCTGTATGCTCCCTAGATGCCTCTGAGGCGTTTGACTCTATTGAATGGGAATATCTTTGGGCAGGAATGGAAACATTTGGTATAGGGTCTGGCTTCATATCATGGGTTAAATTACTATATGATGGGCCTGTGGCCAGAATACGAGTGAATGGACATCTCACCTCGGCCTTTTAGGTTAAGTAGGAGCACATGGCACGGATGTTCCCTGCTCATTACATTGGCCATTGAGCCCCTGGCAGCGATTATTAGGGAGCACCCAGGTATAATTGGGTTCCATAGGGGGAATAGAAAAGTGAAGGTTGCTCTCTATGCCGATGACACTTTGCTGTTCTTGACTAGAGCTTCTGAGTCCCTTCCTATAGCAATGAAAACGATTGAAACATTTGGAAAAAATGTGATTCTAGTGATAAATTGGAGCTAATCAGTTATACTTCCGTTAGATAATACAAATGAGAATGATTCCCACTACACTAACTCGGGCCTACAGGTAGTATCGGAGTTTAAGTACTTAGGCTTTAACATAACGGCTAAAATAGATGATTGAGAAGCTGAACCTTGACCCAATATTAACAAAGTTTAGAAGTAAATTATGGGCTTGGTCCAAGTTACCGTTGGCGGTTGTGGGCCGTGCTAATCTGATCAAAATGACTTTGATGCCGCAGTTGCTGTATGTTCTACACAACTCCCCAATATGGATAAATCAGAGATATTTCATTAAAGTCAGTCAGAAGTTTAGAAAATGAATATGGGACAAATAGACTCTGAGAATTAAACTGGAAATACTGCAAAGAAACAAAACAATGGGCAGTCTTGCAGTCCCCAATCCATGGGTTTATTATATGTCATCTCAGCTTCAGCATATTCGGGGATGGGGCGACCCTGGGGGAGAGGGAGCTCAACGTTTGCTGCTGCAACATATCCAATAGGACAAACTATGAGGCGCTGGAGGCGAATAAATTTAGGACACTAGGGAGTAGAATGCCAACAGTACTACTAATTCACAAGCTTTGTGGGATGGTGAAAAAACTACAGGGTACAGAAGGAGTTTCGCAATTCACTTCATTATGGAACACTCCGTGACTCCCCAATTTATACCAACTGGTGGGATTCAAATCCTGGAGTTCTAGGGGTTTGAATAGATTTAATCAAGTGTTAATAGGTGATTTAATTAAGGAATTCTCACAAGTGCAGAATGAATTTGGGCTATTACATTCTGAATTCTATAAATACTTACAATTTTCGCAGGCATATCAGATGGAGGGCATTGATTTAGATTGGAGGGGTTCCTCAAAATATAATAATATAGAGAATAGCTAATTTACATAGCTCTCGGGGACTGATCTCAGTAATTTATAACATTGTCCTGGACAAGATATTGACAAATCATCCTATATGTTCAAAGGAAAAATGGGAGAGTGTGATGCGCCCTATAGAAGAAAATCATTGGTTAGATATATTGGAAAGAGTCCCACAATTATCTTTAAGCTAGATGCAAAATTCACTCAACAGTTATGCTTCATATGTTGTGGAATTGTCCTAACTTAGTATCCTTTTGAAAAGGAGTTTTAGCATTAATTAACAGGGTTTATTCAATTAATGTAGAACTTTCACCATTAGTATGTGTACTAGGATATGTAGACGATTTGACTACTGATGAGCACAGCAAAATAGCGGTGGCACATATGTTATATACGGTAAGGAAGGTAATAGCCCAAAAATGGATAACAGATCAGAAGCCTATGATGTCAGAATTTATAGACAAAGTTAATTGGATAGAAAATATGGAAAAAGGTATATACCTAAAAAGAGACTCTTTCTCTAAATTTGATAAGTTATGGAATTTATGGATTGATAGCTCCGGTTTTGGGGTCTAGGGAATTGCAGAGATTCCGCATAGGTCTGTTTTGACTCCACGTTTTATGTGACACCTTAGACTTCCCTAAGAATAAAGTATTTTCATATTATTTTCGTAAACTATAAAAAGCTAAAATGTTTCTTATTATTGTGACCCAGCATACTGCTATCTACACCTGGAAAAGAATATCCTTATTTTGCAG
Source organism: Phyllobates terribilis (assembly GCF_046119375.1). Lineage (NCBI taxonomy): Eukaryota > Metazoa > Chordata > Amphibia > Anura > Dendrobatidae > Phyllobates > Phyllobates terribilis. The sequence goes on from NW_027362765.1 coordinate 10,310,551, forward strand.
AACCAAGAAACATAAACGATATATATGTGAAATGTTTGTTACTGTTGAGGGGTAGCGACTGCGTTCCTCTAATGTTTGTTATGTTGATATTTTTTTGAAAATTTTTATAAAAATCAGTAAAAAACATTTATTTAAAAAAATCATCCTGTTGGCTTCCTAGATCCCTGATATCTTATTGGATGAATCTACCTTCTCCCCGTCTGTGCTGCCGAATGTGATCATATGGTCCCTATAGGTCCAGTCTTGTGAATTTCTGTACAATAACAACAGAGTTTCCCTTTATCCTGACTTCAGTTTCTTTTGAAACCAACTAACTTCATACAGGATTGTGATAAACTACATAAAAAACATTACACCTGTGCCATGATATATCTCTAAGCTGTGCGTGGCTGATGGCTGTAATATACATTTATTCACGCCTGCAGGAGGTGTGTTGGCATGGCTCGAGCCCTGGTTTGATGGATTCACTCCACATCATAAATTACATTGTCTTTAATCCTAAGGAATTCAGATTACTGCACAATCTCTCCTGAAATGGGGGCTCTAATACTTTCTCTACTCTTCTGGTCAGGACTGCACTATTGTAAAAAGTTCTCTTTGAATGTCTAATATTTCTGACAGAAAATATTGTCCCTTACAATAGTTTAGATTGCCAAGAGCCACCGAGCCCCATACTCTAATTACCCCAGAGAGGTTTCACCACTAGTTACTGATTTTTTTACAGATGAAGACTGTTGAGTTTGATCATTTCAGTAGATGTGACAGTTTTTCACTACAGTAGTTAGTGCCAAAAATACTGATGTAACCCCTTCCTGCAGCGTTTTGTGTTCCTAATCAGGGCCCATTTTTCAAATCTGATGTGTGTCACTTTATGTGGTGATAACTTTGGAATTCTTCATAAACGATTATAGGAAACAGATGGACCTTACAAATTATTTTCCAACTTCTCTTGAATCCGACAATACCCTCTATACGGTTGTACACTACTGTCTGGGCACATGGCAGGTTAAGACGGGAAGGAGCGCCATTTAGCTATTTGAATGCAGATCTTGCTGGGATAGTTTGCAGACACAATGTATTGGGGGAGCTGGTCTTGGTCACCTGGCAGCTCAAAGGATGGCCACCACAAACAGGCTTGGCGCTATCTACTCTGTTTTCCAGACCCCAGGGATTGTCTTCCTCATCATCCTTTAACCCCCTCTACATGGATCTAGACTTACAAAGAGACCCCTAGGCTTGGGCTACGGTGTTACCTGCTGTTCTGTGGAGTGAGATGGCAAGAAGAATAGTCAAATTAGCACATATTAGGATAACATTATATACGTTGTGCATCCACTGGAACCAAACAACCTATATATTAAATGCACAACAAAATAATTTTCAATTTAATTTTCCCTCCTCAAAGCCCAGGTGAAACGCGCGTTGGGAGCTGAAATGAAAAGTAAAAGAATATGAATGAAAATAAAAAATATTCAATAGTGCACATAGTGTTTTTACAATTTGTAGGAAGAGAATAGTTTTGTGAAGCTGACTGTCAAAATGTTTATAGATAAAAGACAAGCGTGATAACATTAGTGAATAAGAGTGGGTTAGGTGGGGAGAGGGAGGGAAGCTGAAAACAAAACAGGATGTATAAATGCATGATACAGCGTTGATATTACAGTCCTGTCTCAAGCAAACATTATACTTCTTTTCTTTGAAGAACTCCTTCAGCCCAAAAGATGATCCCCCTAAAAAACCTTAAAGGAGGTTTAAACATCTTAGATCTCATAATCAGAATATGTCCAACAAAGGTTGGTACTGTCTTATCTTGAGGATGAAATCCATGAAATTAAAAAGTCCCACTATCATTTAGTGCTTCCTTGATTTCCTCCAGGGTTTGTGGTTCCACAATGGAAATCATGTCAGGAAACTGCAGTCAAGAAGCTTCAGACGTTTCTCTGCTGGAAAGGATCGGCTCCCCAAGAGACGGCCCAGTAAAAAACCAACCACGCAACTTTGGGGATCAGTCATCAGGAGAACACAACAGCAAACCAAGATGAGTGGAAGAAAATACGTATATCTCTTAGTTACTTCAGGAAAAAACAGCCACGTTCTGTAGGTATCAGGAATAACAAAGCTTGAAAAGTAGAAGAAAAATAGATAAGTTAAATCATTTAAAAACACCTAAAATGAGACCCCTGCATTCTTAATGCTTCCATGTGTTGTTAGAGAAATGCCCCAAACCCAAAATTTTGATTTTCATTTCGAAAAATTTCATTTGTGGTGCTAAGGTACCCCACCTATAGATCCATTTACTTTCTTATTTAGCTAGAAACTTCCCTAAGTCCCCCCTCTAAATCCCAGGGTCACAGCATCAATTCCTTTAATTTTCAATAGATGTGGTAAAAAAGTGTTTTTTATTTATTTAACTCACTCATATAGCGCCATTAATTTCACAGCGCTTTACAGATATTATCAGTAGTGTTGAGCGAATTTGTTCGGCCTTTCAAATTCGTGTTCGGGATTCCGGCTTGTTCGCGCCAAAAAATTGCTGGTTCTGCCCACGAGCATCCCTGATTTGCCACGCTGTCACTCAGATCTGTGTGACAGCGTGGCAAATCAGGGATGTTCCTGGGCGGAGCCGATTTTTTGGAGCGAACAAGCCGGAACCCTGAACATGAACCCGAATTTGAAATGAAAAAAAAATTCGCTCAACACTAATTATCAGCACTGTCCAAATTTAGGCTCACAATCTACATTCCCTATCAGTATGTCTTTGGAGTGTGTGAGGAACCCGGAGGAAACCCACGCAAACACGGGGAGAACATACAAACTCCTTCAGATGTTGTCCTAGGTGGGAATTGAACCCAGGACCACAGCGCTGCAAGGCTTTTTGCTTCGATTCAAGGGGTAGGTAATAACATCTGTTTTAGTATGGGATCTGTAAAGAGAATATTCCAATGCTTTTTAATTATTTCTTTGAAATCGTACCTCTGATTATGAAAATTTGAGACCAATCGTACCTGATCATCTGTAGCAGGTTGTTTATGTAATGCCTTGTTCTCGTATAGTAGAAGATCCCTGGGTGTGTTTTTGGCTCTTTGATAGCCTTTCCGAATGCTTCTGCCGCTGTATCCTTCCTCTTTTGTAGATAAAGCGTCTTCAGTCTCGGCTCTTACAAACAAAATGGTGGGAAAACGAAACACTTTTTTTTAATCAGTTATTTTTTATTACAGTTTTTTCTAAAAAATGAAATTACAATAAAATGTCCCCAATCCCTTTTTCTCTGTCTCCCAATCCATAATGCTGGGGTAAGATTATCTCTACAGAGACCCCTGTACAGACTCCACACACACGTCTCCGTAAACACACAGCTCCGCTCCGTACGCCTCGTACACGCGCGGCTCCGCTCCGTACGCCTCGTACACACGCGGCTCCGCTCCGTACGCCTCGTACACACGCGGCTCCGCTCCGTACGCCTCGTACACACGCGGCTCCGCTCCGTACGCCTCGTACACACGCGGCTCCGCTCCGTACGCCTCGTACACACGCGGCTCCGCTCCGTACGCCTCGTACACACGCGGCTCCGCTCCGTACGCCTCGTACACACGCGGCTCCGCTCCGTACCCCTCGTACACGCGCGGCTCCGCTCCGTACCCCTCGGACACGCGCGGCTCAGCTCCGTACACCTCGTACACGCGCGGCTCCGCTCCGTACGCCTCGTACACGCGCGGCTCCGCTCCGTACGCCTCGTACACGCGCGGCTCCGCTCCGTACGCCTCGTACACGCGCGGCTCCGCTCCGTACGCCTCGTACACGCGCGGCTCCGCTCCGTACGCCTCGTACACGCGCGGCTCCGCTCCGTACGCCTCGTACACGCGCGGCTCCGCTCCGTACGCCTCGTACACGCGCGGCTCCGCTCCGTACGCCTCGTACACGCGCGGCTCCGCTCCGTACGCCTCGTACACGCGCGGCTCCGCTCCGTACGCCTCGTACACGCGCGGCTCCGCTCCGTACGCCTCGTACACGCGCGGCTCCGCTCCGTACGCCTCGTACACACGCGGCTCTGCTCCTTACACCTGCGGCTCCGCTCCGTACACCTCGTACACACACGGCTCTGCTCCGTACACCTCGTACACACGCGGCTCTGCTCCTTACACCTGCGGCTCCGCTCCGTACACCTCGTACACGCGCGGCTCTGCTCCGTACACCTCGTACACGCGCGGCTCCGCTCCGTACACCTCGTACACGCGCGGCTCCGCTCCGTACACCTCGTACACGCGCGGCTCTGCTCCGTACACCTCGCACACATGCGGCTCTGCTCCGTACACCTCGTACACACACGGCTCCGCTCCGTACACCTCGTACACACCCGGCTCTGCTACATCCACACTGTAAACCCCTCCTGACCCCACACATAAACTTCAGCTCATCCAGCACCATGACAACCAGCACAGCAGAGTCCTGCATCCACTGAGGCCCCTGATCATGTGACCCCTGACTCCTCCCCTCCTGTGACCTCATCACAGCTCCTGTGCGCACAGAGCAGCCATATATGTGGTGGCGGCTCTGCAGGTGGAGGTATGTGGAGACCCCATTCCTGGGCACAGGGGGCATTAACCCCTTCAGCACCGAGATTCTTTTGGGGTCTTGTGTTGCCCCTTTATAAGAATCATAAGGTTTTTGTTCTGTTTCCTGTAATAGATACATACGACCCAACTATGGAGACAGGAAGGGAGGAAACGTATTGTTCTCATAGTACAGGACCCCTTTACTGCCCCACAGTGTAATGCCCCCATTATGCCCCTTATGCAGTATGTATGATGCCCCCCACAGTGTAATGCCCCCATTATGGCCCTTATGCAGGATGTATGATGCCCCTACACAGTGTAATGCCCCCAATATGCCCCTTATGCAGTATGTATGATGCCCCCCACAGTGTAATGCCTCCATTATGGCCCTTATGCAGGATGTATGATGCCCCCCACAGTGTAATGCCCCCTTATGCAGAATGTATGATGCCCCCACACAGTGTAATGCCCCCATTATGCCCCTTATGCAGAATGTATGATGCCCCCACACAGTGTAATGCCCCCATTATGCCCCTTATGGCGGATGTACGATGCCCCCACACAGTGTAATGCCCCTATTATGCCCCTTATGCAGGATGTATGATGCCCCCACAGTGTAATGCCCCCATTATGCCCCTTATGCAGGATGTATGATGCCCCCACAGTGTAATGCCCCCATTATGCCCCTTATGCAGGATGTATGATGCCCCCCACACAGTGTAATGCCCCCATTATGCCCCTTATGCAGGATGTATGATGCCCACACAGTGTAATGCCCCCATTATGTCCCTTATGTAGGATGTATGATGCCCCCACACAGTGTAATGCCCCATTATGCCCCTTATGCAGGATGTATGATGCCCCCACACAGTGTAATGCCCCCATTATGCCCCTTATGCAGGATGTATGATGCCCCCACAGTGTAATGCCCCCATTATGCCCCTTATGCAGGATGTATGATGCCCCCACAGTGTAATGCCCCCATTATGCCCCTTATGCAGGATGTATGATGCCCCCCACACAGTGTAATGCCCCCATTATGCCCCTTATGCAGGATGTATGATGCCCACACAGTGTAATGCCCCCATTATGTCCCTTATGTAGGATGTATGATGCCCCCATTATGCCCCTTATGCAGGATGTATGATGCCCCCACACAGTGTAATGCCCCTTATGCAGGATGTACGATGCCCCCACACAGTGTAATGCCCCATTATGCCCCTTATGCAGGATGTATGATGCCCCCATTATGCCCCTTATGCAGGATGTATAATGCCCCCATTATGCCCCTTATGCAGTATGTATGATGCCCCCCACAGTGTAATGCCCCCATTATGGCCCTTATGCAGGATGTATGATGCCCCCTTATGCAGAATGTATGATGCCCCCACACAGTGTAATGCCCCCATTATGCCCCTTATGCAGAATGTATGATGCCCCCACACAGTGTAATGCCCCCATTATGCCCCTTATGCAGGATGTATGATGCCCCCACACAGTGTAATGCCCCCATTATGCCCCTTATGCAGGATGTACGATGCCCCCACACAGTGTAATGCCCCTTATGCAGGATGTATGATGCCCCCACAGTGTAATGCCCCCATTATGCCCCTTATGCAGGATGTATGATGCCCCCACACAGTGTAATGCCCCCATTATGCCCCTTATGCAGGATGTATGATGCCCCCACAGTGTAATGCCCCCATTATGCCCCTTATGCAGGATGTATGATGCCCCCACACAGTGTAATGCCCCCATTATGCCCCTTATGCAGGATGTATGATGCCCCACACAATGTAATGCCCCCATTATGCCCCTTATGCAGTATGTATAATGCCCCCCACAGTGTAATGCCCCCATTATGGCCCTTATGCAGGATGTATGATGCCCCCCACAGTGTAATGCCCCCTTATGCCCCTTATGCAGAATGTATGATGCCCCCATTATGCCCCTTATGCAGAATGTATGATGCCCCCACACAGTGTAATGCCCCCATTATGCCCCTTATGCAGGATGTATGATGCTCCCACACAGTGTAATGCCCCCATTATGCCCCTTGTGCAGGATGTATGATGCCCCCACACAGTGTAATGCCCCCATTATGCCCCTTATGCAGGATGTATGATGCCCCCACAGTGTAATGCCCCCATTATGCCCCTTATGCTGGATGTATGATGCTCCCACACAGTGTAATGCCCCCATTATGCCCCTTATGCAGGATGTATGATGCCCCACACAATGTAATGCCCCCATTATGCCCCTTATGCAGTATGTATGATGCCCCCACAGTGTAATGCCCCCATTATGCCCCTTATGCAGGATGTATGATGCCCCCACAGTGTAATGCCCCTTATGCAGGATGTATAATGCCCCCACAGTGTAATGCCCCCATTATGCCTCTTATGCAGTATGTATGATGCCCCCACAGTGTAATGCCCCCATTATGCGCCTTATGCAGGATGTATGATGCCCCCACACAGTGTAATGCCCCCATTATGCGCCTTATGCAGGATGTATGATGCCCCCACACAGTGTAATGCCCCCATTATGCCCCTTATGCAGGATGTATGATGCCCCCACACAGTGTAATGCCCCCATTATGCCCCTTATGCAGGATGTATGATGCCCCCACAGTGTAATGCCCCCATTATGTCCCTTATGCTTGATGTATAATGCCCCCATTATGCCGCTTATGCAGTATGTATGATGCCGCCACACAGTGTAATGCCCCCATTATGCCGGATGTATGATGCCCACACAGTGTAATGCCCCTTATGCAGGATGTATGATGCCCCCACACAGTGTAATGCCCCCATTATGCCCCTTATGCAGGATGTATGATGCCCACACAGTGTAATGCCCCCATTATGTCCCTTATGTAGGATGTATGATGCCCCCACACAGTGTAATGCCCCCATTATGCCACTTATGCGGGATGTATGATGCCCCCACCGTGTAATGCCTCCATTATGCCCCTTATGCGGGATGTATGATGCCCCCACACAGTGTAATGCCTCATTATGCCCCTTATGCTGGATGTATGATGCCCCCACAGTGTAATGCCCCCATTATGCCGCTTATGCAGTATGTATGATGCCGCCACACAGTGTAATGCCCCCATTATGCCGGATGTATGATGACCACACAGTGTAATGCCCCCATTATGCCCCTTATGCAGGATGTATGATGCCCCCACACAGTATAATGCTCCTTATGCAGGATGTATGATGCCCACACAGTGTAATGCCCCCATTATGTCCCTTATGTAGGGTGTATTTTGCCCCCACACAGTGTAATGCCCCCATTCTGCCACTTATGCAGGATGTATGATGCCCCCACAGTGTAATGCCCCCATTATGCCGGATGTATGATGCCCACACAGTGTAATGCCCCCATTATGCCCCTTATGCAGGATGTATGATGCCCCCACACAGTATAATGCTCCTTATGCAGGATGTATGATGCCCACACAGTGTAATGCCCCCATTATGTCACTTATGTAGGGTGTATGATGCCCCCACACAGTGTAATGCCCCCATTATGCCACTTATGCAGGATGTATGATGCCCCCACAGTGTAATGCCCCCATTATGCCCCTTATGCAGGATGTATGATGCCCCCACAGTGTAATGCCCCCATTATGCCCCTTATGCTGGATGTATGATGCCCCCACAGTGCAATGCCCCCATTATGCGCCTTATGCAGGATGTATGATGCCCCCACACAGTGTAATGCCCCCATTATGCCCCTTTACTGGCCCCACAGTGTAATGCCCCCATTATGCCCATTATGCAGGATGTATGATACCCCCACACAGTGTAATGCCCCCATTATGCCCCTTATGCAGGATGTATGATGCCCACACACAGTGTAATGCCCCCATTATGCCCCTTATGCGGGATGTATGATGCCCCCCCAGTGTAATGCCCCCATTATGCCCCTTATGCGGGATGTATGATGCCCTCACTGTGTAATGCCCCCATTATGCCGCTTATGCAGTATGTATTATGCCGCCACACAGTGTAATGCCCCCATTATGCCCCTTATGCCGGATGTATGATGCCCACACAGTGTAATGCCCCCATTATGCCCCTTATGAAGGATGTATGATGCCCCCACACAGTGTAGTGCCCCCATTATGCCCCTTATGCAGGATGTATGATGTCCACACAGTGTAATGCCCCCATTATGCCCCTTATACAGTATATATGATGCCCCCACAAAGTGTAATACCCCCATTGTGCCCCTTATGCGGGATGTATGATGCCCCCACATTGTAATGCCCCCATTATGCCCCTTATGCAGGATGTATGATGCCCCCACACAGTGTAATGCCCCCATTATGCCCCTTATGCAGGATGTATGATGCCCCCACACAGTGTAATGCCCCCATTATGTCCCTTATACAGGATGTATGATGCCCCCACACAGTGTAATGCCCCCATTATGCCCCTTATGCAGGATGTATGATGTCCCCACACAGTGTAATGCCCCCATTATGTCCCTTATACAGGATATATGATGCCCCCACACAGTGTCATGCCCCCATTATGCCCCTTATGCAGTATGTATGATGCCCCACAGTGTAATGCCCCCATTATGCCCCTTATGCAGGATGTATGATGCCCCCACAGTGTAATGCCCCCATTATGCCCTTTATGCAGGATTTATGATGCCCCCACAGTGTAATGCCCCCATTATGCCCCTTATGCAGGATGTATGATGCCCCCACAGTGTAATGCCCCCATTATGCCCCTTATACAGTATGTATGATGCCCCCACAGTGTAATGCCCCCATTATGCACGTTATACAGTATGTATGATGCCCCCACACAGTGTAATGCCCCCAGTATGCGCCTTATGCAGGATGTATGATGCCCCCACACAGTGTAATGCCCCCATTTTGCGCCTTATGCAGGATGTATGATGCCCCCACACAGTGTAATGCCCCCATTATGCCTCTTATGCAGTATGTATGATGTCCCCCACAGTGTAATGGCCCCCATTATGCCCCTTATGCAGTATGTATGATGCCCCCCACAGTGTAATGCCCCCATTATGCCCCTTATGCAGTATGTATGATGCCCCCATTATGCCCCTTATGTAGTATGTATGATGCCCCCGCACAGTGTAATGCCCCCATTATGCCCCTTATGCAGTATGTATGATGCCCCCGCACAATGTAATGCCCCCATTATGCACCTTATGCAGTATGTATGATGCCCCACAGTGTAATGCCCCCATTATGCCCCTTATGCAGTATGTATGATGCCCCCCACAGTGTAATGCCCCCATTATGTCCCTTATGCAGTATGTATAATGCCCCCACACAGTGTAATGCCCCCATTATGCCCCTTATGCAGTATGTATGATGCCCCACAGTGTAATGCCCCCATTATGCCCCTTATGCAGTATGTATGATGCCCCCGCACAGTGTAATGCCCCCATTATGCCCCTTATGCAGTATGTATGATGCCCCCGCACAATGTAATGCCCCCATTATGCACCTTATGCAGTATGTATGATGCCCCACAGTGTAATGCCCCTTATGCAGTATGTATGATGCCCCCCACAGTGTAATGCCCCCATTATGTCCCTTATGCAGTATGTATGATGCCCCCACACAGTGTAATGCCCCCATTATGCCCCTTATGCAGTATGTATGATGCCCCCCCCAGTGTAATGCCCCCATTATGCCCCTTATGCAGTATGTATGATGCCCCACAGTGTAATGCCTCCATTATGCCCCTTATGCAGTATGTATGATGCCCCCCACAGTGTAATGCCCCCATTATGCCCCTTATGCAGTATGTATGATGCCCCCACACAATGTAATGCCCCCATTATGCCCCTTATGCAGGATGTATGATGCCCCCACACAGTGTAATGCCCCCATTATGCCCCTTATGCAGTATGTATGATGCCCCCACACAATGTAATGCCCCCATTATGCCCCTTATGCAGTATGTATGATGCCCCACAGTGTAATACCCCCATTATGCCCCTTATGCAGTATGTATGACGCCCCCACACAGTGTAATGCCCCCATTATGCACCTTATGCAGTATGTATGATGCCCCACAGTGTAATGCCCCCATTATGCCCCTTATGCAGTGTGTATGATGCCCCCCACAGTGTAATGCCCCCATTATGCCCCTTATGCAGTATGTATGATGCCCCCCACAGTGTAATGCCCCCATTATGCCCCTTATGCAGTATGTATGATGCCCCCCACAGTGTAATGCCCCCATTATGCCCCTTATGCAGTATGTATGATGCCCCCCACAGTGTAATGCCCCCATTATGCCCCTTATGCAATATGTATGATGCCCCACAGTGTAATGCCCCCATTATGCCCCTTATGCAGAATGTATGATGCCCCCGCACAGTGTAATGCCCCCATTATGCCCCTTATGCAGTATGTATGATGCCCCCGCACAATGTAATGCCCCCATTTTGCCCCTTATGCAGTATGTATGATGCCCCCGCACAATGTAATGCCCCCATTATGCCCCTTATGCAGTATGTATAATGCCCCCACACAGTGTAATGCCCCCTTTATGCCACTTATGCAGTATGTATAATGCCCCCACACAGTGTAATGCCCCCATTATGCACCTTATGCAGCATGTATAATCCCCCACACAGTGTAATGCCCCCATTATGCAGTATGAATGATGCCCCCCACAGTGTAATGCCCCCATTATGCCCCTTATGCAGTATATATGATGCCCCCACACAGTGTAATGCCCCCATTATGCCCCTTATGCAGGATGTATGATGCCCACACACAGTGTATTGCCCCCATTATGCCCCTTATGCGGGATGTATGATGCCCCCACAGTGTAATGCCCCCGTTATGCCCCTTATGCAGGATGTATGATGCCCCCACACTGTGTAATACCCCCATTATGCCCCTTATGCAGGATGTATGATGTCCCCACACAGTGTAATGCCCCCATTATGTCCCTTATACAGGATGTATGATGCCCCCACAGTGTAATGCCCCCATTATGCCCTTTATACAGTATGTATGATGCCCCCACACAGTGTAATGCCCCTATTATGCCCCTTATGCAGTATGTATGATGCCCCCACATAGTGTAATGCCCCCATTATGCGCCTTATGCAGGATGTATGATGCCCCCACACAGTGTAATGCCCCCATTATGCGCCTTATGCAGGATGTATGATGCCCCCACACAATGTAATGCCCCCATTATGCCCCTTATGCAGGATGTATGATGCCCCCACAGTGTAATGCCCCCATTATGCCCTTTATACAGTATGTATGATGCCCCCACACAGTGTAATGCCCCTATTATGCCCCTTATGCAGTATGTATATTGCCCCCACATAGTGTAATGCCCCCATTATGCGCCTTATGCAGGATGTATGATACCCCCACACAGTGTAATGCCCCCATTATGCGCCTTATGCAGGATGTATGATGCCCCCACACAGTGTATTGCCCCCATTATGCCCCTTATGCGGGATGTATGATGCCCCCACATAGTGTAATGCCCCCATTATGCGCCTTATGCAGGATGTATGATGCCCCCACACAGTGTAATGCCCCCATTATGCCCCTTATGCAGGATGTATGATGCCCACACACAGTGTATTGCCCCCATTATGCCCCTTATGCGGGATGTATGATGCCCCCACAGTGTAATGCCCCCGTTATGCCCCTTATGCAGTATGTATATTGCCCCCACATAGTGTAATGCCCCCATTATGCGCCTTATGCAGGATGTATGATGCCCCCACACAGTGTAATGCCCCCATTATGCGCCTTATGCAGGATGTATGATGCCCCCACACAGTGTATTGCCCCTATTATGCCCCTTATGCAGTATGTATGATGCCCCCACATAGTGTAATGCCCCCATTATGCGCCTTATGCAGGATGTATGATGCCCCCACACAGTGTAATGCCCCCATTATGCCCCTTATGCAGGATGTATGATGCCCACACACAGTGTATTGCCCCCATTATACCCCTTATGCGGGATGTATGATGCCCCCACAGTGTAATGCCCCCGTTATGCCCCTTATGCAGGATGTATGATGCCCCCACACTGTGTAATACCCCCATTATGCCCCTTATGCAGGATGTATGATGTCCCCACACAGTGTAATGCCCCCATTATGTCCCTTATACAGGATGTATGATGCCCCCACAGTGTAATGCCCCCATTATGCCCTTTATACAGTATGTATGATGCCCCCACACAGTGTAATGCCCCTATTATGCCCCTTATGCAGTATGTATGATGCCCCCACATAGTGTAATGCCCCCATTATGCGCCTTATGCAGGATGTATGATGCCCCCACACAGTGTAATGCCCCCATTATGCGCCTTATGCAGGATGTATGATGCCCCCACACAATTTAATGCCCCCATTATGCCCCTTATGCAGGATGTATGATGCCCCCACAGTGTAATGCCCCCATTATGCCCTTTATACAGTATGTATGATGCCCCCACACAGTGTAATGCCCCTATTATGCCCCTTATGCAGTATGTATATTGCCCCCACATAGTGTAATGCCCCCATTATGCGCCTTATGCAGGATGTATGATGCCCCCACACAGTGTAATGCCCCCATTATGCGCCTTATGCAGGATGTATGATGCCCCCACACAATGTAATGCCCCCATTATGCCCCTTATGCAGCATGTATAATCCCCCACACAGTGTAATGCCCCCATTATGCCCCTTATGCAGCATGTATAATCCCCCACACAGTGTAATGCCCCCATTATGCAGTATGAATGATGCCCCCCACAGTGTAATGCCCCCATTATGCCCCTTATGCAGTATATATGATGCCCCCACACAGTGTAATGCCCCCATTATGCCCCTTATGCAGGATGTATGATGCCCACACACAGTGTAATGCCCCCATTATGCCCCTTATGCGGGATGTATGATGCCCCCACAGTGCAATGCCCCCGTTATGCCCCTTATGCAGGATTTATGATGCCCCCACACAGTGTAATGCCCCCATTATGCCCCTTATGCAGGATGTATGATGTCCCCACACAGTGTAATGCCCCCATTATGTCCCTTATACAGGATGTATGATGCCCCCACAGTGTAATGCCCCCATTATGCCCCTTATGCAGGATGTATGATGCCCCCACACAGTGTAATGCCCCTATTATGCCCCTTATGCAGTATGTATGATGCCCCCACATAGTGTAATGCCCCCATTATGCGCCTTATGCAGGATGTATGATGCCCCCACACAGTGTAATGCCCCCATTATGCGCCTTATGCAGGATGTATGATGCCCCCACACAATGTAATGCCCCCATTATGCCCCTTATGCAGGATGTATGATGCCCCCACACAGTGTAATGCCCCCATTATTCCCCTTATGCAGGATGTATGATGCCCCCACACAGTGTAATGCCCCCATTATGCCCCTTATGCAGTATGTATGATGCCCCCACACAGTGTAATGCCCCCATTATGCCCCTTATGCAGTATGTATGATGCCCCCACACAGTGTAATGCCCCTATTATGCCCCTTATGCTGTATGTATGATGCCCCCACACAGTGTAATGCCCCCATTATGCGCCTTATGCAGGATGTATGATGCCCCCACACAATGTAATGCCCCTATTATGCCCCTTATGCAGGATGTATGATGCCCCCACACAGTGTAATGCCCCCATTATTCCCCTTATGCAGTATGTATGATGCCCCCACACAGTGTAATGCCCCCATTATGCCCCTTATGCAGTATGTATGATGCCCCCACACAGTGTAATGCCCCCATTATGCCCCTTATGCAGTATGTATGATGCCCCCACACAGTGTAATGCCCCTATTATGCCCCTTATGCTGTATGTATGATGCCCCCACACAGTGTAATGCCCCCATTATTCCCCTTATGCAGTATGTATGATGCCCCCACACAGTGTAATGCCCCCATTATGCCCCTTATGCAGTATGTATGATGCCCCCCACAGTGTAATGCCCCCATTATGCCCCTTATGCAGTATGTATGATGCCCCCCACAGTTTAATGCCCCCATTATGCCCCTTATGCAGTATGTATGATGCCCCACAGTGTAATGCCCCCATTATGCCCCTTATGCAGTATGTATGATGCCCCCGCACAGTGTAATGCCCCCATTATGCCCCTTATGCAGTATATATGATGCCCCCGCACAATGTAATGCCCCCATTATGCCCCTTATGCAGTATGTATAATGCCCCCACACAGTGTAATGCCCCCATTATGCCACTTATGCAGTATGTATAATGCCCCCACACAGTGTAATGCCCCCATTATGCACCTTATGCAGTATGTATAATGCCCCCACACAGTGTAATTCCCCCATTATGCAGTATGAATGATGCCCCCCACAGTGTAATGGCCCCATTATGCACCTTATGCAGTATATATGATGCCCCCACACAGTGTAATGCCCCCATTATGCCCCTTATGCAGGATGTATGATGTCCCCACACAGTGTAATGCCCCCATTATGCTCCTTATGCAGGATGTATGATGCCCCCACACAGTGTAATGCCCCCATTATGCTCCTTATGCAGGATGTATGATGCTCCCACACAATGTAATGCCTCCATTATGCCCCTTATGCAGGATGTATGATGCCCCCACACAGTGTAATGCCCCCATTATGCCCCTTATGCAGGATGTATGATGCCCCCACACAGTGTAATGCCCCCATTATGCTCCTTTTGCAGTATGTATGATGCCCCACAGTGTAATGCCCCCATTATGCCCCTTATGCAGAATGTATGATGCCCCCCACATTGTAATGCCCCCATTATGCCCCTTATGCAGTATGTATAATGCCCCACAGTGTAATGCCCCCATTATGCCCCTTATGCAGTATGTATGATGCCCCACACACAGTTTAATGCCCCCATTATGCACCTTATGCAGTATGTATGATGCCCCACAGTGTAATGCCCCCATTATGCCCCTTATGTAGTATGTATGATGCCCCCCCCAGTGTAATGCCCCCATTATGGCCCTTATGCAGTATGTATGATGTCCCGCAATATAATGCCCCCATTATGCCCCTTATGCAGTATGTATGATGCCCCCACACAGTGTAATGCCCCCATTATGCCCCTTATGCAGTATGTATGATGCTCCCACACAGTGTAATGCCCCCATTATGCCCCTTATGCAGTATGTATGATGCCCCACACAGTGTAATGCCCCCATTATGCCCCTTATGCAGTATGTATGATGCCCCACTGTGTAATGCCCCCATTATGCCCCTTATGCAGTATGTATGATGCCCCACAGTGTAATGCCCCCATTATGCCCCTTATGCAGTATGTATGATGCCCCCCACAGTGTAATGCCCCCATTATGCCCCTTATGCAGTATGTATGATGCCCCCGCACAGTGTAATGCCCCTTATGCAGTATTTATGATGCCCCCGCACAATGTAATGCCCCCATTACGCCCCTTATGCAGTATGTATAATGCCCCCACACAGTGTAATGCCCCCATTATGCCCCTTATGCAGTATGTATAATGCCCCCACACAGTGTAATGCCCCCATTATGCACCTTATGCAGTATGTATGATGCCCCACAGTGTAATGCCCCCATTATGCCCCTTATGCAGTATGAATGATGCCCCCCACAGTGTAATGCCCCCATTATGCCCCTTATGCAGTATGTATGATGCCCCCACACAGTGTAATGCCCCCATTATGCCCCTTATGCAGTATGTATGATGCCCCCACACAGTGTAATGCCCCCACACAGTGTAATGCCCCCATTATTCCCCTTATGCAGTATGTATGATGCCCCCACACAGTGTAATGCCCCCATTATGCCCCTTATTCAGTATGTATGATGCCCCCACACAGTGTAATGCCCCCATTATGCCCCTTATGCAGTATGTATGATGCCCCCACACAGTGTAATGCCCCCACTCAGTGTAATGCCCCCATTATTCCCCTTATGCAGTATGTACGATGCCCCCACACAGTGTAGTGCCCCATTATGCACCTTATGCAGTATGAATGATGCCCCCACACCGTGTAGTGCCCCCATTATGCCCCTTTTGCAGGATGTATGATGCCCCCATTATGCCCCTTATGCAGGATGTATGATGCCCCCACACAGTGTAATGCCCCCATTATGCCCCTTATGCTGGATGTATGATGCCCCCACACAGTATAATGTTCTCACAGTACCGCCTGAGGTCTTGCAGTTGGAATAATCCCTCTGTAAAATGTTTTTTCCCTTTGCCGGCTCCCCTCCATGTATACCCTCGAGCTTGTATACAGGCATGTAGGGGAGCAGGCCTTACTAGATATCGAGGCTTTGTACAGTAATATATCGCATGAGGCGATGATACGAGGCGTACAGTGCGGGGCCGCGCGTGTACGAGGCGCACGGGGCGGAGCCGCGCGTGTACGAGGCGTACGGGGCGGAGCCGCGCGTGTACGAGGCGTACGGAGCGGAGCCGTGTATACCAAGTGTACGGAGCGGAGCAGTGTGTATGAAGTGAGCGGAGTGTGTATAAGGTGTCTGGAGCAGAGCCACGCGTGTACGAGGTGTACGGAATGGAACCGCGATCCACCGCATGCAGTGACACTTCAATCGGTCAAAATCTGCAGCGGAGACTTGCTGTCACGCCAAGTGTAGGAAACACCAAGTTCAACACGAAGAGAAGAGGGGAAGGAAGCCCAAACACTATGGAGAGGGGGAGTGAAGACCCCTAGGCAGATCTAGTATCACCCTGCCTATCCTACCATCCCTATATAGGTTCCATAACGATCACCGAGCAGGAAACCTAAGCCCTGTTTATCCCTAGAGCTTAGCCCTAGATAGGCAGGGAAGGGGTAAGCACTGTTCAGGCCCCACTATAAACTAAAGACAACAAGGTAGACAAACAAAGGGGATAAACTTAGCTTGAGCAGACGCCAGAAAGAAAACGACAACTATCCTCCAAGGGCACAAGAGAAGAAGCTAGTCGACTACTAGAGCTCCAATGCCTGCACAACGGTACATAGAAATATGACTGGTAACTCCCTGAAGCAAATTGAGTGTTTTTAAACAACCAGACCAGGGTGTGTCAATCAGCAGCAGAAAATTAGTCACTGCTGGGTCCTAAAGGAAGAAGGATTAAGGTGTCTGCAATGCCAAGCGCAGTGACCTTCTACAGCCAGATGCAGAGTGACAATTACACCTGACACACCCGTGACAGTACCCTGCCTTCTACGAGTGGCCTAAGGAAAATCACTCAGGACCAGGTTTCTTAGGATAAGAGGCGTGGAATGAACAAACCAACCTAGGGTCATTCACCTCTGATGCTGAAACCCACATCCTTTCCTCTGGACCATAACTCTTCCAATGCACCAAGTACTGTAGGGAACAACGCTTGAGATGAGAATCTACAATCCTCTAAATATGGAACTCCAGATTACCATCAAGCATGATTGGGGGCGGCGGTAGGGGTGAGGACTCAAGAGGTTCTACATATTTCTTGAGCAGAGACCTGTGAAACACATTGTAGATCTTAAGGGCCTCAGGTAGCTCAAGACGAAATGCTGCTGAATTAATGATGGCGGTTATTTTATAGGGACCAATAAATCTAGGTCCCAGCTTACGGGAAGGAACCTTCAACTTGATATTCCTGGTAGACAACCACACAAAGTCATTCACACTCAGGTCCGGACCTGGCGAGCGTCTCCTGTCAGCTATATGTTTGGAAAATCATGGGAGACAGATGCAATTACTTAGAACCTCCCACCATACTGAGGAGAGCGATGAAGCAAAACGTTCCTCCTCAGGAACTCCCGAAGCCCCTCCCCCACTAAAAGTACCAAACTTAGGATGGTAACCGTATGCACCAAAGAACAGTGACCTGAACTCAGATGTTGCCAAAAAAGAAGCGTCCAAACCCATGACATCATCATATAGGCAGTCCAGAATTGTTTAAAGGCATAGTAATCGTAGTGTATGTAAACTTTTGACTTTGCAGTAACTAATAAAAATTCCTTCGAACATTCTCTCTCTCTCATTATTCTGACATTTGGCAAATATTAAAAATGATGGTAATCCTAATTGATCTAAAACGTGAAAGGTTTATTCTGATTTCATGTCAGATATTGAGAAAAACATGCTTCAACTGTAATATATATATAGTGCGTGATAATAGTGAGCTTCCACTTGCCACTTCCCGCACCTGTTGTTGATTGGCTGCAGCGGTGACTTCATGTCTGCAGTACTGTGATCTGTCACCGAACTCAGTGGCTTGTGATGTCTACATCACACGCTGAGTTCAGTGATTGACTACAGCGCTGCAGACCCAACTTCACAGCTGCAGCCAATCAACAAAGATAGAAAGAGTAAAACCTCAGTTTTTGGGTTTGTTTGGTTTTTATACCCCTGATCTTATCGAGTAATTTTTGAAATGGGAAAACCCTTTTAATGATTTACTTTTAGTAATTTCTTTGGGCGTGGGGAGGTGGTAATTATTTTTTTACTATTATACATTTGGTATAAACAACATTATAGATATATTAATTTATTCATTCTGCATATAAAAATTCCAGTTCTTTTTTTTAAAAGGTACATGTTTTATTATTTTTTGTGGCACTTTTAGCTAAAGCATATATGCTGTTTAATGTCTGACTTATCTACAAATGTTACACGTATATAGTACACATTCACATCAATACAGATGGCATATACACTGTATTTATTTATATAGTGTATATACTGTATGTGATTTGTGTATGTACTTTACACACATAAATAACGGCAACAATGCAGAAGATGGGGAACCGCTGTCACCATCACAGAGAGCAGTGGGGGAAGGTACTGTGATATCATCAACTAGAGGGCAGAAAGTGTAGAGCGGGCAGGGAAATTGCAACTGTGTGGGGCAAAAAAGGAAAAAACAGCTTTTGTTGGAGTGGAGGACAGGAGAGAGTAGTGAGGCTAGAGACATAATACAGGAGGCTCCAGTACTCACTTCAGGTCAGAACTGTGCTCCTGTATACAAAATCTTTAATATCATTATTCATAGACGGCCACCAAAAAGCCTAGTAATAGCTTTCTGCATAGCTGTGATCCCAAGATAACCACTCAAGATGGAATAATGAAACTCCTGCAACAGTCACGATCTTAGGTACACAACTACAAATAAATTGGACCCAGGAGTGGCAGAAGGAGCAAACGATTGGACTTTACGGATCTCAGCTTCCAACTCTGAGGATATCACAGAAACCACAATGCCCTTAGATAAAATGGAGGATAAAGGTTCTGGAGGAGAAACTGAACTTAAACTGCCTGATAGTTCGACAGCCTTCACAGCCTGAAAACGATAGAGAAATTGAATCTAGAGAAAAATAAAGACCATCTGGCCTGTCTAGGGAGCTAGCCAGTCAGCTAATCAATATATGCTAAATTCCTATGGTCAGTGACCACAGTGAATTGATGTACAGCCCCCTCCAGAAAATGTTTCCATTCCTTAAAGGCTAATTTAACAGTGAGTAACTCACAATTCCCAACAGCAGAATTTCTTTCAGCAGACGAAAATTTTCTCTAGAAAAAAACACAAGGCCACAAATTGGTCAGTTTTTTGAAACTCTGAGATGAAACGGCCCCTACCCCGACCTCCGAAGCATCGACCTCTACAATGAATGGTTCTTAGAGATCGGGTTGGATTAGAGCAGGAGCAGACATAAAAGACTTTTTCAATTTTTCAAAAGCCCTCATAGCATCCGATGGCCAAACCTGGATATCTGCCCCCTTACGTGTGAGGTCAGTAAGAGGTTCAGCAATCTGAGAAAAACCCCTAATGAATTTCCTATAATATTTGGCGAATCCTACAAATTATTGCAACGCTTTCAGGTCACTAGGTTGGACCCAATTAGCCGATAAAATGATCCACAGGAATTAAATTTCCTGAACAGAAAAAAAAATTCTCAATTTTAGCAAACAAGTAATTTTTTCCTTCAATCTTTGTAATACAACACGAACATGTTCCTCTTGAGAATTCAAATTAAAATAATATAAATAAATAACTGCCTTTCTGCTCCGCTATCAGCTGCACGTGGTCTGAGGCATGGCGGGCACAATCCAGCAATGTGCCCACCAGTGGTCTGAGGCACAACCTAGCAACGTCCCCACATGTGGTCTGAGGCACAACCTAGCAACGTCCCCACATGTGGTCTGAGGCACAATCTAGCAACGTCCCCACGTGTGGTCTGAGGCACAATCTAGCAACGTCCCCACGTGTGGTCTGAGGCACAATCTAGCAACGTCCCCACGTGTGGTCTGAGGCACAATCTAGCAACGTCCCCACGTGTGGTCTGAGGCACAATCTAGCAACGTCCCCACGTGTGGTCTGAGGCACAACCTAGCAACGTCCTCACGTGTGGTCTGAGGCACAACCTAGCAACGTCCTCACGTGTGGTCTGAGGCACAACCTAGCAACGTCCTCATGTGTGGTCTGAGGCACAACCTAGCAACGTCCTCACGTGTGGTCTGAGGCACAACCTAGCAACGTCCTCGCGTGTGGTCAGAGGCACAATCTAGCAATGTCCCCACTTGTGGTCTGAGGCACAACCTAGCAACGTCCTCACGTGTGGTCTGAGGCACAACCTAGCAATGTCCTCGCGTGTGGTCAGAGGCACAACCTAGCAACGTCCTCGCGTGTGGTCAGAGGCACAATCTAGCAATGTCCCCGCGTGTGGTCTGAGGCACAACCTAGCAACGTCCTCACGTGTGGTCTGAGGCACAACCTAGCAATGTCCTCGCGTGTGGTCAGAGGCACAACCTAGCAACGTCCTCGCGTGTGGTCAGAGGCACAATCTAGCAATGTCCCCGCGTGTGGTCTGAGGCACAGCCTAGCAACGTCCTCACGTGTGGTCAGAGGCACAACCTAGCAACGTCCTCACGTGTGGTCAGAGGCACAACCTAGCAACGTCCCCTCGTGTGGTCTGAGGCACAATCTAGCAATGTCCCCACGTGTGGTCTGAGGCACAACCTAGCAACGTCCTCACGTGTGGTCTGAGGCACAACCTAGCAACGTCCTAACGTGTGGTCAGAGGCACAACCTAGCAACGTCCTAACGTGTGGTCAGAGGCACAACCTAGCAACGTCCTAACGTGTGGTCAGAGGCACAACCTAGCAACGACCTCACGTGTGGTCAGAGGCACAATCTAGCAACGTCTCCACGTGTGGTCTCAGGCACAATCTAGCAACGTCCCCACGTGTGGTCTGAGGCACAACCTAGCAACGTCCCCACGTGTGGTCTGAGGCACAATCTAGTAAGGTCCTCACGTGTGGCCTGAGGCACGGCAGGCACAATCTAGTAATGTCATCGCGTCTGCCGCTTCCGGTCTGATGTATTAGCTGAATATGATATTCAACAATAAATAACATTAAAATCTCAGTGACACCATATCATCTGCGAGGTCAGGCGTTATAGATGCCCCTGAAGGAGAGGCCTGGACCCACCGGAAGATTCTCCAGACAGCCAGTCTAATGATGAAGTCTATGGCTTCTAAAAGTATATTGTAATTGGAACACTGCAGCGTTTCACAGTTAATCATATATGATGAAGTGAGACTGACTGCTTGCAGTTCAGCCATCATGAATATTTAAATAGCATTGTTTGGATGGTTAAAAATATATGTTAATTTTGGTTATAGGAAGTTTTGCCCCCAGCAGTTCGTCCCCATCTGTTTGCCCCCAGGTACATTTCACCCCTATCAAGATTCACCCCCGCACATTTTGCCCCCGGACGGAGGCGAACTGGGGGAGATATGTGCGGGGGTGAGATGTGTGGGGGCAAAAACATCCTGGGGGCCAAATCCTGGGGACGAAATGTGCAGGGGCGACCGGCTGGAGGCGAACTGCTGGGGTCGAAACATCCAATTCCAGTTACGGAGATCGGCTTGGGGACTTATATGCAGCATTCTAGAATAGTGTATATAAAGGCCATACTGGTGGTGGTCGTACTTTATATGGGGAAAACCAGGTGACCGGTTCCCTTTAAGCAGGTTTTCATCTATGCAGCTTGTACAAGTGAACTGCATAGTTTCAAAAATGCTTTACCTGTCTAAGCCATGTTATTATAGTACCTTTTACATGGTTTACACAGATGCATCATGGGCTTTTCCTGCCCTATGAGTAAAATGAAAGGCTAAAATAAAATGTGGAAACTTAACCAGAGAAATATTTTATTGACACTCCGAGCAGGTTTAAAAGGAACAAATAACCATTACCACAGAAATCTCAAACTTTTACTTGTATAAATATTGTCAAAAGAACATTTTAACATATATAGAAACAATTATAATTTTATAAAAGTGCATTTTATTGGCATTGAAAACTTTATGCCTTTGCTTGTTTCATTTAACGCATGTCTGATGTATTGTAAAACTGTGTAATAAGCTATTGGTGCATAAGGGCAGGATTGTGGGTAGGGTCTTTGGCTTTGCTCCGGCCCCTCGGCCTGCCTCCAGTGTCTGATGTTTCGGTGTCCTGGAACTGGGATCATGATGCCTGCTTTGGATAGCGAATCAATAGCCTTGAAAAAGCCGGCAATGAGGGAAGGAGTCTTAGGGGGGTGGGTCTCGAAAACAAGGGAGCATGGAAAATTCTATTTTGTAGCTGTAGGAGACAATGTCTCTGACCCACGCGTTGGTGGATATAGGTGTTGGTGATGTAGGTGTAGCGCCCCGAGGGTTCGGCCGCTACAGGGGTATTGCACCTCTGCCAGAGGTGTGATATTCCACTCCCAGGTGAGGATGGAGTATGGACCAGGGCTCAGTTAGCTGCATACAGCACACTCACCCCATTTCCGAGGGACAGCTCAACGGTACTCCCATTAGACAGAAATGCAGGTACGACAGACCATGTCCCTGTCTGGAGTGGGGAAGGGGGAGGAATACCCAGTGATGTAGGAGCAGATAGGGGTTGGTTCCTGAGCGTAGATAGGAGCTCATTGGTTGCTGGTCACCTGGGCTCATGGCTAGAGGGAGGTATAAAAGGTGGGCACCATCTTAGAACAGGGTTCTGTTCAGTGAGAGAAGGAGTGCAGCCAGAGAGGGCTGACAGGGGGCTGTGGCTCAGTCTGGGCCCAGTTCCACGAGGCAGGCCTAGGGTGAAGGCCGGAGCCAGAAGAAAGGAACAGAAGCAGAAAGGAACAGGAAAGAAGGAGAAGAGACAGAGGAACAGAGGGGCTCAGGAACAAGAAGGTGGAAGGGACCCTAAGAACCCACGAGAATACCGGGTGAAGGGTCAGGCAGATTAAGGGTACCGGATCCCAAGTTGGTGGAGGAGAAACAACCCTCAGCCAAAGACCGGAGGCTGTGACCATTTATTGGTGCAGCACCTCATCAAACCTGCTAGGAAGTCACCACAAAGGACAGCGGGGAACGGGGCCCACGTTTACCTGCGCAGGTCCGCGGCAGCTGGACAAAAGTGGGTCACTGGTGAGGCAGGCCAGAGAAAGGAAAGAAGGGGGTCCTGAGCCATACTTCTGAGCTGCCTGGGAGTTGACCGAGCCCCTCACCTGGTGGACGCAGCTCGGCTCGGGCAGTCATTACCAGCTGAAGTGACTTGGATACTAACTGTGAGTAAAGACCCTGGACTGTAACTTGTTGTCTGTGTGCTCCTTCGCGCCTCCAGCACTACCGGTACTGGGACTCTCACCACCATCACTCCCATCTTCCATTATACTGCCCTGGGGCCGCACTCTTCCCGTGGGGAGTCACACTACCCCAGCTGCACACATCATCAGCCCCAGCGGTCTGCATGCAGCGGCGGTTCCTAATAACCGCAATCCACGGGTGGCGTAGTCGGACATTATCAATAGTGCATAGCAGACTACCATTGGTCTGACCACCCTGAGCCGCGGGACTGGGCCGCCACTACTACCCCCATCGTTTCCCTATTGCCCGGATCCGCGTGCCCCACGGCCCAGGGAGCGAGTCATAGGTACGAGGTGATTTTAGTTGTGCAGCTAGGGCCTTTCTAGTCTGTACAGAGACCAGTTGGGTGTTGTTGCAGCATTCTCCCCTGTGTGGGTTCTCCAGTGGCTACCAAAATGCGTTTTCTGATTAAAACATTTCGCACATTTTGAACATGAAAAGGCTTCTCACCTGTGTGACTTCTCTGATGCTTATTAAGAGTTGATTTCTGTACAAAGCATTTCTCACATTCTGAACATGAAAAAGGCTTCTCCCCTGTGTGCGTTCTCTAATGTGTATTAAGAGTTGATTTCTGTACAAAGCATTTCCCACATTCTGAACATGAAAAAGGCTTCTCCCCTGTGTGGGTTCTCTGGTGCTTAACAAAATTTGATTTATGGTTAAAACATTTTCCACATTCTAAACATGAATAAGGCTTCTCCCCTGTGTGAGTTCTCTGGTACCTAACAAGATCGGATTTCTGGTTAAAACATTTCCCACACTTGGAACAAGAAAATCTATTCTCTGCTGTGTGAATTTTTTGAGGTTTAAGAAAAGACTTTTTGAGGGGAAAACTATTTCCATATTCTCAACTTGAAAATGGCTTCCTTGCTTTAGGAGCAGTTCGTTTTTTAATGCTTATTTTGTGACTTTGATTTTCCTTAGTAGTCGGTAATGAATCAGAAGACAGGACCTGTATGAAAGGATCAGATGACAGATCTTTGCTGTGAAGGGAAGATGGTATATCTGGAGTAATGGCATTCACTTCAATTGTATCCTGTGGGATCTCAAGATCATCTGATCTAAAAATTGAAGATGTCAGCTGTCCTTCTGATCTCCTGGCACAGTCATCTGCTAAAGAATAAAACAAATTAATATTTTTGAATAAAATATCCTTGAATTTTTTATATTTTTGAACATTTCTACTTAAACTGTCCATTTAATATGGCAAGTTATGCAAAAAAAAAAATATTATTAATTATTCACCAAGACAATAACAGTTCACAGTCCAATAGGTTACTTCATAGCATGAACCAGTGGAGTGTGGTGTTCAATTGTTTGTTCATTCTGCCTCCCAAATATGGAATAAAAAGCCACCAATGTTATGTAGGTAAAATGATACCAATAAAAACTTCTACTCATCTCACAAAAAAACAAGTCCCCACTCAGGTCCATCATCTGTCAGTGGAAAAACAGGTTTCCACATTATTAGTGGCTCATAGGCTCTTGAGAATCAACATGGCTTCCATAAACCAATCCAGCAATATCCGCTCTCCCAAAGTCAGATCTCCCCTCACTTCTGAGCCTTGCAGTGTGCCCAAACCACATTCAGCATCCATGTATTTGACATTACTATAGTGAGAAGAACCCACTTAATTTACGTTGTGTGTCTCCTGGAGCACAATCTGGGCACTATGTGTTGGGTAATGAAATGGCATATTTGTAATTTCACTCTCCAACATCCACTGTATACTAATTTCTGGAAAGTGCCTGTAGAGTCAAAATAGTCACTATTTCTAAAGATTAATTATTTGAGGTTTATCATTTCCAAAATGCAGTCACTTTGTGTGGAGCTATAAAAATTAGTAACTAGCGATGAAACCTCTCTGGGGTAATTGGAGTAGGGGGCTCGATGGCTCTTGGGAATCTAAACTATCATAAGGGACAATATTTTCTATCGGATGAGTTTCAAGAAGAAATATTAGACATTCAAAGAGAACTTTTTTATAATGGAGCAGAGATGAGGCGTCTTAAATTTGAACCTCGGGCATTTGGAAGAGATAATGGAGACCTTTTTTTAAAGACTATCAGGGAGTTACAGACTCAAATAAGTGAGACAGATCCCACCACAATCAAAGTATCATAGAGAATGAACCTGTAAAAAAAGATATAGACTAAATAAATGTTAGATCCCCAACAACGTATGTATGAGGGGAGAGTTCCAACACTAAACCGGAGTTGCACTCATTTATGGTGGACCATTGGAGCAACTATGAGTCCTGAGCAGAAGAGTAGAGAAAGTATTAGCGCCCCCATTTCAGGAGAGATTGTGCAGTAATCTGAATTCCTTAGGATGGAAAACATAATGGAATTTATGACGTGGGGTGAATCCATGAAACCAGGCCTCGAGCCATGCCAGCACATCTCCTGCAGGCGTGAATAAATGTATATTACAGCCATCAACCACGCACAGCTCAGAGATATATCATGGCACAGGTGTAATGTTTTCTGTATAGTTTATCACAATCTTATTTGAAGTTAGTTGGTTTGAAAAGAAACTGTAAAGTCAGGATAAAGGGAAACTCTGCTGTTATTGTACAGAAATTCACACTTGGCCCTCACTGCACATCTAATGTTGTCAATCAAAAAAGCGAAGTTTGGTCAGAAAGACTGGACCTGGTCTTGTAGGGACCATATGAGCACATGCAGCAGCACAGAAGGGAGAGAAGGTAGATTCATCCAATAAGATATCAGGGATCTAGGAAGCCAACAGCATCATTACCCTCCGCTTTCTCTTACAAGCCCATCATAATGTTTTTCTTCAAGTGATTTTCTCACTTGTCAGCACATTCTACGTACGCTGTCATTTAGCTTTGTAGTTTACAGAGCTGGGCAGGAAACCGTCAGCGTCTCCTAATCCCAGGGGGTAGGTGGATCTTACTGATTGTAAATTCTATACAAAAGGGCTTTCAATACCCAAAGTCATTTGAACAGTTTTGAGTGGAGGAAAATGTTGTGGTCTAGAGGCAAAATGGTGATCACACGATTGTGATACGGCCAGACTACACTACTGATAAAGCAACCACAGCCGGTGACTGAGAAGAATCTGTGACTTCTCTGCATTTAGTGGTTACTACTCACCGGGGTAGTCATATGTAGGAATCTCCTCTTTACACCGCTCATCACCCCTCACATATGTCTCTGTAGTATTAATATGGGTCAGATCTTCACCCTGAAACAAATATTGTAAAAGTCACAGATGAGAAGTCCCATCTATGATCAGCTCTAATCCTGCCATCTCCACCGTTCTCATTACACAAGTATAAAACATATAATACTGGTGGATAAAACAAGACTGAGCACAAGACCTTCACAGCCGTCTACACATCATAGGTGAGATCTCATGACACCTTCTCTCCATCTACCTGATGATCCTGAGGAACATTGGGGTCTTCTTGTTTACAGTCCTGTGGAAGAAGAGGACGGGGACATCTCTCTGGTGTTGTCCTCTTACTGGATAGATCTGGAGGAAACACATACAGGGACTGAATTCATTCTTTACATACAGATAATTATAGGCTGTGTGTATTTAGTCCTGTCTATTACCTGGTGATGTGAGTGGCTGGGGAACCTCCATCATGAAGTTCTTGTACAGATCTTTATGTCCTTCTAAATACTCCCACTCCTCCATGGAGAAATAGACAGCGACATCCTGACACCTTATAGGAACCTGACCAATACAATGATACCATCATCCCTCGATCCCTTCATAGCGTTACTGTATAATGTCCCAGCATTCCCAGCAGTGTCACCTCTCCAGTCAGCAGCTCAATCATCTTGTAGGTGAGTTCTAGGATCTTCTGGCTATTGATGTCCTCATGTATCAGGGGGTGAGATGGAGCCCCGGTGATTGGGCTCTGTGGTCTTCCCCATCCCTCAGACACAGGGTCCTGACAGCACTCACTAGAGGTCTTCTTCACTACTGTGTAATCCTGGTTATGGAGAGACACATTAATACATCTCACTACAGACATTTCCAGAGTCCTCACCTCTCCAGTTCTGTCCATCTGTTATATCCATAGATAAGAATGATGTAATGTGACGTCATCAAAATCTCTCACCTCTCCAGTAAGACGGAAGAGGATCTCTAGGGTGAGGTGTAATATCCACTCCGCCATCTTGTCTCTGTCCATATCCATCTTTGATGGTGTGGTCACTGTATTCTGAGTCTTCTATCCTTTGGATTACGAGCTCGGAGAGACTGAGACACAGGATGTGTGTGTCAAACAAGCTCTAAACTTTATTACAAAGCATGGGTTTATATCCACCCTGAAGGCAGGAAACGGATTTACCATATATGGTTTGATTATACAATTTTAGCACACAAAGACTAGTTTCTATTCTCGTGATGTCTATGCTTGTGTTGAAACATTTATTCGGACACATTTAATTAGACACATTTAATCGGATACATTCTGATGACTAGCAAGGACGCATTATTGATTCAAGAAGGAACATTCACAGCTGGTGTTATTTTGACCTAAAGTAACTTTCAGACTTATATAGCATAGATGGGGTCTTTGAATTTGAGGGGCCTCACCTTCTGCTATAACATTCCATCCTTTTGTTCCTTCATTTATCAATATGTTTCTCTATATTTTCTTTTAGTACACCGCTGAATACACATTAGAAAAAGCTTAAAAACCAAATAAACCGCAAGGCACATTAGCAAAACCTGTAAAATAGCTTGCACTATACCAGCCAACCACCCACCGATACCTTTAAACCAATTAGCAGGATTTAGAAAGGAAAAGGTATTTGCCCACCAGGAATCCTGATTCTTGAGGTTGGCCTCATCATAAAGCTTCCTTAGTTTTACAACGTCCTCTAACTTATGTTTCAGCGTCAATACACTAGAATTGTCTATATAATGACAGCATGCGGGCCCTATTATCTGCCACATACCTCCTTGTGCTGCTGTTAAATAATCTAGTACAAGGGTATGTTGGTTCGTGACAATAATCAATTGATTCTGTACTGCAAGAGATCCGTTAACTACTTCTAAAATATCCCAAATCTGATCATCAAGATAGTCCGTAGCTTCTACTAATTTATCCCACATTTGTGTCAACATAGGGTATATAAACAATGCACTGAAAAATTTGTTTACCCCTCCCATTTGAACTATATGAGGTCTCCCACTTGGTCTTTCTTTATTGTCTGCTGATCGCTTATGCAGTGTATGTTTTGGGATAGACAAAGGATCTAGCTGGTCTGGAGTAACAATATAAGTTGCGGGTGTCAATCTGGCTAAAGTACAAGTTCCTGTTACTCCTACTGGGAGCCACTTTAAAGCCTTGTCTCCACATACACAATACATGGATAAGGGGAGATTCCATAATGCTGAATGTTGCAGTATTAGACTGTGAACTAAATCAACAAACTTAGAAACATTTGACATCATACACCACCCAGGCCCTTGACCTATAGGGGAGCAATAGCCAGCATCAGGATTGCCACATGTAGGTGTACCTTTCTGATAACTTGAGCTTTTATTACACTGTAGATTGCCAGGTATTTTGGCACAGGTATCACTTGTCCCATTTTTAAAATAAACATTATTCACCCAATTAGAAGTGTGTAGATATCTTTCCAACAGGGAAGGTTTAAAGGCATCACTGCTTCCTGAAGAGGCATTAAAACTTATTTTCAATCCTTGTTCAGGTATTTTCCCTAGATCAGTAATTTTTATTTTGTTACGAGGTACCCACTCCCCTCCTTTAAATGCTATATACAACCTGGGAATTATTTGACCCGTCAGGTTCCCTTGCCACCAGGGAAATTTTGTCCATCCTACTACAGGAATCCCAACAGTGGTATTCCACAGTCTCTGTGTGGCATTATTGGCCCAAGTATCTGAACAGTTCACCCAAAAGTTTATCTCTTCCCATGAGACTGGGACAGCGAGAAAGGGTATGCTAGTGGATGTCACAGGGGTATGTGTACATATCCAACAATTAGCATTGGTCTGGTTTTGCTCCTTTAGTCCATCGATTAGAGCAAGATGGTGTTTAATGAATCTATTGTCGTCTCCATTGGGGTGCTCAACCTAGTCCATGCACCTATGGTTGTAAGGATGCAGGTAAGTATAAACAATGTCATCATTCTTTGTCCGCTGGTTCTCCTAGTATCTTTTTGCAATGGGACGCGTGGATCCATGTCTCTTTTCCCTCTAGCTTAACGGCTGTGCTTGTGGTCAGCAGAACTTGAAAGGGTCCGTCAAACCGTGGATCTAGGCTTTTCCTCACGTGTCTTTTTATAACCACCCAGTCTCCAGGTTGCAGCGTATGGCTGCTAGAGTCTTGATCTGGATCTGGAAGAGAACTGAAGACATTATCATGTACTTGCTTAATCCTTTTGTGTAAAGCCCTCACGTAGGAACTTAGCACATGGTTATTCATTTCTAATGCTTGCGGATAGAAACACCCTAGGCTGGGTACGTTGCCAAACAATATCTCATATGGAGAGAGTCCAGTCTTTCTATTAGGCGTGTATCTTACTGAAAACAGAGCAAGCTTTAAACAGTCCGGCCATGGTTTTCCTGTCTCAGCCATGGCTTTCTGAAATTTTAATTTCAATGTCCCATTCAGTCTTTCCACTTTACCACTACTTTGTGGGTGATATGGGGTGTGGAATGCTTGTTGAATTCCTAGAGCTGACATGACTTCATTCATTATTTCACCTGTGAAGTGTGTACCTCTGTCACTCTCAATTACCTCTGGTACCCCATACCTGCAGACCACCTCCGCAAGCAGTTTCTTTGCGGTTGCCGCAGCCGTGGCTTCGGCAATCGAGAAAGCCTCTGGCCATCCTGAGAACAAATCAATACAGACCAACACATATTCCCATGATCCTGACTTTGGCAGCTGAATATAATCAATTTGCAGTCTCTGGAATGGATAGAGGGGCCGGAGGGTGTGTTTGGGTGGTGTTTTAACTACTCTACCCTGATTATGTGTAGCACATATCATGCACCCTTGTACCAGGTTTTCAATACAGGTGGAGAATCCTGGTGCCACCCAATGTTTCTGCATCACACTCATCACAGCCGTTTTAGATTGGTGTGTCGGCCCATGTAGCATCTGGGCAGCTGCTGGGTACAGTGCCCTTGGAAGGCATCGTCGTGTCCCTTTCCCCCATACCCCATTTGCTTCATTCAGGCATGCACCTTCCTTTAACCACTTATCAACCTCCTCCTTTTGAGCCTGAGCCTGCATTTGGGATAAGATGTCCTCCGACACAAAGGGGTTTTTAGGGCCACTTAACTGACGTACTGTTGACCCTTGTTGCCGCTTACAGGCTGCTGTTTTTGCCGCTGCATCTGCCATCGCGTTACCTCTGCTTACCTGGTCGGTGCGTCTGGTATGTGCTCTTACCTTTATGACAGCTACCTTTTTGGGTAGTTGTAGTGCATCAATTAACTGCTGGACCGCATCAGCATTCTTAATGGGGTGTCCTGCTGCCGTCAGGAAACCTCTTGACTTCCATATGGGACCAAAATCATGCGCTATACTGAATGCGTACCTAGAATCTGTGTAGATGTTAACAATACTACCTTCCGCTAGTTTACAGGCCTCGGTTAGGGCCCTAAGTTCAGCCTCTTGAGCCGATTGGTGTGGGAGCATTGGTTCTGCCTGGATTACTGCATTGAGGGAGACAACTGCATATCCAGTATGGAAAGTACCTGAATCGTCCTGATGACGGGATCCATCTACAAAAATTCAAAATCTGCATTTTGTAATTCATGTTCAAATACAGTAGGTAAACCTGCCGTTTATTGTGCCATTATTTGTACACAGTCATGAGGAACTTCCTCTCTTGGATCTTCCTTATAAAGCACAGTACCTGACCCCTCCTTTAGATCCGAGAGAGGTAACAAAGTTGCTGGATTCAGGGTAGTACACCTCTGTAAAGAAACATTGGGAGCCATTAACAGTGCACATTGTAACCTGAGATGACGTGGTGCTGAGAGGTGAGCGGGTTGAACTTGGTTCAATATAGTGTAGACATCATGAGGTGTTAGCACCGTGAGCGGGTGGTCAAGAACAATGTCTGCGGATTTATGAAGCAATAGTCCAACAGCATGCAGAGCACGTACGCAGGATGGTGCACCTCTGGCTACCGCGTCTAATCTGCCACTAAAATAGGCAGCAGGTCTCTGATTATCACCGTGTGTTTGAGTTAAAACTCCTGCTGCATGTCCGGCTTGTTCATGAAGATACAGAGTAAATGGGAGCTCATAATTAGGGGTACCCAAAGCTGGAGCAGCCAAAATACGTTTTTTGAGAGAATAAAAACAGTCTATTGACTCTGGTGTTAGTACAAAAGGTGTTGGAGTAAGACAGTCATAGAGGGGCTGCATCAAAATAGAGACGGCATGAATCCACAGTCTGCAATAGGAAACAAGTCCAAGAAAAGTTCTGAGGGCTGCAACATTAATGGGGACGGTGAATGCCTGTACTGCTTGTTTACGTGCATTTGTTAAATGGCGGGCTCCTGGTGTAATGCAAAGTCCCAAAAAGGTGACTGAAGATTTACAAAACTGAAGCTTATCTTTTGATGCCTTGCAGCCAGAGTGATAGAGAAACAACATAAGCGATATAGTTGCACTATGACATTGTTTCCTGGAGGGGGCGCAAATGAGCAGGTCATCGACATATTGCAAAACAACAATATGTGGTTCAGACCATCCCTCCAGTATTTCCTGCAGACTTGCAGTGTACATTGTGGGTGAATTCTGGGCACCCTGTGGCAACACTGTC
Organism: Phyllobates terribilis; assembly: GCF_046119375.1. Classification (NCBI taxonomy): domain Eukaryota; kingdom Metazoa; phylum Chordata; class Amphibia; order Anura; family Dendrobatidae; genus Phyllobates; species Phyllobates terribilis. The sequence goes on from NW_027362765.1 coordinate 10,343,596, forward strand.
CATGTATATTGACTACCCTGGAATGTGAAAGCAAACATGTACTGGCAGTCAGGATGTAATGGTACACTGAAAAATGCATTTGCCAAATCGACCACTGAAAAACAAAGAGAGTTAGAAGGTATCTGTGAGAGAAGAGTATGCAGGTTGGGCACAACTGGTGTTAGAAGTTCTGTGGCTTTGTTAACCAACCGGAGGTCATAGACCATTCTATATGCGGCTGGTTGTCCTGGCACGCTCTTTTTCTTTACTGGAAACAGGGGAGTGTTGCAAGGGGACTGGGTTTTGACTAGGACTCCCCTCTGTAGTAATTTTTGGACTTGCTGGGCTATGGCATTCTCCTGAGCCGAGCTAAGGGGATACTGCCTCTGTTGAGGTAAGATTGCTCCTGGTTTTAATTTTACCATTACTGGTTGAACTCTTAACCTACCAACATCTGTTTTGTCTGAGGCCCAAAAATCATGTGGCACAGCCTGCTCTAATATCGGGGGAAACTCATTTGTCTCTACTATGCTGGCAATATCTAGTGACATAATTTTGCAAAGGGTACTTGGTTTTAAACCTGGGGTCATGGTGACAGTGCCATCGGGATGATACTCAATATGTGCTTGTAATTGGGACAACACATCATTTCCCAATAGATTACATTGGCCTCGGAGCGATACCATGAGCTGGCTATGTACAGTAGCTCCTTGAATTTGCAGGGGAATTCTCTTGGTGACAGGGAGCAGGATAGACTGGGAATTGAAGGGGGTGGCAATGACATGATGTGAAAAATCAGTGTCAGTGTATGGCCAATTACATTGCGTAATTACTGAGTTGTCGGCCCCCGTATCTACTTGGAAATCGATTTCATGTCCCCCCTGGTAGGTTCACCTGCACTATACAACTGGGAGTTGGGGGTAAGGAGATGAGGGGGTTCATGTGCAAGCTACCCTCATCCTATGGGGGCGTTGTTTGGTCAGAGGGAGGACCCGTACTCTGAGCATTTGGATACGGGTTGGTCCTACAGTCCTTTCTAAAATGTCCTGGCTTTTTACATCCGTAACACAGTTTCTGTCCCCCTCCTGCAGTCCGTCCTTTGTCTCTGTTGTTTCTGGGGGTCGTCTCTACTATATGTACTCTGGCAGCTCTCTTTGCCTGCGCTATGTCATGCTGTGCCCCCTGAGCTATTCTAGCTAAATCTTCTGCCTTCACTGATCTCCAGTCCGGTCTACTTGCTTTTACCTTCTCTGCAATCTCTTTCTTTAGTCCATTCATGAAAGCACTTGCTAATACCCTCTCACTAGTCTTATTTCCGGGGTTGAACCCCATTTCTGACCAGGTTTTCTTTAGTGCATAGAAATAATCCCTAGGATCTTCCTCCTTCCCCTGCACTCTATCTTCTAGTGTAACTTGCTTTTCTGCTTGCCTGTCTTGACATGCTTTTACCAACGCTTTTGCGTACAGAACCCCGGCTGCTGCATCATTAGCCTCCGCTACATCAGGGCCCGTTCTATTGTCATATTGTTTATAAGTTTCGTCCGTCAGTCTGTCATACAGAGCTTCATCTGCCAATTTCCCCTTAATTACCCCTTGCAGATCTATTCTAGTGGCATGGTACGTATCCTGTATGGTGGTGAACATTCTAGCAAAACCCATAGGGGACTGGGACGGATCAGGCAGCTGGGAGATCAACGCCAACTGCTCTGAGGGACTCCATGGTCTATACATTAACATTGTACGAGCTTCCTGACCTGGAACCACTGCATCCTCCCCCTGCTGCTGCTTCTGCTGCTACTGCTGGTGCTCCTGGCACAACTACCGTCCTCATTGGGAATAGTCTAGCTGGGTGGGGTCTCGGTCCTCCACATGCCACACAGATGTCTACTGTCAAGGGATTCTGCTGTCCACATCTGGGGCAAACCCAACATTTAGGTTCCAGGGAATTCTGGTACTGGGGTGGGGGTGACGTCGGGAGCGGACAGGGAGGAAAATCTGTCATTCCGGTTTTTGTCAGTCTGTAACGTCCGTCTCCTAATTTTTCAATCTTTCCTTCAAAATGAGCGCACGCATTCATCCATACATCTACTGTCCCTAACAAACCCTTATCTTTCAGCCATCCATGATAAGAGTTAAAGAAGGATTTCCATTTCTCTCCATTCATCTCTCCATTCTCATTCATTCCCGCTTTACACAATATTTTTTCAATTCCAATCAGTGCCTGTTTCCCTTCTCTGCGTACTACTAAGTCTTTGGCTATAATACCTTCCTTGGCATTTTGGTTCCCCATTTTTTTCGGTTCTCCTCACCTAGAAGAGACTCCTCAGTCACTTAGACAATGGTCACTTAGACAATGGGCCACAAAGGTTTCTGAACCATTCCACTACTAGCCTCTCTAGGACTTATACGCCAGCCAGAAAAACAGACTAAAAACACCAATTCCGATACACACCCACACCACAATCATTGGATCCATACTTTCATTCTTAAATTCTCCAAAGGATAGAAGGCAGGACTGTCAATTTATCTGAGGGATTCTACTGGTTCAAAGGGACCTGAGCCAGACAACAATCTGTGAATTACCTGGGAGCCGACCGCATGGGGGTGAGGGAGTCTCTTCTATGCAGTGATATAATTAGGTAGAATATAACAGTTATTCTTACCTCAGCGCTGTATATATCACCAACAGAGAGCTTCACTCGTCCCACGTCTCGGACCGGTCGAGCACCCCTGGGTAGATTAACTCAAGGTCCCTGTTCGAGGCGCCAGCTGTCGTCACTGCATTCTTGGTCTTCTATCCTTTGGATTACGATATCGGAGAGAAGAAGACACAGGACAGGATGTTTGTGTCTAAACATACTCTAAACTTTATTACAAAACACAGGGCTAATATACACCCTGAAGGCAGGAAACGGATTTACCATATATGGTTCGATTATACAGTTTAGCTGAACAAGCGAAAAAAGCTAGTTTCTGTATTCTTTAAAATATTTTATTAGACGTATCTGGTTAGCAAGGCCACATTATCTTCTTGCAAGAACACATTATTGCCACAAGAAGAAACATCTGGCCAGGGAGGACACGTTATCTTCTTAGCAAGGACACGCTATTGATACAAGAAGGAACATTTCAGCTTGCTGTTGTTTTCTACCTAAAATAACTGTCAGACTTATATAGCATAGATGGGGCCTTTAAACTTGAGGGACTCCATCTTCTGCTATAACAGTGGCGACGAGGAAAATGGCTGGGTCTTATAGGGCAAGGACATGTGACATACACTGCCAATGACACATGCCCTTGCTTGTGTGAAAAAAAGCAGTTCGCTCTGTGTGTGCGCTGCTGATAGGCTGACAGATTGCACCTCCCCACTGTAAATGCGGGAAAGAGAAAAAAAAAATGGAGATCTTCATTATTCCTGCAGAGATCCATCCCCTGCCCCTCCCCCCGCCCCGCTGTACACTCAAACTGCGTATTAACATTAATTTTCAGCATTACTGAGAAAAAATCCAGTTATGATTTTGGTGCACGAACAGTTATCGAACATAACCTCGAACAGCCGAATTTTTTTCAAATCGTTCGTGTTCGCCGAACGGCTCGAACACCGCCCAAAACAGCTCGAATTTGAGATTGGCGAACAGTTCGAGTCGAACAACGCTCATCTCTAGTACTAAGTGCCGAATTTATACTATCCTGGTAATATACACTGATTAACAGACTGTTTTTTATAGCCATCAGAAATATAAGTATATAATTTTTATTCATTTTTAACTAATTGTGAAAGTTTGAACAAAGTCTTTTTTATTATTATTTTTTTCACACACAGTCTATTATTATTGGAATTCTATCTTAGTTCTATTGCACCTCCATATATCCTTTTGCACCGTCTTGATAGTATTGGATCTTCCTCCATTTCTTTGGTTGTATTATCTTTGTGGGGGGCGTTTGAACTTTATTAGGTTACCAGTTTGACTACCAGCGAGAAGAGGAACTGTGAGTCCTCGAAACACGTAGTTTTTTTTGGCCTATACAGGACATCGAAGGAGAAGGAGAGAGTCAATGCACAGGGATAAGCCCTCCTGATATCCAGAAGATATATATAACCATATCATATTGTTGATACAAAATATAAATGCACAGAGTCAATAAAATCACTTAAAAACACCAAACCCCATCCTTACTTTGCAAGATACCTGTTCCAAAGGTGTATCTAGGTTTTCTGGCACCCGGTGCAGAAGGGGCTGGCTGGCACATTTTAGCTTGGGGGGCAAGCACACAGCAGTGGCCCATGAGTAGCGGCCCATCCTTAACATGTTTATTACCAGATGCATCATAAGCCTGTATTCACACGACCGTATTGTCTAAGTGCTGCCCGTGAAAAAAGCTGACAGGACTTGGACCAGTTCAGATGAGTGTTTGTAGTGGTCAGACATAGTACATATTATTCTTATGTATTACTTAGTGTTGAGCGATACCTTCCGATATCGGGAAATATCGGATCGGATTGGATCGGACCGATACCCAAAAAGTATCGGATATCGCCGATTCCGATACCGGAAACCAATGCAAGTCAATGGGACACTAATATCGGAATGCCATCCCAGCGTGAGAGAATTCTCCTGATTGTTTAAAAGCCGGCGGTAAAAATCCGGCGAGCGGTAAAAAGCCGCCGGCTTTTAAACAATCACACAGCCCCATACTGCTTCCCCGCAGCCTCCCGCCCCGATCCTGCGCTCCCCCCGCCACCTCACATCTCGATCGTAAGTTAGGACCGGGCGGGGAGCGAAACACCAAGGAGCAGGGAGCGAAGGACCCGGGCGGGGAAGCCGGCAGGGAAAAGACTTCACCGCCGGCTTTCCCGTTCTGTGCTGCGCTCTCCTGCCGGTTATTTCAAATGAACAGATGAGGTATCAGGTGATGCTGATCAGCTGTTCATTTGAAGTAGCCGCGGTGCCCTCAGAGGGTTCATGTGAGTTCATGCTTCACTGCATTGCATGAACTCACATGAACTTTCCCACGGCCGCACAGGTCAGCCTAACCTCCCAGACCATCAGAGCCATCATGATTGGTGTGTGCGCGGGTGTCTGTGCGATGTGTGCGGGTGTGTGCGCGATGTCTGCGGGTGTCTGCGTGCAGGCAGACATAGGCCGATGTGACACTACTACTCCCATCGGCCTATGTCTGTCCCCCGTCCACTCGTGCCAGCAGGATCAGCTCGATGGGAGCAGTAGTTCCCATCAGCCTGATCCTGCTATTTAAACTGCCCCATATGTTATTTTTGCCCCTATACATCTTTTATTTATTTAGGCCCCCATATATATTTTTTTCTTTTTGGTCCCCAATAAATTTTAAATACATTTTTCATTGGTGGACAGTGGTTACCTAAAATAAATTAGTTCATACATTACCTGTCCCCGCCGATCGCCACCTAAAATAAAGAAAAAAATAAAAAACTACACCTATACTCACCTAGACACCTAATTCCCCGAAGCCATCGATCTCCTGTAATAAAATATAAAATAATAAACCACAACCTTATCCTTACCCCTCCGTAGTAGTCCACGAGTGTCCCACGAAGATCTCCAGTTTAGAGCAGCCACATAAAATGTGACCGCTCTAAACCGCTGCGGCCGCTAGAATGACGGGGCCGTAAAGCAGACCCGTCATTGCATAAGCGGGTTCGCCGGAGTTCAGGCAGCGCTGCTCCGGTTAGCTCCTTTACGGCCCTGCTGTACCGTGAGAAATTCCCACGGTACAGCAGTGCCGTAAAGGAGGTCTCCGGAGCTGCGCTGACTGAATGCACTCCGGTGACCTCAGTCATGGGCTCATGCTGACAGGAGCGGACGTGTTCCCGGCAGTGTGAGCTTACAGCAGCAATGACAGCTGTCACCATCTCCAGATGTGACAGCTGTGCATGGGAGATCAGCGCAGGAACGTGGACAGGTAACTATTTTTTTTTAGTAAACTAACAATTAAATAAAATTATGTGTTTTATTTCAAATAAATTATTTTTTTCTGGGTGTAGTGTGTGTTTTTTCTTTTTAACACTTTGTAGGTTAGTAATGGGGGTGTCTTATAGACACCTCTCCATTACTAACCTGGGCTTGATGTCAGCTAGCATTATAAGCTGACATCAACCCCAGCCCTATTACCCCACTGCCACCGCTACAGGGCAGTGGGAAGAGCGAGGCTAAGTGCCAGAATTGGCAAATCCTATGGATGCGCCATTTCTGGGGCGGCTGACGGCTGGTGTTTCTATTAATATCAGCCCCCAGCTGTCTGCCTAGCTTTTGCTAGCTATTAAAATAGGCAGGACCCCATGTCATTTTTTTTGGGTCCCCCATTTTAATAGCTAGTAAAGGCTAGGTATTCAGCTGGGGGCTGATATTAGTAGCCTGGGAAGCTCTGTGGGTATTACCCCCTTCCCAGGCTTCAAACATCTGCCCCAGCTGTCAGCTTAACCTCCGGTTGAGACTAAAATTGTGGGGGATCCCACGCCAATTTTTTTTTAAATAAATCCTTTATTTTAACACTAAATGACACTTGAGGGGTTAATAAAGATGCCGTCCCTAAATTATTATTTATTTTTTAATTAATTTTTCCCAAAATTTTTGACGTGGGCTTTGCCATATTTTTGTATGCCAGCAGGTAAAGCATCCAGAAACGGGCTGCCCCCAACTCCCAGCTGCCTATTTGTACCTGGCCGGACACGGCAATATAGGGAAGCCCTTTTTTTATTATTATTTCATGAATTTCATGAAAGAATTGAAAAAAAAAATACGTGGGGCTTCGCCCTATTTTTGTGTCCAGCCAGGTACAACTAAGCAGCTGGGGGCTGGAATCCACAGCGCAGGGTGGCCCAAGCTTTGTGGACCCCCCTGCTGCGAACTGCAGTCCGCAGCCACCCCAGAAAATATCGCGTTCATAGAAGCGCCACATTCTGACGCTGTATCCAGCTCATCCAGGGCCCTGGTGCGGTGGCTCACTGGTAGTAAAGGGGTTAGGGCCAGCTTTGTATTATCCGCTGGCCCTAAGCCCGAAATTCATGGGGTCACGCGAATATTAGGCTATGTGCCCACGATGCAGAAATGAAGCAGAAATTTTCCTGACCATTTCCGCATCTCCTTGCCAGAAAAACGCATGCGGATTCTATGTGCGTTTTTGACGCATTTTTAAAGACAAATAAAGTTAGTGAAGAAAAAAAAAAAAGGCCAATTTGATGTCATTTCCTAGTCCAACCCCTATTCAATGTATAAAAAAAAAAAAAAAAAAAAAGGGTGGGCTCACGCGTATTTTTAAGGAAAAGAGGGAAATCTGAGGGCTGATTTAATAGTCTGGGAAGTAGCCAAGGATCATGGCCCCTTCCCTTGCTATTAATATCAGTCCGCAGCAGTTAGCTTAGCCTTTACGGCCCATTGTACAGGTGGGACCTCCCCCAAAAAAAAAATAGGGTCCCCCTATAAATTGGAGCCAGCAAAGGCTAGGCGGACAGCTGCAACCTGATATTAATAGCCTAGAAAGGGGCCATAGTTATAGGCCCCCTCCCAGGCTATAATATCAGCCCTTAGCCACCCCAGATTTGGCACATCCTATTTGTGCGCCAAATCTGGCGCTTAGCCTCGCTCTTCCACACTGCCCTGGTGCGGTGGCAGGGGGTAATAGTGGTGGGATTCATGTCAGCGCCAGCTGCCATGAAGCCCAGGTTAGTAATGATGGGCGTCTATAAGACACCCCCATTACTAACCTACAAAGTGTTAGAAAGAAAAAACACACACTACACCCAGAAAAAAATAATTTATTTGAAATAAAACACACCATTTTATTTAATTCTTAGTTTACTAAAAAAAATAAATAGTTACCTGTCAACGTTCCTGCGCTGATCTCCCATGCACAGCTGTCACATCTGTCATTGCTGCTGTAAGCTCCTACTGCCGGGAACACGTCCGCTCCCGGCAGCGTGAGCCCCTGACTGAGGTCACCGGAGTGCATTCAGTCAGTGCAGCTCCCGTGACCTCCTTTACGGCCCTGCTGTACCGTGGGAATTTCTCACGGTCAGGAGCAGCGCTGCCTGAACTCCGGAAAATTTCTGCTTCATTTCTGCATCGTGGGCACATAGCCTAATATTGGCGTGACCCCATGAATTTTGGGCTTAGGGCCAGCGGATAATACAAAGCTGGCCCTAACCCCTTTATTACCCAGTGAGCCACCACACCAGGGTCCTGGATGAGCTGGATACAACGCCAGAAGATGGCGCTTCTATGAACTCGACATTTTCTGGGGTGGCTGCGGACTGCAGTTCGCAGCAGGGGGGGCCCACAAAGCTTGGGCCACCCTGCGCTGTGGATTCCAGCCCCCAGCTGCTTAGTTGTACCTGGCTGGACACAAAAATAGGGCGAAGCCCCACGTATTTTTTTTTTAATTATTTCATGAAATTCATGAAATAATAAAAAAAAGGGCTTCCCTATATTGTTGTGTCCAGCCAGGTACAAATAGGCAGCTGGGGGTTGGGGGCTGCCCGTTCCTGGATGCTGTAACTGGCTGGCATACAAAAATATGGCGAAGCTCACATCAAAATTTTTGGTAAAAATTAATTAAAAAATAAATAATAATTTAGGGACTGCATCTTTATTAACCCCTCAAGTGTCATTTAGTGTTAAAATAAAGGATTTATTAAAAAAAAAAATTGGTGTGGGCTCCCCCATAATTTTAGTCTCTAGCGGAGGTTAAGCAGACAGCTGGGGCAGAAGTTTGAAGCCTGGGAAGGGGGTAATACCCACGGAGCTTCCTAGGCTACTAATATCAGCCCCCAGCTGAATACCTAGCCTTTACTAGCTATTAAAATGGGGGACCCCCAAAAAAATGACGTGGGGTCCCCTTATTTTAATAGCTAGCAAAGGCTAGGCAGACAGCTGGGGGCTGATATTAATAGTCCAGGAAGGGTGCCATGAATATTGCCCCCCTTCCAGGCTAGAAACAACAGCCCTCAGCCACCCCAGATTTGGCGCATCCTATTTGTGCGCCAAATCTGGCGCTTAGCCTCGCTCTTCCACGCTGCCCTGGTATGATGGCAGGGGGTAATAGTGGTGGGGTTCATGTAAGCGCCAGCTGCCATGAAGCCCAGGTTAGTAATGATGGGCGTCTATAAGACACCCCCATTACTAACCTACAAAGTGTTAGAAAGAAAAAACACACTACACCCAGAAAAAAATAATTTATTTGAAATAAAACACACCATTTTATTTAATTCTTAGTTTACTAAAAAAAATAAATAGTTACCTTTCCCCCTTCCGGCGCTGATCTCCCATGCACAGCTGTCACATCTGTCATTGCTGCTGTAAGCTCACACTGCCGGGAACACGTCCGCTCCCGGCAGCGTGAGCCCCTGACTGAGGTCACCGGAGTGCATTCAGTCAGTGCAGCTCCCGTGACCTCCTTTACGGCCCTGCTGTACCGTGGGAATTTCTCACGGTCAGGAGCAGCGCTGCCTGAACTCCGGAAAATTTCTGCTTCATTTCTGCATCGTGGGCACATAGCCTAATATTGGCGTGACCCCATGAATTTTAGGCTTAGGGCCAGCGGAGAATACAAAGCTGGCCCTAACCCCTTTATTACCCAGTGAGCCACCACACCAGGGTCCTGGATGAGCTGGATACAACGCCAGAAGATGGCGCTTCTATGAACTCGACATTTTCTGGGGTGGCTGCGGACTGCTGTTCGCAGCAGGGGGCGCCCACAAAGCTTGGGCCACCCTGCGCTGTGGATTCCAGCCCCCAGCTGCTTAGTTGTACCTGGCTGGACACAAAAATAGGGTGAAGCCCCACGTATTTTTTATTTAAATTATTTCATGAAATTCATGAAATAATAAAAAAAAAAAAGGGCTTCCCTATATTGTTGTGTCCAGCCAGGTACAAATAGGCAGCTGGGGGTTGGGGGCTGCCCGTTCCTGGATGCTGTACCTGGCTGGCATACAAAAATATGGCGAAGCTCACATCAAAATTTTTGGTAAAAATTAATTAAAAAATAAATAATAATTTAGGGACTGCATCTTTATTAACCCCTCAAGTGTCATTTAGTGTTAAAATAAAGGATTTATTAAAAAAAAAAATTGGTGTGGGCTCCCCCATAATTTTAGTCTCTAGCGGAGGTTAAGCAGACAGCTGGGGCAGATGTTTGAAGCCTGGGAAGGGGGTAATACCCACGGAGCTTCCTAGGCTACTAATATCAGCCCCCAGCTGAATACCTAGCCTTTACTAGCTATTAAAATGGGGGACCCCCCAAAAAAATGACGTGGGGTCCCCTTATTTTAATAGCTAGCAAAGGCTAGGCAGACAGCTGGGGGCTGATATTAATAGTCCAGGAAGGGTGCCATGAATATTGGCCCCCTCCCAGGCTAGAAACAACAGCCCTCAGCCACCCCAGATTTGGCGCATCCTATTTGTGCGCCAAATCTGGCGCTTAGCCTCGCTCTTCCACGCTGCCCTGGTATGATGGCAGGGGGTAATAGTGGTGGGGTTCATGTCAGCGCCAGCTGCCATGAAGCCCAGGTTAGTAATGATGGGCGTCTATAAGACACCCCGATTACTAACCTACAAAGTGTTAAAAAGAAAAAACACACACTACACCCAGAAAAAAATAATTTATTTGAAATAAAACACACCATTTTATTTAATTCTTAGTTTACTAAAAAAAAAATAGTTACCTGTCCACGTTCCTGCTCTGATCTCCCATGCACAGCTGTCACATCTGGAGATGGTGACAGCTGTGCATGGCTGCTGTAAGCTCACACTGCCGGGAACACGTCCGCTCTCGGCAGCGTGAGCCCCTGACTGAGGTCACCGGAGTGCATTCAGTCAGCGCAGCTCCGGTGACCTCCTTTACGGTCCTGCTGTACCGTGGGAATTTCGCACGGTACAGCAGGGCCGTAAAGGAGCTAACCGGAGCAGCGCTGCCTGTACTCCGGCGAACCCGCTTATGCAATGACGAGGCTGCTTTACGGCCCTGTCATTCTAGCGGCGGCAGCGGTTTAGAGCAGTCACATTTTATGTGGCTGCTCTAAACTGGAGATCTTCGTGGTTCACTCTTGGACTACTACAGAGGGGTAAGGATAAGGTTGTGGTTTATTATTTTATATTTTATTACAGGAGATCGATGGCTTCGGGGAATTAGGTGTCTAGGTAAGTATAGGTGTAGTTTTTTATTTTTTACTTTATTTTAGGTGGCGATCGGCGGGGACAGGTAATGTATAAACTAATTTATTTTAGGCAACCACTGGCCACCAATGAAATGTATTTAAAATTTATTGGGGACCAAAAAAAATAAAAAAATGGGGGCCTAAAAGAATAAAACATGTATAGGGGCAAAAATAACATATGGGGCAGTTTAAATAGCAGGATCAGGCTGATGGGAACTACTGCTCCCATCGAGCTGATCCTGCTGGCGCGAGTGGACGGGGGACAGACATAGGCCGATGGGAGTAGTAGTGTCACATCGGCCTATGTCTGCCTGCACGCAGACACCCGCAGACACCCACAGACACCCGCAAACACCTGCAGACATCGCGCAGACACCCGCAAACACCCACAGACACCCGCAGACACTGCGCGCACACTAATCATCTCCATCCTCTTGTACCACCCCAGGTGCTCAGCCATGATCCAGGAAGACGGGAATGGTATGGAATTCTCGTCTTCCTGGATTGATGGGATGGTCTGGGAGGTGTGGCTGATCTGTGTGGCCGTGGGAAAGTTCATGTGAGTTCATGCCGTCAAGCGTGAACTCACATGAACCCTCTGAGGGCACCGCGGCTACTTCAAATGAACAGCTGATCAGCATCAGCTGATACCTCAGCTGTTCATTTGAAATAACTGGCGGGAGAGCGCAGCACAGAACGGGAAAGCCCACGGTGAAGTCTTTTCACTGCCGGCTTCCCCGCCCGGGTCCTTCGCTCCCCGCTCCTTGGTGCTGCGCTCCCCGCCCAGTCCTAACTTACGATCGGGATGTGAGGTGGCGGGGGGAGCGGAGGATCGGGGTGGGAGGCTGCGGGGAAGCAGTATGGGGCTGTGTGATTGTTTAATAACCGCAGCTGAGCGCTGCCATCCAGCTTGTCATCCTTCAGAGACACTGCAGAGCGCAGGCATTATGGGAACTTCCGATTCCGGTATCCGATATTCCAAAAGTATCGGAACTCAGTATCGGAACTCCGATACCGCGAATATCGGTCGATACCCGATATTACAGTATCGGAATGCTCAACACTAACCAGGACATGTGAAACTGGCCTAATACTGCGTGTGTGGTGCACAGATCATAGTTAGTCTGTAAGAGCCTGTAAGGGTATGTGCACATGATCAGTAATCGCTGTGGATTGGACGCAGTGCAAACCGCAGCGGCCAGATGTTAGAGCATAGTGGATGGGATTTCAAGAAATCCCATCCACTATGCGTCTCCGTGAATCTGCGGATTACCCGCGGACACGTACATGTGGCACGTCTTCACAGACTGCAGCATGTCAATTTCTCTTGCAGAGACTAGCGACTCCGCAAGAGAAATTAGATCACTGTAATGTTTAGGATGCAGTGAATCCGCATGGTTCAATGAACACATGCGGATTCACCTGCGTGCAGCACTTTGGACGCAGCATAAAGTATACTGCGTTCAAAGTGCTGTCAATACCGACCATGTGCACATACCCTAATGCGTCTCCAAGCACTTATTCTTAAGAATCAGAATCTTCTTCAGCTCCAGCAGATGTCACAGCACTGACTGATGCAGAAAGGACATTTACAAGCAATATCAGATACTAGACAGTAACACAGGTCAGCAATAACCATGAGTGAGCAGTCTGTACAGGAGCTGACACTCTGAGGACAGGGCAAAAAGCAATCTGTACTGCTTCAATAGATGCCTATACAGGTGTGTAATGAGGTTCTGGCTTTACAGTCAAAGGACTGGAGTTATAACAGTGAGAAAATTAGTATTAATTGCAAGAAGAGCCGTTTTTTGAGCCAAAAAGAGCCGGATCTTTTTGGTGAGCGGAGCCCAGTGAGCCAGATCTCCAAAAAAAAGCCGGACTGCCCATCACTACAGCAGAGTCCTGCATCCACTGAGGCCCCGGATCATGTGACCCCTGACTCCTCCCCTCCTGTGACCTCATCACAGGTCCTGTGCGCACAGAACAGCCATATATGTGGTGGCGGCTCTGCAGGTGGAGGTATGTGGAGATTCCCCATTACTGGCGCATTAACCCCTTTACCCGAGGGTGGTTTGCACGTTAATGACCAGGCCAATTTTTACAATTCTGACCACTGTCACTTGATGAGGTAATTACTCTGGAACGCTTCAACGGATCTCACTGATTCTGAGAATGTTTTTTCGTGACATATTGTACTTCATGATAGTGGTAAAATTTCTTCGATATCACTTGCGTTTATTTGTGAAAAAAATGGAAATTTGGCAAAAATTTAGCAATTTTCAAACTTTGAATTTTCATGCCCTTAAATCAGAGAGATATGTCACACAAAATAGTTAATAAATAACATTTCCCACATGTCTACTTTACATCAGCACAATTTTGGAACCAACATTTTTTTTTGTTAGGGAGCTATAAGGGTTAAAAGATGACCAGCGATTTCTCATTTTTACAACAAAATGTACAAAACCATTTTTTTAGGGACCGCATCACATTTGAAGTCACTTTGAGGGGTCTTTATGACAGAAAATACCCAAAAGTGACACCATTCTAAAAACTGCACCCCTCAAGGTGCTCAAAACCACATTCAAAACTTTATTAACCCTTCAGGTGCTTCACAGGAATTTTTGAAATGGGGAAGAAAAAAATGAACATTTAACTTTTTTCACAAATATGTTACTTTAGACCCCAATTTTTTTATTTTCACAGAGGTAACCGGAAAAAAGGACAACATTTCTTGTGCAATTTCCCCTGAGCACGCAGATACCCCATATGTGGGGAAAAAACACTGTTTGGGCGCACTACAGGGTTCGGAAGGGAAGGAGCGCCATTAGACTTTTTGAATGTAAAATTTGCTTGAATAATTAGCGGACGCCATGTCGCGTTTGGGGAGCCCCTGATGTGAAACCCCCATAAGTGACTCCATTTTGGAAACTAGACCCCTCGGGGAACTTATCTAGATGTGTGGTGAGCACCTTGAACCCCCAGGTGCTTCACAGAAGTTTATATAATTGAGCCGTAAAAATAAAATTTTCATATTTTTCCCACAAAAATGTTTTTCAGCCCCCAATTTTGCATTTTCCTAAGGGTAACAGGCACCATACCATTTGTTGAGTCGCTTCTCCTGAGTAAGCCAATACCCCATATGTGGGAGAAAACCACTGTTTGGGCGCATGGCAGGGCTCGGAAGGGAAGGAGCGCCATTTGACTTTTTAATTGTATAATTTGCTTGAATAATTAGCGGACGCCATGTTGCACTTGGGGAGTCCCTGATGTGCCTAAACAGTGGAAACCCCCCACAAGAAACACCATTTTTGAAACTAGACCCCTCTGGGAACTTATCTAGATGTGTGGTGAGCACCTTGAACCCCCAGGTGCTTCACAGAAGTTTATATAATTGAGCCGTAAAAATAAAATTTTCATATTTTTCCCACAAAAATGTTTTTCAGCCCCCAATTTTGCATTTTCCTAAGGGTAACAGGCACCATACCATTTGTTGAGTCGCTTCTCCTGAGTAAGCCAATACCCCATATGTGGGAGAAAACCACTGTTTGGGCGCATGGCAGGGCTCGGAAGGGAAGGAGCGCCATTTGACTTTTTAATTGTATAATTTGCTTGAATAATTAGCGGACGCCATGTTGCACTTGGGGAGTCCCTGATGTGCCTAAACAGTGGAAACCCCCCACAAGAAACACCATTTTTGAAACTAGACCCCTCTGGGAACTTATCTAGATGTGTGGTTAGCACGTTGAACTCCCAGGTGATTCACAGACGTTTATAACATGGAGCCGTGAAAATAAAAAAATCTTCTTCCACAAAAATGATGTTTTAGCCCCAAATTTTTTATTTTCACAAGGGTAAGAGAAATAAATGGACCCCAAAAACTTTTGTGCAATTTCTCCTGAGTACGCCGATACCCCATATGTGGGGAAAATACAGTGTTTGGGCGCACAGCAGAGTTCAGAAGGGAAGGAGCACTGTGTGACTTTTTGAACGCAAAATTGGCTGGAATTGAGAGCGGATGCCATGTTGCTTTTGGAGAGCCCCTGATGTGCCTAAACAGTGGAAACCCCCCACAAGTGACCTCATTTTGGAAACTACACCTCTACAGGATTTTATCAAGGGGTGTAGTGAACATTTTGAACCGAGAAGTACGACACAGAATTTGATAACATTAGGTCATCATATTGAATAAGTTGTCATCAGTCTTGAGCACAAGTGCTCGCTACTTGAGTTTGCATCGGGTACTCAGGTATGCTCTAAGTATCGCGGGTGCTCGAGTAACATGCTCGAGTCACTGCCCCGCATGTTTCACGGTTATTAGACACCCAAAAAAAACACGCAGGGTTCACTCATGCATGGCAAGCAATCCCCGCAAGTTTTTTTGGGCCGTGAAGCATATGGGGTGAAAACTCAAGCATGTTACTCAAGCACCCGCGATACTCAGTGCATACCCAAGCACCCAGCACTCAATGCGAGTCAACACAAGCACAACCCTAGCATTACCCTAACGCTAGAGTTTATTTTTTACGCCTTTCCTCGTGCGGTATAAGTGATTAGATGACTTTATTCTTCGGGTCGGTGCGATTACAGAGATACCAGATTCATATCGGGTTTTTATGACTGACAGCTGTCACACACTAAAGACGCTTTTTTTTGCAAAGACTATTTTTTGCATTGCCATATTTTGAGAGCTATAATTTTTGCATATTTCGTCCGACAGAGTCATGTGATGGCTTGTTTTTTGCGGAACGAGTTGATGTTTTTATTGGTACCATTTTCAGGCACGTGACATTTTTTGATCGCTTTCTATTCTGATTTTTGGGAGGCAGAATAAACAAAAACCAACAATTCAGGAATTGTTTTTTGTTTGTTTTTTTATTCTGTTCCGCGTATAGTGAAATTGATAATGCAGCTTTATTTTTCGGCTCAGTACATTTACAGCGGTACCACATTCATATAGTTTTTTTATGTTTTGGAGCTTTTACACAATAAAAACTATTTTATAAAAAAAATATTTTTTTTGTATCGCTTTATTCTGAGAGCTACAACTTTTTTTTATTTTTCGGCTGATGGAGCTGTATGGCGGCTTGTTTTTTGCGGGACAAGATAACGTTTTCAGCGGTATGATAAAGCATCATTTTTTGCTTTTTTTTTTTTTTACAGTGTTCACTAAAGGGGTTAACTAGTGGCATAGTTTTATAGGTCAGGTCGTTCCGGACGCAGCTATACTAAATAAGTGTACTTTTTATTGTTTTTTTTTTTAATAATAATATTTATTGATGGGTATATTATATTTTCATTTTTTCTTTTTTTTTTATATATTTTTACAATTTTTTTCTTTTTCTTTTTTTTTTTAACTTTCTTACACTTTTTTTGCTTTTACATTGTGCCATTATGGAACTTTCACTTTTTGCAGCCTGATCGGCTGTATAGCATAGAGAGCAGCAGCAGCTCCCTATGCTATGCAGCCTGTCAGCGCTGCACACAGGGAGGTTACTTTGATCATGCACTGCGCATGACCAAAGTAGCTTCCTGTTGACCCGGATGTTGTCATGACGACATCGAGTCGTCATGACAACATCCGAGACCATACTCAGATGCCACGGGACGCCGGGAGAGGAGGTGAGTACCGATGCTTACTTCCGCAATGCTGCGATCGACTTCGATCGCAGCATTGAGGGAGCTAATGTGCCGGGAGCAGTGCGGGACCGCTCCTGGCACATAGCACCGGGTGTCAGCTGTGACAATCAGCTGACACCTGGCGGCGATCGCCCCGCACTGCTTGTGTGCGGGCGCCATCGCCACACGCGTAATAGTACATAGCTGGTCTATAAAGCCCAGGGCGCAGCTACGTACTATTACGGGCAAGGTCGTAAAGAGGTTAATACTAGAAATATATTACTCGGGATATCGCAGCTAATTCCCACAAGAATAATCCTGGGAACACAGAATTAGATGATTATTTCTCAGCAGTTTCTATAGGACTTAATACATTTCTGATTCTGGAGAGTATTATAAATATGGCAGAAAACAGAGGAATAAAGTTCAGAGAAGAAGCTTCATAGAAACACATTGAAGTTACAGATGTCATTTAACCCTTTGGGCAAAAGTGATTCCAGGGAGTAAATCCAGAACTCGTCTCTGTAGAAGTTTACAGCGTTGTGATTGTGAATCCGCTGCGGTCGTCTCTTCTACCACCGACTATCGGAGATCAGAACTTTTAGCACCATCTCCAAGAAATGTCTGGCCATGGTGGTCTCACCAAACTTCTGCTCTTCTTCATTCTTTTCTTGCAGGGGCTGCAGTGGATTTCATCCTAGATTCATGGAGCCGAATAGAGGAGCCATGTTCCTTCATTCTGATTGTAATTGATCGTTACATTTGTCCAACGTCCACATTACCGCAAGGATCTTTACTGAGTAAATCACATCAGAACTGTAGTTGGTAAAAAAACACCCATTTCCACAGGTGTCCCTTCTAATTGGTGGGAAAACTGTCACCTGTAATAATCCTCCAACAGTTCTGGCATGACAAACACGGAAAAGTGCCCCTTTATGGATATGAAAGAAAGTCTGTTTAGACACTTAAGCTTAATAGTATCAGCTCTAATCAAATGGTTAGAAAGTGATTTACCCTGAAGATTCACAAATTGTGGGGTTGTTTTAAAAATGTTATATTTAGGCTGTTTTTGTGAAGGAATAGCTCCCATAGTACAGTGCCCCTTTCTTGGCCCCCACACACAGTATACTGTTCCCCTAGTACCGCCATCCACCCACACACTGTATAATGTTTCGATGGTACCTCTATCCCCAATTTTATTTTTTTGGAGTGTTTTTCATGTATTATATGGAAACCTATGCGAAAATGCTTAAAAAAAATCCCATCATATCCAGAGAGAAAAATACACTGTACATGGAGAATTTGGCATTAAATATCTATTGTCTTTGTGTTCTTACAAACAAGCTTTTATAAATGTCTCAAATTTCTATGTCTGAATCAGACATTAGATCCAATGTGATAGAACATTACAGTCCGGGGAAAACGGGGCACATTCACATAGACGGCCGGTGGTGATGTAGTCAGCGACGGACTTCGGCCAAATATGTTTCTAGAGCCGTAGTGGAAGATGAATATGTCGTTCTCATCATGAAGTATTACCAATGCCGATTCCAGTGTCTGTAAATGAGACGAGAATTAACGTTATGGAAGATGAGTCTATAAGAAGCGTATTCAGCTGCAGACTCCGAGGAAGAAACTGCTTGTTGTCTGTGGCTTACAATATATAGGTTTTATTACTAGATGTAAAGAAAAAACTAAATACTGTAAAATAAAATATCTCCTCATATGTTTCCCCTTATTATCTCCAGTAATTGTATTATTACACAGGATTTTTATGATGTTACATCGGCTCATCATCTTCTCATTCAGGTCTCTACAATATCAGATCCTCTCAATAAATATCTTCTATAGAAGATAATTTTCCTGATTTACCAATCAAAGATGGATATGAACAGAGACAAGATGGTGGAGAGGATATTACACCTCACCCTAGAGATCCTCTTCCGACTTACTGGAAAGGTGAGAGATTCTGATGACGTCACATTACATCATTCTTATCTATGGGAATAACAGATGGACAGAACTGGAGAGGTGAGGACTCTGGAAATGTCTGTAGTGAGATTTATTACTGTGTCTCTCCATAACCAGGATTATACAGTAGTGAAGAAAACCTCTAGTGAGCGCTGTCAGGCCCATGTGTCTGAGGGATGGGAAAGACCCCTGAGCCCATTCACAGGGCCTCCATCTCACCCCTTCATATATGAGGACATCAATGACCAGAAGATACTAGAACTCACCTACAAGATGATTGAGCTGCTGACTGGAGAGGTGACACTGCTGGGACATTATACAGTAACACTATGAAGGGATCAGGGGAATAACGGTATCATTGTATGTGTCAGGTTCCTATAAGGTGTCAGGATGTCGCTGTCTATTTCTCCATGGAGGAGTGGGAGTATTTAGAAGGACACAAAGATCTGTACAAGGACGTCATGATGGAGGTTCCTCAGCTCCTCACATCACCAGGTAATAGACAGGACTAAATACACACGGCCTATAATTATCTGTATGTAAAGAATGAATTCAGTCCCTGTATGTGTTTCCTCCAGGTCTATCCAGTAAGAGGACAACATCAGAGAGATGTCCCCATCCTCTTCTTCCACAGAACTGTAAGCAAGAAGATCCCAATGTTCCTCAGGATCATCAGGTAGATGGAGAGAAGGTGTCATGAGATCTCCCCTATGATGTGTAGACGGCTATGAAGGTCTTGTGTTCAGTCTTGTTTTATCCCCCAGTATTATATGTTTTATACTTGTGTAATGAGAAAGGTGGAGATGGCAGGATTAGAGCTGATCATTGATGTGACTTCTCCATCTGTCTGTGACTTTTACAGTATTTGTTTCAGGGTGAAGATCTGACCCATATTAATACTACAGAGACATATGTGAGGGGTGATGAGCGGTGTAAAGAGGAGAGTCCTTCATATGACTACCCAGGTGAGTAGTATCCACTAAATGCAGAGAAGTCACAGATTCTTCTCAATCACCGGCTGTGGTTTATTTATCGATCATGTAGTCCGGCCGTATCGTTTGATCACCATTTTGCCAATAGAAAACGACATTCTCCTCCTCCCAAAACTGTTCAAATGACTTAGGTCATTGAAAGCACTTTTCTATAGAACATAACCTGGAGGATCCACCTACCCACTGGGATTAGAAGACACTGACTCTTATCTGCCCAGGTCTTTAAACCACAAAGCCAAATGACAGCGTACGTAGAATGTTCTGACAAGTTAGAAAATCACTTGAAGAAAAATATTATGATGGGCCTGTAAGGGAAAGTGGAGGGTAATGATGCTATTGGCTTCCTAGATCCCTGATATCTTATTGGATGAATCCACCTTCTCTCCCTTCTGTGCTGCTGAATGTGCTCATATGGTCCCTACAAGACAAGGTCCAGTCTTTCTGGCCAACCTTCACTTTTATTAAAGACAACATTAAATGTGCAGTGAGGGCCAAGTGTGAATTTCTGTACAATAACAAAAGAGTTTTCTTTTATTCTGACTTTTCAATTTCTTTTAAAACCGACTAACTTCAAACAGGATTGTGATAAACTACACAAAAAACATTACTCCTGTGCCACGATATATCTCTAAGCTAAATTTAAGACACCTCATCTCTGCAGTATTATAAAAAGTTCTCTTTGAACGTCTAATATTTCTTCTTGAAACTCATCTGACAGAAAATATTGTCCCTTACGATAGTTTAGATTGCCAAGAGCCACCGAGCCCCATAATGTAATTACCCCAGAGAGGTTTCACCACTAGTTACTCATTTTTTACAGATGAAGACTGTTGAGTTTGATCATTTCAGTAGATATGTTAGAGTTTATAATCACAGTTTTTGACTACAGTAGTTACTGCCCAAAATCCTCTGATTTAACCCCTTTCTGCAGCCAGTTTTTTGTTCCTAATCAGGCCCCATTTTTTCAAATCTGACGTGTGTTACTTTATGTGGTGATAACTTTGGAATTTTTCACAAAGGATAATAAGAAACAAATGGACCTTACAAATTATTTTCCAACTTCTCTTGAATCTGACAATCCCCTGTATACTGTTGTACACTACTGTCTGGGCACATGGCAGGTGAAGAAGGGAAGGAGCGACATTTAGCTATTTGAATGCATATCTTGCTGGAATAGTTTGCAGACACAATGTATTGGGGTCACTGTTCATGGTCACCTGGCAGCTCAAAAGATGGTCACCATGAGCAGGCTTGGCGATATCTACTCTGTTTTCAAATTCCAGGGATTGCCTTGCTCGTCACACTTTCACCCCTCTACATGGACCTGGACATACACAGAGACCCCCAAGCTTGGACCTTGGTGTTATCTGCTCTTCTGTAGTGTGACATGGCAAGAAGAATAGTCAGGTAGCCGAGTCAGAACAGAGAGGGCATAGAAAATACAAAATCAGAAGACCAAGTAGTCAGTAAACGGGCCGGGGTCACAACAGGAAACAAATACACAAGCCGGGAGCTGAGCACAGAGGACTGAACCAGAGGAGAACAAGGCTGTATCTGGCAGCTTCCAGCAATATGCTTCCAGCTTTAGTAGGGTGCGGTGCTTTCCAGTTGGCTGAAGCAGGGAGCAGATTACTCCAGCTGGACAGCACACACACCCATACTGCCAGACTGGATAGTACTACTGGTCCCAGGCGCCCTAATCTTAGTGGCTGGACAGAGCCTGTGCCACCCAGAGCTTCTGGTTCTCACATCTCCTCCATTACCAGCGCCGCCTGCAGGATGAATAAGGCGGCTCCTGGTGACAGAAGCAGACGTCGCAGGAGCAGATCCCAGAGGAGATGGGACCCACCATTTGCAGAAGACCTAATATGACAAAATGTCAGAAAACCAGAGCAGTAGAAATCCCCATAAGGTGACTCCATTTTGGAATTTATAACCAGTCAGTGAATTAATCTATAGGAGTAGTGACTATTCTGACTCCACAGTGTTTTTCTGGAAATTAGCACGCAGTGGATGATGGAGAGTGGAAATTACAAATATGCCATTTGATTGCCCAACACATAGTGCTCCAGGAGGTTTTTCTCACTATAGTAATGTCAAATACATGGATGATAAATGTGGTTTGGGCACACTGCAAGGCTGAGAAGCGAGGGGGAGATTTGACTTTGGGAGATCAGATATTGCTGGATTGGTTTATGGAAGCCATGTTGCTTTTTAAGAACCTTTGAGCCACTAATAATGTGGAAACCTGGTTTTCCATTGACAGATGATGGACCTGAGTGGGGGCTTGTTTTTTTGTGAGATGAGTAGAAGTTTTTATTGGTATCATTTTTGCCTAGATAACATTGTTTGGTGGCTTTTTATTCCATATTTGGGAGACAGAATGGACAAACAGTTGAACACCACGCTCTACTGGTTCGTCCTATGAAGATTTCTATTAGACTGTGAACTGTCATTGTCTTGTTTGTCTTGTGAATAATTCAGTATTTTGGAGTGCATTTTTTTCCTTGTTTTTGACGCTGCGCTTTTTGTCTCTTTTTGGTACGTCATGTTATAAATAAAGCAGATTTGTTTTTGATACTTTGTGGTATATAGCTTTGACAAAACTTAATATTGATACAGTCGTGTGCGGATGCGTTTTTAACGCATTTACATAGCATGTGTGGTTTTTTACCTGCATATTTTTTGCATCAATGGCAAGTCTATGGAAATAATCCACACATAAAACAATGTACACCCAACATGTACGGCAAGTCAGTTTATGCAGCCTAAACAAAGCACAGAGGGTGTGAGATTTCTATGAATCCATCCACTCTGCTGGACTTGTAAGACGCTATGTTTTTTGCGCTCTGACAATACGCAGCATCAAAAACTCACCAAGCGCCTATTATGGGAACCCAACCTTATGTGTCTGTTTTATCATGTTTTGCATTCTCTGGCAGTTTCTGTGATCTGCCTTAAGAAAGCACCACGTACATATGTGCTACTGTTTTACATCTTAATCTTTTCCACAAGCCATACAGATATAATTGGATACAGGAAATTGCAGCTCACATATGAAGTGGACTTTCTCTTCCTGCCAGATGACCATTAAAAATTATTTTTCTGCATTTCAAAAACTGCCCTCAAATACATGGCATGTCAAGATCAGGCAAAAGCGACTCATTACAAGAAGAAAGAAAATACAGTCTCCTGGAAAAATAACGCTATAACAGGGTGCATTTAAGGAAATAGGAAAACTTTCTGTACAGATCTGTCCCTACTGCACATTTCAAATCTCCAGAGAAGAGATGACAGGAACAAAGTCACCTGGGATTTTATAACCACACAGCAATAAGCAGCCATTTCTAGAATCCTCTCCGTGACAGGGAAGGCTACTGTATACCGCAGTGACTTCCACAGCAGACCTCTCCAGCAGGGAGATGGATCCACAAACTTATAGGCAAAATGTCCTGATCTGCATGGACAACAATCTGCAAACCAAGCTGGATCTCAGCACTGCTAGCACTAATGGGTTCACTGTCCCTCTTAGCAGGCAGGGTCTCCAAGGGTTTTGGATGGAAAGAGGCAGATACAATGATGGCATGTTGTTAAGTCTGTAAACAGTCCAGGAGCAGTTGTATGACACCTGGAGCCTCTTCCATATTTTCAGCTTCATTAGTAGTGGCTGGAGACCAAACCTGTAACCTTTGATATCTTCTTAGTGGTCTGTCGCTGCTCAGCAAGAGGGGGTCCTTCCCGCTCTGCAAGATGCTGGTCCGTGTCCTGAGTAGTTGAGGAAGCTGTGGCTTTCAGAGTTTTTTTTAATATTTGTCACTTCTGTTTCTATTTGCTGCTGTGTACGGATGTGGTTCTCCTTGTATTGGTTTGCCCTCACCACTTGCTGTTCAATCCCCATTAAGATGGCTTCACAACCATCACACCACTCTTGAAGGGTTTTCACAATGCTACTTATGTCCTTCTTGGAAATGTCCCGTCCAATGCAGAAATCAACTTCTAGCACATGATTGCGTTGATCCAGTTTGCCCTGAATGATGTCTGTCTAAACTGCTTCTATGATTAAATCCTCCAACTCTCGGAGGTTCCTCATGTCTAAATCTTTCAGCAGCACAGAGTATGGAATGCACTTCATCCTGGACACAAGGCTCACAATTGTCAGGTGTTTCAGCTTGTTTTTCTGTACAGCCGAAAGTTCTGGCAAATTATCTTTTAATGCAACTTAATCTGGGTATGTCCCATAGGCAAACAAATTTAGGAGCTGTAAGTAGCCAGAATGTGAACGGTCTGCAAGCTCTTGTACTGTGGGTAAATTTAGAAGTTCTCCGAATACATAGACTCCTGGGGTGTCTAATACTTGGTTGATAAGGGCTGGAAGAGCTGAGCCTTTAGTGCCTTTGGCTAGTAAGATGAATTGCTCCAGGACACTACTGGTTGGCTTCTGTTCTCCTGCCATACTACAGCTAGGGGTCTAAGAGCTTATGACTTCGCTGTTCTGGTCTGAACACACTCTATCTGGGTCTACCGTGTGGTTGTCAGGCAGCCATGACAGCGCCGGGTCCGCTGGAATTAACAATTCAGTATTTTTACGTAACTTGCCATTTTTACTGACAGTTTAAGTAGAAATGTTCAAAAATATTAAACTCAAGGATATTTTATTCAAAAATAATAATTGTTTTTTCTTGGCAGATGACTGTACCAAGAGATCAGAGGGACAGCTGACATCTTCAATTTTTAAATCAGATAGTCTTGAGATCCCAGAGGATATAATTGAAGTGAATGCCATTACCCCGGATATACCATCATCCCTTCACTGCAAAGATCTGTCATCTGATCCTTTGAAACAGGTCCTGTCTTCTGATTCATTACTGACTACTAAGGAAAAGCAAAGTCACAAAATAAGCATTAAAAAACGAACTGCTCCTAAAGCAAATAAGTCATTTTCACAATCAGAATATGGAAATAGTTTTCCCCTTGAAAACATCAAAAACATTCACACAGCAGAGAATAGATTTTCATGTTCCAAGTGTGGGAAATGTTTTAACCAGAAATCAAATCTTGTTAGACGCCAGAGAACTAACACAGGGGAGAAGCCATTTTCGTGTTCAGAATGTGGGAAATGTTTTCCACAGATATCAACCTTTATCAGACATCAGAAAACTCACACAGGAGAGAAGCCTTTTTCATGTCCAGAATGCGGAAAATGTTTTACAGAGAAATCAAATCTTGCTACACATCAGAGAACCCACACAGGGGAGAAGCCTTATTCGTGTTCAGAATGTGGGAAATGTTTTAGCTTGAAAGTGCATCTTGATAGACACCACAGAACTCACACAGGGGAGAAGCCTTTTTCATGTTCAGAATGTGGGAAATGTTTTAGCTGGAAAGCGCATCTTGATAGACACCAGAGAACCCACACAGGGGAGAAGCCTTTTTCATGTTCAGAATGTGGGAAATGTTTTAACCGAAAAGCGCATCTTGTTAGACACCAGAGAATGCATACAGGGGAGAAGCCTTTTTCATGTTCAGAATGTGGGAAATATTTTAGCTGGAAAGCGCATCTTGATAGACACCAGAGAACCCACACAGGGGAGAAGCCTTTTTCATGTTCAGAATGTGGGAAATGTTTTAACCGAAAAGCGCATCTTGATAGACACCAGACAATGAACACAGGAGAAAAGCCCTTTTCCTGTTCAGAATATGGAAAATGTTTTATGAAGAAATCATCTTTTCTTAGTCACCAGAGCAGTCACTCAGGGGAGAAGTCTTTTTCATGTTCTTAATGTGGGAAATGTTTTACTTGGAAATCAACTTTTAAAGAAACCTGTCACCAGCAAAAACTCTATTAAACCTGCAGATATGGGCTTAATCTGCAGGTTAATAGCATTACTAACTTGTCCGGAGCTTGCATGTAGCCAAACGTTGTGGTGAGAAAATTAAGTTTATGCTCCCCAGCAGCATTCGCTTTCAGTAAGTGCGGGCGGCGCCAGCGCAGGTTCAGTCACCACTATGAGAATACGGAGGGGCGTCTGTAACCGCACCCCCAGCCCTGACTGACACTGGCTCTGCATTGCGGCCGGCTGTCAGTCAGTGCCGGGGTGTGGTTACAGCCACAGCCGCCAGATCAGTGATTGAACCAGCGCTTTCACTGCCCCACTGACTGAAACCGAATGCTGCTGGGGAGAATAAAGTTAATTTTCTCCCCACAGCATTCAGCTACGTGCAGGCGCTGTGCAGGTTAGCCCATATCTGCAGGTAAATAGCACTTTTGATGGTGACAGGTTCCCTTTAACCCCTTCACGACCTATAAATACATCATAGGTTGTCTCCCTCTTTTTGGTGTGGGCTCCAGCACTGAGCTTGCATGGTTTCAGGCACATGACAGCTGATCTGATCAGCTGTCATGTGTCCCCTAACAGCTGCGGGTGGAATTATGATTCATCTCTGGCTGTTGACATGTTAAATGCTGCTGTCAATCTCTGACTGCAGCATTTAACATGATCGCGCCGGAAGTGCATCATTAGTTCCGGTCATTGGCACCGTTGTCACATTAACGTGGCTTGCCGATGGGTTGACATGACAACTCATGGTCGGCAGGAGAGTCCTGTGGTGGTCATTGCTGATCTGCCCTGTGGCTGGCATTCATAGCAGATGATCAAGTCTGCTACACATAGCACATAGCTTGTAGCACAAGCGATCAGAAGATCACAGTGTCAAGTCTCCTAAGAAGACTATTGAAACCAGTAAAACAAAAAATAAAAACATGTAAAAATATTAAAAATATATATATATATGTATAAAAGTTCAAATCACTCCCCTTTTGACCCATTCAAAATAAAACAATTGTGAAAAAATAAAAAATACACATTTGGTATCGCCACGTTCAGAAACGACCAATCTATCAAACTATAAAAATAATTAATATGAACAGTAAACGGCGTAATAAGAAAAAAAGATCAAAACGCCAGAAAGAGTTTTTTGGTCGCTGACACATTGCAACTAAATGCATTAACACCACTTAAATAACAAATATGTAGAGATTCTTTTTTTATCTGCAAATTTGTAATGACCTAGAGAATTTTAGCATTTAGTGAACATGGTAAAAAAAATCCTAAAAAAATAATTGTGGAACTGCACTTCTTTTGCAATGTCACAGCATTTGGAATTTTTTTCCCATTTTCCATTGCACTATATGGTAAAATCAATGGTGCCATTCAAAAGTACAACTCGTCCCTGGTTAAAAAAAAAAAAGCCCTCACACGGCCATATTGACAGAAAAAATGATGGCTCTGGGAAGACAGGGGAGCAACAAACGAAAACCAAAAAATGGAAAATCTTAAGGTCCTGAAGGGGTTAAAAAACATCAGAAGTCACACAGTTGAGGTTTTTTTCATGTTCAGAATGTGGGAAATGTTTGAACTGAAAATTGTATCTTCTTAAAGTTGTTGTCCACCATTAGGACAACCCCTTGTCATTCCTCATGTGTGGCCTCATTAAAATAAAATCGCTCATACGCGGCTACCGTGCCAGCGCCGTTCCAGCGGTGTTGGCACTTGCATTCCCGGGGCTCACGTGAGGTTGTTATATCTCACGAGCCCTGCTCCCAAACAGTGCCGGCTTCATTGTCCCCACCTTTGGACTTGTTGAACATCAACAGGATGCCAGGGCTGCGGCTGCTCTTTGACTTCCTAATGATGTTCGATGTCTGAAGGTCGGGACAGTGACAGCAGCTCTGATGGGGTGCAGGGCTTACATGACTCAACATCCTCACATGAGCCCCAGGAATGGAAATGCCGACACCGCTGGAACAGCGCCGGCATGGGATGTATGTATAAGTATTTTTCATAGGACCAAACATGAGGAATGAGAAGGGATTGGCCAAGTAGTTGGCAACCCTTTTAAACATCAAAAATCCCACACAGTGAAAAGTCATTATCATACCTAGAGTGTGAAAAATGAATTACTGTAATCGTATTTTGTTGACCATCGAAAATAACTCCGACTGGGAGAAACTATATATGTTATTGACAAATTGTACAAAATCATATAACAGAAAGTTGTATAATTAAATGGGAAAGTGAAATTGCTTTAGCACTTACTATAGTTTTTGGACTATAAGATACACTTTTATCAAGAAAAAAATCTTCTAATAAGTGAGTGTATCTTATGGACGGGAGACAGCTTCCTGTTACAGAGGAGAACAATGAAACAGCGTCCTTCCTGATCACTGAGATGGCTCCTCTCCCCCAGCCCCACACTTGCATATCTGATTGGTGCAGAGCAGGAGAGGAAGATACCAGAACCTGCACAGAGGCTACACACCCTGAGTGAGTAGCTGAAGAACCTTCCACCAAACTAGCTCAAGGACCTTTCAGATCATGTAACACTGTTTTACATATTTTCAAAAGTTGTCAGGTTCAGTTATGAAATGATACATTTCTTAATGAATTCAAATCTGACAATGAAAATTTTTAGTTTCTTGGTTCTATGATATTAAACAGTTTTCCTTTTACTGCTACATATAATTAATGCATACATATAATTAATGCATTTCAGTACTTTGGAACATTATTATTTTTGCAAATATAAAGATGCTGAATATTTTATGACAAATTTTCTGACATTTAGAGGAAATTTAGCAACAATTCAAATAATTAAAACCTGTCTAACCACTATTGTGAATTATAAGTAGTTACAGAAATTGCACTGCAAAATTTGGTTCTCATTCAGTGACAACTTTTTTGCTTGTCTCTTGTACTCCTTCATCAGTTCTTCTCTTACTATTGTCCAACAATAAACTGTAAGCATTGATGGATTCCATTTTCCTTGATATCTTTTCTCTATAGCCGCAATATCTTGGTGAGATCTCTCACCGTGCTTATCGCTTACTGCTCATTAATTTGGTGGAAAAAGGTCTGGATGTGGATGTAAGAAATTAATATTTAAAATATGGGACAAAGGAAGAGAAGGTAGCAATGGTTTGCTCTTCTTCCTAGGGAATTCCCGGGGGTTTCTGTGGAGCATACTAGACTATACTGAGGACTAAGGCGCACTCAATACGGGTGGAAGAATGGACATTCCAGCATACAGGAAAGGGTTCCTTACAGTTAGAGCAGTCAGATTGTGGAACACCCTACCACAAGAGGTAGGAATGGCAGATACTGTAACAGCTTTTTTTTTTTTTTTAAAAAAGGGCTAGATGATTTCATCAAATTTACAAAATGTGGACAGCACCTCCAGAGAAAAAAACTAGAAATAACATGATTAGTATCATTAGAATGTCTATCACCTTTAGTACCCCTAACAGCACCCAATTTAACAAAATTAAAAATATCATACCAAAATATATCCCTGTTCTCTACCAAGATGATAGATTACATGATATTTTAAATAAGGGCTATAGATGTGTTGCAAGGAGGGAAAAATCAATTGGTAATTTACTCTCACCAAGTCTATATGAAAAACGCACCAATAGCGCAACCTGGATAATGACCAAAGGATTCCATAAATGTTTTGCCAAGAAATGCAGTATTACACTAAAAAATTAATGATCATTTCAACATTAACTCTTTCATTAATTGTGAAACATGTTATGTGGTTTACTGCATTGAATGTACTTCTTGTGGGGTTAAATATATAGGCTGTACTAGCCGTAACTTTAAGAAAGGATCTCTGAACATATTTACATCATTAATAATAATAATAATATTTCCTATTCAGGAACTGTTAAGCTATGTTCACATACTTAGTGTTTGGCTGTGTATTTTGCAGCAGATTTTTATGCAAATTTTCAGCTGAGTCTTGCAATACTAGCAAAGTCTATGAGAAACCAGAATTCTCTGTTCACACAGGTTACTTTTTGTTTGCTGCAAATTTTGTGACTTTGTTGTGTTTTTGAAAAATAGAGCATGTCACTTCTTTCAGTGTTTTTGAAGCAAAAAACGCACCTGCTTTTTTTTCAGTGTTTTTTCACCCATAGGAAGTAATGGGTGGTCAAAAAATGCAACAAAAACGCACCAAAACCTGCGTTTTTAACACAGCTGTTTTCCTGCTATAGAGAAGTTTGCAGCAGAAAAAAATACGTGTGTGATCATAGCCTTAGACCTTTTTTTGGAGCGACATGAGGGAAAATTGGATAGTTTTTGTTTCTTTGGCATAGAGAAAGTTAAAACTCCAAAAAAGAAGTGGCAGCTGGCAACATACATGATTTATGAGAGAAGCATGTTTAGATTAAGGGAATGAATTACAAAACTGATACCATGTTTATTTATTGAAATGTCTTCGACGTTTATACAATATACTATTGTTCCTTTTTTCATTGATGAGAACATTCTCTCATATAACTTTTTATCATTCGTTTCACATGCTTTTAATATGTATATATACATAGTTTTTCTGTGTTAGATGTTTTGTATAATTATGAATTTGTTGCACATGTGTGATGTCTCCTTTTATAAGCATCATTCCACTTTGTAACCAGTATACACTATGACTATGAGCCAGAAACGCGTCAGTCTGTTTTTTGCTGACATGTGGAAATTTTAATTACTTTTTGATATGAAATAAAGTTGAAGATCTTTATCTGGAGGTGCCGTCCATATTTTGTATATTTTGATGGATTTCTCTGCAGGTCAGCAGCTTTTGGACAAGGCACTCCTTTGGAAACAGGAGCGCTAAAGACATAGTACGGTGAGATTCCACTTTGGCTTTCTACAAGACTAGATGATTTTCTCAGTACATATAACAAATTGGGTTATAGATAACTTAGTGACAACAAATGTATAATTGGTGGAGAAAGATTGAACTTGATGGATCTAGGTCTTTTTTCAACCTATGTAACATCCCCATGTTTCTGTATGGTGACCTCGCCCCCAGGACATTCAGAACTTATCTGAGAAAATTCACCAAAATGGGGATGAAAACCATAATTACAAAAAAAAAGGCCACGTTCCTGTGGACTGATTGATCTGACTATTTAAAGGGAAGATGTCATAAAAAATATGTTTCAACAACTGAAAAAATGTAAAGTCTTAATGTTTTTAATTTTTTTTTTAAATATTTTTTTTTAATGAAGTAAACTATGAAAAATAATTTGAAAAAGTCTGGTATTTCCACTTTTAAACACTAGGGGGAGCAGCTGCTGAAATTTGCCATGGAAACCTAGTGTACAACTAGCTCACATTACGACTGCAGTAAATGTGGCCTGGATCTGGTCATGTGTGTGATGTCACTCCTCTCTTCCCCTTCTGGATGTTTGTAAAAAGATCAGAAAGAATGAAGCTTAGGATCACAGTGTGGAGCCATTTTGTTGGTGACTGCCAGTGATACTGACAAGTACAGTGTCACCGAGGACGGACGGCAGCGCCGATTCTGTTAGATGATGCTTCTAGTTGTATCATAAGCTGGGGTTAGATACGCGGAGTGTATCACGTGTGTGATTACACACTCTTACAGTAACACACTGGGAATAGATACAGGTCTCAATGCAGTGTATCACATGCAGCCGATGTGGGGCCCATGAGCTGTGGAGGGGAGGGCCCGTCCTCGCAAATTCAACTGTATCGACTGGTTGCTGATACAGTTGAAAGCAATGTTGAGTGAGGGAGCGTGACACTCCCCTCAATCCCCCTCTGCGTCTGACGTCACTGATGCAGACACTGACAATGGGCGCAATGACGTCACTACACTGAGCCCACTGTGCTGAGATGTGCGGGCATTCGCAACAGAGACCGGAGCAGCGGAAGAACAAGGAGGAGTGCATCCTACTCTGTGGAGGCTGATGGGGAGTGCATCCTACTCTGTGGAGGCTGATGGGGAGTTCATCCTACTCTGTGGAGGCTGATGGAGAGTGCATCCTCCTCTGTGGAGGCCGATGCAAAGTGCATTCTACTTTGTGGAAGCCAGTGGGGAGTATCGTTCATGATGATGGGATTAGATACACAGGTCTGGGGAACATCGCACATGATGATGGGATTAGATACACCGGTCTGGGGAGTATTGTGCATGATGATGTGATTAGATGCACCGGTCTGGGGAGTATCACACATGCAGGGATTAGACAACTTTTCACTTTATACTGTATTTCTTACTTGAAGCTGCGATCATCTGATCTCTACTATACATACCAAAATACACATGCTCTCATACACACAGGAAAATAGACAGACAAATTCTCATACACAGGAGAACACATGCACGCTCACTCAGGAAAATGCACGCGCATGCTCGCACACAGGAAAATGCACACGCACGCTTACACATAGGAAAAGGCACACGCACGCTCACACACAGGAAAATGCACACGCATGCTCATACACATAAAAATACACACGCATGCTCACACACAGGAAAATACACACGCACGCTCACACACACAGAAAAATACACATGCATGCTTATACACACAAAAATACACACGTGGTGTAATACATGGCCCCGCTATGTCCACTTCTATGGGAGCAGTGGTGCAATGTGTGACCCTGCTCTGTACACTTCTACGGGAGCAATGGTGTAATGTGTGACCCCACTCTGTAAACTTCTATGAGAGCAATGGTGTAATGTGTGACCTCGCTCTGTCCACTTCTATGGGAGCAGTAGTTTAATGTGTGATTCCGCTCAGTCCACTTCTATGGGAGCAGTGGTATAATAGATAAATGTCCTGTAAATATATAATTTCACATTCCCCTACATATAATAAACATGCACTCTATAGTGCTTTTCATGTGGCACTAAAGGGCGTTTACCCTAATAAATAAAATAAAAAAACTGCGTTGGGTCCCCCCCTTGCCTATTTTTAGTAACCAGCCAAGGTAAAGTAGACAGATGCGGGTGTATATTATCACGCTGGAAAGGTACCTGGTTATTGGGCCCTACCCAGCCTAAAAATAACAAGCCGCAGCCGCACCAGAAGTGTCGCATCACATTAGGTTGCGCTAATTCTGGCGCTTTGTCCGCCTCTTCATGATGGCCACCACACCAGGGCAATCGGTGTAATGGTAGTTAGGGTTGATGACAGCTGTGATTTGTCAAAAATCACAGCTGCCATCAACCCCCACTACTAAACCACTAATGGAAAAAAAAAACAGAAAAATAAATGTTATTTGAATAAAGACTCCATGATACTTTTCCTGTTTCACCAATTTATTTTTGAACAAAAAAACATGCACGTCCAACGTAGTCCATTGTGTTCCCATGACAATCCCCCAATCCAACGTCCAAAGGCTATGGAGCCTTGTTCAGAGAACGACGCTCCATAGGCCATAGCAGCAGCCACTCCGGGTCCCTCTGCGCTATGCGAGACTCAGCGGCTGTGGTGAGCAGTGATGTCAGTAACTTCACCGCTCTTCAGAGTCACTTAGCCCTCTGTATAATGGCCCCATGGAGTGCCCCACAGTCTAATGGCCCCATATAGTGACCTACAGTATAATGGCCCCATATAGTGACCTCCAGTATAATGGCCCCATATAGTGCCCCACAGTATAATGGCCCCCTATAGTTCCCCACAATATAATGGCCCCCTATAGTTCCCCACAATATAATGGCCCCCTATAGTGCCTCACAGTATAATTGCCCCCTATAGTGCCCCACAGTATAATGGCCCCCTATAGTGACCTATAGTATAATGGCCCAATATAGTGCCCCACAGTATAATGGCCCCCTATAGTGCCCCTCAGTATAATGGCCCCATATAGTGACCTACAGTATAATGGCACCATATAGTGCACCATACCATAATGTGCTCCATACTATAATGTGCCTCACATATTGTTCCACAGTATAATGGCTCTGTGACACCCCAGGGGTCTGGTTGCCACAGTAACGTAATGTTATGTCTGAGAGCAGGTGGGAGGTCCTTTAGTCAGGGATCCTGTGCATGCCACACCTCCTGCCCAGTCTTGGGAGGGGAAGAACTTCCCCTATATAAACCTGGGGCTGAGGCAGGGTGAGTGAGTAGAAGAAGAGAAGAAGTAGAGACAGCATAGGAAGAAACAGCAGTTACAAGGAGTCAGGGGCTGGCAGCTGCAGAGTTCGCCCTGACTAAGGAGACTTTTTACCGGACCCGGAGTCCGAGGCTGTGGGGACTAATTCCTGCCCAGCAGCAGAATCCGTCAGGCAGGGGATTTCAGGTCCTCTGGCCCAGAAGCCCGAAGGCACGGTCACACGCGTGGGACCAGCACCGCCATCGTGGAGCGGAAGCCATTAGAAGGCCCCGAGTCACCGGCCATACGGGTGAGCACCACACGGTACACTCAGGGACGTGGGCTACTTACATCAGCTCCTAGCAAGGTAGCCAGAAGAGTACAGTCAGTTTGGGAGGCCTACAACTACGCCTGGCCAGGGGAGATCCCATCTGCTCAAGGACTGACCAGGCCCCATCCGCTAGCAAGTACTCCGGGAGGGTCTTTTGTTGTTACCAGTAAAGACCCTGAACTACACCGTACCGTCTCTGAGTGGTTCCTGCTACCCCCATCATCCACGTCGGCTGCCCTGAGGCCATACCCCTCCCGTTGGGGGTTATACTATCACGCTGCACAATCCCACCATCGGCCTCAGCGGTCTGCCCTGCAGCAGCAGCCCCCTGGCTGCACTCAACGGGTGGCGTAGTCATCAACCATTTACTACTAATGGACTGCCGTCTAGTTTGACTCCCTGGGCACAGACCGGGTCACCGCCACGAGACTACAACCCTCCACAGATCCGGCTCCGGGTAAGCTCCCGCATGCGCAGCGCAGCGCGACACAGGCCCAGGGGCGCGTCAACTTTGGCGTAGTCGGCAGGATTTCGTGCCCGCAACCACCGGGTACTGCGTGCCTGAAAAGCAAAGACTGTTCAAACTTACCAGTGGTGAAGATTCCCGCTATCCGTGGAGGTTTCCCGCCATCCGGCGCCATCTTCTACCTTCTTCCCGCCATCCGCGAAGTTTTCCCGCCATCCGGCGCCATCTTCGACCTTCTTCCCGCCATCCGTGGAGTTTTCCCGCCATTGGACGCCATCTTGAGGACGCCGCGCGGGAAGAAGAGGGGCGTGGACTCCGAAAGCGCGCGAGAACTGAAGCCCCGCCTCACGTCCGGACGTTGCGTAAGGTCCTGGAAGGAGCCCAGCAGACGCCGACGTCACAGGAGCGCGACGGAAGGTCCTCAACCCTGACGATCCACTGCGGAGCCGCGGCCTACGGAAGAGGATCATCGCAAGGTAGGCCACGGTCCACTAGGGGGGAGGAAGATGTCGGATACGGAGGAGAGCTTCACTGCCTCAACCCCCGCCAGCGCTACCGCTGCTGCAGTTATGCCCTTCACCATGCCCTATATCCCGGGAGCAGCTTGGCTACCCCAGTACTCAGGGGAGTCACATACCCTGCATGACTTTAGAGAAAAGCTGGATAGCCTCTTCCAGGTGTACCCCCTCACAGAAGAGCAAAAAGTGAGCATCCTGGTGGCCCAACTAACCGGGGCAGCCAAAAGAGAAGTAAAATCTTGGCCACCTGGGAGGAGGACTGTCGCAGAGATACTAACCCGGCTGAGGGACACCTTCGATACCCGCACCTCAGCCGAGATCAAGCTTAGATTCTACGGGTGCAAGCAGCGAGCGCATGAGAGTATAAGGGACTATGCACTAAACCTACAAGAGGCCCTGAGGGCCATAAAGCAGACCGACCCTGATGGGGTGGGAAACGAGGACAGGCTGTTGACTGAACAATTTATAGAGGGTTTATATTGCAATGCCCACCGAACCCAGTTGCGGGCAATGGCCTTACAGGATCCCCATCTGGACTTTGCACAGTTCAAGGATAGAGCTATCCGGGTGCTCCGAGAACCAGCACCGGGTGGCGTTGTGACCCACAGGCGCCCAGCTATCACTTACCACCAGGAGGCGGCGCCCTTGTCGACAGGGCCTGTGGGAGCTCATGCGCAGGCTTTGGACAATGACCCGGCTCCAGACCTACACCATCAGGTCCAAGAGCTAGTTAAGAGCGTTGCTGCGCTAACCCGAACTGTGCAGTCTTTACAGGTTTCCACCCCAGGGAAGATCCAGCTGGCATCCGGACCGGAGGACATCCCGTGGCGTCGACCAAGGAGGACCCCACCGGCCAGAGGAAGACCCAGTGACCGATACAGCGAGGACGGACGACCCATCTGCCGCCGCTGCAATCAACCCGGACATATGGAAAGGTACTGTTCTTTAAACGGGCACAACCTGGGGTAGAGGGCCAACCCCCAGGAAAAAGATCACCAGGCCCATCGAACTGGCGCGACAGATATGTGGGAGGACGTCCAGTCTTGCCTGTGGTACTGGATGGCATTCCCATGAGTGCCCTACTGGATACCGGGTCACAGGTCACCACCATCCCGTACGTGCTCTTCAAGCAGTACTGGAATGACTCGGATATTACCCGCTACCCTGACGACGACTTGAGTATCATCGCCAGCAATGGCCAGCCCGTGCCACAGATCGGATTTAAAGAGGTGACCCTCAAAATCGGTAGAGTCGAACTGGCCGCACAGGGACTGATCATTGTAGATATTGATAAACATGAGAGTCACCCAAAAATAACTCTAGGAACTAACGTAATTGAAAATTGTCTTGCAGAGGTGATTTTCCTTTTACAGCAGGTTGCCAAGAACGCCAGCTCCGGCGAGCAGCGGGTGCTCCAGAAAGAGATCCGGGCACTGATGCAACGGCAACAAGTGGAACTCTCCGGCGGTGAGATTGGTAGCGTAAGAATGTGTGACCCTTTTCCTATTGCCATGCCCCCAAAAAGTGAAATGATGATTTGGTGCCGGGCAGCTATTGGTCTGAGAGGTAGAGATTACCAGGCAATGGTAGAACCAGTTTACTCAGACAGTAGGCCCACCATTTTGACAGCACGGGGGGTGGTCAATGTACGCCATGGGAGGGTGCCCGTTCGCATAATAAATATCGGGGAGAGGGAAGTGTACCTGCCCCGGTATGCCACGCTAGCCAAATTATATACCACTAATCAAAATTCTATACAATCTGTGGAACCCTTGCCTCCATCTCACCCGGAGGAAGGTAACGGCTCTAAGAAAGACATGGAGGACTGGTGTCAGCAACTACATCTGGGTACTGACTCCACTCCCTCACATCAGAAACAAGGAGTCTATCGGGTGGTTCAAGAGTATGAGAGAGTGTTTAGTAAACACCCGTTAGACTTCGGGCGAGTCAAGGGGGTAGAACACCGCATCCCCACGGGAGATCATCCTCCCATAAAAGAGAGGTATCGACCCGTACCCCCTGCACATTACCAACACGCCAAGGGGATGCTTAGAGACATGAAGGAGGCTGGGGTAATCCGGGATAGCTGTAGCCCCTGGGCAGCCCCACTAGTTTTAGTCAAAAAGAAAGACAACACCATGAGGATGTGTGTAGATTACCGGAAAATCAACCGTATCACACACAAGGATGCGTACCCCTTACCAAGGATAGAGGAGTCATTGGCTGCTTTAAGATCTGCTAACTTCTTCTCTACCTTGGATCTCACTAGCGGGTACTGGCAGGTTCCTGTAGCAGAGGCGGACCGGGAGAAGACCGCATTCACCACCCCGATGGGACTTAGCGAGTTCACCTGCATGCCGTTCGGACTCTGCAACGCCCCAGGAACCTTCCAACGATTAATGGAGTGCTGTCTGGGCCACAGAAACTTCGAGACGGTCCTGTTGTACCTGGACGATGTCATCGTATACTCCAAAACTTATGAGGACCACCTGAAACACCTGGCGGAGGTGTTCGAAGCTCTGGCGAGTTACGGCCTAAAGGTGAAACCCTCCAAGTGTCACCTCCTGAAACCAAAGGTGCAATACCTGGGACACGTGGTGAGCGCTGACGGAGTGGCTCCCGACCCCGATAAGATCACCGCAATTAAGGGATGGCCAAGCCCCTCCAGCGTAAAAGAAGTGCGGCAGTTCCTAGGGTTGGTAGGCTACTACCGAAGGTTTATTCCCGGTTTCACCAAAAAGGCAGCACCTATGCAGGACCTCCTGATAGGCCAGTCCCGGAAGGCCAAGAACCAGAAGCCGCCCTTCAAATGGGAAAAGCTAGAAGAAGAGTCCTTCCGCCAGCTGAAGATGGCCCTCACGGGGGATGAAATCTTGGCGTACCCGGACTATAGCCAGCCCTTCATCCTCTACACCGACGCCAGTAACATCGGGCTAGGAGCCGTACTGTCCCAGATTCAGCAGGGGAGAGAACGAGTAATCTCCTATGCCAGCCGAAAACTGCGACCCACCGAAAGGAACCCCGAAAATTACAGCTCATTTAAGCTAGAGTTCCTGGCCGTGGTATGGGCAGTCACCGAGCGCTTTAGGCATTACCTCGCTTCTTCCCGGTTCACCGTATACACGGATAACAACCCGTTGACACACCTGAACACGGCAAGACTCGGTGCCCTGGAGCAGAGGTGGATGGCCCGTCTGTCCAACTACGAGTTCACAATCAAATACCGGGCAGGACGCTCCAATACTAACGCGGACGCCCTGTCCAGGATGCCCAACCTGCCGGACGAAGGAGAAGATCCGGAGGGACTGGAAGAAGTTGAACTCCCTGCGTTCCACCGTCATGGGACTATCCAGTATTCCCACCGGGTAAGGGGTAAGCAGGCTGCTACGTTGGACCCCTTACCCCACTACAACTGGGCGGAAACGCAAGACAGCGACCCTGCCGTCCGACTGGTGAAGGAGATGCTGACTCGGCCGGAGGCTCGCCTTGAACCAGACGCTCCGGAGGAAGCCAAACAACTATGGGCGGAGAAGAGTCGACTATTCCTTTACAAGGGGAAGTTGTGCCGCAGAATGGTCAACTCCCGGACGCATGAACTACTCTGGCAAGTAGTGGTGCCCCGAAGAGACGCAGCCATGGTGATGGAGGCATACCACGACGGAGCTGGACACTTCGGGTGGAAAAAGCTGGAGTTCCTGCTGCGCGAGCGGTTCCACTGGGTAGGCATGAGGGGAACCATCGAGAAGTGGTGCAGAGACTGTGGCCCGTGCAATCTGAGAAGGAAGGACCGGGCCAGCCAGAAGACTCCCCTGCAGTCCATCGTCACCCGGCAACCGTTGGAACTGGTAGCCTTGGATCATGTAAAACTGACCCCAAGCAGAAGTGGCTACGTCTACGCGTTAACCATCGTGGATCATTACTCCCGGTTCTTGGTTGTCGTCCCCGTCAAGGACTTAACGGCTCAAACAGCAGCTAGGGCCTTCCAGCAGCACTTCTGCCATCCACACGGGTACCCGGACCAAGTGCTGACGGACCAGGGACCTGCCTTTGAAGCGGAGGTCTTCCAGGAATTCTGCAATCTGTATGGCTGCCGGAAGATAAGGACGACACCCTACCATCCGCAAACTAATGGACTTTGTGAAAAAATGAACCAGGTGGTAATGGATCTTCTAAAAACATTGCCCCTGGAAGAACGCAGTCTGTGGCCTGAGAAGTTGCCCGATCTGGTGGACCTATACAACCACATCCCGGTAGGTTCCACCAACTGTACCCCGGCTTACCTAATGAGGGCGAGACCTGGTAAGTTACCTGTTGACCTGGAAATGGGAGTCCTGACACCTGAGGACACTTCACCAGAAACAGACTGGGACACAGAGAGGCAGCAGCAGTACCGGAGAGTACAGGAGAGCGTGGAGCGAAGTCTCTGTCAGGCTAGGGAAAGACAAGAGAAGACTTACAACCAGTATGCTCCCGCTGTTCCCCTTGTACCCGGAGAGCAGGTCTTGAAGAGGAAAAGACGGCTCCACAAGTTGGATGACCAGTGGGAGAAGGACCCGTACACCGTACTGCCCTCAAGCCACGAGAACCCGAAGGTCTGTACCATCAGTAAAGACGGAGGGGAAACCACAGCCATTGTATCCCGGGACCACCTGAAGAAGTGTCCCGAACAACTGAGGAACCCTGAAGAGGAACAAGAAGACCATCGACCCGTGGGAGAAAGGGAAGATATGGTTAGTACCGTGCTCGGGGACTTCCCTCGGTCTTGGACTCAAGTCAATGGTGCAGTTGTGGTACCCGTACTCACCTTCCTCCAACCATCATCCCAAGAACCTACGGAGCAACGGGTAGAGCTGGAAGAACAGCCGGTCCAGGAGGCAGAAGACTCCACACAAGTAGAACAGGAGAATCAACCCTCTGCTTATAGTGAGCCTGCCGTACCCCTAGTGAGACAAAGAGCCGGTAGACAGCTGCCCAGTTTACCCTTGACATTTCCTACACCCTGTAGTTCAGGGCCAGACAGTCAGCTCCGTAGGTCCACTAGGGCCACTAGAGGCCAGTTACCCGCACGTTGGAGGATCTAAATGTTTAAGCTATTTTATAATGTTTACCTGTCTATAGTTGCTTGTGTGTAATTTTGTATTTCTAGTTGTTTTTAGGAATCCTTGGTGGATTTACCGGGAATCCTTGTATATAGTTGGAGCGTAACCCAGGATGGACTAAAGACTGTCAAGGACTCGGGGTAGAACAGACCCCTACCTGGTTACGTCTCCCTGTGTTGGTGAAATGGACACCTTGCTTTCTTCAGAGACTGCACCCGGTTGCGGACACGCCGTAACCATCTTTATGTGTTTTCTTATTGTATTATTAATGTTTTGCCTTGTTATGTTTTCTAAATGTGTTTAGTCCCGGAGTACTAAATTTTACTAGGGGGGAATGTGACACCCCAGGGGTCTGGTTGCCACAGTAACGTAATGTTATGTCTGAGAGCAGGTGGGAGGTCCTTTAGTCAGGGATCCTGTGCATGCCACACCTCCTGCCCAGTCTTGGGAGGGGAAGAACTTCCCCTATATAAACCTGGGGCTGAGGCAGGGTGAGTGAGTAGAAGAAGAGAAGAAGTAGAGACAGCATAGGAAGAAACAGCAGTTACAAGGAGTCAGGGGCTGGCAGCTGCAGAGTTCGCCCTGACTAAGGAGACTTTTTACCGGACCCGGAGTCCGAGGCTGTGGGGACTAATTCCTGCCCAGCAGCAGAATCCGTCAGGCAGGGGATTTCAGGTCCTCTGGCCCAGAAGCCCGAAGGCACGGTCACACGCGTGGGACCAGCACCGCCATCGTGGAGCGGAAGCCATTAGAAGGCCCCGAGTCACCGGCCATACGGGTGAGCACCACACGGTACACTCAGGGACGTGGGCTACTTACATCAGCTCCTAGCAAGGTAGCCAGAAGAGTACAGTCAGTTTGGGAGGCCTACAACTACGCCTGGCCAGGGGAGATCCCATCTGCTCAAGGACTGACCAGGCCCCATCCGCTAGCAAGTACTCCGGGAGGGTCTTTTGTTGTTACCAGTAAAGACCCTGAACTACACCGTACCGTCTCTGAGTGGTTCCTGCTACCCCCATCATCCACGTCGGCTGCCCTGAGGCCATACCCCTCCCGTTGGGGGTTATACTATCACGCTGCACAATCCCACCATCGGCCTCAGCGGTCTGCCCTGCAGCAGCAGCCCCCTGGCTGCACTCAACGGGTGGCGTAGTCATCAACCATTTACTACTAATGGACTGCCGTCTAGTTTGACTCCCTGGGCACGGACCGGGTCACCGCCACGAGACTACAACCCTCCACAGATCCGGCTCCGGGTAAGCTCTCGCATGCGCAGCGCAGCGCGACACAGGCCCAGGGGCGCGTCAGCTCCATATGAGGCACCACAGTATAATGATGTCATATAGTGCCCCACAGTAGAATGTGCCCCAAAAAGTGCATCCTGGTGTATATGGCCCCCATCATCCTCCTCTCGGCGTGTATGGCTCCCATCAACCTCCTCCCTGTGTGTATGGCCCCCATTATCCTCCTCCTTGCGTGTATGGCACCCAATTTCCTCCTCCCTTTGTGTATGGCCCCCATTATCCTCCTCCCTGCGTGTATGCCCCACATTATCCTCCTACCTGTGTGTATGGCCCCCATTATCCTCCTACCTGCGTGTTTGGCCTCCATCATCCTCCTACTTGCATGTATGGCCCCCATCATCATCCTCCTCCCGGTGTGTATGACCCCATCATCATCCTCCTCCCGGTGTTTATGGCCCCCCATCATCATCCTCCTCCTGACGTGTATGGTCCCCATCATCCTCCTCCTGGCTTGTATGGCCCCCATCCTCTTCCTCCTGACATGTATGGCCCCCATCATACTCCTGGTAAATATGACTTCATATATTCAATAAATTAAAAAACTCTTGTACTTACCTTCTCTGCACTCCCACGCAGCGTTGTGTCCTGTTCAGTATGTTTAGGGCACAGCAGATGGATGATCTCTCTGCTGTGTCCTCAACAGGTTGGCGATGATCTGCAGCCTGTAGTGTAATACTGACAGGCCAAGATAGCCGCCGCACATACTCACCCCGGACCTCCTCCACCACCTGCGACCACCTCCTCCTCTTGCTCCTCCTTCTCCGCTGCCTGCGACGGCTCCTGACTTTCATTGCACACACTGAAAAGTGCGTGCAATGACAGGAGAAAATTTAGCCCGCACTAACGGTGTGGGCTTCAATAAAATGGCTGCTATCCCCTCCCACAGCTGTGACCTGGATGCGTGCCCAGGATGCAGCTAGAGGCAGGAGGAGCGGCCTCTAATGTTAAACATGGACAGATGAGTCCATTGTCTTTCTGGAATTGGCAATGGAGCCAATTCCCTGGCAGGCAAGTAATTATAGACTTTAGCATGTGCACAAACTTCACAAACTGGTACAACATTTTTACTATCATTATTTATAGACGGCCACCAAAAAAGTCTAGTAATAGCTTTCCGCACAGCTGTGACCCCAGGGTGACCACTCAAGATGGAATCATGAAACTTCTGCAACAGGCGCAATCTTAGGTACACAAGTACAAATAATTTGGACCAGGAGTGGTGGAGGAGCCATGACTGGACTTTATGGACCTCAGCTTCCAACTCCAAGAATACAACAGAAACCACCATGCCTTTAGGTAGAATGAAGGATGGGGGTTCTGGAGGAGAAACTCAACTAAAACTGTGTGAGGCAAGTTTCACATGGCCAGACATTTCCTGTACCGGAAAAACCTGTACCCGTGTTCCCCTTGTGTGACACGTGTGTGGCAATCATGTGCCGCAATCAGAATCACACGTATCGACGCCTGGGAATCAGCGGTACAGTTAGTGCTGTTCCCAAGCACAAGGTGCTGAACACTGCCCTCATCATTGTCCCTTGCTCACGCTGTGATAAGCACGAGCAAGGGACAGTGTTGGGAGAAGTAGTCTGCTCCCGCAGTGTCCATGTGTAAAAATAAGAATAAAATAATAATCCATAGTCACCTGTCCGCAGATGTCCCCCACTCCAAAGTGTCTCCATCTGCCTCATTATGGTGGGTGGTTCCGTCGGGGGATTTGTCTGAATCACATTTTTTGTTGGAATTACACGGAAACCCCGACGTAAGTGCTCAGCATAGACTGGCGATCCAGTCTTATACTGGAAGCAATCAAAAATTACCCCAAAATGTTACCAATAAAACCCCCAATTTATCCCACACAAAACCAGCCCCCTCTCAGGTTCGTCATCTGTCAGTGAAACTATAGGGGGTCCCAACTTACTGGTAGAACAAAGACTCTGGAAAAGCGACAGCTCCCTACCCCTCAAATAAAATCCAGTAAATTCTGTGCTCCCAAATCCAAATACCCACCCCACTGTGCCTAAACTGCAGTAAGTAGCCACATGTTTATCATTAAACACATCATGACGCCTGCAGACCATTCCATCAAAGTTTGCGTTCCAAATGTCACTCCTTCCTTTCCAAGCCCTGCCATGCGCCCAATCAATAGTTTTCCCCTACATATGGGGTATCTCCATACTCAGGAGCAATTGCACAACAAATTTTGGGGTACATTTTCTCCTGTTACCCTTGTGAAAATAAAAAAAAAAATGGTGCTAAAAGTACATTTTTGTGGGAAAAAAAATTGATTCATATGTTATAAACTTCTGTGAAGCATCTGGCGGTTCAAGGTGCACACCACATATCTAGATAGATTCCCTAAGGGGGTCTTGTTTCCAAAATGGTATTACTTGTAAGGGGTTTCCACTATTTAGGCATATTAGGGGCTTTCGAAACGCAACATTGCGTCCACTCTCGATAGCAGACAATTTTGCGTTCAAAAGTCAAACTGTGATCCTTATCTTTCGAGCTCTGCCGTGCACCCAAACAGTGGTTTTCCCCCACATATGAAGTATCAGCATGCTCAGGATAAATTGCACAACAAATTTTGTGGTCCATTTTCTCTCGCTACCTTTGTGAAAATAAATAAGTTTGGGTATGAAATAAATATTTTGTGAAAAAAGTTAAATGTTCAAATGTGATGTGCTCAGTAAAAAATGGTTTTGTAAATTTTGTTGGAAAAATGAGAAATCGCTAGTCAAATTTTGAACCTTTATAACTTTTTTTTCAAAAATTGTGCTGATGTAAAGTAGACATGTGGGAAATGTTATTTATTAACTATTTTGTGTGACATATCTCTCTGATTTTAGGGCATGAAAATTCAAAGTTTGGAAATTGCAAAAATTGCAAAATTGTCAAATTTT
Organism: Phyllobates terribilis; assembly: GCF_046119375.1. Classification (NCBI taxonomy): domain Eukaryota; kingdom Metazoa; phylum Chordata; class Amphibia; order Anura; family Dendrobatidae; genus Phyllobates; species Phyllobates terribilis. The sequence continues at coordinate 10,387,879 of NW_027362765.1, forward strand.
CTCCAAATATCCGTTTTCCCAAGTAAACGCAAGTCATAGCAAAGAAATTTTACTACTATCATGAAGTACAATATGTCACAAAAATACAGTTTCAGAATCAGTGGGTTCGTTGAAGCGTTCCAGAGTTATTACCTCATAAAGTGGCACTGGTCAGAATTGTAAAATTTGGCTTGGTCATTAAGGACATAATTGGCTCCGTCCTCCTTAAAGGAAACGTGTCATGTCCTAGCTACTATCTACACTGCCCCCGTTGCTTTGTTAGTGATGCAATGTGGATCACTAACAAGCTTTTTTCATTAATATTGGTGGTAGAATAATGATTTTATAATCTTTTATGTACTTATATCCTACCTGCTCATTTTCAGTCATAGGAGTGTGATTCTGCTATTCAGTCAGGGGCGGGCGCCACAGTCACTGCTGGTGTCGTCCACGTATTTAAATATTGCTCCCGGCAAGCGCTGATATTATTGGGGCGCTTGCACATTTCTACATGTCCGGCCGTTGGACTCGCGCCTGCGCAGTGAGGCTGTGTGGTCCCCGCACATGTGCAGTGAAGCTGTGTTGTTCGCATCTTCACCGCGCATGCGCTGTGACCCTCTGGTCCCCGCATGTGCGCAGTGAGGCTGTGTAGTTCGCAGCTTCACTGTGCATGCGCAGGGACATAGCTCTGTGCAATGAAGCTGGTGACCAGTGACTGGACATGTAGAAATGTGTAGATAGTAGATACGACATGACAGGCTCCCTTTAAGGAGTTAACAAAATTCAAAAGAAAATTAGTTGGGAGCATGATAACAATATTTGTGCAGTGAGAGAATGGGCATAATTTTAAACTGTGAGACAGCCAACCTAAGCATGGCTTGAGGCCACTGGGCAATGTATTGATATTGTCTGCTCTAATTTTTGTGGTTCAAGCTTTCTGAAAAAGACGCATTTCTTCAATACTCTTGTATAAATGTATAGGAAAAATAACACATTACAAAAATAAAAAAAAAAATACATCTTCCCTGCCATCACCACTGGAAAAGAGAAACGTACTTGAGGAAATGAAAAAGGCCTCAGTGTTCATCTCAGGGGATGGCAGACAGCCCTGGATTCTGTGCTAAATATTGCATATACAGTGCCTACAAGTAGTATTCAACCCCCTGCAGATTTAGCTGGTTGACACATGCGGAATTAACTTGGCATTGTGACATTTGTACTGTAGATCAGCCTGGAAGTGGGAAATGCACTGCAGCAAATTTTTTTTTTTTTTTTTTTTTTTTTTTTTTTTAAACGTAGAAAGTTAATTCAGAGTGTCATTTATTATTCAACCCCTCAAACCACAAGAATTCTGTTTGGTCCCCCTAAAGTATTAAGAAGTAGTTCAGGCACCAAGAATAATGAGCTTCACATGTGTGGATTAAAGATCTCTTTTGCCAGCCTTTTCTGACTATTTAAGACCCTCCCCAAACTTGTGAACAGCACTCAGACCTGGTCAACATGGGAAAGACAAAGGAGCATTCCAAGGCCATCAGAGACAAGATCGTGGAGGGTCACAAGGCTGGCAAGGGGTACAAAACCCTTTCCAAGGAGTTGGGCCTACCTGTCTCCACTGTTGGGAGCATCATCCATAAGTGGAAGGCTTATGGAACTACTGTTAGCCTTCCACGGCCAGGACAGCCTTTGAAAGTGTCCTCCCGTGCCGAGGCCAGGCTTGTCCGAAGAGTCAAGGCTAACCCAAGGACAACAAGGAAGGAGCTCCGGGAAGATCTCATGGCAGTGGGGACATTGGTTTCAGTCAATACCATAAGTAACGTACTCCACCGCAATGGTCTCCGTTCCAGACGAGCCTGTAAGGTACCTTTACTTTCAAAGCGTCACGTCAAGGCTCGTCTACAGTTTGCTCATGATCACTTGGAGGACTCTGAGACAGACTGGTTCAAGGTTCTATGGTCTGATGAGACCAAGATCGAGATCTTTGGTGCCAACCACACACGTGACGTTTGGAGACTGGATGGCACTGCATACGACCCCAAGAATACCATCCCTACAGTCAAGCATGGTGGTGGCAGCATCATGCTGTGGGGCTGTTTCTCTGCCAAGGGGCCTGGCCATCTGGTCCGCATCCATGGGAAGATGGATAGCACGGCCTACCTGGAGATTTTGGCCAAGAACCTCCTCTCCTCCATCAAGGATCTTAAGATGGGTCATAATTTCATCTTCCAACAAGACAACGACCCAAAGCACACAGCTAAGAAAACCAAGGCCTGGTTCAATAGGGAAAAAGTCAAGGTGTTGGAGTGGCCTAGTCAGTCTCCTGACCTTAACCCAATTGAAAACTTGTGGAAGGAGCTCAAGAATAAAGTCCACATGAGACACCCAAAGAACCTAGATAACTTGGACAAGATCTGCATGGAGGAGTGGGCCAAGATAACTCCACAGACCTGTGCCGGCCTGATCAGGTCTTATAAAAGACGATTATTAGCTGTAATTGCAAACAAGGGTTATTCCACAAAATATTAAACATAGGGGTTGTATAATAATTGACCCACACTTTTATGTTTAAAATTTAATAAAATTCAACTGAGCAACATAACTTTTTGGTTTGTAAGATTTATGCTTCTGTTCATAAAACCTACTCTCGTTTGCAGTTTGAAGGCTCTAACTTATTTGCATCTTATCAAACCAGCTAAATCTGCAGGGGGTTGAATACTACTTGTAGGCACTGTATTCCATGGACACAGAATCCAAGAAAATTTACACTCTCTGTTGAGCAGGTGGTTCCACCAACTCTGTCCGTTTCCCTTGAAGAAATAGCCTTTGAAAGAAATGTTAATTTCCTCCTTGAACAAGGACTGGACATTCAAGTTATCACCACTGACCAACACGTTGCGAAATGTAAATTAATGTGGCAAAAATAACCAAATATTCATCAATTTGTTTGGCATCTGGCCAAGAAGATTCTAGCAGCATCTAAAATAAAATAAAATAAAAAAGTGTGATACTGTCACATTGGATTCAGCCAATAAAAAAATAATTTATGTATTTTTAAAGAGATTTATGAGCCTGTAAAACTCTCCGGCAGAGTCCTCACTCATTGTACTGGAAGTGAGGGAGGATAGAGACCGGCATTAGAAGACGTGGGGACTGACACCTAAGGACGCGGGCGTGCTGCGCAGATCCGGAGCACATTACAAGTGGCAGTATTGCAGGTCCGGCAGGGCCGGGGAGCGAGAAACACGTGTGCTGGACCCAAAGACTCACTCGGGCGTACGGAGGAAGGGGCTGCCTGTGGAGAGAAAACAGACACTTACCCAAGTGCCGCCACAGCTCGGGACGCAGGAGGAGAGGACGGGGAGCGCTGCTCGAAGAGGAGGTAGGAATCGGGGATTTCTCGTGCAGCGGAGTCGGGACTAAGCACTCTCCGGAGCTCCTTCTACACCAAGGGAGCATACAGAAGGGTGATGGGGAGAACCCCCCCTCCACACATTACTACATTGGGGGACCAGAACTTTTGGGGCCAAAAGTCCACCATTTTCCACTGCGACATACTGCATAGTAGCTGGAGCCTAGGCATCTAACTGTGAAATTTTCACCCTTCTTCCTCCTCCTCCCCTCCCCTCCCTCCTCATTTAATTAGACCAAAGGAAAAGAAAAAATCTCTATAGGCAATAATCTCCTACAAAGACAACTCTTTAAATTGTACTTTCCTACAAGGACAAGTAAAACTTTAATAAACAACCAAAGAAAGTGCACCAGTACCTAGCAGACATTTTTGGCAGTGAAACTAGGAATACATTTCCATTAGTGATGAGCGAGCATGCTCAGGCGAACACCGAGTATCTTCAGCGTGCTCGGTGTTATGTTTGAATCACTCCCATGCACATGATTTGCGACTGTTTGACAGCTTTAATACATGTGAGGAATGCCTAAGAAACAGACATTCCTCACATGTATTAAAGTTGTCAAACAGTCGCAAATCAGGCACACGGGAGTGATTCAAACATAATACAGAGCACTCTGAAGATACTCTGTGTTCGCCTGAGCATGCTTGCTGAAAGGGTTAACAGAACATACTGGCTCATCACTAATTGCCATCAGAGCGACTTACTATACAACACTGCCATCTTGTGGACACACTGTTTTGCTGTAACATCCTAGGCAATTCCTTCCTCATCTCACAATTCTAAACTAGTTTTAAATCTGACTTGAATGGAAGTATTAGTAATAAGCTATCCTCTAGAAGATATGAGCCAATAATTACATTTAGTGTCCAAATGGTGATTTAGCATTCAATGCGCTCACAATACAACATGGTAAAACAAATTAAGGGCGCACAAAAGACGTTTCAGAAAATGTTGCAACACTTAACCAACAGGGAGAACTCAACAAATACCTAAAAAAGAAAATTTCTACACCTCAATCATCTCATAGGAAAATAGACCGGACAATGGACCCGCCAGACGCAGATAATACTGATTCGAGTGATGACAGCTCTGAGAGTGAATCTCCAGGTCATTTCTAAAAAAAATCATTTGCCCAAGCTATGAAACCTCTCCTCCAAGAAATATCTGGCTGAAGATCAGACTTAAAACATGTGGGTAACAGAGTGGAGACACTTGAGTCATCCCACTCAGAGGTTGTAGAATTCTCTAAAACACTAAAAGAACAAGTCTCTTTCCACCACCAACAATTAAATACTACCTTATTAGCTATAGAAGATCAGGAGAACAGGAGCAGGAGGAAGAATGTAAGGTATTAAAGGGATCTCTGAAACCTATGCTCCTGAAGCTCTAGAGAAAGTCACAACAGAAATTTTCGCCTCTTTACTGGGCCCAGAAAGAGCAGATAAAATTATTATAGAAAGTGTTCAGAGAGCTCTCAGACCTAAACCAAAGACATCTGACCCCCCAAGAGACATTATATGCGGTCTACAAAGTTATGTAGATACGTCTGCTATTCTTACCAAAGCAAAAGAGTCGTCAGCTCTTTTATATGATAACGCTCCTTTTCAGATCTATCAAGACATAACCCCCTCAACTTTGGCCAAAAGGAGACTGCTCAAACCCTTACTAGACTCTCTGAGAGCTAACAAGCTACACTACAGATGGCTCTTCCCATTTGGAATAGCAATCATGAAAGAGGGGAGACAAATCACCATCTGCTCACCAGATGATCTTCAGAAAGCCTGGGCAACTTCAAATTCCTCCTGTGGATGTTCCCTCGTGGAGGCCTCTGGACTTGGACCTTGTTTATCCACAGCTCCAGAAAGTAGATGATTGGGGCATACAGAAAAAGTTTTCTTCACCAAAGTCCAAGAGGCAGACCTCAAGATGCTCGACAACATGAGACATATATGTAATTCTTCTTGCTTGCCTTCTGCCATTACTTACCTGCTCTTAAAATGGAGTTAAAAGTTGGTTGCAATGATGATCTGTCTGAGCTAGTCAGACCCCCTTTGATCTTCTTGATAATCTACTTTATTTCCTAGTAAAACTAGGTGACATCTTTTTTGGTTCTAACGTTTAACACTTTGCTAATGTCTTTTTTTCTTTAAGATCCTTAAAGAAATCACCATTTGGACTGTCTCGTCTGCATCAGGAGAGATGCTGCGTGCCCCCTCTGCTACAGATAAGATCCTATTTGTTAATAGCTCTTTCCTTGATAATTGTTTCCTTCTTAAATTTTTGTTGATCACTTGGTACAAAATATATGCAATAGAAAGACCTACACTTGTCCCACGTGGCTGACCTCTCTAAAGGCCCCGTCACACTTAGCGACGCTGCAACGATCCCAACAACGATATGACCTGTCAGGGATCGTTGCTGCGTCGCTATGTGATCGCTGGTGAGCTGTCAAACAGGCAGGCTCACCAACGATCAGGGGAGCAGCGACATCGTGGAAAGAATCTTTCCACGATGTCCTGCTCCTGGTTACCAGCCTGCTGCTGAAGCAGGAGCAGGCTGGTAACCATGGTAAACATCGGGTTACTAGGGGCACACGCGCACCTAGTAACCCGTTGTTTATCATGGTTACCACTCTGCTACAGTGAGCGGGAGGTTACCGCTCACTTTAGCAGGCTGGTAACCATGATAAACATCGGGTTACTAGGGGCACACGCGCACCTAGTAACCCGATGTTTACCATGGTTACCACTCTGCTACAGTGAGCGGGAGGTTACCGCTCACTTTAGCAGGCTCGTAACCATGATAAACAACGGGTTACTAGGTGTGCATGTGCTCCTAGTAACCCGATGTTTATCATGGTTACCAGCCTGATCGCTGCTCCCGCTGGTCACACACAGCGATGTGTGCTGACCAGCGGGAGGGCAAGGACCAAAAAATGGTCCAGGACACTTTGCAGCGATCAGCGACCTCACAGCAGGGGCCTGATCGCTGCAAAGTGTCACACATAGCGACATCGCTGGTGAGGTCGCTGTTGCGTCACCAAAACCGTGACACAGCAGCGATCTCGCTAGCGATCTCGCTATGTGAGACGGGGGCTTAACTCCGACACCATCACAATAGCCTCTTTCAATGTGAAAGGACTAAATGCTCCATCTAAACAAAGCCAAATAATGACCCTTTTGAAAAAAAAATAAAACAAAAGTTTTATTTTTCTTCTCATAAAGTGTCAGAAAGTGAAAAAAAAAATTGAAAAAATATATCTAAAAAAATTAAAAAATAATCCCCAAAAAATAAAAATATACTATACCCATAATATTTATTTATTATGAAAAAAAACCCGAAAACAATAAAAGTACACATATTTGGCATCGCCGCGTCCGGAATGACCTGACCTATAAAACGTCCCACTAGTTAACCACTTTAGTGGACACAGTAGAAAAAAAAAAAGAAAACTAAGCAAAAACCGATGCTTTATCATCATACCGCCATACACAAACTGGAATAATACGCGATCAAAAAGACAAATGTAAATAGAAATGGTACTGCTGAAAACGTCATCTTGTCCCACAAAAAACAAGCTGCCATACAGCTCCATCAGACGAAAAATAAAAAAGTTATAGCTCTCAGAATAAAGCAATGCAAAAAAATTATTTTTTCTATAAAATAGTTTTTATTGTGTAGAAGAGGCAAAACATAAAAAAAACAATATAAACGTGGTACAGTTGTAAACGTACTGACCTGAAGAATAAAGCTGCCTTATCAATTTTACCACACGAATTGTTGGTTTTTGTTTATTCTGCCTCCTAAAAATCAGAATAGAAAGCGATCAAAAAATATCACGTGCCCGAAAATGGTAACAATAAAAATGTCAACTTGTCCCGCAAAAAACAAGCCATCACATGACTCTGTCGGCCAAAATATGGAATAATTATAGCTCTCAAAATATGGCGATGCAAAAATTTGTCTTTGCAAAAAAAAAGCTTCTTTTAGTGTGTGACAGTGTGTGACGCTCGAAAGCCCTACCCTGGGAGATGGGGGACTCGGAGACGGGTCCTGTGTGGTAGATGGGGGTGCAGCCGTGGCCCGGACACACTCCGTGCCCAGGGCCGTCGCACTAAAAATGGATGGTATGGGCTTATCCGGGTTGAGTGGCTGATCTCGACTACGCCACCTGTGGCACCTGGTGAAGGCCACCAGCGCTGCTGCAGTCTGCTGAGGCATGGTGTTATCGCAGCCATAGTTGTTACTACTCCCCACAGGCGGAGCAGGGCCTCAGGGCAGAGGGACAGGATGGAGGGAGTAGTAGTCTAGGAGGTCTGGTGCTGCGTAATGCGGTGTAATGCAGAATAAAGAGTCCGGAGGCCATAGGGGTTAACTTCCAGGGTTTTTACTCACGATGGAGATGGCAGTAGGAAGGCGTCTCCCTGCTCCTCGCGGAGTTCTGCGGTCACCAGAGACTGGGGGGTCCGACAACCTCCGAGTAAGTCCAGTGTTCAATCAGGACCCCGCACCAGAGTGTTCAAAGACTTCAGACCGGGTCCTTTCCTGTCTGCTGTGTGTGTAGATAGGCCGGGTTTCCCTCTGAACTTCACTCAGAAAAAGGGTACGGATGGCAGCTCCGCTCCTTCCGATACCCGGTGGGATCCTCAGGGCCTACCGGACTTCCCTGACCAGGATGTGGAGTAGCAAGGTCAGGTGTCGGGGGCCGGTACCCCTCTTGCAGCCGGAATCCCTCTGAATAGATCAGGTTGGCGAGGACAGGTGGAGTATACCGCTCCGTCTGCATCCTCCCTGTGATCCATTTGCGGTGGAGCTGCACTCCTAAGCTCCGGGCCTTCTTGGTCATGGTCTTTGACCGGGCTGAGACATTCATTATCTGCAACCTGCCCCTCGACCCAAGGCCAGGGTACGAGGGCCGTGCCTCCATCCTCTGCAGGTCCACACAGGATCCACGCTCAGGGAGGGAGGTCACAATAAAGAACACTCAAAGAACCAAGAACCAAAATGGCTGTGTATTAAATATGAATTATTAAGTGTCACTAAAATGTGAATCCTCCACCCTCACCCACTAATTGGTTCCCCTATCTCTTGGTTCCCCTCTCTCCCAACTCCAGTAGGGGCAGCAGCAGGTGCGTAATAGCCCCCTCTGGTGGGAGAAGTGTGGTGTTGGATGTGGAGGTTGGGTCCTGACCATCACACTGTTCTTACCTCAGAGGAGGAACACTACACTCCATTAAAGAAGTGCAGCATCCCTGTGGCGGTCGAACCCTCAGGGGAGCCACATTCCCCCCTGGTGAAACACCGCACGTCCGCGGGCTGCAAAAGAGCAATACCTGGTAAAGCTTTCTTTTTATATAAACAATAAACCATCTTCCCTTTATGGGAGGCACTTCTTCTTAAACGTTTCAAACAGAATATAATAATATAAAAGTACAAAGGTATAAAAATATAAAAGTGCTAGAATTATCCAGAGACATTTATGCACAGACAGACTGGTTAAAGTGCAAGGACGAAGATTCAGTTCAGAAGCGCGAGGGACCTGTCCCAAACCCCCAACGTGAGCCCTGGGGTGGCTGCAGGGCATGAAGATCCCGAGTTGGACCTCCGGGAGAGCCACTCCAGACAGGTTTTTCTTCTGAGGTCTGAGGTAGAAATATCCGCGGTTTTACATAAAACCAATAAGGAGCACCTAAAGAGATGCAAACTATTTACAAGTAAGGAGTCTGTCTGCTGCAAGTCCGCAGGGACCAATGTCTCTAGAAACCGTGAATCTAAATTAAACCATAAACATGAACTCAACAACTTTAAACAAGTTACAGCCGCCGGGGCTGCTTAACTCTCAGGTTCCCTCCTGGGAAAAGGCTCATTCCTCCCGACGGAGGCTGACCGGTCCTCTGAGGCTGAGTGCGAGGGGGCGTCGCTCCCGGACACCTTGTAGACATCCAGGGCGTACCACCCCCGCACCCCATGGTGGCGGGTGTAAGTAACTACGTCACCCGGGAAAAGGTTCTGGCCAGGGTGTCCCTTTTTCAGCCGCGGCTCGACATCCCGCCTGCTGACAAAGATGTCGTCCTGATACTGGGGACTCCTTATGAACCCCCAACCCGCCTCATGGTGGTAGCGGACTACTTGTCCTTCCACACGGGGGCTTGGACGGGTAGCTTCCTCCTGTCGGGCCCGGGATTTTGCAGCCTTGGCCCACACCTCAAGGCGCTCACAACGGATCTCCCTCTGGCGTTGCTCCCGGCTGAGTTGGAGAATCTGCTCACGGCACCGCTCACTCCTCCTCTGCAATTCAGCCCGGGTCTCCCGGGGGAAGCCCATCAGGTCCCCCCCCTGGTTGTCCCAGGCCCACTCCTCAGCCTCCAGCTAGGTGACTGTCGGTGCGGGCAGCGGTGTCAGCAGGGGTTGCTGCGGGTCCTCTGCAAGTGTGGACCAGTCCAGGTTGGGGTCGGTGGATACCCCCGCAGCCTCAGGTACTTCCGATTCAGGAGTTGGGCGGCAGTGCGGGTCTCCGCCCATAGCTGAAGCTTGCAGCTCCGGGGCAAAGACCTGCTCCCAGGTGACCGCGCCGGGCAGGAGATACTCGGCCATGAGGTCCAGTATGGGTACGGTAGGTTCAGCAGCCGGGGCAAGGGTAGCACACTCACCCGCCTCTGGGCCACTCACAACATCTGTCACCGCTTCTCCCTGAGCTTCAGCTCCTTGGCGGCGGGTCCGGAGGCGCAGCAGCATTTCTTCCCGCCACGCAGCAGACGCCGCCTTCTGGGCCTCATCCAGTCTCCGTGCAAGACCCGGGGCTTCCTGGTGGAGAAATTCAATATCTCCCGCTGTAAGGATTGTGCCGCTTCGCTCCCTGCCGGGGGAAGGACCTGGGCCGGGTTCGGAAGGCTCAGTTTGTTGAGCTCCAGCAGCATCCATGTCCGCTCCTGAAGGTCGCCAAACTCCAACTGCAATGGCCGCACCTTGTTGTTTTTCTTTTTCCTCCTCTTTCGGGAGGTTCCAGGCGGTATGCTGACAGGCACGCCTTCTTTCAGCCCATCCATTTTGACGGGCATTACCCCGCGGACAGTTTCTGATGGAAGGGGCGGTCCGCACTTTTGGCGCCATGGGGGAGCCTGGCCCACGATAGGCGGTGTTAGGAGACCGTCTTTCCAAAGCACTATGGTGCCTGTTCTTCTAGGGTGGGCGCCATTTTAAGTGGAAAACGACAGTCCAAGGTGTAAGGCTCACAGTACCCGGTAGCAATGGGTAATTCCTTCCTTTGCTGCGGGCACGCAATCCTGCCGACTACGCCAGTTGTGTGACGCTTGAAAGCCCTACCCTGGGAGATGGGGGACTCGGAGACCGATCCGTGTGTGGTAGATGGGGTGCAGCCGTGGCCCGGACGCTCCGTGCCCAGGGCCGTCGCAATAAAAAAGGATGGTATGGGCTTATCCGGGTTGAGTGGCTGATCTCGACTACGCCACCTGTGGCACCTGGTGAAAGCTACCAGCGCTGCTGCAGTCCGCTGAGGCATGGTGTTATCGCAGCCATAGTTGTTACTACTCCCCACAGGCGGAGCAGGGCCTCAGGGCAGAGGGACAGGATGGAGGGAGTAGTAGCCTAGGAGGTCTGGTGCTGCGTAATGCGGTGTAATGCAGAATAAAGAGTCCGGGGGCCATAGGGGTTAACTTCCAGGGTTTTTACTCACGATGGAGATGGCAGTAGGAAGGCGTCTCCCTGCTCCTCGCAGAGTTCTGCGGTCACCAGAGACGGGGGGGGGGGGGGGGTCCGACAACCTCCGAGTAAGTCCAGTGTTCAATCAGGACCCCGCACCAGAGTGTTCCTAGACTTCAGACCGGGTCCTTTCCTGTCTGCTGTGTGTGTAGATAGGCCGGGTCTCCCTCTGAACTTCACTCAGACAAAGGGTACGGGTGGCAGCTCCGCTCCTTCCGATACCCGGTGGGATCCTCAGGGCCTACCGGACTTCCCTGACCAGGACGTGGAGTAGCAAGGTCAGGTGTCGGGGGCCAGTACCCCTCTTGCAGCCGGAATCCCTCTGAATAGATCAGGTTGGCGAGGACAGGTGGTGTATACCGCTCCGTCTGCATCCTCCCGGGGATCCATTTGCGGTGGAGCTACACTCCTAAGCTCCGGGCCTTCTTGGTTATGGTCTTTGACCAGGCTAAGACATTCATTATCTGCAACCTGCCCCTCGACCCAAGGCCAGGGTACGAGGGCCGTGCCTCCATCCTCTGCAGGTCCACACAGGATCCACACTCAGGGAGGGAGGTCACGATAAAGAACAGCCAAAGAACCAAGAACCAAAATGGCTGTGTATTAAATATGAATTATTAAGTGTCACTAAAATGTGAATCCTCCACCCTAACCCACTAATTGGTTCCCCTATCTCTTGGTTCCCCTCTCTCCCAACTCCAGTAGGGGCAGCAGCAGGTGCGCAATAGCGACCTCTGGTGGGAGAAGTGTGGTGTTGGATGTGGAGGTTGGGTCCTGACCATCATACTGTTCTTACCTCAGAGGAGGAACACTACACTCCATTAAAGAAGTGCAGCATCCCTGTGGCGGATGAACGCTCAGGGGCGCCACAACAGCTGTCAATCATAAAAACCCAATATGATTCTGGTATCATAGTGGTACTTGTGCTGGATGTATAAGGCATAGGATAAAAGGCGTAAAATATATATAAGTGACAACAATAATTTAAAACACATTCATAATTTTATTAAAGGAATGTTCACTTACGCAGCTGGAATAAGGCAGGGAATGGCTCCCAGTTAACTTACATGTCCGGCATGCGCGTCTTTATGTGGCTGTTGATCGGCAATCTTCACATCCTGTAGACCACTGTGTAGTGCGGTCTATCCTTGCAGCGCTCCAAAGGCTGGTGAGCGATGGCGCAGCAGGTGAGGAGAGGGGGGAACAGGGTCCCAGCCGGTGACTGGCTGTTCGCTCTGTAACTCTCCAGACGTCTGTGTGCGGCAGCGGTCAGAGGACCTGTAATGCCGCACTGCAGGATAGAAGGACCTGCGTGATGTCAGAAACACGTGGTACGTACCAATACGGGGACCTGCGAGGACCAAAAACCATAAAGACGCGCACGCCGGACATGCGAGTTAACTGGGAACCGTTTCCTGCCTTAATCCAGCTGCGCCTCCTTTACTGTACTATATTCTGGCAAGCCTGCCTCACGCAGCCAATATCGCTGGTAAAATACTTATCATTTTCATTCTGTGTTATCTACTCACCGACAGCCTAACTATTTGATCCCTAACTCCCTTTGGGGACACCGACATATCGTCTCACACAAAGAGAGAGGATCAAGCACTTCTACAAAAGGCACTGGATTCATCTAAAACCCATTCAGGTCAAGCCTTTACGCTCTCTAAGTGTTACCAGTAACACGTTTCTCTGTGCTGTGAAAACAATAGGACATAAAAACACAGGTAGAACCATCTTAGAAACTATCACCGCCTTTTTTCCCCTTCCTCTGATGGTTCTATAACTGTAGCCTTATCTCTCCTCTTAAGAGCAACTTCAAACTAAATTAGGACCTGCTGCTATGATTACCCTACTATTACCCTATGGTCATCAATACCATTCAGAATTGACCCTTCTTCCAGGTAATCACAGCATTCACTGTTGTATTCTAAAACATTTTCTTCTATAAATTTATTATCCCTCAACTATATATATCCTTTTTGTCCCCAGGCTCGCGTCATTCCTCCTTCCACCCCAGTCATCTTTAAAAATTTTAAACACATTTCTATCCATTCAACCAGGGACAATCACCCATCATCTAACTCTCATCCTCTCCTCCTCCTGCAGGATACACCTGGGATCTGGGATCATACGCACTTTACTAGTACATGCCATACTACTACTGCTACTCCGCAGTCATCTCCACCGCGGATTTATATTCAATCTTAACAAATTATGTTTAATTTTTAAAACCCCCCTCCTTACCTAATGTTGTGGACATCCCTTTAATAAAATCATGAATTTGTTTTAAATTATTGTTGTCACGTATATTTTACGCCTTTTATCCTAAGCCTTATACATCCAGCACAAGTACCACTATTTTACCTCCTATTTTTTAATTTGACAATCTGTGGTTGGCTGTATTTCTTGCTGCAGGTGTTTTAGGCTGACCTACCAGCACCACCACCCTCTTTTCATGAATCTGGTATCGCTGTAATTGCACCGACCCAAAGAACAAAGTCGTCCAATCACCTATACTGCACGAGGAATGGCGTAAAAAATAAACTCTAGGGCTAGGGTTGTGTTAGGGCTAGGGTTGTGCTAGGGATAGGATTGTGCTAGGGTTTGAGTTGTGTTGGGGTTGGGAGTTTTTCAAAAGTAAAGAAAAAGAAAAATGATGACGATATGGAGACTAGTGTTGAGCGCTATTGCTCGCTACTTGAGTGTGCAACGAGTGCTCGAGTATGCACCGAGTATCGCGGGTACTCGGGTGACATGCTTGAGTCTCTGCCCCATATGCTTCGCGGCCAAAAAAACCTCGCAGGGATTGCCTGCCATGCACAAGTGATCCCCGCATGTTTTTTTTGGGTGTCTAACAACCATGAAATATGCGGGGCGGGGACTCACATATGGGGTATCGGCGTGCTCAGGGGAAATTGCACAACAAATTTTGGGGTCCATTTTTTCCAGTTACCTGTGCAAAAATAAAAAAATTTGGGTCTAAAGTAACATTTTTATGAAAAAAGTTAAATGTTTATTTTTTTCTTCCACATTCCAGAAATTCCTGTGAAGCACCTGAAGGGTTAATAAAGTTCTTGAATGTGGTTTTGAGCACCTTGAGGGGTGCAGTTTTTAGAATGGTGTCACTTTTGGGTATTTTCTGTCATATAGACCCCTCAAAGTGACTTCAAATGTGATGTGGTCCCTAAAAAATGGTTTTGTAAATTCTGTTGTAAAAATGAGAAATCGCTGGTCAACTTTTAACCCTTATAACTTCCTAACAGAAAAAAAAATGTTGGTTCCAAAATTGTGCTGATGTAAAGTAGACATGTGGGAAGTGTTATTTATTAACTATTTTGTTTGCTATATCTCTCTGATTTAAGGGCATGCAAATTAAAATATTGAAAATTGTGAAATTTTCGCCAAATTTCAGATTTTTTTCACAAAATAAACGCAAGTGATATTGAAGAAATTTTACCACTATCATGAAGTACAATATGTCACGAAAAAACAATCTCAGAATAAGTGGGATCCGTTGAAGCGTTCCAGAGTAATTACCTCATAAAGTGTCAGTGGTCAGAATTGGAAAAATTGGCCTGGTCATTAACGTGCAAACCACCCTCCGGGGTAAAGGGGTTAAACTGGTTCATTCTCAAAAGCAAACTACAACAGAAAGCATAGAACTAATTCAACTTGGGAAAGCGCTAAGCCACTATATCTGAAGTGACCTTTCACCTCCAAGGAGTAAAAATCTAGATGATATCACGATGGCTACTTTAAAAATTAAGAGACATAAGTATATCTCTCTCGGCATCAGATAGGCCTCCAGCCTTAGCTCCTATTAGCACCATACCTTACTTCTTAGACCCCAACTATGAAGACATCTATGATTTATGGTGCCATCTACCATGTTACACAGTTTCTCAACTACTCACTGACAAAATCCCCATGGTAAACTCCTGGCCATAAGAGGCCACAAAACACCTCAGAAATTTCTTGCAATATTCTGGTCGTGGATCGACTTACTATCCAAATTCCCCTCTCTCAAAATGCTTTTAGAATTTATCATCCCCTCCGAATTTTTTTAAACCAACTTACATAATCTCCTGGGAAAGGGAACTAGGTATCTCATTAAAAGATTCAGAGATTCAAAGGATACTAGCAAATTCACAAGGTTTCACTAGATGTACTATACTCCAAGAAAATGCATATAAAATCCTAACTAGATGGTACAGAACACCGGAATTTCTACACCACCTGGGTCTGTCAAGCTCTAAGATATGCTGGAGATGCAACTCTGGACTGGGAAACATGACGCATATATTCTGGTAGTGTTCCCTGATACAAGGATTCTGGAAGGAAGTAAACAGAACACTCAGATCCCTGCTTATCATGCCCAAATTTATATATCTAAAAGAAATCCTACTCTCTTGCCCCTCCCGTAATTTTACAGCTAAAAAAACATGACCCTCTCACCTTAATGATCGGAGCTGCCAAACATTTAATACCAATACATTGGAAAAGTCCTATTCCCCCTACGCATTCAGAATGGCAAGACAAAGTCAGACTGATCTACAGGATGGAAGCAATCTCGAGTTGGGAGGTACACACACATACGCTAATTTTAAAATCTTGGTCGCCATGGTCACAAGAATTTATTCCTAAAATATAAAAACATATTTTCCCATAGTCCTATAAGTCAAAAAGAGTTCTAATAGTTGGACCTTTACATGGTGGATTAATATCCACATAATACATTGTATCTACTTGTCAGACATCTTACTTATTGAAGTTGGTTCTTGTAACATAACCTAGATAACAATATGAGCTAACTTTGTTTTAGATACCGTTATCTATCAGGAGGAAATCTAGATATGCAATATTTTGTTTTCATACGCCATATATAAAGTCAAGACTCTATAACTAGTTCTTGAAAACATTTGTACCAATTGCGTAAAAATGTGTTTATTTGTTCATTTGTTTATATTGATCTATGTTTCTAAGTGTTATCCTTATGTTTTTGGCTATAAAATTCAATAAATAAAGAATTTGTAAAAAAAAAAACTAATAATTTATGGTGGTCATAGTTAGTGTTGAGCGAATTTGTTCAGCATTTCAAATTCAGGCTCGTGTTCGGGGTTCCAGCTTGTTCGCGCCAAAAAATCGTCTCTGCCCATGAACATCGAATTTGAAACGCCGAACAAATTCGCTCAACAGTAGTCATAGTGTACCTGCAGAAGAAATGCTGACCAAGTGATCTTACAATGGAAATCAATGTTGCAACATGTGAAAAATATCCATGAGTGGTCTGGTCCTGAACCCTATATTGCATGTGAGCATTTACCACTCACTGCGGAGAAATTGGACACTATCAAATTGCTGAAGCCTACATCAACAGCCATGACCCTGCTGAAAGGGATAGTAGAAAACAAAAATCTTCTACGGAACATAAGACAAACCAACTACTTCTGTCACACAGGAGAATTGGCATTGTATTAGTGTATTTTTAAAATACCAGCCTAAGCGTTTACATCTCTTTATTGATGGCATGATTGCTCGCAGCCTTGGACCACAATAGTAATGTTAGTATGTTGAAGGTTGTGGTGGAACATGACAATGAAACAACTTATTGCACTGACAGCGTTAGACACCATCTTGAATTTTCAAAAGCACGCAAAGCTCGGTTGTAAAATGTTTATATGAGCCCACATCAAGATTTGCTACAAGACATTCGAATTATGAAACAGGAACTTCAAAGCACCTGGAGATCGAAACGCACAGAGTTACCACCAAATATTGCTTCTGTCCCGAAGCCGGATAAACGACAAATTATTGAAGAGCAGGCAACCCGCTACTAAAGTTTAACAACATGTCATGTCTAAAAATAACAGTCTAACTAATACTTGTAGTTAATGGTGTTCTTTAACACTGGGCAACAAGTCAGTAGTGACTGTATGTAAATGGAGACTTGTGATTCCCACATCACACACAGGGGGCGAGCGGCCATGTGACTGCAAGTATATGATTAAAATACTTCCAATGGTGTCGGCACTGTGTCTCCCAGTGATTGCGTTACAGTGTAACGTTATGTGAACCCTGTGGCCGGTCAGTGGCCGCTTCACTGTCTTCACCTTAGTAAAAATCGCTTACATCTGGAGGAAGAGGAAAAGCAGCATCAGCGCTCACGTCCTACAGATATAAGTGGTTGGTCAGAAGTTGGGAGAGTGAAGTGGCCACTGATTGGCCACAGAGTGACTGCTGACTTGTATTTGATGACCGCTCAACCCTTTTAATGCATGGTCTGGTTCAGCATGTTTTGTATAAAAACTTTTGTTTAAAGCAAGTTATTATTGTTTTTGTACTAAATATGTTATTTTTAATTAAAAATATTGTTAATTAATAAAAAAAAAATTACACTTAACACTACTTCTACGGTGAATATTTTTCATAACCTTGTATAATTAAAATGTCCAGTCATGTACAAAAACATATGTTGTATTTATTTTAACATAAGTTACAATAAAAACTGGAACATATAGTTTAAATAGTAGAAACATTAATTCAATTTTTAAATTATTAATCATTAAACACGAATAAAAAAAAGTTACAGAATGTACGTACACATGCTACATAACTGCTAATAAATTTGGAGCACTCAACTATCCAATACATATGAAACAGCCTCGTTCAGACGAATGTAAAATACTTGCAGTCACAGACCTAAACTATTGTCAGTCACCGACCTCGTACAATATGCTGTCTGTGAATTAAAGCTTAATCGAAGCAAAAAAATAATATTATTAAAAATGTATATGTGTGGGTAGGGGACCTGTGGATGTTGGGGACGCCACGTAACACCAGTGTCCTCCCCTTCAGGGTCAGGATATTTATCTCTTATTGTATTAACTGCACATGAAGGAATGGGCACACGATGGGGTTCTCCCAAAAAACCATATCTCATGCTGGTGAGACTTCTGTACGCCGATAGTCGCAGATACCTGGGTGTTAGAAAAATAACATATAATTTATTTACATTCTATTTAACATTGTATAGCGTATAGATGTAAAGAAGGTTGTAATTATTTTGATTACAGGGAACAAGTCTATAAACACTATTTTCCTGCAGATATAGTGGTGATCTGCAGATAATTAGCATTAGGGCTCTCACCACCTTATAAATCACAAGCGCTATCTGATGGTTTATTGGATAACACACTCACCCATGTTTTTCAATGGGGCGGTGCAGATGAACAATTTGTTTCACTGACATTTTCTCTGTTAAAAAAAAAAAATAACAGCCTGCTGTGATCTGACTCTGAAATGACATGCCACTCACACATTCAAGTCTATGGATGCAGAAAAAAAATCAATCGGATGACTTACAGAGCCACAGTTTGGCATGTGATTTTTACAAATACAGGGCATCAGTCACTAAGTAGTGGACAACTCCTTTAAGGTAACAAGTTATATATCCTATCAAAAATCAATTTATTTGGCACTTTGTTCATCATGGAAAAATATGTTGATGATCTAGCCTATTGGTCGTTTGATTAAGATCATTGGCGGTTGAACACGATGACCCACGCTGTGATTCACAACCTGAACTTGCTTATGCAAATTTGCATTAGGCAGATAAATCCGGTCAGGATGTATAGCGGCCGGGGCAGGATGTATAGCGGCCGGGGCAGAATGTATAGCGGCCGCCGGGGCAGGATGTATAGCGGCCGCCGGGGCAGAATGTATAGCGGCCGCCGGGGCAGGATGTATAGCGGCCGAGGCAGGATGTATAGCGGCCGGGGCAGGATGTATAGCGGTCGGGGCAGGATATATAATGTCCGGGGCAGGATATATAGCGGTCGGGGCGGGATGTATAGCGGCCGGGACAGGATGTATTGTTGTTAGCACCACGCCGGATTCCTGCTCTGACAGGCAGGGTCTCCAGCGTGTCACTTCACTCACCAGCGCTGCGGTTGAGGCTTCCCTCCCCTGTGCTGTGTCTGCTTCCAGCAAGGCTTCCAGTCATGTGCTTAGGGCACGCGCGCTTGCTCCCGTCCTCTTACAGGGCCAGCGCTTGCACTTGCTATTACGTCCCCAGCCAATGGCTGTGGGACATTATATATATATTGCTTCCTCCCCACTAGGGCGGTGCCTGAGCAACCTTCCTGTTTCACAGTCGAAGTTGTTAAGGTTGAATACCAGTCCTGTCTGCTGCACTCTGGTGCGAATCCTGCCTGCTGCACTCTGGTGCAAATCCTGCCTGCTGCACTCTGGTGTAAATCCTGCCTGCTGCTCCATCCAGCCTGTCTTACTGGGTCCAGCTGCTGTGCGTCCGTTGGTCTGTACTGCAGTGGCACCTGGCGTTCATTGGGAGCCAAGTCTAACCTCACCATCAGAGGCTCTAGTGAACAGTCAGGTGCTCACGCCCCTCCAGGCTCTCCGCGGTACATGGCACAGTGGTTCCACAAACCACGTACGTGACAGTTTGCCCAGGCCATGAATCCCGCTGGACCCCGGATCCCACCTGATCAGACCATGTAACAAGAGCTCTGCTGACAGAAAGGCATGCAGGAAAAGTTGTCAATGCAGTTGTAGTCCCTGACTACCAAGTTGGAGACCTTAAACATCTCTCCAGTGTCCCCTCATGTTCAAACAGCCATGTCTTCTCCGGAAACTTCTCAGACTGTTTGCTTAGCTCGAGGTCCAGGCCCCCGACTCGCAGCTCCACCACAGTTTGACGGCAATCCAAAGCTCTACCGCAGGTTCATCAATCAGTGTCGGCTACACTTTGAACTTCTTCCTCACCACTTCCTGTCGGACCGAGCAAAGGTAGCATTCCTTATGTTGCACCTTGGAGAGGAGGCCCTGGCGTGGTTGAACCCATTATGGGAGAGAGAGGATCCGATCATCTCCAATTTGCCACTATTCTTGGAGGCTTTCCGCAAAGTATTCAATGAACCCAGGCGAACCACCTCTTCAGCTTCCGCTCTTCTCCGCTTAAGTCAGTCCAATTCATCTGTGGGACAATATGCGGTACGCTTCCGCACTCTGGCGTCTGAACTCAGATGGAATAACAGAGCTTTGGTGGCGACATTCTGGGAGGGGCTTTATGGAAACATAAGACCTACCAACTACCTTCGACGACCTGATCTCCCTCCCCATCCGTATAGACCTTCGTTTCCGAGAGCGTGCTCGTGAGGTGTTTGGTGAAAGAGGATCATGGCACCTGGTTTTGTCCTTTCAAAGGCCGCTTTTTCCTTCGCCCTCCCCTTGCACTGTCATCTGGGTAGTTGTGGACCGCTTCTCCAAAATGGTGCATTTTACCCCATTGTCTGCTCTTCTGTCTGTTCCTGAACTGGCCGACAGCTTCATCAAACATATTTTCCGCCTGCACAGATTTCCTCGTCACATTGTGTCCAATCAAGGTTCGCAGTTCACTTCCAGATTCTGGCGAGCTCTCTGTAAACATCTAGATATCGTCTTGGACTTCTCCTCGGCCTATCACCCTCAGTCCAGAGGGCCGTTGGAGCGTGTCAACCAGGTCCTGGGCAACTACCTGCGACACTTCGTCAATGCCCACCACAATCATTGGGTGAAATTACTTCCCTAATTTCCCTTCTCGTACAACAATTACGTCAGTGAAGCCTCGGGAGAGTCTCCTTTCTACATTGTGTTCAGTCGGCAACCCGAGGTTCCCCTCCCTGTGACGGTTCCTTCTGATGTTCCTGCGGCAGATGTCCTCTCCAAGAATTTTGTAAAGTTATGGGAGAACACCAAAACCACTCTAGAAGCATCCTCCACCCGTATGAAGAGACATGCAGACTAAAGGCGCCTGGACCCTCCGTGCTTCCGCCCTGGCAACAAGGTATGGCTTTCGTCAAGGTACGTCCAGCTGAAGGTTCCCTCTTACAAGTTGGGTCCTCGTTTTATCGAGTCTTTCGAAGTGCTGAAGCGGATCAACAAGGTCTCCTATAAATTGAAGTTGCCTCCTTCATTACAGATTCCAAATTCTTTCCATGTATCTCTACTGAAGCTGGTCATCCTGAGCCCCTTCTTCAAGGATCCCAGTACCACGCCCGCGCCAACCACCTCGGATGATATTTTTGAGGTGGAGAACATCTTGGCCATGAAGAAGGTGAGAGGCAAGACTTTCTTCCTGGTTGACTGGAAGGGATTTGGTCCCGAAGAGAGGTCCTGGGAGCCTAAGGAGAACATTCACGCTCCAATTCTCCTCCTTGATGGCTTGAAGAGGAGGAGGCATAAAAGGGGGGGTACTGTTAGCACCACGCCGGATTCCTGCTCTGACAGGCAGGTTCTCCGGCGTGTCACTTCACTCACCCGCGCTGCGGTTGATGCTTCCCTCCCCCGTGCTGTGTCTGCTTCCAGCAAGGCTTCCATTCATGTGCGCGTGCACTTGCTATTACGTTCCCAGCCAATGGCTGTGGGACATTACATATATATTGCTTCCTGCCCACTAGGGAGATGCCTGAGCAACCTTCCTGTTTCACAGTCGAAGTTGTTAAGGTTGCATACCAGTCCTGTCTGCTGAACTCTGGTTCAAATCCTGCCTGCAGCACTCTGGTGCAAATCCTGCCCACTGCACTCTGGTGCAAATCCTGCCCGCTGCACTCTGGTGCAAACCCAGCGTGCTGCTCCATCCAGTCTGTCCTACTGGGTCCAGGTGCTGCGCGTCCGTTGGTCTGTCCTGAAGTGGCATCTGGCGTTCATCGGGAGCCAAGTCTAACCTCACCATCAGAGGCTCAAGTGAACAGTCAGGTGCTCACCTAGTCACGCCCCTCCAGGCTCTCCGCGGTCCGTGGCACAGTGGTTCCACAAACCACGTCCGTGACAATAGTGTCCGGGGCAGGATGTATAGTGGCCGAGGCAGGATGTATAGTGGCCGGCGGGCAGGGTACATAGTGGTCGGGAGGCAGGGTGTATACTGTTTGGGAGGCAGGGTGTATAGTCATAGGGAGGCAAGGTGTATAGTCATCAGGAGGCAGGGTGTATAGTCGTTGGGAGACGGGGTGTATAGTCGTCGGGAGGCAGGGTGTATAGCGGCCGAGGCAGGATGTATAGCGGCCGGACAAGGAAGAATAGCAGCCGGACAAGGATGTATAGTGGCCGTGGCAGGGTGTATAGCGGTCGGAGCAGGATGTATAGTGGCCGTGGCAGGGTGTATAGCGGTCGGAGCAGGATGTATAGTGGTCGGGACAAGTATTCAATCGAGAGCACAGTGTTTTATGTATGTGATAAACTGGCCTTTGATATTTAGAGAACATTTTAATGATTACTACTTATGAATTCTCATGTTGATTACATTGTCTTTCTGTCAGTTGACGGCCAGACTGGATAATCTGGATTTGAAAGTCTCTTGACAGAATCTGTGTTGAGCTGGGGATCGTCCGTCACACATTAGTGAGTTTCTAAAATATGTGACATAGATTGACACTCATGGCTGCAGATGCCTTCTTCTACTGTTGGCATTGCAGAGCATTATCTGTGCTCAACAATCTTCCATGTGGATCTGGTGTTTGAGTTGGACGTTCCTCACTGTGGATCATTTTGGAAACACCATGGGTTAAGTCAGTTTTCTGCATCAACACGACTCTGCAGTCTGTCTAGCAAGGCTTGCCATCCCTTAAAAAGAACAAATAACTCATATTATGGTACAGACTGGTGAGCTGCACTTCAAAAATGTTTTCTTAATTTTGGTTAACATTATAAGTTAAAAACATGAATGGATTAAAAAAATTACACACACAGTATATGTTTATACCCTTTGATAGAGGTTTTGTTTTTTAGGATAGGTCATCTATACATATTAGATTGCGGTGGGATGTAGCAGCCAAGATAAACTATTTATTCCAACTTTGTACTTTAGAAGTAAAAGTGTACAATGCAGAACAGCGTTGCCGCACAAGTACACTTCAAAAAAATATAACATGAGAAGATTTGCAGCATCCGGCACCACCACTTACTAAACTGTGATGGAGCAGCGGTGCCAGCACCATAGACTTTGCTCCAGGAGACCCCGAACTGTGATCTAATCAATTAATTTATCAATGAACAATTAGAAATCAATGTAATCCCAAGGTGTTGTGCTAACTAATATACCTACAGAGTTAGAGCCTTGAGGGGGATGAGTTGAAGTTGGTCATCATCACAATCATCCTCTGTTTCTTCCTGCAAATATAAAATACAAATTAGCATAATAATAATGCAACTAAAGAGACCTTAGAATGAACATGTAGAATTATACTTAACAAATTGTTACCTCGGAAGCTGGATCAATGTCTGACTCTGATTCATAATCAATTAGTTCAGCAGCAAAAGTTCACGAGACTATTGGTGAACACAACATGTAAAAGTAGATTATTTTAGTGTTAAAACACCAACAATAATATTAGACATTAATATTACCACTATGCATATTCCATTTACAGTATACTGTATTTAATGGGATTGTCCAGTAATTTACATTGATGGCTTAGCCTAAGGATAGGTGATAAATATAAAATCAGCAGTTATTGGCATCAGCGGCCAGACGTCAACAGCAACGTCAACTACCTGGTGGACATGGCCGGGTAATGCACATCTGCCCTAATGGAAATGAACAAGGTTAGATCTGTAGCACCACACTGTGGCTGCCGTACAGTGGGAGCAAGGTAGCTCCACTACTGAGCAGATCTCTCCGCTGTTGGTGCCAATAACAGCTGATTGGTGAGGGTGAGGATACATAAACTGTTTGTGATCTATAAGATGCACAGAGTATGTTCCATTCACTATGTAACCAGCAGTCTGTGCATCAGGGTGCATGAGAACGAGTTGCCATCCATCATCTCATGCCTAGCCACCCTGCTAATAGACTAATTTGATGGGGTTGTCCATCATTAGACTACAAGTCAGTAGTCACTCAGGGTGAATGGAGACTTGTAATTCCTCACATCACACACAGACAGGGAGCGAGCATCATGTGAGTGCAAGTATGTGATTTCAATACTTCCAATGGTGTTGGCACTGTGTGTCTACCGGCAATTGTGTCACAGTTAGTGTTGAGCATTCCGATACTGAAATATCGGGTATCGGCCGATATTCGCGGTATCGGAATTCCGATACTTAATTCCGATATTTTTACAATATCGGATACCGGAATCGGAAGTTCCCATAATGCCTGCGCTCTGCAGTGTCTCTGAAGGATGACAAGCTGTGTGGCAGCGCTCAGCTGAGATCCAGCCTGTCATCAGAATGCCATCCCAGCGTGGGAGAATTCTCCTGATCGTTTAAAAGCCGGCGCGCGGTAAAAAGCCGCCGGCTTTTAAACAATCACACAGCCCCATACTGCTTCCCCGCAGCCTCCCACCCCGATCCTCCGCTCCCCTCGCCACCTCCAATCCCAATCGTAAATTAGGACCGGGCGGGGAGCGCAGCACCAAGGAGCGAAGGACCCGGGCGGGGAAGCCGGCAGTGAAAAGACTTCACCGCCGGCTTTCCCGTTCTGTGCTGCGCTTTCCCGCCGGTTATTTCAAATGAACAGCTGAGGTATCAGGTGATGCTGATCAGCTGTTCATTTGAAGTCGCCGCGGTGCCCTCGGAGGGTTCATGTGAGTTCATGCTTGACTGCATAGCATGAACTCACATGAACTTTCCCACGGCCGCACAGGTCAGCCTCACCTCCCAGACGATCAGCCCGGTCATGATTAGTGTGTGTGCGGGTGTCTGTGCGTGTGTGTGCGGGGTGTGTGTGCGATGTCTGCGTGTGTGTGCGGGGTGTCTGTGCGATGTTTGTGCGGGTGTGCGCGGTGTCTGTGCGTGCAGGCAGACATAGGCCGATGTGACACTACTACTCCCATCGGCCTATGTCTGTCCCCCGTCCACTCCTGCCAGCAGGATCAGCTCGATGGGAGCAGTAGTTCCCATCAGCCTGATCCTGCTATTTAAATTGCCCTACTGTGCCCCAATAAATTTTAAATACATGTCATTGGTGGCCAGTGGTTACCTACAATAAATTAGTTCATACATTACCTGTCCCCGCCGATCGCCACCTAAAATAAAGTAAAAAATAAAAAACTACACCTATACTCACCTAGACACCTCTCCATTACTAACCTGGGCTTGATGTCAGCTGGCATTATAAGCTGACATCAACCCCAGCCCTATTACCCCACTGCCACCACTACAGGGCAGTGGGAAGAGCGAGGCTAAGTGCCAGAATTGGCGTATCCTATGGATGCGCCATTTCTGGGGCGGCTGACGGCTGGTGTTTCTAGCCTGGGAGGGGGCCATTATTCATGGCACCCTTCCTGGGCTATTATTATCAGCCCCCAGCTGTCTGCCTAGCCTTTGCTAGCTATTAAAATAGGGGGGACCCCACGTCATTTTTTTTGGGGGGGTCCCCCATTTTAATAGCTAGTAAAGGCTAGGTATTCAGCTGGGGGCTGATATTAGTAGCCTGGGAAGCTCCGTGGGTTTTACCCCCTTCCCAGGCTTCAAACATCTGCCCCAGCCGTCTGCTTAACCTCCGCTAGAGATTAAAATTATGGGGGATCCCACGCCATTGTTTTTTTAAATAAATCCTTTATTTTAACACTAAATGACATTTGAGGAGTTAATAAAGATGCAGTCCCTAAATTATTATTTATTTTTTAATTAATTTTTCCCAAAACTTTTGACGTGGGCTTCGCCATATTTTTGTATGCCAGCCAGGTACAGCATCCAGCTTCTATGAACGCGCCATTTTCCGGGGCGGCTGCGGACTGCAATTTTCAGCGGGGGGGGGGGGGGGCAGAAAGCTTGGGCCTCCCTGCGCTGCAGATTCCATCCCCCAGCTGCCTAGTTGTACCTGGCTGGACACAAAAATAGGGAGAAGCTCCACGTTTTGTTTTTTTTTAATTATTTCATGAAATTCATGGAATAATTAAGAAAAAAAGGGCTTCCCTATATTGTTGTGTCCAACCAGGTACAAATAGGCAGCTGGTGGTTGGGGGCAGCCCGTTCCTGCCTGCTGTACCTGGCTGGACACAAATATAGTGCAAAGCCCCACGTCAATTTTTTTTAAATTATTTCAGGAAATTCATGAAATAATTAAAAAAAATTTATGTGGGGCTTCTCCCTATATTTGTGTCCAGTCAGGTACAGCAGGCAGGAACGGGCTGCCCCCAACCACCAGCTGCCTATTTGTACCTAGCCGGACACAACAATATAGGGAAGCCCTTTTTTTCTTAATTATTCCATGAAGTTCATGAAATAATTTAAAAAAAAAATACGTGGGGCTTCGCCCTATTTTTGTGTCCAGCCAGGTACAACTAGGCAGCTGGGGGCTGGAATCCGCAGCGCAGGGAGACCCAAGCTTTCTGGGCCACCCCCGCTGCAAATTGCAGTCCGCAGCCGCCCCAGAAAATGGCGCGTTCATAGAAGCGCCATCTTCTGGCGCTGTACCCAACTCATCCAGGGCCCTGGTGCGGTGGCTCACTGGGTAATAAAGGGGTTAGGGCCAGCTTGGCATTATCAGCTTGCCCTAAGCCCGAAATTCATGGGGTCACGCCAATATTAGACATGACCACCATGAATTTCTAGTAAAGTATTTAAAAAAACACAACACCCAGAATAAAGTCCTTTAATTGAAATAAACACACAATTCTTTATTGTTCTAAATTAAACCATACTTACCGTCACGCCCATTCCAGCTGAAGCCAACGATCTCCTGCAATAAAAGTAAAATAATAAAGCAACCTCATCCTTACCTTCCCATGGATCCCACGACAGCTTCAGCTCTGCTACATCGAGATGACAGGCTGGACCGCAGCAGAACGCTGCCATCCAGCCTGTCATCCCGCAGACACTGAGAAGCGCAGGCATGCTTGCGCTCCTCAGTGTCTCTCTGTGACGGCATAAAGATGAGCCGAGGTCATGTCCAATGAACTCAGCTCACCTCATGCACGTCACTGACAGCGTGGGAAAATTCTCCTGCATTCAGCGCTTCAGCGTGAGAATTTTCCCACGCTGTCAGTGACGTGCATGAGGTGAGCTGAGTTCATTGGACATGACCTCACCTCATGTATGTCACTGACAGCGTGGGAGAATTCTCACGCTGAAGCGCTGAGTGCAGGAGAATTTTCCCACGCTGTCAGTGACGTGCATGAGGTGAGCTGAGTTCTTTGGACATGACCTCGGCTCATCTTTATGCCATCACAGCCAGACACTGAGGAGCGCAAGCAAGCCTGCGCTTCTCAGTGTCTGCGGGATGACAGGCTGGATGGCAGCGTTCTGCTGCGGTCCAGCCTGTCATCTCGATGTAGCAGAGCTGAAGCTGTCATGGGAACCATGGAAAGGTAAGGATGAGGTTGCTTTATTATTTTTCTTTTATTGCAGGGGATCGTTGGCTTCAGCTGGAATGGGCGTGATGGTAAGTATGGTTTAATTTAGAACAATAAAGGATTGTGTCTTTATTTCAATTAAAGGACTTTATTCTGGGTGTTTGTGTTTTCTTTTAACTTTGACTATGGGGTTAGTAATGGGGGTGTCTTATAGACGCCTCTCCATTACTAACCTGGGCTTGATGTCAGCTGGCATTATAAGCTGACATCAACCCCAACCCTATTACCCCCTGCCACCGCACCAGGGCAGTGGGAAGAGCGAGGCTAAGTGCCAGAATTGGCGTATCCTATGGATGCGCCATTTCTGGGGCGGCTGACGGCTGGTGTTTCTAGCCTGGGAGGGGGCCAATATTCATGGCACCCTTCCTGGGCTATTAAAATCAGCCCCCAGCTGTCTGCCTAGCCTTTGCTAGCTATTAAATTAGGGGGGACCCCACGTTATTTTTTTTGGGGGGTTCCCCCATTTTAATAGCTAGTAAAGGCTAGGTATTCAGCTGGGGGCTGATATTAGTAGCCTGGGAAGCTCCGTGGGTATTACCCCCTTCCCAGGCTTCAAACATTTGCCCCAGCTGTCTGCTTAACCTCCGCTAGAGCCTAAAATTAAGGGGAACCCCACGCCAATTTTTTTTTAAATAAATCCTTTATTTTAACACTAAATGACCAGTACAGTAATCAACACTGTCACTGTACTTCATATATATGTGACTGACATGTTTCTATCTATCTAATCTATGTGTGATTCTCTATTCTTTCTATTCTAAATTGTCGGGTACAGATGCTGAATTGCCGGCCGGCTTTCTTAAAGAGACGGTGCACGAAAACACTATTATTTTTTTATATAAATCCTTTACACTAAATGACAAGTACAGTAAGCAACACTGTCACTGTACTTCATAGATATGTGACTGACATGTTTCTATCTATCTAATCTATGTGTGAAGCTCTATTCTGTCTGTTATAAATTGTCGGGTACAGATGCTGAATTGCCGGCCGGCTTTTTTAAAGAGACAGTGCATGAAAACACTATTATATTTTTAAATAAATCCTTTACACTAAATGACAAGTACAGTAAGCAACACTGTCACTGTACTTCATAGATATGTGACTGACATGTTTCTATCTATCTAATCTATGTGTGAAGCTCTATTCTTTCTGTTGTAAATTGTCGGGTACCGGTGTATGCCGCTGATGAATTGCCGGCTTTTCATGTCATTCTACATTATTCTTAGTTGTTTTACTTCATGTAGAATTAACCTACAAGGAAAGAAAGGGTTTATTTTCATTCCGATATTTGTGTCCCATTGACTTGCATTGGTTTCCGGTATCGGAATCGGCGATATCCGATACTTTTTGGGTATCGGTCCGATCCAATCCGATACGATATTTCCTGATATCGGAAGGTATCGCTCAACACTAGTCACAGTGTGACATTATGTGAACCTTGTGGCCGGTCAGAGGCCGCTTCACTGTCTTCACCTTAGTAAAAATCGCTTTAATCTGGAGGAAGAGAAAAAGCAGCATCGGCGCTCACGTTCTACAGATAGAAGAGGTTGGTCAGAAGGTGGGAACAGTGAAGCGACCACTGATTGACCACACGGTTTGAGTGAGGTCACACTGTGACGCAATCGCTGGGAGAGACACAGTGCCGACACCATTGGAACGTGCAGGCACTGGAATTGAGTAAACATACAGACTAAGAAGGGGCTGTTAGAATAGTGGACAAACCCTTCAAAGTTCATATATAGTTTTATATATATTGTCATAGAAAATATTAAGAAAATTTCTCTCTCCTCCCTCCACTATACTATTTGTCAAAAGAGCTATAACCAGTTGCTCATATGCAAATAACAGAAGCCACCAAGTGTCCAAGCTAATTAACACATCAAATGGAAAGACAGAGTTGATGAATAGACACCTTGGTGAGGAGGATACAGCTCCTTTGAGCTTCAAAGGAATTCATTCACACTTCACACAATAGCAGGGTCACCCTCATTTGGAAAGTCTTTTTGCTCAACAGAAATCTGCAATCTCGCGGGCACCGACATGAAATATAGAATATGGAATACCCCCCCAAGGTTCAGTTCTAGGACCCCTGCTCTTCTCCATCTACACCTTAGGCCTGGGACAGCTCATAGAGTCTCATGGCTTTCATTATCACCTCTATGCTGATGACACACAGAACTATCTCTCTGGACCCGATATCACCTCCTTACTAACCAAAATCCCACAATGTCTGTCTGCTATTTCATCCTTCTTCTCTGCTAGATTTCTAAAACTTAAAATGGACAAAACAGAATTCATCATCTTTCCACCATCTCATTCACCCCCCCCCCAACTGACCTATCTATCAATGTCAATGGCTGTCCACTCTCCCCAGTCAATCAAGCTCACTGCCTTGGGGTAACCCTGGACTCTGAACTCTCCTTAAAACTACATATCCAAGCCCTTTCCACTTCCTGCCGACTCCAACTCAAAAATATCTCCTGGATCTGCACATTCCTCAACCATGAATCTGCAAAAACACTAGTGCACGCCCTCATCATCTCCCGCCTTGACTACTGCAACCTCCTGCTCTGTGGCTTCCCTTCCAACACTCTCACACCCCTCCAATCCATCCTAAACTCGGCTGCCCGACTAATCATCCTGCCCCCCCCCCGCTATTCCCCGGCCTCTCCTCTCTGTCAGTCTCTTCACTGGCTCCCCATTGCCCAGAGACTCCAGTTCAAAACCCTAACCATGACATACAAAGCCATTCACAACCTGTCTCATCCATATATCTCTGACCTAGTCTCCCGCTACATACCCGCATGCAACCTCCGATCCTCACAAGATCTCCTTCTCTACTCCCCTCTAATCTCCTCCTCCCACAAACGCATACAAGATTTCTCCCGTGCTTCCCCCCTACTTTGGTACTCTCTCTACCCCAACACATCAGACTCTCGTCGACAGTGGAAACCTTCAAAAAGAGCCTAAAGACCCACCTCTTCAGACAAGCCTACAACCTGCAGTAATCACCACTCCACCAATACCGCTGCACGACCAGCTCTACCCTCACCTACTGTATCCTCACCCATCCCTTGTAGACTGTGAGCCCTCACGGGCAGAGTCCTCGCTCCTCCTGTACCAGTTGCCGTCACATCGTGTTCAAGATTATTGTAATTGTTCTTGTATGTATACCCCTTTTTCACATGTCAAGTGCCATGGAATAAATGGCGCTTTAATAATAAATAATAATAAATATAATAATAATAATAATATCGGGTTTCTATAATACCAATTGCAATGGGACACATTTTTAGTGGTGGGGTTAGCTAAGGAACAATACACATATGTTTCAGTATCTGCTCGCCCCGCTGGTGAGCTATAAGGCAAAAGTACAAAAATAACAGTCACAGATATGACATGTGTAGTCTCTAAAGAAAGATAAATTCGTAATAAAAAATATGGCATCACTTGCTAACTTCTGCGATCAACTATCAAGGAGTTATCGCAGAAATTAGATATTTTAATAAAACCATGAAGGCTAGAGCCAAGCTCACATGAGGTCATCACAGAGGAGTGTGTGGGCAAGTCCCCCCTTCGGCATAAAAGATCCAGCAAAAGATGGATCAATACTCATGCAGGAAGTTACATAATTTCATGTAGCACGGGTCCCGTTACATAATGGCCAGAATTGGGGTGCTTCCCTCCAGCTAAACTGAATTGTCTCTGCAATCCGTATAGTAAGTTTCTTATATTAATCCCATTTATTTTTGTGTAACTGCATATTATGTACTGTATTGTCTCTCTTTGTAAAACCTTTTGTATATTTTTCATAAACACTGCCTCCCTTTTGGATTAAATATAAGATTGAATAGTCCTATTTCTTTTGCTCTGTAATCGTTCCTCCCCCGAAGCCATACACTACCAGAAAGCAGGCGTCCGATCAGGCCTGCATTTCAAACTTGATAGGTGGTAGCAGCGAATAATATTAATTGGGTTATCGTGAAGCTGGCAGTGATCGTATGGGGCATATACACATATTCCATGAGTTGGAATTCGGAGGTGTATATGCCATACGCTCACTGCGCGCTTGCCAATACCTCTGTAGTGAGTAATTGGGATCACGTGTGCGCGAATCCCTGACAATCCTGGCAAAGTGACGGCAGCAGTGGGATATTGTATGATCCCCCGGTGTCGTCCCTGACATATATATAGACATATCTGACTCTGCATCAAAATATTCAAGTGTATAATATATGTATATGAATAACTATTTTTTTACTTACATACATACACATAAATATATATATATATATGTGTGTGTACAGTACAGACCAAAAGTTTGGACACACCTTCTCATTTAAAGATTTTTCTGTATTTTCATGACTATGAAAATTGTACATTCACACTGAAGGCATCAAAACTATGAATTAACACATGTGGAATTATATACTTAACAAAAAAGTGTGAAACAACTGAAAATATGTCTCATATTCTAGGTTCTTCAAAGTAGCCACCTTTTGCTTTGATGACTGCTTTGCACACTCTTCGCATTCTCTTGATGAGCTTCAAGAGGTACTCACTAGAAATGGTTTTCACTTCACAGGTGTGCCCTGTCAGGTTTAATAAGTGGGATTTCTTGCCTTATAAATGGGGTTCGGACCATCAGTTGTGTTGTGCAGAAGTCTGGTGGATACACAGCTGATAGTCCTACTGAATAGACTGTTAGAATTTGTATTATGGCAAGAAAAAAGCAGCTAAGTAAAGAAAAATGAGTGGACATTATTACTTTAAGAAATGAAGGTCAGTCAGTGCGAAAAATTGGGAAAACTTTGAAAGTGTCCCCAAGTGCAGTTGCAAAAACCATCAAGCGCTACAAAGAAACTTGCTGACATGAGGACCGCCCCAGGAAAGGAAGACCAAGAGTCACCTCTGCTTCTGAGGATAAGTTTATCCCAGTCACCAGCCTCAGAAATCGCAGGTTAACAGCAGCTCAGATTAGAGACCAGGTCAATGCCACACAGAGTTCTAGCAGCAGACACATCTCTTCAACAACTGTTAAGAGGAGACTTTGTGCAGCAGGCCTTCATGGTAAAATAGCTGCTAGGAAACCACTGCTAAGGACAGGCAACAAGCAGAAGAGAATTGTTTGGGCTAAAGAATACAAGGAATGGACATTAGACCAGTGGAAATCTGTGCTCTGGTCTAATGAGTCCAAATTTGAGATCTTTGGTTCCAACCACCGTGTCTTTGTGCGACGCAGAAAAGGTGAATGGATGGACTCTACATACCTGGTTCCCACCGTGAAGCATGGAGGAGGAGGTGTGATGGTGTGGGGGTGCTTTGCTGGTGACACTGTTGGGGATTTATTCAAAATTGAAGGCATACTGAACAAGCATGGCTATCACAGCATCTTGCAGCTGCATGTTATTCCATCCGGTTTGTGTTTAGTTGGACCATCATTTATTTTTCAACAGGACAATGACCCCAAACACACCTCCAGGCTGTGTACGGGCTATTTGACCAAGACAGAGAGTGATGGGGTGCTACGCTGATGACCTGGCCTCCACAGTTACCAGACCTGAACCTGTTATGTTCTGCTACCAAAGCTAAGGAAAGAGAGGAGATCTGTCCCTACTATAAGACTCAGCTGAATCCCTACGATGTAACAGGGAACCTGATCCTGCGATCAGACCTGCTAAAGTCCTAATCTAGTCTGTACGAAGACCTATAGATGTGGGGAGGGAATCCCTACAAGTACTAAGGACTGGGAGGAATATGGGACACCTCCTAACAGAAATAGTAGCAGACAGACGAACAAACAAAATAGATAGAACATAGAGGTCCGTAGACCAAGCAAACTAACAGAGTTAGATACAGAGCACAGGCTAGCTAGAAAGTAGATATACAATGAAGTCCAGCAAAGCCAGAAGGGCGGAGCAGGATTAAATAGGCCAACAAGGTCATGTGACCAGCAAAGGAAAAAAAAAACCTAACAGCAAGGTTCTAACAGTACCCCCCCTTCTAAGAGGATCCTCCGGATCCCCTAGGACCAGGCTTATCAGGAAATATCCTGTGAAACGCTCTGATAAGTCTGGACGCGGAAACATCATCTGACCTCACCCAAGAGTTATCCTCGGGTCCGAAACCTTTCCAGGCCACAAGATACTGCAAACTACCTCTATACCGTCTAGAGTCAAGGATGCGAGAAATTTCATATTCCCCGTCCTCCACCACCGGAGGAACAGAGGCAGAGGCGTCACCATCCGACACAACAGCTTTTTTTAACAGAGAGACATGAAATACCGGATTAATTCTCCAGGAGGTAGGAACCTCCAACCTAACAGCAGATTGGTTGACAACCTGAAGCACCTTAAAGGGCCCTACAAACTTGGGACCCAATTTCTTAGAAGGAATCCTCAACCGCAGATTCCTAGAGGACAACCAAACCATGTCACCAACAGCGAACAAAACCTCCTGTCGTTTCCTATCAAAGTAGTCTTTAGATTTTCTGTTGGCCTCCTGAAGATTACCACGCACATCCGTCCAAACTCTTTCCAAATCACCGGAAAAATTCTCCTCCTCAGGCACGGCAGATCCCAACTTGGAGAACGACCCAAACGACGGATGTCTCCCAGAACAACAAAAAAAAGGCGAACAACCAGCAGAAGAAGATGTATGATTGTTCAGAGCAAATTCGGCAAGTGGCAGAAACTCAGACCACCCCTCTTGATTGTCTGCCACAAAACAACGCAAGAACTGCTCAACATCCTGGTTTTTCCTTTCTGTCTGGCCATTAGATTCAGGATGATATCCGGACGAAAACGACAAATGAATTCCCAACCTGTCACAAAAGGCACGCCAAAAACGAGCCACGAACTGAGGACCCCTATCAGAAACAATGTCAGTAGGAACGCCATGAAGTCTGACAATTTCCTTGACAAAGGCCTTAGCGAGAGTTTTAGCGTAGGGCAGTTTGACGAAGGGAACCAAGTGACACATCTTGCTAAAACGGTCCACGATCACCCAGATGACAGTAAAACCCTCAGAGGGGGGAAGGTCAGTTATAAAGTCCATAGCCAAATGTGTCCAAGGAGCACTGGGGACCTCCAAAGGACAAAGCAACCCCGCAGCAGGAGTATGTGAGGACTTAGATCTAGCACATATAGTACATTGGCGCACCCACTTAATGACTTCCTTCTGCCATCCAGGCCACCAAAAACTGCGACCCACCAGTCTCTTGGTCTCAGAGATTCCGGGATGACCTGCCAACCGAGATTCGTGACACTCAACAAACAAATCTCTCCTAAAGGTCTCAGGCACAAACAACCTCCCATGAGGAGTGTTAGATGGGGCATTCTCCTGAGCTTTAAGAATCTCATCTTCCAAAACGGAGTCTAAAGCAGCTATCACAACACCTTCTTGTAAAATGTTTTCCTCTTTCTCAGCACCGACTATGGGAGAAAAACTGCGAGACAAGGCATCCGCCTTAACATTCTTAGTACCAGGGATGTAAGTAACGGAGAAATTAAACCGCGAGAAAAACAGTGCCCACCTAGCCTGACGGGCATTCAGGCGCTTGGCAGCATCAAGATATATCAGATTTTTATGATCCGTAAGAACCTGAACGGGAAATTCCGCACCTTCCAAGAAGTGGCGCCAGTGTTCAAATGCGAGTTTAATAGCCAATAATTCCCGATTACCAATATCGTAATTCAGTTCAGTCTCCGAAAATTTTTTTGAAAAAAAGGCACAGGGATGTAATCCATCCCCGTTATCCTGAGACAATACTGCGCCAACCCCCACAGAGGAAGCATCAACCTCAACCAAAAACGGCCTAGTAACATCAGGCTGCATAAGGATGGGAGCAGAGGTGAACCTCTCCTTGAGATACACAAAAGCTTCAATGGCCTCAGAAGACCACTGAACCGCATCAGCACCTTTCCTGGTGAGATCAGTCAGAGGTTTGACAATACTAGAAAATTTTTTTATGAATTTTCTGTAGTAATTGGCGAAACCCAAAAACCTCTGTATCGATTTCAAACCAATAGGCCTAGGCCATTCCTGCACAGCCTGAACCTTAACCGGATCCATCTCAAAACTTTTGCTGGAGATAATGTAGCCCAAAAAACTAATTCTCTGTACAGCGAACTCACATTTCTCCAGCTTAGCAAAAAGCGAATTGTCCATTAATAACTGTAATACCTCACGCACGCTCCGCCAATGAGACTCCAGATCTGGCGAATAAATCAAAATGTCATCCAAATACACAACCACATTTTTACCGATCAAAGGTCTAAGGATGTCATTAATCAGATTCTGAAAAAATGCAGGAGCATTAGTAAGACCAAAAGGCATAACCAGATTCTCAAAATGACCCACAGGAGTGTTAAAAGCAGTCTTCCATTCATCACCCTCCTTCATGCGCAACAGATTGTATGCCCCGTTAAGGTCAATTTTAGAGAACCACTTGGCCCCCAATAACTGGTTAAACAGATCAGGAATCAATGGCAGTGGGTAAGGATTGCGTACCGTAATTTTGTTAATCTCACGAAAATCCAGACAAGGACGTAAACCGCCGTCCTTTTTTTTTACAAAAAAAAATCCAACCGCCACAGGAGACTTAGAGGGCCTAATGTGACCGGCGGCCAAACTTGTCTGTATGTATTCCTCCAAAGCCTTCCTCTCAGGAATAGTAAGGTTAAATAAACGACTTTTAGGAAGAGTCGCTCCAGGGACAAATTCAATAGAACAATCATAGTCTCTATGGGGAGGCAAAACCTGCGATTCCTTCTCAGAAAAAACTCTCCAAAAATCCTGAATAGGAACAGGCAATTCTCCCCTATCCAAAGCTGCAATACGCCCGTTACAACACTTGTCATAACATTTATGGCTCCAGGATTTAATTTCACTGGTAGACCAATCCAGTACAGGATTGTGAAATTTTAACCAGGGCAAACCCAATATTACTGGAGAAGGCAAGTTATTCAACACTACCAAATCCAATTTCTCATGGTGAACACCATTAATAGTGAGAGGAAATTCACTGACCTTGAGAGTAATATTCTTCAAAGGGGAACCATCCACAGAAACCACAGCAATGGGGGATGATAAAGGTTCAGGTTTTAAATTGAGTTTTTCCACGAATCCCCCATCAATTACATTCAGTGTAGACCCGCAATCAACAAACACCCGAAATTCCATTAATTTTTCCTGAGCAATCGTGGAAGCAGCTAAAAATATACCCTTGGAATTTAAACAGGCAATACGGGCGTGACTGACCATTTTTTTTTCTTTCTTCATACGAAGCTCACAGCCTTTAATCAAATGACCAGATTTTCCGCAATAGAAACACAAGCCTTCCGAAAAACGACGGTCTTTTTCTTGAGAGCGAGGTGCCACCGATTCAATCTCCATCGGTTCACCACTGTTAGTACACACATTATCATAACCAGAAACTGACATAGCAGAGGATTTGCTCTCATTAACCCTAGCACGCAGTCTTCTATCCACCCGTATAGCTAATTGCATAGCCTGTTGCAAATCCTCAGGTGTAGGATAAGCAATTAGCAGGTCTTTAACCCTTTCACTGAGCCCAGCAAGAAATAGACTTTTCAGAGCAGAATCGTTCCACCCTGTTTGAGTGGACCAACGACGAAAATGAGTACAATATTTTTCGACATTACCTGATCCTTGTTTTAAACGTCTCAACTCAGTCTCAGCTGATGCCACACGGTCAGGATCATCATATAATAGTCCTAAAGCAGAAAAAAAACTATCCACTGATCTGAAGCATGTATCACTAGGTTGCAAAGAAAAGGCCCACTCCTGAGGCTCTTTGCGCAAAAGTGACATTATGAACCCTACGCGCTGGGATTCATCCCCAGAGGACTTGGGTCTCAAACGAAAATACAATAAGCAAGCATTTTTAAATGAAAAAAATTCTCGATGTTCACCAAAAAATAAATCCGGCAAACATACCTTAGGCTCCAAGAAATATGCTCCAGGACAGTTACTCACGTGCTGACGGAGCTCGGCCACTTCCAGAGAGAGTCCCTGCAGGTGTTTAGCCAAATCCTGAACCGACACCATGATGGAACAAAAAAAAAAAAAAAAAAAATCTTTCCTTAGAGAATTTGCAGGCTGGACTTACTGTTATGTTCTGCTACCAAAGCTAAGGAAAGAGAGGAGATCTGTCCCTACTATAAGACTCAGCTGAATCCCTACGATGTAACAGGGAACCTGATCCTGCGATCAGACCTGCTAAAGTCCTAATCTAGTCTGTACGAAGACCTATAGATGTGGGGAGGGAATCCCTACAAGTACTAAGGACTGGGAGGAATATGGGACACCTCCTAACAGAAATAGTAGCAGACAGACGAACAAACAAAATAGATAGAACATAGAGGTCCGTAGACCAAGCAAACTAACAGAGTTAGATACAGAGCACAGGCTAGCTAGAAAGTAGATATACAATGAAGTCCAGCAAAGCCAGAAGGGCGGAGCAGGATTAAATAGGCCAACAAGGTCATGTGACCAGCAAAGGAAAAAAAAACCTAACAGCAAGGTTCTAACAGAACCCAATCGAGATGGATATGGGGTTAGCTGGACCGCAGAGTGAAGGCAAAAAGGCCAACAAGTGCTAAGCATCTCTGGGAACTTCTTCAAGATTGTTGGAAGACCATTTCCGGTGACTACCTCTTGAAGCTCATCAAGAGAATGCCAAGAGTGTGCAAAGCAGTCATCAAAGCAAAAGGAGGCTACTTTGAAGAACCTAGAATATAAGACATATTTTCAGTTGTTTCACACGTTTTTGTTAAGTATATAATTCCACATGTGTTAATTCATAGTTTTGATGCCTTCAATGTGAATATACAATTTTCATAGTCATGAAAATACAGAAAAATCTTTAAATGAGGTGTGTCCAAACTTTTGGTCTGTACTGTATATCAGGGTTGACATAACACTGGTGCAATCTGTGCAGCCAAGAGGCAAGGGGGGTCATTTCTACCTCCAGAGAAGGTGCAATTGTGCATTATAATGAGCTGTAAGGGTATGTGCACACCATCCGTACTGTCAGTGCTTTGAACGCAGTATACTTTATGTTGCGTCCAAAGCGCTGCACGCAGGTGAATCTGCATGTGTTCATTGAACCATGCGGATTCACTGCATCCAATACATTGTAGTGATAGAATTTCTCTTTCGGAGACTAGCGGCTCCGCAAGAGAAATTGTAATGCAGCGGTCTGGA
The DNA here is from genome assembly GCF_046119375.1 of Phyllobates terribilis. NCBI lineage: Eukaryota > Metazoa > Chordata > Amphibia > Anura > Dendrobatidae > Phyllobates > Phyllobates terribilis. The sequence goes on from NW_027362765.1 coordinate 10,426,571, forward strand.
AAGACACGCCGCATGTCCGTGTCTGCGGGTGAGCTGCAGGTGCACGGGGTCGCATAGTGGGCATAAGATTTCTTGAAATCCCATCCACTATGCTGTAACATCTGGCCGCTGCGGATTGCACACAGCGAATACTGATAGGGTGCACATACCCTTGTACTGCAAAGGGCCCATATACCGTTTCTGAAACAGGGGTCTCTCCTGTATATGAGCCCTTATAGTGTAAAATACACACACATATAATATGCACACAAGTATATGTAGATGGACATATATACCCACACATGTAGTGTGCATTTACTTATATGAGACATATGTACAGTGAGATCTCTATATATCATATATCTATACTAATCTATATATACACTATGAAATATATCATAAAGAGCAAAAGATAAAAGCTTTATTACCATGGCTGTGCCGTCCTTGGTGCTGGAGCTTGTGACACTGATGTGATGTCTCCTCAGCCATAGTTGCTTGTGTCACAATAAGATGCTACAGATTGAAGATAGAGGAGGGTGGGTGTGCTAGGTGATGGCTTACAGGCCAGTGCAATGCATGATGGAACTTGTAGTATTAGAACACAGGAAGTCAGGAGACAGGAAGTTATCAATTAACCCCATTAGAGCTGGAGCCAGCACTTCTTTAAATCAGACATTGAAGGAATCTCCAGTTCTTGAGGAGGCACATCTTCTGGTATCCCTCCCAATTTTACATTGTTTCCTCGAAATCCACTAGTTTAGTTTGTATTGCTTACAATTCGTCTGAGAGTTCATTATGTGCTATCAACTTGTTGTGTGATTTCGCAAAGGCTCCCATTTTATTTTCCATGTGAGATACTCTTATCTAGTTCCTTAGTTACAGTTTGTATAGTCAATAGTGATGAGTGAGTATGTTCGGTTAACCCTTTCGCCGAGTATACTCGGCCGAGCACCGAGTATTTATAGAATGCTCGGGCTTTAAGTTTTCATCGCTCCGTGAACATGATTTGCGACTGTTTGACAGATTTAATACATGCGAGGAATGCCTGTTTTTCCAGCATTCCTCACATGTATTAAATCTGTCAAACAGTTGCAAATCATGTTCACGGAGCGGCGAAAACTTAAAGCCCGAGCATTCTATAAATACTCGGTGCTCGGCCGAGTATACTCGGCGAAAGGGTTAACCGAACATACTCGCTCATCACTAATAGTCAATAATAAAGTGGTAAAGTCCTTCTGCACAGAACTGCTGCCACCAGCATATCTCTAAGTAAGTTGCCTGATGCTGGTTCATCTGATGTGGTGAACTGTGCCAGTGCTATTGAAGAACTACACTGTGTGCAGAATTATTAAGCAAATGAGTATTTTGATCACATGTTACTTTTTATACATGTTGTCCTACTCCAAGCTGCATAGGCTTGAGAGCCAACTACTAATTCAGTAAATCTGGTGATATGCATCTCTGCAATGAGGAGGGGTGTTGACTAATGACATCAACACCCTATATAAGGTGTGCTTAATTATTAGGCAACTTCCTTTCCTTTGGCAAAATGGGTCAGAAAAGAGATTTGACGGGCTCTGAAAAGTCCAAAATTGTGAGATGTCTTGCAGAGGGATGCAGCAGTCTTGAAATTTCCAAACTTTTGAAGCGTGATCACCGAACAATCAAGCGTTTCATGGCAAATAGCCAACAGGGTTGCAAGAAGCGTGTTGTCCAAAAAAGGCGCAAAATAACTGCCCATGAATTGAGGAAAATCAAGCGTGAAGATGCCATTGACCAAAAGTTTTGCCATATTTCAGAGCTGCAACGTTACTGGAGTATCAAAAAGCACAAGGTGTGCGATACTCAGGGACATGGCCAAGGTAAGGAAGGCAGAAAAACGACCACCTTTGAACAAGAAACATAAGATAAAACGTCAAGAATGGGCCAAGAAATATCTTAAGACTGATTTTTCAAAGGTTTTATGGACTGATGAAATGAGAGTGACTCTTGATGGGCCAGATGGATGGGCCAGAGGCTGGATCAGTAAAGGGCAGAGAGCTCCACTCCGACTCAGACGCCAGCAAGGTGGAGGTGGGGTACTGGTATGGGCTGGTATCATCAAAGATGAACTTGTGGGACCTTTTTGGGTTGAGGATGGAGTGAAGCTCAACTTCCAGACCTACTGCCAGTTTCTTGAAGACAACTTCTTCAAGCAGTGATACAGGAAGAAGTCGGTATCGTTCAAGAAAAACATGATTTTCATGCAGGACAATGCTCCATCACATGCATCCAACTACTCCACAGCGTGTATGGCCAGTAAAGGTCTAAAAGAAGAAAAAATAATGACATGGCCCCCTTGTTCACCTGATCTGAACCCCATAGAGAACCTGTGGTCCATCATAAAATGTGAGATCTACAGGGAGGGAAAACAGTACACCTCTCGGAACAGTGTCTGGGAGGCTGTGGTGGCTGCTGCACGCAATGTTGTTCGAAAACAGATCAAGCAACTGATAGAATCTATGGATGGAAGGCTGTTGAGTGTCATCATAAAGAAAGGTGGCTATATTCATCACTATTTTTATTGGTTTTTGTTTTTACAGGTCAGAAATGTTTATTTCTAAATGTTGTGCACTGATATTGGTTTACCTGGTGAAAATAAACAAGTGAGATGGGATTATATTTGGTTTTTATTAAGTTGCCTAATAATTCTGCACAGTAATAGTTACCTGCACAAACAGATATCCTCCTAAAATAGCCAAATCTAAAAAAAAAAAACAACTTCCAAAAATATTAAGCTTGGATATTTATGAGTCTTTTGGGTTGATTGAGAACATAGTTGTTGATCAATAATAAAAATAATCCTCTAAAATATAACTTGCCTAATAATTCTGCACACAGTGTAGATATAGCAGAGCTGGATGTCTCCCCTGCTGACACTTGCACGTCCTCCTCCAGCCTCTGTCTGTGGGAAGCTGGATTAACTGTGGGAGAGAAAATATCCCTACATCAAACTGTTTGACAGCTTTAATACATGTGAGGAATGCTTATTTCTTTCGCATGCCTCACATGTAATAAAGCTGTCAAACAATCGCAAATCATGCACACGGGAGTGATTCAAACACTGAAGATACTCAGTACTCGCCCGAGAATACTCGCCGAAAGGGTTAATCGAACATACTCGCTTATCACAATGTGTGACATATCTCTCTGATTTAAGGGCATGAAAATTCAAAGTTTGAAAATTGCTAAATTTTTGCCAAATTTCTGATTTTTTAACAAAGTAACGCAAGTGATATCGAAGAAATTTTTACCACTATCATGAAGCGCAATATGTCACGAAAAAACAATCTCAGAATCAGGGGAATCCATTGAAGCGTTCCAGAGTAATTACCTCATAAAGTGACAGTGGTCAGAATTGTACAACTGGCCCGGTCATTAATGTGCAAACCACCTTCGGGGGTAAAGGGGTTAAGGCAAATAAGTAGAATATTCTGCAATGGTCGGGTCGCTCACCAGATCTCAACCCCATCGAGCTGCATTTCACAGGCTGTAGACAAAACATAAGGCAGAAAGACCCACAAACAACCAACAACTGAAGTCACTGCAGTGAAGGGGGCAAAGCATCACAAAGGAGGAAACCCAGCCTTTGACGTCCATGGCTTCCAGACTTCAGGCCATCATTGCTGCAAAGGATTCTCTTCAAAGTATTAAACATGCCTGCCTTTTCTTTGAGCTGGACAATATATTCATGCAGTTTCCTATGGCTGGGAGTCCATTAGCCGGGTCTCGGTACTTCTCAGTCCTTATCCACGTACACTCTACTTGACAAATGGTAAGGTTTTAATATTAGAGGTTAGGACCGTCCCGAATAGGGTCACCGAGGCGTGTTGGGATGGCTTTTACATTTTTTTGATCATAATTATGTTAACTAAGCACCTTATATTATTTTCATTCACTCACTGTTGTTGTTCATTTACTGCAAGAGTATTTACTTACTATGTTTTTATCTAGGGTCTTTTAAAGTATTAAACATGAACATTGTATTTATGGTAAAGTTAATTTGCCCAATTACTTTTGAGCTGCTGAAATGAGGAGGGTTCGTAGAAAAATGGTTGCAATTCCTAAACGTTCCACAGGATATTTCAACTCATTTAATTAAACCTGAAAGTCTCCACTTCTATTGTATCTCAGTTGTTTCATTTTAAATCCTAATAAGTGGCCTGCAGAGCTGAAATCACAAAGATTCTGTCACTGTCCAAATATTTCTGGACCTATCTGTATTCATATATTTACACTATATGGAGAAATATTGCATCTCTTGCCCCCAAAACAAAACTCAAAATGTTCTCCTGCTCCTTTTCCTAACTCCCAATCCCCAACTAGAGAAGGACATTTGGAGTTGCCAATCCTCCCTCTATTGTAGACTTCTGGAGATAAAGCATCTTCAGCCTCGGCTCTTAACTTCCTACAGACAAAATGGGGGAAAATGAACCACTTTTTAATCAGTTATTTTTTATTACAGGTTTTGTTTTTTTTTAAAGGGAAATTACAATAAAATGTCCCCAATCCGCTTTTTCCCTTCTCCCAATCCATAATGCTGGAGTAAGATTATCTCTACAGAGACCCCTGTACAGGAATATTAGGGCTCCAGCGACATCACATCTATTATACAGAGAATAGCGCTATCTCCATAGCTCTGTACACAAGGACATAGAGATCAGACAAGGTCCTCATATTCAGGCAGCTTCTATTTTACTCCAACCCTCTTTATAAGAACAAGATCAGAGTCTCATTATACCGAGCAGAGAAGCTCCAGGGACAAAGACCCCGTCTGGTCCTAACACGCTGGGGTCCCCGAGTATCCAGGAGTATCCATCCAGCACCATGACAACCAGCACAGCAGAGTCCTGCATCCACTGAGGCCCCTGATCATGTGACCCCTGACTCCTCCCCTCCTGTGACCTCATCACAGCTCCTGTGCGCACAGAGCAGCCATATATGTGGTGGCGGCTCTGCAGGTGGAGGTATGTGGAGACCCCCCATTACTGGGCGCAGGGGGCATTAACCCCTTCAGCACGGAGACTCTTTTGGGGTCTTGTGTTGCCCCTTTATAAGAATCATAAGGTTTTTGTTCTGTTCCCTGTAATAGATACATACGACCCAACTATGGAGACAGGAAGTGAGGAAACGTATTGTTCTCATAGTACAGGACCCCTTTACTGGCCCCACAGTGTAATGCCCCCATTATGCCCCTTATGCAGGATGTATGATGCCCCCACACAGTGTAATGCCCCCATTATGCCCCTTATGCAGGATGTATGATGCCCCCCACAGTGTAATGCCCCCATTATGCCCCATATGAAAGATGTATGATGCCCCCCACAGTGTAATGCCCCCATTATGCCCCTTATGCAGGATGTATGATGCCCCCACACAGTGTAATGCCCCCATTATACCCCTTATGAAGGATGTATGATGCCCCCACACAGTGTAATGCGCCCATTATGCCCCTTATGCACTATGTATGATGCCCCCACACAGTGTAATGCCCCATTATGCCCCTTATGCAGGATGTATGATGCCCCCACACAGTGTAATGCCCCCATTATGCCCCTTATGCAGGATGTATGATGCCCCCCCACAGTGTAATGCTCCCATTATGCCCCTTATGCAGTATGTATGATGCCCCCACACAGTATAATGTTCCCCCAGTACCGCCTGAGGTCCTGTAGTTGGAATAATCCCTCTGGAGTTGGTTTTCCCTTTGCCTGCTCCCCTCCATGTATACCCTTGAGCATGTATACATGCATGTAGGGGAGCAGGCCTTACTAGATATCGATGCTTTGTACAGTAATATACCGCATGAGGATGATATCAGAGGAGTAAGATATTTCTTGAAATCGAGATCGATGGAGTGTAGCAGACATAATGACTTCATGGAGGATCTTCTAAAATTCACTCTTACTCATAACGTATTTCTTTTGACAGTAAGTACTTCCTCCAGCTCAGGGGTACTGCGATGGGGAGATCCTGGGCCCCCTCATATGCTAACCTATTCCTGGGCTGGTGGGAGGAATCCACAATATTCAGGGATGATCATAAGTGATGACATCCATATATTGGGGTATGATACAAATATACTGACTACATTTTTATCATCTGGTCAGGGACGAGTGAACAATGTTTTGAATTTGTCAGGGAACTCAACATCAATAGAGTGGGCCTGAGATTTATATCAGAATTTAATTATTACCAGTTGCCTTTGCTGGATGTACTAATCAAGAAAGATTGGAATGGGACCCTAGGGACACTCATCTACCATAAACCTTCAAGCAGTAATAAACTATTGAAGGGGGATAGCCCCCACCCCATCCCCATAAAAAGAGGAATACCCAAGGGCCAATTTTTATGGTTGAGAAGGTACTGCTCTAATGTCACAGATTTTAATATACAGGCAATAGACCTGAACACCAGATTCAGGGAAAAAGGGAACTCGGGGTACATTTTGGATTTCACATCATCATTTGCAGAAAAATGGGAGACACTCCTCCATACCAATCCATGAGACCAAGAAAAATATTTATCTACACGAGTAAGAAAAACTTATGACTATCTGAGTGACTGTATCTTTCATATACTCAAAAAACAATGGGATATACTTGTGACTGTCCTGGACCTGAGGGTGCTGTGGGATCTATTCCTACAATAACTTTCAGAAAGGGTCGGTCCATTATGAACCATTTAGTGCATAATTTCTATAAAAAAAAACTGCACCCAAGGGGACTTGGCTAGATAGAGGAATCTGCGGTTTCTTTAGATTTGGAGAACATTGTACATGTAATTGGATGAGACCATGTAAATCTTTCTAGAGCTCCTCCATGGTTAAAATCTTTTTTACAGTGGGATTATTCCAACTGTAAAACCTCAGGACTAGTATATATGGTCACATGCACCTGCCCCCTAGATTATGTAGGCAAGATCAAGAGGGTGTCTAGGAGGAGGGTGGGGGGGCATTTGGGTGACATACGCCATGGTTGAGACACCTCATTAGAGAGACACATGAACAGTGTACATCGAGGTGAATCCGGAGACATCTCCTTTTGTATCATTGAGGTGGTTAAACCCAATGTGAGAGGAGGTGATCACAATAGATGTATCCTCAAAAAAGAAAGTGAGTGGATTGTTAGACTGGATTCACGAGCCCCTAAGGGACTCAATGAGAAAATTTACTATGCTTGTTTTGTATGAATACAGCCCCATTCTGGATTATATTTTTGGATTGTATACTCTACCCATTGCTAGTCAGTTCCCTGTGAATGGGGTTCACATATTGTGTCTGAGCTTCTATATCAGAATTATTTCTTATCAGTTATATCCCACTTATACTATTTCATAATTAACAAGTGTGGTGATCCTTGTGTATCTCTAATTGTGCAATAGAGAGAAAATTTGACCATTTAGGAATATACTGTGGGCCATCATCCCATATTTTATGTAGTGATAAAGTATATCCACATGCCTATTGCATGATGGGAGGATGTGCAATACTTGTTTTTAGTCTCCCATGATGCTGATCTCAAAGATAGAAAAATCCTATGTTGGTGGAATGCAATCCAAATCCATTATGTGATCCGGCGTGGAACGCATGCTTCCGGACATGCGCGTTCGCAGATAGAGACTGTGATGCACTCCAGCATGGAACGCACATGTCCGGGCACGCTTGAGCTTTCTGCCCGCTTGTTGTTTTGTGCTGAATTGTGGGGAGTACTTGAGAATTTATTTTTGTTCCGTCTGTCTTTAGTTGATCCCACTGATGCATTCAGATTAGTCCTCAGAGACTTATAATTAGAGGAACCCATGGACACATTAGGATTTGTGAAGCTGACCTCCGCTCTCCTCTATTTCCTTTGAATTTATTGTGTGACCTGTATTTCAGAACAGTAGCTCTTGGTTTGTTTCATTTCCATGTGTAAATTGAATTTGACTCGTTGTCTTTGATATTTCTTTCAAACTTAGTTTTTTTGATGTCTGAGATCCATCCTCCAGACTTTGTAAATTCTTTTGCATATTTTTTTGAGTTTTGTATCCAAAAAGGCTTCTACACTAGGCGGAAAACTTTCAACTAGTTATTTTTAAGAAACAAATATCAAACGCAATGTGACTTGGTTATCCTATAAGGTTTTTTTAAATGTGGCGATACACCCTGTAAAGCATGCAACTATGTTAATAAAACCGACACATTTGAAGAAAACCTAATGGGACAGCAATTTGCAATACACAGTTTCATCAATTGTGACACTATAGTGGTCATCTATTTAATAGAGTGTATAGAGAGTTAACTACAATATGTAGGATGCACATCAGGTCCGCTAAAAAATATATTAGCAGACATTTTACCACATGTCTGTGGTTTCAAGACACTTTTCACAAAAACATAACCCGGGTGCTCGGGTTCAACATATTGCGGATCGGATAGACAGATTGCTGGGTGGGGCTGGGGAAAACCCACTGTTCATGGTACACATTGGTACTAATGACAAAGTTAGAGGGAGGTGGAAGGTCCTTAAAATGAGTACAGGGAACTAGGAAAGAAGCTGAAGACCAGGACCTCAAAGGTGGTGTTTTCACAAATACTGCCGATGCCACCTGCGTCACTAGAAAGACATCGGGAGCTTAGGTAGATAAATCAGTGTCTTAGAAATTAGTGCAGGAAGGAAGGGTTTGGGTTCATGGAGAACTGTGCCGATTTCGCTGTTGGCTACAGGCTCTACTGTAGGGAAGGGCTGCTTCTCAATGGGGAAGGTGCAGCTTTGCTGGGGGAAAAAATGGTCAGACGGATGGGGGAGCTTTTAAACTAAGATCTGGGGGGAGGGAGGGTAGTCATGCTTATATGGGGTTAGATAGAGTAGACAGAGTGGGAGAGTAGGGGCTATGGAGGATCTAGGGGGGGCTGGGATACGCAAGGAAAGTAGGGAGCTGAATAGGAGTAGCAAATGTGCTAATTGTATTAAATGTCTGCTAGCAAATGCAAGAAGTCTTGCAAACAAAATGGCTGAACTGGAGACTCTTATGTCGGTCACAGAATACGATGTGGTGGGTATTACAGAAACCTGGCTGGATGAAAGCCATGACTGCGTGACAAATATAGAGGGATACGCTACATTTAGAAAGGACAGGAAAGACAAAAATGGTGGAGGGGTGTGTATTTTCGTAAGATCTAACTTAAAAACTGTGCTCAATGACAACATTGGTGGGAGCTGCGACAATGTAGAGTCAATTTGGGTAAATGTACATGGGGATGGCAATAATGGAAAGCTGCTAAGTGGAGTTTGTTACAAGCCTCCTAATATAGCTGAACTTCTAGAGGACGAAATGTTGGAACAAATTAAAAATGCAGCAAATAATAATAGGGTCCTTATTATGGGGGATTTTAACTATCCAGATTTTCAATGGGACATAGAATCTTCTAGTTGTACTAAAAGCTACAAATTCTTATCCACAGTTCAGGACAATTACCTCTCTCAGTTGGTAGATGAACCAACCAGGGGAGGTAATCTGCTGGATCTGGTGCTGTCAAATAGACCAGATACAATTTCAGATCTACAGGTCCGGGAGCATCTGGGAAACAGCGACCATAATATGATAAGTTTCAATGTAATATTTAATAAAACATTTCAAAACGAAAATGCTAAACTAAAACCTGGAACTTTAGGAAAGCTGATTTCAACAAATTAAGGGAAGAGCTTAATTGTGTAGACTGGGACCATGTCATGGTAACTGGGGATACCGAATGTAAAGGGGGCAAGTTTAAGGAAATACTACTAGATTCCTGTAGAAAATTTATACCCTGGAATAAAAAGGAACCAGGAATAAAAAGAAACAATTATCGATAAATAAGACAGTACAAATTTTAATAAGACAAAAACAAAGGGCATTCAAAATCTTGAAGGCCGAGAATACAGAAATAGCATTTCAGGAGAATAAAGACCTAAATAAGAAATGTAAAAAGAAATCAACCTAGCAAAATTATCTACAGAGAAACAAATTGACAGGCACATTAAATTCCCAAAAATTTTATACATACATCAATGCCAAAAAGAGTAAATCAGATGGTATTGGCCCCTTAAAATACAATAATAACAAGATAATTATAGAGGACAAAGAAAAGGATGAGATATTAAGCAGACACTTTTCATACGTGTTCACCTTCAAACAGTTTGTTTCAGGGTTCTTTCAAGAGGGCAAAAATCAAAGTTCACCTCCTAATATAACTAGTTTAACACAAAAAGAAGTACATCTGCGTCTGAGCAAATTAAACATTGTCAAATCTCCTGGACCAGATGGTATTCATCCACGGATACTGTGGGAATTGAGCTCAGTAATTGACAAACCGCTGCATCTCGTATTCTTAGACACTCTTGTAACAGGGGTAGTGCCACAGGATTGGAGGATAGCAAATGTGGTACCGATATTTAAGAAAGGTAAGAAGGTGGATCCAGGTAACTACCGTCCAGTAAGTCTGACATCAGTAGTGTGCATAGTTTTTGAGGGCATCATAAGAGATGACCTGCAGAGATATATTGCAGAGAATAATATAATAAATGATAATCAGCACGGATTCATGAAAAATAGGTTGTGCCTAACCAACATGTTGGGGTTCTATGAGGGGATAAGTGCAAATCTGGATGTTGGTAATGCGGCGGATGTGATTCAACTGGACTTTGCAAAGGCATTTGATACTGTACCACATAGCAGCCTTATACTGAAGCTACAGAAGCAATGACTTGGGGGAACTATATGTAGATGGGTAAGGAATTGGCTAAATGATAGGAAACAAAGAGTCGTCATAAATGGTACATTCTCTAAATAGGACATAGTCAGCAGTGGGGTGCTACAGGGATCTGTGCTAGTAACAATTGTTTTTAACCTCTTTATTAATGACCTTGGGAATGGGATTGTAAGTAAAGTGCCAGTTTTTGCTGACGATACCAAACTATGTAGGATATTAAAATCTGATCCTGACATTACGATATTGCAGAACGATCTGGATAAGATGACTGAATGGGCAAACACTTGGCAGATGAGGTTTAATGTAGATAAATGTAGAGTAATGCACCTCGGATGGAGTAATCCTATTGCTGCATATACATTAAGTGGGAGTATACTCGGGACTACAGAACAGGAGAAGGATTTGGGTATTCTAGCTACAAGTAAGCTGAGCAGCAGTGCTCAATGTCAAGCAGCAGCCGCAAAAGCAAGCAAGATTTTAGGGTGTATAAAAAGAGAAATAAAATCCTGCAATCCCAACGTATTGTTACCCCTTTATAAATCACTGGTGAGGCCACATCTGGAATATGGGATCCAGTTTTGGGCTCCACATTTTAAAAAGGATATTCAGAAGTTAGAGTCAGTTCAAAGGCGGGCAACTAGATTATTATATAGAATGGTAGACCTCTCATATGATGAGAGGTTGAAAAAGTTGAGCTTGTTTAGCTTAGAAAAACGACGCCTCAGAGGAGATCTCATCTACATGTATAAATATATGTGTGGTCAGTACAAAAGACTAGCACATGACTTATTCCTTCCAAAAATATCAAATAATTCGGTCCAGAATCTGATAAATTAGTCAGAGACCAAATTTAATTCAGCAAACATTAAATTTTTATTAATAAAATACACAGACACAAAATAGAAAAGAGATAAAAAGCACCTCCATGCTATGAGGGATCAACCACTGCATATATATATGCCTAATATTATATGTATATCGTATAAAATTAATGCTATACTTCCATAAAGTGCTAAAGTGCAAGCTGTGAGTTAAAGATATCCTAACAGTGCAAAATGCAAAACATGGTGTAACAAGATGATAAACATACCACAGAGCAGCTATATTGCAGGCACCAAGGTTGTGCAGCGTCCCTCAACTCCAGCGTCCCTGGGGTTGAGGGACGCTGCACAACCTTGGTGCCTGCAATATATGGATATGCTGGTTCAGCAACTATATTTGCAACTGTAGGACAATATTTGCTTTTTGATTATAACTTTATTCCTTCCAAAGACTATACTAAGGACCAGTGGGCACTCATTACGGGTGAAAGAAAGGTGATTCCGGCACCTAAACAGGAAAGGGTTCTTTGCAGTCAGAAAAGTTGGGCTGTGGAATTGTAGCACCCCGAGGGCTCGGCTGCTACAGGGGTATTGCACCTCAAACCAGAGGTGTGATATTCCACTCCCGGGTAAGGATGGAGTGTGGACCAGGGCTCGGTAGGCTGCATGCACCACACACACCCCATTTCCGAGGAACAGCTCAACGGTGCTCCCACTAGACAGAAGTGCAGGCACGACAGCATCTGTTCCTGGCTGGATTGGGGAGGGGGTGGAATACCCAGTGGTGTAGGAGCAGATAGGGGTGGGTCTCTGGGCATAGGTAGGAGCCCATTGGTTGCTAGTCACCTGGGCTCGGGTGTCAGAAGGAGGTATATAAGGTGGGCACCATCTTAGAGTCAGTGTGAAGAGTGAGAGGAGAAGACAGGAAGCAGAGCCTCTGCATGGGCTCTGCTCTGCAGGCAGGCCTTGTCAGGAGGCTGGAGCCTGAGAGAGAGAGAGAGAGAGAAGAAGGAACAGAAAGGAAAGTAGGAAAGGAACTGGAACAGAGGAGAAAGGAAGCAGGGAACACAGAGAAAGGCCCAGAGACACGAAGGCAGAAGGAACCCCATATGCCCAGGAGATACAGGGTGAAGGGTTGGCAGAGCAGGGTACCGGAACCCGAATTGGTGGAGGCGACTAATCCTCAGCCAAAACTGGAGGTTGTGACCACATCTTGGTGCGACCCCTCACTACATCCACCAGAAAGGCATACCGTATAGGGTCAGGGAAACCGGAGAGAGGTTTCGCCAACAGAAGGCCCGAGGAAGCTGGACAAAGGTGGGTCCCTGGTGGGGACGGCCAGTAGAAAGGAAGAGAGGGGAGCTCTGAACCACACTCTGGAATTGCCTGGGAGTTGACCGAGTCCCTTGCCTGGTGGACGCAGCACGGCTCGGGCGGTCCCTCATGTGCACAAGTGACCAGAATAACAACCGTGAGTAAAGTTTTGAAAACTGCAACTGCACGTCTCTGATTCCTCGCCGCACCAGCACCATAAGTACTGGGACACTCACACCATCACCACCATCATCCACATTAGCTGCCCTGAGGCAATACTTCTCCCGTGGGGAGTCATCCCATACTCAGCTGCGCAAACAACATCAGCCTCAGCGGTCTGCAGCGCAGCGGCGGTCCCCACTGACCGCAATCCACGGGTGGCGTAGTCGGACACTTATTACAATACAAATAGACTGCCACTGGTTTGACCACCCTGGGCACGGACCGGGTCACCGCCACACGGAGACTACAACCCCCAGCATCCCAGCGATCCGGCTCCGGGTATTCCCCCTGCACAGCAGCAGCAGCACAGGCCCAGGGGGCGCGTCAGAATGTCCTACTACAGGAGGTAGTAATGGCAGATACTATAACAGCTTTCAAAAAAGGGCTGGATAATTTCCTTGACACAGGTAACATTGTGGGTTACAGTTAAATTATAGAAAATGTTACACCTATAGTAGTACATTTGATCCAGGGTTCTTGTACTGATCGCCTTTTCTCGGGGTCAAGAAGGATGCAAATTGTCTGAATGTGTCCTGGGGTTTTTGCCTTCTTCTGGATCAACAGATTTAAGTACAGGGATTTTAGTAATACCATATGAGTAATACAAAAAATAAAACTAATTAAAAAATTATAAACTGGCTCATTTGTAATTGTAATAGTGCAGTAATAATAAAAATGGTAATACATTTGTGAGGTCTAGGTCCAGTAAGTTAGTTTAGTGTTAGCGTAGGGAGTACAATTGGGGGAGAAAGGTTGAACTTGATGGACCTAGGTCTTTATTCAACCTACGTTACTATGTTACTATGTATAAAGGGGATATCATATCCTTCTGATTTTAGGAATAGAAAAGGCTTATAAACCATTAAAAGGTGGAGATATGAAAAGAAAAATCTTAAATAGAGATTCATACTGGATATTTAAATTACAAACTAGAGCCCCACAGGGAATGAACATCAGACAGGATTGAATATTACAGTGCAGTTAATTGTATTTGTTGATTTTATTGAATATCTCATGCATGAGTTGTATTTGTGTATTATTGTGACGCTGAGTCACTTTTCACAGCCAAGCTGTGAGACGGAATAGCCAAGGAGTCCGGAATCAAAAGCCTGGAGGGTACGTCCTAAACAGAAGGAAGAGGCAAAGGCATAGTCAGGTAACGTTATGTTGGTCAGAATACCAGGAGGATAGCGGATCAGAGCAGAAGGGGTTAAACAGATGGATGGTCAGAACAAGCTCCAAGGTCAGGCAACAGAAGATCAATACACAGAGAAACAAACCTCACACTAGCTGAATGTACGTCTGGCAGAGGTCAGGGAGAAACAGCTAGTTATGTAGCCTGGCAGTCACCTGGAATGATGAACACCAGGAGATAGCCAGTGCCTCCCCGTCTCAGACTGGACAGCCGAGCAGGCAATCAACACACTGACAGCTTCAGCACGCCCCTATACCAGATTGGACCAGCGAGTTGTCAAAGTACCGACAGCTCCAGCATGCCCCTGTACAAGATTGGATGGCTGAGTTGTCAGTAACTGCATCCCAGACACAGTGAGGGGTGGAACCTTGACAGTACCCCCTCTTCTAAGGGGGGCCGCCGGAGCCCAAGGCTTCCCAGGAAACTTTAGATGGAAGGCCCTGACTAACTGATCGGCCTTCAAATGTCAAGCAGGGACCCAAGATCTCTCATCTGGTCCATATCCCCTCCAGTGGATGAGGTATTGGAAGGAATTTCGGACCCTACAAGAATCCACCACTCTCTGAACCTCATGCTCTAAGCCACCGTCGACTGACCCTGGAGGAGGCGGGGATGAGAGAGATAATACTGAAAGGACAAACTCCTTTAATAGGGATTTATGGAAGACGTTAGGGATGTGAAGTGATAGAGGAAGCTTTAATCTGAATGCCACTCGATTGACCACCTCAACGATCTCATAAGGACCAATAAACTTTGGACCCAATTTTGTAGATGGCACTTAAAGTTTAATGTTCCTGGATGACAACCAAACCTTATCCCTGATCTTAAAAACAGGACCCACTGAACGTCTTCTATCGGCCTTCTGTTTTTGGCGAGTCTAAGCGGTCCCAAACCATAATTACAGAAAAGCGGAGAAGTTCCAGTAGACTGTAGTCGACTGTTAAATGCAAATTCAGCAAGAGGTAAAAATGAAGACAAGTCTTCCTGCTGAGCTGCCACAAAGCACCTTAAATTTTTTTCCAAAGATTGATTTGTCCTCTCAGTCTGACTGTTGGTCTCAGGGTGGTAAGCAGATGAAAAGGACGAGACAATCCTGACCTTATTACAAAAAGCTCTCCAGAATTTAGAGACAAATTGTACTCCCCTATCAGACACAATGTTAAGAAGGATACCATGTAACTTACAATATGAGAAATAAACAACTTGGAGAGTGTCTCTGCATTAGGTAATCCCGACAAAGGAACAAAATTAGCTTGTTTGCTGAATCGGTCAACTACCACTCAGATAGCAGTTTTCCCACCAGACAGAGGCAAATCCATGATGAAATCCATGGACAAATGAGTCCATGGCCTTTCTAGAATTGGCAGTGGAGCCAATTCCCCGGACGGCCGGATGTGACTGACTTTAGCGCGTGCACAGGCATCACAAGCAGATGCAAAATCTTTGATATCATTATGCATGGACAGCCACCAAAAAAGTCTGCCAATGGCTTTCCATGTAGAAGTAACACCAGGATGACCACTTGAGACTGAATCATGAAATTCTTGTAACACACACAATCTTAGGTACACAGGCACAAATAATTTAGATCCTGGCGTGGTGGGAGGAGCCAATGACTGGGCGTTATGGATCTCTTTTTCCTATTCTGAGGTTACCATAGAAACCACAATACCCTGAGGAATAATGGAGGATGAAGGTTCTGGAGGAGAAACTGAATAGAGACTACGAGATAATGCATCAGCTTTCACATTCTTAGGCCCCGGTCTGAATGTAATGCCTCTGTGGGAGTTTATCTTTTAGCTGATTCAACGTAAGCTAGATTCTTGTGATCAGTGACCACAGTAACTGGATGAACCGCTCCTCCAAAAAATGCCTCCATTCCTCAAAGTCTAATTTTACAGAAAGTAACTCACGTTTCCCAACATCATAATTTCTTTCCACCGGCGAAAAATTTTTAGACAATAAAAGCCCATGGACGCAAGTTAGTCAGAGTTTTGGACCCCTGCGACAAAACCGCCCCCACTCTGACCTCCGAAGCATCCACCTCTACAATGAATGGCTCTTGGAGATCCGGTTGGATCAGAATGGGAAGAGACATGAAACACTCTTTTTTCAAAAGCCCTGATAGCACTCAGTGACCACACCTTGAGATTTGCCCCCTTACGTGTAAGGTCAGAAAGAAGTTTCACAATCTGAGAAAACCCCTTGATAAATTTCCTATAATAGTTGGGGAATCCCACAAAATGCTCCAAAGGCTTGAGATCACGAGGCTGAACCCAGTCAAATATGGCCTGTACCTTCCAAGGGTCCATCCTAAACCCTTCTGCTGACAAGATGAACCCCAAGAATGAAATTTCCTGAACAGAAAAAACACATTTCTCTAATTTAGCACACAAAGAGTTCTCCCTTAATCTTTGTAACACAACACGGACATGTGCATTTAATAACCCAAATGGCATGACAAGTAGTGTTGAGAAAATTTGTTTGGCATTTCAAATTCGTGTTCGTGTGCAGGGTTCCGACTTGTTCGCGCCAAAAAATCCGCTCGGAAATGCTGAACAAATTCGCTCAACACTAATGACAAGGTTTTCAAACAGACCCTCAGACCTTAAAAACGCTGTTTTCCACTTATCACCCTCCCGGATGTGTATCAAATTGTAGGCCCCTCTAAGATCAAGTTTAGAGAACACCATAGCCCCCAGAAGCTGACTATATAGATTGTGGATGAGTGGAAGTGGGTACGTATTTTTAACCATGATTTTGTTGAGTTCTCGGAAATCGAGGCAAGGATGGAGACCCCCATCTTTCTTTTTTTGCGAAGAAAAAAACTGCAGCTACAGAGGAGAGGAAGGACGGATATGACCCTTCTGTAAACTTTTGTTAGCATATTCTTGCCCATTCAGGCCCAGACAAATTGTAAAGGAGAGCTTTAGGCAATTTGGCACAAGGAATAAGATCAATAGCACAATCATAAGGATGATGGGGAGGTAGTATCTTCGCCTCTTTCTCCAAGAACACATCTTCAAAGTCCTTCAGGTACCTCGGCAGATCCTTCAGACTAGCGGAGTATATTTGTTCAGTTTTTAGACATTTCTTGCAACAATTAGGGCCCCATTTAACAATCTCCCTCTGACACCAATCAATAACAGGATTGTGAATCTGCAACCATGGAAGCCCTAGTACCAACCCAACAGGTAAATTATCCAACACAAAACATGGGAAGGATTCAAAGTGGAGTGCTCCCACTTGAAGCATGAAATCCACTGTTACCTTCTTGATGAAATTCCTAGATAATGGTGTCTTGTCAAGGGTGAAGATTTGCATGGGTCTTTCTAAACGAACTGTCCCTAACCCTAACTTCAGAACCAGTCCCGAATCAATAAAGTTAGCAACAGACCCACAGTCAATGAAAGCCAATGTTGATAACACCTGGTTCTAAAAGTATATGTCACGGGTGTGTCGCCACGAAGATCGTCGCGATTACACAGTCTGACTTCTCGCAGCTGAGTTTTTGGTGCTTGGTGTTTTTCGGCAGGAAGGGAGTTAATTCTCTCTCTCTGTGCTAGACGAGGCCCAGCCTCGCCCAGCTGCAGTTAATTCTGCAGTATTGGGACTCCTTCAAATACCTGCCGTCCTGATAGGGTAGTTGTCGGTGAAAGCTTCTCATGCAGACTATCAGAGCAATACGTGGTATTGTGGAGTTAGGAGCGAAGTGTACTCGGTGTGGTTTTTTCCCTTCCTCGCTTTATTCTTTATCCCCTTACCCGTTGGTGTTCCCTCCGTTGTAGTGGTGTAAGTTTTTGTATGCGAGGTGGTTTTTGGTTTGCCCCTTCTACTGTCTCGTTCGTCTTGTTCTGTGTTTTGCATATACGGACCTGTCCCCAATTGTTGTGATCGGGGTCCTTCTCAGGACTAGATTACTGAGGTTCAGGGATTCTCAGGAGGTAGGTTTACGCTGGCGGCCTGGACCTCTGTACCATCAACAGTACCTCCAGGTAGGGGGATTAGGCAGGGCCTCAGTGTATGGTCAGCATAGGCTCCTGACCTCCTGATTGCCGAGACAGCGTGACATTTTCACCGACCCACTAAAAGATTCTCTCCAGCCACCATGGATCCAGTAGCCAATATAGCTCGGCAGTTGCAGAGTTTGTCCTTGGAGCTGGCGGACGTGAAGTCCAAGGTTTTGTATCCCCTGGAGCAAGCCGGATCAGAACCCAAAGTAGCTCTCCCTGACAGGTTCACGGGGGGGCGGGACAAGTTTTTTGTTTTCCGGGAGGCATGTAAGTTGTACTTTCGGCTGCAGCCTCGGTCATCGGGGAGTGAAGAACAAAGGGTGGGAATAGTTATCTCGCTCCTTCAAGGGGACCCCCAATCTTGGGCGTTCTCTCTTCCCCCGGGCTCTCCGGCTCTCCGGTCAGTGGATGGGTTTTTCTCTGCTCTGGGTCTTGTATATGATGACCCGGATCAGATCTCCCTTGCTGAATCTAAGTTACGTAGGATCCAGCAGGGAGATCGTCCAGCGGAGGAATTCTGTTCAGAGTTCCGTAGGTGGGCCACGGACACCCAGTGGAATGACCCGGCTCTTCGGAGCCAGTTTTGTCAAGGTTTATCTGACAAATTAAAGGATATGTTGGCACAGTATGACTCTCCCGCATCGCTGGAAGCCGCTATGGCCCTTGCTATTCGCATTGACAGACGGCTTCGGGAGAGGTGCGGGATAACTCCACCCCCTGTGATGACTCCACCTTCTACAAGGGTCCCTTATATGGAGGTTCCCCTGGTCAGTCCAGAGGAGCCTATGCAGTTAGGAGGGACATCCTTTCGGGGGAGGGGACCGGCGTTGCGCCACAAGACAGGAAGGTGTTTCTTCTGCGGGAGAAAGGGACATTTTATTGGGGGGTGTCCTTCCCGTCCTTTGCAGAGCAAAGAGTCGTCGGAAAACTATTGATCCCAGGTTGTGTGGTGGACGGCAATCTGGGAGTAGGTATTTCGTCCCTAGGTTCGTCTCAGTTTCTTGTACCGGCGGAGGTGATGGTGGGTACGAGAACTGAGAGGTTATCTGTTCTTCTGGATAGTGGGGCCGGGGCTAATCTGGTGGACGCTCGGTTTGCTCGGGTTCAAGGTATGCGATTGAGTGTGTTGGCTAAACCCATCCCCATATTCTCGATCGACGCCAGGCCTCTCGGTCAGGGAAGTTTTTCGCAAGCGGTGCATAACATAAATCTTCAAGTGGGGGCGATACATAAAGAACTGTTGTCTTGTTACGTGTTGGAGGGTCTTCCCACTCCTATTGTGTTGGGCCTTCCTTGGTTAACTAAGCATAACCCGGTTATTAATTGGCAATCTAGAGAGATAAGCCAATGGAGTGAATTCTGTAAAAAAAACTGCATGAATACGGTCATCGGTACGGTCGCTCCTAGGGTCTTACCCCCATTTCTGGCTGACTTTGAGGATGTGTTCTCGGAAAGAGGGTGTTAGGAACTACCTCCTCATCGCGTGTATGACTGTTCGGTAAAACTGCTTCCTGGGGCCAAGTTACCTAAATCTAGGTTGTATAATTTGTCTGGTCCGGAGAGGCAGGCCATGAAGGATTATATTTCGGAGAGTCTGGCTAAGGGGCATATTAGACCTTCATCTTCCCCGGTGGCCGCGGGGTTCTTCTTTGTGAAGAAGAAAGATGGAGGCCTACGCCCTTGCCTGGATTTCCGTGAACTTAATCGGATTACGGTCCGAGATCCGTATCCACTTCCACTTATCCCCGATCTCTTCAATCAGATCGTGGGCACCAAATGGTTCTCTAAATTGGATCTCAGGGGGGCGTACAATCTGATTAGGATGAAGGAGGGGGATGAGTGGAAGCTGGCTTTTAACACTCCGGAGGGACATTATGAGAACCTTGTCATGCCATTTGGTCTGACTAATGCCCCGGCGGTGTTCCAACACTTTGTTAATGACATTTTTCGCTGCCTGGTGGGTCAGTTTGTTGTTATTTATCTGGATGACATCTTAATTTACTCGCCTGATCTTGTGTCTCATCAGGAGCATGTTAGGCAGGTGTTACAGGTCTTGCGGGATAATAAACTGTACGCCAAGTGGGAAAAGTGTGTGTTCGCCGTTCAGGAACTCCAGTTTCTAGGCTTCCTGGTGTCAGCGTCTGGTTTTCGTATGGACCCTGGGAAAGTGCGGGCAGTTCTTGAGTGGGATCTGCCAGAGAATCTTAAGGCACTACAACGTTTTCTGGGGTTTGCTAATTATTACCGGAAATTCATTCGTAATTTCTCGTCCATGGTTAAACCTCTCACAGACATGACAAAAAAAGGGACGGATTTTTCTAGGTGGTCTGACAAGGCTTGTCAAGCTTTCTCCTCCTTGAAAAAATGTTTTGCCTCGGCACCCATACTCATTCAACCTGATGCGTCACAGCCATTCATTGTAGAGGTAGACGCTTCTGAGGTAGGGGTAGGGGCAGTATTATCACAAGGTTCGTCTCCTGGTAAATGGCGTCCGTGCGCTTTTTTCTCTAAAAAATTGTCGTCCGCTGAGAGGAATTACGATGTGGGCAATAGGGAACTCTTGGCCATTAAGTTAGCTTTTGAGGAGTGGCGCCATTTTCTGGAGGGGGCTATCCATCCGGTCACCGTCTTCACCGATCACAAGAACCTGCTATATCTGGAGTCCGCAAAACGTCTGAATCCCAGACAAGCTAGGTGGTCATTGTTTTTTACCAGGTTTAATTTTGTCGTCACATATCGTCCTGGATCAAAAAATGTAAAGGCGGATGCCTTATCTCGTAGTTTCCCTGGGGCCGGGAATACGGATGACCCGGTTCCTATCCTTCAGGAGGGGGTGGTGGTGTCGGCAGTATGCTCTGAGCTTGAGGAGGAAGTATTGGAGGCTCAGGGGGACGCCCCTGTTGGATCTCCTGGGAGACTGTTTGTTCCAGATCAGTTGCGACAAAAGGTGATCGAGGCACACCATAACTCAGCTTTGGCAGGACACCCAGGGAGTAAAGCAACTGTGGATCTCCTTTCGCGTCGGTTTTGGTGGCCTAATTTACATAGGGAGGTGGGAACTTTTGTTGCGTCCTGTGGGGTTTGTGCGCGCTCTAAGACCCCACGTACCCGTCCGTCTGGGGCTCTCTTACCTTTGAAGATCCCGGAGCGTCCTTGGACTCATCTGTCTATGGACTTTATTACGGATCTCCCGCCATCTTCGGGTAAAATGGTCATACTCGTTGTAGTGGACAGATTCAGCAAGATGGCACATTTTATCGCTCTTCCTGCTCTTCCTAATGCTAAAACTCTTGCGCAGGTGTTCATTGGGGAGATTGTAAGGCTTCACGGTGTACCCTCTGATGTGGTGTCAGATCGGGGGTCTCAGTTTGTGTCCAAATTCTGGAGGGCATTTTGTACACGGCGGGGGATGCATTTATCGTTTTCTTCGGCTTTTCATCCTCAGACCAATGGTCAGACGGAACGTCTGAACCAGAGTTTGGAGACATATCTCCGGTGTTTTGTGTCAGAGAACCAGGAGGACTGGGCTTCTTTCTTACCTCTGGCGGAGTTTGCTCTTAATAATAGGCGGAGTGAGTCCACTGGTAAGTCCCCGTTTTTTGGGGCATATGGTTTTCACCCCCAGTTTTGTACTTTCAATAGGGGGGGCTCTTCGGGGGTTCCTGAGGAGGAACGATTTTCGTCATCACTCGCTTCAATATGGAAAGGGGTGCTGTATAATCTAAGTACTATGGGGAACCGATACAAACGTATGGCTGATAGGAAGAGAGTGTCTGGTCCGGACCTAAGTGTGAACGATCGGGTATGGTTGTCTACCAAGAATATAAAACTTAAGGTTCCCTCCTGGAAACTGGGTCCCAGGTTCATCGGGCCGTATAGGATCTGCTCTATAATTAATCCGGTGGCATTTCGTCTTGACCTCCCCTCTACTTTTAAAATTCACAACGTGTTCCACAGATCTTTGCTTAAAAGGTATGTGGTGCCGGTGATACCATCACCTTTACCTCCTCCTCCTGTGGTGGTCAATGGTAACTTGGAGTTTCAGGTATCGAAAGTCATCGATTCACGTTTTAATTGCTGGTCCCTTCAGTACCTGGTTCATTGGAAGGGGTATGGTCCTGAGGAGAGGATGTGGGTTCCTGCGTCGGATATTAACGCAGACCGATTAATTCGGGCCTTCCACACGACTCACCCAGATAAACCTGGCCCTGAGGGTCCGGAGGCCCCTCGTAGAAGGGGGGGTACTGTCACGGGTGTGTCGCCACGAAGATCGTCGCGATTACACAGCCTGACTTCTCGCAGCTGAATTTTTGGTGCTTGGTGTTTTTCGGCAGGGAGGGAGTTAATTCTCTCTGTGCTAGACGAGGTCCAGCCTCGCCCAGCTGCAGTTAATTCTGCAGTATTGGGACTCCTTCAAATACCTGCCGTTCTGATAGAGTAGTTGTCGGTGAAAGCTTCTCATGCAGACTATCAGAGCGATACGTGGTATTGTGGAGTTAGGAGCGAAGTGTACTCGGTGTGGTTTTTTCCCTTCCTCGCTTTATTCTTTATCCCCTTACCCGTTGGTGTTCCCTCCGTTGTAGTGGTGTAAGTTTTTGTATGCGAGGTGGTTTTTAGTTTGCCCCTTGTACTGTCTCGTTCGTCTTGTTCTGTGCATATACGGACCTGTCCCCAATTGTTGTGATCGGGGTCCTTCTCAGGACTAGATTACTGAGGTTCAGGGATTCTCAGGAGGTAGGTTTACGCTGGCGGCCTGGACCATCAACAGTACCTCCAGGTAGAGGGATTAGGCAGGGCCTCAGTGTAGGGTCAGCATAGGCTCCTGACCTCCTGAACGACGAGACAGCGTGACAATATAACACTGTATTTATCAGTACTTTAGAAGAAAAAGGTTCCTGGGAGTCTGGGTGACCTCCTTGCCCATCACCCACACTGACGTTCTCCTGATGGTTTGCTAGCTTGACGGCGAGTAGGGCAATTCTTGAGAAAATGTCCAGAGAGACCACAGTACAGGTAGAGTCCGAGATCTTATCTACGTCTACAACACGAAGACTGGCAACTTTAATCTCCAATGGCTCCACCTCCGGTAAATGGACCTGCTCCGGTGAAATATAGTGGGCAGCTTGTTGTTCCTCACATCTCTCATGGATTCTACAGTCCATTCGTATGGCCTGGGTAATGGCCTCTGCCAGGGAAGAAGGAACTTCATGGAGGATCAGGGTTTTGGAAAGGCCTTTGTGGAACTGGCACCTGAGAGCTGCATCGTTCCACAGAACTGCAGTGGACCACGGCCGGAACTCAGTACAGTAGTCCTTAGCTGCGCGACCCCCTTGAGCCAGGTTCATGATCTTAGCTTCAGCGACCTGGATCCTGTTGGGTTCGTCATATATCAGTCCTAAACTGTCAAAGAAGGCGTCAACAGAAAACCGTTCTGGGGCTTGTGGGGACAAGGAAAATGCCCAAGTCTAAGGGCACCCTTGCAGAAGGGACATGATTATTCCCACCTGCTGGAACTCCTCTCCTGATGATCGGGGGCACAGGGTAAAAAATAACCTACAGCTCTCCCTGAAGACCCTAAGCTGGTCTTTTTCTCCAGAAAATTTATCAGGGAGGTCTAATACAGATTCAGGAGAGACCAACTGTACATCAGAGGGTACTAACGTCACTGCCATTGCCGGCAGTGGAAGGTTATCCGAGATTTTCATTAGATTAGTTATCTGACCCTGCAACTGACATTGTGATGACTCCAGACTCTGGCATTTCTTAGCCAAATCCTGAGTCATCAGCTTCAAATTCGCCATATGGTCACAGAGCGTGTGAACAGTCTCCATACAGATGAAAAAGAAAAACTTATTGGCCAGACGTAATGTGACGCTGAGTCACTTTTCACTGCCAAGCTGTGAGACAGAATAGTCGAGGGGTCCAGAGTAAAAAAACAGGAGGGTACGTCATAAACAGAGGGAAGAGGCAAAGGCATAGTCAGGTAACGTTACGTTGGTCAGAATACCAGGATAGCGGATCAGAGCAGGAGGGGTTAAACAGATGGATGGGCAGAACAAGGTCCAAGGTCAGGCAACAGATTATCAATACACAGAACACTTAGGCACAGAGAAACAAACCTCACACTAGCTGAATGTACGTCTGGCAGAGGTCAGGGAGAAACAGCTCAGTTATGTAGCCTGGCAGTCACCTGGAATGATGAACACCTGGAGATAGCCAGTGCCACCCAGTCTCAGATTGGACAGCCAAGCTGTCTATCAACACACTGACAGCTTCAGCACGCCCCTGTACCAGATTGGACCACCGAGCTGTCAATCAAAGTACCGACAGCTCCAGCATGCCCCTGTACAAGATTGTACGGCTGAGCTGTCAGTAACTGCATCCCAGACACAGTGAGGGGTGGAACTGTGACAATTATCTTTTTCTTCCATACAGTACAGGGTCAAATTGTCTGAGAAGTACTCAGAAATCAGTGGACACCCAAGTGTTTGAAAGGGAAGGATATAAAAGTATCACAGAGACTCACATGTTGTAAATCAGGAATAAGCATTGGTTTGGTATGTGGGCACTTGGTGGTATGCCATCACAACAGTTTTTATGAATTCACAATAAATGTGAGGTTTTAACAATATAGACAATGCTGGAGAATCCATCTCTCCTCCTTTCTCTACTTGAAATGTCCCTGACCAGGGCGGCTACATGCGGTGATCTTCAGACAAGGTGCATTGAATAAACAGTGAGCTGACCGCCGTCTCCATTTTCCCATTATATGCATGTTTTCCCTATAGTGACAAATATTTATTTTTGCTAAAACTATGATATTTTCACTTTAAAATTTTTATTAAACCTTTTTTATAAACTTTTTTTAAACAACTCTCATTAGTGCGATCATACAACATACAAGCCTCTGATTGCTCAGGTGATGCACTGTACTACTGTAGTGCCGTGTATTATCACTGCCTGTCAGTGTAATAGTAACGGCCCCATACACATGAGATAAGTGTTGGCTGAATGGTCATTTGGCAGACAGCTATCTCTCCCGACTCCCCCATACATACAAATATTCCAGCTTTCCTGTGGTCTGTATGACTGACTGAATTTGTAGGGAGGCCCCCAAATTCATTATATAGTCGATCAAAACCTCCAAAATCAGTGCTTTCATGCAACCTTTGTCTAATATTTAAGGGTGGCGTTAAAATGTAACTTATTGGACGCTGCCTCTGGCCCGGCCTAATAATTGCAGGCCCAGAAACCATTATTAAGCACTATTGAGCATTTGGGAAAGAAGGGGCATTGGGCCGAACTCTTGTCACACCTTCTTAGATGCCATGTTTGCTTTTTGCAGGAGCAAATGGTTAAGCTGCCAGGGATTTTGTTGCAGCCGCATCTGTGCCATCCTTGCTGTGTACATCTATGTTCTGGTGCCCAAAAGAGTTCATATAAAAACAAAAACCAAAAACAAATGTTTAACGTGTTAAAAAATAAAAAAATGTGTCTTCTGCTTTTTGCATGTTTTTTCTATTTACAAGAATTGTTGGTGACAATTTTCTTTTAAAACATTTTAATATCTGCTTCTTTTTTTTTTTTTCTTGTAATATTGGAAAGCCTAAGGCCAGAAATAAACCCCATAATACACTGTAGACGTAGACTTTGGTATCAAATAATTACTGTCCGCGGTGTTTGTGCAATCAAAACAGCTT
Source organism: Phyllobates terribilis (assembly GCF_046119375.1). Lineage (NCBI taxonomy): Eukaryota > Metazoa > Chordata > Amphibia > Anura > Dendrobatidae > Phyllobates > Phyllobates terribilis. The sequence continues at coordinate 10,452,586 of NW_027362765.1, forward strand.
TTATAAAAACCTCAAACTTCTGTGTGTGAATCAGACATGAGCTGTAACTTGATAGAAGATTATAGTCTGGGGAAGACGGGAAACATTCATACAGACAGCCGGTGGTGATGTGTTTGTGGCTCCCCTGAGGGTTCAGTCGCCACAGAGGTATTGCATCGCATCCAGAGGTGTGGTACCTCACTCTCAGGTAAGGAAGGAGTACGGCTCAGGACCCTAACACCTGCATTCACTACACCATATTTCAGAGGGCAGGGCGAGATTGCTCCTATGGGAGAGCACAGTCCCTGGTCCCTGGCTGGAGTGGGGGGAACCACAAGTAAGGGGGAACCATGTAGTGGATGGGGTGGAGGAAGTAGAAAAGGGGAGCACTTGCTGGGAGCAACATAAAAGGGGATGGAACCATCTAGAAGGGAGCAGTAGTGTCAAGTGGAGAAGTGACAGAGCAGAGGCTCTGCAGGAGCTCTGCTCCAGGGCTGGGCCTAGTCGGGAAGGCCCAAGCCTGAGTGGAAAGGAAGAGAGAGGAGAGAGGGGCAAGGGAGGCTCCAGAAGGAGAGAAGGGATCCTAGGGGTACGGGAAGTGCTGGAGGCCACCGTACGCCCGAATCTGCAGGAACGTGGAAGGATCAAGCCGCAGAGGGGACCGGCCCCTTAACTAGTGGAGAACTACAAGGCTCAACTAGAAACCGGAGGCGTCTTTACTTTTAAGGTGCAGTTGCCCACAACCACAGCTAACAATCGCCGAAAAGGTAGCCACATAGGGCCCAGAGGACTGCAGGTCGCCCGCCAAGACCCGAGGCTACCGGCTTGGGACACTGACTGCGAGACGCAGGGCAGGAGGGTGAGAGCCAGCGCAGGAAGACGACTGAGGAAGGCACACAGAAAGGGGTCCTGATAAATGCTCTGGAAATATCTGAGGGTGGACCAAGCCCCACTCTGAGTAAGCACAGGACGACGAGGGCCAGTACATTGGCGCCTGTAACTTGAACTGCAACAACCGTGAGTAAAGACCCTGGGACTGCACTATACTGACTCTGTCGTTATTATTGCACTACAACACCCTGCACAACCACCAACATCCAAACTCTGCCCTGAAGCTAACTCTTCCTGTGGGGAGTCACACTATCCTTGCAGCAAAACCACCAGCTTCAGAGGACTGTTCCGCAGCGGCAGCCCCTCTTTAGCCGCATTCCACAGGTTGCGTAGTCGGACTCTTTATAAAACCTATATATAAATTCCCCCTGGATTGACCGCCCTGGGTCACGGACTGGGTCACCACCACTGTGACTACAACCCCCAACATCTACCGGTCCGGCACCGAGTACCCCACGGCCCAGGGGGCGCGTCATGTTCAGTGACGGTTTGAGGCTAAATATGTTTTTAGAGCCGTAGTAGAAGATGTTGCCTCATGTAGTTATTTCTCATGTCATGTGTAATGAATATCTCCTGCAGTATTGCTGATGCCAATTCCAGTATCGGAAAATGAGACGAGAATTAGCTTTATGGAAGATAAATCTATGAGAAACGTATTCAGCTGCAGACTCTGAGGAAGAAATTGCTTGTTGTCTGTGGCCTAAAATATAAAGGTTTTATTACTAGATGTAAAGAAAAAACTAAATACTGTAAAATAATAAATCTCCTTATATGTTTCCCCTCATTATCTCCAATAGTTGTATTATACCCACAGGATTTTTATGATGTTCCATCAGCTCATCTTCTCGTCATTCAGGTACCTACAACACCGGATCCTCTCAGTGGAGATCTTCTATATAAGAATATTTTCCCAATTTATCCATCAAAGATGGATATGGATAGAGACAATATGGCGGAGAGGATATTGCACCTCACCCTAGAGATCCTCTTCCGGCTTACTGGAGAGGTGAGAGATTCTGATGGCGTCACATTACATTATTCTTATCTATGGGAATAACAGATGGACAGAACTGGAGAGGTGAGGACTCTGGAAATGTCTGTAGTGAGATGTATTAATGTGTCTCCATAACCAGGATTACACAGTAGTGAAGAAGACCTCTAGTGAGTGCTGTCAGGACCCTGTGTCTGAGGGATGGGGAAGACCCCTGAGCCCAATCACAGGGCCTCCACCTCACCCCCTGATACATGAGGACATCAATGACCAGAAGATCCTAGAACTCACCTACAAGATGATTGAGCTGCTGAATGGAGAGGTGACACTGCTGGGAATGCTGGGACATTATACAGTAACACTATGAAGGGATCGGGGGGATGACTGTATCATTGTATGTGTCAGGTTCCTATAAGGTGTCAGGATGTCGCCGTCTATTTCTCCATGGAGGAGTGGGAGTATTTAGAAGGACACAAAGTTCTGTACAGGGACGTCATGATGGAGATTCCCCAGCCCCTCACATCACCAGGTAATAGACAGGACTAAATACACACGGCCTATAATTATCTGTATGAAAATAATTAATTCAGTCCCTGTATGTGTTTCCTCCAGATCGATCCAGTAAGAGGACAACACCAGACAGATGTCCCCGTCCTCTTCTTCCACAGGACTGTAAACAAGAAGATCCCAATGTTCCTCAGGATCATCAGGTAGATGGAGAGAAAGTGTCATGAGATCTCCCCTATGATGTGTAGACGGCTGTGAAGGTCTTGTGTTCAGTCTTGTTTTATCCACCAGTATTTATATTTGTGTAATGAGAACAGTGGAGATGGCAGGATTAGAGCTGATCATAGATGTTACTTCTCCATCTGACTTTTACAATATTTGTTTCAGGGTGAAGATCTGACCCATATTAATACTACAGAGACATATGTGAGGGGTGATGAGCAGTGTAAAGAAGAGATTCCTACATATGACTACCCTGGTGAGTAGTAACCACTAAATGCAGAGAAGTCACAGATTCTTCTCAGTCACTGGCTGTGGCTGCTTTATCAGTGGTGTAGTCTGGCGGTATCACAATCGTGGATCACTATTTTGCCGCTTGACCACAACATTCTCCTCTGTCCAAAAAGGTTCAAATTACTTTGTGAAATTGTGAAAGCCCTTTTCTATAGAACTTACAACCTGGAGGATCCACCTACCCCCTGGGCAGTGGTGTATCGCCAATGGCGGCAGACCACGCGACAGCTATGGGGCCTGTGAGCCGGGGGGCCCCTTAGCAGTCGCTCCCCTTCTGCACACCCCGCGCCGCTGTTTGATTGCCGCCACCGCCTGCCGGCACTGTGTTCAGGCATGGCCGCGCACTGTATGGCTGTGTCTTGTAGTAATGATAATGATGGCAGGGGCAACACTGCACCTTTAATTGTGCTTGTGTCTTCCCTGCCATGTCATTACTACAAGACACAGCCGCATAGTGTGTGGCCATGCCTGAACACAGTGCCGGCGGGCGGCGGCGGCAATCAAACAGCAGAGCGGGGGGTGCAGGAGAGACACCCCGATGGAGTGGGGGCCCTGTGCAGGCCCGGCCGCGTCACAACTAGGAGACTGTGCACGGCCGTGTCTCCTAGCTGTGACGTCACGCAGTGCACGCCCTGCACTGCTACTTACCACCGGAGAGGAGCTGGAGGATTGGAGCCGAGCCGGGAGATGGTGAGTGTGTGTGTGTGTTTGAGTGAGTGTCTGAGTGAGTGTGTAGGCAGATATCATTGTGTGATGTCTGTTTGTATGTATTTTTGTGTTTCAAATGTGTTTATGCGTGTATATGTCTGTTTATGTTTGTGTGTGTGCGTGACTGCGTGCGGCCTCCCTCTGTCTCTGGGGGGTCGCCGTGCGGCCTCCCGCTGTGTATAGATGACACCGTTCGGCCTCCCGCTGTGTATAGTTGGCGCCGTGTGGCCTCCTGCTATGTATAGATGGCGCCGTGCGGCCTCCTACTGTGTATAGATGGCATCGTGCAGCCTCCGGCTGTGTATAGATGGCTACGTGCGGCCTCCTGCTGTGTATAGATGGCGCCGTGTGGCCTCCTGCTTTGTATAGATGGCGCCGTGCAGCCTCCGGCTGTGTATAGATGGCTACTTGCGGCCTCCTGCTGTGTATAAATGGCTACGTGCGGCCTCCTGCTGTGTATAGATGGCTACGTGCGGCCTCCTGTTGTGTATAGATGGCTACATGCGGCCTCCTGCTGTGTATATATGGCTACGTGCGGTCTCCTGCTGTGTATAGATGGCACCGTGCGGCCTCCTGCTGTGTATAGATGGCTACGTGCGGCCTCCTGTTGTGTATAGATTACGCCGTGCGGCCTCCTGCTGTGTATAGATGGCTACGTGCGGCCTCCTGCTATGTATAGATGGCTATGTGCGGCCTCCTGCTGTGTATAGATGGCTACGTGCGGCCTCCTACTGTGTATAGATGGCTACTTGCGCCTCCCGCTGTGTATAGATGGCTACATGCGGCCTCCTGCTGTGTATAGATGGCTACGTGCGGCCTCCCGCTGTGTATAGATGGCACCGTGCGGCCTCCCGCTGTGTATAGATGGCTATGTGTGGCCTCCTGCTGTGTATTGATGGCACCGTGCGGCCTCCTGCTGTGTATAGATGGCTACGTGCGGTCTCCTGCTGTGTATAAATGGCTACGTGCAGCCTCCTGCTGTGTATAGATGGCTACGTGCGGCCTCCTGCTGTGTATAGATGGCTCCGTGCGGCCTCCTGCTGTGTATAGATGGCACCGTGCAGCCTCCTGCTATGTATAGATGGCACCGTGCAGCCTACGGCTGTGTATAGATGGCTACGTGCGGCCTCCTGCTGTGTATAGATGGCTACGTGTGGCCTCCTGCTGTGTATAGATGGCTACGTGCGGCCTCCTGTTGTGTATAGATGGCTACATGCGGCCTCCTGCTGTGTATAGATGGCTACGTGCGGTCTCCTGCTGTGTATAGATGGCACCGTGCAGCCTCCCGCTGTGTATAGATAGCTACGTGCGGCCTCCTGCTGTGTATAGATGGCGCCATGCAGCCTCCTGCTGTGTATAGATGGCTACGTGCGGCCTCCTGCTGTGTATAGATGGCTATGTGCGGCCTCCTGCTGTGTATAGATGGCTACGTGCGGCTTCCTACTGTGTATAGATGGCGCCGTGCAGCCTCCCGCTGTGTATAGATGGCTACGTGCGGCCTCCCGCTGTGTATAGATGGCTACATGTGGCCTCCCACTGTGTATAGATGGCACCGTGCGGCCTCCCGCTGTGTATAGATGGCTATGTGCGGCCTCCTGCTGTGTATAGATGGCACCTTGCGGCCTCCTGCTGTGTATAGATGGCACCGTGCGACCTCCTGCTGTGTATAGATGGCACCGTGCAGCCTCCCGCTGTGTATAGAAGACTACGTGCGGCCTCCTGCTGTGTATTGATGGCACCGTGCGGCCTCCTGCTGTGTATAGATGGCTACGTGCGGCCTCCTGCTGTGTATAGATGGCTACGTGCGGCCTCCTGCTGTGTATTGATGGCACCGTGCGGCCTCCTGCTGTGTATAGATGGCTACGTGCGGCCTCCTGCTGTGTATAGATGGCTACGTGCGGCCTCCTGCTGTGTATAGATGGCTACGTGCGGCCTCCTGCTGTGTATAGATGGCGCCGTGCGGCCTTCTGCTGTGTATAGATGGCACCGTGCGGCCTCCTGCTGTGTATAGATGGCACCGTGCGGCCTACTGCTGTGTATAGATGGCTACGTGCGGCCTCCTGCTGTGTATTGATGGCACCGTGTGGCCTCCTGCTGTGTATAGATGGCTACGTGTGCTCAATATTAAGTCATACAATTAATGTATGGCTATGTGCCCACGATGCAGAAATGCTCCGGATTTTTTTTGAGCGTTTCTGCATCTCCCTGGCAGAAAAAAACTCATGCGAATTTTACATGCATTTTTCCTGCCAAAGACATGCGGATGTGAAGCGTTCTTCACATGCATTTCTGCATGCGGGTTGACAAGCGCTTTCCAAGCGATTTTAGCATCACTTGGAAAGTGCTTGACAACTTGGTCACACTATATAAATCCATGCAACCAGCATGGATTTATATAGTGTGACCGTAAAAGAATGGTAAAAAAATAAAAAATAAATATACCTTCTGATGGCCTGCCGACGTCAGCGGTCGCGTGACCCATCACATGACTAAATTACGTCACGGCAGGTCCTTTTCAGACCATCGCGAGCTGCTGGCAAGCCAGGACGCATCTGATAAAGACACCGCGGGCCATCAGAAGGTAAGTATAATATTTAATGTTTATTTTATTCTTTTTTTTACAGGTTCTATGGTACCCAGGTCCAGAGGAGAGTCTCCTCTTCTCCAAACCCGGGTACCATCCGCACATTGAAATGCATGGAATGCGCAAGTACAGATGCAGTGATGCGGATTCCATGCGTTCCAATGCAAGTCAATGGCGGCGAAAACGCAGCGCTTCCACAAAATAATTGGTAGTGCTGCGGATTTTTCCGCAATGATAAGACGCAGCGGAAATTTCCGCAGCATGTGCACAGCACATGCGGATTATCATTGGGGACCATGGCAGACCTTCTACCAAGCGTTTTTTAAGAGTTTCTGCAGTGGAATTGCCGCTGCGGAAACGCTTAAAAAAATGCATAATGGGCACACAACCTAAAAAAAATTATTATAATTAATATTCTGCCAAATTAATTTCACGTGAACTCTCACATGATCTATCACAGGGGATCATGTGATACATCAGGTGTGTGTGTGTGTGTGTGTGTGGGGGGGAGCACGCCTTCTAAACTGCCCGGGGCCCTTGTTACACTTAATCCACCCCTGTGTGTTGGGCTCACCATACTTTGTCCTGGCAGTTGAGGTGGGGTATAGTAAGCAGGGCTGTGGAGTCAGTAAGCTAAACCTCCGACTCCTCAATTTCCATGACATCGACTCCAACTCCGACACTCCGACTCCCTCATACACGGCTCATGTTTAAGCGATAAATTTACTGTAGCACAGATTCATCTCAGCTAAAAGTCTAGACCTTTAGATCATCAGGAATAGGACAGACATTTATAGGACATTTCATAACTTTCCCAAATCCTTATGAAAAAATATTCCCCACAAACTGCATTGAACTATTGTACCCAATTTATTATATATTTTAGGAGTCGGAATCGGTCCATTTTATACCGACTCAGACTCCACCAAAATGGGCTCCAACTCCACAGCTCTGACAGTAGGGTCATTATACTGTGCATGTAGAGGCTAATGAGGAGGAATGCACCATGGGGGTATCATACTGTGTTTAGGGGGGGGCACTTTTGTTGGCATCACATTTTATGGGGCAATGAAAGAGGGATCTAGGACTTCAACCGGAGGAAAATTACTATATAAAGGCTGGAAAGTTGTGAGATCTGCTCTTCTGTGACCCTGACAATTATTTACATTTTTTTGTTTGCGGGGGGGGGGGGGGCAATTAGAACTTCTGCTATGGGGCCCCATGATTCCTATGTACGCCCCTGCCCCTGGGATTAGAATACACTGTCCGTTACCTGCCCAAATCTGTAAACTACAAAGCCAAATGACAGCGTACGTAGAATGTGCTGACAAGTGAGAAAATCACTTGAAGAAAAATATTATGATGGGCCTGTAAGAGAAAGCGGAGGGTAATGATGGTGTTCCTTCCTAGATCCCTCATATCTTATTGGATGAATCTACCTTCTCTCCCTTCTGTGCTGCTGAATGTGCTCATATGGTCCCTACAAGACCAGGTCCAGTCTTTCTGGCCAAACTTCACTTTTATGATCTACAACATTAAATGTGCAGTGAAGGCCAATTGTGAATTTCTGTACAATAACAACAGAGTTTCCCTTTATCCTGAGTTTTCAATTTCTTTTAAAACCGACTAACTACAAATAGGATTGTGATAAACTATACAGAAAACATTACACCTGTGCCATGATATATCTCTAAGCTGTGCGTGGCTGATGGCTGTAATATACATTTATTCACACCTGCAGGAGATGTGGTGGCTCCAGCCCTGGTTTCATGGATTCACTCCACATCATAAATTCCATTATGTTTTCAATCCTAAAGAATTCAGATTACTGCACAATCTCTCCTGAAATGGGGGCGCTAATACTTTCTCTACTCTTCTGGTCAGGACTCATAGTAGCTCCAATGGTCCACCATAAATGAGTGTGACTCCAGTTTAGTGTTGGATTTCTCCCTTCATACACACGTTGTTGTTGGGGATGTTACATGTTTTTATATTCTTTCTTTTTCTTACAAGTTCATTCTGTATAATAATTTCATTGTGGTGGGATCGGCCTGCCTCACTTATGTGACTCTGTAACTCCCTAGTAGTCTTTCAAAAAGGTCTCCATTGCCTCTTCCAAATGCCCGAGATCTAAATTTAACACACCTCAGCTCTGCACTATTATAAAAAGTTCTCTTTGAATGTCTAATATTTCTTCTTGGCAGTCATCTGACAGAAAATATTGTCCCTTACGATAGTTTAGATTACGAAGAGCCACCGAGCCCCATACTCTAATTACCCCAGAGAGGTTTCACCACTAGTTACTCATTTATTACTGATGAAGACTGTTGAGTTTGATCATTTCAGTAGATGTTTTATTGTCTGTAGTCACCGTTTTTGACATCAGTAATCCTCTGATTTAACCCCTTCCTGCAGTCAGTTTTGTGTTCCTATCTGGGCCCATTTTTCAAATCTGACGTGTGTCACTTTATATGGTGATAACTTTGGAATTCTTCACAAAGGATAATAGGAAACAAATGGACCTTACAAATTATTTTCCAACTTCTCTTGAATCTGACAATCCCCTATATACGGTTGTACACTACTGTCTGGGCACATGGCAGATTAAGAAGGGAAGGAGCGACATTTAGCTATTTGAATGCAGATCTTGCTGGAAGAGTTTGCAGACACAATGTATTGGGGACACTGTTCATGGTCACCTGGCAGCTCAAAAGATGGCCACCACAAACAGGCTTGTCTTATCTACCCCGTTTACAGATTTCACAAATTACTTTGCTCATCACCCTTTAACCCCTCTACATGGATCTGGACTTACAGAGACCCCTAGGCTTGGGCCATGGTGTTACCTGCTGTTCTGTGGAGTGAGATGGGAAGAAGAATAGTCAGGTAGCCGGGTCAGAACCATGAGGACAGAGAAAATACAAAATCAGACACAAAAGTAGTCAATAAACGGGCCGAGGTCACAACAGGAAGCAAATACACAAGCCGGGAGCTGAGCACAGAGGACTGAACCAGAGGAGAACAAGGCTGTATCTGGCAGCTTCCAGCAATATGCTTCCAGCTTTAGTAGGGTGCGGTGCTTTCCAAATGGCTGAAGCAGGGAGCAGATTACTCCAGCTGGACAGCACACACACCCATACTGCAAGACTGGATGGTACTACTGGTCCCAGCAACCCTAATCATAGTGGCTGCGAAGAGCCTGCGCCTCGCAGAGCTTCTGGTTCTGACGTCTCTTCCATCACCAGCGCCGCCTGCAGGATGAATAAGGCGGCGCCTGGTGACAAAAGCAGACGTCACACAAGTCGAAGCAGGAGGAGAAGTAGACGTCCCAGAGGAGATGGGACCCACCATTTGCAGAAGCCCTAATATAACAAAATTGCAGAAAACCAGAGCAGTAGAAATCCCCATAAAGTGACTCCATTTTGGAAATTATAACCCTCAGTGAAATAATCTATAGGAGTAGTGACTATTTTGACTCCACAGCCACTTTATGTAAATTAGCACGCAGTGGATGTTGGAGAGTGAAAATTACAAATATGCCATTTTATTGCCCAACACATAGTGCCCAGATTGTGCTCCAGGAGACACACACCATAAATTAAGTGGGTTCTTCTCACTATAGTAATGCCAAATACATTGATGCTAAATGTGGTTTGGGCGCACTGCAAAGCTCAGAAGTGAGCGGGAGATCTGACTTTGGGAGAGCAGATATTGCTGGATTGGTTTATGGAAGCCATGTCGCTTTTCAAGAGCCTTTGAGCCACTAATAATGTGGAAACCTCTGGTTTTCCACTGACAGATGATTGACCTGAGTGGGGACTTGTTTTTTGTGAGATGAGTAGAAGTTTTTATTGGTATTATTTTCGCCTACATAACATTGTTTGGTGGCTTTTTATTCCATATTTGGGAGGCAGAATGAAAAAACAATTGAACACCACGCTCTACTGCTCCATCCTATGAGGTTTTCTATTAGACAGTTATTGTCCTGGTGAATAAGTGATTTTTTTTTATATAACTTGCCTTTTTTATGGACAGTTTAAGTAGAAATGTTCAAAAATATAAAATTCAAGGATTTTTATTAAAAAATAATAATTGGTTTTATTCTTGGCAGATGTCTGTACCAGGAGATCAGAGGGACAGCTGACATCTTCAATTTTTAAATCAGATAATTTTCAGATCCAACAGGATACAATTGAAATGAATGACATTTCTCCAGATTTACCATCATCCCTTCACAGCAAAGATCTGTCATCTGATCCTTTGCAACAGGTCCTGTCTTCTGATTCATTACCGACTACTAAGGGAAATCAAAGTCACAAAATAAGCATTAAAAAACTAACTGCTCCTAAAGCAAAGAAGCCATTTTCACGGTCAGAATATAGAAATAGTTTTCCTCCCAAAAAGTCTTTTCTTAAACCTCAAAAAATTCACACAGCAAAGAATAGATTTTCTTGTTCTAAGTGTGGGAAATATTTTAATCAGAAATCAGATCTTGTTCGTCACCAGCGAACTCACACAGGAGAGAAGCCATTTTCCTGTTCAGAATGTGGAAAATGTTTTGTACAGAAATCATATCTTAATATACATAAGAGAACTCACACAGGGGAGAAGCCTTTTCCATGTTCAGAATGTGGAAAATGTTTTAACCAGAAATCAAATCTTATTATACATCAGAGAACTCACACAGGGGAGAAGCCTTTTCCATGTTCAGCATGTGGAAAATGTTTTAACCAGAAATCTAGTTTTCTTAAGCACCAGAGAAACCACACAGAAGAGAAGCCATTTTCCTGTTCAGAATGTGGGAAATGTTTTACAGTGAAATCAACTCTTATCAACCATCAGAGAACTCACACAGGAGAGAAGCCATTTTCCTGTTCAGAATGTGGGAAATGTTTTACAGAGAAATCAACTCTTATCAACCATCAGAGAACTCACACTGGAGAGAAGCCATTTTCCTGTTCAGAATGTGGGAAATGTTTTACAGAGAAATCAGTTATTAATATACATCAGAGAACTCACACAGGGGAGAAGCCTTTTCCATGTTCAGAATGTGGAAAATGTTTTAACCAGAAATCAAATCTTATTATACATCAGAGAACTCACACAGGGGAGAAGCCTTTTCCATGTTCAGCATGTGGAAAATGTTTTAACCAGAAATCTAGTTTTCTTAAGCACCAGAGAAACCACACAGAAGAGAAGCCATTTTCCTGTTCAGAATGTGGGAAATGTTTTACAGTGAAATCAACTCTTATCAACCATCAGAGAACTCACACAGGAGAGAAGCCATTTTCCTGTTCAGAATGTGGGAAATGTTTTACAGAGAAATCAACTCTTATCAACCATCAGAGAACTCACACTGGAGAGAAGCCATTTTCCTGTTCAGAATGTGGGAAATGTTTTACAGAGAAATCAGTTATTAATATACATCAGAGAACTCACACAGGGGAGAAGCCTTTTCCATGTTCAGAATGTGGAAAATGTTTTAACCAGAAATCTAGTTTTCTTAAGCACCAGAGAAACCACACAGAGGAGAAGCCATTTTCCTGTTCAGAATGTGGGAAATATTTTACAGAGAAATCAACTCTTATCAACCATCAGAGAACTCACACAGGAGAGAAGCCATTTTCCTGTTCAGAATGTGGGAAATGTTTTACAGAGAAATCAAATCTTATCAAACATCAGAGAACTCACACAGGGGAGAAGCCTTATTCCTGTTCAGAATGTGGAAAATGTTTTAACCAGAAATCTAGTTTTCTTAAGCACCAGAGAACCCACACAGAGGAGATGCCTTTTTCATGCTCAGATTGTGGAAAATGTTTTGGACACAAATCATATCTTTAGAAACATCAGAGAACTCACACAGGGGAGAAGCCATTTTCATGTTCAGAATGTGGGAAATGTTTTAACCCGAAATCGGATCTTTATAAGCACCAGAGAACCCACACAGGGGAGAATGCCGCAACTACACCCAACTAGTCTCTGTAGAGACTAGAAAGGCCCTAGCTGCACAACTAAAAACACCACCACACACCTAACTAACTAATAAGTCATTGAGGAGTTTCTCGTACCTCCTGAGGAACCAGAGGGGAGGCTTCAACACACTCTCAACAAGGGGAAAGGAAAGTATGAAGTAAAATACGAAAACTCTGAGTGAGAAACAAAAACACATTCATATAGGGCAAAGAAGGCAAGCTAAGGTGAACCAAAAATAAAAGGAACAAGTATAATCTCCCCGAAACCTAACATTGTTTGAATGAAAAGGTACTGGAAGGGAAAGCAAACTGACCGGGAGGATGGTTTCACCTTTGTTGTGAAACTTATAAAATTCACCCTCACCAACTGTAAATGTAAAACCTGTCCATTTATAATGACCACGGTCAAGATAAAGATTCCCAACTCACATCAGGACCACAAGATCCCAGGTACTTTCAGCTGCATCACAATGAACTTAATTATATGTACCAAATATCCAACTGGGGGTCTGTATGTAGGGGAAACAGGGCAAAAACTTAAAACAAGAATAAATTTTCATCGCCACACAATAAAAGAAAAAAAGAATAGATCTACTCGTGGCCAAACATTTTTACGGCCACAACTGCTTCTTCCTCTCCCATACTGATAGTTCTGCTTCATATCACTTGTCTTATCTATTGCATTATTCCTGTGCCCTGTTGTGTATAAATATGTGACTCTTCAGATTTTGTATTATACTATGTCTACTGAAAAGATCTGAGTAGTCTCGAAAGCTTACTGACTAAAGGCTAACTGAAAAGATTGTTTCAACCACTGAGAACTTTCAAATGTTAATGTTTTTCTCCAAACAGCAATTTTAAGATCTCTCCACAGGTGTTCAATGGGATTTAGATCTGGATTCATTGCTAGTCAAAACTGTCCAGCACTTTGTTTCCATCCATTTTCTGGGTCATTGTCATGCTGGAAGACCCATGACCTAGCATGCAAACCCAGCTTTCTGACACAAGGCACTACATTGTGACCCAAAATCCTTTGCTAATCTTCAGATTTCATGATGCCTTGCACACAGTCAAGGTACCTGACCAGAGGCTGCAAAACAACCCAAAAACATTTTTGAAGCTCCACCATATTTGACTGTATGTGTTGTAAATTTATTGATTATGTTGCGCACATTGGACAGAGGAACATCCGGATCTCTAAAGATGGACTTATAACCTTGAAATTATTGATATTTTTCAACAATTTTGGTTCTCAAGTCCTCAGACAGTTCTCCTTTTTCTGTTTTCTCCATGCTTAGTGTGCCACACATATGCACACAATGCAAAGATTGAATCAACTTCTCCCTTTTTTATCTGGTTTTAGTTGTGATTTTCATATTGCCCACACCTGTTACTTGCCACAATTGCGTTTGAACAAGCTTCACATGCTTGAAACAAAGTTGTTTACCCACATTTTTGGCAAGGTGTCAACAATTTTGTCCGACCTATTTTATGTGGTTTTGTGGGAAATTATGTTCAATTTGCTTTTTTTTCTATGTTTTCTTGTGTTGTTCCAATACACGCAAAGTAAATAAACATATGTAGCACCCCGAGGACTCGGCTGCTACAGGGGTATTGCACCTCAAACCAGAGGTGTAGTATTCCACTCCCGGGTAAGGATGGAGTGTGGGACCGAGCTCAGTAGCTGCATGCACTACACTCATCCCATTTCCGGGGGACAGAACAACGGTACTCCCACTAGGTAGATGTGCAGGTACGACAGCGTCTGTTCCTGGCTGGAGTGGGAGGGGGGGAGGAACATCCCAGTAGTGTAGGAGCAGACAGGGGAGGGACTCTGGGCATAGGAAGGAGCCCATTGGGTGCTAGTCACCTGGGCTCGGGTGTCAGAGGGAGTATAAGAGGTGGGCACCATCTTGAGACAGGGTCTGTTCTGAGGGAGAGTTCAGCCAGAGAGGGCTGACAGGGAGCTGTGGCTCCGGCTGGGCCCAGCTCCAGGGCCAGGCCTGAAGTGCAGAGAAAGAGGAAGAAGAGGAAAAACCCAGTGAAAGGCCCAGAGACACAAGCAGAGGGAACCCTGAGATCCCACAAGTGAACTAAGACGGGTGAAGGGTTGGCAGAAGAGGGTACCGGATCCCAAACTGGTAGAGGCAAAACATCCTTAGCCAGGAACCGGAGGTCGTGGACAAGTTTTGGCGCGACCCCTCACCATATCCACCAGGAAGGCAAACCACGCATAGGGTCAGGGAAGCCGGGAAAGGTTTCGCCATCAAAAGAGCCGAGGGAGCCGGACAAAGGTGGGTCCCTGGTGAGGACGGCCCGTAGGAAGGAATAGAGGGGAGCTCGGGACCACGCTCTGGAAATGCCTGGGGGTTGGCCGAGTCCCGCACCTGGTGGACGCAGCACGGCTCGGGTGGTCACTGCTGGCCGAAGTGACCGAAGCAACACCTGTGAGTAAAAGCCTTGAACTGCACCACACGTCTCTGAGCTTCCTTGCTGCACCATCACTACCACAATCTCCACATCTGCTGCCCTGAGGCCATACCCCTCCCGTCAAAAGCGGAAACCGCCCCCACCAGCAGAGACTACAATGGTAGAAATGTCCATCAGCGTGAGGGGGCTGCCCCTGGAACTGACAATCACTAAGTTGCCCCGGGACCACCCTCAATGGGGGCAGATACAGAACAAAACCAAGAAGATGGGTGCGGCCTGGAGGAGTCTGGACAGATCGCACCCGGAGATGGAGGAAGAGTCAATCAGCACCGACCCTGTGGTCCGGAACCTGTTGCAGGCTGCCACCCCAGAAGGCCTGGTGGAGATCCTGGCACAGCTCCCCAGAAATCGGGAGCGTGCACAGACCGCGCTGGAGGCCTTGGCCCGGAAGATGGCCCGAGTGCAGCAAGAAGCACTGGCCGAGTGGAGGAGAGAGATGGTCCAGCAGGCTGGAACCCGCCAGCAGAGGATGCCACCCGCAACGTGGAGCGTGTCTGCCCCTGAGGATGGTGCAGGAGGAACGGAGGCCGGAGACGACGCCGCGGAGGGAGCCGCAGAGATGGAAGCAGGTAATGGGGACGTCATCACCCCGAGCCCCGTAGCCGTAAGCCTGCCCCAGCTCCCCGTCGCAGAGCCCGAAGTTCCACTCACCGCACCCGTTGCCGCACCGCCGCTGCTTCCAACTAGGCCTCAAGCGGCAGGAGCCGCGGTCGCACCCTCTGTTACGCCACGCCCCTTGACCCTGAGCGTGGCAAAAGAGGAAGTGCCCCCGGCCTGGTCGCAGGGCCGAGTACCCCCGGGCGCCGCAGTCTCCACAGCGCCATCTACCTCCACAGCGCCACCGTCCTGGTCGCAAGGCCGAGTACCCCAGGGCGCCACCGTCTCCACAGTACCCTTCACCTTCAGAGTGCCACCGGCCTGGTCGCAAGGCCTGGTGAATCCGGGCGCCGCTGCCCCCACCGCGCCCTCAACCTCCACAGTGCTGCCCCTGGGTGAAGATCTATTCGCACAGCACACTAGCCCGGACGGGCTGCCTTTCATTTGGCCACCGGAGTACGTCAACCCCCGACTCCGGAAGGAATGGCCTCTGAGTGAGCCTCTGATCCCGGCTCCGGCGCCCGCCAACATTGTCCCGCTCCCATTGGAAGAGGCCCAATTTGCGTGGGACCCCACCGGCGAAGACCTCATTGGGTTCACTTCAAGAGACCCGGGCGGCCGCAGCCCAACGTGAGGAGTGTTGCCGACAACAACTAGAAGTCTTTCAGAGGGAATGGCGAGAGAGGCGGGTCCGCGAGGAGCGGCTGAAGGTCCAAAGCGCGGAGCAGAAAAGCCGGACCCGACGAAACCGCCGTGCGGCCCACGGTCCCCGCGCCACCGGGACTGTAATAAAGTTTCAAATGGAGCACGGCTGGGGCTTTATCCGGGATCACAGAACCCCCGGCGACGTCTTTGTTACCCGCAGGGATGTTGAGAGCCACCTGCCGGAGGGACACCGAGGACGTGACCTCTACCCGGGTGATGAGGTCACCTTCACCCGGCACCAGTGTGCCAAAGGACCATACGCCCTTCACGTGCACCGGTTGACGGAGGAGGAGTTGCAGTATGGGGAAGATCAAGAGGACCCGGACGGGTCTGAAGACTATCCTCAGGAGGAGCCAAGGAGAAGACACCGCTACTGAAGGGAAGTAGCCCAAATAAAGTACTGTAAATAGTTACCCGTAAGGGTACTTGACATGCTGCTAATCAGAGTATGGTCCCCATTGGGACTAGTGTGGAACTGTTTAAAAGAACTGTTTCCTGTGTGCCCCTATCCCTTACCAGGCTGAGGACTGTGAGCAGCCATTCCCCTATTCCCCACTGGCCGAGGACTGAGAGCGGCCATACCCTGTAAATAGTTGCGCTTCCTAAAGCGCCCCTTTTGGTTTTATAAAGAACTGTTTTTCTATTAGTGACTGTTGCACTTTACCCGGTCACAAGTTGCACCGTGGCTGGAAGAACAAGAACATTTTATATAAAAGAGTTTTATATAATATAAGAAGTTACCCGTAACGTTATATTTTCTGATAATGTTTTTTATAATGTTTTATATGTTAGTGTGTACTTTAAAAATTTTGTATGTCTAAATGTCTTTACTCTTTTCCAGCCCGAGGACGTGCTGTGGTTTACCAGGGGGGGATGTAGCACCCCGAGGACTCGGCTGCTACAGGGGTATTGCACCTCAAACCAGAGGTGTAGTATTCCACTCCCGGGTAAGGATGGAGTGTGGGACCGAGCTCAGTAGCTGCATGCACTACACTCATCCCATTTCCGGGGGACAGAACAACGATACTCCCACTAGGTAGATGTGCAGGTACGACAGCGTCTGTCCCTGGCTGGAGTGGGAGGGGGGGAGGAACATCCCAGTAGTGTAGGAGCAGACAGGGGAGGGACTCTGGGCATAGGAAGGAGCCCATTGGGTGCTAGTCACCTGGGCTCGGGTGTCAGAGGGAGTATAAGAGGTGGGCACCATCTTGAGACAGGGTCTGTTCTGAGGGAGAGTTCAGCCAGAGAGGGCTGACAGGGAGCTGTGGCTCCGGCTGGGCCCAGCTCCAGGGCCAGGCCTGAAGTGCAGAGAAAGAGGAAGAAGAGGAAAAACCCAGTGAAAGGCCCAGAGACACAAGCAGAGGGAACCCTGAGATCCCACAAGTGAACTAAGACGGGTGAAGGGTTGGCAGAAGAGGGTACCGGATCCCAAACTGGTAGAGGCAAAACATCCTTAGCCAGGAACCGGAGGTCGTGGACAAGTTTTGGCGCGACCCCTCACCATATCCACCAGGAAGGCAAACCACGCATAGGGTCATGGAAGCCGGGAAAGGTTTCGCCATCAAAAGACCCGAGGGAGCCGGACAAAGGTGGGTCCCTGGTGAGGACGGCCCGTAGGAAGGAATAGAGGGGAGCTCGGGACCACGCTCTGGAACTGCCTGGGGGTTGGCCGAGTCCCGCACCTGGTGGATGCAGCACGGCTCGGGTGGTCACTGCTGGCCGAAGTGACCGGAGCAACACCTGTGAGTAAAAGCCTTGAACTGCACCACACGTCTCTGAGCTTCCTTGCTGCACCATCACTACCACAATCTCCACATCTGCTGCCCTGAGGCCATACCCCTCCCGTTGGGGGTTCTACCAGCTACGCTGCACAACCTTACCACCGGCCTCAGCGGTCTGCCTTGCAGCGGCGGCTTCATAGCCGCATTCAACGGGTGGCGTAGTCGAACATTCTAACATCTACTGCTAAAGACTGCCGCTCAGTTTGACTCCCTGGGCACGGACCGGGTCACCGCCACGAGACTACTACCCCCATCTGATCCGGCTCCGGGTAAGCCCCCGTGCGCGCGATGCCGCACGACACAGCAGGCCCAGGGGCGCGTCACATATATAACAAAATGTGTAATTGAGTGGTTCTTAACCGGGGTTCTATCGAACCCTAGGGGTTCGGTGAGTCGGTCTCAGGGGTTTGGCGGAGCCTCCGCCACGGAGGTCAAGACACACCCGACTCATTAAGTAAATTCGTGATGACACGCCCCGCTTGGCCATCACTAGCTGCAGATGATCACGTTACATTAATTGGCCAATCAGTGCTGCTGGGAATTTAGTGTGCTCAGTAGTCACCGTGTGACTGTCGTAGTCGTATGTTGTGTGGTTTCTTTCTTAATATTTTAATCCATACTAACTATGTCGAGTCAAAAAAAGAAAGTGGTCGGACGAATATGTACAACATGGATTCACATGTATCACGGAACGTGATTGGAGTCAGCTTCCTATCTGCATGATTTGCAATGCCAAGTTGAGCAACTCTAGTCTCGCACCGGCAAAACTGAAGGAACACTTCTTGAAGCTGCATGTAGATGGGGAATACAAGAAAACAACGCTTGCTGAATTCAAGGTGAAAAGAGCCAGATTCGATGAAAGGGCCACTCTGCCTGCTCTTGGATTTGTACCCGTGAACAAACCGATCCTCACTGCATCGTACGAAGTTGCTTACCTGATCGCAAAGCAGGGCAAGCCGCACACCATTGGTGAAACACTATAAAACCAGCAACATTAAAGATGGCGAATCTGATACTCGGAACAGCGGCCGAAGGTAAATTATCCCAAATTTCTCTTTCAAATGACACCATCAGTGACAGAATAGAGTGCATGAGTAAAGACATCTTGGCTCAAGTAGTCGCAGATCTAATTTCAAGTCCGGCAAAATTCAGCCTTCAACTCGAGGAGACCATAGACGTTTCTAATGTAAGCCAGCTTGCTGTTTTCGTGCGCTATGTGAAAGACAAAATAATAAAAGAAGAGTTTTTATTTTGTAAGCCTCTTACAACAACAACTAAGGCAGCCGATGTGAAGAAGCTTGTGGATGACTTCCTCAGAGACAACAATCTTTCATGGTATATGGTTTCTGCAGTTTGTACGGACGGAGCTCCAGTCATGCTGGGAAGAAAGTCTGGTTTTGGTGCGCTAGTAAAAGCCGATGCACCACACATCATTGTTACGCATTGTATTCTGCACAGGCATGCGTTGACAACAAAAACCTTGCCTCCAAAAATGGCAGAAGTATTAAAAACTGTAGTGGAATGTGTGAACTATGTGCGAAATAGTGCTCTGAGGCACCGCATCTTCAGTGAGCTGTGTAAGGAAATAGGCTCTGAATTTGAGGTACTCCTGTACCTTTTCTAATGTTCGGTGGTTATCCGGGGGACAGGTGCTGAATCGTGTTTTTGCCATGCGTGTGGAATTAGTCCTGTTTTTGCAAGAGCACCAACATTGTCATGCAGATTGCTTCAAAAATCCTGAGTTCATTCTCATTTTAGGGTACATGGCTGATATATTTGCAGCTCTAAATCATCTCAATCAGCAGATGCAGGGTGGTGGAGTCAACATCATGGAAGCAGAAGAAAACCTGAAGGCTTTTAAAAAAAAACTACCGTTATGGAAACGACGAACAGAGAACAATAACTTCGCAAACTTTCCCCTTCTGGACGACTGTGTAAGTAAGATCGAAGATGTGTCTGGAATCGGAGACATTTCTGTATCCATGGAACTAAAGCAAACAATTGCCACGCACTTAGATGAGCTTGCAAAGTCTCTCGACGGATATTTCCCTACAAGGAGTCATATCCAGCATGGGTGAGACAGCCGTTCACGTTTGCTGTTGAGACAGCAGATGTCAATTATGAATACCCCGAAGAAATCATTGAAATTCAGCAGAGCCAGGTTCATTTGCAACTCTTCAGAACAACAACACTCAACGTTTTGGTGTCGACAGTTGGAAAAGTACCCAATTATTGCTAAGAAAGCCCTGGAATTTTTTATACCATTTGTTACAACATATCTATGCGAATAATCCTTTTCGAGGATGCTGGACATAAAAACAAAGAAAAGGAACAGACTTTGCTGTGAAAATGACATGAGAGTAGTGTGGCACCCCAGGGGTCTGGTTTTCCACAGTAATGTAATGTTATGTCTGAGAGCAGGTGGGAGGTCCTTTGGTCAGGGATCCTGTGCATGCCACACCTCCTGCCCAGTCTTGGGAGGGGAAGAACTTCCCCTGTATAAACCCTGGGCTGAGGCAGGGTTAGTCAGTCAAGGAGAGTAGAAACAGCAGAAGCTCAGTGGGAGCAAGATTACTACGAGTCAGGGGCTGGCAGCTGCAGAGCTCGCCCTGACTGAGAAGCTTTCTTACCGGACCCGGCGTCCGAGGCTGTGGGGACTAACTCTTACCCAGCAGCAGAAGCCGACCGGCAGGGGATTTCAGGTCCTCAGGCCCAGAAACCCGAAGGCACGGTCACACGCGTGGGACCAGCACCGCCATCGTGGAGCGGAAGCCATTAGAAGGCCCCGAGTCACCGGCCATACGGGTGAGCACCACACGGTACACTCAGGGACGTGGGCTACTTATATCCGCTTCTAGCAAGGTAGCCAGAAGAGTACAGTCAGTTTGGGAGGCCTATAACTCCGCCTGGCCAGGGGAGATCCCATCTGCTCAAGGACTGACCAGGCCCCGTTCACTAGCAAGTACTCCGGGAGGGTCTATCGTTGTTACCAGTAAAGACCCTGAATTACACCGCACCGTCTCTGAGTGGTTCCTGCTACCCCCATCATCCACATCTGCTGCCCTGAGGCCATACCCCTCCCGTTGGGGGTTATACCATCTACGCTGCACCATCCATCCACCGGCCTCAGCGGACTGTCCTGCAGCGGCAGCTCCATAGCTGCATTCAACGGGTGGCGTAGTCGTCCTGCATCTACCGCTGTTACATCGCCGCTCAGTTTGACTCCCTGGGCACGGACCGGGTCACCGCCACGAGACTACAACCCTCAAGAGATCCGGATCCGGGTAAGCTCCCGCGTGCGCAACGCAGCGCGACACAGGCCCAGGGGTGCATCAACTTTGGCGTAGTCGGCAGGATTTCGTGCCCGCAACCACCGGGTACTGCGTGCCTGAAAAAGAGACTTTTCAAACTTACCTGTGGTGAAGATTCCCGCCATCCGGCGCCATCTTCGGCCTTCTTCCCGCCATCGGTGAAGTTTCCCGCCATCCGGCGCCATCTTCTGCCTTCTTCCCGCCATCCGTGGAGTTTTCCCGCCATTGGACGCCATCTTGAGGACGCCACGCGGGAAGAAGAGGGGCGTGGACTCCGAAAGCGCGCGAGAACTGAAGCCCCGCCTCACGTCCGGACGTTGCGTAAGGTCCTGGAAGGAGCCCAGCAGACGCCGACGTCACAGGAGCGCGACGGAAGGTCCTCAACCCTGACGATCCACTGCGGAGCCGCGGCCTACGGAACAGGATCATCGCAAGGTAGGCCACGGTCCACTAGGGGGGAGGAAGATGTCGGATACGGAGGAGAGCTTCACTGCCTCAACCCCCGCCAGCGCTACCGCTGCTGCAGTTATGCCCTTCACCATGCCCTATATCCCGGGAGCAGCTTGGCTACCCCAGTACTCAGGGGAGTCACATACCCTGCATGACTTTAGAGAAAAGCTGGATAGCCTCTTCCAGGTGTACCCCCTCACAGAAGAGCAAAAAGTGAGCATCCTGGTGGCCCAACTAACCGGGGCAGCCAAAAGGGAAGTAAAATCCTGGCCACCTGGGAGGAAGACTGTCGCAGGGATACTAACCCGGCTGAAGGACACCTTTGATACCCGCACCTCAGCCGAGATTAAGCTTAGATTCTACGGGTGCAAGCAGCGAGCGCATGAGAGTATAAGGGACTATGCACTAAACCTACAAGAGGCCCTGAGGGCCATTAAGCAGACCGACCCTGATGGAGTGGGAAACGAGGACAGGCTGTTGACCGAACAGTTTATAGAGGGACTGTATTGTAATACCCACCGAACCCAGTTGCGGGCAATGGCCTTACAGGATCCCCATCTGGGCTTTGCACAGTTCAAGGACAGAGCCATCCGGGTGCTCCGAGAACCGGCACCGGGTGGCGTTGTGACCCACAGGCGCCCAGCTAGCACTTACCACCAGGAGGCGGCGCCCTTGTCGGCAGGGCCTGTGGGAGCTGATGCGCAGGCTTTGGACAATGACCCGGCTCCAGACCTACACCATCAGGTCCAAGAGCTAGCTAAGAGCGTTGCTGCGCTAACCCGAACTGTGCAGTCTTTACAGGTTTCCACCCCAGGGAAGATCCAGCTGGCATCCGGACCGGAGGACATCCCGTGGCGTCGACCAAGGAGGACCCCACCGGCCAGAGGAAGACCCAGTGACCGATACAGCGAGGACGGACGACCCATCTGCCGCCGCTGCAATCAACCTGGACATATGGCAAGGTACTGTTCTTTAAACGGGCACAACCTGGGGTAGAGGGCCAACCCCCAGGAAAAAGATCACCAGGCCCATCGAACTGGCGCGACAGATATGTGGGAGGACGTCCAGTCTTGCCTGTGGTACTGGATGGCATTCCCATGAGTGCCCTACTGGACACCGGGTCACAGGTCATCACCATCCCGTACGTGCTCTTTAAGCAGTACTGGAACGACTCGGATATTACCCGCTACCCTGACGACGACTTGAGTATCATCGCCAGCAATGGCCAGCCCGTGCCACAGATCGGATTTAAAGAGGTGACCATCAAAATCGGTAGAGTCGAACTGGCAGCACAGGGACTGATCATTGTAGATATTGACAAGCATGAGAGTCACCCAAAAATAACTCTAGGAACTAATGTAATTGAAAATTGTCTTGCAGAGGTGATTTTCCTTTTACAGCAGGTTGCCAAGAACGCCAGCTCCGGCGAGCAGCGGGTGCTCCAGAAAGAGATCCGGGCACTGATGCGACGGCAACAGGTGGAACTCTCCGGCGGTGAGATTGGTAGCGTAAGAATGTGTGACCCTTTTCCTATTGCCATGCCCCCAAAAAGTGAAATGATGATTTGGTGCCGGGCAGCTATTGGTCTGAGAGTCTGAGAGGTAGAGATTACCAGGCAATGGTAGAACCAGTTTACTCGGACAGTAGGCCCACCATTTTGACAGCACGGGGGGTGGTTGATGTACGCCATGGGAGGGTGCCCGTTCGCATAATAAATATCGGGGAGAGGGAAGTGTACCTGCCCCGGTATGCCACGCTAGCCAAATTATATACCATTAACCAAAATTCTATACAATCTGTGGAACCCTTGCCTCCATCTCACCCGGAGGAAGGTAACGGCTCTAAGAAAAACATGGAGGACTGGTGTCAGCAACTACATCTGGGTACTGACTCCACTCCCGCACACCAGAAACAAGGAGTCTATCGGGTGGTTCAGGAGTACGAGAGAGTGTTCAGTAAACACCCGTTAGACTTCGGGCGAGTCAAGGGGGTAGAACACCACATCCCCACGGGAGACCATCCTCCTATAAAAGAGAGGTATCGACCCGTACCCCCTGCCCACTACCAACACGCCAAGGGGATGCTTAAAGATATGAAGGAGGCTGGGGTGATCAGGGATAGCTGTAGCCCCTGGGCAGCTCCACTAGTCTTAGTCCGAAAGAAAGACAACACCATGAGGATGTGTGTAGATTACCGGAAAATCAATCGTATCACACACAAGGATGCGTACCCCTTACCAAGGATAGAGGAGTCATTGGCTGCTTTAAGATCTGCTAACTTCTTCTCTACCTTGGATCTCACTAGCGGGTACTGGCAGGTTCCTGTAGCAGAGGCGGACCGGGAGAAGACCGCATTCACCACCCCGATGGGACTTAGCGAGTTCACCTGCATGCCGTTCGGACTCTGCAACGCACCGGGAACCTTCCAACGACTAATGGAGTGTTGTCTGGGCCACAGAAACTTCGAGACGGTCCTGTTGTACCTGGACGATGTCATCGTATATTCCAAGACGTATGAGGACCACCTGAAACACCTGGCGGAAGTGTTCGAAGCTCTGGCAAGTTACGGCCTAAAGGTGAAACCCTCCAAGTGTCACCTCCTGAAACCAAAGGTGCAGTACCTGGGACACGTGGTGAGTGCTGACGGAGTGGCTCCCGACCCTGATAAGATCACCGCAATTAAGGAATGGCCAAGCCCCTCCAGCGTAAAAGAAGTGCGGCAGTTCCTCGGGTTGGTAGGCTACTACCGAAGGTTTATTCCCGGTTTCACCAAAAAGGCAGCACCTATGCAGGACCTCCTGATAGGCCAGTCCCGGAAGGCCAAGAACCAGAAGCCGCCCTTCAAATGGGAGGAGCTGGAAGAAGAGTCCTTCCGCCAGCTGAAGATGGCCCTCACGGGGGACGAAATCCTGGCGTACCCGGATTATAGCCAGCCCTTTATCCTCTACACTGACGCCAGTAACATCGGGCTAGGAGCCGTACTGTCCCAGATCCAGCAGGGGAAGGAACGAGTAGTCGCCTACGCCAGCCGAAAACTGCGACCCACCGAAAGGAACCCCGAGAATTACAGCTCATTTAAGTTAGAGTTCCTGGCCGTAGTATGGGCAGTCACCGAGCGCTTTAAGCATTACCTCGCTTCTTCCCGGTTCACCGTGTACACGGATAACAACCCGTTGACACACCTGGACACGGCAAGACTCGGTTCCCTGGAGCAGAGGTGGATGGCCCGTCTGTCCAACTACGAGTTCACAATCAAATACCGGGCAGGACGCTCCAATACCAACGCGGACGCCCTGTCCAGGATGCCCAACCTGCCGGACGGAGGAGAAGATCCGGAGGGACTGGAAGAAGTTGAACTCCCTGCGTTCCACCGTCATGGGACTATCCAGTATTCCCACCGGGTAAGGAGTAAGCAGGCTGCTACGTTGAACCCCTTACCCCACTACAACTGGGCGGAAACGCAAGACAGCGACCCTGCCGTCCGACTGGTGAAGGAGATGCTGACTCGGCCGGAGGCTCGCCTTGAACCAGACGCTCCGGAGGAAGCCAAACAACTATGGGCAGAGAAGAGTCGACTGTTCCTTTACAAAGGGAAGTTGTGCCGCAGAATGGTTAACTCCCGGACGCATGAATTACTCTGGCAAGTAGTGGTGCCACGAAGAGACGCAGCCATGGTGATGGAGGCATACCACGACGGAGCTGGACACTTCGGGTGGAAGAAGCTGGAGTTCCTGCTGCGCGAGCGGTTCCACTGGGTAGGCATGAGGGGAACCATCGAGAAGTGGTGCAGAGACTGTGGCCCGTGCAACCTGAGAAGGAAGGACCGTGCCAGCCGGAAGACTCCCCTGCAGTCCATCGTCACCCGGCAACCGTTGGAACTGGTAGACTTGGATCATGTAAAACTGACCCCAAGCAGAAGTGGCTACGTCTACGCGTTAACCATCGTGGATCATTACTCCCGGTTTCTGGTTGTCATCCCCGTCAAGGACTTAACGGCTCAAACAGCAGCTAGAGCCTTCCAGCAGCACTTTTGCCGTCCACACGGGTACCCGGACCAAGTGCTGACGGACCAGGGACCTGCCTTTGAAGCGGAGGTCTTCCAGGAATTCTGCAATCTGTATGGCTGCCGGAAGATAAGGACGACACCCTACCATCCGCAAACTAATGGACTTTGTGAGAAAATGAACCAGGTGGTAATGGATCTTCTAAAAACGTTGCCCCTGGAAGAACGCAGTCTGTGGCCTGAGAAGTTGCCCGATCTGGTGGACCTATACAACCACATCCCGGTAGGTTCCACCAACTGTACCCCGGCTTACCTAATGAGGGCAAGACCTGGTAAGTTACCTGTTGACCTGGAAATGGGAGTCCTGACACCCGAGGACACTTCACCAGAAACAGACTGGGACACAGAGAGGCAGCAGCAGTACCGGAGAGTACAGGAGAGCGTGGAGCGAAGTCTCTGTCAGGCTAGGGAAAGACAAGAGAAAACTTACAACCAGTATGCTCCCGCTGTTCCCCTGGTACCCGGAGAGCAGGTCTTGAAGAGGAAGAGACGGCTCCACAAGTTGGATGACCAGTGGGAGAAGGACCCGTACACCGTACTGCCCTCAAGCCACGAGAACCCAAAGGTTTGTACCATCAGTAAAGACGGAGGGGAAACCACAGCCATTGTATCCCGGGACCACCTGAAGAAGTGTCCCGAACAACTGAGGAACCCTGAAGAGGAACAAGAAGACCATCGACCCGTAGAGGAAAGGGAAGATATGGTTAGTACTGTGCTCGGGGACTTCCCTCGGTCTTGGACTCAAGTCAATGGTGCAATTGTGGTACCCGTACTCACCTTCCTCCAACCAGCATCCCAAGCACCTACGGAGCAACAGGTAGAGCTGGAAGAACAGCCGGTCCAGGAGGCAGAAGACTCCACACAAGCAGAACAGGAGGATCAACCCTCTGCTTATAGTGAGCCTGCCGTACCCCTAGTGAGACAAAGAGCCGGTAGACAGCTGCCCAGTTTACCCTTGACAGCTCCTACACCCTGTAGTTCAGGGCTAGACAGTCAGCTCCGTAGGTCCACTAGGGCCACTAGAGGCCAGTTACCCGCACGCTGGAAGATTTGAAGTGTATAAATTGTTTTATTTATGTTTATCTGTGTATTGTTGCTTGTGTATAATTTTGTGTTTCCAGTTATTTTTAGGAATCCTTGGTGGATTTACCGGGAATCCTTGTACATAGTTGGAGCGTAACCCAGGATGGACTAGAGACTGTTAAGGACTCGGGGTAGGACAGACCCCTACCTGGTTACGTCTCCCTGTTTTGGTGAAATGGACACCTTGCTTTCTTCAAAGACTGCACCCGGTTACGGACACGCCGTGACCAGCTTTATGTGTTTCCTTATTGTAATGTTATTGTTTATACTTTGTTATGTTACAAAAATATGTTTAGTCCCGGAGTACTAAATTTCACTAGGGGGGAATGTGGCACCCCAGGGGTCTGGTTTTCCACAGTAATGTAATGTTATGTCTGAGAGCAGGTGGGAGGTCCTTTGGTCAGGGATCCTGTGCATGCCACACCTCCTGCCCAGTCTTGGGAGGGGAAGAACTTCCCCTGTATAAACCCTGGGCTGAGGCAGGGTTAGTCAGTCAAGGAGAGTAGAAACAGCAGAAGCTCAGTGGGAGCAAGATTACTACGAGTCAGGGGCTGGCAGCTGCAGAGCTCGCCCTGACTGAGAAGCTTTCTTACCGGACCCGGCGTCCGAGGCTGTGGGGACTAACTCTTACCCAGCAGCAGAAGCCGACCGGCAGGGGATTTCAGGTCCTCAGGCCCAGAAACCCGAAGGCACGGTCACACGCGTGGGACCAGCACCGCCATCGTGGAGCGGAAGCCATTAGAAGGCCCCGAGTCACCGGCCATACGGGTGAGCACCACACGGTACACTCAGGGACGTGGGCTACTTATATCCGCTTCTAGCAAGGTAGCCAGAAGAGTACAGTCAGTTTGGGAGGCCTACAACTCCGCCTGGCCAGGGGAGATCCCATCTGCTCAAGGACTGACCAGGCCCCGTTCACTAGCAAGTACTCCGGGAGGGTCTATCGTTGTTACCAGTAAAGACCCTGAATTACACCGCACCGTCTCTGAGTGGTTCCTGCTACCCCCATCATCCACATCTGCTGCCCTGAGGCCATACCCCTCCCGTTGGGGGTTATACCATCTACGCTGCACCATCCATCCACCGGCCTCAGCGGACTGTCCTGCAGCGGCAGCTCCATAGCTGCATTCAACGGGTGGCGTAGTCGTCCTGCATCTACCGCTGTTACATCGCCGCTCAGTTTGACTCCCTGGGCACGGACCGGGTCACCGCCACGAGACTACAACCCTCAAGAGATCCGGCTCCGGGTAAGCTCCCGCGTGCGCAACGCAGCGCGACACAGGCCCAGGGGCGCGTCAGTAGCACTTGCCAAGGTGAAGCCACGCATATCTGAACTGGTCTCTCAAAAACAACAGCAGAAGTCACACTGATTTGCAGGTATGTAATTTGTTGTGAGTTCATGCACTGTGTTGGTTTTGTTCTTTGATCAAGGTGATGTTCATGCACGGTTCATTTTGTGTACCAGTAAAAAAACATATACCTATGTCTTGAATTTGGAAAAAAATCATATTTGATTTATCACTAAAGAAGGGTTCGGGGAATGTGCATTTGAAACTGGTGGGTTCGGTACCTCAAACAAGGTTAAGAACCACTGTCCTAGGTTGTGTAAGGCGGCGGTGTTCACACCATGCAGTAACTGAGGCAGTGACCCAAGCAAGTCCAACATAAACAGCTTTTATTTTAGCAACTCACGGGTTAACAGAAAGTCCTCCGGTTCGCAGCCGGGTTAACAGAAAGTCCATACACAATGTTTGCCGCGGGCAACGGCCGTGCCGGCCGCTCAGAGCCTGACAGGTGCAGAGGGTTCAAAGGCAGGGGTTCAGCCACCCTGAATCCTGCTGAGGTTTCCTGCTGTGCTCCTAGCAGGTTCCAACATAGAACAACACTAATCCTTAGTGCATGGGTTTTAAAGGACCTGTGGCAAGAGCCATTGGAAAACCCGGGTTGGAGGGAGGAGGCCGCCCCACTGCCTCGTGTGACCTCCTCCCAGAAATGAAGGCCCTGCCAGGTTTTTACTAATCTGCCTTAGTCAGATAGCCTGACTAGGTCCATGCTCACCTTCATTCCTGCATTGCAGCCACAGGTGTGTCTGTGACTGCAATGCACTCCAATGGTTTTAATAGGTCTCTGTACACATTCTGGGGGAGATATAACGTCCCTCGTACACGATCCCGGTCACTGCCTCACATATCCCCCCACTCTGTTCAAACTTGTGGGGTTGAACATTTGCCATCATACAGGGTGCCCGGGACAGGGCATCCACGTTTCCCTGCGACTTTCCAGGGCGATGTTCTACAGAGAAACTGAAATTTTGCAGGAACCACATGGTGACTCGCGCATTCCTCTCCTTGGCATTTCTCATCCATACCAAGGGTGAGTGGTCCGTCACCAAGAGGAACTGACGCCTGAGTAAATAATAACGCAGCTATTCCAAGGCCCACTTAATAGCCAAACACTCCTTCTCTACCACGCTATAGTTTTTCTCTGCCGGGACAAGTTTTCTACTCAAGTAGGTGACCGGGTGCTCTTCACCATTCACTTTTTGTGACAATACCGCTCCTAGGCCTACCTCCGAGGCATCTGTCTGTACAATGAAGGTTTCCTTGAAGTTGGGGCTAATGAGGACCGGCCGTCCACACAGGGCCAACTTCATGGACTGAAAAGCTTCTTCTGCCTTAGGGTTCCACTGAACCATTACCGATTTCTTCCCTTTCAAGAGGGCCGCCGTTGGCCCAGCAAAATTAGGTATAAACCGGCGGTAGTACCCAAGGATGCCAAGGAACGTCCTCACCTGCTTTGTACTTGACGGTTTAGGCCAGTTTTTTATGGCCTCAACTTTATTGATTTGGGGCTTAATAGCTCCTCGGCCTATCACATACCCCAAATATCGGGCTTCCTCTAGCCCTATCGCACATTTTTTTGGATTTGCCGTTAACCCCACAGCTCTGAGAGAATCCAGAACCGCTTGTACCTGGGATAGGTGCGTATGCCAGTCAGTGCTAAAGATGATAATGTCATCTAAATACGCGGACGCGTACTCCTGATGAAGCTTGAGCACTATGTCCATCAACCTCTGGAATGTAGCCGGGGCCCCATGTAACCGAAAAGGTAAGACCATATAGTGGTATAGACCCTCCGGAGTTACGAAGGTCGGTTTTTTTCCTTTGCCGAATCTGTGAGAGGAACCTGCCAGTAACCCTTGGTGAGATCGAGCGTGGTAAAGTACTGGGCCTGCCCCAGTCTCTCAATCAGCTCGTCCACCCTGGGCATTGGATAGAGGTCAAACTTTGACACTTCATTCAATTTCTGGAAATCGTTACAGAAGTGTAACGATCCGTCTGGTTTTGGAATCAGTATGATGGGACTAGCCCACTCACTCCGTGACTCCTCTATGAATCCTAACTGAAGCATTTGTTTTACCTCAGCCGTGATGGCTTGCCCCCAGGCTTCGGGTACCCGGTATGGTCTCATTCGCACCCTTACCCCAAGTTCGGTGACAATGTCATGTTGGATAACCGTAGTCCTACCCGGTAGCTCTGAGAACACGTCGGTATTGTGCTGCACCAGCGAGCAAGCCTCCCGTCGCTGCTGTTTAGTGAGGGCATCACTTATCCTGACATCCCCATCGGATGCTTTCCTGGCTTAAGGTAGAGAATTCTCTGGCGATATGCCCGGGGTGACGTCTGTAACTAAAAACTCTCTGTCTTTCCAAGGCTTTAGCAGGTTTACATGGTAAAGCTGCTCAGGTTTCCTCCTTCCGGGCTGATACACCCGGTAATTTACCTCCCCCACTTTTTCTCGAATCTCATATGGCCCTTGCCACTTGGCCATGAGCTTACTCTCGGCTGTGGGTACCAGTACTAACACCCAATCGCCCTTGTTAAAAGACCTGATTCGGGCTCTTTTATTATATGTGTGCCTCTGGGCTGCTTGGGCATCTAACAGATGTTCTTTCACAATGGGCATGACCGCCGCGATCCGGTCCTGCATACTAGCCACGTGTTCAATTATACTCCTATGTGAAGTTGGCTCTTGTTCCCGTGTCTCTTTAGCTACGTCCAACAGACCCCTAGGGTGTCTGTAGTACAATAACTCAAAGGGAGAGAACCCTGTGGAAGCTTGGGGTACCTCACCGACGGCGAACATCAAATAGGGTAGCAACATGTCCCAATCCCTCCTGTCCTTAGAAACCACCTTTTTTAACATGGACTTGAGGGTTTTATTGAACCGTTCTACTAGCCCGTCGGTTTGAAGGTGGTACACCGAGGTGCGCAATTGTTTAATTTTTAGCAATTTGCAACGTTCCCTTGTCACTTTGGACATAAAAGGGGTCCCTTGATCCGTCAGGATCTCCTTAGGTAGTCCAAGGCGACAGAACATGGCAAACAGCTCCCGTGCAATCAGTTTTGCTGAGGTGTGGCGTAGTGGTATACCCTTTGGGTACTGGGTGGCATAGTCGACGACCACCAGTATATGTTGGTGGCCACGGGCAGATTTTACAATGGGCCCTACCAAGTCCATTGCAATCCGTTCAAAAGGTACCTCTATCACTGGCAGGGGTACCAATGGGCTACGGAAACTTGCGGTGGGTGTGGTCAACTGACATTCGGGGCAGGATTCGCAGTACCTTTTGACCTCCGCGTAAACCCCAGGCCAAAAGAACCGCTGTAAGATACGTTCTAGCGTCTTTTTTAGCCCTAAGTGTCCACCCAGCAGGTGTGTGTGTGCCAAATCTAGAACCACCCGACGGTACAACTGAGGTACCACTAACTGTTCTACAACCTCGTCCCTGATCTTATCTATCCTATAGAGCAACTCACCATTGATTACCATGCGTGGAAATACAGTATCTGCACTGGGCTGTTGAGCTACGCCATTTACCTCTACCACCCTTTCCCGCGCCTGAGTCAGGGTGGGATCCTGTAGCTGAGCCGTCCCAAACGTGTCCCGGGACATTTCCAGCTCGGGGATCGATTTGGTCTCCTCGACTTCTCCTGCCAGCACCTCTAAGGGAAACCTATCGGGGTCACACTCTATCCCTAGGTTGGACACCCCTACAGCAGGTTCCCCTGACTCAGGTTCATCGGGTACAATGCCTGTAAAACATTTTACCGGGGGAGAGTGGATTTTATTTTTCCACAGAGTCCAGAACAGGGGCAAGTCTCTTCCCAACACAGTCCCAGAGGGAAGAGTTTTTACCACCCCTACCACATGTTTTATTTCTCCATATGGCGTGGACAAGACTACCTCCGCAGTTGGGTACTCTCGGAGGTCCCCATGGATACACACAACCCCGACTGGCCGTCCACTGGGGTTGTTTCCTGCCACCAGCGACCCATGTACCAAAGTCACAAGGCTCTCTGAGTCCAGGAGGGCCTCCGTGGGGTACCCATTAACCAGTACTTGGCATAGTTGGAGTTTACTGTCCCGGGGGTCGGTGCTCGCCATGCAGACGGTCTGGGCATACATTGAGACCCGGCGGCTATATCCACAGTCCATGGGTTCCGTAGTCAGGGGACAATTAGCAACCACATGTCCCGGCCCCTGACACTGCCAGCACCTAAGGGTGGAGGTACTGTTAGGTCTTATGACAGTTTGGGAGGGAACCGGTCTCCTGCCACTCTCACTCCAGGGTTCCCCTTCAGCACGGGTACGGTGCTGACTCCCCAGCAGAGGGACGTGACCCCTTTCCCGACTCATGGGTTGGCAGGGATCGGCGTGACTGCCGCAAGGGGGCAGAGTCCGGGATAAAGTCCTGAGTGGCCGAGTAGTGCTCAATCAGGCTGACCACCTGGTCGAGCGTGCCAGGGTCCCCTTGCCCCACCCAACGTTGGATAGCGGCTGGCAAATTCCTCACCAACCGGTCAGCCACCACCCTCTCCACCATCTGGGCTGGAGACAAAGTCTCAGGCTGGAGCCACCTCTTTACCAGCTCAGGAGGTCATAAGCCTGAGACCGGGCGGGTCGGGTCTCCACATAGGCCCACGAAAACACACGCTGAGCCCTCACGTATGTATTGACCCCCAGCCGGGCAAGGATCTCACCTTTGAGCCTCTGGTAGTCCTGGGCGTCCTCTCGACTGAGGTCGAAGTAGGCCTTTTGGGCATCGCTGACCAAAAACGGAGCCACCACTTCTGCCCACTGGCCGGCTGGTAGGTTTTCCCGCTCTGCCGTGCGTTCATAGATGGTAAGAAAGGCTTCCACGTCGTCCTCCGGTCAGATCTTTCTCAACGCTGAGCGAACCTTGTCCCGGGCCCCTCGACGTTCTGGGGCTGGTGCCGTCGGCATCTCCTGCAGGCCTGTGAGCTGCTGCACGATCAGCTCATTAGTGTGCTGCTGCTGCTTGAACTGCTCCTGCTGCTGCCGCTGCGTGAGGACCAATTGCCTTAACAGCTCCTCCATTTTGTCCACAAGGTGGGGCTGAAAGGTGGCCGGCCGGATTGTGGTCATGCAGCTGCCGGTGGGGGGTATGCCTCAGTCACAATGCCCGCATTCTCCACCAAACTGTAAGGCGGAGGTGTTCACACCGTGCAGTAACTGAGGCAGTGACCCAAGCAAGTCCAACATAAACAGCTTTTATTTCAGCAACTCACGGGTTAACAGAAAGTCCTCCGGTTCGCAGCCGGGTTAACAGAAAGTCCATACACAATGTTTGCCGCAGGCAATGGCCGTGCCGGCCGCTCAGAGCCTGACAGGTGCAGAGGGTTCCCAGGCAGGGGTTCAGCCACCCTCAATCCTGCTTAGGTTTCCTGCTGTGCTCCTAGCAGGTTCCAACATAGAACAACACTAATCCTTAGTGCATGGGTTTTAAAGGACCTGTGGCAAGAGCCACTGGAAAACCCGGGTTGGAGAGAGGAGGCCCTACTGCCTCCTGTGACCTCCTCCCAGAAATGAAGGCCCTGCCAGGTTTTTACTAATCTGCCTTAGCCAGATAGCCTGACTAGGACCATGCTCACCTTCATTCCTGCATTGCAGCCACAGGTGTGTCTGTGACTGCAATGCACTCCAATGGTTTTAACAGGTCTCTATACACATTCAGGGGGAGATATAACGTGTTATGCACATGCCCGGACTGACTGGCGTGTGCGTGATTAGTGATCCCACTGTACCATGAACCAGGGAGTGCCTGGAGGGGCGTAACTAAGTATCAACCCGATCCGACCAATGTCGCACGGCGGCTCAGTCGACTCCGTGCACCAAGGAGGAACCGAGCAGAGGGACCAGGTGCTACTCCAGGTCAGACCCCAGACACGGCTGTTGACCCACACCGGGTGATACAGGAACAGGCAGGTTAGACTGGCTCACTGACAGGTGGGTATTGGCAGGCACGACTGGTATGCAGACAGGTGGGTACTGGTAAGCACGACTGATATGCAGACAGGGGGGCTACTGGCAAGCACGGCTGGAGTGCAGACAGGGAGGCACTAGCAGGTTGGAGCGCAGGCTGGATAGGGTCCAGTACAGACTGGGAACAGAACCGCAGATGCGGTAGACAAGCAGAGAAGAGAGGAACCGCTGGAGAGGTGGGTAAGACAGAGCAGAGAGATACCGTCGGACCGGTGAGCAAGCAGAGCAGGGCGAAACCGCAGGTGCGGTGGGCAAGGCAAAGCAGAGCGAAACCGCTGGAGCAGTGAGCAAGGCAGAGCAGAGAGGAACCGCTGGAGCGGTGAGCAAGGCAGAGCAGAGAGGAACCACCGGAGCGGTGAGCAAGGCAGAGCAGGAAGGAACCGCCGGAGTGGTGAACAAGGCAGAGCAAGGCGAAACCGCCGGAGTGGTGAGCAAGGCAGAGCAGAGAGGAACCGCCGGAGCGGTGAGCAAGGCAGAGCAGAGAGGAACTGCCTAGGGTGAGCAAGGCAGAGCAAAGAGGAACCGCCGGAGCGGTGAGCAAGGCAGAGCAGAATGGAACCGCCGGAGCGGTGAGCTAGGCAGGGCAGAGAGGAACTGCCGGAGCAGTGAGCAAGGCAGAGCAGAGAGGAACCGCCGGAGCGGTGACCAAGGCAGAACAGAGAAGAACCGCCATAGCGGTGAGCAAGGCAGAGCAGAGAGGAACCGCCGGAGTGGTGAGCAAGGCAGGGCAGAGAGGAACCGCCGGAGCGGTGAGCAAGGCAGGGCAGAGAGGAACCGCCAGAGCAGTGAGCAAGGCAGGGCAGAGAGGAACCGCCAGAGTGGTGAGCAAGGCAGGGCAGAGAGGAACCGCCGGAGCAGTGAGCAAGGCAGGGCAGAGAGGAACCGCCGGAGCGGTGAGCAAGGCAGAGCAGAAAGGACAGGGCTCTGTTCACACGGAACAGACTGGAAGGGACAAGCAGAACCAGATACACACAAGGTACTTGCAATGAAGTAGCGAGTGGACTCTAAACTCACAAACAGAAGTGTAGAGACAACGAGTTGGAGTTAGGTGCGGGTTCAGATACTGCAGGAAAAGGAAAGGTACGGACATAGAAAAAAACAGGGAGCAGGCTAGGAGACAGTTCAGACAGGAACTGACACTGCAACGAGATACAGGAACAGGTCTGGGAATACAGCCCCCAGAGATGGCGGAACAGACAACAGGCTAGGAGATAGTTCAGACAGGCCTGGGAATACAGCCCCCAGGATGGCGGACAGGCAAGAAACAAAACAGGACCTGGCACTTCAGAGGCAAGGAGCCCTCTGAAGTTTAGAGTTGCTCAGGCCCCAGCTTCAGGGTGGAGCTGGTTTAAATATCAAGTGACTGACAGCAATAGGCTGGGGACGCATCAGGGGTGTGTCCACAGCAGCTACAAGAATCAGGAAGTAACCGGGCCGCCACCCTAAGCAGTCAGAACAGAGGCAAGCACATAGTGTGAACAGGAGCAAGATTTGCAAACTGGACTGAAGGGTAAGATTGTGATCTTGCATAGTGGGAGATGGTGCACTATGCAA
Source organism: Phyllobates terribilis (assembly GCF_046119375.1). NCBI lineage: Eukaryota > Metazoa > Chordata > Amphibia > Anura > Dendrobatidae > Phyllobates > Phyllobates terribilis. The sequence goes on from NW_027362765.1 coordinate 10,488,111, forward strand.
GCATGCCGCCAGGGATGTTACAGTACCCCCCCCTTTACGCCCTCTCTTCTTCAAGCCTGCAAGGGTCTTCCGCAGAGAATTTGGAGGCCAATCCCTCTCTTCAAGAGGATTACCTCTTCTGTCCACTAGAGGAAACAAAACTGGTCTCATCATCTTGGTAACTAGGATGCTTCCTCCCATCAAGCCATCCTCAGCAACAGATGAAGTGGGTGAAGTACCAGGAACAGCACACAGGAAAGTCTCTCTCCATTTGTTATCAGATAGCACCCCGGTGGATTCAGGAGACAACTGGAGGTCCTCCGCCTGGTTGGAGGGGTGCAGAGACTCGGGGGTAACCATCGCCTTGACGTACACTTTGCCAAGCTTACTGGATGAAGTGGGCGGCGTACCAAGTACAGGGTGTAGGAAAGTCTCTCTTCCATTGTTATCAGGTAGCACCCCGGAGGATTCAGGAGACAACTGGAGGTCCTCCGCCTGGTTGGAGGAGTGCAGAGACTCGGGAGTAACTACTGCTTCGAAGTATACTTTGTCAAGCTCACTGGATGAAGTTGGCGAAGTATCAGGTACAGGGTGTAGGAAAGTCTCACTCCAATTGTTATCAGGTAGCACCCCGGAGGATTCAGGAGGCAACTGGAGGTCCTCCACCTGGTTGGAGGGGTGCAGAGACTTGGAGGTAACCACTGCCTTGATGGACGTAAGGCCAGATTTATTAGAGATGGAGGGTCTTTGCTTTGGGACCATCTTCAGGCTGGTTTCAGAGATGACATGTCTGTGAGGCGGGACGGTACCTGAAGCCAGATCATTGGTACAATCATCGAGACTGTGTGAGGACATTGCCTCCGCTTCTCTTCCTTTGGAGACTTCAGCGCACAGCGAGTCAGCGACTAGCAGATCTGGTGAAAAAGAAAAAGAAACTGCTGACTGTCCTGAAGATATGGGAACTTGACATCCCTTGTACCTTAGCAGTCCCCCAGGATACACCATGCAAGGTCTCCAGACCTGAGCGGGCACTAGATCTCTCGGCTCTGGACGACTTGCGGGTAAACCAGTCAGCACCTGGAATGAAAGCTTCTTCAAGTATAATGCTCCAATCTGGAGCTTAATTTGTACAGACATATTTTGACTGTTTCTGATTAGGGCTCTTCCTTCCGCTGACAATGCCCAAATCGGCTTCTGGAGTTTTCGGACGGGAATCAAACACTGACTCTTCAAGGCTTTATGCCCGAAACTTGCGGTTAATCCGAAGCTTTCACTTGTCACGGAGACAGTCACGGTCATCTGTGGAGAGGAAACACTAACGCCAAGGGCAGCCTCTCCTACAGGCCTAATGTCTTGGGATTCTCCAAACTTCGCTGGACAGTGACCGTCAAGGGGTCCCAAACTACCGCAGCGGGACCGCAATCTGATTTTGTGACTGAGTTCTGGCCTCTGCTTTGCCTGACGAACATGGTCAACCTTCATGGATTCAGTGCGGGTAGCTGCTTCTACAGGCTGGGGAACAGGAGGTCTTTGGGAGGACAGAACCTGGCGTGATGACTTACCTCTTCGCCTTTTACGTCTGGACTGCCTCTTGAGGTTGGGAAGAGAAGTATTCTGTGGAGCATAGTCATCCTGTGTGGATTCTGGGTGGGCAGCAGTCTCTTCAGGCTGGAGAACTGGTGAGTTACCCACACACATTACCCATCGGGGCTGCTCCGGGATATTGGGAAGGGAAGCTTTAGCAGAGGCTTCGGGATTGGGGTAATCGAAGACCATTAGAAAGGCCACCAGGAAGGCCTGCAGGTCAAAGACGATAGGATCCCATGCTTCCCATAAGGGGGTGATCCATTTCAAGGCATCACCCGCTAGGTAGGACATCATAAATGCCACTTTAACCCGATCGGTAGGAAAATAGTGAGGATAGAACTTGAAATGCAGCATGCATTGCTCCACAAACGCATAACTTCATTTTCAATCCCCATAGTACCATGGTGGATCTGCAGGAACGAGTGCTGATAGCTCCATTTGGACTGGTGCGTAAATCGCCTGGACCTCAGCTGGGGAAATTTTTTTTTCTTGGTGCACGTATTTGCCAGACAAGGATTCAAATGTCTCTGAGAGCGAAGGGCCGTGGGGCTCAACGGGAACCATGGCCTGAGCAAACTGTTATGCACACGCCCGGACTGACTGGCGTGTGCGTGATTAGTGATCCCACTGTACCATGAACCGGGGAGTGCCTGGAGGGGCCTAACTAAGTATCAACCCGATCCGACCAAGATTGCACGGCGGCTCAGTCGACTCCGTGCACCAAGGAGGAGCCGAGCAGAGGGACCAGGTTCTACTCCAGGTCAGACCCCGGACACGGCTGTTGACCCACACCGGGTGATACAGGAACAGGCAGGTTAGACTGGCTCACTGACAGGTGGGTATTGGCAGGCACGACTGGTATGCAGACAGGTGGGTACTGGTAAGCACGACTGGTATGCAGATGGGGGTACTGGCAAGCAGGGCTGGAGTGCAGACAGGGAGGCACTAGCAGGTTGGAGTGCAGGCTGGATAGGGTCCAGTACAGACTGGGACTCAGGAACAGAACCGCAGATGCTGTAGACATGCAGAGCAGAGGGGAACCACTGGAGCGGTGAGCAAGACAGAGCAGAGAGATACCGTCGGAGCGGTGAGCAAGCAGAGCAGGGCGAAACCGCAGGTGCGGTGGGCAAAGCAGAGCGAAACCGCCAGAGCGGTTAGCAAGGCAGAGCAGGGCGAAACCGCTGGAGCGGTGAGCAAGGCAGAGCAGAGAGCAACCGCCGGAGCGGTGAGCAAGGCAGAGCAGAGAGGAACCACTGGAGCGGTGAGCACGGCAGAGCAGGAAGGAACCGCCGGAGCGATGAGCAAGGCAGAGCAGGAAGGAACCGCCGGAGCGGTGAGCAAGGCAGAGCAGGAAGGAACAGCCGGAGCGGTGAACAAGGCAGAGCAAGGCGAAACCGCCGGAGCGGTGAGCAAGGCAGAGCAAGGCGAAACCGCCGGAGCGGTGAGCAAGGCAGAGCAGAGAGGAACCGCCGGAGCGGTGAGAAAGGCAGAGCAGAGAGGAACCGCCGGAGCGGTGAGCAAGGCAGAGCAGAGAGGAACCGCCAAAGCGGTGAGCAAGGCAGAGCAGAGAGGAACCGCCGGAGCGGTGAGCAAGGCAGAGCAGAGAGGAACCGCCGGAGCGGTGAGCAAGGCAGAGCAGAGAGGAACCGCTGGAGCGGTGAGCAAGGCAGAGCAGAAAGGAACCGCCGGAGCGATGAGCAAGGCAGGGCAGAGAGGAACCGCCGGAGCGGTGAGCAAGGCAGAGCAGAGAGGACAGGGCTCTGTTCACACGGAACAGACTGGAAGGGACAAGCAGAACCAGATACACACAAAGTACTTGCAATGAAGTAGCGAGTGGACTCTAAACTCACAAACAGAAGTGCAGAGACAACGAGTTGGAGTTAGGTGCGGGTTCAGATACTGCAGGAAAAGGAAAGGTACGGACATAGAGAAAAAAAGGTAACAGGCTAGGAGACAGTTCAGACAGGAACTGACACTGCAACGAGATACAGGAACAGGTCTGGGAATACAGCCCCCAGAGATGGCGGAACAGACAACAGGCTAGGAGATAGTTCAGACAGGCCTGGGAATACAGCCCCCAGGATGGCGGACAGGCAAGAAACAAAACAGGACCTGGCACTTCAGAGGCAAGGAGCCCTCTGATTGTTGTAGTTGCTCAGGCCCCCAGCTTCAGGGTGGAGCTGGTTTAAATATCCAGTGACTGACAGCAATAGGCTGGGGACGCATCAGGGGTGTGTCCACAGCAGCTACAAGAATCAGGAAGTAACCGGGCCGCCGCCCTAAGCAGTCAGAACAGAGGCAAGTACATAGTGTGAACAGGAGCAAGATTTGCAAACTGGACTGAAGGGTAAGATTGTGATCTTGCATAGTGGGAGATGGTGCACTATGCAAGCATGCCGCCAGGGATGTTACATAACGTCCCTCGTACACGATCCCGGTCACTGCCTCACAGTTGAAAGCTCCTCCATCCATCTGACCATTTTTTCCACAGCACATCTGCATTCTCCCCATTGAGGTGTAGCATGTCCCTATCGTAGAGCCTGTAGCCGACAGAGAAGTCAGCCCAGTTCTCCATGAACCCAAACCCTTTCTTCCTGACAATTATCTCCTTAAGTTCCCGCTGACTTTCTAGTGATGTAGTGGAATCAGCAGTATTTCTGAAAACACCACCTGTACTTCAGCTTCTCTCCTAATTCCCTGTAATCATTTTTAAATACCTTTCACCTCCCTCTAATTTTGTCATTGGTGCCAACATGTACCATGACTGCTGGGTTTTCCCCAGCCCCACCCAATAATCTGTCTATCTGATCGCATGAAGATCCCCCTGTTAGGAGCACACAAAATGTGTGTGTTCTCGTTTTAGTTGTCTGCCGACAAATTGTATATAGGATCTATACGGTCGGAGAAATCACAAATGAACACTGAGTAGTGTCTCAAATAGGCTTTTTATAGGAAAAATCAGGGACCTTTCCACACATTACCTCATTGCCTTATCTCATAATTATGGCTGACATCTGTCGCTAATGGGTCATTATTTTAATATGTAAACAATTAAGTCAAGCTGACTCTCAATTAAATCAATTAACCGGTTCCCGACCGCCCACTGTAGATAAACGTCGGCGCTTGCTGGGCTCTGTGCAGCGCCGACGTTTAAAAACGGTGGGTGGTCTCGCAGCGCTCAGGACCCCCAGGGTCCTGCAAGCGCTGCAATTCCGGTGCAGAGCGTTAGCTCTGACAGGGAACATCATCGGGACCTGATTAGATCAGGTCCCAGTGATGTTAACCCTTAGCTGTCTTCTATATGCTGCAATCTATAGTGATTGCGGCATATAGGAGACAGCAGGAGGAGAGGGGGTCGTCAACTTACCTCTCCGAAGACCTCCGAGTCCTTCCAGGACCTGGGGTTGCTATGGCAGCTGGAGGTCACATGACCGCCTCCAGCTCTGCCATATATGGTGTCCTGTCTGGCTCAGCTGCAGCTGTAGCCAGACAGGAGACTCTGAAACAGTCAGGGAAGATCTCATGTAATGTAATGTAATACATGTCTATTACATTACATGAGATCAGAGATCAGAAAAATAAAAATTAATGTCCCATACAGGGACTAAGAAAAAATGTGAAAAAAAGTAAAAAAAAAGTTTTTAAACTATTAATAAAAAAATCACAAAATAAATAAAAATAAATAAATAAAATATTAAACCAATAAATCCGTATATTTTTACAAAACCAAAAAAAGTACACATATTTGGTATCGCCGCATCCGAAACAACCCGAGCTATAAAACTGTCACACTAATTAACTCCTTCTGTGCACACCGTAATAAAAATAAATAAAAAACGGAGAAAAAAAAATATGCTTTTTCATCATATTGCCAAACAAAAAGTGGAAAAAAATGCGATCAAAAAACAAAATAGAAATAAAAATGGTACCACTGAAAACGTCATCTTGTTACGCAAAAAAAAAGCCGCCATACAGCTCCATCAGCCGAAAAATAAAAAAGTTATAGCGCTCAGAATAAAGCAATGCAAAAAAATATTTTTTTCTATAAAATAGTTTTATTGTGTAAAAGCGCCAAAACATGAAAAAATACAGTAAGTGTAGTATCGCTGTAAACGTACTGACCCGAAGAATAACGCTGCCTTATCACTTTTACCACACGCAGAACGGCATAAAAAAAAAACTCAAAAAACAATTCCTGAATTGTTTGTTTTTGTTAATTTTACCTCCCAAAAAACGGAATAGAAAGCGATCAAAAAATGTCACGTCCCCAAAAATGGTACCAATAAAAATGTCAACTCGTCCCGCAAAAAACAAGCCGTCACATGACTCTGTCGGCCGAAATATGGAAAAATTATAGCTCTCAAAATATGGTGATGCAAAAACTAGATTTTGCAAAAAAAGCGTCTTTTAGTGTGTGACAGCTGTCAGTCATAAAAACCCGATATAAATCTGGTATCTCTGTAATCACACCGACCCGAAGAATAAAGTAATCTAATCAGTTATATCACACTAGGAACGGCGTAAAAAATAAATAAAACCAATTCTTCACCTGCTACTGATTTGTTTATTATGTCCCCAAAGATCCCAGTAAGTCTCTGCCCACATTTATCCTGTGCTCTGCGCTGAGCACTTACACCAGAGTTTCCGTGTAAATCTCTGAAATACATGATTCAGCCGGAACCCATGACGGAAGATTCCCTGTAATGAGACAGATATAGGCCACTGTGGACGCCGTCTAGCCTGGGATCCCACGGTGTCATTTGTTTTAGGAGTGCATAAAAGTGCGGTTGGCCACAGTTTTGTGCACTTCTGAAAAAAAGGACACCGCTACACAGAGGCCAGACGGTGTCCAGAGTAACTCTGCTGCCTCATTACAGTGAATGGATCCTGCAGGGGTTTCATCTGAATTACATCACTTGGAAATTTAGATGGAAACCCCGATGTAAGTGCTCAGCCTAGAGCGCCGGATAAATGTTACGTAAAATGTTCCCAATAAAAGCTTCAACTCAGTCCTCAAAAAAAGCTAGTCCCCACTCAGGTCCGTCATCTGTTAAAAATATAAGGGACTTCCAAGTTACTGGTAGCAGAAAGGCTCTGGAAAAGCAAAATGACCCTTGCCCCCCAAAAGAAATTCAGAAAATTTTGTGCTCCCAAATCCAAATGCCTATTCTACAATAATTTGTTCTCCAATTGTCAAATAGCACTCCGTCCCCCCCAGATCTCACCGTATGGCTAAGCGGTACGATACAGCCACATATGGGGTATTGACACTTTTAGAAGAAATTGTGTGACACATTTCGGCACCATTTTTACCCATTGCCCTGTGTGAAAATGTAAAATCTGAGGGTAAAACATTTTTTTGTGGTAAAAATATAATTATGCTTTTTTCACTGCCCAATGGTATAAATTTAAAAATTAAAAAATACTCACTACTTCCCTAGATGAATTCCTTGAGAGGTGTAGTTTACAAAATGGGGTCACTTGTGGAGGTTTCTGCTGTTTTGGCATGTCAGCGACTCTTCAAATGTGACATGGTGTTTGCTGCCTATCCCAGCCAACATAGCGCTCCTTTCTCTTCCGAACCCTGCCGTACACCAAAGCAGTGGTTTTCCCCCACATATGGGGTATCGGCGTACTCAGGAGAAATTGTACAACAAATTTCATGGTGCAATTTCTCCGGTTATCCTTATGATAATGCAAAATTAGGGGATGAAAAACATTTTTTATGGGAAAAATGTGAAAATTTTATTTTCACGGCTCAATATTATAAACTTCTGTGAAGCAGCTGGGGGTGCAAGGTGCTCACCACACATCTAGATAAGTTCCCTAAGGGGTCTAGTTTCCAAAATGGTGGCACTTGTGGGGGGTTTCCGCTGTTTAGACACATTAGGGGCTCCACAAATGTGACATGGCGTCCGCTAATTATTCAAACAAATTTTACATTCAAAAAGTCAAATGGCGCTCCTTCCCTTTCAAACCCTGCCGTACGCCCAAACAGTGGTTTTCCCTCACATATGGGGTATCGGCGTGTTCAGGAGAAATTGCACAACAAACTTCATGGTGCAATTTATCCTGTTACCCTTATGATAATACAAAATTAGAGAATGAAAAAGATTTTTTGTGGGAAAAATGTGAAAATTTTATTTTTACGGCTCAATATTATAAACTTCTGTGAAGCAGCTGGGGGTGCGAGGTGCTCACCACACATCTAGATAAGTTCCCTAAGGGGTCTAGTTTCCAAAATGGTGGCACTTGTGGGGGGTTTCCACTGTTTAGGCACATTAGGGGCTCCCCAAATGCGACATGGCGTCTGCTAATTATTCAAACAAATTTTACATTCAAAAAGTCAAATGGCGCTCCTTCTCTTTCAAACCCTGCCATGCGCCCAAACAGTAATTTGCCTCCACATATGGGGTATCAGCGTGTTCAGGAGAAATTGCACAACAAATTTCATGGTGCAATTTATCCTATTACCCTTATGATAATGCAAAATTAAGGGATGAAAAACGGTTTTGTGGGAAAAATGTGAAAATTTTATTTTTACAGCTCAATATTATAAACTTCTGTGAAGCACCTTGGGGTTCAAGGTGCTCACCACACATCTAGATAAGTTCCCTAAGGGGTCTAGTTTCCAAAATGGTGTCACTTGTGGGGGGTTTCCACTGTTTAGGCACATCAGGAGCTCTCCAAACGCAACATAGCGTCTGCTAATTATTCAGACAAATTTTACATTCAAAAAGTCTAATGGCGCTCCTTCCCTTCCAAACCCTGCCGTGCGCCCAAACAGTGGTTTTCCCTCACATATGGGGTATCAGCACGCTCAAGAGAAATTGCACAAAAAAATTTGGGGTCTATTTTTTCATGTTAGCCCTGTGAAAATAAAAAAAATTGGGTCTAAAGTAACATTTTTGTGAAAAAAGTTAAATGTTAATTTTTTTCTTCCACATTTCAAAAATTCCTGTGAAGCACCTGAAGGGTTAATAAAGTTCTTGAATGTGGTTTTGAGCACCTTGAGGGGTGCAGTTTTTAGAATGGTGTCACTTTTGGGTATTTTCTGTCATAAAGACCCCTCAAAGTGACTTCAAATATGATGTGGTCCCTAAAAAAATGTTTTTGTAAATTTTGTTGGAAAAATGAGAAATCGCTGGTCAACTTTTAACCCTTATAGCTCCCTAACAAAAAAAAATTTTGGTTCCAAAATTGTGCTGATGTAAAGTAGACATGTGGGAAATGTTATTTATTAACTTTTTTGTGTGACATATATCTCTGATTTAAGGGCATGAAAATTCAAAGTTTGAAAATTGCAAAATTTTCAAAATTTTCGCCAAATTTCCGATTTTTTCACAAATAAACGCAAGTGATATCGAAGAAATTTTACCACTATCATGAAGTACAATATGTCACGAAAAAACAATCTCAGAATCAGGGGAATACGTTGAAGCGTTCCAGAGTAATTACTTCATAAACTGGCAGTGGTCAGAATTGAAAAAGTTGGCCCGGTCACAAAGGCAAAAACAGGCTCTGGCGCGAAGTGGTTAAGTCCGTCTTGCACGTAAGGTTCAAAGAATTATTGATTTTCCAGGCAATAGGAAGTTGCAACTTAACAGTCACAGGATTTAAAATTTTAATAATTTTATAAAGACCTACAAATTTAGGTACAAACTTTCTAGATATTATCTTTAAGCGCACATTTTTTGAGGACAACCACACAAAATCCCCCATCCTAAAGACTGGAGCCTTCCTACGTCTGCGGTTAGCAACTCTTTTGGCCCAGTCACTATCTACCAAAAGATACCTTTCGACCTCCCTCCAGGCCTTAAAGAGGTTGTCCACTACTATTAACAATGCCCCCATGGATTTAAATTGTGCCAACAAGTCTTTTTGTAAATACCTTGCTTGTTCTTTATTGCCTCTGAGCGTCGCTATTGCTGGCCGCTCACCAGGCATCACGTGACCTCGGCTGAAGCCGGCTCTGACATCCACTGCAGTCGGGCGTGAGAAAGAGACGCACTCCCGCTTGATTGATGGGCTGTGGTCGGGGTTTCACCGCACATCACAGCCCAGGATCCCATCCACCACGCGCTTTCCCTCTCTGCTTTAGTTGAGGAAGAGCAATAACAAATTGAATTGCACTTGGACCAATGTTAATGAATGAGTGACATCTCATCTGCGATTTTTTTTTCTCAGCTGAAATCGGGCTGAGAAAAAATTCACAGCATGCTGCGCTTTGCCGCATATCTCGGACGAGACTCGCCAATGCAAGTCAATGGGTGCGTGAAAAAAATTGCACATCACTCGGACCACGTGAGTGCCGTCCGATTTTCACGCACCCGTCTCTTTAAAAGCCGGCAATTCATCAGCCGCATACAGTTACAATACATCGGTACCCGACAATTTAGAATAGAAAGAATAGCTATACACATAGAATAGATAGAAAGGTGTCAGTCATGTATATAATTAGTACAGTGACTGTGTTGGTTACTGTACTTGTCATTTATTGTTAAATTAAAGGATTTATTAAAAAAAAAATTGGTGTGGGGTCCTCCGTAATTTTATAGTCTAGCAGAGGTTAAGCAGACAGCTGGGGCAGATGTTTAAAGCCTGGGAAGGGGGTAATACTCACGGAGCTTCCCAGGCTACTAATATCAGCCCCCCTCAGCTGAATACTTAGCCTTTACAGGCTATTAAAATGGGGGACCTCCCAAAAAATGACGTGGGGTCCCCCTATTTTAACAGCTTGCAAATGCTATGCAGACAGTTGGGAACTGATATTAATAGCCTAGGAAGGGGCCATGAATATTGGCCCCGTCCGAGGCTAGAAACAGCAGCCCTCAGCCGCCCCAGAAATGGCGCATCCATAGGATGCACCAATTCTGGCACTTAGCCTCCGCTCTGCCCACTGCCCTGTTGCGGTGGCGAGTGGGGTTATAGGGCTGGGGTTGATGTCAGCTTATAAGGCCAGTTAACATCAAGCCCAGGTTAGTAATGGAGAGGCGTCTGTAAGACGCCCCCATTACTAACCTCATAGTGAAAGTGAAATGAACAACACCATGAATAAAATATTTTATTTGAAATAAACACAGACACCTTTTATTTTTCTAAATTAAACCGTACTTACCATAATGCCCATTCCAGCTGAAGCCAATGTCCCCTGCAATGAAAGTTAAATAATAAAGCAACCTCATCCTTACCTAACGAGAAACACTAGGGATCTTAGGCCACGGCCCAACTATCAGTATTCGGTCAGTATTTTTTCTCAGGAGTTGGAGCCAAAACCAGGTGAGAAACAATGAGAGAAAAGGTCTAATAGAAACAAGTCACCAATTCTGCATTTATCTCCCATTCCTGAGAAAAAATACTGACCGAATACTGATAGTGGGGCCGGGGCCTTAGAATAAAAAACTGCATTGTATTGACATCAGGGGTATAGATTTGAGTAACTAACTCAAAACCAACAAGGAATAAAGTGCAGATTCTTGGAGGCACATTATACAATATATACAGTTGAAATCAGAAGTTTATATACACTATATAAAAAGACACATCTGCATGTTTTTCTCAATATCTGATATGAAATCAGAATAAACCTTTCCCCTTTTAGATTAATTAGGATTACCATCATTTTGTATATTTGCCAAATGCCAGAATAATGAGAGAGAATGTTTTTAAGGCATTTTTATTACTTACTGCAAAGTCAAAAGTTTACATATATTTAGTGTTGAGCGATACCTTCCGATATCAGGAAATATCGTATCGGATTGGATCGGACCGATACTCAAAAAGTATCGGATATCGCCGATTCCGATACCGGAAACCAATGCAAGTCAATGGGACAGAAATATCGGAATGAAAATAAACCCTTTCTTTCATTGTAGGTTAATTCTACATGAAGTAAAACAACTAAGAATAATGTAGAATGTATTATGCGAAAAGCCGGCAATTCATCAGCGCATACACCGGTACCCGACAATTTACAACAGAAAGAATAGAGCATCACACATAGATTAGCTAGATAGAAACATGTCAGTCACATATATATGAAGTACAGTGACAGTGTTGGTTACTGTACTTGTCATTTAGTGCAAAGGATTTATTAAAAAAAATATTAGTGTTTTCATGCACCGTCTCTTTAAAAAAGCCGGCCGGCAATTCAGCAGCGGTACCCGACAATTTATAACAGAAAGAATAGAGCTTCACACATAGATTAGATAGATAGAAACATGTCAGTCACATATATATGAAGTACAGTGACAGTGTTGCTTACTGTACTTCTCATTTAGTGTAAAGGATTTATTTAAAAAAATAAGTGTTTTAATGCACCGTCTCTTTAAGAAAGCTGGCCGGCAATTCAGCAGCGGTACCCGACAATTTATAACAGACAGAATAGAGCATCACACATAGATTAGATAGATAGAAACATGTCAGTCACATATATATGAAGTACAGTGACAGTGTTGGTTACTGTACTTGTCATTTAGTGTTAAAATAAAGGATTTATTTAAAAAAAAATGACGTGGGGTTCCCCTTAATTTAATAGCTAGCAAAGGCTAGGCAGACAGCTGGGGGCTGATATTAATAGCCCAGGAAGGGAGCCATGAATATTGGCCCCCTCCCAGGCTAGAAACACCAGCCATCAGCCGCCCCAGAAATGGCGCATCCATAGGATGCGCTAATTCTGGCACTTAGCCTCGCTCTTCCCACTGCCCTGTAGCGGTGGCAGTGGGGTAATAGGGTTGGGGTTGATGTCAGCTTATAATACCAGCTGACATCAAGCCCAGGTTAGTAATGGAGAGGCGTCTATAAGACACCCCCATTACTAACCCCATAGTGAAAGTTAAAAAAAAAACCACGAACACCCAGAATAAAGTCCTTTAATTGAAATAAACACACAATTCTTTATTGTTCTAAATTAAACCATACTTACCGTCACGCCCATTCCAGCTGAAGCCAACGATCTCCTGTAATAAAAGAAAAATAATAAAGCAACCTCATCCTTACCTTTCCATGGTTCCAATGACAGCTTCAGCTCTGCTACATCGAGATGACAGGCTGAAGCGCAGCAGAACGCTACCATCCAGCTTGCCATGCCGCAGACACTGAGAAGCTCCTCAGTGAAGCACCTCAGTGTCTGGCTGTGACAGCATCCAGATGAGCCGAGTTCATGTCCAATGAACTCAGCTCACCTCATGCACGTCACTGACAGCGTGGGAGAATTCTCCTGCACTCAGCGCTTCAGCGTGAGAATTTTCCCACGCTGTCAGTGACGTGCATGAGGTGAGCTGAGTTCATTGGACATGAACTCGGCTCATCTGGATGACGTCACAGAGAGACACTGAGGAGCGCAAGCATGCCTGCGCTTCTCAGTGTCTGCGGGATGACAGGCTAGATGGCAGCGTTCTGCTGCGGTCCAGCCTGTCATCTCGATGTAGCAGAGCTGAAGTTGTCGTGGGATCCATGGGAAGGTAAGGATGAGGTTGGTTTATTATTTTTCTTTTATTGCAGGAGATCGTTGGCTTCAGCTGGAATGGGCGTGATGGTAAGTATGGTTTAATTTAGAACAATAAAGAATTGTGTCTTTATTTCAATTAAAGGACTTTATTCTGGGTGTTGTGTTTTTTTTAAATACTTTACTAGAAATTCATGGTGGTCATGTCTAATATTGGCGTGACCCCATGAATTTAGGGCTTAGGGCCAGCTGATAATGCCAAGCTGACCTTAACCCCTTTATTACCCAGTGAGCCACCGCACCAGGGCCCTGGATGAGTTGGGTACAGCGCCAGAAGATGGCGCTTCTATGAACGCGCCATTTTCCGGGGCGGCTGCGGACTGTAATTTGCAGCGGGTGGGGCCCAGAAAGCTTGGGCCTCCCTGCGCTGCAGATTCCAGCCCCCAGCTGCCTAGTTGTACCTGGCTGGACACAAAAATAGGGCGAAGCTCCACGTTTTTTTTTTTTTCATTATTTCATGAAATTCATGAAATAATTAAGAAAAAAGGGCTTCCCTATATTGTTGTGTCCGGCCAGGTACAAATAGGCAGCTGGTGGTTGGGGGCAGCCCGTTCCTGCCTGCTGTACCTGGCTGGACACAAATATAGTGCGAAGCCCCACGTCAAATTTTTTTTAATTATTTCATGAATTTCCTGAAATAATTAAAAAAAAATTGACATGGGGCTTCGCACTATATTTGTGTCCAGTCAGGTACAGCAGGCAGGAACGGGCTGCCCCCAACCACCAGCTGCCTATTTGTACCTGGCCGGACACAACAATATCGGGAAGCCCTTTTTTAAAAAAAATATTTCATGAAATAATTAAAAAAAAAAAATACGTGGGGCTTCTCCCTATTTTTGTGTCCAGCCAGGTACAACTAGGCAGCTGGGGGATGGAATCTGCAGCGCAGGGAGACCCAAGCTTTCTGGGCCTCCCCCCCACTGCAAATTGCAGTCCACAGCCACCCCAGAAAATGGCGCGTTCATAGAAGCTGGATGCTGTACCTGGCTGGCATACAAAAATATGGCAAAGCCCACATCAAAATTTTTGGGAAAAATTAATTAAAAAATAAATAATAATTTAGGGACTGCATCTTTATTAACTCCTCAAATGTCATTTAGTGTTAAATTAAAGGATTTATTTAAAAAAAAAATTGGCGTGGGATCCCCCATAATTTTAGTCTCTAGTGGAGGTTAAGCAGACGGCTGGGGCAGATGTTTGAAGCCTGGGAAGGGGGTAATACCCACGGAGCTTCCCAGACTACTAATATCAGCCCCCAGCTGAATACCTAGACTTTACTAGCTATTAAAATGGGGGACCCCCCCAAAAAAATGACGTGGGGTCCCCCCTATTTTAATAGCTAGCAAAGGCTAGGCAGACAGCTGGGGGCTGATATTAATAGCCCAGGAAGGGTGCCATGAATATTGGCCCCCTCCCAGGCTAGAAACACCAGCCGTCAGCCGCCCCAGAAATGGCGCATCCATAGGATGTGCCAATTCTGGCACTTAGCCTCGCTCTTCCACGCTGCCCTGGTGCGGTGGCAGGGGGTAATGGGGCTGGGGTTCATGTCAGCGCCAGCTGCCATGAAGCCCAGGTTAGTAATGATGGGCGTCTATAAGACACCCCCATTACTAACCTACAAAGTGTTAAAAATAAAAAACACACTACACCCAGAAAAAATAATTTATTTCAAATAAAACACACCATTTTATTTAATTCTTAGTTTACTAAAAAAAAATAGTTACCTGTCCACGTTCTTGCGCTGATCTCCCATGCACAGCTGTCACATCTGGAGATGGTGACAGCTGTGCATGGCTGCTGTAAGCTCACGCTGCCGGAAACACGTCCTCTCCCGGCAGCGGGAGCCACTGACTGAGGTCACCGGAGTGCATTCAGGCAGCGCAGCTCCGGAGACCTCCTTTACGGCACTGCTGTACCATGGGAATTTCTCACGATACAGCAGGGCCGTAAAGGAGCTGACCGGAGCAGCGCTGCCTGAACTCCGGCGAACCCACTTATGCAATGACGGGGCTGCTTTACGGCCCCATCATTCTAGCGGCGGCAGCGGTTCAGAGCGGTCACATTCTATGTGGCTGCTCTAAACTGGAGATCATCGTGGGACACTCGTGGACTACTACGTAGGGGTAAGGATATGGTTGTGGTTTATTATTTTATATTTTATTACAGGAGATCGATGGCTTCGGGGAATTAGGTGTCTAGGTGAGTATAGGTGTAGTTTTTTATTTTTTACTTTATTTTAGGTAGCGATCGGCGGGGACAGGTAATGTATAAACTAATTTATTTTAGGTAACCACTGACCACCAATGACATGTATTTAAAATTTATTGGGGACACAGTAGGGCAATTTAAATAGCAGGATCAGGCTGATGGGAACTACTACTCCCATCGAGCTGATCCTGCTGGCACGAGTGGACCGGGGACAGACATAGGCCGATGGGAGTAGTAGTGTCACATCGGCCTATGTCTGCCTGCACGCACACACCCCCAGACATCGCACAGACACCGCACACACCCGCAGACATCGCGCAGACATCGCACAGACACCGCACACACTCGCAGACATCGCACAGAGACCGCACACACCCGCAGACACCGCACACACCCGCAGACACCCCACACACCCGCAGACACCCCACACACCGCGCACACCCGCACAGACACCCACACACACCAATCATGACCGGTCTGATGGTCTGGGAGGTGAGGCTGACCTGTGCGACCGTGGGAAAGTTCATGTGAGTTCATGCAATGCAGTCAAGCATGAACTCACATGAGCCCTCCGAGGGCACCGCGGCGATTTCAAATGAACAGCTGATCGGCATCACCTGATACCTCAGCTGTTCATTTGAAATAACTGGCGGGAAAGCGCAGCACAGAACGGGAAAGCCGGCGGTGAAGTCTTTTCACTGCCGGCTTCCCCGCCCGGGTCCTTCGCTCCCCGCTCCTTGGTGCTGCGCTCCCCGCCCGGTCCTAACTTACGATCGGGATGGGAGGTGGCGAGGGGAGCGGAGGATTGGGGTGGGAGGCTGCGGGGAAGCAGTATGGGGCTGTGTGATTATTTAAAAGCCGGCGGCTTTTTACCGCGCGCCGGCTTTTAAACAATCAGGAGAATTCTCCCACGCTGGGATGGCATTCTGATGACAGGCTGGATCTCAGCTGAGCGCTGCCATCCAGCTTGTCATCCTTCAGAGAAACTGCAGAGCGCAGGCATTATGGGAACTTCCGATTCCGGTATTCGATATTGTAAAATTATCGGAATTAAGTATCGGAATTCCGATACCGCGAATATCGGCCGATACCCGATATTTCAGTATCGGAATGCTCAACACTACATATATTTCATTAGTATTTGGTACCATTGCCCTTAAACTGAATGACTTGGGTCAAACGTTTGGTATATCCTTCCACAAGCTTCTCACAATAGTTGGTCGGAATTTGGGCCCATTCCTCCTAACAAAACTGGTGTAACTGATCCAGGTTTGTAGGTCACCTTGCTCTCACCTGCCTTTTCAGCTTTGCCCATAAATTTTCAATAGGATTGAGATCAGGGCTTTGTGATGACCACTCCAAACCATTGACTTTGTTATCCTTAAGCCACTCTGTTACCATTTTGGCAGCATGCTTCGGGTCATTGTCCATTTGGAAGACCCATTTCCGCCCAAGCTTTCATTTCCTGGCTGATGTCTTGAGATGTTGCTTCAGTATTGCCACATAATCTTCTTTGCTAATGATGCCATCTATTTTGTGAAGTGCACCAGTCCCTCCTGCTGCAAAACAACACAATATGATGCTGCCCCCCCCCCTATGATTGATAGGTGGGATGGTGTTCTTAGGCTTCCAAGCTTCTCCCTTTTTCCTCCCAACGTAACAATAGTCATTATGCCCAAAAAGTTGAATTTTAGTTTCATCAAACCACAGGACGTCTCCAAAAATTAAGGTCTTTGTTCCTGTGTGCATTTGCAAACAATAATCTGGATTTTTTATGTTTCTTTTGGAGTAATAGCCTCTTCCCGGCAGAGTGTCCTTTCAGCCCATGTTGATATAGTACTTGTTTCACTGTGAATATTGACACAATCTTACCAGCTTCCGCCATCATCTTCACAAGGTTTTTTGCTTTGGTCCTTGGGTTGATATGTACATGTCGGACCAAAGCACGTTCATCTCTGGGACACAGAACCCGTCTCCTTTCTGAGCGGTATGATGGCTGGACATTCCCATCTTGTTTGTTCTTGTGTATAATTGTTTGTACAGATGAACAAGGCACCTTCAGGTATCTTGAAATTGTACCCAAGGATGAGCCAGACAAGTGCTAGTCCACAATTCTCTTTCTGATATATTGGCAGATTTCTTTAGACTTTCCCATGATACTGCACAAAGAAGCAGTGTGTTTCAGGTGTGCAATAAAATACATCCACAGGTGTGTCTCAGTAGCTTCTAAACACATGACATCATCATATAGGCAGTCCAGAATTGTTTAAAGGCATAGAAATCTTAGTGTATGTAAACTTTTGACTTTGCAGTAAGTAATAAAAATGCCTTAAAACATTCTCGCTCATTATTCATTTGGCAAATATTAAAAATTATTGTAATCCTAATTGACCTAAAACAGGAAAGGTTTATTCTAATTTCATTTCAGATATAGAGATAAACATATCTTTTTTTGTAGTGAATGTAAACTTCTGGTTTCAACTGTATATATTTACTTAAGTATAAGAAATGCCCAGTGGCATAAAGTAACCACACCGATCAAAAGGAAAAAACGTGCGTTTCGCACCGAGCTTTACCAATGTGTGATGGTGGACTGAACAACCAGGCTATTTACACATGTAGGAGCCAATCAAAACAGTTGTAACACAGGTGGATTGCTGCACATACAAAATGAATGGGACATCATCGAAGAAGTGGTAGTGGCTTCAGACGCTATCCTCAGATGGCCCGCCCACTGAAAACAAGGTGCAGGAGACACCTGTATTCCCATAGGAGTCACCATACTGGTAAGCACAAGATAGATGATGTGATAGCCATGTGGTCAGTAATGTGACCAACACATGGCTAGAAGAGATCACCCCGGCGCTAACACACATGACTGATGACACCGTGGTCATGTGACCAGTAACGCGACCAACACATGAGCGGAAGAAGTTATCTCACCGCTGATGCACCAATACTGAAAGTGTTGATGTATTCGTCACTTAAAAGAAATCACATGATAATGAGTAATGTGGTGGCAGAATGGGAAGTGATGTACAATCACATCATTATAATCATCGTCATGTGGCTGGGCGGAAAAGATTATATGAATGGCAGTCACATGATCGGCGCTTCACAATACAGATGGACAATGACACAAAACATAGTGCGAAAGGAACCCAGGAGTTTTTTACTGTAAGAAATGGAATATTCTGCAATGGCCACGTCAGTCACCAGATCTCAACCCCATCGATCTGCATTTCACAGACTGATCACAAAACTTTAGGGAGAAAGACCCACAAACAACCAACAACTGAAGTCACTGCAGTAAAGGCGGCAAAGCCTCACAAAGGAGGAAACCCGGCACATAGCTCCCAACCGTCCCGCATATTGTAGGTCCTAATTTTAAGACTGTCATGCACTCGTCCCAGCCAGGACCTTACTTCTTCCACGCAGTGAGAAGCAGACAATATCCCGACACGCACCCCCACCTCCCCCATGTATCAGACTACACCCCTTCCATCTCTTCTACCGGTGGTTCAGAGAGTGAGCACACCGAATATCCTGATTCCAGTGTTCTCCTGGACTAGTCTAAGGTAATAATTTCAGCAGCAAAACTGCAATCATCTTCAGTAGCAGCAGCTCCTGTGTGCTCCATTGTGTCTGGTTTCTCAGTCCCCGTGTGCCTGCAACAACCCCACAGCATTGAAGAAGCAGGCATACACAGGGACTCAGAGAGCAGCCACAAAACGGAGCACACAGGCTGTGGCTGCTGCTGGGGGGACCCTGAGGAGCAGACACGATGGATTGTCTCCTCTTTTGCAGGCAGCATTTTAGTACATACTAGTTCAGTTCCTGTTATCATTACCTTACCATGAAGAGTGAATATTCATTCTCTTTAGTAGTAGGCATAGAAAATCACTGAGCCGCTGCAGGAGCTGCAACCGCTGCTGAAAGTGTGCGCTAATAAGGAGAATGAATATTCATTACTCTCCACGCCCATAGTCCCGGCATGGAGAGTAGTGAATATCCCCGCAGCTCACACCAGCGTCTTAGGGCACATGGCAGTGATGTCATGCGCTGTGAAGATGCTGATGTGAGCTGCTGCTGGCAGAACAGGACGCAGCGCTAGAACAGAGGGAAGGAATCTGAGTATGAGTGTTTATTTTTTTTATGTGTGCAGTGACGGGGGGAGACATGTATACCAGGATTGGGGATGAGGGACCATGCATACCAGGATTGGGGATGGGGGGGCATGCATACCAGGGTTGGGGATGAGGGGGCCATGCATACCAGGAATGGAAATGAGGGGGCCATGCATACCAGGATTGGAAATGAGGGGGCCATGCATATCAGGATTAGAAGTGAGGGGGCAATGCGTACCAGGATTGGAAATGAGGGGGCCATGCATACCAGGATTGGAAATGAGGGGGCCATGCATACCAGGATTGGAAATGAGGGGGCCATGAATACCAGGATTTGGGATGAGGGGGCCATGCATACCAGGATGGGGATGAGGGGGCCATGCATACCAGGACTGGGGATGAGGGGGCCATGCATACCAGGATTGGGGATGACGGGGCCATGCATACCAGGATTGGAAATGAGGGGGCCATGCATACCAGGATTGGAAATGAGGGGGCCATGCATACCAGGATTGGAAATGAGGGAGCCATGCATACCAGGATTGGAAATGAGGGGGCCATGCATACCAGGATTGGAAATGAGGGGGCCATGCATACCAGGATAGGAAATGAGGGGGCCATGTATACCAGGATTTGGGATGAGGGGGCCATGCATACCAGGATGAGGATGAGGGGGCCATGCATACCAGGATTGGGGATGAGGGGACCATGCATACCAGGATTGGGGATGAGGGGGCCATGCATACCAGGATTGAGGATGAGGCGGCCATGCATACCAGGATTGAGGATGAGGGGGCCATGCATACCAGGATTGAGGAAGAGGGGGCCATGCATACCAGGATTGGGGATGAGGGGGCCATGCTTACCAGGATTGAGGATGAGGGGGCCATGCATACCAAGATTGGGACATGTGAACATGGCCTTACAGACACAAATAAGCAAGATGTCGTATAGTGAAGCTACATAAAGATGTGAAAGTTCTGGCGGCTCCGACTGTGAATTAAGGAGCAAAAAATAATCCTTAGGTCCCAACTAGAGATGAGCAGGACGCACAGATGATGTCGCGTTGCCCTGGTGATCAAAAACCGCCAGGGACACCGGAACATTAGAGATTCACGGCTCCTGTCCAGTCGCCAGTTACCGCTGATCTGGACGCTGGACCAGAGACCCGTGAAAGCATCCGCTCATCTCTAGTCCCAATGGTCTCAGATACAGTCGACAGTCCTGGATTTGGGTCTGCACCCTGCGTCTGCTGAATGCCCCCCATTACCAGCGCCCCTCTGACAACACCTCCTCCCAGAGGAGAAAGAAATGGTAAATGGGTGTGGATTGGGGTGTGGCCAGGGGCATGGCCAAAGTTCCGTACGCCTCGTACACGCGCGGCTCTGCTCCGTACGCCTCGTACACATGCGGCTCCGCTCCGTACACCACATACACACACGGCTCCGCTCCGTACACCTCGTACACGCGCGGCTCCGCCCCGTACACCTCGTACACGCGCGGTTCCGCCCCGTACACCTCGCACACGCGCGGCTCCGCTCCGTACACCTCGTACACGCGCGGCTCCGCTCCGTACACCTCGTACACACACGGCTCTGCTCCGTACACACACGGCTCCGCTCTGTACACCTCGTACACGCGCGGCTCCGCTTCGTACACCTCGTACACACGCGGCTCCCCTCCGTACACCTCGTACACGCGTGGCTCCGCTCCGTACACCTCGCACACGCGCGGCTCCGCTCCGTACACCTCGTACACACGAGGCTCCGCTCCGTACACCTCGTACACACGCGGCTCCGCTCCGTACACCTCGTACACACGTGGCTCCGCTCCGTACACCTCGTACATGCGCGGCTCCGCTCCGTACCCCATCGATCTGCATTTCACAGACTGATCACAAAACTTTAGGGAGAAAGACCCACAAACAACCAACAACTGAAGTCACTGCAGTAAAGGCGGCAAAGCCTCACAAAGGAGGAAACCCGGCGCATAGCTCCCAACCGTCCCGCATATTGTAGGTCCTAATTTTAAGACTGTCATGCACTCGTCCCAGCCAGGACCTTACTTCTTCCACGCAGTGAGAAGCAGACAATATCCCGACACGCACCCCCACCTCCCCCATGTATCAGACTACACCCCTTCCATCTCTTCTACCGGTGGTTCAGAGAGTGAGCACACCGCATATCCTGATTCCGGTGTTCTCCTGGACTAGTCTAAGGTAATAATTTCAGCAGCAAAACTGCAATCATCTTCAGTAGCAGCAGCTCCTGTGTGCTCCATTGTGTCTGGTTTCTCAGTCCCCGTGTGCCTGCAACAACCCCACAGCATTGAAGAAGCAGGCATACACAGGGACTCAGAGAGCAGCCACAAAACGGAGCACACAGGCTGTGGCTGCTGCTGGGGGGACCCTGAGGAGCAGACAAGATGGATTGTCTCCTCTTTTGCAGCCAGCATTTTAGTACATACTAGTTCAGTTCCTGTTATCATTACCTTACCATGAAGAGTGAATATTCATTCTCTTTAGTAGTAGGCATAGAAAATCACTGAGCCACTGCAGGAGCTGCAACCGCTGCTAAAAGTGTGCGCTAATAAGGAGAATGAATATTCACTCCTCTCCACGCCCATAGTCCCGGCATGGAGAGGAGTGAATATCCCCGCAGCTCACACCAGCGTCTTAGGGCACATGGCAGTGATGTCATGCGCTGTGAAGATGCTGATGTGAGCTGCTGCTGGCAGAACAGGACGCAGCACTAGAACAGAGGGAAGGAATCTGAGTATGAGTGTTTATTTTTTTTATGTGTGCAGTGATGGGGGGAGACATGTATACCAGGATTGGGGATGAGGGACCATGCATACCAGGATTGGGGATGGGGGGGGCATGCATACCAGGGTTGGGGATGAGGGGGCCATGCATACCAGGGTTGGGGATGAGGGGGCCATGCATACCAGGAATGGAAATGAGGGGGCCATGCATACCAGGATTGGAAATGAGGGGGCCATGCATACCAGGATTGGAAATGAGGGGGCCATGCATACCAGGAATGGAAATGAGGGGGCCATGCATACCAGGATTGGAAATGAGGGGGCCATGCATACCAGGATTGGAAATGAGGGGGCCATGAATACCAGGATTTGGGATGAGGGGGCCATGCATACCAGGATGGGGGGGCCATGCATACCAGGATTGGGGATGAGGGGGCCATGCATACCAGGATTGGGGATGAGGGGGCCATGCATACCAGGATTGAGGATGAGGGGGCCATGCATACCAGGATTGAGGATGAGGGGGCCATGCATACCAGGATTGAGGAAGAGGGGGCCATGCATACCAGGATTGGGGATGAGGGGGCCATGCTTACCAGGATTGAGGATGAGGGGGCCATGCATACCAGGATTGGGACATGTGAACATGGCCTTACAGACACAAATAAGCAAGATGTCGTATAGTGAAGCTACATAAAGATGTGAAAGTTCTGGCGGCTCCGACTGTGAATTAAGGAGCAAAAAATAATCCTTAGGTCCCAACTAGAGATGAGCAGGACGCACAGATGATGTCGCGTTGCCCTGGTGATCAAAAACCGCCAGGGACACCGGAACATTAGAGATTCACGGCCTCCTGTCCAGTCGACAGATACCGCTGATCTGGACGCTGGACCAGAGACCCGTGAATGCATCCGCTCATCTCTAGTCCCAATGGTCTCAGATACAGTCGACAGTCCTGGATTTGGGTCTGCACCCTGCGTCTGCTGAATGCCCCTCATTACCAGCGCCCCTCTGACAACACCTCCTGCCAGAGGAGAAAGAAATGGTAAATGGGTGTGGATTGGGGTGTGGCCAGGGGCATGGCCAAAGTTACGTACGCCTCGTACACGCGCGGCTCCGCTCCGTACGCCTCGTACACATGCGGCTCCGCCCCGTGCACCTCGTACACGCGCGGCTCCGCCCCGTACACCTCGTACACGCGCGGCTCCGCTAAGTACACTTCGTACACGCGCGGCTCCTCTCCGTACACCTCGTACACACAAGGCTCTGCTAAGTACACACACGGCTCCGCTCCGTACACCTCGTACACGCGCGGCTCCGCTCCGTACACCTCGTACACGCGCGGATCCGCTTCGTACACCTCGTACACGCGCGACTCCGCACACCTCGTACACACGCGGCTCCGCTCCGTACACCTCGTACACGCGTAGCTCCGCTCCGTACACCTCGCACACACGAGGCTCCGCACATCTCGTACACACGCGGCTCCGCTCCGTACACCTCGTACACACGCGGCTCCGCTCCGTACACCTCGTACACGTGCGGCTCCGCTCCGTACCCCTCGTACACGCGCGGCTCCGCTCCCTACCCCTCGTACACGCGCGGCTCCGCTCCGTGCACCTCGTACACGCGCGGCTCCGCTCCGTACACCTAATACACACACGGCTCTGCTCCGTACACACACGGTTCCGCTCCGTACACCTCGTACACGCGCGGCTCCGCTCCGTACACCTCGTACACGCACGGCTCCGCTCCGTATACCTCGTACACGCGCGGCTTCGCTCCGTACACCTTGTACACGCGCGGCTCCGCTCCGTACACACGCGGCTCCGCTCCGTACACCTCGTACACGTGTGGCTCCGCTCCGTACACCTCGTACACACGCGGCTCCGCTCCGTACACCTCGCACACGCGCGGCTCCGCTCCGTACACCTCGTACACACGAGGCTCCGCTCCGTACACACACGGCTCCGCTCCGTACACCTCGTACACGCGCGCCTCCGCTCCGTACACCTCGTACACGCAAGGCTCCGCTCCGTACACCTCGTACACGTGAGGCTCCGCTCCGTACACCTCGTACACGCGCGGCTCCGCTCCGTACACCTCGTACACGCGCGGCTCCGCTCCGTACACCTCGTACACGCGCGGCTCCGCTCCGTACCCCTCATACATGCGCGGCTCCGCTCCGTACACCTCGTACACACGCGGCTCTGCTCCGTACACCTCGTACACACGCGGCTCTGCTCCGTACACCTGGTACACACGCGGCTCTGCTCCGTACACCTGGTACACACGCGGCTCTGCTCCGTACACCTCGCACACACACGGCTCTGCTCCGTACACCTCGTACACACAAGGCTCTGCTCCGTACACCTCGTACACACCCGGCTCCGCTCCGTACACACACGGCTCCGCTCCGTACGCCTCGTACACACGCGGCTCTGCCCCGTACGCCTCGTACACACGCGGCTCTGCTCCGTACGCCTCGTACACACGCGGCTCTGCTCCGCACGCCTCATACACACGTGGCTCTGCTCCGTACGCCTCGTACACACGCGGCTCTGCTCCGTACGCCTCGTACACACGAGGCTCTGCTCCGTATACCTCGTACACACGCGGCTCTGCTCCGTACACCTCGTACACACGGCTCCGCACCGTACACCTCGTACACACGCGGCTCTGCTCCGTACACGTCGTACACACGCGGCTCTGCTCCGTACGCCTCGTACACACGCGGCTCTGCTCCGTACGCCTCGTACACACGCGGCTCTGCTCCGTACACCTCGTACACACACGGCTCCGCTCCGTACACCTCGTACACACGCGGCTCTGCTCCGTACGCCTAGTACACACGCGGCTCCGCTCCGTACGCCTCGTACACGCGCGGCTCCGCTCCGTACACCTCGTACACACGAGGCTCTGCTCCGTACACACACGGCTCCGCTCCGTACACCTCGTACACGCGCGGCTCCGCTCCGTACACCTCGTACAGACGAGGCTCCGCCCCGTACACCTCGCACACGCGCGGGTCCGCTCCGTACACCTCGTACACGCGCGGCTCCGCTCCGTACACCTCGTACACGCGCGGCTCTGCTCCAAACACACACGGCTCCGCTCCGTACACCTCGTACACGTGCGGCTCCGCTTCGTACACCTCGTACACACGCGGCTCCGCTTCGTACACCTCGTACACGCGTGGCTCCGCTCCGTACACCTCGCACACGCGCGGCTCCGCTCCGTACACCTCGTACACACGTGGCTCCGCTCCGTACACCTCGTATATGCGCGGCTCCGCTCCGTACCCCATCGATCTGCATTTCACAGACTGATCACAAAACTTTAGGGAGAAAGACCCACAAACAACCAACAACTGAAGTCACTGCAGTAAAGGCGTCAAAGCCTCACAAAGGAGGAAACCCGGCGCATAGCTCCCAACCGTCCCGCATATTGTAGGTCCTAATTTTAAGACTGTCATGCACTCGTCCCAGCCAGGACCTTACTTCTTCCACGCAGTGAGAAGCAGACAATATCCCGACACGCACCCCCACCTCCCCCATGTATCAGACTACACCCCTTCCATCTCTTCTACCGGTGGTTCAGAGAGTGAGCACACCGCATATCCTGATTCCGGTGTTCTCCTGGACTAGTCTAAGGTAATAATTTCAGCAGCAAAACTGCAATCATCTTCAGTAGCAGCAGCTCCTGTGTGCTCCATTGTGTCTGGTTTCTCAGTCCCCGTGTGCCTGCAGCAACCCCACAGCATTGAAGAAGCAGGCATACACAGGGACTCAGAGAGCAGCCACAAAACGGAGCACACAGGCTGTGGCTGCTGCTGGGGGGACCCTGAGGAGCAGACAAGATGGATTGTCTCCTCTTTTGCAGCCAGCATTTTAGTACATACTAGTTCAGTTCCTGTTATCATTACCTTACCATGAAGAGTGAATATTCATTCTCTTTAGTAGTAGGCATAGAAAATCACTGAGCCACTGCAGGAGCTGCAACCGCTGCTAAAAGTGTGCGCTAATAAGGAGAATGAATATTCACTCCTCTCCACGCCCATAGTCCCGGCATGGAGAGGAGTGAATATCCCCGCAGCTCACACCAGCGTCTTAGGGCACATGGCAGTGATGTCATGCGCTGCGAAGATGCTGATGTGAGCTGCTGCTGGCAGAACAGGACGCAGCGCTAGAACAGAGGGAAGGAATCTGAGTATGAGTGTTTATTTTTTTTATGTGTGCAGTGACGGGGGGAGACATGTATACCAGGATTGGGGATGAGGGACCATGCATACCAGGATTGGGGATGGGGGGGGCATGCATACCAGGGTTGGGGATGAGGGGGCCATGCATACCAGGGTTGGGGATGAGGGGGCCATGCATACCAGGAATGGAAATGAGGGGCCATGCATACCAGGATTGGAAATGAGGGGGCCATGCATACCAGGAATGGAAATGAGGGGGTCATGCATACCAGGATTGGAAATGAGGGGGCCATGCATACCAGGATTGGAAATGAGGGGGCCATGAATACCAGGATTTGGGATGAGGGGGCCATGCATACCAGGATGGGGATGAGGGGGCCATGCATACCAGGATTGGAAATGAGGGGGCCATGTATACCAGGATTTGGGATGAGGGGGCCATGCATACCAGGATGGGGGGGCCATGCATACCAGGATTGGGGATGAGGGGGCCATGCATACCAGGATTGGGGATGAGGGGGCCATGCATACCAGGATTGAGGATGAGGGGGCCATGCATACCAGGATTGAGGATGAGGGGGACATGCATACCAGGATTGAGGAAGAGGGGGCCATGCATACCAGGATTGGGGATGAGGGGGCCATGCTTACCAGGATTGAGGATGAGGGGGCCATGCATACCAGGATTGGGACATGTGAACATGGCCTTACAGACACAAATAAGCAAGATGTCGTATAGTGAAGCTACATAAAGATGTGAAAGTTCTGGCGGCTCCGACTGTGAATTAAGGAGCAAAAAATAATCCTTAGGTCCCAACTAGAGATGAGCAGGACGCACAGATGATGTCGCGTTGCCCTGTTGATCAAAAACCGCCAGGGACACCGGAACATTAGAGATTCACGGCCTCCTGTCCAGTCGACAGATACCGCTGATCTGGACGCTGGACCAGAGACCCGTGAATGCATCCGCTCATCTCTAGTCCCAATGGTCCCAGATACAGTGGACAATCCTGGATTTGGGTCTGCACCCTGCGTCTGCTGAATGCCCCTCATTACCAGCGCCCCTCTGACAACACCTCCTGACAGAGGAGAAAGAAATGGTAAATGGGTGTGGATTGGGGTGTGGCCAGGGGCATGGCCAAAGTTACGTACGCCTCGTACACACGCGGCTCTGCCCCGTACGCCTCGTACACACGCGGCTCTGCTCCGTACGCCTCGTACACACGCGGCTCTGCTCCGCACGCCTCGTACACACGTGGCTCTGCTCCGTACGCCTCGTACACACGCGGCTCTGCTCCGTACGCCTCGTACACACGAGGCTCTGCTCCGTATACCTCGTACACACGCGGCTCTGCTCCGTACACCTCGTACACACGGCTCCGCACCGTACACCTCGTACACACGCGGCTCTGCTCCGTACGCCTCGTACACACGCGGCTCTGCTCCGTACGCCTCGTACACACGCGGCTCTGCTCCGTACACCTCGTACACACACGGCTCCGCTCCGTACACCTCGTACACACGCGGCTCTGCTCCGTACGCCTAGTACACACGCGGCTCCGCTCCGTACGCCTCGTACACGCGCGGCTCCGCTCCGTACACCTCGTACACACGAGGCTCCGCTCCGTACACACACGGCTCCGCTCCGTACACCTCGTACACGCGCGGTTCTGCTCCGTACGCCTCGTACACACGCGGCTCTGCTCCGTACACCTCGTACACACACGGCTCCGCTCCGTACACCTCGTACACACGCGGCTCTGCTCCGTACGCCTAGTACACACGCGGCTCCGCTCCGTACGCCTCGTACACGCGCGGCTCCGCTCCGTACACCTCGTACACACGAGGCTCCGCTTCGTACACACACGGCTCCGCTCCGTACACCTCGTACACGCGCGGCTCCGCTCTGTACACCTCGTACACACGAGGCTCCGCTCCATACACACACGGATCCGCCCCGTACACCTCGCACACGCGCGGCTCCGCTCCGTACACCTCGTACACGCGCGGCTCCGCTCCGTACACCTCGTACACACGAGGCTCCGCTCCGTACACACACGGCTCCGCTCCGTACACCTCGTACACGCGCGGTTCTGCTCCGTACGCCTTGTACACACGCGGCTCTGCTCCGTACACCTCGTACACACACGGCTCCGCTCCGTACACCTCGTACACACGCGGCTCTGCTCCGTACGCCTAGTACACACGCGGCTCCGCTCCGTACACCTCGTACACACGAGGCTCCGCTTCGTACACACACGGCTCCGCTCCGTACACCTCGTACACGCGCGGCTCCGCTCTGTACACCTCGTACACACGAGGCTCCGCTCCATACACACACGGATCCGCCCCGTACACCTCGCACACGCGCGGCTCCGCTCCGTACACCTCGTACACGCGCGGCTCCGCTCCGTACACCTCGTACACACACGGCTCTGCTCCGTACACACACGGCTCCGCTCCGTACACCTCGTACACGCGCGGCTCCGCTTCGTACACCTCGTACACACGCGGCTCCGCTCCGTACACCTCGTACACGCGTGGCTCCGCTCCGTACACCTCGTACACGCGTGGCTCCGCTCCGTACACCTCGCACACGCGCGGCTCCGCTCCGTACACCTCGTACACACGAGGCTCCGCTCCGTACACCTCGTACACACGCGGCTCCGCTCCGTACACCTCGTACACGCGCGGCTCCGCTCCGTACACCTCGTACACGCGCGGCTCCGCTCCGTACCCCTCGTACACGCGCGGCTCCGCTCCGTACCCCTCGTACACGCGCGGCTCCGCTCCCTACCCCTCGTACACGCGCGGCTCCGCTCCGTGCACCTCGTACACGCGCGGCTCCGCTCCGTGCACCTCGTACACGCGCGGCTCCGCTCCGTACACACGAGGCTCCGCTCCGTACACCTAATACACACAAGGCTCTGCTCCGTACACACACGGTTCCGCTCCGTACACCTCGTACACGCACGGCTCCGCTCCGTACACCTCGTACACGCACGGCTCCGCTCCGTATACCTCGTACACGCGCGGCTTCGCTCCGTACACCTCGTACACGCGCGGCTCCGCTCCGTACACCTCGTACACGCGTGGCTCCGCTCCGTACACCTAATACACACACGGCTCTGCTCCGTACACACACGGTTCCGCTCCGTACACCTCGTACACGCGTGGCTCCGCTCCGTACACCTCGTACACGCACGGCTCCGCTCCGTATACCTCGTACACGCGCGGCTTCGCTCCGTACACCTCGTACACACGCGTCTCCGCTCCGTACACCTCGTACACGCGTGGCTCCGCTCCGTACACCTCGTACACGCGCGGCTCCGCTCCGTACACCTCGCACACGCGCGGCTCCGCTCCGTACACCTCGTACACACGAGGCTCCGCTCCGTACACACACGGCTCCGCTCCGTACACCTCGTACACGCGCGGCTCCGCTCCGTACACACACGGCTCCACTCCGTACACCTCGTACACGCGAGGCTCCGCTCCGTACACCTCGTACACGCGAGGCTCCGCTCCGTACACCTCGTACACGCGAGGCTCCGCTCCGTACACCTCGTACACGCGAGGCTCCGTTCCGTACACCTCGTACACGCGCGGCTCCGCTCCGTACCGCTCGTACACGCGCGGATCCGCTCCGTACACCTCGTACACGCGCGGCTCCGCTCCGTACACCTCGTACACGCGCGGCTCCGCTCCGTACACCTCGTACACGCGCGGCTCCGCTCCGTACACCTCGTACACATGCGGCTCTGCTCCGTACACCTCGTACACACGTGGCTCTGCTCCGTACACCTGGTACACACGCGGCTCTGCTCCGTACACCTGGCACACACGCGGCTCTGCTCCGTACACCTCGCACACACACGGCTCTGCTCCGTACACCTCGTACACACAAGGCTCTGCTCCGTACACCTCGTACACACCCGGCTCCGCTCCGTACACCTCGTACACACAAGGCTCTGCTCCGTACACCTCGTACACACCCGGCTTCGCTCCGTACACACACGGCTCCGCTCCGTACGCCTCGTACACACGCGGCTCTGCCCCGTACGCCTCGTAAACACGCGGCTCTGCTCCGTACGCCTCGTACACACGCGGCTTCGCTCCGTACACCTTGTACACGCGCGGCTCCGCTCCGTACACCTCGTACACGCGCGGCTCCGCTCCGTACACCTCGTACACGCGCGGCTCCGCTCCGTACACCTCGTACACACGCGGCTCTGCTCCGTACACCTGGTACACACGCGGCTCTGCTCCGTACACCTGGTACACACGCGGCTCTGCTCCGTACACCTCGCACACACACGGCTCTGCTCCGTACACCTCGTACACACAAGGCTCTGCTCCGTACACCTCGTACACACCCGGCTCCGCTCCGTACACCTCGTACACACAAGGCTCTGCTCCGTACACTTCGTACACACCCGGCTCCGCTCCGTACACACACGGCTCCGCTCCGTACGCCTCGTACACACGCGGCTCTGCCCCGTACGCCTCGTACACACGCGGCTCTGCTCCGTACACCTCGTACACACGTGGCTCTGCTCCGTACGCCTCGTACACACGCGGCTCTGCTCCGTACGCCTCGTACACACGAGGCTCTGCTCCGTATACCTCGTACACACGCGGCTCTGCTCCGTACACCTCGTACACACGGCTCCGCACCGTACACCTCGTACACACGCGGCTCTGCTCCGTACACGTCGTACACACGCGGCTCTGCTCCGTACGCCTCGTACACACGCGGCTCTGCTCCGTACGCCTCATACACACGCGGCTCCGCTCCGTACACCTCGTACACACACGGCTCCGCTCCGTACACCTCGTACACACGCGGCTCTGCTCCGTACGCCTAGTACACACGCGGCTCCGCTCCGTACACCTCGTACACACGAGGCTCCGCTCCGTACACACACGGCTCCGCTCCGTACACCTCGTACACGCGCGGCTCCGCTCCGTACACACACGGCTCCGCTCCGTACACCTCGTACACGCGCAACTCCACTCTGTACACCTCGTACACGCGAGGCTCCGCTCCGTACACCTCGTACACGCGCGGCTCCGCTCCGTACACCTCGTACACGCGCGGCTCCGCTCCGTACACCTCGTACACGCGCGGCTCCGCTCCGTACACCTCGTACACACGAGGCTCCGCTCCGTACACACACGGCTCCGCTCCGTACACCTCGTACACGTGCGGCTCCGCTCCGTACACACACGGCTCCACTCCGTACACCTCGTACACGCGAGGCTCCGCTCCGTACACCTCGTACACGCGAGGCTCCGCTCCGTACACCTCGTACACGCGAGGCTCCGCTCCGTACACCTCGTACACGCGAGGCTCCGCTCCGTACACCTCGTACACGCGCGGCTCCGCTCCGTACCGCTCGTACACGCGCGGCTCCGCTCCGTACACCTCGTACACGCGCGGCTCCGCTCCGTACACCTCGTACACGCGCGGCTCCGCTCCGTACACCTCGTACACGCGCGGCTCCGCTCCGTACACCTCGTACACACGCGGCTCTGCTCCGTACACCTCGTACACACGCGGCTCTGCTCCGTACACCTGGTACACACGCGGCTCTGCTCCGTACACCTGGTACACACGCGGCTCTGCTCCGTACACCTGGTACACACGCGGCTCTGCTCCGTACACCTCGCACACACACGGCTCTGCTCCGTACACCTCGTACACACAAGGCTCTGCTCCGTACACCTCGTACACACCCGGCTCCGCTCCGTACACCTCGTACACACAAGGCTCTGCTCCGTACACCTCGTACACACCCGGCTCCGCTCCGTACACACACGGCTCCGCTCCGTACACCTCGTACACACGAGGCTCCGCTTCGTACACACACGGCTCCGCTCCGTACACCTCGTACACGCGCGGCTCCGCTCTGTACACCTCGTACACACGAGGCTCCGCTCCATACACACACGGATCCGCCCCGTACACCTCGCACACGCGCGGCTCCGCTCCGTACACCTCGTACACGCGCGGCTCCGCTCCGTACACCTCGTACACACACGGCTCTGCTCCGTACACACACGGCTCCGCTCCGTACACCTCGTACACGCGCGGCTCCGCTTCGTACACCTCGTACACACGCGGCTCCGCTCCGTACACCTCGTACACGCGTGGCTCCGCTCCGTACACCTCGTACACGCGTGGCTCCGCTCCGTACACCTCGCACACGCGCGGCTCCGCTCCGTACACCTCGTACACACGAGGCTCCGCTCCGTACACCTCGTACACACGCGGCTCCGCTCCGTACACCTCGTACACGCGCGGCTCCGCTCCGTACACCTCGTACACGCGCGGCTCCGCTCCGTACCCCTCGTACACGCGCGGCTCCGCTCCGTACCCCTCGTACACGCGCGGCTCCGCTCCCTACCCCTCGTACACGCGCGGCTCCGCTCCGTGCACCTCGTACACGCGCGGCTCCGCTCCGTGCACCTCGTACACGCGCGGCTCCGCTCCGTACACACGAGGCTCCGCTCCGTACACCTAATACACACAAGGCTCTGCTCCGTACACACACGGTTCCGCTCCGTACACCTCGTACACGCACGGCTCCGCTCCGTACACCTCGTACACGCACGGCTCCGCTCCGTATACCTCGTACACGCGCGGCTTCGCTCCGTACACCTCGTACACGCGCGGCTCCGCTCCGTACACCTCGTACACGCGTGGCTCCGCTCCGTACACCTAATACACACACGGCTCTGCTCCGTACACACACGGTTCCGCTCCGTACACCTCGTACACGCGTGGCTCCGCTCCGTACACCTCGTACACGCACGGCTCCGCTCCGTATACCTCGTACACGCGCGGCTTCGCTCCGTACACCTCGTACACACGCGTCTCCGCTCCGTACACCTCGTACACGCGTGGCTCCGCTCCGTACACCTCGTACACGCGCGGCTCCGCTCCGTACACCTCGCACACGCGCGGCTCCGCTCCGTACACCTCGTACACACGAGGCTCCGCTCCGTACACACACGGCTCCGCTCCGTACACCTCGTACACGCGCGGCTCCGCTCCGTACACACACGGCTCCACTCCGTACACCTCGTACACGCGAGGCTCCGCTCCGTACACCTCGTACACGCGAGGCTCCGCTCCGTACACCTCGTACACGCGAGGCTCCGCTCCGTACACCTCGTACACGCGAGGCTCCGTTCCGTACACCTCGTACACGCGCGGCTCCGCTCCGTACCGCTCGTACACGCGCGGCTCCGCTCCGTACACCTCGTACACGCGCGGCTCCGCTCCGTACACCTCGTACACGCGCGGCTCCGCTCCGTACACCTCGTACACGCGCGGCTCCGCTCCGTACACCTCGTACACATGCGGCTCTGCTCCGTACACCTCGTACACACGTGGCTCTGCTCCGTACACCTGGTACACACGCGGCTCTGCTCCGTACACCTGGCACACACGCGGCTCTGCTCCGTACACCTCGCACACACACGGCTCTGCTCCGTACACCTCGTACACACAAGGCTCTGCTCCGTACACCTCGTACACACCCGGCTCCGCTCCGTACACCTCGTACACACAAGGCTCTGCTCCGTACACCTCGTACACACCCGGCTTCGCTCCGTACACACACGGCTCCGCTCCGTACGCCTCGTACACACGCGGCTCTGCCCCGTACGCCTCGTAAACACGCGGCTCTGCTCCGTACGCCTCGTACACACGCGGCTTCGCTCCGTACACCTTGTACACGCGCGGCTCCGCTCCGTACACCTCGTACACGCGCGGCTCCGCTCCGTACACCTCGTACACGCGCGGCTCCGCTCCGTACACCTCGTACACACGCGGCTCTGCTCCGTACACCTGGTACACACGCGGCTCTGCTCCGTACACCTGGTACACACGCGGCTCTGCTCCGTACACCTCGCACACACACGGCTCTGCTCCGTACACCTCGTACACACAAGGCTCTGCTCCGTACACCTCGTACACACCCGGCTCCGCTCCGTACACCTCGTACACACAAGGCTCTGCTCCGTACACTTCGTACACACCCGGCTCCGCTCCGTACACACACGGCTCCGCTCCGTACGCCTCGTACACACGCGGCTCTGCCCCGTACGCCTCGTACACACGCGGCTCTGCTCCGTACACCTCGTACACACGTGGCTCTGCTCCGTACGCCTCGTACACACGCGGCTCTGCTCCGTACGCCTCGTACACACGAGGCTCTGCTCCGTATACCTCGTACACACGCGGCTCTGCTCCGTACACCTCGTACACACGGCTCCGCACCGTACACCTCGTACACACGCGGCTCTGCTCCGTACACGTCGTACACACGCGGCTCTGCTCCGTACGCCTCGTACACACGCGGCTCTGCTCCGTACGCCTCATACACACGCGGCTCCGCTCCGTACACCTCGTACACACACGGCTCCGCTCCGTACACCTCGTACACACGCGGCTCTGCTCCGTACGCCTAGTACACACGCGGCTCCGCTCCGTACACCTCGTACACACGAGGCTCCGCTCCGTACACACACGGCTCCGCTCCGTACACCTCGTACACGCGCGGCTCCGCTCCGTACACACACGGCTCCGCTCCGTACACCTCGTACACGCGCAACTCCACTCTGTACACCTCGTACACGCGAGGCTCCGCTCCGTACACCTCGTACACGCGCGGCTCCGCTCCGTACACCTCGTACACGCGCGGCTCCGCTCCGTACACCTCGTACACGCGCGGCTCCGCTCCGTACACCTCGTACACACGAGGCTCCGCTCCGTACACACACGGCTCCGCTCCGTACACCTCGTACACGTGCGGCTCCGCTCCGTACACACACGGCTCCACTCCGTACACCTCGTACACGCGAGGCTCCGCTCCGTACACCTCGTACACGCGAGGCTCCGCTCCGTACACCTCGTACACGCGAGGCTCCGCTCCGTACACCTCGTACACGCGAGGCTCCGCTCCGTACACCTCGTACACGCGCGGCTCCGCTCCGTACCGCTCGTACACGCGCGGCTCCGCTCCGTACACCTCGTACACGCGCGGCTCCGCTCCGTACACCTCGTACACGCGCGGCTCCGCTCCGTACACCTCGTACACGCGCGGCTCCGCTCCGTACACCTCGTACACACGCGGCTCTGCTCCGTACACCTCGTACACACGCGGCTCTGCTCCGTACACCTGGTACACACGCGGCTCTGCTCCGTACACCTGGTACACACGCGGCTCTGCTCCGTACACCTGGTACACACGCGGCTCTGCTCCGTACACCTCGCACACACACGGCTCTGCTCCGTACACCTCGTACACACAAGGCTCTGCTCCGTACACCTCGTACACACCCGGCTCCGCTCCGTACACCTCGTACACACAAGGCTCTGCTCCGTACACCTCGTACACACCCGGCTCCGCTCCGTACACACACGGCTCCGCTCCGTACGCCTCGTACACACGCGGCTCTGCCCCGTACGCCTCGTACACACGCGGCTCTGCTCCGTACGCCTCGTACACACGCGGCTTCGCTCCGTACACCTTGTACACGCGCGGCTCCGCTCCGTACACGCGCGGCTCCGCTCCGTACACCTCGTACACGCGCGGCTCCGCTCCGTACACCTCGTACACGCGCGGCTCCGCTCCGTACACCTCGTACACACGCGGCTCTGCTCCGTACACCTCGTACACACGCGGCTCTGCTCCGTACACCTGGTACACACGCGGCTCTGCTCCGTACACCTGGTACACACGCGGCTCTGCTCCGTACACCTCGCACACACGCGGCTCTGCTCCGTACACCTCGTACACACAAGGCTCTGCTCCGTACACCTCGTACACACCCGGCTCCGCTCCGTACACCTCGCACACACAAGGCTCTGCTCCGTACACCTCGTACACACCCGGCTCCGCTCCGTACACACACGGCTCCGCTCCGTACGCCTCGTACACACGCGGCTCTGCCCAGTACGCCTCGTACACACGCGGCTCTGCTCCGTACGCCTCGTACACACGCGGCTCTGCTCCGTACACCTCGTACACACGCGGCTCTGCTCCGTACGCCTCGTACACACGCGGCTCTGCTCCGTACGCCTCGTACACACGAGGCTCTGCTCCGTATACCTCGTACACACGCGGCTCTGCTCCATACACCTCGTACACACGGCTCCGCACCGTACACCTCGTACACACGCGGCTCTGCTCCGTACACGTCGTACACACGCGGCTCTGCTCCGTACGCCTCGTAAACACGCGGCTCTGCTCCGTACGCCTCGTACACACGCGGCTCTGCTCCGTACACCTCGTACACACACGGCTCCGCTCCGTACACCTCGTACACACGCGGCTCTGCTCCGTACGCCTAGTACACACGCGGCTCCGCTCCGTACGCCTCGTACACGCGCGGCTCCGCTCCGTACACCTCGTACACACGAGGCTCCGCTCCGTACACACACGGCTCCGCTTCGTACACACACGGCTCCGCTCCGTACACCTCGTACACGCGCGACTCCGCTCTGTACACCTCGTACACGCGAGGCTCCGCTCCGTACACCTCGTACACGCGCGGCTCCGCTCCGTACACCTCGTACACGCGCGGCTCCGCTCCGTACACCTCGTACACGCGCGGCTCCGCTCCGTACACCTCGTACACGCGCGGCTCCGCTCCGTACACCTCGTACACGTGCGGCTCCGCTCCGTACCCCTCGTACAGGCGCGGCTCCGCTCCGTATACCTCGTACACACGCGGCTCTGCTCCGTACACCTCGTACACACGCGGCTCTGCTCCGTACACCTGGTACACACGCGGCTCTGCTCCGAACACCTGGTACACACGCGGCTCTGCTCCGTACACCTCGCACACACACGGCTCTGCTCCGTACACCTCGTACACACAAGGCTCTGCTCCGTACACCTCGTACACACACGGCTCCGCTCCGTACACACACGGCTCCGCTCCGTACGCCTCGTACACACGCGGCTCTGCCCCGTACGCCTCGTACACACGCGGCTCTGCTCCGTACGCCTCGTACACACGCGGCTCTGCTCCGTACGCCTCGTACACACGGGGCTCTGCTCCGTACTCCTCGTACACACGCGGCTCTGCTCCGTACGCCTCGTACACACGAGGCTCTGCTCCGTACACCTCGTACACACGGCTCCGCACCGTACACCTCGTACACACGCGGCTCTGCTCCGTACACCTCGTACACGTGCGGCTCCGCTCCGTACACCTCGTACACGCGCGGCTCCGCTCCGTACACCTCGTACACGCGCGGCTCCGCTCCGTACACCTCGTACACGCGCGGCTCCGCTCCGTACACCTCGTACACGCGCGGCTCCGCTCCGTACACCTCGTACACACGCGGCTCTGCTCCGTACACCTCGTACACACGCGGCTCTGCTCCGTACACCTCGTACACACGCGGCTCTGCTCCGTACACCTGGTACACACGCGGCTCTGCTCCGTACACCTCGCACACACACGGCTCTGCTCCGTACACCTCGTACACACAAGGCTCTGCTCCGTACACCTCGTACACACCCGGCTCCGCTCCGTACACCTCGTACACACACGGTTCCGCTCCGTACACCTCGTACACACGCGGCTCTGCTCCGTACGCCTAGTACACACGCGGCTCCGCTCCGTACGCCTCGTACACGCGCGGCTCCGCTCCGTACGCCTCGTACACACGAGGCTCCACTTCGTACACACACGGCTCCGCTCCGTACACCTCGTACACGCGCGGCTCCGCTCTGTACACCTCGTACACACGAGGCTCCGCTCCATACACACACGGATCCGCCCCGTACACCTCGCACACGCGCGGCTCCGCTCCGTACACCTCGTACACGCGCGGCTCCGCTCCGTACACCTCGTACACGCGCGGCTCTGCTCCGTACACACACGGCTCCGCTCCGTACACCTCGTACACGCGCGGCTCCGCTTCGTACACCTCGTACACACGCGGCTCCGCTCCGTACACCTCGTACACGCGTGGCTCCGCTCCGTACACCTCGTACACGCGTGGCTCCGCTCCGTACACCTCGCACACGCGCGGCTCCGCTCCGTACACCTCGTACACACGAGGCTCCGCTCCGTACACCTCGTACACGCGCGGCTTCGCTCCGTACACCTCGTACACGCGCGGCTCCGCTCCGTACACCTCGTACACGCGCGGCTCCGCTCCGTACCCCTCGTACACGCGCGGCTCCGCTCCGTACCCCTCGTACACGCGCGGCTCCGCTCCCTACCCCTCGTACACGCGCGGCTCCGCTCCGTGCACCTCGTACACGCGCGGCTCCGCTCCGTGCACCTCGTACACGCGCGGCTCCGCTCCGTACAAACGAGGCTCCGCTCCGTACACCTAATACACACAAGGCTCTGCTCCGTACACACACGGTTCCGCTCCGTACACCTCGTACACGCACGGCTCCGCTCCGTACACCTGTACACGCACGGCTCCGCTCCGTATACCTTGTACACGCGCGGCTTCGCTCCGTACACCTCGTACACGCGCGGCTCCGCTCCGTACACCTCGTACACGCGTGGCTCCGCTCCGTACACCTAATACACACACGGCTCTGCTCCGTACACACACGGTTCCGCTCCGTACACCTCGTACACGCGTGGCTCCGCTCCGTACACCTCGTACACGCACGGCTCCGCTCCGTATACCTCGTACACGCGCGGCTTCGCTCCGTACACCTCGTACACACGCGGCTCCGCTCCGTACACCTCGTACACGCGTGGCTCCGCTCCGTACACCTCGTACACGCGCGGCTCCGCTCCGTACACCTCGCACACGCGCGGCTCCGCTCCGTACACCTCGTACACACGAGGCTCCGCTCCGTACACACACGGCTCCACTCCGTACACCTCGTACACGCGAGGCTCCGCTCCGTACACCTCGTACACGCGAGGCTCCGCTCCGTACACCTCGTACGGAGCAGAGCCGCGTGTGTACCAGGTGTACGGAGCAGAGCCACGTGTGTACGAGGTGTACACCTCGTACACATGCGGCTCTGCTCCGTACACCTCGTACACACGCGGCTCTGCTCCGTACACCTGGTACACACGCGGCTCTGCTCCGTACACCTGGTACACACGCGGCTCTGCTCCGTACACCTCGCACACACACGGCTCTGCTCCGTACACCTCGTACACACAAGGCTCTGCTCCGTACACCTCGTACACACCCGGCTCCGCTCCGTACACCTCGTACACACAAGGCTCTGCTCCGTACACCTCGTACACACCCGGCTCCGCTCCGTACACACACGGCTCCGCTCCGTACGCCTCGTACACACGCGGCTCTGCCCCGTACGCCTCGTACACACGCGGCTCTGCTCCGTACGCCTCGTACACACGCGGCTTCGCTCCGTACACCTTGTACACGCGCGGCTCCGCTCCGTACACGCGCGGCTCCGCTCCGTACACCTCGTACACGCGCGGCTCCGCTCCGTACACCTCGTACACGCGCGGCTCCGCTCCGTACACCTCGTACACACGCGGCTCTGCTCCGTACACCTCGTACACACGCGGCTCTGCTCCGTACACCTGGTACACACGCGGCTCTGCTCCGTACACCTGGTACACACGCGGCTCTGCTCCGTACACCTCGCACACACACGGCTCTGCTCCGTACACCTCGTACACACAAGGCTCTGCTCCGTACACCTCGTACACACCCGGCTCCGCTCCGTACACCTCGCACACACAAGGCTCTGCTCCGTACACCTCGTACACACCCGGCTCCGCTCCGTACACACACGGCTCCGCTCCGTACGCCTCGTACACACGCGGCTCTGCCCCGTACGCCTCGTACACACGCGGCTCTGCTCCGTACGCCTCGTACACACGCGGCTCTGCTCCGTACACCTCGTACACACGTGGCTCTGCTCCGTACGCCTCGTACACACGCGGCTCTGCTCCGTACGCCTCGTACACACGCGGCTCTGCTCCGTACGCCTCGTACACACGAGGCTCTGCTCCGTATACCTCGTACACACGCGGCTCTGCTCCATACACCTCGTACACACGGCTCCGCACCGTACACCTCGTACACACGCGGCTCTGCTCCGTACACGTCGTACACACGCGGCTCCGCTCCGTACGCCTAGTACACACGCGGCTCCGCTCCGTACGCCTCGTACACGCGCGGCTCCGCTCCGTACACCTCGTACACACGAGGCTCCGCTCCGTACACACACGGCTCCGCTTCATACACGCGCGGCTCCGCTCCGTACACACACGGCTCCGCTCCGTACACCTCGTACACGCGCGACTCCGCTCTGTACACCTCGTACACGCGAGGCTCCGCTCCGTACACCTCGTACACGCGCGGCTCCGCTCCGTACACCTCGTACACGCGCGGCTCCGCTCCGTACACCTCGTACACGCGCGGCTCCGCTCCGTACACCTCGTACACGCGCGGCTCCGCTCCGTACACCTCGTACACGTGCGGCTCCGCTCCGTACCCCTCGTACAGGCGCGGCTCCGCTCCGTATACCTCGTACACACGCGGCTCTGCTCCGTACACCTCGTACACACGCGGCTCTGCTCCGTACATCTGGTACACACGCGGCTCTGCTCCGTACACCTGGTACACACGCGGCTCTGCTCCGTACACCTCGCACACACACGGCTCTGCTCCGTACACCTCGTACACACAAGGCTCTGCTCCGTACACCTCGTACAGACACGGCTCCGCTCCGTACACACACGGCTCCGCTCCGTACGTCTCGTACACACGCGGCTCTGCCCCGTACGCCTCGTACACACGCGGCTCTGCTCCGTACGCCTCGTACACACGCGGCTCTGCTCCGTACGCCTCGTACACACGGGGCTCTGCTCCGTACTCCTCGTACACACGCGGCTCCGCTCCGTACACCTCGTACACACGCGGCTCCGCTCCGTACACCTCGTACACACGCGGCTCCGCTCCGTACACCTCGTACACACGCGGCTCCGCTCCGTACACCTCGTACACACGCGGCTCCGCTCCGTACACCTCGTACACACGCGGCTCTGCTCCGTACACCTCGTACACACGCGGCTCTGCTCCGTACACCTCGTACACTCACGGCTCTGCTCCGTACACCTCGTACACTCACGGCTCTGCTCCGTACACCTCGTACACACGCGGCTCTGCTCCGTACACCTCGTACACACGCGGCTCTGCTCCGTACACCTCGTACACACGCGGCTCTGCTCCGTACACCTCGTACACACGCGGCTCTGCTACATCCACACTGTAAACCCCTCCTGACCCCACACATAAACTTCAGCTCATCCAGCACCATGACAACCAGCACAGCAGAGTCCTGCATCCACTGAGGCCCCTGATCATGTGACCCCTGACTCCTCCCCTCCTGTGACCTCATCACAGCTCCTGTGCGCACAGAGCAGCCATATATGTGGTGGCGGCTCTGCAGGTGGAGGTATGTGGAGACCCCCATTACTGGGCGCAGGGGGCATTAACCCCTTCAGCACGGAGACTCTTTTGGGGTCTTGTGTTGCTCCTTTATAAGAATCATAAGGTTTTTGTTCTGTTTCCTGTAATAGATACATACGACCCAACTATGGAGACAGGAAGGGAGGAAACGTATTGTTCTCATACTAC
The DNA here is from genome assembly GCF_046119375.1 of Phyllobates terribilis. Lineage (NCBI taxonomy): Eukaryota > Metazoa > Chordata > Amphibia > Anura > Dendrobatidae > Phyllobates > Phyllobates terribilis. The sequence goes on from NW_027362765.1 coordinate 10,530,107, forward strand.
AGGACCCCTTTACTGCCCCACAGTGTAATGCCCCCATTATGTCCCTTATGCAGGATGTATGATGCCCCCCACAGTGTAATGCCCCCATTATGCCCCCTATACAGTATGTATGATGCCCCCACACAGTGTAATGCCCCCATTATGCCCCTTATGCAGGATGTATGATGCCCCCACAGTGTAATGCCCCCATTATGCATCTTATGCAGGATGTATGATGCCCCCACACAGTGTAATGCCCCCATTATGCCCCTTATGCAGTATGTATGATGCCTCCACACAGTGTAATGCCCCCATTATGCCCCTTATGCAGGATGTATGATGCCCCCCACACAGTGTAATGCCCCCATTATGCCCCTTATGCAGGATGTATGATGCCCCGACACAGTGTAATACCCCCATTATGCCCCTTATGCAGGATGTATGATGCCCCACACAGTGTAATACCCCCATTATGCCCCTTATGCAGGATGTATGATGCCCCCACACAGTGTAATGCCCCCATTATGCCCCTTATGCAGGATGTATGATGCCCCCACACAGTGTAATGCCCCCATTATGCCCCTTATGCAGGATGTATGATGCCCCCACACAGTGTAATGCCCCCATTATGCCCCTTATGCAGGATGTATGATGCCCCCACACAGTGTAATGCCCCCATTATGCCCCTTATGCAGGATGTATGATGCCCCACACAGTGTAATACCCCATTATGCCCCTTATGCAGGATGTATGATGCCCCCACACAGTGTAATGCCCCCATTATGCCCCTTATGCAGTATGTATGATGCCCCCACACAGTGTAATGCCCCCATTATGCCCCTTATGCAGTATGTATGATGCCCCCACACAGTGTAATGCCCCCATTATGTCCCTTATGCAGGATGTGTGATGCCACCACACAGTGTAATGCCCCCATTATGTCCCTTATGTAGGATGTGTGATGCCCCCACACAGTGTAATGCCCCCATTATGCTCCTTATGCTGGATGTATGATGCCCCCACACAGTGTAATGCCCCCATTATGCCCCGTATGCAGTATGTATGATGCCCCCACACAGTGTAATGCCCCCATTATGCTCCTTATGCAGGATGTATGATGCCCCCACAGTGTAATGCCCCCATTATGCCCCTTATGCAGGATATATGATGCCCCCACACAGTGTAATGCCCCCATTATGCCCCTTATGCAGTATGTATGATGCCCCCACACAGTGTAATGCCCCCATTATGCCCCTTATGCAGGATGTATGATGCCCCCACACAGTGTAATGCCCCCATTATGCCCCTTATGCAGGATGTATGATGCCCCCACACAGTGTAATACTCCCATTATGCCCCTTATGTAGTATGTATGATGCCCTCACATAGTGTAATGCCCCCATTATGTCCCTTATGCAGGATGTATGATGCCCCCACACAGTGTAATGCCCTCATTATGCCCCTTATGCAGTATGTATGATGCCCCCACACAGTGTAATGCCCCCATTATGTCCCTTATGCAGGATGTATGATGCCCCCACACAGTGTAATGCCCTCATTATGCCCCATTATGCAGGATGTATGATGCCCCCACACAGTGTAATGCCCCCATTATGTCCCTTATGCAGGATGTATGATGCCCCCACATAGTGTATTGCCCCCATTATGCCCCTTATGCAGTATGTATGATGCCCCCACACAGTGTAATGCCCCCATTATACCCCTTATGCAGAATGTATGATGCCCCCACACAGTGTAATACCCCCATTATGCCCCTTATGCAGGATGTATGATGCCCGCCCACAGTGTAATGCCCCCATTATGCCCCTTATGCAGGATGTATGATGCCCCCACACAGTGTAATGCCCCCATTATGCCCCTTATGCAGGATGGATGATGCCCCCCACACAGTGTAATACCCCCATTATGCCCCTTATGCAGGATGTATGATGCCCCCACACAGTGTAATGCCCCCATTATGCCCCTTATGCAGGATGTATGAGGCCCCCACACAGTGTAATGCCCCCATTTTGCCCCTTATACAGTATGTATTATGCCCCCACACAGTGTAATGCCCCCCTTATGCCCCTTATACAGTATGTATGATGCCCCCACACAGTGTAATGGCCTCATTATGCCCCATTATGCCGGATGTATGATGCCCCCACACAGTGTAATGCCCCCATTATGCTCTTTATGCAGGATGTATGATGCCCCCACACAGTGTAATGCCCCCTTTATGCCCCTTATACAGTATGTATGATGCCCCCACACAGTGTAATGCCCCAATTATGCCCCTTATGCAGGATGTATGATGTCCCCACACAGTGTAATGCCCCCATTATGCCCCTTATGCAGTATGTATGATGTCCCCACACAGTGTAATACCTCCATTATGCCCCTTATGCAGTATGTATGATGCCCCCACACAGTGTAATGCCCCCATTATGTTCCTTATGCAGGATGTATGATACCCCCACACAGTGTAATGCCCCCATTATGCCCCTAATGCAGTATGTATGATGTCCCCACGCAGTGTAATACCCCCATTATGCCCCTTATGCAGGATGTATGAGGCCCCCACACAGTGTAATGCCCCCATTATGCCCCTTATGCAGGATGTATGATGCCCCACACAGTGTAATGCCCCCATTATGCCCCTTATACAGTATGTATGATGCCCCCACACAGTGTAATGCCCCCATTATGCCCCTTATACAGTATGTATGATGCCCCCACACAGTGTAATGCCCCCATTATGCCCCTTATACAGTATGTATGATGCCCCCACTCAGTGTATTGCCCCCATTATGCCCCTTATGCAGTATGTATGATGTCCCCACACAGTGTAATACCTCCATTATGCCCCTTATGCAGTATGTATGATGCCCCCACACAGTGTAATGCCCCCATTATGTTCCTTATGCAGGATGTATGATACCCCCACACAGTGTAATGCCCCCATTATGCCCCTAATGCAGTATGTATGATGTCCCCACGCAGTGTAATACCCCCATTATGCCCTTTATGCAGGATGTATGAGGCCCCCACACAGTGTAATGCCCCCATTATGCCCCTTATGCAGGATGTATGATGCCCCACACAGTGTAATGCCCCCATTATGCCCCTTATACAGTATGTATGATGCCCCCACACAGTGTAATGCCCCCATTATGCCCCTTATACAGTATGTATGATGCCCCCACACAGTGTAATACCCCCATTATGCCCCATTATGCCGGATGTATGATGCCCCCACACAGTGTAATGCCCCCATTATGCTCCTTATGCAGGATGTATGATGCCCCCACACAGTGTAATGCCCCCATTATGCTCCTTATGCAGGATGTATGATGCCCCCACACAGTGTAATGCCCCCATTATGCCCCTTATGCAGTATGTATGATGTCCCCACACAGTGTAATACTCCCATTATGCCCCTTATGCAGTATGTATGATGCCCTCACACAGTGTAATGCCCTCATTATGCCCCTTATGCAGTATGTATGATGCCCCCACACAGTGTAATGCCCCCATTATGCCCCTTATGCGGGATGTATGAGGCCCCCACACAATGTAATGCCCCCATTATGCCCCTTATGCAGTATGTATGATGTCCCCACACAGTGTAATACCCCCATTATGCCCCTTATAAAGTATGTATGATGCCCCCACACAGTGTAATGCCCCCATTATGCCCTTATGCAGGATGTATGATGCCCCCACACAGTGTAATGCTCTCATCATGCCCCTTATGCAGGATGTATGATGCCCCCACACAGTGTAATGCCCCCATTATGTCCCTTATGCAGGATGTGTGATGCCACCACACAGTGTAATGCCCCCATTATGTCCCTTATGCAGGATGTGTGATGCCCCCACACAGTGTAATGCCCCCATTATGTCCCTTATGCAGGATGTGTGATGCCCCCACACAGTGTAATGCCCCCATTATGCTCCTTATGCTGGATGTATGATGCCCCCACACAGTGTAATGCCCCCATTATGCCCCGTATGCAGTATGTATGATGCCCCCACACAGTGTAATGCCCCCATTATGCTCCTTATGCAGGATGTATGATGCCCCCACAGTGTAATGCCCCCATTATGCCCCTTATGCAGGATATATGATGCCCCCACACAGTGTAATGCCCCCATTATGCCCCTTATGCAGTATGTATGATGCCCCCACACAGTGTAATGCCCCCATTATGCCCCTTATGCAGTATGTATGATGCCCCCATTATGCCCCTTATGCAGTATGTATGATGCCCCCACACAGTGTAATGCCCCCATTATGTCCCTTATGCAGGATGTGTGATGCCACCACACAGTGTAATGCCCCCATTATGTCCCTTATGCAGGATGTGTGATGCCCCCACACAGTGTAATGCCCCCATTATGCTCCTTATGCTGGATGTATGATGCCCCCACACAGTGTAATGCCCCCATTATGCCCCGTATGCAGTATGTATGATGCCCCCACACAGTGTAATGCCCCCATTATGCTGCTTATGCAGGATGTATGATGCCCCCACAGTGTAATGCCCCCATTATGCCCCTTATGCAGGATATATGATGCCCCCACACAGTGTAATGCCCCCATTATGCCCCTTATGCAGTATGTATGATGCCCCCACACAGTGTAATGCCCCCATTATGCCCCTTATGCAGGATGTATGATGCCCCCACACAGTGTAATGCCCCCATTATGCCCCTTATGCAGGATGTATGATGCCCCCACACAGTGTAATACTCCCATTATGCCCCTTATGTAGTATGTATGATGCCCTCACACAGTGTAATGCCCCCATTATGTCCCTTATGCAGGATGTATGATGCCCCCACACAGTGTAATGCCCTCATTATGCCCCTTATGCAGTATGTATGATGCCCCCACACAGTGTAATGCCCCCATTATGTCCCTTATGCAGGATGTATGATGCCCCCACACAGTGTAATGCCCTCATTATGCCCCATTATGCAGGATGTATGATGCCCCCACACAGTGTAATGCCCCCATTATGTCCCTTATGCAGGATGTATGATGCCCCCACATAGTGTATTGCCCCCATTATGCCCCTTATGCAGTATGTATGATGCCCCCACACAGTGTAATGCCCCCATTATACCCCTTATGCAGAATGTATGATGCCCCCACACAGTGTAATACCCCCATTATGCCCCTTATGTAGGATGTATGATGCCCGCCCACAGTGTAATGCCCCCATTATGCCCCTTATGCAGGATGTATGATGCCGCCACACAGTGTAATGCCCCCATTATGCCCCTTATGCAGGATGGATGATGCCCCCCACACAGTGTAATACCCCCATTATGCCCCTTATGCAGGATGTATGATGCCCCCACACAGTGTAATGCCCCCATTATGCCCCTTATGCAGGATGTATGAGGCCCCCACACAGTGTAATGCCCCCATTTTGCCCCTTATACAGTATGTATTATGCCCCCACACAGTGTAATGCCCCCCTTATGCCCCTTATACAGTATGCATGATGCCCCCACACAGTGTAATGCCCTCATTATGCCCCATTATGCCGGATGTATGATGCCCCCACACAGTGTAATGCCCCCATTATGCTCTTTATGCAGGATGTATGATGCCCCCACACAGTGTAATGCCCTCATTATGCCCCTTATGCAGTATGTATGATGCCCCCACACAGTGTAATGCCACCTTTATGCCCCTTATGCAGTATGTATGATGCCCCCACACAGTGTAATTCCCCCATTATGCCCCTTATGCTGGATGTATGAGGCCCCCACACAGTGTAATGCCCCCTTTATGCCCCTTATACAGTATGTATGATGCCCCCACACAGTGTAATGCCCCCATTATGCCCCTTATGCAGGATGTATGATGTCCCCACACAGTGTAATGCCCCCATTATGCCCCTTATGCAGTATGTATGATGTCCCCACACAGTGTAATACCTCCATTATGCCCCTTATGCAGTATGTATGATGCCCCCACACAGTGTAATGCCCCCATTATGTTCCTTATGCAGGATGTATGATACCCCCACACAGTGTAATGCCCCCATTATGCCCCTAATGCAGTATGTATGATGCCCGCCCACAGTGTAATGCCCCCATTATGCCCCTTATGCAGGATGTATGATGCCCCCATTATGCCCCTTATGCAGTATGTATGATGCCCCCACGCAGTGTAATACCCCCATTATGCCCCTTATGCAGGATGTATGAGGCCCCCACACAGTGTAATGCCCCCATTATGCCCCTTATGCAGGATGTATGATGCCCCACACAGTGTAATGCCCCCATTATGCCCCTTATACAGTATGTATGATGCCCCCACACAGTGTAATGCCCCCATTATGCCCCTTATACAGTATGTATGATGCCCCCACTCAGTGTATTGCCCCCATTATGCCCCTTATGCAGTATGTATGATGTCCCCACACAGTGTAATACCTCCATTATGCCCCTTATGCAGTATGTATGATGCCCCCACACAGTGTAATGCCCCCATTATGTTCCTTATGCAGGATGTATGATACCCCCACACAGTGTAATGCCCCCATTATGCCCCTAATGCAGTATGTATGATGTCCCCACGCAGTGTAATACCCCCATTATGCCCCTTATGCAGGATGTATGAGGCCCCCACACAGTGTAATGCCCCCATTATGCCCCTTATGCAGGATGTATGATGCCCCACACAGTGTAATGCCCCCATTATGCCCCTTATACAGTATGTATGATGCCCCCACACAGTGTAATGCCCCCATTATGCCCCTTATACAGTATGTATGATGCCCCCACACAGTGTAATACCCCCATTATGCCCCATTATGCCGGATGTATGATGCCCCCACACAGTGTAATGCCCCCATTATGCTCCTTATGCAGGATGTATGATGCCCCCACACAGTGTAATGCCCCCATTATGCTCCTTATGCAGGATGTATGATGCCCCCACACAGTGTAATGCCCCCATTATGCCCCTTATACAGTATGTATGATGTCCCCACACAGTGTAATACTCCCATTATGCCCCTTATGCAGTATGTATGATGCCCTCACACAGTGTAATGCCCTCATTATGCCCCTTATGCAGTATGTATGATGCCCCCACACAGTGTAATGCCCCCATTATGCCCCTTATGCGGGATGTATGAGGCCCCCACACAATGTAATGCCCTCATTATGCCCCTTATGCAGTATGTATGATGCCCCCACACAGTGTAATGCCCCCATTATGCCCCTTATAAAGTATGTATGATGCCCCCACACAGTGTAATGCCCTCATTATGCCCCATTATGCAGGATGTATGATGCCCCCACACAGTGTAATGCCCCCATTATGTCCCTTATGCAGGATGTATGATGCCCCCACATAGTGTATTGCCCCCATTATGCCCCTTATGCAGTATGTATGATGCCCCCACACAGTGTAATGCCCCCATTATACCCCTTATGCAGAATGTATGATGCCCCCACACAGTGTAATACCCCCATTATGCCCCTTATGCAGGATGTATGATGCCCGCCCACAGTGTAATGCCCCCATTATGCCCCTTATGCAGGATGTATGATGCCCCCACACAGTGTAATGCCCCCATTATGCCCCTTATGCAGGATGGATGATGCCCCCCACACAGTGTAATACCCCCATTATGCCCCTTATGCAGGATGTATGATGCCCCCACACAGTGTAATGCCCCCATTATGCCCCTTATGCAGGATGTATGAGGCCCCCACACAGTGTAATGCCCCCATTTTGCCCCTTATACAGTATGTATTATGCCCCCACACAGTGTAATGCCCCCCTTATGCCCCTTATACAGTATGTATGATGCCCCCACACAGTGTAATGGCCTCATTATGCCCCATTATGCCGGATGTATGATGCCCCCACACAGTGTAATGCCCCCATTATGCTCTTTATGCAGGATGTATGATGCCCCCACACAGTGTAATGCCCCCTTTATGCCCCTTATACAGTATGTATGATGCCCCCACACAGTGTAATGCCCCAATTATGCCCCTTATGCAGGATGTATGATGTCCCCACACAGTGTAATGCCCCCATTATGCCCCTTATGCAGTATGTATGATGTCCCCACACAGTGTAATACCTCCATTATGCCCCTTATGCAGTATGTATGATGCCCCCACACAGTGTAATGCCCCCATTATGTTCCTTATGCAGGATGTATGATACCCCCACACAGTGTAATGCCCCCATTATGCCCCTAATGCAGTATGTATGATGTCCCCACGCAGTGTAATACCCCCATTATGCCCCTTATGCAGGATGTATGAGGCCCCCACACAGTGTAATGCCCCCATTATGCCCCTTATGCAGGATGTATGATGCCCCACACAGTGTAATGCCCCCATTATGCCCCTTATACAGTATGTATGATGCCCCCACACAGTGTAATGCCCCCATTATGCCCCTTATACAGTATGTATGATGCCCCCACACAGTGTAATGCCCCCATTATGCCCCTTATACAGTATGTATGATGCCCCCACTCAGTGTATTGCCCCCATTATGCCCCTTATGCAGTATGTATGATGTCCCCACACAGTGTAATACCTCCATTATGCCCCTTATGCAGTATGTATGATGCCCCCACACAGTGTAATGCCCCCATTATGTTCCTTATGCAGGATGTATGATACCCCCACACAGTGTAATGCCCCCATTATGCCCCTAATGCAGTATGTATGATGTCCCCACGCAGTGTAATACTCCCATTATGCCCTTTATGCAGGATGTATGAGGCCCCCACACAGTGTAATGCCCCCATTATGCCCCTTATGCAGGATGTATGATGCCCCACACAGTGTAATGCCCCCATTATGCCCCTTATACAGTATGTATGATGCCCCCACACAGTGTAATGCCCCCATTATGCCCCTTATACAGTATGTATGATGCCCCCACACAGTGTAATACCCCCATTATGCCCCATTATGCCGGATGTATGATGCCCCCACACAGTGTAATGCCCCCATTATGCTCCTTATGCAGGATGTATGATGCCCCCACACAGTGTAATGCCCCCATTATGCTCCTTATGCAGGATGTATGATGCCCCCACACAGTGTAATGCCCCCATTATGCCCCTTATGCAGTATGTATGATGTCCCCACACAGTGTAATACTCCCATTATGCCCCTTATGCAGTATGTATGATGCCCTCACACAGTGTAATGCCCTCATTATGCCCCTTATGCAGTATGTATGATGCCCCCACACAGTGTAATGCCCCCATTATGCCCCTTATGCGGGATGTATGAGGCCCCCACACAATGTAATGCCCCCATTATGCCCCTTATGCAGTATGTATGATGTCCCCACACAGTGTAATACCCCCATTATGCCCCTTATAAAGTATGTATGATGCCCCCACACAGTGTAATGCCCCCATTATGCCCTTATGCAGGATGTATGATGCCCCCACACAGTGTAATGCCCCCATTATGTCCCTTATGCAGGATGTGTGATGCCACCACACAGTGTAATGCCCCCATTATGTCCCTTATGCAGGATGTGTGATGCCCCCACACAGTGTAATGCCCCCATTATGCTCCTTATGCTGGATGTATGATGCCCCCACACAGTGTAATGCCCCCATTATGCCCCGTATGCAGTATGTATGATGCCCCCACACAGTGTAATGCCCCCATTATGCTCCTTATGCAGGATGTATGATGCCCCCACAGTGTAATGCCCCCATTATGCCCCTTATGCAGGATATATGATGCCCCCACACAGTGTAATGCCCCCATTATGCCCCTTATGCAGTATGTATGATGCCCCCACACAGTGTAATGCCCCCATTATGCCCCTTATGCAGTATGTATGATGCCCCCACACAGTGTAATGCCCCCATTATGCCCCTTATGCAGTATGTATGATGCCCCCACACAGTGTAATGCCCCCATTATGTCCCTTATGCAGGATGTGTGATGCCACCACACAGTGTAATGCCCCCATTATGTCCCTTATGCAGGATGTGTGATGCCCCCACACAGTGTAATGCCCCCATTATGCTCCTTATGCTGGATGTATGATGCCCCCACACAGTGTAATGCCCCCATTATGCCCCGTATGCAGTATGTATGATGCCCCCACACAGTGTAATGCCCCCATTATGCTGCTTATGCAGGATGTATGATGCCCCCACAGTGTAATGCCCCCATTATGCCCCTTATGCAGGATATATGATGCCCCCACACAGTGTAATGCCCCCATTATGCCCCTTATGCAGTATGTATGATGCCCCCACACAGTGTAATGCCCCCATTATGCCCCTTATGCAGGATGTATGATGCCCCCACACAGTGTAATGCCCCCATTATGCCCCTTATGCAGGATGTATGATGCCCCCACACAGTGTAATACTCCCATTATGCCCCTTATGTAGTATGTATGATGCCCTCACACAGTGTAATGCCCCCATTATGTCCCTTATGCAGGATGTATGATGCCCCCACACAGTGTAATGCCCTCATTATGCCCCTTATGCAGTATGTATGATGCCCCCACACAGTGTAATGCCCCCATTATGTCCCTTATGCAGGATGTATGATGCCCCCACACAGTGTAATGCCCTCATTATGCCCCATTATGCAGGATGTATGATGCCCCCACACAGTGTAATGCCCCCATTATGTCCCTTATGCAGGATGTATGATGCCCCCACATAGTGTATTGCCCCCATTATGCCCCTTATGCAGTATGTATGATGCCCCCACACAGTGTAATGCCCCCATTATACCCCTTATGCAGAATGTATGATGCCCCCACACAGTGTAATACCCCCATTATGCCCCTTATGTAGGATGTATGATGCCCGCCCACAGTGTAATGCCCCCATTATGCCCCTTATGCAGGATGTATGATGCCGCCACACAGTGTAATGCCCCCATTATGCCCCTTATGCAGGATGGATGATGCCCCCCACACAGTGTAATACCCCCATTATGCCCCTTATGCAGGATGTATGATGCCCCCACACAGTGTAATGCCCCCATTATGCCCCTTATGCAGGATGTATGAGGCCCCCACACAGTGTAATGCCCCCATTTTGCCCCTTATACAGTATGTATTATGCCCCCACACAGTGTAATGCCCCCCTTATGCCCCTTATACAGTATGCATGATGCCCCCACACAGTGTAATGCCCTCATTATGCCCCATTATGCCGGATGTATGATGCCCCCACACAGTGTAATGCCCCCATTATGCTCTTTATGCAGGATGTATGATGCCCCCACACAGTGTAATGCCCTCATTATGCCCCTTATGCAGTATGTATGATGCCCCCACACAGTGTAATGCCACCTTTATGCCCCTTATGCAGTATGTATGATGCCCCCACACAGTGTAATTCCCCCATTATGCCCCTTATGCTGGATGTATGAGGCCCCCACACAGTGTAATGCCCCCTTTATGCCCCTTATACAGTATGTATGATGCCCCCACACAGTGTAATGCCCCCATTATGCCCCTTATGCAGGATGTATGATGTCCCCACACAGTGTAATGCCCCCATTATGCCCCTTATGCAGTATGTATGATGTCCCCACACAGTGTAATACCTCCATTATGCCCCTTATGCAGTATGTATGATGCCCCCACACAGTGTAATGCCCCCATTATGTTCCTTATGCAGGATGTATGATACCCCCACACAGTGTAATGCCCCCATTATGCCCCTAATGCAGTATGTATGATGCCCGCCCACAGTGTAATGCCCCCATTATGCCCCTTATGCAGGATGTATGATGCCCCCATTATGCCCCTTATGCAGTATGTATGATGCCCCCACGCAGTGTAATACCCCCATTATGCCCCTTATGCAGGATGTATGAGGCCCCCACACAGTGTAATGCCCCCATTATGCCCCTTATGCAGGATGTATGATGCCCCACACAGTGTAATGCCCCCATTATGCCCCTTATACAGTATGTATGATGCCCCCACACAGTGTAATGCCCCCATTATGCCCCTTATACAGTATGTATGATGCCCCCACTCAGTGTATTGCCCCCATTATGCCCCTTATGCAGTATGTATGATGTCCCCACACAGTGTAATACCTCCATTATGCCCCTTATGCAGTATGTATGATGCCCCCACACAGTGTAATGCCCCCATTATGTTCCTTATGCAGGATGTATGATACCCCCACACAGTGTAATGCCCCCATTATGCCCCTAATGCAGTATGTATGATGTCCCCACGCAGTGTAATACCCCCATTATGCCCCTTATGCAGGATGTATGAGGCCCCCACACAGTGTAATGCCCCCATTATGCCCCTTATGCAGGATGTATGATGCCCCACACAGTGTAATGCCCCCATTATGCCCCTTATACAGTATGTATGATGCCCCCACACAGTGTAATGCCCCCATTATGCCCCTTATACAGTATGTATGATGCCCCCACACAGTGTAATACCCCCATTATGCCCCATTATGCCGGATGTATGATGCCCCCACACAGTGTAATGCCCCCATTATGCTCCTTATGCAGGATGTATGATGCCCCCACACAGTGTAATGCCCCCATTATGCTCCTTATGCAGGATGTATGATGCCCCCACACAGTGTAATGCCCCCATTATGCCCCTTATACAGTATGTATGATGTCCCCACACAGTGTAATACTCCCATTATGCCCCTTATGCAGTATGTATGATGCCCTCACACAGTGTAATGCCCTCATTATGCCCCTTATGCAGTATGTATGATGCCCCCACACAGTGTAATGCCCCCATTATGCCCCTTATGCGGGATGTATGAGGCCCCCACACAATGTAATGCCCCCATTATGCCCCTTATGCAGTATGTATGATGTCCCCACACAGTGTAATACCCCCATTATGCCCCTTATAAAGTATGTATGATGCCCCCACACAGTGTAATGCCCCCATTATGCCCTTATGCAGGATGTATGATGCCCCCACACAGTGTAATGCTCTCATCATGCCCCTTATGCAGGATGTATGATGCCCCCACACAGTGTAATGCCCCCATTATGCCCTTCATACAGTATGTATGATGCCCCCACACAGTGTAATGCCCCCATTATGCCCCTTATGCAGGATGTATGATGCCCCCACACAGTGTAATGCTCTCATCATGCCCCTTATGCAGGATGTATGATGCCCCCACAGTGTAATGCCCCCATTATGCCCCTTATGCAGTATGTATGATGCCCCCACACAGTGTAATGCCCCCATTATGCCCCTTATGCAGTATGTATGATGCCCCCACACAGTGTAATGCCCCCATTATGCCCTTTATGCAGTATGTATGATGCCCCCACACACTATAATAGACCCCCAGTACCGCCATCCCCACACACACAGTATAATGTTCCCCCAGTACCGCCTGAGGTTTTACAGTTGGAATAATCCCTCTGGAGTTGGTTTTCCCTTTGGCTGCTCCCCTACATGTATACCCTCGAGCATGTATACAGGCATGTAGGGGAGCAGGCCTTACTAGATATCGAATACAAAAAAATAGTCGGCACTCCGTAGTCCTCGTTAGTAGTAGTGGTGCACGTGGAGAGATTACAAGTAAAATGAAGAAAATCCCAGCACTCACGTGTATTCGATCAGTTCATTTATTCCACATGTAGGAAAACTACAATAAGACGTTTCAGCCCCTCTCAGGCTTTTTTCAATTGTGGATAACAAAAAAGACTTTCACATATATATAGAGGAATTCAAAGGAAATGACATCATAAGGAAATTTTTACAAAAAAACGACAAAGGAATATACAATAGAATATAACACAAAATACAACATACACAAGATAATAAAGTATCATAAAAAACAAATGATATCTCCATGTTGATATAAAAGCAAAAAATGAAAATAAAATGTCACATTTTAAATGGTCCAATCCACCTAATCATAATATATGAATGAACAATCCACAAATTGCTATAAATAGTATAATTTTATAGAATGTTTTTATACATCATTAATTATATATATTTTTGTATTTCTATTAATTTTATAATTTTTATTATTAATTTTATAATGCTCACTCTATCTAATTAGTAACCCCAATATACTATCACCAATCATTAAAATATTACCAACATATAAGTCATGTCATATATAATGTAATATCACAACTGCAACATCGCAAAATGCAATTATTACATGGAAAGTTCCCTTTATAAACATCATATCAAAGAGAGGTTTTTTTGCTGATGAATTTTTTATTTATTTATTATTATTATTCATCTCATAATGCTCTCTGGATTGAGAAGAAACTGATCTCTATATGTATATACTAGATAACTAGATCTTTCTATATAGAATCAGATCACAATTATATCATCATATATCGTGCTCATAATCATCCAACTGTTAATCCTATTGTGAGGATAAATTAATTCCAGGTGATGGAAAATCTCAAAAACATAAAATTTCATATCACAAATAATGTATTATGTTGCTACAGAATGTAGCCATATCCCAGGATCACCTCTTTATAATATCAATAATCAAGTAATATCATACGTAATCAAATCATGATGATTCCATGAAGGGTTATTTTGCAGATATATATTCCTCATTATAGAGGTTTTTTTCTATTCTATTTATTTATTTATTTATTAACCCTACGATATTCTCCAAATTAATGTGCAAAGAGATTGATGTTGTAAAGTAACCTCAATAATAAATCTTATAATGGAAATGAATTAACTCAAAATAATAAAAAATAAATAAATAAATAAGAAATCTCAGAAACACATAATTTCATATCCCAAGTAATATGTAACACTACTGTAGAAACAGAGGCACGCATCCTTGCCTTGGATGCGCGCAATGTAATAATGCTATCAGAGGAGAATATTTTTGCCATCCCCACACTGGGAAGAGATTTAATATAAAAGGTTTTTTCACTTGTAAATCTACCAATGTCGTTTATTTAATTAAGTGCCCCTGTGGTTCTATTTATGTAGGCGAGACTACACAGGCTGTCGGTGTACGCATTAACAAGCATAAATCTACAATTAGATGCTGCGATGTTACACTCCCGTTGCCATTACATTTCAAAGAAAAAAAACATTCTGTGGCACAATTAAAATATCAAGTAATTGAGGAAATTCATACACCTAGAAGAGGGGGAAGCCTCAAAAAACTTCTTTTGAAGAGAGAGGCATATTGGATCTTTACACTTAATAGTTTATTTCCCAATGGTCTTAATAGGGACTATAATGTAAGTCAAATGTTCTAAAAAAAATCTTTTTCCTTTCCCCTTTTTAGACTATTCAAAATCATTGAACATTTTTTCTGGATATTACAATATTGGATGAGGTCAAGGAAAAAAAAACCTGCGGATATGGCTATATTCTACAGTAGTGTTACATATTACTTGGGATATGAAATTATGTGTTTCTGAGATTTCTTATTTATTTATTTATTTTTTATTATTTTGAGTTAATTCATTTCCAGTATAAGATTTATTATTGAGGTTACTTTACAACATCAATCTCTTTGCACATTAATTTGGAGAATATCGTAGGGTTAATAAATAAATAAATAAATAGAATATAAAAAAACCTCTATAATGAGGAATATATATCTGCAAAATAACCCTTCATGGAATCATCATGATTTGATTACGTATGATATTACTTGATTATTGATATTATAAAGAGGTGATCCTGGGATATGGCTACATTCTGTAGCAACATAATACATTATTTGTGATATGAAATTTTATGTTTTTGAGATTTTCCATCACCTGGAATTAATTTATCCTCACAATAGGATTAACAGTTGGATGATTATGAGCACGATATATGATGATATAATTGTGATCTGATTCTGTATAGAAAGATCTAGTTATCTAGTATATACCGTATATTCCGGCGTATAAGACGACTTTTGAAGACTGAAAAATCTTCTGTCTAGTCTGGGGTCGTCTTATACGCCGGTAATGCTTTTAAACTTTCAGAAATTGACATGCGGGGATACTCTGGGGGTGTTAATAAGCTGCCGTGGCCGTATCCCTGCCATGTCGGAGTTAATATAAGGTGGAGGGAGTTAAAATACGGCGGCGGTAGGTCCAGACAGTCAGCGCTTCTGTGCTGAAACGGACACATCGCTGCGTATTCCCAGCTCCGGACACAGCGCAGGGCTTCTGTGCTGACAGCTTTCACTTGTCACAGAAGCGCTGCGCTGTGTCCGGAGCAGGGAAGTTCGCATCGCTTCTGTGACAATATATGAAAAGCCGGCAATTCAGCAGCGGCATAAGCCGGCACCCGACAATTTAGAATAGAAAGAATAGAGCTTCACACATAGATTAGATAGATAGAAACATGTCAGTCACATATATATGAAGTACAGTGACAGTATTGCTTACTGTACTTGTCATTTAGTGTAAAGGATTTATTAAAACAAATAATAGTGTTTTCATGCACCGTCTCTTTAAAAAAGCCGGCCGGCAATTCAGCATCGGTACCCGACAATTTATAACAGACAGAATAGAGCTTCACACATAGATTAGATAGATAGAAACATGTCAGTCACATATATATGAAGTACAGTGATAGTGTTGGTTACTGTACTTGTCATTTAGTATTAAAATAAAGGATTTATTATTAAAAAAATTGGCGTGGGGTTCCCCTTAATTTTAGGCTCTAGCGGAGGTTAAGCAGACAGCTGGGGCAGATGTTTGAAGCCTGGGAAGGGGGTAATACCCACGGAGCTTCCCAGGCTACTAATATCAGCCCCCAGCTGAATACCTAGTCTTTACTAGCTATTAAAATGGGGGACCCCCCCAAAAAAATGACGTGGGGTCCCCCCTAATTTAATAGCTAGCAAAGGCTAGGCAGACAGCTGGGGGCTGATATTAATAGCCCAGGAAGAGAGCCATGAATATTGGCCCCCTCCCAGGCTAGAAACACCAGCCGTCAGCCGCCCCAGAAATGGCGCATCCATAGGATGCGCCAATTCTGGCACTTAGCCTCGCTCTTCCACGCTGCCCTGGTGCGGTGGCAGGGGGTAATAGGGTTGGGGTTGATGTCAGCTTATAATGCCAGCTGACATCAAGCCCAGGTTAGTAATGGAGAGGCGTCTATAAGACACCCCCATTACTAACCCCATAGTCAAAGTTAAAAAAAACACAAACACCCAGAATAAAGTCCTTTAATTGAAATAAAGACACAATTCTTTATTGTTCTAAATTAAACCATACTTACCGTCACGCCCATTCCAGCTGAAGCCAACGATCTCCTGCAATAAAAGAAAAATAATAAACCAACCTCATCCTTACCTTTCCATGGCTCCCAGGACCGGTCCAGCTCTGCTACATCGAGATGACAGGCTGGACCGCAGCAGAACGCTGCCATCCAGCCTGTCATCCCGCAGACACTGAGAAGCGCAGGCATGCTTGCGCTCTGCAGTGTCTGGCTGTGACGGCATCCAGATGAGCCGACAATGAACTCAGCTCACCTCCTGGACGTCCGTCACTGACAGCGTGGGAAACTTCTACTGCGCATGCGGGGAGCAGGAGAATTTTCCCACGCTGTCAGTGACGTGCATGAGGTGAGCCGAGTTCATTGGACATGATCTCGGCTCATCTGGATGCCGTCACAGTCAGACACTGAGGAGCACAAGCATGCCTGCGCTTCTCAGTGTCTGCCGCATGGCAAGCTGAACGGCAGCGTTCTGCTGCGGTCCAGCCTGTCATGTGAATGTAGCAGAGCTGGACCGGTCCTGGGAACCATGGAGAGGTAAGGATGAGGTTGCTTTATTATTTTACTTTTATTGCAGGAGATCGTTGGCTTCAGCTGGAATGGGCGTGATGGTAAGTATGGTTTAATTTAGAACATTAAAAAATTGTGTCTTTATTTCAATTAAAGGACTTTATTCTGGGTGTTGTGTTTTTTTTAATTACTTTACTAGAAATTCATGGTGGTCATGTCTAATATTGGCGTGACCCCATGAATTTCGGGCTTAGGGCCAGCTGATAATGCCAAGCTGGCCCTAACCCCTTTATTACCCAGTGAGCCACCGCACCAGGGCCCTGGATGAGTTGGGTACAGCGCCAGAAGATGGCGCTTCTATGAACGCGCCATTTTCCGGGGTGGCTGCGGACTGCAATTTGCAGCGGGGGGGGCCCAGAAAGCTTGGGTCTCCCTGCGCTGCAGATTCCAGCCCCCAGCTGCCTAGTTGTACCTGGCTGGACACAAAAATAGGGCGAAGCCCCACGTCTTTTTTTTTTAATTATTTCATGAAATAATTAAAAAAAAAAGGGCTTCCCTATATTGTTGTGTCCGGCCAGGTACAAATAGGCAGCTGGTGGTTGGGGGCAGCCCGTTCCTGCCTGCTGTACCTGGCTGGACACAAAAATATGACGAAGCCCACGTCAACATTTTTGGGAAAAATTAATTACAAAATTAATAATAATTTAGGGACTGCATCTTTATTAACCCCTCAATTGTCATTTAGTGTTAAAATAAAGGATTTTTTAAAAAGAAAATTGGCGTGGGATCCACCATCATTATAGTCTCTAGCGGAGGTTAAGCAGACGGCTGGGGCAGATGTTTGAAGTCTGGGAAGGGGGTAATACCCACGGAGCTTCCCAGGCTACTAATATCAGCCCCCAGCTGAATACCTAGCCTTTACTAGCTATTAGAATGGGGGACCCCCCCAAAAAATGACGTGGGGTCCCCCCTATTTTAATATGTTTTATGAGTGACAGTTTTCCTGCTATATACCTGCATGTCATAAGAATTTAAATTAAAAAAGGACCATGTTAAATTCAAATCTGTTTTTTTTTAATTTTTACCGGTGTTTGGTATGCGTTGGAAAAGGGGTAGTCTTATACGGTGAATATATCCTAAACTCTATATTTTAACAGGAAAGTAGGGGGGTCGTCTTATACACCAGGTCGTCTTATACGCCGGAATATACGGTACATATAGAGATCAGTTTCTTCTCAATCCAGAGAGCATTATGAGATGAATAATAATAATAAATAAATAAAAAATTCTTCAGCAAAAAACCTCTCTTTGATATGATGTTTATAAAGGGAACTTTCCATGTAATAATTGCATTTTGCGATGTTGCAGTTGTGATATTACATTATATATGACATGACTTATATGTTGGTAATATTTTAATGATTGGTGATAGTATATTGGGGTTACTAATTAGATAGAGTGAGCATTATAAAATTAATAATAAAAATTATAAAATTAATAGAAATACAAAAATATATATAATTAATGATGTATAAAAACATTCTATAAAATTATACTATTTATAGCAATTTGTGGATTGTTCATTCATATATTATGATTAGGTGGATTGGACCAGGGTCGGACTGGGGTGCCTAGGGCCCACCAGGAGAACTGACTCTAGGGGCCCACACTACAGCCCACCATAAACGGTTTTATTACTTGTTATGCTTTTCTATAATGTACTATAATTACATGATTGGCCGCGCTGTGGAGCACCAAGCGGCAGGACTTTCATCGAACAGTCATTTCGTACTGCCAGAGTGCCTTTAATGGTAACTTGTCACCTTGAAAAACACTATTTATCTGCAGATATGGGGTTAATCTGCAGGTAAATAGGGTTTAAAGCCTGGTTAGACAGCTTATTGGAAAAGCATTGGCTACACGGAGAAAATTACATTTTATTCTCCCTGCCGCCACCTGCTTCCTGTCATAGGATCGGTGCAAGGAGGGAGACTTTACAGTCACCGTGAACTACAAAGTGAGGGTGCTGCAATAACGTCCGGCACCTTGATTGTGACACTTCCATGGAGCCCAACCTCAGGCTGAGCTTCATTGAATGACTAACATGGCAGCAGCACCTGGCAACTAGTGCTGAGCAAGCGTGGTCAGATGAGGTGTGATCCCAGCATGCTCGGGTGTTATCTGAGTATCTTGTAGTGCTCTGCTACTATGCTCAAATCCCCAGGGTAGCATGTTTTGCGGCGGTAGACAGACGCAACACATGCAGGAATTGCCGGTTTGTTAGGTAATCCCTGCATGTGTTGCTTCTGTCTACCGCCGCAAAACATGTTACCGCAGGGACTCGAGCATATTAGCAGAGCACTACATGATACTCGGATAACACCCGAGCATGCTGGGATCACACCTTATCCGACCACATTCACTCAGCACTAGTTGCCAGGTGCTGCTGCCATGTTAGTCATTCAATGAAGCTCAGCCTGAGGTTGGGCTCCATGGAAGTGTCACAATCAAGGTGCCGGACATTATTGCAGCACGCTCACTTTGTAGTTCGCGGTGACTGTAATGTCTCTTATCCGACCATGCTCACTCAGCACTACTGGCAACCCATCAGCAACCTGCAACTGCGTCACAGGGGGCTGAAGGGAGCAGGTGACTGCATGCACCGGCCATTGTGCTATCTAAATGCCGCTGTCAATGATTGACAAGGGCACTTAAATACTCAAAACTGCAGCAATCAAGGCGAGCTCTGATCACTGCTGTTACAGACGGACACCGGCTATGTAACACAGCCGACATCTGCCCAGTATGGAGCAGGCTCAGCTCCTGAACCCGCTTCATACAAGCACATCCCTATGGTGACAGTTATGACAAGGTTAGCAAATTTCACTTGTCTGTTCCTAAATGTGGAAAGACAAATGGAATTCCTTAACACATGTGAAAGAGACCTAATAGATTTAGTAAAGGTGCCTCAAGCATATGAATGTTATTACACACCACAATGCATCATTACATACACGCATCTTACAAAAATACATATTATTCCAGATACGCAGACGCGCACAAACACATCAGTACATGTATACATCATCTGAACCACCATCAATTGTAATGTCAGGTCAGCCCCATATATCTTTGTATCGCATAAACCTACAACTCCCAGTATGTAATTAACAATAGAGATACTGGGAGTTATCAGTCATCATCAGACTGCGGACCATACCGGAGCTACAGTACTGATGAGACACAGGCAGGATCACAAATGAACATTTACATCCAGGTATCTTACCTGAGACGTGTTCTCTGATTAGAGTCGTTCTCTTTCTTTTCTGCCTCTTGTCCAGACTCCATGATGACTTTTCTCATCCACAGCTCGTCTCTGCAGACTTCCATCTTCTCCGGTCTTCTGCAGCACATCCCGACACGATGCCCTTAAAGATAGCAGAGTCATTATAATGCTCCTGAATAAAAATATCTACACTGAGCCCCTGAAAAAACCTAACTCTTACAATGCTCCCTGCACAAAACATGACATACACTCTACCACTCTTATGGTACCTGCTCTCCACACTGTCCTCTCCTTTCCATACTGGGCCCCCTCTCCACACTGTCCTCTCCTTACCATACTGGGCCCCCTCTTCACACTGTCCTCTCACACTGTGTTCCCCCTATACTGCCCAGTCTCTATACTGTGCCCCTTCATCACACTCCCCCCTCCTCAGCATACTGTTCCCCCCTTTCTGTGCCCTCACACTGTTTCCCCCATACTGCCGCATCTCTATACCTTCCCCCACACTACCTAGTCTCTGTGCTGTGTCACCTCACACTTTTCTCCCTCCATACTGTCTCCTCACACTATTCCCCCACTCTCCATACTGTTTCCTCACACATCCCCCTTCCCCATTCTGTTCCTGCACTCATTCCCACCCCTCCTCTGGTCCACAATACTGTTTTTTCACACGTCTCCCCATTCTGTCTCCTAAAATTTCTCTTCCATCTCTCCCCAAATATAATAAATCTTCGGAAGAGCACACAGACATGGAGAAGCGCACTGACACACACGAAAACAAGCGCACACAGACACATACTAAGGGCTCTTTCACACGTCAGTACATGCGGTGACAGTTTCCACGCGTACCAGAGACATTGGTACACGTAGACCCATTCAAATGAGTGTTTTTACCTGCTGCACCTCCCGCAAAACGTCCTGCACACTGATGACAGATAGCGCTCTTCCTAAGCACCAGGTGCTGAACGCTGCTCTCATCATAGATCCCTGCCGGCACTGCATTCAGCAGCAGAGTCAATGATGAGAGTAGTAGTCTACTCCCGCCGTGTAGAACTGTAAAAATAGGAATAAAATAAAAACATCCTTATACTCGCCTCTCCTAAGCGTCATCCGCTGTAATCCGTGCAAGCGCTCACGCCGAGGAGAATGACTCCTGCAGCGAGTGGGCCCCGGAGCTGCACTCACCAAGGGGTGCCCTGCCAATCACTGAGTGCAGCTCCGGGGCCCGCTCGCTGCAGGAGTCATTCTCCTCGGCGTGAGCGCTCACACGGATTACAGCGGGTGACACTTAGGAGAGGTGAGTATAAGGATTCTTTTATTTTATTCCTATTTTTACAGTTGGACACGGAGGGAGTAGACTACTACTCTCATCATTGACTCTGCTGCTGATCGCAGCACGGGCAGGGATCTATGATGAGGGCAGCGCTCAGCACCCGACTCTTGGGAACAGCGCTACTGTACACTGATTCTCAAGCGCCGATACGTGTCACACGGATGACACAGGTGGACACATATCTCCAGTCCCGTAAATATCAGGACATGTGAAAGAGCCCTAATATGCACACACAGATACACATACTCACAGAAATGGGGACACGTACACACGCAGGCAAGCACACACAGAAATGCACACGCAGTCATGCACAGACACACTCAGACAATCACACACAAAAATGCCGACACGCAGGGAAGCACACACACGTGTGAAGACACATATACACACGTAGACATGCAGGCACTCAAATACATACACACAAACACATGCAGGCATATACACACACACACTGTACACGCGCAGGCATATACACACACACTGTACACACGCAGGCATATACGAACACACTGTACACACGCAGGCATATATGCACACAGGCAGGCATATATACACGCACATGCAGGCATATACACACGCACATGCAGGCATATACACACGCACATGCAGGCATATACACACACGCACATGCAGGCATATACACACGCAGGCAGGCATATATACACACACACACGCAGGCATATACACACACACACACGCAGGCATATACACACACGCATGCAGGCATATACACACACACGCATGCAGGCATATACACACACACGCATGCAGGCATATACACACACACGCATGCAGGCATATACACACACACGCATGCAGGCATATACACACACACACGCATGCAGGCATATACACACACACGCATGCAGGCATATATACACACACATGCAGGCATATACACACACACATGCAGGCATATACACACACACACACACACGCGTGCAGGCATATACACACACACACATGCAGGCATATACACACACACACACGCAGGCATATACACGCATGCAGGCATATACACACACACGCATGCAGGCATATACACACACACGCATGCAGGCATATACACACACACACACGCATGCAGGCATATATACACACACACATGCAGGCATATATACACACACACACATGCAGGCATATACACACACACGCAGGCAGGCATATACACACACACGCAGGCAGGCATATATATACACACACACGCATGCAGGCATATACACACACACACACACATGCAGGCATATATACACACACACACATGCAGGCATATACACACACACACGCAGGCATATACACACACACACACATGCAGGCATATACACACACACATGCAGGCATATACACACACACATGCAGGCATATACACACACACATGCAGGCATATACACACACATGCAGGCATATACACACACACACACACATGCAGGCATATACACACAAACACGCATGCAGGCATATACACACACACACGCATGCAGGCATATACACACACACATGCAGGCATATAAACACACACATGCAGGCATATATACACACACACACACATGCAGGCATATATATATACACACACACACACACACACACACACACACGCATGCAGGCATATACAGTACAGACCAAAAGTTTGGACACACCTTCTCATTTAAAGATTTTTCTGTATTTTCATGACTATGAAAATTGTACATTCACACTAAAGGCATCAAAACTATGAATTGACACATGTGGAATTATATACTTAATAAAAAAGTGTGAAACAGCTGAAAATATGTCTTATATTCTAGGATCTTTAAAGTAGCCACCTTTTGCTTTGATGACTGCTTTGCACACTCTTGGCATTCTCTTGATGAGCTTCAAGAGGTAGTCACCAGAAAAGGTCTTCCAAAATCTTGAAGGAGCTCCCAGAGATGCTTAGCACTAGTTGGCCCCTTTGCCTTCACTCTGCGGTCCAGCTCACCCCAAACAATCTCGATTGGGTTCAGGTCTGGTGACTGTGGAGGCCAGGTCATCTGGCAAAGCACCCCATCACTCTCCTTCTTGGTCAAATAGCCCTTACACAGCCTGGAGGTGTGTTTGGGGCCATTGTCCTGTTGAAAAATAAATGATGGTCCAACTAAACGCAAACCAGATGGAATAGCATGCCACTGCAAGATGCTGTGGTAGCCATGCTGGTCCAGTATGCCTTCAATTTTGAATAAATCCCCAACAGTGTCACCAGCAAAGCACCCCCACACCATCACACCTCCATGCTTCACGGTGGGAACCAGGCATGTAGAGTCCATCCGTTCACCTTTTCTGCGTCGCACAAAGACACGGTGGTTGGAACAAAAGATCTCAAATTTGGACTCATCAGACCAAAGCACAGATTTCCACTGGTCTAATGTCCATTCCTTCTGTTCTTTAGCCCAAACAAGTCTCTTCTGCTTGTTGCCTATCCTTAGCAGTGGTTTCCTAGCAGCTATTTTACCATGAAGGCCTGCTGCACAAAGTGTCCTCTTAACAGTTGTTGTAGAGATGTGTCTGCTGCTAGAACTCTGTGTGGCATTGACCTGGTCTCTAATCTGAGCTGCTGTTAACCTGCGATTTTTGAGGCTGGTGACTCGGATAAACTTATCCTCAGAAGCAGAGGTGACTCTTGGTCTTCCTTTCCTGGGGCGGTCCTCATGTGAGCCAGTTTCTTTGTAGCGCTTGATGGTTTTTGCAACTGCACTTGGGGACACTTTTAAAGTTTGCCCAATTTTTCGGACTGACTGAACTTCATTTCTTAAAGTAATGATGGCCACTCGTTTTTTTTTACTTAGCTGCTTTTTTCTTGTCATAATACAAATTCTAACAGTCTATTCAGTAGGACTATCAGCTGTGTATCCACCTGACTTCTGCACAACACAACTGAAGGTACCAACCCCATTTATAAGGCAAGAAATCCCACTTATTAAACCTGACAGGGCACACCTGTGAAGTGAAAACCAATTCCGGTGACTACCTTTTAAAGCTCATCAAGAGAATGCCAAGAGTGTGCAAAGCAGTCATCAAAGCAAAAGGTGGCTACTTTGAAGAACCTAGAATATAAGACATATTTTCAGTTGTTTCACACTTTTTTGTTTAATATATAATTCCACATGTGTTAATTCATAGTTTTGATGCCTTCAGTGTGCATGTACAATTTTCAAAGTCATGAAAATACAGAAAAATCTTTAAATGAGAAGGTGTGTCCAAACTTTTGGTCTGTACTGTACACACACACATGCAGGCATATACACACACACAGGCATATACACACACACACACATGCAGGCATATACACACACACACACACATGCAGGCATATACACACACACATGCAGGCATATACACACACACATGCAGGCATATACACGCATGCAGGCATATACACACTCGCATGCAGGCATATACACACACACATGCAGGCATATACACACACACACATGCAGGCATATACATACACACACACATGCAGGCAGGCATATACATACACACACACACATGCAGGCATATACACACACACATGCAGGCATATACACACACACACACACATGCAGGCATATACACACACGCATGCAGGCATATACACACACAAACACATGCAGGCATATATACACACACACACAGCCATATAACTCACCCATAAAAACGTTATTTACTATTTGGTACGGTGCTCTTGACTTGAAATTGAAGCAATGAGAGCTGTAGGACGGCAGCCTTGTTTCCAATTCCAGGCCAGGCCACATTCCACATATCCAGCCCCAGAGCCGGTATAAAAAAGCCCAGAGTCAGAGGAGGAGAGAAGGGGGCGGTGCCACCACCTGGTCGGGAGCCGGTATTACTACAGGGGAGCAGGCCAGAGCAGATATGGAGCCGGGATGGGACCGTATGAGAAGCCTGGGAGCAGGGAGAGCAGAGCGAGACGTCGGGTTCTGTGGCTCCGGCGTATCATAGGACGGCCCCGGAGCAGAGAGAGAGCACTGCAGAGCGCGGCCGCGGCGTATCAGAGGCCAGAAGAGAGCGGCGTCAGTGTCACCTGACACCACACCACATTCTGCCAGCCAGCGGGAAAGCAGAGCGCGGTGCGTGTCACCGCCCAGAAAGAATCCATCCTCTTAGTGTCAGAGACTCACGTGGTAAGCATGCTGCATGCACGTCACTGCAGGCCCGCTGTCACCAATGAATGTGCCGTGCGCGCGGCGCTACATTTGATTCAGCCGCGCTTTTAAAGGGCTCACACTTTTAAAGGGCCCCCGCCACCAATTTTCTCACTCTCATGTCGGGGCCCACCGGGAAATTTCCCGATTTCCCGCCAGGCCAGACCGACCCTGGATTGGACCATTTAAAATGTGACATTTTATTTTCATTTTTTGCTTTTATATCAACATGGAGATATCATTTGTTTTTTATGATACTTTATTATCTTGTGTATGTTGTATTTTGTGTTATATTCTATTGTATATTATTCCTTTGTCGTTTTTTTGTAAAAATTTCCTTATGATGTCATTTCCTTTGAATTCCTTTATATATATGTGAAAGTCTTTTTTGTTATCCACAATTGAAAAAAGCCTGTGAGGGGCTGAAACGTCTTGTTGTAGTTTTCCTACATGTGGAATAAATGAACTGATTGTATACACGTGAGTGCTGGGATTTTCTTCATTTTACTAGATATCGAGGCTTTGTAAAGTAATATACCGCATGAGGATGGTATCAGAGGAGTAAGACATTTCTTGAAATCGAGATCAGTAGAGTGTAGCAGACATAATGACTTCATGGAGGATCTTCTAAAATTCACTCTTACTCATAACTTCTTTCTTTTGACAGGAAGTACTTCCACCAGCTCAGGGGTGCTGCGATGGGGAGCCCCTGTACCCCCTCATATGCTAACCTATTCCTGGGTGGGTGGGAGGAAACCACAATATTCGGGGATGATAAGTGGTGGCAGCCATATATTGGGTCATGGTATAGATGTATTGACAACATTTTTATCATCTGGTCAGGGACGACTGTGTTATCCAAGCATGCTCGGGTGCTAAGAGTATCTTTGGCGTGCTCGAAAAATATGTTTGCTTCGTCGTGGCTGCATATCTTGCAGGTGCTAGACATCTGCAACACACACAGGGATTGCTTGTTTGTTAGGCAATCCCTGCATGTGTTGTAGCTGTCTAACAGCCGCGAGACATGCAGCTGCGGCAACGTGAACATATTTTTCTAGCACGCCGAAGATAGTAAAACCTTTTAACAAAGAGATCATTCCCACTGTAAGACCTCAGGACTTGTATATATGGTCACATGCTCCTAGCCCATAGATTATGTAGGCCAGACCTAGATATATGCCATGATTAGAGCACCCCATTAGTGAGACACATGAACTGTGTACACGCCATTGCCATTCCTTAGGGTTCCAACCTCTGCGGCTAGGCGGTATCAGCTTTATTTAGGTACAGGATAGGGTAAGGTGGTGACTGTATCAATTGTTCAGCACAATCATTGTTTACATCTGTTTATAAACATCCACAACAAGCCATTGAGCTTGTAATTTTGCAAGTTTAAAGTAATATATATATATATATCTCCTATATAATCGGCTTATCCCGTCTGTCTGTCCGTCCAGGAAATCCAGCGTCACTGATTGGTCCCGCCGCGGCTAATCAGCGATGCGGGGTTTCAGAACAAGATGGCGGCCTTTAGCGGCTCATCTGCCGCACGGAGGTCAGCGGCGATGCAGCCGGGAGATGACCGGCGCTAGCCGGTCATCTCCCTGCTGCTTGCAGCGGAAGTACCCGCACAGGCAGCGCCGCTCCCCGGTCCTCACTAACACAGATGGCTGATTGGTCGTGGCCGGTGGCCGCGACCAATCAGCTATATTGGCGCCAAATTTAAAACACCGCTGCTCTGATTTGTCGCGGCTGGCTGGCCACGACCAATCAGCGACTGGCGCAGCCCGGCCGCAAATTGGCGCCGGTTTTGAAACACGCAGGCCACCGTCGAGAGATCAGCGGGGTCTCCTGTTTCGCGTTCCACGGTGAGTGATGGGCTGTGGGCGGGGTTATCCCCCATCCCGTCACACCCGGCATTCACCGCATGCACATTCATTGACAGAGCGCGCGGTGGATGCTGGGTGTGACACGATGGGGGATAACCCCTGCCGGCGTGTGCGCAGGAGATCAGACAGTCTCTGGGGCTGCTTCCTTCCTGTGTGGGTGCCGGCGCTCATCGCGCTGCGGAGGACGGATTCGGCGTCGCCCCAGGCCTACAGCAGCTCAACGTGAGTATGGAAGGCGAGGGCCCAGGGGCGGATGAGCGGTGGGGGGCTGGTGACTGAGGAGCCCATCTCTTCTGCCAGAAGAGATGGGCTCCTCAGTCACCAGCCTGGGGCCAAGGGTCCCAGACAGTTACCTCCTCATCTGTCCTGCTGCCGGCTGGGAGTCCTGTACAGTGCAGCATGTAGTGTGATGTGAATGCCACACTATGGAGATGCTGCTTCTACTACTGCCAAGTGAGGCTCTCACCGCCCCAGTATGGTGCCCTCAGGGAGCTCCCACAGGGCATCACAAGCCTTAGTATGAAGCAATACTAGAAGACAGTATGAAGCAATACCAGAAGTCTTCTAGTATTGCTTCATACTAAGGCCTGTGATGCCCTGTGGGAGCTCCCTGAGGGCACCATACTGGGGCACTGAGAGCCTCACCTCATGGGGCCCCATGATTTCTATGTACGATCCCTGACTGGGCCCCATGATCTTTATGCGCGCCCCTGACTGGGCCCATGATCTCTATGTATGCCGCTGACGGGGCCCCATGATCTCTATGTACGCCTCTGACGGGGCCCCATGATCTTTATGTCCGCCCCTGACTGTGCCCCATGATTTCTATATACACCCCTGACTGGGCCACATGATTTCTATGTACGATCCCTGACGGGGCCCGATGATCTCTATGTACGCCGCTGACTGGGCCCCATGATCTCTATGTACGCCTCTGACGGGGCCCCATGATCTCTATGTACGCCTCTGACGGGGCCCCATGATCTCTATGTATGCCTCTGACGGGGCCCCATGATCTCTATGTACAATCCCTGACTGCGCCCCATGATCTCTATGTATGCCGCTGACTGGGCCCCATGATCTCTATGCACGCCGCTGACTGGGCCCCATGATCTCTATGCACGCCGCTGACTGGGCCCCATGATCTCTATGTACGCCTCTGACGGGGCCCCATGATCTCTATGTACGCCGCTGACTGGGCCCCATGATCTCTATGTACAATCCCTGAATGGGCCCCATGATCTCTATGTATGCCGCTGACTGGGCCCCATGATCTCTATGTACGCCGCTGACTGGGCCCCATGATCTCTTATGTACGCCGGTGACGGGGCCCCATGATCTCTATGTACAACCCTGACCTGATTGGCCCCATGATCTCTATGTACGCCACTGACTGGGCCCCATGATCTCTATGTATGCCGCTGACGGGGCCCCATGATCTCTATGTACGCTACTGACGGGGCCCCATGATCTCTATATACGCCTCTGACGGGGCCCCATGATCTCTATGTACGCTGCTGACGGGGCCCCATGATCTCTATGTACGCCGCTGACGGGGCCCCATGATCTCTATGTACAATCCCTGACTAGGCTCCATGATCTCTATGTACGCCGTTGACTGGGCCCCATGATCTCTATGTACGCCGTTGACTGGGCCCCATGATCTCTATGTACACCCCTGTCCTGATTGGCCCCATGATCTTTATGTCCGCCCCTGACTGTGCCCCATGATTTCTATATACACCCCTGACTGGGCCACATGATTTCTATGTACGATCCCTGACGGGGCCCGATGATCTCTATGTACGCCGCTGACTGGGCCCTTGATCTCTATGTATGCCGCTGACTGGGCCCCATGATCTCTATGTATGCCGCTGACTGGGCCCCATGATCTCTATGTACGCCGCTGACTGGGCCCCATGATCTCTATGTACGCCGCTGACTAGGCCCCATGATCTCTATGTACAATCCCTGAGTGGGCCCCATGATCTCTGATCTCTCATGATTTTTTTTTTTTTTATTAAAGATGGGAGTCCCTAAATGTATTTTGTGTTTTATTTTTCTTAAAAAATTTTTTTTCTCTGTGTTGTGTTTTTTTTCTGTTTACTAGAAATTCATGGTGGCCATGTCTAATTTGGCGTGATGCCATGAATTTCAGGCTTAGTACCAGCTGATAATACAAAGCTGGTACTAACCCCATTATTACCCAGCGTGCCACCCCACACCAGGGCCATTGGAAGAGCTGGATAAAGCGCCTGGAAATGGCGCTACGATGAATGCGCCAATTCCAGGGGTGGCTGCGGGCTGCCGTTTTCAGCGTGGGGGGCCCAGAATGCTTGGGCCTTACCATGCTGAGAATCCCAGCCCCCAGCTGCCTGGTTTTACCTGGCTGGCAATCAAAATATTGCGGGAGCCCACACAATTTTTATTTTTTTTTTAAATTAAAAAGAAAACATTGGGCTTTCCTGACTTTTGATCGCCAGGCAGCTGGAGGTGGCAGCCCGTAGCTGTCTGCTTTATCTGCGCTGAGAATCAAAAATTCTGCGGAGCTCTATGTCATTTTTGTTTTATTATTTATTTATTTTTACACTTCTATATGTGTGACCGTCCCAACAGCTAATCACAGACGCTGACACAGAGAATGGGCGTCTGTGATTGGCTGCTTGAGTAACCTGAAAGCAGCCCATACATAGTACCATACTAGAATGTATGGGCTGATTGTAGATTACTCGAACAGTCAATCACAGACGCCCATCCTGTTTGACAGCATCTGCGATTGGCTGTTGGGTCTGTCACAAATAGTAGTATGAAAAGAAATCATTTTTAAAAACATGACGTAGGCTCTGCAGAATTTTTGATTCTCACCGCAGATAAAGCAGACAGCTACGGCCTGCCACCCCCAGCTGCCTGGCTTTACCTTGGCTGGCGATCAAAAGACAGAGAAGCCGAATACAGTTATATGAAAAAGTTTGGGCACCCCTATTAATCTTAAGCTTATTGTTTTATAATAATACTTATGCACCTGTCAAATTTTGTTTGAATGCAGATTGCACATTTTCTGTTAGTACAATAAACCTCATTTCAAGGCAGAAACATTACTGTGTCCAACAGTTATTACATATATCAAACTGAAATAGCTGTTGCAAAAACACCAATTTTTATAAAACATTAAGCTTAAGATTAATAGGGGTGCACAAACTTTTTCATATAACTGTATTTGTTTTAAACTTATTTAAAATATTTTTTTTTTAGAAAAAGGCGTGTGCTCCTGCCATATGTTGATCGCCAGCCAGATAAAACAAGGCAGCTGGGGGCTGGGATTCTCAGCATGGTAAGACCCAAGTGTTCTTGGCCCCCCACGCTGAAAATTGCAGCCCACAGCCACCCCTGAAAATTTCCAGGCGCTTTACCTGGCTCTTCCAGCGGCCCTGGTGGTGAGTGGCACCCTGGGTAATAATAGGGTTAGTACCAGGCCAGCTTTGTATTATCAGCTGGTACTAAGCCCGAAATTCATGTTGTCACGCCAAATTAGACATGGCCACCATGAATTTCTAGTAAACAGAAAAAAAACACAGACATTTTTTTTAATTAAAAATAAAACACATTTAGGCTATGTTCATATGCGGTGCAAAAAAATCGCTACTGCATGCCGACGTTGCGCTTTTCCCGAGGCCATGTTAACATGTAGCCTATGGGGGAAGCGCGCCGAAAAAAAAGCCAAGAATTGGCATGTCAATTCTTTTTGTGCGGCCGCTTTTGCTGTGAAAGCGCCCGCGCAAAAATACGTGGCAAAACGCGGCGTCTGAACGCTTTTCAGCAAAAGCCATAGCTTTTGCTGGAAGACGTTTCCAGCTTTCTTTGGCACTGCCTTTACGCGAGCGCTCTAAAGCGCCGCATAAAAGCAGGAATATGCGGCTGTTTTGCAGCGTGGGAACGTAGCTGTTATGATCTGCTACAGAGACTAAGGAAAGACAGGAGATCTGTCCCTACAATAGAACTAAACTAGATCCCTACGATGTAACGGAGAACCTGATCCTGCGATCAGACCCGCTAAAGTCCTCGGCTAGTCTGTACGAAGACCTATAGATGTGAGGGAGGAATCCCTACAAGAACTAGGGACTGGGAAAAGTTGGACACCTCCTAGCAGAAATCGTAGCAGTCAAAGACAAACACACAACAAAAAGTAAAGAGGTCAGAAGACCTAGCAAAACTAACAGAGAACGGCAACAGAGCACCAAGCTAGCTCAACAGTAGTAAATACAAATGAAGTCCAGCAATGCCAGGAGGGCGGAGCCGGATTAAATAGGCAAAACTGGTCATGTGACCAGCAAACTAAAAAAAAACTAACAGGAGAGTTGTAACAGTACCCCCTCTTCTAAGAGGATCCTCCGGATCCCCTAGGCCCAGGCTTACCAGGAAACCTCCTGTGAAATGCTCGGACAAGTCTGGAAGCAGAAACATCATCCGCCCTCACCCATGAGTTATCCTCAGGTCCGAAACCCTTCCAAGCGACGAGATACTGCAAACTCCCTCTATACCGTCTAGAATTTAGGATGCGGGAAATTTCATATTCCCCGTCCTCCACCACCGGAGGAACAGTGGCAGAGGCGTCACCATCCGACACATCAGCTTTTTTCAACAGAGAAACATGAAACACCGGATTAATCCTCCAGGACGTAGGAACCTCCAGCCTAACAGCAGATTGGTTAACTATCTGAAGCACCTTAAAGGGCCCTACGAACTTGGGACCCAATTTTTTAGAAGGAATCCTCAATCGCAGATTCTTAGAGGACAACCAAACCATGTCACCAACAGCAAACAAAACCTCTTGCCGTTTCCTATCAAAGTACCTCTTAGATTTTTTGTTAGCCTCCTGAAGATTACCACGCACATCCGTCCAAACTCTCTCCAAATCACCGGAAAAACTCTCCTCCTCAGGCACAGCCGAAACCAATTTGGAGAATGACCCAAAAGACGGATGTCTCCCAGAACAACAAAAAAAAGGCGAACACCCAGCAGAAGAGGATGTATGGTTGTTCAGAGCAAATTCAGCAAGTGGCAGAAACTCAGACCACCCCTCTTGATTGTCTGCCACAAAACAACGCAAGAACTGCTCAACATCCTGGTTCTTCCTTTCTGTCTGGCCATTAGACTCAGGATGATATCCGGATGAAAACGACAAATGGACTCCCAACCTGTCACAAAAGGCACGCCAAAAACGAGCCACGAACTGAGGTCCCCTATCAGAAACAATGTCAGTAGGAACACCATGTAGTCTGACAATCTCCTTGACAAAGGCCTTAGCGAGTGTCTTAGCGCAAGGCAGTTTGATAAAGGGAACCAAGTGACACATCTTGCTAAAACGGTCCACGACCACCCAGATGACCGTGAAACCTTCAGAGGGAGGAAGGTCAGTAATAAAGTCCATAGCCAGATGTGTCCAAGGTGCACTAGGAACCTCCAGAGGGCAAAGCAACCCCGCAGCAGGAGCATGCGAAGACTTGGATCTAGCACACACAGTACATTGGCGCACCCACTTAATGACTTCCTTCTGCCATCCAGGCCACCAAAAACTGCGACCCACAAGTCTCTTGGTCTCAGAAATTCCTGGATGACCTGCCAACCGAGACTCATGACACTCAACAAACAAATCTCTCCTAAAGGTCCTAGGCACAAACAACCTCCCATGGGGAGTGTTAGATGGGGCATTCTCCTGTGCTTTAAGAATCTCATCCTCCAAAACGGAGTCCAAAGCAGCAATCACAACACCTTCTTGTAAAATGGTCTCCTCTTCCTCCTCAACACCGACCATGGGAGAAAAGCTGCGAGACAAAGCATCCGCTTTAACATTCTTGGTACCCGGGATGTAAGTAACGGAAAAATTAAACCGCGAGAAAAAAAGTGCCCACCTAGCCTGACGGGCATTCAAGCGCTTGGCAGCATCAAGATAGATCAGATTTTTATGATCAGTGAAAACCTGAATGGGAAAATCAGCACCTTCCAAGAGGTGACGCCAGTGTTCAAATGCGAGTTTAATCGCCAGCAATTCCCGATTACCAATATCGTAATTAAGTTCAGTCTCGGAAAATTTTTTTGAAAAAAAGGCACAGGGATGTACTCCATCCTTGTTTTCCTGAGACAACACCGCACCAACCCCCACCGAAGAAGCATCAACCTCAACCAAAAACGGCTTAGTCACATCAGGCTGCATAAGGATGGGAGCAGAGGTGAACCTCTCCTTTAAAAACACAAAAGCTTCAATGGCCTCAGAAGTCCACTGAACCGCATTAGCACCTTTCCTGGTGAGATCGGTCAGC
Source organism: Phyllobates terribilis (assembly GCF_046119375.1). Taxonomy (NCBI): domain Eukaryota; kingdom Metazoa; phylum Chordata; class Amphibia; order Anura; family Dendrobatidae; genus Phyllobates; species Phyllobates terribilis. The sequence goes on from NW_027362765.1 coordinate 10,564,817, forward strand.
GGTTTGACAATAATAGAAAAATTTTTTATGAATTTTCTGTAATAATTGGCGAAACCCAAAAACCTCTGTATCGATTTCAAACCAATAGGCCTAGGCCATTCCTGTACAGCCTGAACCGTCACCGGGTCCATCTCAAAACCTTCACTGGAGATAATGTAGCCCAAAAAACTAATTCTCTGTACAGCGAACTCACATTTCTCCAGCTTAGCAAAAAGCGAATTGTCCATTAATAACTGTAATACCTCACGTACGCTCCGCCAATGAGACTCCAGATCAGGCGAATAAATCAAAATGTCATCCAAATACACAACCACATTTTTGCCAATTAAAGGTCTAAGGATATCATTAATAAGATTCTGAAAAAATGCTGGAGCATTGGTGAGACCAAAAGGCATAACCAGATTCTCAAAATGACCCACAGGAGTGTTAAAAGCAGTCTTCCATTCATCACCCTCCTTCATGCGCAACAAATTGTATGCCCCCCGGAGATCAATTTTAGAGAACCACTTGGCCCCCAGTAACTGGTTAAATAAATCAGGAATCAATGGCAGTGGGTAAGGATTGCGTACAGTAATTTTATTAATCTCACGAAAGTCCAGACAAGGACGTAAACCGCCATCTTTTTTTTTTACAAAAAAAAATCCAACAGCCACAGGAGACTTGGAAGGCCTAATGTGACCAGCGGCCAAGCTTGTCTGTATGTATTCCTCCAAAGCCTTTCTCTCAGGAATAGTAAGATTAAATAAACGACTCTTAGGAAGAGTGGCTCCAGGGACAAATTCAATGGTACAATCATAGTCTCTATGGGGAGGCAAAACCTGCGACTCCTCCTCAGAAAAAACTCTCCAAAAATCCTGAATAGGTACAGGCAATTCCCCTCTATCCACAGCAGCAATGCGCTCGTTACAACACTTGTCATAACACTTAGGGCTCCAGGACTTAATTTCATTGGTAGACCAATCCAGTACAGGATTGTGCAATTTTAACCAGGGTAACCCCAATATTACTGGAGAAGGCAAATTATCCAATACCACCAAATCCAAATTCTCTTGATGAATACCATTAATAGTGAGGGGAAATTCACAGACCTTGTGAGTAACACTCTTCAAGGGAGAGCCATCGACAGAAACCACAGCAATAGGGGATGACAAAGTTTTAGGTTCTAATCTAAGTTTTTCCAAGAATCCCCCATCAATCACATTCAGAGTAGATCCACAATCCACAAATACCCGAAATTCAATTAATTCATCCTGAGCAGCAGTAGTGGCAGATAGGAATACTCCCTTAGAATTTAAACAGGCAATACGGGCATGACTGACCATTTTTTTTTCTTTCTTCATACGAAGCACACAGCTCTTAATCAAATGACCAGAATTTCCGCAATAGAAACACAAGCCTTCAGAAAGTCGGCGGTCTTTTTCCTGAGAGCGGGGTGTCATCGCCCCAATTTCCATTGGCTCACCATTGTCAGCACTGAACCTCTCAGGACTCGAAGCTGACATAGCAGAGGATTTGCTCTCATTAACCCTTGCACGCAGTCTCCTGTCCACCCGTATAGCTAATTGCATTGCCTCCTGCAAGTTTCCAGGTGTGGGATAAGCAATCAGTAAATCCTTAACCCTTTCACCTAGCCCTGCAAGAAACAAGCTTTTCAAAGCAGAATCGTTCCACCCCACCTGGGCAGACCACCGACGGAAGTGAGAACAATATTTTTCCACATTACCTGATCCCTGCCTCAAACGTCTTAATTCAGACTCAGCAGATGAGACACGATCAGGATCATCGTACAATAAACCCAAAGCAGAAAAAAAACTATCCACTGATCTAAAGCACGGATCACTAGGTTGGAGAGAGAAGGCCCATCCCTGAGGATCTTTGCGAAAAAGTGACATTATGAACCCTATGCGCTGTGATTCATCACCAGAGGATCCGGGTCTCAAACGAAAATATAATAGACAAGCATTTTTAAAAGAAAAAAAATCTTGTTGTTTGCCAAAAAATAGATCAGGCAGACGTACCTTTGGTTCCACAAAATGCGCTCCAGAACAGCTACTCACGTGTTGTTGGAGCTTGGCCACCTCCAGAGAGAGTCCCTGCAAGCGTTGAGCCAAATCTTGCACCGAGACCATGATGGAAAACTGGAGGTCTTTCCTTAGAGAATTTTTTTTTTTTTTTTTTATGGCTGGACTTACTGTTATGATCTGCTACAGAGACTAAGGAAAGACAGGAGATCTGTCCCTACAATAGAACTAAACTAGATCCCTACGATGTAACGGGGAACCTGATCCTGCGATCAGACCCGCTAAAGTCCTCGGCTAGTCTGTACGAAGACCTATAGATGTGAGGGAGGAATCCCTACAAGAACTAGGGACTGGGAAAAGTTGGACACCTCCTAGCAGAAATCGTAGCAGTCACAGACAAACACACAACAAAAAGTAAAGAGGTCAGAAGACCTAGCAAAACTAACAGAGAACGGCAACAGAGCACCAAGCTAGCTCAACAGTAGTAAATACAAATGAAGTCCAGCAAAGCCAGGAGGGCAGAGCCAGATTAAATAGGCAAAACTGGTCATGTGACCAGCAAACTAAAAAAAAACTAACAGGAGAGTTGTAACAGTAGCCTAAGGGACTCCAATTTTAATAAAAAAAATCATTGCTCCGACGTAATCCATAGGTCTTCTGTCTTCAGCGCTGCTACATCTTTGCCATCAGACAAATATGTCTGCTGACAGATGAGCAGGCACAGAATGACGCTGGAGCACTGTTACTGTGTAGTGCGGCACTATTTTGCTTTTTTGTCATTTCATGTGACTCGCCCCCTGGGCCGTGGGGCACTCGGATCCGGGCAATAGGGGAACGATGGGCGTAGTAGTGGCAACCCGGTTTCGTGGCTCAGGGTGGTCAGGCCAGTGGTAGTCCGTTATGTGTTATTGATAATGTCCGACTACGCCACCCGTGGATTGCGGTTATTAGGAACCGCCGCTGCATGCAGACCGCTGGGGCTGATGAGGTGTGCAGCTAGGGTAGTGTGACTCCCCACGGGAAGAGTGCGGCCCCAGGGCAGTGTAGTGGATGGTGGGAGTGATGGTAGTGAGAGTCCCAGTGCCGATAGTGCTGGAGGAGCAAGGAGCACACAGACAACAGGTTGCAGTCCAGGGTCTTTACTGAAACAGGTAAACTGACCCATAAACAGTCCCAGCTAGGAGGGGACCTGGATGTCTGAGAGCAACGGGGAAATTGGCCCTGGTCAGGGTGAGGGTGTAGGCCTACCGTGCTTTCTGCGCTCCTTCTGGCTATCTCCTCCTGATAGGGTAACAGCCCACGTTTCCGAGCTTTCCGTGTATTCTCGCCTGTATGGCCTGCGACGTGGGTTCCTTTCTGCTCCCAGCCTTGTATGGCTTTACTGGTCCCTTCGGTTGTGGCAGGGCCTCCAGGCTTCTTAGGCCAAGGAATGTACAGTCCCTTGCGGACTGGTTCTCTGCTAGGGGATGTGGAATCCTTCCAGCCTCAGACACCAAAGTCTGGTAAAGTTAAGTCTTTTCTCTGCCAAGACAGGCTCTCTTCGCCTCTGGCTTGTGGCTCTCCTCCTGCCACACTTCCTCTTAGGTTACAATGCAACTGTCTGTCCCTGCTCTGCTGAGACACGTCTCAGTCCTGAGACAGGTCATCTGGTTCTCTCTAACCCTGCCCCCAGCACCAGCTTTTATAGGGGCAGCCTGCTCCCCCTACTGGCCTGAGACAGGAGGCATTGCATGCTAATGTTCCCCTGACTAGAGAACCTCCCCCTTGCTCTCAGACACAGCTTTAATTACACTTGTGGCATCCAGGCCAGGGTGACACAAATGCAGTGTAGAAGTCTTGGGAAAAGTGTGGATTGTGCTCTGGAAGTGATCAGTTATAGCTAACTATGTTATTTTCTGCAGAGATAAGTCCTGCATAGAAGATGTGATATATCGGTCTGCGACAGATAAAGAACTTGTGAGTATGTGTATTACCTATACACGCTCACTGACACTATATACAGAGCTCCTGTGTATAATATCAATGGTGATCATTGCATTACCTGCACACTGACACTATATACAGAGCTTCTGTGTATAATGTCACTGGTGATGACTGTATAACCTGTACACTATATACAGAGTTCCTGTGAATAATGTCACTGGTGATCACTGTATAACCTGTACACTGACCCAATATACAGAGATTTTTTACATTTTTATTATTTTAGTATTATTTGTCACTATGTGGTGGCATTATGTGCTTTGGTCAAGACATGACGATATTTGTCCCTTGTATGTGGTATTATTCGGTCACTATGTGGTGGTAATATGTGGTCTCATGGTGTGTCAGTATTTATTATACCTTCTATCTGGTAGCATTTGATCACTATGTGTTGGTATTATGTGCTTTGGTCATGGTGTGGCGGTATTTGTGCCTTGTATGTGGCATTATTTGGGCACTATGTGGTGGTAATATGTGATCTGGTCACGGTGTGGTGGTATTTCTGCCTTCTATCTGGTATTATTGGTCTTGGTAGAGTGGATTGTGGTTTGTCATTTGTTTTATCTCCTATCAATAAGGGGAAACCTCTTTATTTCCAATAGATATTAAATACTTGGATGTTTAACCCCTCCCTGCCCTGTGACTATTACACAGCAGCAGAGATGCAGTTACAGAGGTTCACCAGAGAAAGCAAGTTGGCATTTGGTGAGATTTTAACCTCTGTATTTATAAGACAAAACCAGGAGTGGGTGAGAAATGCATAAAACATGACCTCGGATTGCTCCACTCCTGGTTTTGTCTTATATATACTGAGGTAAAAATCTCACCAATACTCAAAGTGCCACAATCTTCTGACAGTGCGGATTCCACCAATAAATAAGTGATCACCTTCCAACCTGTGCATCGCTGATAACTTGTTTTCACCAATAAAAACCCTTTAATGCAAACTACAGTAATTGTACATCGCAGTTCTGGTGAGCACACAGTGATGGGCAGGAGCCGCCAGTATAATGGGTACAAGAGCTAACAGGTATTTGCAACAAGCTGAAGGGTGGGTGGGGTGGGTGGGTGGGTGGGTGGGCCCCTGGAGTCAATTTCCCTGGTGGGCCCGCCCCTGGAGTCAATTTCCCTGGTGGGCCCCTGGAGTCAATTTCCCTGGTGGGCCCCAGACACCCCAGTCCGGCGCTGCGTCACTACATCACACCTGTAGTATGGAGCCTCAGTACTCAAACTGCACAGACCAGAGCAATGCATCTCCGGAAAGGGGTTGGTTGAGTAATGTGTGTGTTTTTTGTTTTTTTAAATATCAGGAATTGTGGGGGCAATCATATTAAGTGAAGGGCTGTGGGGGCCATCATATTGTGTAGTATCTGTGCGGGCATCATACTGTCTGGGAGCCCTCATTCTGAGCTATGTGAGCACACAGGACAACAATTTCCTGGTGATGAGTCAGATCAGGGATAAGTGAGTGAGTTCATTCAGTTCATCTGGTTGCAGACTTGAATTGATATAGTGTTGTGTGCCAGTGGGACATCAGATAGTATGTTCTTAAGGAAAGCAAAGACATAATGGCAGTGGGAATCTGGATTCCAGGCAGGGAGCATAGTGGAGAAAAAGAGCAGGATAAGGTCCTTAGCTCAGGCCAGCAGGCCTACTTAAACTGTACAGAACTTTGCTCTGGGGGGAGGTGGCAGAAGGCCAGGAGGCCTAATTAAAGGGATAAAACTTTGCTAAGGTGAGCAGCAGGATGAGGTCCTTAGCTCAGGCCAAGAAGTCTACCTAAACGGTACAGAACCTTGCACTGGGTGGGCACAAGGCCTAATTAAAGGAAATTAAGTTTAGGAAGGATTCCTTATCTTAGACCAGGGGTGACAAACTGAAATACACAGAGGGCCAAAATTAAAAGCTTGGATATAGTCGAGGGCCAACCTTAATATTTATTAAAAAAAATGTCTACAATTGAGGATGTTTTATCGTTATATATGACAAGGAAACCTTTTTTCATATGGAAACTAACTTAAATGGGTTATCCCACAAACAAAGAACATTTTAATTAATAAATCTAAGAATAAAATAATGTAATATAATATGTAAGAGCAGAAAAAAGCATATGGTCCAATGGCCTAAATTAAATGAGTAATAACAAAGGATAAAAAACCTTGGCTAACACAGATAATAAAGTATGATGTAAACAAAAGTGCCCCCAAACACAGTATAATACCCCATAATGAATTCCTCCACAGTACTCTTCACACACATGGTTTAATGACCCTACTGTACCCCCTTCTTCAATCCCTTCAACAAAGAATGGTGACCCTATCTCAGTATGAATCTCAAACTGTAATCCCCATACAGCCCTCCATACAGTGTAATGGCCAAAAAAGTGCTCCATATAGTATAATGCGCCCCACATAGTCCTCCATGCATTATATAATGTGGCCCTGCATTGCCTTTCATACGGTATAATTGCCCCATATAGTGCTCCATACAGTATAACGGCCACAAAAAGTGCTCTATACAGTATAATGGCTCCACATTATGCTCCATTCATTATAACAGCCACAAAAAATGATACATGCAGTATAATAGCCTCACAAAGTGCTTCATATAGTATAATGGCCACAAAAAGTGCTCTATACAGTGGAAAGGACCCCACATAGTCCTCCATACAGTATAATGCGCCCCACATAGTGGTCATTCATCACCATACCATCTGAGCTGGGTCTGCCAAGTACAACAGCAGCATGTGGTCTGTTTTCTTTTGAGGTTGGGAGCCCAATTACAGCTATTGCTGTGGGTTCTGTGATTTCTATCTACTCCACTGTGTACAAGATGTGTATAGGATAATAGAGTATAATAAAGTTGTTATGGATGTGACTTAACTAACATTGTGCAGTGAGTCTGTTTTCCCCATAGAGACGGATATTTATTGTTGCTAAAACTGTGATCTATTTTTTCACTTTAAACCTTTTTTTAAACAACGCTCATTAGTGCGATCATACAACATACAAGCCTCTGATTGCTCAGATAATGCACTGTACTACTGTAGTGCCGTGTATTATCACTGCTTGTCATGTAATACTAAAGGCCCCATACACATGAGATAAGTGTTGACTGAACGGTCATTTGGCAGATGGCTATCTCTCCTAACTCCCCTATACACACAAATATTCCAGCTTTCCTGTGATCTGTATGAGAGAGTCGCCTCCAGATTCCTCTAGTGGAGGATTATCTACAGGAAAAACAAACGATTAACCTCTGAAATTCTGGTTGCCAGATCCTTCTCTGCCCTGACATCATCTGTCAGGAGGCCCCCAAATATATTTTATAGTTGACCAAACCCCCTGAAATCAGTGCTTTCATGCAACTTTAGTTTAATAGTTTAATGTGTATGGGGGCGTTAAAAGGTAACTTATTGGATGCTGCCTCTGGCCCATCCTAATAGACTTTCATACATTGCAGGCCCAGACACCATTATTAGACATTTAAGTATCATAGTAACTAGGTAACTAGGCAGCCCTATACTATTGAGTACTTGGGGGAGGAGGGGCATTGAACGAAACTCTGTCACACCTTCTTAGATGCCATATTTGCTTTTTTGACAGCAGCAAGTGATTAAACTGACAGATTTTTTGTTGCAGCTGCACCTGTGAGATCACTATGGTACATCTGTTCTGGTGCTCAAAAGAGTGTTTTATTTTGTTTTGTTTTTTTTTAAACAAATTAACGTTTAAAAAAATAACAAAATATGTCTTATGCTTTTTGCATGTTTTTTTCTTTTTACAAGAATTGTTGGTGCCAATTTTCTTTTGAAACATTTTAATATCTGCTTTTTTTCTTGTTATATTGGAAAGCCTAAGGTCAAAAATAAACCCCGTGTACATGGAGACCTTGGTAGCGAATAATTTCTGTTTGTGGTGTTTGTGCAGACAAAAAAGCTTTTATAAAAGCCTCAAACTTTGTGTGAATCAGATATTAGATCTAACGTGATAGAAGAATATAGTCCGGGGAAGACGGGAAACATTCACAAACAAACAGTGATGTAGTCCGTGACAGACTCTGGCCAAATATGTTTCTAGAACAGTAGTAGAAGATTAAGATATCGTCCTCATTATGAAGTAGTTATTTCTCATGTCACATGTAGTGAATATCTCCTGCAGTATTGCTAATGCCGAGTGCAGTGTCGGTAAATGAGACGAGAATTAGCGTCATGGAAGGCGAGTCTATGAGAAAGGTATTCAGCTGCAGACTCCGAGGAAGAAAGAATAAAACTAAACACTGTAAAATAATAAATCTCCTCATATGTTTCCCCTTATTATCTCCAGTAATTGTATTATTACACAGGATTTTTATGATGTTACATCGGCTCATCATCTTCTCATTCAGATCCCTACAATATCAGATCCTCTCAGTGAAGATCTTCTATATAAGAAAATTTTCCTTATTGATCCATAAATGATGGATCTGGACAGAGACAAGATGGCGGAGAAGATATTACACCTCACCCTAGAGATCCTCTTCCGGCTTACTGGAGAGGTGAGAGATTCTGATGATGTCACATTACATCATTCTTATCTATGGAAATAACAGATGGACAGAACTGGAGAGGTGAGGACTCTGGAAATGTCTGGAGTGAGATTTATTAATGTGTCTCTCCATAACCAGGATTACACAGTAGTGAAGAAGACCTCTAGTGAGCGCCATCAGGCCCATGTGTCTGAGGGATGGGGAAGAACCCTGAGCCCAATCACAGGACCTCCATCTCTTCCACTGATGCATGAAGACATCAGTGACCAGAAGATCCTTGAACTCACCTACAAGATGATTGAGCTGCTTACTGGACAGGTGACACTGCTTGGAATGCTGGGACATTATACAGTAACGCTATGAAGGGATCGGGGGGATGACGGTATCATTGTATGTGTCAGGTTCCTATTGTTAGAACCTTGCTCTTAGGTCTTTTTCCTTTGCTGGTCACATGACCTTGTTGGCCTATTTAATCCTGCTCCGCCCTTCTGGCTTTGCTGGACTTCATTGTATATCTACTTTCTAGCTAGCCTGTGCTCTGTGTCTTGCTCTGTTAGTTTGCTTGGTCTACTGACCTCTATGTTCTATATATTTTGTTTGTTCGTCTGTCTGCTACTATTTCTGTTAGGAGGTGTCCCATATTCCTCCCAGTCCTTAGTACTTGTAGGGATTCCTTCCCCACATCTATAGGTCTCCGTACAGACTAGCTTAGGACTTTAGCAGGTCTGATCGCAGGATCAGGTCCCCTGTTACATCGTAGGGATTAAGCTGAGTTCTATCGTAGGGACAGTTCTCCTCTCTTTCCTTAGCTCTGGTAGCAGAACATAACAGTAAGTCCAGCCAGCAAATTCTCTAAGGAAAGATTTTTCTGTTCCATCATGGTGTCGGTTCAGGATTTGGTTCATCGCCTGCAGGGACTCTCTCTGGAGGTGGCCGAGCTCCGTCAGCACGTGAGTAACTGTCCTGGAGCACATTTCTTGGAGCCTAAGGTATGTTTGCCGGATTTATTTTTTGGTGAACACCGAGAATTTTTTTCATTTAAAAATGCTTGCTTATTGTATTTTCGTTTGAGACCTAAGTCCTCTGGGGATGAATCCCAGCGCGTAGGGTTCATAATGTCACTTTTGCGCAAAGAGCCTCAGGAGTGGGCCTTTTCTTTGCAACCTAGTGATTCATGCTTCAGATCAGTGGATAGTTTTTTTTCTGCTTTGGGACTATTATATGATGATCCTGACCGTGTCGCATCAGCTGAGACTGAGTTGAGACGTTTAAAACAAGGATCAGGTAATGTGGAAAAATATTGTACACATTTCCGTCGTTGGTCTACTCAAACAGGGTGGAACGATTCTGCTCTGAAAAGTCTATTTCTTGCTGGGCTCAGTGAAAGGGTTAAAGACCTGCTAATTGCTTATCCTACACCTGAAGATTTGCAACAGGCTATGCAATTAGCTATACGGGTGGATAGAAGACTGCGTGCAAGGGTTAATGAGAGCAAATCCTCTGCTATGTCAGTTTCTGGTTATGAGAATGTGTGTACTAACAGTGGTGAACCGATGGAGGTTGGATTTTTTTTTGTAAAAAAAAAAGGACGGCGGTTTACGTCCTTGTCTGGATTTTCGTGAGATTAACAAAATTACGGTACGCAATCCTTACCCACTGCCATTGATTCCTGATCTGTTTAACCAGTTATTGGGGGCCAAGTGGTTCTCTAAAATTGACCTTAAGGGGGCATACAATCTGTTGCGCATGAAGGAGGGTGATGAATGGAAGACTGCTTTTAACACTCCTGTGGGTCATTTTGAGAATCTGGTTATGCCTTTTGGTCTTACTAATGCTCCTGCATTTTTTCAGAATCTGATTAATGACATCCTTAGACCTTTGATCGGTAAAAATGTGGTTGTGTATTTGGATGACATTTTGATTTATTCGCCAGATCTGGAGTCTCATTGGCGGAGCGTGCGTGAGGTATTACAGTTATTAATGGACAATTCGCTTTTTGCTAAGCTGGAGAAATGTGAGTTCGCTGTACAGAGAATTAGTTTTTTGGGCTACATTATCTCCAGCAAAGGTTTTGAGATGGATCCGGTTAAGGTTCAGGCTGTGCAGGAATGGCCTAGGCCTATTGGTTTGAAATCGATACAGAGGTTTTTGGGTTTCGCCAATTACTACAGAAAATTCATAAAAAAATTTTCTAGTATTGTCAAACCTCTGACTGATCTCACCAGGAAAGGTGCTGATGCGTTTCAGTGGTCTTCTGAGGCCATTGAAGCTTTTGTGTATCTCAAGGAGAGGTTCACCTCTGCTCCCATCCTTATGCAGCCTGATGTTACTAGGCCGTTTTTGGTTGAGGTTGATGCTTCCTCTGTGGGGGTTGGCGCAGTATTGTCTCAGGATAACGGGGATGGATTACATCCCTGTGCCTTTTTTTCAAAAAAAATTTCGGAGACTGAACTGAATTACGATATTAGTAATCGGGAATTATTGGCTATTAAACTCGCATTTGAACACTGGCGCCACTTCTTGGAAGGTGCGGAATTTCCCGTTCAGGTTCTTACGGATCATAAAAATCTGATATATCTTGATGCTGCCAAGCGCCCGTCAGGCTAGGTGGGCACTGTTTTTCTCGCGGTTTAATTTCTCCGTTACTTACATCCCTGGTACTAAGAATGTTAAGGCGGATGCCTTGTCTCGCAGTTTTTCTCCCATAGTCGGTGCTGAGAAAGAGGAGAACATTTTACAAGAAGGTGTTGTGATAGCTGCTTTGGACTCCATTTTGGAAAATGAGATTCTTAAAGCACAGGAGAATGCCCCATCTAACACTCCCCATGGGAGGTTGTTTGTGCCTGGGACCTTTAGGAGAGATTTGTTTGTTGAGTGTCACGAATCTCGGTTGGCAGGTCATCCCGGAATCTCTGAGACCAAGAGACTGGTGGGTCGCAGTTTTTGGTGGCCTGGATGGCAGAAGGAAGTCATTAAGTGGGTGCGTCAATGTACTATATGTGCTAGATCTAAGTCCTCACATACTCCTGCTGCGGGGTTGCTTTGTCCTTTGGAGGTTCCCAGTGCTCCTTGGACACATTTGGCTATGGACTTTATAACTGACCTTCCCCCCTCTGAGGGTTTCACGGTCATCTGGGTGGTTGTGGACCGTTTTAGCAAGATGTGTCACTTGGTTCCTTTCGTCAAACTGCCCTGCGCTAAAACTCTCGCTAAGGCCTTTGTCAAGGAAATTGTCAGACTTCATGGCGTTCCTACTGACATTGTTTCTGATAGGGGTCCTCAGTTCGTGGCTCGTTTTTGGCGTGCCTTTTGTGATAGGTTGGGAATTCATTTGTCGTTCTTGTCCGGATATCATCCTGAATCTAATGGCCAGACAGAAAGGAAAAACCAGGATGTTGAGCAGTTCTTGCGTTGTTTTGTGGCAGACAATCAAGAGGGGTGGTCTGAGTTTCTGCCACTTGCTGAATTTGCTCTGAACAATCATACATCTTCTTCTGCTGGTTGTTCGCCTTTTTTTTGTTGTTCTGGGAGACATCCGTCGTTTGGGTCGTTCTCCAAGTTGGGATCTGCCGTACCTGAGGAGGAGAATTTTTCCGGTGATTTGGAGAGAGTTTGGACGGATGTGCGTGGTAATCTTCAGGAGGCCAACAGAAAATCTAAAGACTACTTTGATAGGAAACGACAGGAGGTTTTGTTCACTGTTGGTGACATGGTTTGGTTGTCTTCTAGGAATCTGCGGTTGAGGATTCCTTCAAAGAAATTGGGTCCCAAGTTTGTAGGGCCCTTTAAGGTGCTTCAGGTTGTCAACCAATCTGCTGTTAGGTTGGAGGTTCCTACCTCCTGGAGAATTAATCCGGTATTTCATGTCTCTCTGTTGAAAAAAGCTGTTGTATCGGATTGTGACGCCTCTGCCTCTGTTCCTCCGGTGGTGGAGGACGGGGAATATGAAATTTCTCGCATCCTTAACTCTAGACGGTATAGAGGTAGTTTGCAGTATCTTGTGGCCTGGAAAGGTTTCGGTCCCGAGGATAACTCTTGGGTGAGGTCGGATGATGTTTCCGCGTCCAGACTTATCAGAGCGTTTCACAGGAGATTTCCTGATAAGCCTGGTCCTAGGGGATCCGGAGGATCCTCTTAGAAGGGGGGGTACTGTTAGAACCTTGCTCTTAGGTCTTTTTTCCTTTGCTGGTCACATGACCTTGTTGGCCTATTTAATCCTGCTCCGCCCTTCTGGCTTTGCTGGACTTCATTGTATATCTACTTTCTAGCTAGCCTGTGCTCTGTGTCTTGCTCTGTTAGTTTGCTTGGTCTACTGACCTCTATGTTCTATATATTTTGTTTGTTCGTCTGTCTGCTACTATTTCTGTTAGGAGGTGTCCCATATTCCTCCCAGTCCTTAGTACTTGTAGGGATTCCTTCCCCACATCTATAGGTCTCCGTATAGACTAGCTTAGGACTTTAGCAGGTCTGATCGCAGGATCAGGTCCCCTGTTACATCGTAGGGATTAAGCTGAGTTCTATCGTAGGGACAGTTCTCCTCTCTTTCCTTAGCTCTGGTAGCAGAACATAACACCTATAAGATGTCAGGATGTCGCCGTCTATTTCTCCATGGAGGAGTGGGAGTATTTAGAAGGACACAAAGATCTGTACAAGGACGTCATGATGGAGGTTCCCCAGCCCCTCACATCTCCAGGTAATAGACAGGACTAAATAAACACGGCCTATAATTATCTGTATGTAAAGAATGAATTCAGTCCCTGTATGTGTTTCCTCCAGATCTATCCAGTAAGAGGACAACACCAGAGAGATGTCCCCGTCCTCTTCTTCCACAGGACTGTAAACAAGAAGACCCCAATGTTCCTCAGGATCATCAGGTAGATGGAGATAAGGTGTCATGAGATCTCCCCTATGATGTGTAGACGACTGTGAAGGTCTTGTGTTCAGTCTTGTTTTATCCACCAGTATTATATGTTTTATACTTGTGTAATGAGATTGGTGGAGATGGCAGGATTAGAGCCGATCATAGATGGGACTTCTCCATCTGTCTGTGACTTTTACAATATTTGTTTCAGGGTGAAGATCTGACCCATATTAATACTACAGAGACATATGTGAGGGGTGATGAGTGGTGTAAAGAGGAGATTCCTACACATGACTACCCAGGTGAGTAGTATCCACTAAATGCAGAGAAGTCACAGATTCTTCTTCGTCACCGGCTGTGGCTCTTTTTTCGGTAGTGTAGTCCAGCCATATCACAATCATGTGATCACCATTTTGCTTCTAGACCACAACATTCTTCTCCACCCAAAACTGTTCAGATGAATTTGGGCATTAAAAAACCTTTTCTAGAGAACTTGCAACCTGGGGATCCACCTACCCCCTAGTATTAGAAGACACTGACCCTTACCTGCCCAGATCTGTAAATTACAAAGCTAAATTACAGTATACGTAGAATGTGCTGACAAGTTAAAAAATTACTTGAAGAAAAACATTATGATGGGACTGTAAGAGAAAGCGGAGGGTAATGATGCTGTTGGCTTCCTAGATCCCTGATATCTTATTGGATGAGTCTACCTGGCGCTCGAGTCCGGCACATCGCTGATCGGGTTGACAGATTACTGGTAGGGGCTGGTGAGGACCCAGCTGTCATGGTGCACATTGGCACAAATGACAAAGTTAGAGGTAGGTGGAAGGTCCTTAAAGATGATTTCAGGGAATTAGGCTGCAAGCTAAAAGCAAAGACCTCCAAGGTGGTATTGTCTGAAATACTACCGGTACCACGTGCCACGTCAGAGAGGCAACGGGAGATTAGGGAGATAAATAAGTGGCTCAAGAACTGGTGTAGGAAGGAGGGATTTGGGTTCCTGGAGAACTGGGCCGACTTCTCAGTTGGCTACAGACTCTACGCTAGGGACCGGCTGTACCTTAATGGGGAGGGTGCAGCTGTGCTGGGGGAGAAAATGGCTAGAAGGTTGGAGGAGTGTTTAAACTAGGGATTGGGGGGGAGGGTATTCATTTTATAGGTGGGGAAGATAGTGCAGATAGTGACCTGGGCACAAATAAAGAGATTGGGGGTGGGGTTAGAACAGTCAATAAAGTAAGAAGGAATAGAGGTACAGAGAGATACATAAAATGCATGTACACTAATGCCAGAAGCCTCACCAACAAAATGGAGGAATTAGAATTAATTTTGTTGCAAAATAATTATGACATGGTAGGGATATCTGAAACGTGGCTGGACGAGAGCCATGACTGGGCAGTTAATTTACAGGGCTATAGTCTGTTCAGAAATGACCGTACAAACAAGTGAGGGGGGGGGGTGTTTATATGTAAAATCATCCTTAAAACCTGTCTTGCGGGAGGATATATGTGAATCTAATGAAAATGTAGAGTCCCTGTGGGTGGAGATAAGGGGAGGGGGAAAAAATAATAAATTACTGATAGGGGTTTGTTATAAGTCTCCAAAAATAATGGAAGTAGCGGAGAATATCCTCGTAAAGCAAATAGATGAAGCAGCGACTCAAGGAGAAGTCATTATTATGGGAGACTTCAACTACCCTGAAATACATTGGGGGACAGAAACATGTAGTTCAAGCAAAGGAAATAGGTTTTTGACTACTATGAGAGACCATTACCTTTCACAACTGGTTCAGGATCAACAAGATGATCTTAGTGCAATAAACTGGGACGATATCTTGAGACATAAAGCTACACAAAGCAAATGGGAGACATTTATTAACATCCTGAATAGGACCTGTGCACAATATATACCCCTTGGGAATAAACATGCTAGAAATAGGAGGAAACCACTATGGCTAAATAGAGCTGTAAGGGGCGCAATAAGTGACAAAAAGAAAGCATTTAGAGAACTAAAGCAAGTAGGTAGTGTTGAGGCATTAAATAAATATAGAAAATTAAATAAATTATGTAAAAAACAAATCAAGGCAGCAAAGATTGAGGCAGAGAGAATCATTGCCAGAGAAAGTAAAAATAACCCCAAAATATTCTTTAACTACATAAATAGTAAAAAACTAAAAAATGATAGTGTTGACCACCTTAAAAATAGTCTGCGTGAAATGGTGGATGAGGATGAGGAAAAAGCCAATATGCTAAATGATTTTTTTTTCAACCGTATTTACATAAGAAAATCACATGACAGAAAACATGATTAGTGATAACAAAAATTCTCCATTAAACGTCACTTGCTTAACCCAGCAGGAAGTACGGCGGCATCTAAAAATCACTAAAGTGGACAAATCCCCGGGCCCGGATGGGATACACCCGCGAGTACTGCAGGAATTAAGTAATGTCATAGATAGACCATTATTTTTAATCTTTAAAGATTCCATAATAACAGGGTCTGTACCACAGGACTGGCGTATAGAAAATGTGGTGCCAATATTCAAAAAGGGGACAAAAACTGAACTTGGAAATTATAAGCCGGTAAGCTTAACCTCTACTGTGGGTAAAATCATGGAGGGTTTCTTAAGAGATGCTATACTAGAGTATCTGAAGAAGAATAACTTCATGACCCAATATCAACATGGGTTTACGAGGGACCGTTCCTGTCAGACTAATCTGATCAGCTTTTATGAGGAGGCAAGTTCTGGACTGGACCAAGGAAATGCAGTGGATGTTGTGTATATGGACTTTTCAAAAGCTTTTGATACGGTTCCACACAAAAGGTTGATACATAAAATGAGAACAATGGGGATAGGGGAAAATATATGTATGTGGGTTAAGAATTGGCTCAGTGATGGGAAACAAAGGGTGGTTATTAATGGAAAACATTCAGACTGGGTCTCAGTTAACAGTGGGGAACCACAGGGGTCAGTATTGGGCCCCCTTCTTTTTAACATATTTATTAATGACCTTGTAGGGGGCATACAGAGTAATATTTCAATATTTGCAGATGACACTAAACTCTGCAGGGTAATCAATACAGAGGAGGACAATTTTATATTACAGGAGGATCTATGTAAACTAGACGCTTGGGCTGATAAATGGAAAATTAGCTTTAATGGGGATAAATGTAAGGTAATGCACTTGGGCAGAGGAAATAAAATGTATAATTATATGCTTAATTGTAAAACACTGGGCAAAACTGTAACTGAAAAAGACCTGGGTGTATTGGTGGACGACAAGCTCACGTTTAGTGGCCAGTGTCAGGCAGCTGCTGCAAAGGCAAATAAAATAATGGGATGCATTAAAAGAGGCATAGATGCTCATGAGGAGAACATAATTTTACCTCTATACAAGTCATTAGTGCGACCACACTTAGAATACTGTGCTCAGTTCTGGTCTCCGGCGTATAAGAAAGACATAGCTGAACTAGAGAGGGTGCAGAGAAGAGCGACAAAGCTTATTAGAGGACTGGGGGGTCTGCAATACCAAGACAGGTTATTACACTTGGGGTTATTTACTGTGGAAAAAAGAAGGCTTATGGGTGATCTTATTACTATTTACAAGTATATGAGGGGACAGTATAAAGACCTTTCTACTGATCTTTTTACTCTGAGACCTGAGACGGGGACAAGGGGGCATCTCCTATGTCTGGAGGAAAGAAGGTTTAATCATAATCACAGATGCGGATTCTTTACTGTAAGAGCAGTGAGACTATGGAGCTCTCTGTCGCATGATGTTGTAATGAGTGATTCACTGTTAAAATTTAAGAAGGGCATGGATGCCTTTCTTGAAAAGTATAATATTACAGGTTATAAATACTAGATTCCTTGATAGGGCGTTGATCCAGGGAACTAGTCTGATTGTCGTATGGAGTCGGGAAGGATTTTTTTCCCCAATGTGGAGCTTAGTGTTTGCCACAGGGTTTTTTTTTGCCTTCCTCTGGATCAACATGTTAGGCTATGGGGTGAACTAGATGGACTTAGTCTTCCTTCAACCTTAAAAACTATGTTACTATGTTACCTTCTCTCCCTTCTGTGCTGCTGAATGTGCTCATATGATCCCTACAAGACCAGGTCCAGTCTTTCTGGCCAAACTTCACTTTTATGATTGAAAATATTAAATGTACAGTGAGGTCCAGGTGTGAATTTCTGTACAATAACAGCAGAGTTTCCCTTTATTCTGACTGTTGAATTTCTTTTAAAACCAACTAACTTCATACAGGATTGTGATAAACTATACAGAAAACATTACACCTGTGCCGTGATATATCTCTAAGCTGTGCGTGGCTGATGGCTGTAATATACTTTTATTCACGTCTGCAGGAGATGTGTTGGCTCCAGCCCTGGTTTCATGGATTCACTCCACGTCATGAATTCCATTATGCTTTCGATCCTAAGAAATTCAGATTACTGCACAATCTCTCCTGAATTTGGGAGCACTAATACTTCCTCTACTCTCCTGGTCGGTGTTATTATCTGTAGTCACAGTTTTGCTCATGACCCTTTAACCCCTCTACAAGGATCTGGACTTACACAGAGACCCCCTAAGCTTGGGCCACAGTGTTACTTGCTGTTCTGTGGAGTGAGATGGGAAGAAGAATAGTCAGGTGGCCGGGTCAGAACCAGGAGGTCAGAGAAAATACAAAATCAAAATACACAAAAGTAGTCCGTAAACGGGCCGAGGTCACAACAGGAAACAAATACACAAGCCGGGAGCTGATCACAGAGGACTGAACCAGAGGAGAACAAGGCTGTATCTGGCAGCTTCCGGCAATATGCTTCCAGCTTTAGTAGGGTGCGGTGCTCTCCAAATGGCTGAAGCAGGGAGCAGATTACTCCAGCTGGACAGCACACACACCCATACTGCCAGACTGGATGGTACTACAGGTCCCAGGCATCCTAATCTTAGTGGCTGGACAGACCCTGCGCCGCCCAGAGCTTCTGGTTCTGACATCTCCTCCATCACCAGTGCCGCCTGCAGGATGAACAAACAATTGAACACCTCGCTCTACTGGGTCTTGCTATGAGGTTTTCTATTACACTGTGAACTGTCATTTTCTTGGTGAATAATTCAATATTTTTTACATTGATATTTAAGTTGCTATTTTACAGTTTAAGTAGAAATGTTAAATATATAATTCAATGATATTTTATTCAAAAATAATAATTGGTTTTATTCTTGGCAGATGACTGTACCAGGAGATCAGAGGGACAGCTGACATCTTCAATTTTTAAATCAGACGATCTTGAGATCCCACAGGACATTACTCCAGATATACCATCATCCCTTCACTGCAAAGATCTGTCATCTGATCCTTTGAAACACGTCCTGTCTTCTGATTCATTACCGACTACTAAGGAAAATCAAGGTCGCAAAATAAGTATTAAAAAACAAACTACTCCTAATTCAAAGCCATTTTCACGTTCAGAATATGGAAATAGTTTTCCCCTCGAAAAGTCTTTTCCTAAACATCAAAACGTTCACACAGCAGAGAATAGATTTTTTTGTTTCAAGTGTGGGAAATGTTTTAATCTGAAATCAAATCTTGTTAATCACCAGAGAATTCACACACAAAAGAAACCATTTTCTTGTTCAGAATGTGGGAAATGTTTTAAACAGAAAGGGCATCTTGATAACTACCAGAAAACCCACACAGGAGAGAAGCCATTTTCTTGTTCAGAATGTGGAAAATGTTTTACATTGAAATCAAGTTTTATCAGACATCAGAGAACCCACACAGGGGAGAAGCCTTTTTCCTGTTCAGAATGTGGGAAATGTTTTAACCAGAAACCAGATTTGGTCAATCACCAGAGAACTCACACAGGGGAGAAGCCTTTTTCCTGTTCAGAATGTGGGAAATGTTTTAACCGTAAAGAGATTCTTGATAGCCACCAGAGAACTCACACAAGGGAGAAGCCTTTTTCCTGTTCAGAATGTGAAAAATGTTTTAAACAGAAATCAGATTTGGTTAAGCACCAGAGAACTCACACAGGGGAGAAGCCTTTTTCCTGTTCAGAATGTGGGAAATGTTTTAACCGTAAAGAGATTCTTGATAGCCACCAGAGAACTCGCACAGGGGAGAAGCCTTTTTCCTGCCTTTTTCCTGTTCAGAATGTGGAAAATGTTTTAACCATAAATCAAATCTGGTTAAGCACCAGAGAACCCACACAGGGGAGAAACCTTTTTCCTGTTCAGAATGTGGAAAATGTTTTAACCAGAAATCAAATCTGGTTAAGCACCAGAGAACCCACACAGGGGAGAAACCTTTTTCCTGTTCAGAATGTGGAAAATGTTTTAACCAGAAATCAAATCTGGTTAAGCACCAGAGAACCCACACGGGGGGAGAAGCCTTTTTCCTGTTCAGAATGTGGAAAATGTTTTAACCATAAATCAAATCTTGTTAAGCACCAGAGAACCCACACAGGGGAGAAGCCTTTATCCTGTTCAGAATATGGGAAATGTTTTATCCAGAAATCAGATTTGGTTAAGCACCAGAGAACTCACACAGGGGAGAAGCCTTTTTCCTGTTCAAAATGTGGGAAATGTTTTAACCGTAAAGAAATTCTTGATAGCCACCAGAGAACTCAGACAGGGGAGAAACCTTTTTCCTGTTCAGATCAAATCTGGTTAAGCACCAGAGAATCCACACAGGGGAGGAGCCTTTATCCTGTTCAGAATGTGGGAAATGTTTTGTGAAGAAATCCTCACTTTTTAGTCACCAAAGTACTCACACAGGCCAGAAGCCATTTTCATGTTCTTAATGTGGGAAATGTTTTACACGGAAATCAACTCTTAATAAACTTCAGAGAAGTCACACAGGGGAGAAACCTTTTTAATTTCTAACCGAAAATTGTATCTTCTTAAAGGGGTTTTCCACTACTAGGACAACTCTTTCTCATGTTTGACCTTGTTAAAATAAAAACAATCATACGCACTTCCTGTTCTGGTGCTGTTCCATTGGTGTCACAACTCGCGTTCCCAGGGCTCACATAAGGTTATTACATCACACAATCCTGCTCCCAATCAATGCTGCCTTCGGACGTATTGAAAATCAACAGGAAGGACATGGCCTGGAAATAGCACCGAGAGAACGCACACACTGAGAGCACTCTCTTCAGACCGTATTCCTGGGGGAATTATAAGCAATTTACGGCTTTAAACATGACGTTCGATATGGGAAAGAAAGACAAGAGATCGGAGGTTAATCTGAGGTCCTCCACCTCCGCCAGCATGTCTGGTATGGAGTTTTTCTTATTGCAAGTCTTATCATCCTGCTTCGGAGCCATTACTGCCTCATCTCAGCTTGGAAAAAGAAGCAGTCTTAACCAGGGCCAGCGTCAGCACCCGGCGTACCCGGGCAAGTGCCAGGGCCCTGGAAAATCAGAGGGGCCCACCGCCCACTCACTGTAGGGGCCCACCGCCCACTCACTGTCGGGGCCCACCGCCCACTCACTGTCAGGGCCCTGGCCGCTTCTTCGGCACCCGTTCAGTGACGCAGGCGCTGCTTGATTGCCGGCACTCCCCCAGACATGGTCGCGCGCTGTGTCTGCTAGTAATGACACGGCAGGGTCGACGGCACTGCGCCTTTAATTGTGCTTGTGTGTTGCCCCTGCCGCGTCATTACTAGCAGACACAGCCACACAGCGCGCGGCCATGTCTGGGGGAGTGCTGGCAATCAAACACCGTCGGAGGTCCTGCACAGATGGGGGGGAGCGGCCCGGACTCGACCGCAAGTGGGCCCCTCTGATGGTCCAGGGCCATGATGTCTGTAACACGCCGGGGGCCCTGCACTGCCCCATACCTGAGGAGCTGCTGGACAGGACACTGGACCGGGGACAGGTGAGTGTGTGCATGCGCATGTCTGCGTGCCGTGTGTGTGTGCATGTGTCTGCGTACCGTGTATGTGCGCATGTCTGCATATGTGAAGGATGAGGTGGCAGGCTGGGCCCTGTGTACTATATATATATTTCTCCGCCGTATTTGTGCATCATGAATCGTGTATGTGTTAAAAGGGCCACTGAGACTCTTTCGCCCGGGACCCAGAAAAACCTGGAGCCGGCCCTGGTCTTAACCCTCATGATGCCAGACAGCTCCAGCCTGTAAGTCCTGCACCAACTTCTCTCTTAATGTAGGCCTCACAAGAAAACATCTTCAGAAATCTCCCTGTACTCTCACCAAAGCCCACATACTGAGCAGTGCTTGCTTCACAGGGACATTTACCCCCCAGCCACAGGTTATTCTGATATGGGGAACAACATAACTTATTTGTATATCAGATTGTGTCTATCCTTACTAAAGAAGATATGGAGCAATATATTCAGAGGCTGGAGACCACATACAATACTGAAATACGTCCCCTCACTTCTATCCTGTCACAGCTTACTGACAAGGTACAGAGATTAGAGGATAATGTCGTCCAAGTTAGAGGCCATCATAATGCTCAGAAACTAACACTGGATCTTCACAGCCAGTAAATAAACCATCTGTTTAATATCATTGATGACCCAGATAATCACAATAATATCCTCAAAGCATCAATGCACAAGCAATTATGACAACACTGTGGACATTATTCACTAATATCCTTGGTGACCCTATTGATAAGGAGCTGGAGATCGCCAGAGCGCACCGTACATTGGGCAATCATGGCCCAGATCCTGAGCGTCCAAGGGACAGTATCTGTCACATACATTTTTTCAATGTAAAAGAGGCCATTGTGAGGAAAGCAGGGGATTTGGGTCCTGGTGATTTCAATGGAAAATTGATACAATTGCTCACAGATCTATCCTGCATGACACTTTCTCAAAGAAGGGTATTGAAACCACTACTTCATGCTCTCTGGGAGCCCCGATTGCTCAGGGCCCCGGCAGCCGGATACTTACCTCTCCCCGTGCCTCTGCAGATCCGCTGTCTTCCCGCTCTGCGCTCCCTGTGACGTCTTTCCACCGCGCTCTCCCCTGAGCCATCAGAGGCAGCGCAGAGTGGGAAGACGCCGGCGACGCTGAGGAGTCCGGACCCGAGCAGTTTCAGCAGGTGAGGAGGAGTGAGGTGAGTATTTTTTTTTTTTAATGTATGGAGGCATGGGGCATAATATTAGGGGTGACATCCTGCATGGGGCATTATATGGAGGAGTGACATGCTGCATGGGGCATTATATGGGGGAGTGACATGCTGCATGGGGCATTATAAAGAGAGGGGGGTGATATCCTGCATGGTGCATTGTAACGACAGGGGAGTGATATCCTGCATGGGGCATTATATGGGGGGGTGACATCCTGAATGGGGCATTATATGGTGGGGTGACATGCTGCATGGGGCATTATATGGGGGGTGACATCCAGCATGGGGCATTATATGGGGGGGTGACATCCTGAATGGGGCATTATAAAGACAGGGGAGTGATATCCTGCATGGGGCATTATATGGGGGGGGGTGATATCCTGCATGGGGCATTATATGGGGGGTGACATCCTGAATGAGGCATTATAAAGACAGGGGAGTGATATCCTGCATGGGGCATTATATGGGGGGGGGGGTGACATCCTGAATGGGGCATTATATGGTGGGGTGACATGCTGCATGGGGCATTATATGGGGGGTGACATCCAGCATGGGGCATTATATGGGGGGTGACATCCAGCATGGGGCATTATATGGGGGGGTGACATCCTGAATGGGGCATTATAAAGACAGGGGAGTGATATCCTGCATGGGGCATTATATAGGGGGGTGATATCCAGCATGGGGCATTATATGGGGGGTGACATCCTGAATGGGGCATTATAAAGACAGGGGAGTGATATCCTTCATGGGGCATTATATGGTGGGGTGACATCCTGCATGGGGCATTATATGGGGGGGTGACATCCTGCATGGGGCATTATAAAGACAGCAGAGTGATATCTTGCATGGGGCATTATATGGTGGGAGAAAGGGACATCCTGCATGGGGCATTATATGGAGGGTAACATCCTGCATGGGGCATTATAAGGGGGAACAGCCTGCATGGGGCATTATAAGGGGGAAACAGCCTGCCTATTAATAACCTGTGCTGCCTATTGGGGACATATACCTGCCCATTGAGGACCTATGCTGCCTATTGGGGACATTTACCTCCCCATTGAGGACCTATGTTGTCTATTGGGGACATTTACCTGCCTATTGGGGACCTATGCAGCCTATTGGGGACATTTACCTGCCTATTGGGGACCTATGCAGCCTATTGGGGACATTTACCAGCCTATTCGGGACCTATGCTGCCTATTGGGGACATTTACCTGCCCATTGAGGACCTATGCTGCCTATTGGGGACATTTACCTGCCTATTGGGGTCCTATGCTGCCTATTGAGGACATTTACCTGCCTATTGGGGACATTTACCTGCCTATTGGGGACATTTACCTGTCTATTGGGGATATTTATCTGCCTATTAGGAATCTATGCTGCCTATTGGGGACATTTACCTGCCTATTAGGAACCTATGCTGCCTATTGGGGACATTTACCTGCCTATTGGGGATATTTACCTGCCTACTGGGGACATTTACCTGGCTATTGGGGACATTTACCTGCCTATTGGGGACATTTACCTGTCCATTGGGGACCTATGCTGCCTATTGGGGACATTTACCTGCCCATTGAGGACCTATGCTGCCTATGGGGGACATTTACCTGCCTATTGGGGACCTATGCTGCCTATTGGGGACATTTACCTGCCTATTGAGGACCTATGCTGCCTATTGGGGACCTATGCTGCCTATTGAGGACCTATGCTGCCTATTGGGGACATTTACCTGCCTATTGAAATACCGGTTGATTTAACTTTACTTGTTCTTCATTTTAAATATTGTATTTGTTCCTGTATTGTTTTTTTTTACTTTCAAAATAAGATATATTTGCAGTGTGCATAGGAATTTGTTCATAGTTTTTTTTAAAAAAATTATATTCCGGCCCTCCAATGGTCTGAGGGGCAGTGAACTGGCCCCCTGTTTAAAAAGTTTGAGGACCCCTGTCTTGGACATTCCCAGAATCCATATATCTGACTGGCCACCTGCTCCACCATTGCCACTGAGAGTTCCAGCACGTCACAGAAGGCGTTCAATGGATCAGGAACTTGATGGTGATGCAGCCAGACGAGAAAGGAACCTGCCAATCATATGAGCTCCTGAAATGAATCTTGTTTTCCCTGATGAGAGACATTTTGCCGATGCTTACTTATTTATTTAAGCATATAATCTATAATATAACCGAGGATGCATGTCTCTGTCTGAAGCCTTTATAGACTGGGCAAGCGCGACACGCCTGCGCAGTCTGGCTCCAGACAGAAGCACGCATGGAGCCGTTACAGGTAAGAGGAGTGTATGGCGCCGGAGATCACGGTATGCGTAGACACTGAACGCATACCGCAATCTCCGGCGCCATACTTACCTGACCGGGAGGAGCGTTGCTGCGGCGCCTCACTTTGCCAGAGACCGGGGCAGGAATGAAAGCGTTGGAATCGGCGCATGCGCATAGTGCTATCCGGCGCTGTTTTTACTGAAGACACATGTGCAGTGTGTCTTCAGCAAAATGGCGCCGGACAGCGCGGTATGGGCACGCGCGTGCTCCGGCACCACACCCCTCCCCCGGTCTCTGACAGAACAGGACACCGCAGCGCTGGAGCACGGGGAAGAAAGGTGAACATAAGTGTTTATTTTTTGTTTGCATGTGTGCAGAGTGAAAGGGATGAGGGGTACCAGACATACCAGGATTGGGGGATTTTGTTTGCATGTGTGCAGAGTGAAAGGGATGAGGGGTACCAGACATACCAGGATTGGGGGATGAGGGGGCCACGCATACCAGGATTGGGGGATGAGGGGGCCACGCATACCAGGATTGGGGGATGAGGGGGCCACGCATACCAGGATTGGGGGTGAGGGGACCACGCATACCAGGATTGGGGGATGAGGGGGACACGCATACCAGGATTGGGGGATGAGGGATATCATGCATACCAGGATTGTGATGAGGGGTACCATGCATACCAGGACTGGTGGATGAGGGGTGCCATGCATACCAGGATTGGGGGATGAGGAGAGCCATGCATACCAGGATAGGGATGAGGGGGCCATACATTCCAGGATTGGGGATGAGAAAGCCATGCATACCAGGATGAGGGATTGGGTACCATACATACCAGTATTGGGGGATGGGGGGTGCCATGCATACCAGGATTGGGGGATGAGGGGTGCCATACATTCCAGGATTGGGATAAGGGGTGCCATGTATATCAAATTTGGGATGAGGGGTGCCATGCATACCAGGATGAGAGATGGGGTGCCATGCATACCAGGATTGGGGATGAGGGGTGCCATGCATACCAGGATTGGGGATGAGGGGTGCCATTCATACCAGGATTGGGGGATGAGGTGTACCATGCATACCAGGATATGGATCTGGGGGTAACATGCATACCAGGATAGGGATGAGGGGTACCATGCATACCATGATGAGGGATGGGGTACCATGCATACCAGGATTGGGTATGAGGGAGCCATGCATACCAGGATGAGGGGTGCCATGCATGCCAGGATTGGGGGTGAGGGGTGCCATGCATACCAGGATTGGGGGTGAGGGGTGCCATGCATACCAGGATAGGGATGAGGCGTGCCATGTATACCAGGATAGGGATGAGGGGGGGCCATGCATACCAGGATAGGGATAAAGGGTACCATGTATACCAGGATAGGGATGAGGGGTACCATGCATACCAGGATGAGGGATGGGGTGCCATGCATACCAGGATAGGGATGAGGGAGCCATGCATACCAGGATGAGGGGCGCCATGCATGCCAGGATTGGGATGAATGGTGCCATGCATGCCAGGATTGGGGGTGAGGGGTGCCATGTATACCAGGATTGGAGGTGAGGGGTGCCATGCATGCCAGGATAAGGATGAGGCAAGCCATGCATACCAGGATAAGGATGAGGGGTACCATGCATACCAGGATAGGGATGAGGGGATCCATGTATACCAGGATAGGGATGAGGGGTACCATGTATACCAGGATAGGGATGAGGGGTACCATGCACACCAGGATGTGGGATGGGGTGCCATGCATACCAGGATAGGGATGAGGGGTACAATACATACCAGGATAGGGATGAGGGGTGCCATGCATATCAGGATGGGGATGAGGGGTGCCATGGATACCAAGATAGGGATGAGGGGTAGCATGCATACCAGGATGAGGGATGGGGTGCCATGCATACCAGGATAGGGATGAGGGAGCCATGCATACCAGTATGAGGGGCGCCATGCATACCAGGATTGGGATGAGGGGTGCCATGCATACCAGGATTGGAGGTGAGGGGTGCCATGCATACCAGGATAAGGATGAGGCAAGCCATGCATACCAGGATAGGGATGAGGGGTGCCATGCATACCAGGATTGGGGGTGAGGGGTGCCATGCATACCAGGATGGGGGTGAGGGGTGCCTTGCATACCAGGATAGGGATGAGGTGTGCCATACATACCAGGATAGGGATGAGGGGAGCACATAACAGGATGGGGGGAACAGGATAGGGGTAGCACAAATACCAGGATGGGGGCAGCACAAATACCAGCATGGGAGACTATATACCAATAAAAATGCTCGCCACCCGGGCTTAGAACGGGCTCAATAGCTAGTAAGATATATCGAAATAGAGTTTTAGGTGACCATCAGCTGGTTGCTAAAGCCGGTAATCAGCTGATCGGTCTCATGATGCTTGAATGTTCCCACCTTCTCTGGTGGGTGATCAGCCCCAGTGACCCCCTGCAGCAGTGTATACTGACAGGAGGTGATTTTACACCCCTGTCAGTATACAGTGCTGTATTCTACAGCTGTGACATCAGTGATTTCTGATGTCACAGCTGTAGAAATGATCCAGATCGTCGTGGGACAGTCGCCGCTGATCATGGACTACGTCGTTGACGGTAGACAGATGAAGAATATTGTTTTGGGTTTTTTTATGTTTTTTTCAGGAGATCGAGGGCTTCGCGGAGGTGGGTAATAAAAAAAATTGTAGAACCGTGTTTCTTTTATTTCATTAAAATACTTTATTCTGGCACTGTCTTTTATTGAAAAAGTGGCGACCATTTAACTACGCAGTTAGTAATGGGGGTGTCTTATAGACGCCCTCCATTACTAACCTGGGCTTTACGTCAGCTGCCAATACAAGGCTGATGTGAACCCCAACCCCATTACCCCCAGCCACCGCTACAGGGCAGTGTGGAAGAGCTTAGGCTAAGCACCAGATTTGGCACATCTTATGGATGCGCTATTTCTGGAACTGCTGAGGGGTGATATTAATAGTCGCGGAGGGGGCTAGTATTCATGGGCCCTTCCATGACTATTAACTGCTTCCCGACCGGCCACTGTACTTAAACGTCGGTGCTGCCTGGGCTCTGTGCAGCGCCGACGTTTATGAACGGTCGGCGGTCCCGCAGCCCTCAGGACCCCCAGGGTCCTGAAAGTGCTGCGGTTGCGGTTCAGAGCGACAGCTCTGACAGGGGACATCATCGGGACCTGATTGGATCAGGTCCCAATGATGTTAACCCTTTCCTATCTTCTATATTCCGCGATCTATAGTGATCGCGGCATATAGAAGATAGTGAGAGGAGAGGGGGTCATCCACTTACCTCTCCGACGACCCCCTGATGCCTTCCAGGACCTGCCGTTGTTATGGCAGCTGGAGGTCACATGACCACCTCCAGATCTGCCATATATTGTGTCCTGCTAGGCTCAGCCTGCAGCTGAGTCCAGCAGGAGACAGACAGTGTGAAACTGTCAGCAAAGTTCTCATGCAATGTCTATTACATTGCATGAGAACAGTGATTAGAAAAATAAAAATTAATGTCCCATATAGGACTAAGTAAAAATGTAAAAAAAAGTCTAAAAAATGTTTTCAAACTGTAAAAAAAATCACAAAATAAATATAAATAAATAAATAAAATATTAAACCAATAAATCCGTATATTTATGCAAAAACAAAAAGAGTACACATATTTGGTATCGCCGCGTCCGAAACAACCCGATCTATAAAACTGTCACACTAATTAACTCCTTCTGTGCACACCGTAATAAAAATAAATAAAAAACGGAGCAAAAAACTATGCTTTTTCATCATATTGCCAAACAAAAAGTGGAAAAAAATGCGATCAAAAAGCAAAATGGAAATATAAATGGTACCGCTGAAAACGTCATCTTGTTCTGCAAAAAAAAGCCGCCATACAGCTCCATCAGCCAAAACATAAAAAAGTTATAGCTCTCAGAATAAAGCGATGCAAAAAAAATATTTTTCTATAAAATTGTGTTATTATGTAAAAGCGCCAAAACATAAAAAATATACAGTAAGTGTAGTATCGCTGTAAACGTACTGACCCGAAGAATAATGCTGCCTTATCACTTTTACCACTCGCAGAACGGCATTAAAAAAAACTCAAAAAACAATTCCTGAATTGTTGGTTTTTGTTAATTTTACCTCCCAAAAAACGGAATAGAAAGCGATCAAAAAATTTCACGTACCCAAAAATGGTACCAATAAAAATGTCAACTTGTCCCGCAAAAAACAAGCCGTCACATGACTCTGTCGGACAAAATATGGAAAAATTATAGCTCTCAAAATATGGCGATGCAAAAACTAGATTTTGCAAAAAAAGGTGTCTCTTAGTGTGTGACAGCTGTCAATCATAAAAACCCGATATAAATCTGGTATCTCTGTAATTGCACCGACCCGAAGAATAAAGAAATCTTATCACTTATACCGCACGAGGAACAGCGTAAAAAATAAATAAAACCAATTCTTCACCTGCTACTGATTTGTTTATTATGTCTCCCAAAGATCGCAGTAAGGCTCTGCTCACATTTATCCTGCGCTCTGCGCTGAGCACTTACACCAGAGTTTCCGTGTAAATCTCTGAAATACGTGATTCAGACGGAACCCATGACGGAAGATTCCCTGTAATGAGGCAGATATAGGCCACTGTGGATGCCGTCTGGCCTGTGATCCCACGGTGTCATTTTTTTTAGGCGTGCATAAAAGTGCGGTTGGCCACAGTTTTGTGCACTTCTGAAAAAAAGGACACCGCTAAACAGAGGCCAGATGGAGTCCAGAGTAACTCTGCTGCCTCATTACAGTGAATGGATCCCGCAGGGGTTTCATCTGAATTACATCACTTGGAAATTTAGATGGAAACCCCGATGTAAGTGCTCAGCCTAGAGCGCCGGATAAATGTTATGTAAAATGTTCCCAATAAAAGCTTCAACTCGGTCCTCAAAAAAAGCTAGTCCCCACTCAGGTCCGTCATCTGTTAAAAATATAAGGGACTTCCAAGTTACTGGTAGCAGAAAGGCTCTGGAAAAGCTAAATGGCCCTTGCCCCCCAAAAGAAATTCAGAAAATTTTGTGCTCCCAAATCCAAATGCCTATTCTACAATAATTTGTTCTCCAATTGTCAAATAGCGCCCCGTCCCCCCCAGATCTCGCCGTATGGCTAAGCGGTACGATACAGCCACATATGGGGTATTGCCACTTTTAGAAGAAATTGTGTGACACATTTCGGCACCATTTTTACCTATTGCCATGTGTGAAATTGTAAAATCTGAGGGTAAAACATTTTTTTGTGGTAAAAATATAATTATGTTTTCTTCACTGCCCAATGGTATAAATTAAAAAATACTCATTACTTCCCTATATGAATTCCTTGAGAGGTGTAGTTTACAAAATGGGGTCACTTGTGGGGGTTTCTGCTGTTTTGGCATGTCAGCGACGCTTCAAATGTGACATGGTGACTGCAACCTATCCCAGCCAACATAGCGCTCCTTTCTCTTCCGAACCCTGCGGTACACCAAAGCAGTGGTTTTCCCCCACATATGGGGTATCGGCCTTACTCAGGAGAAATTGAACAACAAATTTCATGGTGCAATTTATCCTGTTACCCTTATGATAATGCAAAATTAGGGAATGAAAAACATTTTTTGTGGGAAAAATGTGAAAATTTTATTTTTACGGCTCAATATTATAAACTTCTGTGAAGCAGCTGGGGGTGCAAGGTGCTCACCACACATCTAGATAAGTTTCCTAAAGGGTCTAGTTTCCAAAATGGTGTCACTTGTGGGGGGTTTCCACTGTTTAGGCACATTAGGGGCTCCCCAAATGCGACATGGCGTCCGCTAATTATTCAAACAAATTTTACATTCAAAAAGTCAAATGGCGCTCCTTCCCTTCCGAACTCTGCAGTGTACCCAAATAGTAGTTTTCCCCCACATATGGGGTATCGGCATACTCAGGAGAAATTGCACAGCAAATTTCATGGTGCATTTTCTCCTGGTAACCTTATGATAATGCAAAATTAGGGAATGAAAAACATTTTTTGTGGGAAAAATGTGAAAATTTTATTTTTACGGCTCAATATTATAAACTTCTGTGAAGCACCTTGGGGTTCAAGGTGCTCACCACACATATGGGGTATCAGCGCGCTCATGAGAGAAATTGCACTACAAATTGTGTATTCCATTTTTTCTTGTTACCCCTGTGAAAATAAAAAAATTGGGTCTAAAGTAACATTTTTGTGAAAAAAAGTTAAATGTTCATTGTTTTCTTCCACATTTCAAAAATTCCTGTGAAACACCTGAAGGGTTAATAAAGTTCTTGAATGTGATTTGAGCACCTTGAGGGGTGCAGTTTTTAGAATGGTATCACTTTTGGGTATTTTCTGTCATAAAGGCCCTTCAAAGTGACTTCAAATATGATGTGGTCCCTAAAAAAATGTTTTTGAAAATTTTGTTGGAAAAATGAGAAATCGCTGGTCAACTTTTAACTCTTATAGCTTCTTAACAAAAAAAAAATTTTGGTTACAAAATTGTGCTGATGTAAAGTAGACATGTGGGAAATGTTATTTATTAACTATTTTGGATGACATCTCTCTCTGATTTAAGGGCATGAAAATTCAAATTTCGCCAAATTTCTGATTTTTTCACAAAGTAACGCAAGTCACATCGAAGAAATTTTAACACTATCATGAAGTACAATATGTCACAAAAAATAATCTCAGAATCAGTGAGATCCGTTGGAGCATTCCAAAGTTATTACATCATAAAGTGACAGTGGTCAGAATTGTAAAAATTGGCCTGGACATTAATGTGCAAACCACATTCGGGGGTAAAGGGGTTAACACAACAAAAATAAAAATTGAACGAAGCGAATAATGTATATCAAACCAAAGGAAAGGATCTACGTATCAGACAATTGTCTAGTACCAATAAGATGGTGACATACAGTACAGACCAAAAGTTTGGAAACACCTTCTCATTTAAAGATTTTTCTGTATTTTCATGACTATGAAAATCGTACATTCACACTGAAGGCATCAAAACTATGAATTAACACATGTGGAATTATATACTTAACAAAAAAGTGTGAAACAACTGAAAATATGTCTTATATTCTAGGTTCTTCAAAGTAGCCTCCTTTTGCTTTGATGACTGCTTTGCACACTCTTGGCATTCTCTTGATGAGCTTCAAGAGGTAGTCACCGGAAATGGTTTTCACTTCACAGGTGTGCCCTGTCAGGTTTAGTAAGTGGGATTTCTTGCCTTATAAATGGGGTTGGGACCATCAGTTGTGTTGTGCAGAAGTCTGGTGGATACACAGCTGATAATCCTACTGAATAGACTGTTAGAATTTGTATTATGGCAAGAAAAAAGCAGTTAAGTAAAAAAAAATGAGTGGCCATCATTACTTTAAGAAATGAAGGTCAGTCAGTGCGAAAAATTGGGAAAACTTTGAAAGTGTCCCCAAGTGCAGTTGCAAAAACCATCAAGCGCTACAAAGAAACTGGCTCACATGAGGACTGCCCCAGAAAAGGAAGACCAAGAGTCACCTCTGCTTCTGAGGATAAGTTTATCCGAGTCACCAGCCTCAGAAATCGCAGGTTAACAGCAGCTCAGATTAGAGACCAGGTCAATGCCACACAGAGTTCTAGCAGCAGACACATTTCTACAACAACTGTTAAGATGAGACTTTGTGCAGCAGGCCTTCATGGTAAAATAGCTGCTAGAAAACCACTGCTAAGGACAGGCAACAAGCAGAAGAGACTTTTTGGGCTAAAGAACACAAGGAATGGACATTAGACAAGTGGAAATCTGTGCTTTGGTCTGATGAGTCCAAATTTGAGATCTTTGGTTCCAACCACCGTGTCTTTGTGCGACCAAGAAAAAGTGAACGGATGGACTCTACATGCCTGGTTCCCACCATGAAGCATAGAGGAGGAGGTGTGATGGTGTGGGGGTGCTTTGCTGGTGACACTGTTGGGGATTTATTCAAAATTGAAGGCATACTGAACCAGCATGGCTACCACAGCATCTTGCAGCTGCATGCTATTCAATCCAGTTTGCGTTTAGTTGGACCATCATTTATTTTTCAACAGGACAATGACCCCAAACACACCTTCAGGCTGTGTAAGGGCTATTTGACCAAGCAGGAGAGTGATGGGGTGCTACGCCAGATGACCTGGCCTCCACAGTCACCAGACCTGAACCCAATCGAGATGGTTTGGTGTGACCTGGACCACAGAGTGAAGGTAAAAGGGCCAACAAGTGCTAAGCATCTCTGGGAACTCCTTCAAGATTGTTGGAAGACCATTTCCGGTGACTACCACTTGAAGCTCATCAAGAGAATGTCAAGAGTGTGCAAAGCAGTCATCAAAGCAAAAGGTGGCTACTTTGAAGAACCTAGTATATAAGACATATTTTCAGTTGTTTCACACTTTTTTGTTAAGTATATAATTCCACATGTGTTAATTCATAGTTTTGATGCCTTCAGTGTGAATGTACAATTTTCATAGTCATGAAAATACAGAAAAATCTTTAAATGAGAAGGTGTGTCCAAACTTTTGGTCTGTACTGTATCTATGCTAGGATATGAATGGCAGACCATTTGGGAATAATCAGAAACCCAAAGCAGAAACACCAAACATGTGTATTTTGCTGTTTCACACTTTTTTGTTAAGTATATAATTCCACATGTGTTAATTCATAGTTTTGATGCCTTCAGTGTGAATGTACAATTTTCAGTCATGAAAATACAGAAAAATCTTTAAATGAGAACATGTGTCCAAACTTTTGGTCTGTACTGTATATATACACTGAGAAGCTATCCAAGAAAAAATTGGACCGCTCCTTCACTGTGTCTTTTGCTGGCTCCTCTTCCTCTCCCCTTCCCCTTATTGTCGGGGTTCCTCAATGATCAGTCCCAGGCCCCCTCCTTTTCCCCTTATACACCGCTCCTATTGGACAAACAATCAGCAGATTCGGTTTTCAGTACCATCTCTATGCTGATGACACCCAATTATACACCTCTTCTCCGGACATCACCCCTGCAGTATTACAAAATACCAGTGATTGTCTTTCCTCTGTCTCTAACACTATGTCCTCCCACTATCTAAAATTGAATCTGTCAAAAACTGAACTGCTCATATTTCCTCCCTCCACTAACCTACCTCTGCCCGATATTGCCATTCCCGTTTGTGGCTCCACCATTACTCCCCAGCAACAAGTCCACTGTCTTGGGGTCATATTCGATTCAGATCTTTCCTTCACTCCTCACATCAAATCACTCACTCGCTCGTGTCGTCTACACCTCAAAAACATCTCTAGAATCCGAACTTTTCTTATCTTTGACTCGGCAAAAACTCTTACTGTAGCTCTTATTCATTCTCATCTGGACTGTTGCAACTCTTTACTAATCGGGCTCCCTCTTTCTAAACTTTCCCCTCTCCAATCCGTCCTGAATGCAGCAGCCAGGATCATATTCCTCTCCAACCGATACACCGATGCCTCTTCCCTGTGCCAGTCATTGCACTGGTTGCCCATCTAATACAGAGTTCAATATAAACTTATCACTCCACAAAGCTCTCCACGATTCAGCACCACTCTACATCTCCTCCCTCATTTCAGTCTACCACCCTACCCGTGCCCTCTGTTCTGCCAATGACTTAAAGCTAAAATCCTCCTTAATCTGAACCTCCCACTCCCGTCTCCAAGATTTCTCACGTGCTGTGCCAATTCTTTGGAACGCACTACCCAGGACAATTCGATTAATTTCCAATACCCATAATTTTAAGCGTGCCCTAAAAAACAATTTCTTTAGACTGGCCTATTGCATTAACACACTTATCTAACTGTACCAGTTTGGCCAATATCAAAATTTTCTTCAAAATCATGTTCATACCACCCATGCACTGATTAGCCTCTGTCTGTACTGTACACATACTGGCTGGTGATCAGTTCATGTAATGTTATGTACTTACCCTATTTAGCATATTATGGCAGTATTGTACAATATATGTACATTTTACCTTTTGTGTCTCCCCTATTTCCTCATAGACTGTAAGCTTGCGAGCAGGACCCTCACTCCTTTTAATATCTGAGTTATGCTTATCTGAGTTATGCTTATTTGGTAATGTCTTTTTGTCTGTTCAACCCCCCCTAAAATTGTAAAGTGCTGTGGAATATGTTGGTGCTATAAAAATAAAAATTATTATTATGGTTGCCATATGATGTCACTCATGGCCTGCAACATGTCAGTACTATCCTGAAGGAAACCAGGTGTCCTCTGGACGAGGGGCTGGAGGAGCCGGTCAACCCACTCCCCCAGCCCCTCACCCAGAGAGCCAATGCCAGACACGATTGGTCTCATGGGGGTGGATATATTTCTTTGTGGGTTTTGGGCAGAGCATACAATATTGGCATGGCAGGAGTTTCTATTTTGATATGCTCCATTTCTTTCTTTGAAAAAAACCCTAAACTGAAATCTTGTTCCAACAAAGTAAAAAGTTTAGTTTTAACAGACTGAGTTGGATTACCTGATAAACGCCTGTACACATTATTGTCAAACAGCATATCTTCAACCCAGTTCACATAATCCTTTTTATCCGTGACAACCACGGATCCTCCTATGTCTGAGGTTTTGATAAGTTGTTATTGGTTCGGAGTTGCTGTAAGGCGCACTGTAAACTGGGTTGGATATTGCTGGTATAAATTCATCGATCTTAGAATTTTCAGAAAGCGTCTTCAGGTCTGATTCTCATATTTTGTAATCGATCCACAGCTGGTTTGCGTTTTTGTGCTGGATATAAATTTGGATTTGGTACACTAATGACATCTTGATGAGATTATCAGCAGTACTGTTATGAGTATTTTCTTTTTCCAAGCAGAACAGTGAAAGTTGCTCCGTAAAGCTAAATGACCTGAAGGCGTTTTCTGGATTCAATTCACCACAATGTACATTAATTCGATCATTGTCAGAATGCTTTCTAAGAGGGATATTCCTGATGAATTTGTTGACATCACAAATTGTGGAAAAAAGGTTGAAATTGTAAGTGGGTACAAAGTTCTCACCATTTGACGAGTCTGTGTTGGTCGTCAGTTGAGGCTGTAGTAGATAAGTTACAGGGAATCTGTCACCCCTGGCACTTATCTGACCTCTAATATGGTGTAAAGGTGATAGAAATGTAAATCTATACCTACCTGTATGCCTCATATTAGAGGTCTTGTTGCTGTGAAATGTTTTTTTATTCCTACAAGTTTCTGATGCGTTCCCGTCCTGGGGCCCGCAAGAAATCCCGCCTCATGCGTGAATTCTAATATTTCCCCCCTCCCCTGCACGTCCGTGCCCTGTGACATGCAGTTGCCGCTGCCAAACCACACACCTGCGCACTTCTTCTTTTACCCAAGGTGCACTTCTTCCTGCCATCTATGTTCATTGTACTGCAGGGATCTTGTGTGCAGGCACCAGGAAGTCAGAGTGACTCGTTAAATGGCGCCTACGTATTATTACAACATGGCGATCACGCCGGGAGTCAGTTGATTCCGACAGCTGACATCTGGCACTCAATGCCAGAAGTGGTGCCCGCACGGCTCCCGGCACTTTAACTCCGGCGATCGCAACATTTAGAGATCAAACAGAGGGACAGAAGCCCCTCTGCTCTTGGATCGGACACCCCGCGCCATCAGCACAGGGTCCCGATCATTGCCATGGTGACCCGATGTTTTCATGATGACATCCGGGACACCAGCAAGTTACTTGGATCATGCTCAGTGCATGATCAAAGTAACTTGTGTCTGCAGCACTGACAGGTTATAATGTACAGCAGTGATCCTGCACTGCTATATATTATAGCTGCGATCAGACTGCAGAAAGTGAAAGTCCCATAGTGGGACTAAGTAAAAAAGTGGAAAAAAACAACAATAAAAGAACACATATTTGGTATCGCCGCGTCCGGAAAAACCTGACATATAAAACTGTCCCACTGGTTAACCCCTTTAGTGAACACGGTAAAAATAAAAAAACATTGCTTTATCAAACATCAAGTGGAATAAAACGTGATCAAAAAGACAAATGTAAATAAAAATGGTACCGCTGAAAACGTCATCTTGGCCCGCAAAAAACAAACTGCCATACAGCTCCATCAGGGGCGCCCCAAACACACCATGGCGTTCGCTAATTATTCAAGCAAATTTTACATTCAAAAAGTCAAATGGCGCTTTTTTCCTTCTGAGCCCTACCGTGCGCCCAAACAGTGGTTTTCCCCCACATGTGGGGTATCGGCTTACTCATGAGAAATTGCACAACAAATGGTATGGTGAAGTTTCTCCTGTTAATGTAATGAAAATGCAAAATTGGTGGATGAAAAACATTTTTGTGGGAAAAATGTGAAAATTTTATTTTTACGGCTCAATGTTCTAAACTTCTGTGAAGCACCTGGGGGTTCAAGGTGCTCAACGCAAATATAGATAAGTTACCTGAAGGGTCTAGTTTCCAAGATGGTGTCACTTGTGGGGGGTTTCCACTGTTTAGGTACATCAATGGCTCTCCAAACGCAACATGGCGTCCGCTAATTATTCAAGCAAAGTTTACTTTCAAAAAGTCAAATGGCGCTCCTTCCATTCCAAGCCCTGAAACACTGAACATGAGGTCAGTCAAAATCTTTATTTCACAAGCAATTGGTTACATGGTGGCACTGCAGAAGTGGGTGCCCACACTACATAAAATACAGTGATTGTATAAATACACAAATAGTTAATATATAATATATATATTAATATTATGCCATGTGCACACACACACATGCACACACACACACACACACACACACACACACACACACACACGTGAACCTGAACCACAAAGGAGCAAGTATGTACAAGTAGAATGAGGCCAAGCGTATAAAGCAATATACCTAGTGTAGCATGTCAATGATCCTGGGGTAGCCTAAAAATAATAACATATAGATGAGCTTAACTGTATAGCATAAGATGATTGTAGATATAAAGTGGCCTCACACAGGCGGCGAGCCAACTGATGGGACCAGGGAATGAATCCCTCTTGTGAAGATTTAAATAGATTCAATGACTAATGAAGGAAGTGTAATGTAAGGTACGGAGTATTCCAAAGAGAGGGAAGGGAAAACAATGGACACAACACCAGATCAGTGGCAGACAACGTTATATATAAGAAAGGGGCTTAGTGACCGGCTGGGGAGAGAAGTGCCCAGAAGATGCTGGTTAGATGTTAGAGGACGTGTTCAACATGAGGGCCAGGTCAAAACTTGTAGACAAGATAGGTAATATGCCTTATACTTCTGCTCTAAGGGGTCCAGGGTACCGAGCATGGCACCCACTCGGCACCCTGGGCCATTTAGGTAATAAGCCTTCTATGACGTCATGTTTGGTGTTTCTGCTTTGGGTTTTGGCTTGTAAAAATCAGATTTCATTTAAATAGATTGTGGGCTCCATTAGCTGAGCCCCTGAGGTGGCAGAACACCCCCCCCAGGTGACTCCATATTGGAAACTTCACTGCCTAAGGAATTCATCTAGGGGTGTAGTAAGTATTTTGAACCCATAGGTGCCTTACAGAATTTTATAACATTGAGTCATGGAAATATGACATTTTAGTGGTAAAAATGCAATTTTTGTATTTGCTACAAATTTGTCAGGTACACAAGGGTTAATAGATGAAACTGAACCCTATAGTTTATTAAATAATATCTCCTGAAAGCGGTGATGTCCCATATGTCATTAGAAATTAGTTAGTTAGTCCCCACGTCAGGGGCCGATCAGTGCCTTGGTGACTCGATGTCATCATGACAACATCCGAGGGACCAGAGCAAACAAGTTATTTAGGTCATGTGCAGTGCATGATCTACCTAACTTGTGTCAGTGCAGCACTGACTGTTATAAAGCATAGCAAAGCTTATATACACACACACATTTATAGACAGTTGTGCTCATATATACAGCACAGACCAAAAGTTTGGACACACCTTCTCATTTAAAGATTTTTCTGTATTTTCATGACTATGAAAATTGTACATTCACACTGAAGGCATCAAAACTATGAATTACCACATATGGAATTATATACTTAACAAAAAAGTGTGAAACAACTGAAAATATGTCTTATATTCTAGGTTCTTCAAAGTAACCACCTTTTGCTTTGATGACTGCTTTGCACACTCTTGGCATTCTCTTGATGAGCTTCAAGAGGTAGTCACCGGAAATAGTCTTCCAACAATCTTGAAGGAGTTCCCAGAGATGATTAGCACTTGTTGGCCCTTTTGCCGTCACTCTGCGGTCCAGCTCACCCCAAACCATCTCGATTGGGTTCAGGTCTGGTGACTGTGGAGGCCAGGTCATCTGGCGTAGCACCCCATCACTCTCCTGCTTGGTCAAATAGCCCTTACACAGCCTGGAGTTGTGTTTGGGGTCATTGTCCTGTTGAAAAATAAATGATGGTCTAACTAAAAGTAAACCGGATGGAATAGCATGCCGCTGCAAGATGCTGTGGTAGCCATGCTGGTTCAGTATGCCTTCAATTTTGAATAAATCCCCAACAGTGTCACCAGCAAAGCACCCCCACACCATCACACCTCCTCCTCCATGCTTCACGGTGGGAACCAGGCATGTAGAGTCCACCCGTTCACCTTTTCTGCGTCGCACAAAGACACAGTGGTTGGAACCAAAGATCTCAAATTTGGACTCATCAGACCAAAACACAGATTTCCACTGGTCTAATGGCCATTCCTTGTGTTCTTTATCCCAAAAAAGTCTCTTCTGCTTGTTCCCTGTCCTTAGCAGTGGTTTTCTAGCAGCTATTTTACCATGAAGGCCTGCTGCACAAAGTCTCCTCTTAACAGTTGTTGTAGACATGTGTCTGCTGCTAGAACTCTGTGTGGCATTGACCTGGTCTCTAATCTGAGCTGCTGTTAACCTTCGATTTCTGAGGCTGGTGACTCGGATAAACTTATCCTCATTACCAGAGGTGACTCTTGGTCTTCCTTTCCTGGGGCGGTCCTCATGTGAGCCAGTTTCTTTGTAGCGCTTGATGGTTTTTGCAACTGTACTTGGGGACACTTTCAAAGTTTTCCCAATTTTTCAGACTGACTGACATTCATTTCTTAAAGTAATGATGGCCACTCATTTTTCTTTACTTAGCTGCTTTTTTCTTGCCATAATACAAATTTTAACAGTCTATTCAGTAGGACTATCAGCTGTGTATCCACCAGACTTCTGCACAACACAACTGATGGTCCCAACCTCATTTATAAGGCAAGAAATCCCACTTATTAAACCTGACAGGGCACACCTGTGAAGTGAAAACCATTTCCGGTGACTACCTCTTGAAGCTCATCAAGAGAATGCAAAGAGTGTGCAAAGCAGTCATCAAAGCAAAAAGTGGCTACTTTGAAGAACCTAGAATATAAGACATATTTTCAGTTGTTTCACACTTTTTTGTTAAGTATATAATTCCACATGTGTTAATTCATAGTTTTGATGCCTTCAGTGTGAATGTACAATTTCCATAGTCAAGAAAATACAGAAAAATCTTAAAATGAGAAGGTGTGTCCAAACTTTTGGTCTGTACTTTATATATATGGTAAGTTAACATACCACGGCAAAATTTTTCCTTTCTTGGCCTTGTTTTAGAGAATATGAATGATAACAAAAAAACTTTTTCTCCACTCATAGTTATTGGTTGGGTGAAGCCATTTATTGTCAAACTACTGTGTTTTCTCTTTTTAAATCTTAATGACAACCAAAACATCCAAATGACCCTGATCAAAAGTTCACATACCCTGGTGATTTTGGCCTGATAACATGCACAGAATTAGACACAAATGGGTTTGAATGGCTACTAAAAGTAACATCCTCACCTGTGACCTGTTTGCTTGTAATCAGTGTGTGTGCATAAAAGCTGAGTGAGTTTCTGGGATCCAGACAGACTCTTGCATCTTTCATCCACCCACTGACTTTCTGGATTGTGAGTCATGGGGAAAGCAAAAGAATTGTCAACGGATCTACGGGAAAAAGTAGTTGAACTGTATAACACAGGAAAAGGATACAAAAAAATATCCAAGGAATTGATAATGCCAGTCAGCAGCATTCAAACTGTGATTAACAAATGAAAAATCAGGGGCTCTGTAAAAACCAAACCACTTTCAGGTAGACCAACAAAGATTTCGGCCACAACTGCCAGGAAAATTGTTCGGGATACAAAGAAAAACCCACAAATAACATCAGCTGAAATTCAAGACTCTCTGAAAACTAGCGGTGTGGCTGTTTCAAGATGCGCAATAGGGAGGCACTTGAAGAAAAATGGGCTGCATGGTCGAGTGGCCAGAAGAAAGCCATTACTGCACAAATGCCACAAAGTTTCTCGCCTACAATATGCCAAACAGCACAGAGACAAGCCTCAAAACTTCTGGAACAAGGTAATTTGGAGTGATGAGACCAAAATTGAACTTTTTGGCCACAACCATAAACATTACCTTTGGAGAGAGATCAACAAGGCCTATGATAAAAAGGAACACCATTCCTACAGTAAAGCACGGAGGTGGATCGCTGATGTTTTGGGGATGTGTGAGCTACAAAAACACAAGAAACTTGGTAAAAGTTGAAGGAAAGATGAATGCAGCAAGTTATCAGCATATACTGGAGGAAAAATTTGCACTCATCAGCCCGGAAGCTGCGCATGGGATGTACTTGGACGTTCCAACATGACAACGATTCAAAACACAAGGCCAAGTCGACCTGTTATTAGCTACAGCTGAACAAAGTGAAGGTTCTGGAGTGGCCATCTCAGTCTCCTGACCACAATATCATTGAGCCACTCTGGGGAGATCTCAATAGCGCAGTTCATGCTAGACAGCATAGGAATTTACAGGAACTGGAGGCTTTTTGCCAGGAAGAATGAGCAGCTTAGAGAAGCACGATGGCTCAGTGGTTAGCACTGCAGCCTTGCAGCACTGGGGTCCTGGGTTCAAATCCCACCAAGGACAACATCTGCAAGGAGTTTGTACGTTCTCCCCCTGTTTGCGTGTGTTTCCTCCGGTTTCCTCCCACATTCTAAAGACATACTGATAGGGAATTTAGATTGCGAGCCCCAGTGGGGACAGTGATGATAATGTTTGTAAAGCGCTGCGGAATATGTTAGTGCTATATAAAATAAAGATTATTATTATTTACCATCTGAGAAAATAAAGAACCTCATCCACAACTACCACAAAAGACTTCAAGCTGTCATTGATGTTAAAAGGGGGCAATACACGGTATTAAGAACTGGGGTATGTGAACTTTTGATCAGGGTCATTTGGATGTTTTTGGTTGTCATTAAGATTTAAAAAGAGAAAACACAGTAATTGGACAATAAATGGCTTCACCCAACCAATAACCATGAGTGGAGAAAAAGCTTTTTTGAGATCATTCATATTCTCTGAAAGAAGGCCAAGAAAGGAAAAATTCTGCCGGGGTATGTAGATTTTTGAGCACAACTGTATATATATATATATATATATATATATATATATATATATATATATATATAACAGTATATATATATATATTGTAGCCATAAATAAATATTTTTATGAGAAAAAAATAAAGAAAAAAGTACACACATTTGGTATCGTCGCGTCCAGAATAATCCGACCTATAAAACTGTCCCACTAGTTAACACCTTCAGTGAACACCATAAAAAAAAACTTAAAAACAAAGCAGGGGCTGTGGCCTGAGGCTTTATGTGAGCAGACACACGGACTGAGTGCTCCAGCTCATAAGCCTGTAATCCCAGCTTGCACCGACTAAAAGATTTATACCGCTGATCCTACCTCCTAACACACTCCAGGACCTGTGAGGAGTTGATATCGGGGGCCTCCGAGGAGAATGACCCATCAAAAGAGCCGCACTGGCAAGGAGGACAACCAGCCCAACATGGCGCCAGCCGAAGAAGCACAACAGGGAGATAAGATGTCGGAGGCTGCATCTCGTCTGAGACGCTTTGCCCGGGTGACAGAGGCGGTAGTAGAGGATTTTCCTAAAGGTCAGCCGGGGAGGAACAGGAGGAGCAGGGAGAACCGTGTGCTCCTGATAAAGAGCAGATGACGCAGCAAGAAATTCAGCAGCAACTATCCTGGGTATCAAGTGAAAGAATTTACTTGGCTCCGGCAGTAAACATAGAGCGTACCACAGACCAGGAACCCACCATGAGGGATGTGCTAACTGTGGTCCATATATCCAACAAGTCCCTGACCAGCATTATCACCCATATGGGATTTATGAAGGAAGATATGTCATCTATAAGGAGAGACATTCAAAGGGCGTTTGAAAGAATTAAAGAAACAGAGGGCAGAATTAGTAATATTGAGGATCAATTGCCTCCTATGCAAAAGGATATGAAAACATACAAGCAAAATCTGATTAATAAAATGGATAACTTGGAGAAGAAACCCTGTAGAAACCATCTATGCATTATAGGAGTCTCAGAAAGAGCTGAAGGCAAAAACCCGGTTGAATTTATGGAGACCTGGTTCAGGGATGTGTTTGGAAGAGAGGTTCTGTCTCCTATGTTGGCAATAGAGCGTGGTCATAGGGCGCCTTTCAGACCCCCTCCACCAGGAGCTCCGCCAAGGTCCTTTGTATTTAAGTTACTGCACTAGAGAGACACAATCCTGCACAAAGCACGTGACCATGCACTTGACTTCTCCATTGAAAATACCAAGGTGGCCATTTTTCCTGACTTCTCTGCTGAAGTGCAGAAACGCAGAGCACAATTTACACCTGCAAAGAAAAGGCTGTGAGATCTACAACTTCCATACTCTGATGTATCCTTCACGTTTGAGGATCGTAGTCTCAGGAAAGGGGCTCATTCATGAATCTGCCTGGGAAACTACACAATGGCTGGACATCTACAAAGCTAAATTGAAAGCGGATAAATCCGAACCTCCATAATCATCAACACTTTTGCTTTGGTGGCTTTTGAATCTTGATGCCATTTGATATGGACAGCGGGAATCTCTGAAAAGGTTTTGAAGAAGAGCTTTTCTTTTTAAGTCAGGCTTTGGACTTATAAAGGCTCCCAAACTCCCCTCCGTGGAGAAATGTCTGTAATGTTTGATTGGTTGTATTGCAATGTTAGAAGTTATTTATGTTATGTGTTAAAAAGGGGTACATGCAAAAAAGAAGGGAGGGTGGAGGAACAGCTCAAAACGGTCTACTGGTTATTATGTCTACCTACTAT
This sequence comes from Phyllobates terribilis, assembly GCF_046119375.1. Lineage (NCBI taxonomy): Eukaryota > Metazoa > Chordata > Amphibia > Anura > Dendrobatidae > Phyllobates > Phyllobates terribilis. The sequence continues at coordinate 10,608,849 of NW_027362765.1, forward strand.
TATATGGCTAAGCTTGTAAATATTATAGCGAGAGACCCAACTAAGATGTGGCTGTATATACTTGGTTACATCAATACCAACCAGCTATTGTCTGTTTTTTGAAAATGCATTTAACCCATGAAACAAAACAAATCATTAATAGGGCGTGGATAGGCCATGCTTTTCATTTGGTATTTTCTTCTCATGCCAGAGGGGTATCTGTTTTGATTCATAACTCTGCAGCTAATCACTGGTATATATATCTCACTCCTCTGCTCCATGTTATCTCTTCTGAAATCTATGTTGTATCTCCATGTTACTTGAAATGCTCTGCAGCTAATCACTAGTATATATATATATCATTCATCTACGTTGTTTAATCCATGATACTTTAAAGCCCCCGTCTCACATAGCGAGATAGCTAGCGAGATCGCTGCTGAGTCAAGGTTTTGGTGACGCAACAGCGACCTCACCAGCGATGTCGCTATGTGTGACACTTTGCAGCGATCAGGCCCCTGCTGTGAGGTCGCTGATCGCTGCAGAATGTCCTGGACCATTTTTTGGTCTTTGCCCTCCCGCTGGTCAGCACACATCGCTGTGTGTGACCAGCGGGACCAGCGATCAGGCTGGTAACCATGATAAACAGCGGGTTACTAGGGGCACACGCGCACTTAGTAACCCGCTGTTTATCATGGTTACCACTCTGCTACGGTGAGCGGTAACCTCCCGCTCACCATAGCAGGCTCGTAACCATGATAAACAGCGGGTTACTAGGTGCGCGTGTGCCCCTAGTAACCCGCTGTTTATCATGGTTACCAGCCTGCTCCTGCTTCAGCAGGCTGGTAACCAGGAGCAGGACATCGTGGAAAGATTCTTTCCACGATGTCGCTGCTCCCCTGATCGTTGGTGAGCCTGTCTGTTTGACAGCTCACCAGCGATCACATAGCGACGCAGCAACGATCCCTGACTGGTCGTATCGTTGTCAGGATCGCTGTAGCGTCGCTAAGTGTGACGGGGCCTTAAGGTCATCACACTTACTTTAACAGTTTATGATCCATGTTGAGTTGCCAGTCTGTTTTTTTTTCTGCAGTTTTATTGTCTCCTGTTGTCTTAAGCTAGTTGAGTGATTGCTAACGAATTAAATCTGTGTAGATCTAAGCAGATACATCCATATATATTGAGACACTAGATGGTGACCCGATTCTAACGCATCGGGTATTCTAGAACATGTATGCGGCCGACCAGGCGCAATCAGCAGAGCGGTGTTTAAATTTGGCGCCAAAATCGCTGATTGGTCGCGGCCGCGACCAATCAGCAGAGCGGTGTTTAAATTTGGTGCCAATATCGCTGATTGGTCGAGGCCGCCGGCCGCGACCAATCAGTGAATCGTATTACTGAGGACCGGGCAGCAGCGCTGCCTGTGCGGGTACTTCCGCTGTGAAGAGCCGGTAGATGGTCGGCTGCTCGGAGCTGAAGTATCCCGACCGGCGGCGCTGGTCCCCGGTCCTTCCTTCACACTTGCCGTCGGGAGATCAGCGGGCCAAGCCGCTGATCTCCCGACGGTAGCCGCATGGAGGTCAGCGGCGCCGCCCGTCGGGGTACTTGTGCTGCCAGCAGCGGGGAGATGAGCGGCTAGCGCAGCTCATCTCCCGGCTGCATCGCCGCTGACTTCCATCCGGCAGATGAGCCGCTAACGGCCGCCATCTTTTTCTGAAATCCCGCGTCGCTGATTGGCCGCGGCCGAACCAATCAGCGACGCGGGATTTCCTGGACAGACGGACAGACAGACGGGATAAGACGATTATATATATTAGATAGTCAAGGGGCAGCATTTATGCGGGGACATTTATGCATATAGCATTTATGCATACTTTATCGAAGTGCCATAGTTTCTCAAAGTGCCTCGGCAGTTAGATATGGCAGTTGGACAGGGCAGGAGACAGGTAAGACATGCAAGACAATTAAACAAACTTGCTTCCAGTTCATCTGTTTTGCAAACAGTATTCACCATTTGTATTTGTGCCATTTACGTTCTGGCTGCTACAATCATCCACATTCACCGTTCTCCCACAAATTCTGAACACTTCATTCACATTTACCCCTCTCTCCTCTCTTCTCCTATGTACAGCTGTCATGCTCTCTTCACAATGTTATACCACACAGACCCACCATACAACATAGGAAACGCTCTCACAAATCACTCAACCTTCTGCTCACTCTCTGTGTCTTCCTTCTCTTAGTCGCAGGTGATATTTCTCCTGATCCAGGACCCTCCAGTAGTAATAACACTAACTCTTGCCCTGTTACATTCAGAAACCCTGCTAATCTCATTAATATTCCTTGCATATCTTCTGTCTCATTCAACTGTTTCCTTTGGAATATGCGCTCAGCATGTAATAAACGCTCTTACATCAATGACTTTTTCCTCTCTAATTCCCTTGACCTTCTGGCTCTCACTGAAACCTGGATCCAGCAGTCGGACACCACCGCCGCTGCAGCTCTCTCCTATGGTGGCCTACACTTCTCTCATACCCCGCCACCTGACAACAGATCAGGGGGAGGTGTTGGTCTGCTCCTTTCAACAAAATGTACGTTTCAGGTTACCCCCCGGTACCCTCCCTTATCTTCCCTTCTTTTGAGGTCCACACAGTCAGACTCTACCGGCACTTCTCCCTGTGAGTGGCGGTTGTCTATCGCCCTCCAGGTCCCTCCCGTCAGTTCCTGGATCACTTTGCTGCCTGGCTTCCAAATTTTCTATCCTGCGACATCCCCACGATAATCATGGAAGATTTTAACATCCCAGTTGGCGATTCTCTTTCCCCATCTGCCGCTCATCTTTTATCACTAACCTCCTCCTTCAGCCTGTCACAGCTTGCTAATTCTCCTACACATGAAGATGGGAACACATTGTAACTGATCTTCACCCGGCTTTGCTCAGTACATGACTTTACTATCTCTCCCCTTCAACTCTCTGACCATAATCTTCTTTCATTCTCTGTCAAGAACTGTGACTCTACTCAAGACACCCCCACTTTCCACACTTATAGAAATATACGCGCCATTAACACCCAGAAATTTATGAAAAAGTTGCAATCATCATTGGCCCCAATCTCTTCCCTCTCATGTCCCGACTCTGCATTGAAGCATTATAACGAAATAATGCTATGCGCCCTGGATGAAGCCGCACCTCCTACACAAAGAACAATTCGGCATAGATGGCGACAGCCCTGGCACACGCCTCAAACACGTCTTCTCCAGCAGTGCTCCAGGTGCGCTGAAAGGCTGTGGAGAAAATCTAATCTGCCCGAAGATTTCCTCCATTATAAATTTATGCTGAAAACATATAACTCTGCGCTTCACCTCTCCAAACAAACCTACTTTAACAACCTCATCATCTCACTTTCCAATAATCCTAAACGACTCTTTGACACGTTTCAGTCTCTCCTCAATCAAAGAGCACAGACCCCGACCACCGACCTCAGAGCTGATGATCTGGCCAATTATTTAAAAGAAAAAATTGACCATATCCGACAGGAAATTTTCTCCCAATCCCCAAACGTTATGCATGCTCTCCCCCGCCACATTGTATCTTGCTCACTTTCTGACTTCGAACCAGTCACGGAAGATGAAGTGATCAGGCTCCTGGCATCTTCTTGCCCTACCACCTGCACCAGTGAACCTATTCCCTCACATCTCCTTCAGTCCCTTTCTCCAGCTGTCACCACTCACCTAACTAAAATTTTCAACCTCTCCCTCTCATCTGGTATCTTTCCCTCTTCTTTTAAACCTGCCAGCATACATCCATTACTTAAAAAACTATCCCTTGACCAGAACTGCACGGTCAACTACAGACCTGTTTCCAATCTTCCCTTTATCTCTAAACTCCTGGAACGCCTGGTCCACTCCTGTCTAATCTGCTATCTCTCAGACAAATCTCTTCTTGACCTTCTACAATATGGTTTCCGCTCTTTACATTCTACTGAAACTGCCCTCACTAAAGTCTCTAATGATCTACTAACAGCTAAATCTAATGGTCACTACTCCCTGCTGATTCTCCTGGATCTCTCTGCAGCATTCAACACTGTGGATCACCAGCTCCTCCTCACTATGCTCCGCACTATTGGCCTCAAGGACACTGTTCTCTCCTGGTTCTCCTCCCATCTCTCTGACTTCTCCTTCTCTGTGTCTTTTGCCGGCTCCTCTTCCTCTCCCCTTCCCCTTACTGTCGGGGTTCCTCAAGTATCAGTCCTAGGTCCCCTTCTTCCCTCCTTATGCACCACTCCTATTGGACAAACAATCAGCAGATTCGGTTTTCAGTACCATCTCTATGCTGATGACACCCAATTATACACTTCTGCTCTGGACATCACCCCTGCATTACTATAAAAGACCAGTGATTGTCTTTCCTCTGTCTCTAACACTATGTCCTCCCTCTGTCTAAAACTGAATCTGTCAAAAACTGAAATACTCGTATTTCCTCTCTCCACTAACCTACCTGTGCCCGATATTGCCATTTCCATTTGTGGCTCAACCATTACTCCCCAGCAACAAGCCCGCTGTCTTGGGGTCATTTTTGTTTCAGATCTTTCCTTCACTCCTCACATCAAATCACTCGCTCGTTCATGTCGTCTACACCTCAAAAACATCTCAAGAATCAGGACTTTTCTCACCTTTGACTCGGCAAAAACTCTTACCGTAGCTCTTATTCATTCTAGTCTGGACTGCTGCAACTCTCTACTTATCGGGCTCCCTCTTACTAAACTCTCCCCTCTCCAATCCATCCTTAACGCAGCAGCCAGGATCATATTCCTCGCCAACCGCTACACCGATGCCTCTTCCCTGTGCCAGTCATTGCATTGGTTGCCCATCCAATATAGAGTTCAATTTAAACTTATCACGCTTACCCACAAAGCGCTCCATGCTTCAGTACCCCCCTACATCTCCTCCCTTGTCTCAGTCTACCACCCTACAAATGCCCTCCGTTCAGCCAAAGACTTAAAACTAAAATCCTCCATAATCCGAACTTCCCACTCCCGTCTCCAAGATTTCTCATGTGCTGCGCCAATTCTTTGGAATGCACTACCCAGGACAGTTCGATTAATCCCCAATACCCACAGTTTCAAGCGGACCCTAAAACCCATTTCTTTAGACTGGCGTATCGCCTCCACACACTATCTGTCCGTCCCAGTTTTCCGTCCCAGTTTTCCTTCATATTAAAATCTTCTTCAATTTCAGGTTCATACCAACCATGCAATTAATAGCCTCGGTCAGGACTGTACACATACTGGCTGGCGACCAGTCCATGTATTATTATTTATCCTATTTAATATATCAAGGCTGCATTATATATATATGTACAGTGCAGACCAAAAGTTTGGACACACCTTCTCATTTAAAGATTTTTATGTATTTTCATGACTATGAAAATTGTACATTCACACTGAAGGCATCAAAACTATGAATTAACACATGTGGAATTATATACTTAAGAAAAAAGAAGTCATCAAAGCAAAAGGTGGCTACTTTGAAGAACCAAGAATATGACATATTTTCAGTTGTTTCACACTTTTTTGTTAAGTATATAATTCCACATGTGTTAATTCATAGTTTTGACGCCTTCAGTGTGAATGTACAATTTTCATAGTCATGAAAATACAGAAAAATCTTTAAATGAGAAGGTGTGTCCAAACTTTTGGTCCGTACTGTACATTCTACCTTTTGTGTCTCCCCCATTTCCTCATAGACTGTAAGCTTGCAAGCAGGGCCCTCACTCCTTTCGATATGAGACATGCTTATTCTGTATTGTCTGTATAAGTCCCCCCAAAAATTTGTAAAGTGCTGCGGAATATGTTGGCGCTATAAAAATAAAAATTATTATTATTATAGCACACCTATATGTGTATAGGATTATAATGTTTATTACAATATTATGGTTATATAAGAGATTTCAAGAATGTGAATGTTAATTGTAAGATATAGTAACTGTAAGTTATCAGACGGTTTCTTGTTTGTCAAAAAAAAAACTAATGAAGAAAATCTCAATAAAAATATATCGGTTTAAAAAAAAAGATTAGAAAAAAGGCTTCTCCCCTCTGTGGGTTGTCTGGTGCCTAATCAAATCGGATTTCTGGTTAAAACATTTCCCAGAATCTGAACATGAAAAAGGCTTCTCCCCTGTGTGAGTTCTCTGGTGCGTAACCAAAACTGATTTTTGGTTAAAACATTTCCCACATTCTGAACAGAAAAAGGGCTTCTCCCCTGTGTGGGTTCTCTTGTGACTATCAAGAATCATTTTACGATTAAAACATTTCCCACATTCTGAACAGGAAAAAGGCTTCTCCCCTGTGTGAGTTCTCTGGTGCATAATCAAACCTGATTTTTGGTTAAAACATTTCCCACATTCTGAACAGGAAAAAGGCTTCTCCCCTGTGTGGGTTCTCTTGTGACTATCCAGAATCATTTTACGATTAAAACATTTCCCACATTCTGAACAGGAAAAGGGTTTCTCCCCTGAGTGGGTTCTCTGGTGGCTATCAAGATACGCTTTCTGGTTAAAACATTTCCCACATTCTGAACATGAAAAAGGCTTCTCCCCTGTGTGAATTCTCTGGTGCTTAACTAAAGCTGATTTCTGGTTAAAACATTTTCCACATTCTGAACAGGAAAAGGGCTTCTCCCCTGTGTGGGTTCTCTTGTGACTATCAAGAATCATTTTACGATTAAAAAATTTCCCACATTCTGAACAGGAAAAGGGCTTCTCCCCTGTGTGAGTTCTCTGGTGCATAATCAAACCTGATTTTTGGTTAAAACGTTTCCCACATTCTGAACAGGAAAAAGGCTTCTCCCCTGTGTGGGTTCTCTTGTGACTATCCAGAATCATTTTACGATTAAAACATTTCCCACATTCTGAACAGGAAAAGGGCTTCTCCCCTGTGTGAATTCTCTGGTGGATATCAAGATGCGCTTTCTGGTTAAAACATTTCCCACATTCTGAACATGAAAAAGGCTTCTCCCCTGCGTGGATTCTCTGGTGATCAACAAAAAATGATTTCTGGTTAAAATATTTTCCACATTTAGAACAAAAAAATCTATTGTCCGCTGTGTGTATTTTTTGATGTTTACGAATAGACTTTTTGAGGGTAAAACTATTTCCATTTTCTGAACTTGAAAATGACTTCTTTGCTTTAGGAGCAGTTTGTTTTTTAATGCTTATTTTATTTTGATTTTCCTTAGTAGTCGGTAATGAATCAGAAGACAGGACCTGTTTCATAGGATCAGATGGTTGATGTTTGCTGTGAAGCGATGATGGTATATCTGGAGTAATGGTATTCACTTCAATTGTATCCTGTGGGATCTCAAGATCATCAGATTTAAAAATCGCCTGTCCCTCTGATCTCCTGGTACAGTCATCTGCCAAGAAAAAAAAAATAATAATTATGAATAAAATATCCTTGAAATTTATATTTTATACTTTTGAACATTTCTACTTAAAATGTCTAAACAAACACATCCCTGGGCTACATGCTAATCCAGGGAAATGAAGAGATATATGCTCAAGTTTAAAAATCAATTTTATTAGACACAAATCTAAAAAATATAGGAATATTTAAACTTGAGCATATATCTCTTCATTTACCTGGACTAGCATGTAGCCCAGGGATGTGTTTGCTCTTAGATTGATTTAGAAGTGGTATGCAATCTTTATTTATTTTTCTATGGGATTCTTGTGTTCATTGTACTTAAAATGTCTGTAGAAATGGGAAGTTATTGACAGAATGACAGTTCACAGTCTAATAGAAAACCTCATAGGATGAACCAGTAGACCGTGGTGTCCAACTGTTCGTTCATTCTGAATCCAAAATATGGAATAAGAAGCCATCAAACAATGTTATGTAGGCAAAAATGATACCAATAAAAACTTCTACTCATCTCACAAAAAACAAGTTCCCACTCAGATCCATCATCTGTCAGTGGAAAACCAGAGGTTTCCACATTATTAGTGGCTCAAAGGTTCTTGAAAAGTAACATGGCTTCCATAAACTAATCCAGCAATATCCGCTCTCCCAAAGTCAGATCTCCCCCTCACTTCTGAGCCTTGCAGTGCACCCAAACCACATTTAGCCTCCATGTATTTGGCATTACTATAGTGAGAAGAACCCACTTACTTGATGGTGTGTGTCTCCTGGGGCACAATCTGGGCACTATGTGTTGGGCAATAAAATGGTATATTTGCAATTTTCACTCTCCAACATCCACCGAGTGCTAATTTCTGGAAAGTGCCTGTGGAGTCAAAATAGTCACTACTCCTATAGATTAATTCATTGAGGATTATAATTTCCAAAATGGAGTCACTTTATGGGGATTTCTACTGCTCTGGTTTTCTACCATTTTGTAATAATAGGGCTTCCGCAAATGGTGTGCCCCATCTCCTCTGGGATCTGCTCCTGCGACGTCTGCTTCTCTCACCAGGAGCCGCCTTATTCATCCTGCAGGAGGCGCTGGTGATGGAGGAGATGTCGGAACCAGAAGCTCTGGGTGGCGCAGGCTGTGTCCAGCCACTAAGATTAGGGTTGCTGGGACCTGTAGTACCATCCAGTCTTGCAGTATGGGTGTGTGTTGTCCAGCTGGAGTAATCTGCTCCCTGCTTCAGCCATTTGGAAAGCACCGCACCCTACTAAAGCTGGAAGCATATTGCCGGGAGCTGCCAGATACAGCCTTGTCCTCCTCTGGTTCAGTCCTCTGTGCTCAGCTCCCGGCTTGTGTATTTGTTTCCTGTTGTGACCTCGGCCCGTTTACTGACTACTCTTGTGTCTTCTGATTTTGTATTTTCTCTGCCCTCCTGGTTCTGACCCGGCTACCTGACTATTCTTCTTGATGTTAAAGGGTGATGAGCAAGGCAATCCCTGGGATCTGGAGTATATAGCGCCAAGCCTGTTTGTGGTGGCCATCTTTTGAGCTGCCAGGTGACCATGAACAGTGTCCCCAATACATTGTGTCTGCAAACTATTCCACCAAGATCTGCAATCATATAGGTAAATGCTGCTCCTTCCCTTCTTAACTCTGCCATGTGCCCAGACAGTAGTGTACAACCGTATATAGGGGATTGTCAGATTCAAGAGAAGTTGGAAAATAATTTGTAAGGTCCATTTGTTTCCTATTATCCTTTGTGAAGAATTCCAAAGTTATCACCACATAAAGTGACACACGTCAGATTAGGAACATAAAACTGGCTGCAGGAAGAGGTTAAATCAGAGTATTTGGGGAACTAACTGCTGTAGTCAAAAACTGAGTATAGACAATACTGTGTTTGATTATTTCAGTAGATGACAACAGTCTCCATCAGTAATAAATGAGTAACTAGTGGTGAAACCTCTCTGAGGGCTAAACTATGATAAGGGCCAATATTTTCTGGCAGATGACTTTCAAGAAGAAATATTACACATTGAAAGAGAACTTTTTATAATAGTGCAGAGCTGAGGTGTCTTAAATTTAGAGCTCGGGCAATGGGAAGACGTAATGGAGACCTACTTTTAAAGACTAACAGGGAGTTACGACTCACATAAGTGAGTCAGGTCGATCCCACCACAATAAAGCTATCATACAAAAGGAACCTGTAAAAAAAGACAGAATAAAAGATATGTTACATCCTCAACAACAATGTATGTATCAGGGGAGAGAACTTCAAACCTAAACCAGAGTCACACTCATTTATGGTGGACCACTGGAGCTACTATGAGTCCTGACCAGGAGAGTAGAGAAAGTATTAGTGCCCCCCATTTCAGGAGAGATTGTGCAGTAATCTGAATTCCTTAGGATTGAAAAATAATGTAATTTATGACGTGGAGTGAATCCATGAAACCAGGGCTCAAGCCATGCCAACACATCTCCTGCAGGCGTGAATAAATGTGTATTACAGCCATCAACCACGCACAGCTCAGAGATATATCATGGCACAGGTGTAATGTTTTTTATGTAGTTTATCACAATCCAGTTTGAAGTTAGTTGGTTTTAAAAGATATAGAAAAGTCAGGATAAAGGGAAACTCCGCTGTTATTGTACAGAAATTCACACTTGGCCCTCACTGCACATTTAATGTTGTTGATAATAAAAGTGAAGTTTGGCCAGAAAGACTGGACGTGGTCTTGTAGGGACCATATGAGCACATTCAGCAGCACAGAAGGGAGAGAAGGTAGATTCATCCAATAAGATATCAGGGATCTAGGAAGCCAACAGCATCATTACCCTCCGCTTTCTCTTCAACGGATTTTCTCACTTGTCAGCACATTCTACGTACGCTGTCATTTGGCTTTGCCGTTTACAGATCTGGGCAGGTAACGCTCAGCATCTCCTAATCCCAGGGGGAGATGGATCCTCCAGGTTGTAAGTTCTATAGAAAAGGTCTTTCACAATTACACAAAGTAATGTGAACATTTTTGGATGGAGGAAAATGTTGTGGTCTAGAGGTAAAATGGTGATCACACGATTATGACACAACCAGACTACACCACTGATAAAGCAGCCACAGCCGGTGACTGAGAAGAATCTGTGACTTCTCTGCATTTAGTGGTCACTACTCACCTGGGTAGTCATATGTAGGAATCTCCTCTTTACACTGCTCATCCCCCCTCACATATGTCTCTGTAGTATTAATATGGGTCAGATCTTCACCCTGAAACAAATATTATAAAAGTCACAAACAGATGGAGAAGTCACCTCTATGATCAGCTCTAATCCTGCCATCTCCACCGTTCTCATTACACAAGTATAAAATATATAATACTGGTGGATAAAACAAGACTGAACACAAGACCTTCACAGCCGTCTACACCTCATAGGGGAGATCTCATGACACCTTCTCTCCATCTACCTGATGATCCTGAGGAGCATTGGGATCTTCTTGTTTACAGTCCTGTGGAAGAAGAGGACAGGGACATCTCTCTGGTGTTGTCCTCTTACTGGAAAGATCTGGAAAAAACACATACAGGGACTGAATTCATTCTTTACATACAGATAATTATAGGCCGTGTGTATTTAGCCCTATTACCTGGTGATGTGAGGGGCTGGGGAACCTCCATCTTGACGTCCTTGTACAGATATTTGTGTTCTTCTATATACTCCCACTCCTCCATGGAGAAATAAACAGCGACATCCTGACACCTTATAGGAACCTGACACATACAATGATACCGTCATCCCCCCAATCCCTTCATAGCTTTACTGTATAATGTCCCAGCATTCCCAGCAGTGTCACCTCTCCAGTCAGCAGCTCAATCATCTTGTAGGTGAGTTCTAGGATCTTCTGGTCATTGATGTCCTCATGTATCAGGGGGTGAGGTGGAGGTCCTGTGATTGGGCTCAGGAGTCTTCCCCATCCCTCAGACACAGGGTCCTGACAGCGCTCACTAGAGGTCTTCTTCACTACTGTGTAATCCTGGTTATGGAGAGACACATTAATAAATCTCACTACAGACAATTCTAGAGTCCTCACCTCTCCAGTTCTGTCCATCTGTTATTCCCATAGATAAGAATGATGTAATGAGACGTCATCAGAATCTCTCACCTCTCCAGTAATGCGGGAGAGGATGTCTACGGTGAGGTGCATTATCCTCTCCGCCATCTTCTTTCTGTCTCTATCCATTCTTCTCTAGGAAAATTATATAGATAAATTATTAGTATCTCATATTGTGGGAATCTGAGTGGATTGAAGATGAGTTGGTGTAAAATATATAAAATTCTGTGTAATAAAAAAATTAATATTAAGTGAATAATGGGTGCTCACTGCTTGTGGTGCACAGGAGTAAAATAGTGAAACAGTCCAAATATATATATATATATACAGTACAGACCAAAAGTTTGGACACACCTCATTTAAAGATTTTTCTGCATTTTCATGACTATGAAAATTGTACATTCACACTGAAGGCATCAAAACTATGAATTAACACATGTGGAATTATATACTTAACAAAAAAGTGTGAAACAACTGAAAATATGTCTTATATTCTAGGTTCTTCAAAGTAGCCACCTTTTGCTTTGATGACTGCTTTGCACACTCTTGGCATTCTCTTGATGAGCTTCAAGAGGTAGTCACCGGAAATGGTCTTCCAACAATCTTGAAGGAGTTCCCAGAGATGCTTAGCACTTGTTGGCCTTTTTGCCTTCACTCTGCGGTCCAGCTCACCCCAAACCATCTCGATTGGGTTCAGGTCTGGTGACTGTGGAGGCCAGGTCATCTGGCGTAGCACCCCATCACTCTCCTTCTTGGTCAAATAGCCCTTACACAGCCTGGAGGTGTGTTTGGGGGTCATTGTCCTGTTGAAAAATAAATGATGGTCCAACTAAACGCAAACCGGATGGAATAGCATGCCGCTGCAAGATGCTGTGGTAGCCATGCTGGTTCAGTATGCCTTCAATTTTGAATAAATCCCCAACAGTGTCACCAGCAAAGCACCCCCACACCATCACACCTCCTCCTCCATGCTTCACTGTGCGAACCAGGCATGTAGAGTCCATCAGTTCACCTTTTCTGCGTCGCACAAAGTCACGGTGGTTGGAACCAAAGATCTCAAATTTGGACTCATCAGACCAAAGCACAGATTTCCACTGATCTAATGTCCATTCCTTGTGTTCTTTGGCCCAAACAAGTCTCTTCTGCTTGTTGCCTGTCCTTAGCAGTGGTTTCCTAGCAGCTATTTTACCATGAAGGCCTGCTGCACAAAGTCTCCTCTTAACAGTTGTTGTAGAGATGTGTCTGCTGCTAGAACTCTGTGTGGCATTGACCTGGTCTCTAATCTGAGCTGCTGTTAACCTGCGATTTCTGAGGCTGGTGATTCGGATAAACTTATCCTCAGAAGCAGAGGTGACTCTTGGTCTTCCTTTCCTGGGGCGGTCCTCATGTGAGCTAGTTTCTTTGTAGCGCTTGATGGTTTTTGCAACTGCACTTGGGGACACTTTCAAAGTTTTCCCAATTTTTCGCACTTACTGACCTTCATTTCCTAAAGTAATGATGGCCACTCGTTTTTCTTTACTTAGCTGCTTTTTTCTTGCCATAATTCAAATTCTAAAAGTCTATTCAGTAGGACTATCAGCTGTGTATACACCAGAGTTCTGCACAACACAACTGATGGTCCCAACCCCATTTATAAGGCAAGAAATCCCACTTATTAAACCTGACAGGGCACACTGTGAAGTGAAAACCATTTCCGGTGACTACCTCTTGAAGCTCATCAAGAGAATGCCAAGAGTGTGCAAAGCAGTCATCAAAGCAAAAGGTGGCTACTTTGAAAAACCTAGAATATAAGACATATGTTCAGTTGTTTCACACTTTTTTGTTAAGTATATAATTCCACATGTGTTAATTCATAGTTTTGATGCCTTCAGTGTGAATGTACACTTTTCATAGTCATGAAAATACAGAAAAATATTTAAATGAGAAGGTGTGTCCAAACTTTTGGTCTGTACTGTATATTCCGGCACACAAATAATCATGAAAATTATTTTTTATTATGCAATGAAGCAAAGAAAGTTTTCTTAATTTTGATAGACCCCTAATGAAATCAGATATTTCCAACGTTTCGGCCTATCATAGGCCTTTCTCAAGGTATCTGGTGTCTAGTGGGTCCCAGTCTGCGGCAGAGCGGCATCTGTGTGTATCGCCCAAAAAATAATTAATAGCATTGTGAGGCCGGTATAAAGCAAAAATGTAGTAGAGCTCTTCATACATCTTCAGGTCAGACAGAGATACCTATGTGCTATCAGTTGGGATTACGGAAGTTATAAAATAATTCAGGTAATTTAACAATATAAAGAATGTAACAGTCTTTATACAGCCAATAAAATATGCTAATGGTTTATTTGTATACTGTATATATTATCTATCTATCTATCTATTATCTACCGTCGATCTATTATCTATATACAGTGCCTACAAGTAGTATTCAACCCCCTGCAGATTTAGCTGGTTTGATAAGATGCAAATAAGTTAGAGCCTTCAAACTGCAAACGAGAGTAGGTTTTATGAACAGAAGCATAAATCTTACAAACCAAAAAGTTATGTTGCTCAGTTGAATTTTATTAAATTTTAAACATAAAAGTGTGGGTCAATTATTATACAACCCCTATGTTTAATATTTTGTGGAATAACCCTTGTTTGCAATTACAGCTAATAATCGTCTTTTATAAGACCTGATCAGGCCGGCACAGGTCTGTGGAGTTATCTTGGCCCACTCCTCCATGCAGATCTTCTCCAAGTTATCTAGGTTCTTTGGGTGTCTCATGTGGACTTTATTCTTGAGCTCCTTCCACAAGTTTTCAATTGGGTTAAGGTCAGGAGACTGACTATGCCACTCCAACACCTTGACTTTTTCCCTCTTGAACCAGGCCTTGGTTTTCTTGGCTGTGTGCTTTGGGTCGTTGTCTTGTTGGAAGATGAAATTACGACCCATCTTAAGATCCTTGATGGAGGAGCGGAGGTTCTTGGCCAAAATCTCCAGGTAGGCCGTGCTATCCATCTTCCCATGGATGCGGACCAGATGGCCAGGCCCCTTGGCAGAGAAACAGCCCCACAGCATGATGCTGCCACCACCATGCTTGACTGTAGGGATGGTATTCTTGGGGTCGTATGCAGTGCCATCCAGCCTCCAAACGTCACGTGTGTGGTTGGCACCAAAGATCTCGATCTTGGTCTCATCAGACCATAGAACCTTGAACCAGTCTGTCTCAGAGTCCTCCAAGTGATCATGAGCAAACTGTAGACGAGCCATGACATGACACTTTGAAAGTAAAGGTACTTTACGGGCTCGTCTGGAACGGAGACCATTGCGGTGGAGTACGTTACTTATGGTATTGACTGAAACCAATGTCCCCACTGCCATGAGATCTTCCCGGAGCTCCTTCCTTGTTGTCCTTGGGTTAGCCTTGACTCTTCGGACAAGCCTGGCCTCGGCACGGGAGGACACTTTCAAAGGCTGTCCTGGCCGTGGAAGGCTAACAGTAGTTCCATAAGCCTTCCACTTACGGATGATGCTCCCAACAGTGGAGACAGGTAGGCCCAACTCCTTGGAAAGGGTTTTGTACCCCTTGCCAGCCTTGTGACCCTCCACGATCTTGTCTCTGATGGCCTTGGAATGCTCCTTTGTCTTTCCCATGTTGACCATGTCTGAGTGCTGTTCACAAGTTTGGGGAGGGTCTTAAATAGTCAGAAAAGGCTGGCAAAAGAGATCTTTAATCCACACATGTGAAGCTCATTATTCTTGGTGCCTGAACTACTTCTTAATACTTTTGGGGGACCAAACAGAATTCTTGTGGTTTGAGGGGTTGAATAATAAATGACACTCTGAATTAACTTTTAACGTTTTTTAAAAAAAAAAAAAAATTTGCTGCAGTGCATTTCCCACTTCCAGGCTGATCTACAGTACAAATGTCACAATGCCAAGTTAATTCCGCATGTGTCAACCAGCTAAATCTGCAGGGGGTTGAATACTACTTGTAGGCACTGTATCATCTATCTATTATCTATATATCTATCATCTATTTAACTATCTATTATCTATCCATTTATCTATTATCTATCTATTATCTATCTATCATCTATCATCCATCTATTATCTATCTATCCATATATCTATCTATCTACTATCTATCATATTATTTATCTATTTTCTATCTATTATCTATCTATTATCTATATCATCTATTATCTATCAATTATCTATCTATTTATCATCTATCATCTATCTATCCATATATCTATCTATAATCTATCATCTATCTATCATGTCTCTATCATCTATGTATTTATCATATATCTATTATCTATCGTCTATGTATTACCTATCTATCTGTTATCTATTATCTATCTAACATCTATCATCTATCTATTATTTATCATCTAATATCAATCTATTAAATATCTATCATCTATCCATTTATCTATCATCTATCTATTATCTATCTATCCACATATCTATCTATTATAGATCATCTATCTATTATCTATCTATCTATTATTTATTTATTTATCTATCTATTATCTATCATATATGTATTATCTATCTATCATATATCTACACATACAGTGCTGGCCAAAAGTATTGGCACCCCAGCAATACTGTCAGATAATACTCAGTTTCTTCCTGAAAATGATTGCAATCACAAATTCTTTGGTATTATGCTCTTCATTTAATTTGTCTTCAATCAAAAAAGCACAAAAAGAATTGTCCTAAAGCCAAATTGGATATAATTCCACACCAAACCTAAAAAAGGGGGTGGACAAAAGTATTGTCACCCTTTGAAAAATCATGTGATGCTTCTCTAATTCGTGTAATTAACAGCACCTGTAACTTACCTGTGGCACCTAACAGGTGTTGGCAATAACTAAATCATACTTGCAGCCAGTTAACATGGATTAAAGTTGACTCAACCTTTGTCCTGTGTCCTTGTGTGTACCACATTGAGCATGGAGAAAAGAAAGAAGACCAAAGAACTGTCTGAGGACTTGAGAAACCAAATTGTGAGGAATCATGAGCAATCTCAAGGCTACAAGTCCATCTCCAAAGACCTGAATGTTCCTGTGTCTTCCGTGCGCAGTGTCATCAAGAAGTTTAAAGCCCATGGCACTGTGGCTAACCTCCCTAGATGTGGACGGAAAAGAAAAATTGACGAGAGATTTCAACGCAAGATTGTGCGAATGGTGGATAAAGAACCTCGACTAACATCCAAACAAATTCAAGCTGCCCTGCAGTCCGAGGGTACAACAGTGTCAACCCGTACTATCCGTCGGCGTCTGAATGAAAAGGGACTGTATGGTAGGATACCCAGGAAGACCCCACTTCTTACCCCGAGACATAAAAAAGCCAGGCTGGAGTTTGCCAAAACTTACCTGAGAAAGCCTAAAACGTTTTGGAAGAATGTTCTCTGGTCAGATGAGACAAAAGTAGAGCTTTTTGTGAAAAAGCATCAACATAGAGTGTACAGGAAAAAAAAAGAGGCATTCAAAGAAAAGAACACGGTCCCTACAGTCAAACATGGCGGAGGTTCCCTGATGTTTTGGGGTTGCTTTGCTGCCTCTGGCACTGGACTGCTTGACCGTGTGCATGGCATTATGAAGTCTGAAGACTACCAACAAATTTTTCAGCATAATGTAGGGCCCAGTGTGAGAAAGCTGGGTCTCCCTCAGAGGTCATGGGTCTTCCAGCAGGATAATGACCCAAAACACACTTCCAAAAGCACTATAAAATGGTTTGAGAGAAAGCACTGGAGACTTCTAAGGTAGCCAGCAATGAGTCCAGACCTAAATCCCATAGAACACCTCTGGAGAGATCTCAAAATGTAGTTTGGAGAAGGCACCCTTCAAATATAAGGGACCCGGAGTAGTTTGCTAAAGAAGAATGGTCTACAATTCCAGCAGAGCATTGTAAGAAACTCATTGATGGTTATCGGAAGCGGTTGTTCGCAGTTATTTTGGCTAAAGGTTGTGCAACCAAGTATTAGGCTGAGGGTGTCAATACTTTTGTCCGGCCCTTTTTTGGAGTTTTGTGTGAAATGATCAATGATTTGATTTTTGCTTCATTCTCTTTTGTGTTTTTCCTTGCAAGCAAATTAAATGAAGAGAATAAGACCAAAGAATTTGTGATTGCAATCATTTTCAGGAAGAAACTGAGTATTATCTGACAGAATTGCAGGGGTGCCAATACTTTTGGCCAGCACTGTGAATATATATATATATATATATATATATATATATATATCCATACATCTATATATGTATTATCTATCATCTATCTATTATATATCATCTATCTATTATCTAAATCTATCATCTATCTATTTAGCATCTATCCATCATCCATGTATTTATCATATATGTATTATCTATCTATTATCTATCTTTCTATCTATCCCATATTATCTATATATCTATTTATCTATTATCTCGCAATCAATTATCTATCTATCAATTACCTGCAGGTTAATATTATAATGCAGACCTGGGCAAAGTGTGGGCCCCGGGCCACATCCGGCCCTCTGGCTGTTCCCTTCTGGTCCAAGACAGCATAAGGGCTGATAACAGTGGTCCACGGGCCGCACCGTGCCCTCTTCCACCCAACCACCATCTCCATCCGCGGTGAATCTTCATCCGCGGTGAATGCACTGGTGGAGGAGGGGCCGCCAGTCCCTTCTTCCACCGATCAGCATGAGAAACAGCTGACGTGATGATGTAATTTCATCGCGTTAGCTGTGCATTGTGGAGAGTTAATGCATTGGAGACAAGAGCAGAGCTGGACATGGGGAGGATATGGGGGCCTCATGCTGGACATGGTGAGGCTATGGGGTCTCGTGCTGGACATGGGAAGGCTATGGGGGTCTCATGCTGAACATGGGGATGCTATGGGGGTCTCGTGCTTGACATGGGGAAGTTATGAGGGGTTCATACTGTATATAGGGAGGCTATGGGGGTTTCATTCTGGACATGGGGAGGCTATGGGGGTCTCATGCTGGACATGGGGAGGATATGGAGATCTCATGCTGGACATGGGGAGGCTATGGGGATCTCGTGCTGGACATGGGAAGGCTATGGGGGGTCTCATGCTGGACTTGGGGATGATATGGGGTCTCGTTGTTGACATGTGGAGGCTACGGGGGACTCATGCTGGAAATGCGGAGGCTATGGGGGTCTCGTGCTAGACATGGGGAGGCTATGGGGGCCTTATGCTGGAAATACGGAGGCTATGGGGATTTCATGCTGGATATGGGGAGGCTATGGGGGACTCATGCTGAACATGGGAATGCTATGGGGGTCTCGTGCTAGACATGGGGAGGCTATGGGGGCCTTATGTTGGAAATACGGAGGCTATGGGGGTTCATACTGTATATAGGGAGGCTGTGGGGGTCTCATTCTAGACATGGGCAGGCTATAGGGATCTCATGCTGAACATGGGGAGGCTATGGGGGTCTCATGCTGGACATGAGGAAGCTATGGGGGGCTCATACTGTATATAGGGAGGCTTTGGGGGGTTCATGCTGTTTATAGGGAGGCTGTATGGGGGCTCAAATGATATATAGCAGGGGCTGTATGTGGGCTCAAACGGTATATAGGGGGATGAAAATCTATTAACCAACCATACATTAAATGGTCTGTTATCCCTATAAAGACAATACAACCAAAAGAAGAAGTATTTGGAGAAAAGATTTATGTACAAAAAGGAGGACCACTGAGTTGGGTTACAAATCCCTCCATATACCTATAGGTTATCTCCAAAACAACACCAAACGGGATTTAATCGTAAAAATCTTAACTTTATTGAATAATATTGATTATACAAAAAATTAATTACTCTCAAATATAAATAAGTAAATGATGGGGGAGGAGTTACATGGAGGGGGAGGGCAGCTAGAGAAGAAAAACAGGGTAGGATGGAAGAACCCTGCAGAGAGACTTATATCCCCTATGTAACAATCAATAAATAATGATTGTTAACATTTTCAGCCAGCCACAAAATATAAGAAAATTAAATAAAGACAGACCACGATGACATATGTATAAGTCTCATGGCTATTAATATAAAAATCCAAAAATAAACCCAAACAGACGACCCTTCATCAGGAGGTCACAGAGAAAGTATTCCATCAATGGGCACTGGAGTGATATCTCATTTGATAGCTCTCCCTATAGACAGTGTACAATCCAATGATAAAGATTTAAAGATATAGTGATGGACTATAGTCTAAAAATGGGTAGCAGATACATATCCCCAGAACTTCTTCCACGCCGCCACTCACCTTCCCAGCATGGCCCAAGGTAATGGAGTTATAATACTACTTACTTTGAACTGATGTGCATGTGTCTCTTGCACATGTAACCCTTAGCCTAATTGACTTATTCACAGAATGTACCCATTTTTAGACTACCAACTTACAGATGGCTTTATCCACACAGATACAGAGGACTGTATGCACACAGATACAAAGGACTGCATCCACACAGATACAGAGGACTGTATCCACACAGATACAGAGAACTGTATGCACACAGATACAAAGGACTGTATCCACACAGATACAAAGGACTGTATCCACACAGATACAAAGGACTGTATCCACACAGATACAGAGGACTGTATCCACACAGATACAGAGGACTGTATCCACACGGATACAGAGGACTGTATCCACACGGATACAGAGGACTGTATTCACACAGATACAGAGGACTGTATCCACATAGATACAGAGGACTGTATGCACACAGATACAGAGGGCTGTATCCACACAGATACAGAGGACTTTATTCACACAGATACAGAGGACTTTATTCACACAGATACAGAGGACTTTATTCACACAGATACAGAGGACTTTATTCACACAGATACAGAGGACTTTATCCACACAGATACAGAGGACTTTATCCACACAGACACAGAGGACTTTATCCACACAGACACAGAGGACTTTATCCACACAGACACAGAGGACTTTATCCACACAGATACAGAGGACTTAAAGGCAAGAGGAGATCGCATGTAGCGATGCCCAAATATTTGAACAGCCACAGTCACACAAAGGCGACAGTGGGAAAATGTCACAAGAGGTGGACGATGATGAGACACATTTGTCAGAAAGTCAGGAGGAGGACCAGGGTGCGGAAGTGGAAGACGAGGTGGTGGATGAATTAGTAAATGACCCAACCTGGTAGGAGAACATGAAGAGCGAGGCCAGCAGCACACGGGGGGGGACGGGGGGGGGGGGGCAGAGCACCCCAACAGGCAGGAAGAAGCAGTGTGTTGGCCGCAGACAGAAGCAGGCAACCGTTCCCCATAACACCAACACAAAGGAAGTTGCCAGTACAACTGTTAGGTCTTCCCGAGTCTGGTTGTTTTTTAAAGACTCTGCCTATAACCCCAAAAAGGCCTTTTGCATCACCTGCCACGCCAGCATCAGCAGGGGTGGCAAAACTACCAGCCTGACCACCACCAGCATG
The DNA here is from genome assembly GCF_046119375.1 of Phyllobates terribilis. NCBI lineage: Eukaryota > Metazoa > Chordata > Amphibia > Anura > Dendrobatidae > Phyllobates > Phyllobates terribilis. Next base: position 10,629,808 of record NW_027362765.1, read on the forward strand.
ATCAGGCACATGGCAGTAAAGCACCCGACTTTGTGGGCCGAACCCTAGGGTCCAGGAACAGTGTCTGCGGGTGGCACCACTGTTTCTTCCACTGTTGTGCATGCAAGCCAATCCCCTATCCATGGTGCATGCGAAGATGCCTCCTGCCCTGCACCTGTTGTTGCACACTATCAAGTAGCAGCATCAGGAAGCACATCCACGTCCTTGTCCCAACACAGCGTTCAGTTGTCCATACCCCAGTCCTTGGAACACAAGCGCAAATACGCAGCCAACGCCATACAGGCCACACTACTAAATTCCCACATTTTGAGACTGCCTGCGCTCGAAATGTTGCCTTACAGGCTCGTGGAGACGGAAGCATTCTGCAACCTGATGGCGGCAGCCGTCCCTCGGTACTTGGTCCCCAGCCGCCACAAAACATTAGCCGTGCCCTCAACAACGCAGTTACCAGGAAAGTCCACCTAACCTCGGACACGAGGACAAGTGCCTGTGAGCAGGGACGGTACATCTCACTGATGGCACACTGGGTTAACATAGTGGAAGCTGGGACCCAGTCGGACCTTGGGACGGAACACATCTTCCTGACACCAAGGATTGCGGGCCCTAGGTCAATCAGGGTTGCCCCCACACTCTACAGCTCCTGCACCTTATCCTCCTCCTCCTCAGCCTCCATCTCTGAAATGACCACGTCAGTCACAAGCTGGAAGCACAGCAGCACTGCCTCGGCCAAGCGTCAACAGGCTGTGCTGAAGCTAATATGCTTAGGTGACAAACCGCACAATGTTGAAGAGTTGTGGAAAGCTCTAAAAGAGCAGGCAGATCTGTGGCTCACACCGCTGAACCTACAGCCAGGCATGGTTGTGTGTGACAAAGGCCAGAACCTGGTGGCGGCTCTGAGGCGAGGCAAGCTCACACATGTACAATGCCTGGCCCATGTGCTTAACCTCGTGGTTCAGCGGTTTCTCAAATCCTACCCCGAGCTGCAGGATCTACTTGTTAAAGTACGCCGCCTGTGTGCCCATTTTAGAAAGTCACTTACAGCTTCCGCTGCCCTTGCCGTGTTTCAGCAGCGTTTGCAGCTTCCGGCTTACAGACTGGTGTGTGATGTCCCCACGCGCTGGAACTCTACACTGCAGATGTTGGGAAGGATTTGTGAGCAGAAGAGGGCAGTTGTTGAGTACCAGCATCAACAAGGCCATTGGTATTCAGTTCAGACTTCACACATAAGACCTCAGGAGTGGAAATGGATGTCAGACATATGTATCATCCTCCAAAACTTTGAGGACTCCACCAAGATGGTGAGCGGTGATGATGCCATAATTAGCGTCACCATACCGCTTCTCTGTCTTCTGAAACGCTCTCTGCTCACAATCAAAGAGGATGCATTGTAGGCGGAGCACGATGAGATGGAGCAAGGAACCATACAGGGTGATTACACACAGCCCAGCCTCATCTCATCTCAACGTGGATTGGGTAACAATGAGGAAGAAGAGGAGGAGGAGGAAGAACAGAAGCTATTTTCATGCGCTATAGACAGTACTACCTGCACAACTGTCACACCGTCTGTTCAGTGTGGATGGCCTGAGGACAGAGAGGAAGAGGAGGAGGAGGAGAGCATGGTCAGTCGTCCTCTTGGTGAGGACAGGGAAGTCTTGCCTGTTATCAGTCTGGCACGCATGACTGAGTTTATGTTACGCTGCCTTTCCCATGTCCCTCGCATTCTCAAAATTTTGGGTGACAGTCATTACTGGTTGGTGACACTTCTAGACCCATGCTACAAAAAGAACTTTCTATCTCTTGTTCCTGAGGCGGACAGGTCTACAAAAATGGGGCAGTACCAGAAGGCCCTTGTTGCGGAACTATTAAAAAAATTCCCATCCGAAAATGCTGGCGGCAAAGGTCACAGTTCGTTGGACAACCAAGGACTACAGGCGAGAGAGACACAACTCCAATCCAGCAGAGGCAGGAGAACACTGTCAAAGTTCTGGGAGAATTTTCTCAGCCACTCCCATCGCACAGGCCCTGAGGCGTGGGGTACTCTCACAAGGAGTGCAACATTTGGGAAGATGCTGAGGGAGTACATTGCTGAACGTACCAACGTCCTCCGTGACCCACTTCCTAATAATGGGAAAATTTTTTCATGAGGCCCTCTAAGTCTCTTCCAAGGGGCATTGGAGTGCCTCCCAATTTTTGGCAACCTTTGCATTCACTGCATAGGCAAACACTATGGGAGACCCACTTCCTAATAATGGGAACATTTTTTCATGAGGCCCTCTAAGTCTCTTCCAAAGGGCATTGGAGTGCCTCCCAATTTTTGGCAACCCTTGCATTCACTGCATAGGCAAACACTATGGGCGACCCACTTCCTAATAATGGGAACATTTTTTCATGAGGCCCTCTACATCTCTTCCAAGGGGCATTGGAGTAGGTCCAAATTTTTGGCAGCCCTTACATTCACTGCATAGGCAAACACTATGGGAGACCCACTTCCTAATAATGGGAACATTGGTTTCAGGGCGCCCTCCCCTAAGTCCCTTCAAAGGGGTATTGGGGTGCGTCAAAATTTTCAAAGGGGTATTGAGGTGAGTCCAAATTTTCTGCAGCCCTGCCACTCACTGCATACGCAATAACAGTAAAGGAGACCCACTCTTTAGTAATGTGAACTAATTATAGCCAACTGATGGCTCTCTAAGAGTACTAAGGACTTGTTTTATTGAGGAAATTTATACATCGAACTGTGTTTTAATTTGAACTTTATGTCTACATTTATATATATTTATACAACTTATTTGTAGCATCGGCGTCTCTGCCTCCTTCCAGGCAGAGACGCCGTCCCTCTCACCTCCTCGCTCCCCGCTCTCCTTCCCAGCCTGCTGTCGGCGCGCGCAGTCCTGTAGCATCGGCGTCTTTGCCTCCTGCCAGGCAGAGACGCCGTCCCTCTCACCTCCTCTCTCTCCGCGCTCCCCACTCTCCTTCTCAGCCTGCTGTCGGCACGCGTAGCCCCCCAGGCACTGTGCTTAGGGTGCGTGCACGCTCCCCCCCTCTTAAAGGAGCCGCGCGCGCCGTCCTAAGGAGTCCCCGGCCAATAGCCGAGGGTCCTCCCATATATAGGGCACCTCCTCCAAAATGGAGGTGCCCGAGCAAAGTTGTTGCACAGTTTCTTTTCTCTGCTTCAGCCCTCAGGTCCCGCTGCTAGCCTGACTCCTCATCCTGCCTGCCAGCATGTTGTCTGCCTGTTACCTGCCGAGCCTGCCTGCCTGCTCACCTGGAGCGCTCACCTGTTACCTGCCTGTTACCTGCTGCGTCTGTCAGCCCGCTCACCTGGGAGCACCCGCCTGTTACCTGCTGTGTCCGTCAGCCCGCTCACCTGGGAGCGCCCACCTGTTACCTGCCTGTTACTTGCCTTGTCTGTCTGCCCGCTCACCTGGGAGCACCCGCCTGTTTCCTGCTAGCCTACATGGAGGCCCTGTCGTCACTTGCTGTGACCACCTGCCTGGTAAACCTAGAGACTACTACTTGCTCTGCTGTCACATACCGTGACCACCTGTCAGTTAACCAGAGACTTCTGCCTGCTTGCTGTGTCCATCCGTCATACCGGTCAGTCCCAGCCATCTGACCCGTGGGAGCCACCTGCTCTCTTACAAGGTCGTCCCCAGAGTAGCACCTGGTCCCTCTGCCCGGATCCTCCCTGGTCACGGAGTCGTTAGCCGCCGTCCGACCAGGGTCGGTTCTGGTTGATACTTAGTTAGGCCCCTCTGGGTCCTTGCTTGCACCGCGGCACAGAGGTTCCACCACCTGGACCCGTAACAGTATTGTCCTGCAGTCCTTGTGGATCAAAGGCACAGGCTAACTGACCGATGGATCAGTTAGTTTCCCGTCTACCTATTGTATTAGTGCATTCAAGATTGTTGTCTTGCAAATATTGAAGGACAAGCAATGAACACAAGGACAATGAGAGACGACCTTCTCCCAATCCTGTGGAAAAATGCCTGAATACGAGTTGTGACCTAGAAAAGTACGATCTGCCTCTTTTTCCACACACTTTACAGCAAGCCACCGAGCAGCTGGAGGAACACAGATCTGCTCCACTGACCATCACTGAACTCTCAAAGACACTGGAGAATCCAGGTTGGGACAATCAGGTCACCTAGCCACGTACCTCAATGCACTCGCTCAGCTTCCTAAGCTTGCGGCTACCTCCTCTTTGTGGTTGCCGGACAAAAGTTGGGGTAGTCGGCCCTGGGTGTCCCGAAGTCACAGCTGCTCAGAGCCAGCGGAAAGGTGAGACTATGTCATCTGCACAATCTTATGTACTTGCTGGGGCTGTACTGTATGTGACTGGCTGGTGTTGGTGCAATAAATTATTGCCGCATTGTGTTACCCTCACCCTGTCTGGTCTGAGTAGTGGCCTGTCCACGGAAAAGGAGAGCGGGCGTTCAGTGGGGTGAGTCCTGGTCCATATGGTTTTCTAAACACCGCCGGGCCACCACCCACTGGTTTCTCCACACTATCAATCTACACTGCTCAAAAAAATAAAGGGAACACTTAAACAACAGAATATAACTCCAAGTAAATCAAACTTCTGTGAAATCAAACTGTCCACTTAGGAAGCAACACTGATTGACAATCAATTTCATGTGCTGTTGTGCAAATAGAATAGACAATAGATGATAATTATTGGCAATTATCAAGACACACTCAATAAAAGAGTGGTTCTGGAGGTGGGGACCACAGACCACATCTCAGTACCAATGCTTTATGGCTGATGTTTTGGTCACTTTTGAATGTTGGTTGTGCTTTCACACTCGCGGTAGCACGAGACGAACTCTCCAACCCACAGAAGTTGCTCAGGTAGTGCAGCTCATCCAGGACGACACATCAATGCAAGCTGTGGCAAGTAGGTTTGCTGTGTCTGTCAGCGTAGTGTCCAGAGGCTGGAGGCGCTATCAGGAGACAGGCCAGTACACCAGGAGACATGGAGGGGGCCGTAGGAGGGCAACAACCCAGCAGCAGGACCGCTACCTCCACCTTTGTGCAAGGAGGAACAGGAGGAGCACTGCCAGAGACCTGTAAAATGACCTCCAGCAGGCCACAAATGTGCATGTGTTTGCACAAACAGTTAGAAACCGACTCCATGAGGGTGGTATGAGGGCCCGACGTCCACAGATGGGGGTTGTGCTCACAGCCCAACACCATGCAGGACGCTTGGCATTTGCCACAGAACACCAGGATTGGCAAAGTCGCCACTGGCGTCCTGTGCTCTTCACAGATGAAAGCAGGTTCACACTGAGCACATGTGACAGACGTGATAGAGTGGAGAGCAGTCTGCTGCCTGCAACATCCTTCAGCATGACCAGCTTGGCAGTGGGTCAGTAATAGTGCGGCGTGGCATTTCTTTTGAGGGCCTCACAGCCCTCTATGTGCTCGCCAGAAGTAGCCTGACTGCCATTAGGTAGTAGAGATGAGATCCTCAGACCCCTTGTGAGACCATATGCTGGTGTAGTTGGTCCTGGGTTCCTCCTAATGCAGGACAATGCCAAACCTCATGTGGCTGGAGTGTGTCAGCAGTTCCTGCAAGATGAAGCCATTGAAGCTATGGACTGGCCCGTCCGTTCCCCAGACCTGAATCCGATTGAGCACACCTGGGACATCATGTCTCGCTCCATCCACCAACATCACGTTGCACCACAGACTGTCCATGAGTTGGCGGATGCTTTAGTCGGATCAGCCTGTAGTGTGTTTTTCCACTTTAATTTTGGGGGAGACTCCAAATCCAGGGCTCCATTGGTTAATAAATTTGATTTCCATTGATAATTTTTGTGTGATTTTGTTGTCAGCACATTCAACTTTGTACAGAACAAAGTATTCAATGAGAATATTTCATTCATTCAGATCTAGGATGTGTTATTTCAGTGTTCCCTTTATTTTTTTGAGCAGTGTATAAGATAATTCACACAAATAAATATAAGGAAAATTCTCCATTACCACAGAATATGCACAAGGAAAGAGGAATAGTCCTCGGTAAAACACAGTAAGTATCAGTATTTTGATAGACACAGTGGCCTTTTCACCCTCTATATATATTCCATATAGGGATCTAATTATAAGTATTTCTACCTACCCATATGGGACATTTATCGAATATATTTATTGTATATCCCATTTTAGGCATTCAATCACTAGCACTTTATTCCACTCTTTTGGGGTGCCTTTTTATACTTATTTATTTATTCACTTATACTTTATCATCTGCGGCTGGTACATATCATACATATATATTTTGTGTCTGTGCATTTTTCTGAGTTTTCATGCTATGGTGCTTACTCCAAACTTATACTTTTGTGTATAAGTGATTTTTTTCCGGATTGCCACCTGGAATTGTGTCCTTTTTTCTCAGTTTTTTTCTCCCACCCCGATATGTTACAACTTGACCCAATAAAATTAAGATTTTGCATGCTTACTTTGGATTCTTGATCTCTGTGTTTTTTCGTCCTTTGTGCTTCCCTCAGGGAACTTATCTAGATGTGTGGTGAGCACCCTGAACCCCCAGGTGCTTCACAGAAGTTTATTGAGCCATAAAAATAAAATTTTCACATTTTTCCAACAAAAATGTTTTTCAGCCCCCAATTTTGCATTTTCATAAGGGTAACAGGAGAAATTGCACCATGCAGTTTGTTGTGCAATTTCTCCTGAGTAAGCAGATACCCCATATGTGGGGGAAAACCACTGTTTGGCTGCGTTCACACATTGCGTATTTCCCTGCGTTTTTTTAACGCTGCGTATTTTCCTGCTTTTTTTTACCTGCGCTTTTTTACGCAGGTAAAAAAAGCACCTCCATTCACACACTGCAGTGTGAAATGAAGGGTGACATGTGTACTGTCTCACTTCATTTCAGTGTGACATGTGTACTGGCTGTGTCTATGTGTCTGTGTGTCCGGTGTGTCTATGTGTCGTGTGTGTGTGTGTCCCTAGCAGTGTATGTACAGACTATGGATACTCACCTACCCGATGGATGAGAGACGCGTCTGCTCCGTCCCAAACTTGCAGCATCTGCCGTGAAGCGATCAGCTGACTGTCACGTGACCGGCTTGTAATCAGCTGACCGTCCGGTTACAAGCCGGTTAGCTAACAGCTGATCGGTTCACCGGTATAGTGAACATTTTGAACCCATACGTACGACACAGAATTTTGATAACCTTAGGTCATCATATTGAATAAGTTGTCATTAGTCTTGAGCGCAAGTGCTCGCTACTTGAGTTTGCACCAAGTATCGCGGGTCCTCAAGTGACATGCTCGAGTCCCCGCCCCGCATCTTTCACGGTTATTAGACACCCAAAAAAACATGCGGGAATCGCTCGTGCATGGCAAACAATCCCCGCAAGTTTTTTTGGGCTGTATAACAGCTGCAAAATATATGGGGTGGAGACTCGAGAATGTCACTCGAGCACCCGCGATACTCAGTGCATGCCCAAGTACCCGATGAAAACTCAAGTAGCGAACACTTGTACTCAACACTAGTCGCCATATCGTCATTTTTTTTCTTTACTTTTGAAAAAATACAAACCCAACCCTAGCACAACCCTATCCTTAGCCCAACCGTAACCCTAACACACCCCTAATGTTAGCACAACCCTAACCCTAGCCCAACTCTAACCATAGCACAACCCTAACCCTAGCCCAAGCCTAACCCTAGCCCAACCTTAACTCTAATCATAACATAACCATAACCCTAACACTAGCACAACCCTAACCATAGTTTATTTTTTACACTGTTCCTCATGTGGTATAAGTGATTAGACGACTTTATTCTTTGGGTCGGTGCGATTACAGCGATGTCACTCATATCGGGTTTTTATGATTGACAGATGTCACACACTAAAAAAACATTTTTTTTTTGCAAAGACTAATTTTCGCATTGCCATATTTTGAGAGCTATAATTTTTACATGTTTTGGCCGACAGAGTCATGTGATGGCTTGTTTTTTGCGGGACAAGTTGACATTTTTATTGGTACAATTTTCGGGTATGTGACATTTTTTGATCGCTTTCTATTCTGATTTTTGGGAGACAAAATAAACAAAAACTAACAATTCCGGAATTGTTTTTTTTTATGCCGTTCAGAGTGTGGTAAAATTGATAAGGTAGCTTCATTTTTAAGGTACCACATTTATATATTTTTTTTATGTTATGGCGCTTTTACACAATAAAAATTATTTTATAGAAAAAATAATTTTTTTGTATTGCTTTATTCTGAGAGCTATAACTTTTTTATTTTTCAGCTGATGGAGCTGTATGGTGGCTTGTTCTTTTGCAGGAGAAGATGACCTTTTCAGCGGTACCATTTTTATTTAAGTTCGTCTTTTAAGATCGTGTTTTATCACAATTTTTGTTTGGCAGTATGATGATAAAGAATCGTTTTTTGCTTCGTTTTTTTTTTTTTTTTTTTTTAAATTTCCATGTTCAGTAAAGGGGTGAACTAGTGAGACAGTTTTATAGGTCAGGTCGTTCCGGACGCGCCAATACCAAATATGTGTACTTTTATTGTTTTTTTCCATAATATATCATAATATATATTTATTTATGGGTACAATATATTTTTATTTTTTTATCATTATTTTTTCGTTTTTTTTATATTTTTACCTTTTTTTTCACTTTCTGAATCATTTTTTTACTTTTACACTTTGTCCCACTATGGGACTTTCACTTTTTTAACCCAGATCACTAGCTTAGCATAGAAATGCTGCAGCAGCATCTCTATTCTATGCAGGCTGCAGCCCGGCGCACACAAGTTAGTTAGACGATGCACTGAGCATGATCTACCTAACTTCCTGCTGTCTGGACATCGGGTCACCATGACAACCACCGGGACCCGGCACAGACAGCGCGGGACATTGGAGAAGAGGTAAGTAAGCAGCGATTACCTACCCTTGCATCCGGAATGCTGAAATCGACTTCGTTTTTAGGAGTTAATGTGCTGGGAGCAGGACCGCTCCTAGCACATAGCACCGGGTGTCAGCTGTGATGATCAGCTGATAACCGGGGGCGATCGCCCCGCACCGCTTGTGTAATAATACGTACCTGGTCCAAAAGGTTCAGGGAAAGAAAGGGGTTAAAGGGAATCAATCTCCCGCTGGGACTTATCTGACCTCTAATATGGGCATACAGGTGATATAAATGTGACTCTATACTTACCTGTATGCCTCATATTAGAGGTCTGTTTGCTCTGAAATGGCTTTTTATTCAGTGAAGATTCCGACGCTTGCAGCCCGGGGGACGGGAATTAGTGCACTGTGACTCCGACTCCACAACTCCGACTCCCTCATACACGGCTCATGTTTAAGTGATAAATTTACTGTAGCACAGATTCATCTCAGCTAAAAGTCTAGACCTTTAGATCAGGAATAGGAAAGACATTTATAGGACGTTTCATAACTTTCCCAAATTCTTATGAAAAAATATTCCCCACAAACTGCATTGAACTACTGTACCCAATTTATTAAATATTTTAGGAGTCGGAGTCGGTCCATTTTATACCGACTCCACCAAAATGGGCTCCGACTCCACAGCCCTGCTATGACAAGCAGTCACCATGTCCAAGTCCCATGCATTTCACTTTTTACTGCAGGGATCTTGTGAGCAGGCAAGTCACTGTGACTTCTCGGCACCTGGGCACAAGATCCGTGCAGTGCAATGACTGCATTGTACACAGTACAAGTGCATCACTACCGTAAAAAGCGCGCGGGATCTGGACAAAAGTATAAGTATAGATTCACATTTCTATCATCTGTATGCCCATTTTAGAGGTCAGATAAGTCCCAGGGGGTGACAGATTCCCTTTAATCAGCCATGGGGCAGTCATAAAACCAGATATGTATCAAGGTATGTATAAAGGGAAGGGTATGGTACTCAGAGAATGTTTCAATAATCTGCCCCAACGCGTTTCCCCAACAGCTTCATCAGGAGGCTTGATACCAGGATGTTAATTCATGATGTTCAGCATAGTGTGCCTAATAGCCAGGTGTCCATGTATAAATATCCCACATCATCCAAAACCCCTCCCCAGACTAGGAGACCCATTCCCATTCCTAGAGGTGAATTGTCATAGGATATATAGAATGGAGTCTTTCTACAATAATGTACTGCGCTGCGCTTCTTCTCATGCGCTAGAAGTCCAATAATCTCCATCCTCTAGTGTGCATGTTCAGATAAACTGATTACCACCGCCCCACTGGTACCCGTGACTGCGCATTCCCATAGTTATGCATTCCACGCTGGAACATTGTCTGCGATTGCGCATGCTCGAATGTCTGCGTTCCACGCCGGAGCGCATATGGTATTGGATTGCATTCCATCATCAGTAAAATCTTCTCTCTGAGATCAGCGTCATGGGAGACTAAAAACAAGTATTGAACATCCTCCCATCATGCAACAGGCATGTAGATCTACTTTATCACTACATAAAATATGGGATGATGGCCCACAGTACATTCCTAAATGGTCATATTTGACCCCTATTGCATAATTAGAGATACACAAGGATCATCACACTTGTTAATTAAGAAATAGTATATGTAGGAGATAACTGATAAGAAATAATTCTGATATAGAAGCTCAGATCTCTCGATGAAGTACAACAATATGTGATCCCCATTCACAGGGAACTGAATAGCAATGGGTAGAGCATAAAATCCAAAAATATAATCCAGAATGGGGCCGTATTTACACAAAACAGGCATAGGAAATTTGCTCATTCAGTCCCTTAGGGCCTAGTGAATCCAGTCTAAAAATCCACTCACTTTCCTTATTGAGGATACATCTATTGTGATCTCCTCCTCTCACATTGGGTTTAACCACCTCAATGATACAAAAGGAGATGTCTCCGGTATCACCTCGATGTGCACTGTTCATGTGTCTCACTAATGGGGTGTCCCGACCATGGCATATATCACCCAAATGCTCCCCCACCCTCCTCCTAGACTCTCTCTTGGTCTTGCCTACATATTCTAGGGGGCAGGTGTATGTGGCCATATATACTAGTCCTGAGGTTTTACAGTTGGAATAATCCCTCTGGAAAAAGATTTTACTAGTGGAGGAACTCAAGAAAGATTTACATGGTCTCATCCAACTAAATGTACAACATTCTCCAGATCTAAAGAAACCGCAGATTCTTTTATCTAGCCAAGTCCCCTTGGGTGCAGTTTTTTTGCAGAAACTATGCACTAAATGGTCTATAATTGACCGACCCTTTCTGAAAGTTATTGTGGGAGTAGATCACACAGCACCCTCAGGTCCGCGTCAGCCAAAAGTACATCCTAGTGTTTTCTCAGGATATTAAAGATACGGTCACTCTCATTGTGATAAGTTTTCCTTACTCGTGTTATCCCATCTTTTTCTTGGTCTCTTGGTTAGGTATGGAGGAGTGTCTGTCTCTCCCATTTTTCTGCAAACGATGATGCGGAATCCAAAATGTACCAGGAGTACCCTTCATCCCTTAATCTGGTGTTCAGGTCTATTGCCTGTATATTAAAATCTGTGACAATATGGCAGTACCTTCACAACCATAAAAATTGGTCCTTGGGTATTCCTCTTTTTATGGGGATGGGGGTGGTGGTTATCCCACTTCAATAGTTTATTAGTGCTTGAAGGTTTATAATAGATGAGAGTCCCTAGTGTCCCATCCCGTTCTTTCTTGATTAGTACATCCAGGAAAGGCAACTGGTAATCATTAAATTCAGATGTAAATCTCTGGCCCACTCTATTGATGTTGAGTTCCCTGACAAATTCAAAAGATTGTTCACTCCTCCCTGACCAGATGATAAAAAAGTAGTCAATATATTTGTACCATACCCCAATATATGGATGCCACCACTTATCATCATCCCTGAATATTGTGGTTTCCTCCTACCAGCCTGAGAATAGGTTAGCATACGAGGGGGCACAGCGGCTCCCCATCGCAGTACCCCTGAGCTGGTAGAAGTACTTCCTGTCAAAGAGAAAGAAGTTATGAGTCAGGCTGTGTGCCCACGTAGCATTTTTCAAGCGTATATGCTGCGGAATTTCCGCAGCGTAAACGCTTGAAAAACGCATGGTAATCCGCACCCCATGGTCCCCAATGGGATTCCGCAACTTCTATGCACATGCTGCGGATTTTTCCGCAGCGTTCATGCCGCGTTCAAAAATCCGCAGCATGTCATTTAATTTTGCGTTTCCGCATGCAGATTTGCCTTTGACCAATGCATAAAAAACGCAAGGCAATTCCGCATGTGGAAAACGCGTGATAAACGCGCGAAAAATGCGCGATAAACGCGTGCGGAATTCCGCATGCGTTTTTCCGGGAGAGGACTTGCATTTATGCAGCAGAAATTTTCTGCTTCATAAATGCAACGTGGGCACATAGCCTAAGAGTGAATTTTAGAAGATCCTCCATGAAGTCATTATGTCTGCTACACTCTATTGACCTCGATTTCAAGAAATGTCTTACTCCTCTGATACCATCCTCATACGGTATATTACTGTACAAAGCCTCGATATCTAGTAAGATCTGCTCCCCTACATGCATGTATACATGCTCGAGGGTATACATGTAGGGGAGCAGGCAAAGGGAAAACCAACTCCAGAGGGATTATTCCAACTGCAGGACCTCAGGCGATACTGGGGGAACATTATACTGTGTGGGGGCATCATACATCCTGCATAAGGGGCATAATGGGGGCATTACACTGTGGGGGGCATCATACATACTGCATAAGGGGCATAATGGGGGCATTACACTGTGTGGGGCATCATACATACTGCATAGGGGGCATAATGGGGATATTACACTGTGTGGGGGGCATCATACATACTGCATAAGGGGGGCATTACACTGTGTGGGGCATCATACATACTGCATAAGGGGCATAATGGGGGCATTACACTGTGTGGGGGGCATCATACATACTGCATAAGGGGCATAATGGGGGCATTACACTGTGTGGGGCATCATACATACTGCATAAGGGGCATAGTGGGGGGCATTACACTGTGTGGGGGGCATCATACATACTGCATAAGGGGCATAATGGGGGCATTACACTGTGGGGGGCATCATACATACTGCATAAGGGGCATAATGGGGGCATTACACTGTGGGGTCAGTAAAGGGGTCCTGTGCTATGAGAACAATACGTTTCCTCCCTTTCTGTCTCCATAGTTGGGTCGTATGTATCTATTACAGGAAACAGAACAAAAACCTTATGATTCTTATAAAGGGGCAACACAAGACCCCAAAAGAGTCTCCGTGCTGAAGGGGTTAATGCCCCCTGCGCCCAGTAATGGGGTCTCAACATACCTCCACCTGCAGAGCCGCCACCACATATATGGCTGCTCTGTGCGCACAGGAGCTGTGATGAGGTCACAGGAGGGGAGGAGTCAGGGGTCACATGATCAGGGGCCTCAGTGGATGCAGGACTCTGCTGTGCTGGTTGTCATGGTGCTGGATGAGCTGAAGTTTATGTGTGGGGTCAGGAGGGGTTTACAGTGTGGATGTAGCAGAGCCGCGGGTGTGCGAGGTGTACGGAGCGGAGCCGTGTGTGTGCGAGGTGTACGGAGCAGAGCCGTGTGTGTACGAGGTGTACGGAGCGGAGCCGCGCATGTACGAGGTGTACGGAGCGGAGCCGCGTGTGTACGAGGTGTACGGAGCAGAGCCGTGTGTACGAGGTGTACGGAGCAGAGCCGCGTGTGTACGAGGTGTACGGAGCGGAGCCGTGTGTGTACGAGGTGTACGGAGCGGAGCCGTGTGTGTACGAGGTGTACGGAGCGGAGCCGCGCGTGTACGAGGTGTACGGAGCGGAGCCGCATGTGTACGAGGTGTACGGAGCAGAGCCGTGTGTGTACGAGGTGTACGGAGCGGAGCCGCGTGTGTACGAGGCGTACGGAGGGGAGCCGCGTGTGTACGAGGCGTACGGAGCGGAGCCGCGTGTGTACGGAGCGGAGCCGTGTGTGTACGAGGTGTACGGAGCAGAGCCGTGTGTGTACGAGGCGTTCGGAGCGGAGCCGCGCGTGTACGAGGCGTACGGAGCGGAGCCACGCGTGTACGAGGCGTACGGAGCGGAGCCGCGCGTGTACGAGGCGTACGGAGCGGAGCCGCGCGTGTACGAGGCGTACGGAGCGGAGCAGCGCGTGTACGAGGCGTACGGAGCGGAGCAGCGCGTGTACGAGGCGTACGGAGCGGAAACGCGCGTGTACGAGGCGTATGGAGCGGAACCGCGCGTGTACGAGGCGTACGGAGCGGAGCCGCGCGTGTAAGAGGCGTACGGAGCGGAGCCGCGCGTGTACGAGGTGTACGGAACCTCCTGCTGGGCAGAGACGCCGTTTCCCTCACCGCTGCGGCCCCGGTCCGTCATCATCCAGCTCCCCTGCACCTGCTGCTGCTGTTGCGCGCACCACGCACAGCTTCCCGGGCACTGTGCTTAGGCCGCGCGCGCCGTCCTAAAGAGTCCCCGGCCAATGGCCGGAGGATCACTCCTATATAAAGCACCTCCTCCAAAATGGAGGTGCCTGTGCAAGGTTGTTGTTTGTGTGCTAACACTTTCCTCAGCCCTCAGGTCCCGCTGCCTGTCAGCCGTGCCCGCCAGCCTGTCTGTCAGCCGTGCGCGCCAGCCTGTCTGTCAGCCGTGCCTGCCAGCCTGTCTTCTCGGATCACCTGTCAGGCCACCTGCCGTGCTCGCCAACCCAGATCACCCATCTGGCTAACTGCCGTGCCCGCCTGCTTGCCAACCCAGATCACCCGTCTGGCTACCTACCGTGCCCACCTACTTGCCAACCCGGATCACCCGTCAGGTTACCTGCCGTGCTCTCCCGCTGTACCTGCCAGCTTCAGCCCTCTGACCCATGGGAGTCGCCTGCTCTCACACAAGGTCGGTCCCAGAATGGCACCTGGTCCACCTGCCCGGTCCTTCCTTGGTTCACGGAGTCGACTAAGCTGCCGTGCGTCCAGGGTCGGTCCGAGTAGGCACTTAGTTACGCCCATTTGGTCCCTCCTTGCATCCCAGCATAGATCCGTAACAGTTTGCACAGGCCATGGAACCTGGTGGCTCCCAGGCTCCTTCACTCTCTGACCTGTACCAAGAGGTCTCTCGCCAGAGATCCCAACAGGATACTATCCTTTTCTATCTGCGGACAGTCAACTCCCACCTGGACGCGCTGTCCACCCCTACTGTGTCCGCCTCTATCCAAGCGGCACCTCAACCCTGCGGCACTGTGGCACCCGGCTTTGGACCCCGGCTCTTAGCGCCTCCACGTTTTGGTGGTGACCCCGTACTATGTCGGGGCTTCATAAATCAGTGCACGCTGCACTTTGAACTCCTGGCACACCACTTCACATCCGACAGGGCCAAGGTGGCGTTCATCATGTCTCACCTCACCGGAGAGGCGTTGGCGTGGCTTAACCCTCTGTGGGAGAGAGGGGATCCTCTGGTGTCCGATCTTCAGGCTTTCCTCGCGGCCTTCCGGAAGGTGTTCGATGAGCCCGGACGAAAATCTTCTACTGCCTCCTCACTTCTCCGACTCTGCCAAGGTAGTCTCACTGTGGGCCAGTATGCCGTACATTTCCGAACCCTCGCATCTGAACTTGCCTGGAGCAATGAGGCCCTGGTGTCCACCTTTTGGGAGGGCCTTTCCGGACGGATCAAGGATGAGCTAGCCGGTCGTGACATACCTCCCTCCCTGGACGACCTGGTGTCATTAGCTACCTGGATTGACATTCGTTTCCTGGAACACGCTAAAGAGATGACCCATGAGAGGAAACCTCTGCGACTCGCTCCCGTCCTCCAAAAGTCCAGTCTCGCAACCTGCACTCCCCCGGGTGTCTTCTCCAGAGCCGATGCAAACTGACCAAGTCAAGATGGTCAAGTCTCGCCAGGAGACCCGTCGTGCAGAGGGGAGTTGCTTCTATTGTGGAAATAATGAGCATCTTATCCACTCTTGCCCGGTGAGACCGGGAAACTCCAGTCTCTAGAACCGCTCGGAGAGGTCGTCCTAGGCAAGAGTTTTTCCTCTCCGCCCTTGACTCTGTCCGTTTCCGTTACCAGTGGTGAGACCCGCTTTTTTGAGACTACTCATCTGGATTCCAGAGCCACTGGGAATCTCATCCAACAGGCCATTGCGGAGTGTTTTCAGATTCCTACCATATGTCTGGCGGACCCTTTAGCAGTCTCCTCTGTGGATGGAAAGCTTCTCCCTGAAACCATCTTGCTGGTCACTGAGCCGGTAAATCTTCAGGTGGGAATGCTGCACTGTACTTTTACGTACTGTCCGGTCTCTCTCATCCCATCTTGCTTGGCTTGCCTTGGTTACAAAGACATGAGCCCGTCCTGAACTGGAGCTCGGGAGAGGTGCTCCGTTGGGGTCAGGAATGCCATAAGACCTGTCTGGTTCCAGTTCGTCCTGCTCGACCCCTGTCTACTCCGGCTAACCTACCTGGCCTGCCAGCACCCTACTGGTCCTATGCGGACGTTTTTGATAAAAAGGAGGCAGAGACACTACAACCTCATAGGCCGTATGATTGCCCCATCGACCTAATACCTGGTGCTTCACCTCCTCGCGGGCGAATCTACCCCTTGTTGCTGGCCGAGAAAATCTTGCTAGGGGATTTATCCAGAAATCCATCTCTCCGGCTGGAGCAGGATTCTTCTTCGTCAAGAAGAAGAACTGCTCTTTTCGTCCTTGTATCGACTATAGGGGCCTCAACCAGATTACCATCAAGAATAAGTACCCTCTGCCTCTCATCTTGGAGCTGTTTGACCGCCTAAAGGGCGCAAAGGTCTTCACTAAACTTGACCTGCGTGGGGCCTACAATCTGGTCCGGATCCGCCAGGGAGACGAGTGGAAGACTGCATTCAACACTCGGGATGGTCACTACGAGTACCGCGTGATGCTCTTCGGTCTCTGTAATGCTCCAGCCATCTTCCAAGAGTTAGTAAAATATATCTTTCGAGATCTCCAGTATTCCTGCGTGGTCGTGTACCTGGACGATATCTTGGTGTTCTCCCCTGATCTGCCCTCTCACCGGAGGGATGTTCGTCAGGTACTGCTGAGGCTCCGGAAGAATCGCCTGTATGCTAAGTACGAGAAATGCCTCTTTGAGCAGACCTCCCTGCCATTTCTGGGGTATATCAACTCGGAGACCGGACTGCGGATGGATCCCGAGAACATGTCTGCCATCTTAAAGTGGCCCCGACCGGAGGGGTTGAAGGCTATTCAGCAGTTTCTGGGATTCACTAACTATTACCGCCTCTCCATTCTTCATTTCTCCTCCCGGACAGCTCCCATCCCTGCTCTTACCCGTAAGGGAGCAAATCCCAGGGAGTGGTCTCCTGAGGCAGAGAATGCCTTTATCTCTCTTAAACAAGCCTTCTCCTCAGCTCCTGTTCTACACCGTCCTGATGGCAATAAACAGTTCTTCCTGGAGGTTGTTACCTCTTCATCCGGAGCTGGAGCAGTGCTCACCCAGAAATCCTCGTCCGGGCGAATGGTGACCTGCGGCTTCTTCTGCAAACTCTTCTCTCCGGCCGAGCGTAATTACTCCATAGGAGATCGAGAGCTGCTGGCCATCAAATTAGCGCTGGAGGAGTGGCGCTACTTGCTTGAGGGGGCTCTGCACTCGGTGGTCATCTACACTAACCATAAAAACCTCACGTATTTGCAGACCGCCCAGAGACTTAACCCGCGTCAGGCCAGATGGTTTTTGTTCTTTGCTCGATTCTGCTTCAATCTCCATTACCGCCCGGCAGACAAGAACATTAAAGCCGACGCTCTATCCCGCTCTTTTCTGTCTTCCGAACTGGAGGAGGAGCCTCTACACATCATTGATCCCTCCAGAATAATGACTGTTGCTCCGTTTGACCTGTCTCATCTACCTCCTGGTAAGACCTTTGTAGCGGCTCAAGATCGGAAGAGGGTCTTACTCTGGGGCCATTCATCCAAACTGGCTGGCCATGCCGGCCAGAGGAAGACACTTCTGCTCATTGTCTGGCACTATTGGTGGCCCACCCTGCGCAAGGATGTTGTGGATATTGTCTCGACTTGTTCCTCTTGTGCCCGTAACAAGATACCTAGGCATCTTACAGCCGGTCACCTCCTTCCTCTTCCCGTGCCTTCCTCTCCGTGGCAACATATTGCAATGGATTTCATCACGGATCTCCCTGTATCGGCCGGTTGTACAGTCATTTGGGTGGTAGCCGACCGCTTCTCCAAGATGGCTCACTTCATCCCTCTGCCTGGTCTTCCGTCTGCACCTGTGCTGGCTAAGGACTTTATCTGACAAATCTTCCGTCTCCATGGCTTACCCCTCCACATTGTCTCTGACCGAGGAGTTCAGTTCACTTCTCGCTTTTGGAGAGCCACGTGCAAGCTGCAGGATGTCTCTTTGGATTTCTCTTCTGCCTATCATCCTCAGTCCAATGGTCAAGTGGAAAGTATCAATCAGATCCTTACCAGCTTTCTTCGGCACTTTGTCAACGCTCACCATAGCGATTGGGTTGAGCTCCTGCCCTGGGCCGAGTTTTCCTATAACAACCATGTGGGTGAGTCCTCTGCTAATTCTCCGTTTTTTGTGGTCAACGGTCAACACCCCCGGATTCCGTTTCCCGTCTCTGCTGCAGTGGACAATCCTGCCACGGAGTCTCTCGTCAGTGAATTTTCTGTGATTTGGGAGGACACTAGATCTGCGCTTCTTCAGTCCTCCGAGTGGATGAAGAAGCATGCTGATAACAGACATCTGGATCTGCCTCAATTAAGTCTGGGAGACAAGGTCTGGCTTTTCTCCAAATATGTCCGTCTCAAGATACCATCATATAAGTTGGGTCTGCGGTTCATCGGTCCGGTCGAGATTCAGAACCAAATAAATCCAGTGGCTTACAAGCTGAAACTCCCGGCCTCCTTATGGATTCCCAACTCCTTTCACGTGTCTCTCCTGAAACCTGTTGTCCTTAATTCTTTCTCTGACGATCCAGGTACCGCTCCAGCTCCAGTCTCCGCTGAGGACGTCTTTGAGGTAGAGAACATTTTGGCCATCAAGAGGGTAAGAGGAAAGACTTTCTTTCTTGTGGATTGGAAGGGGTTTGGAGGTGCCAGTGCAAGTTTGTTGTTTGTGTGCTAACACTCTCCTCAGTCCTCAGGTTCCAGTGCCCGCCAGCCTGTCTATCATCTGTGCCCGCCAGCCTATCTGTCAGCTGTGCATGCCAGCCTGTCTGTCAGCCGTGTCCCGCCAGCCTGTCTACCCAGATCACCTGTCAGGCCACCTGCCATGCCTGCCTGCTTGCCAACCCGGATCACCCGTCTGGCTACCTGCCGTGCCCGCCTGCTTGCCAACCCGGATCACCCGTCAGGCTACCTGCCGTGCTCTCCCGCTGTACCTGTCAGCTTCAGCCATCTGACCCGTGGGAGTCTCCTGTTCTCACACAAGGTCGGTCCCAGTGTGGTACCTGGTCCACCTGCCTAGTCCCTCCTTGGTTCACGGAGTCAACTAAGCCGTCGTGCAACCAGGGTCGGTCAGAGTAGGCACTTAGTTACGCCCCTCTGGTCCCTCCTTGCATCCCAGCACAGAGGTTCCACCACCCGGATCCGTAACAATGTCATGTGTGGATGTATTTTAATGCATACCTGAAACACACTGCTTCTTTGTACAGCATCATGGGAAAGTCTAAAGAAATCAGTCAAGATACCAGAAAGAGAATTGTGGACTTGCACTTGTCTGGCTCATCCTTGGGTACAATTTCAAGATACCTGAAGGTGCCTCGTTCATCTGTACAAACAATTATACGCAAGTACAAACAAGATGGGAATGTCCAGCCATCATACCGCTCAGAAAGGAGATGGGTTCTGTGTCCCAGAGATGAACATGCTTTGGTGCGACATGTACATATCAACCCAAGGACCAAAGCAAAAGACCTTGTGAGGATGATGGCGGAAGCTGGTAAGATTGTGTCAATATCCACAGTGAAACGAGTACTATATCAACGTGGGCTGAAAGGCCACTCTGCCAGGAAGAGGCCATTACTCCAAAAGAAACATAATAAAGTCAGATTAATATTTGCAAATGCACACAGGAACAAAGACCTTAATTTTTGGAGACATCCTGTGGTCTGATGAAACTAAAATTCAACTTTTTGGGCATAATGACTATTGTTACGTTGGGAGGAAAAAGGGAGAAGCTTGGAAGCCTAAGAACACCATCCCAACTGTGAAACATAGGGGGGCAGCATCATGTTGTGGGGTTGTTTTGCTGCAGGAGGGACTGGTGCACTTCACAAAATAGATGGCATCATTAACAAAGAAGATTATGTGGAAATACTGAAGCAACATCTCAAAACATCAGCCAGGAAGTTAAAGCTTGGGCGGAAATGGGTCTTCCAAATGGACAATGACCCGAAGCATACTGCCAAAATGGTAACTGTAACATCCCTGGCGGCATGCTTGCATGGTGCACCACCTCCCACCAAGCAAGACGGCAACCTTACCCTTCAGTCCAGCCTGCAAACCGTGTTCCAGTTCATGCTGTGTACATTCCTCTTGTCTGACTGCTTAGGGCGGCGGCCCGGTTACTTCCTGATTCCTATAGCTGCTGTGGGCACACCCCTAATGCGTCTCCAGCCTATTGCTGTCAGTCACTGTATATTTGAACCCCCTCCACCCAGAAGGAGGTGCCTGAGCAACACCTTCATTCAGTTTGTTCTTTGCAACTGTATTGCCAGGTCCTGTTCTCTTACCTGTGTCTTCTAGTCTGTTCCACCTTTCTGGGGGCTGCATTCCCAGACCTGTTACCTGTTACTTCTAGTCCGTTTCCGCCATCTCTGGGGGCTGTATACCCAGACCCGTTTCTGTATCTCGCTGCAGTATCAGTTCCTGTCTGAACTGTCTCCTAGCCTGTTACCTGCTTTGTCTCTGTCCGTACCCTCCCTTTTTCCTGCATGGTCTGAACCTGCACCTAGCTCCAACTCGTTGTCTCTGTACTTCTGTTTGTGAGTTTTGTGTCCACTATCTACTTTCCCTTCCTCTGTATTTACCTTCTGTGTTCTAGTCATCTTTCTGTATTTTCCTATCTGTTCCATGGGAACAGAGCCCTGTCCTCTCTGCCTGCTTCGTCAGCCCTGCTCTGCTCTGCCTTGTCCACCGCTCTAGCCGTTCCTTTCTGCTCTGTCTTGTCTACCGCACCTGCGGTTTAGCTCCGCTCTGCTTGTTCTCCGCGTCTGCGTTTTTTTTCTCTGCTTTGCTTGTCTACCGCATCTGCGGGTTTTGTTCTGCTCAGCTTGTCTACCGCATCTGCGGTTTTGCTCTCTGCCTTGCTTACCGCTCCGGCGGTTCCCTTCTGCTCTGCCTTGTTCACCGCACCTGCGGTTTAGTTCTGCTCTGCCTTGTCCTCCGCTCCGGCGGTTTCGCTTTACTCTACTTGTCTACCGCATCTGCGGCTCTGTTCCTGTCTCTCAGTCTGTACTGGACTCTATCCAGCTTGCGCTCCAACCTGCTAGTACCTACCTGTCCGCACTCCAGCCGTGCTTGCTAGTAATCCACCTGTCTGCACACCAGCTATGCTTCCCAGTACCCCCCCTGTCTGCATACCAGCCGTGCCTGCCAATACCCACCTGTCTGTATGCCAGCCTAACCTACCTGTTCCTGCATTCTCCGGTGTGGGTCAACAGCTGTGACCGGGGTCTGACCTGGTGTAGCACCTGGTCCCCCTGCTCGGTTCCTCCTTCGTTCACGGAGTCGTTAGCCGCCGTGCGACCTTGGTTGGATCGGGTTGATACTTAGTTACGCCCCTCCAGGCACTCCTCGGTTCATGGTACAGTGAGGTCACTAATCACACGCCAGTCAGTCCGGGCGCGAGCGTAACAGTAACAAAGTGGCTTAAGGATAACAAAGTCAATGTTTTGGAGTGGTCATCACAAAGCCCTGATCTCAATCCTATTGAAAATTTATGGGCAAAGCTGAAAAGGCAGGTGCAAGTAAGGCGACCTACAAACCTGGATCAGTTAAACCAGTTTTGTTAGGAGGAATGGGCCCAAATTCCGACCAACTATTGTGAGAAGCTTGTGGAAGGATATACCAAATGTTTGACCCAAGTCATTCAGTTTAAGGGCAATGGTACTAAATACTATTGAAATGTATGTAAACTGTTATATAATATAAAAAATGATGGTAATTCTAATTGACCTAAAATGGGAAAGGTTTATTCAGTTACACCAGTTTTGTTAGGAGGAATGGGCCCAAATTCCGACCAACTATTGTGAGAAGCTTGTGGAAGGATATACCAAACGTTTGACCCAAGTCATTCAGTTTAAGGGCAATGGTACTAAATACTATTGAAATGTATGTAAACTTTTACAAATGTAAAAAATGATGGTAATTCTAATTGACCTAAAACGGGAAAGGTTTATTCTGATTTCATGTCAGATATTGAGAAAAACATGCATATGTGTCTTTTTCTATAGTGGATGGAAACTTCTGGTTTCAACTGTATATATTGTATCATGTGCCCCCAAATATCTGTACTTTATTCCTCATTGGTTTTGAGTTAGTTACTCAAATCTATACCCCTGATGTCAATACAATGCAGTTTTTTATTCTAAGGCCCCGTCCCCACTATCAGTATTCAGTCAGTATTTTTTCTCAGGAATGGGGGATAAATGCAGAATTGGTGACTTGTTTCCATTATACCTTTTTTCTGATTGTTCCTCACCTGGTTTTGGCTCCCACTCCTGAGAAAAAATGCTGACCGAATACTGACAAAATACTGATAGTGGGACTGTGGCCTATGATCGCTAGTGTTTCTAGTTAGGTAAGGATGAGGTTGCTTTATTATTTAACTTTCATTGCAGGGGACATTGGCTTCATCTGGAATGGGCATTATAGTAAGTAGGGTTTAATTTAGAACAATAAAAGGTGTCTGTGTTTATTTCAAATAAAATATTTTATTCATGGTGTTGTTGTAGTTATTTCACATCTCACTTTCACTATGGTGTTATTAACGGGGGTGTCTCATAAACGCCTCTCCATTACTAAGCTGGGCTTGTTGTCAGCTGGCCTTATAAGCTGACATCAACCCCAGCCCTATAATCCCACTGCCACCGCTACAGGGCAGTGGGCAGAGTGGAGGCTAAGTGCCAGAATTGGTGCATCCTATGGATGTGCCATTTCTGGGGCGGCTGAGGGCTGCAGGTTCTAGCCTCGGAGGGGGCCATTATTTATGGCACCTTCCTAGACTATTAATATCAGTCCCCAACTGTCTGCATAGCCTTTGCTAGCTGTTAAAAGAGGGGGACCCAACGTCATTTTTTGGGGGGTCGCCCATTTTAATAGCCTGTAAAGTAGCCTGGGAAGCTCCGTGGGTATTACCCCCTTCCCAGGCTTCAAAAATCTGCCCCAGCTGTCTGCTTAACCTCCGCTAGAGACTAAAATTACGGGGGACCCCACACCAAGTTTTTTTAATAAATCCTTTAATTTAACAATAAATGATAAGTACAGTAACCAACACAGTCACTGTACTAATTCTATACATGACTGACACGTTTCTGTCTATCTATTCTATGTGCATAGCTATTCTTTCTATTCTAAATTGTTGGGCACCAATGTATTGTAACTGTATTCGGCTGATGAATTGCAGGCTTTTAAAGAGACGGGTGCGTGAGAATCAGATGCCATTCGCATGGTCCGAGTGCTGTGCGTGCGATTTTTTTTCACGCACCCATTGACTTGCATTGGTGAGTCTCGTCCGAGATACGTGGCAAATCGCAGCATGCTGTGAATTTTTTCTCAGCCCAATTTCAGCTGCGAAAAAAAAAAATCGCAGATGAGATGTCACTCATTCATTAACATTGGTCCGAGTGCAATTAGATTTTTTATTGCTCGTTCCCAACTAAAGCAGAGAGGGAAAGCGCGCGGTGGATGCTGGGCTGTGATGTGCGGTGAAACCCCGACCACAGCTCATCAATCAATGGGGAGTGTGTCACTTGCTCACGTCCGACTGCAGCCGGAACTTGACGTGACATCAGCGGATGTCTGAGCCGGCTCCAGCCGGGGTCACGTGATTCCTGGTGAGCGGCCAGCAATAGCAGCCAGCAATAGCGCCGCTCACAGGCAATAAAGAACAAGCAAGGTATTTACAAAAAGACTTGTTGGCACAATTTAAATCCATGGGGGCAATGTTAATAGTAATGGACAACCTCTTAAAGCCCTGGGGGGAAGTCGAAAGGCATCTTTTGGTAGACAGTGACTTGGCCAAAACAGTTGCTAACCGCAGACGTAGGAAGGTTTCTATCTTTTGGGTGGGGGATTTTGTGCAGTTGTACTCAAAAAAAATCTGCGCTTAAAGATCATATCTAGAAAGTTTGCACCTAAATTTGAAGGTCCTTATCAAATTATTAAAATTTTAAATCCTGTAACAGTTCAGTTGCAGCTTCCTATTGCCTGGAAAATCAATAATTCTTTCCATTTTTCTCTTTTAAAAAAAATTGAGGGGACCTG
This sequence comes from Phyllobates terribilis, assembly GCF_046119375.1. Taxonomy (NCBI): domain Eukaryota; kingdom Metazoa; phylum Chordata; class Amphibia; order Anura; family Dendrobatidae; genus Phyllobates; species Phyllobates terribilis. The sequence goes on from NW_027362765.1 coordinate 10,654,308, forward strand.
AAGACATAATTGAGGTGGATTTGGAAGGGTATCGGGTGTATGAAGTAAGGAGAATTCTTGATTCCAGGTGGGTCAGGTACCGTCTGCTTTATCTCGTCAAGTGGAAAGATTATGGTCCTTAAGATAATTCCTAAGTTAATTTGGGGTGTTATGGATAAATATATGTATGATTATGGAAGTTATATGAAAATGGAACTCCATACTTTTATGTATTAAGAATTGCAGACAATCCAAAATGCCCTCCTTCTGCCCGTACCATATTGTACCAATAACCTCATATTGATCAAAGATCCACATACTACGTGGAACATGGAATTATGGAAAATCCCTAATGATTATTGACTAACATATTAATCTGATAATAAGAGCTTGCTAATGATCTTTGTTTCTTTTAGGGAAATTACAGAATAATAAAAGATAAGTGACTATCCTGATTGACCTTTGAACCTTACGTGCAAGACGGACTTAATTGATTTGATTGAGAGTTAGCTTGACTTAATTGTTTACATATTAAAATAATGACCCATTAGCGACAGATGTCAGCCATAATTATGAGATAAGGCAATGAGGTAATGTGTGGAAAGGTTCCTGATTTTTCCTATAAAAAGCCTATTTGAGACACTACTCAGTGTTCATTTGTGATTTCTCCGACCGTATAGATCCTATATACAATTTGGCGGCAGACAACTAAGACGAGAACACACACATTTTGTGTGCCCCTAACGGGGTGATCTTCATGCGATCAGATAGACAGATTATTGGGTAGAGCTGGGGAAAACCCAGCAGTCATGGTACACGTTGGTACCAATGACAAAGTTAGAGGGAGGTAAAAGGTCTTTAAAAACGATTACAAGGAATTAGGAGAGAAGCTGAAGTACAGGTGGTGTTTTCAGAAATACTGCTGATTCCACTATCTCACTAGAAAGTCAGCGGGAACTTAAGGAGATAATTGTCAGGAAGAAAGGGTTTAGGTTCATGGAGAACTGGGCTGACTTCTCTGTCGGCTACAGGCTGCACCTCAATGGGGAGAATGTAGATGTGCTGGGGAAAAAATGGTCAGATGGATGGAGGAGCTTTCAAACTAGGATCTGGGGGGAGGGAGGGTAGCTGTACAAATAAGGGGGTAGAGTAGACAGAGAGTGAGACATTCAAGGAAAGTAAGGAGGCGAGTAGCCGTAATAAATGTGCTAATTGTATTAAATGTCTGCAGGCAAATGAAAGAAGTCTTGAAAACAAAATGAATGAATCAGAGACTCTTAGGTCAGCCACAGATTACGATGTGGTGGGCATTACAGAAACCTGGTTGGATGAAAGCCATGACTGGGTGTCAAACAGAGGGTATCACTACATTCAAACGGATAGGAAAGAAAAATAGGTAGAGGGGTGGGTATTTTCGTTAAAACCAACTTAAGACCTCAAGCTCAATGACGACATAGGGGGCAGCTTCGACAATGTACAGCACACATGCCCAACTCTTGGTGATTATATTTGACACACGACACCAGAACCACCACACCTATGTGGGGCCATTATTTTGCATGGAGGACTTTGTGGGGCCCATTGTACTGTATGGAAAGCTATGTGGGGCCTATTATACTGTATGGAAAGTTATGTGGGGCCAATGGAGGACTATGTGTGGCCCATTATTCTGTATGGAGGACTATGTGGGGCCCATTATACTGTATACTGGTTGGTCCATGACTTTGTCCAAGTTTTTCATTTTGGCCCTCTGCATGTTTTGAGCTTTACATCCCTGATGTAAAATCAGTATCGGTAATGTACATGGAAATGGCAATAATGGAAAGCTGCTAATTGGACTTTGCTACAAGCCTCCTAATATAGTTGAACATGAAGAGGATGATATGCTGCAACAAATTAAAAAGGCAACAAAAACAAGTCATGGTCAAAACTGTTGGCTCCCTTGAAATTGTTCCAGAAAATGAAGTAATTCTCCCAGAAAATTATTGCAATTACATGCTTTGTTATACACGTTTATTTCCTTTGCGTGTATTGAAACAGCACAAGAAAACAGAGAAAAAAAAGGAAAATTGAACATAATTTCACCCAAAACCACATAAAATAAGTCAGACAAATTTATTGATACCTTGCCAAAATTGTGGGTAAACAACTTTGTTTCAAGCATGTGAAGCTTGTTCAAACGCAATTGTGGCAAATAACAGGTGTGGGCAATATGAAAATCACAACTAAAACCAGATAAAAAAGGGAGAAGTTGATTCAATCTTTGCATTGTGTGCCACACTAAATGGAGAAAACAGAAAAAGGAGAAGAGAACTGTTTGAGGACTGGAGAACCAAAATTGTTGAAAAATATCAAAAATTTCAAGGTTATAAGTCCATCTTTAGAGATCCGGATGTTCCTCTGTCCAATGTGCGCAACATGATCAATAAATTTACAACACATACAGTCAAATATGGTGGAGCTTCAAAGATGTTTTGGGGTTGTTTTGTTGCCTCTGGTCAGGTACCTTGACTGTGTGCAAGGAATCATGAAATCTAAAGATTAGCAAAGGATTGTGGGGCACAATGTAGTGCCTAGTGTCAGAAAGCTGGGTTTGCGTGCTAGGTCATGGGTCTTCCAGCATGACAATGACCCCAAACATAGTTCAAGAAGCACCCAGAAAATGGATGGAAACAAAGTGCTGGAGAGTTCTGACCAGCAATGAATCCGGATCTAAATCCCATTGAACACCTGTGGAGAGATCTTAAAATTGCTGTTTGGAGAAAACATTAAAATTTGAAAGTCTTCAGTGGTTGATACAATCTTTTCAGTTAGCCATTAGTCAGTAAGCTTTCGAGACTACTCAGGTCTCTTCATCAGACATAGTATAACACAAAATCTGAAGAGTCACATATTTATACACAACAGGGCACAGGAATAATGCAATAGATAAGACAAGTGACGTGAAGAAGAACTATCAGTATGGGATAGGGAGAGGCAATTCTGGCCGTAAAAATGTTTGGCCACAAGTAGATCTATTCTTTTTTTCTTTTATTGTGTGGTGATGAGAATTCATCCTTGTTTTAAGTTTTTGCCCTGTCTCCCCTACATACAAACCCCCAGTTGGACATTTGGTACATATAATTAAATTCATTGTGATGCAGCTGAAAGCACCTGGGATCTTGTAATCTTGATGTGAGTTGGGAATCTTTATCTTGTCCGTGGTCATTATAAATGTACAGGTTTACATTTACAGTTGGTGAGGATGAATTTTATAAGTTTCACCACAAAGGTGAAACTATCCTCCCGGTCAGTTTGCTTTCCCTCCCAGTACCTTTTAATTCTAACAATGTTAGGTTTCTGGGAGATTATACTTGTTCCTTTTATTATTGGTTCTCCTTAGCTTGCCTTCTTTGCCCTATATGAATGTGTTTTTGTTTCTCACTCAGAGTTTTCGCATTTTATTTCATACTTTCCTTTCCCCTTGTTGAGAGTGTGTTGCAGCCTCCTCTCTGGTTCTTCAGGAGGTATGAGAAACTCCTCAACGGCTTATTAGTTAGTTAAGTGTGTGGTGGCATTTTTAGTTGTGCAGCTAGGGTCTTTCTAGTCTCTACAGAGACTAATTGGGTGTAGTTGCGGCATTCTCCCATGTGTGGGTTCTCCGGTCGTTATCAAGATGCGCTTTCTGGTTAAAACATTTCCCACATTTTGAACATGAAAAAGGCTTCTCCCCTGTGTGAGTTCTCTGGTGCTTATCAAGATCCGATTTCTGGTTAAAACATTTCCCACATTCTGAACATGAAAAAGGCTTCTCCCCTGTGTGAGTTCTCTGATGTTTATCAAGATCTGATTTCTGGTTAAAACATTTCCCACATTCTGAGCATGAAAAAGGCTTCTCCCCTGTGTGAGTTTTCTGATGTTTGATAAGACTTGATTTCTCTGTGAAACATTTCCCACATTCTGAACATGAAAAAGGCTTCTCCCCTGTGTGAGTTTTGTGATGTTTGGTAAGAGTTGATTTCTCTGTAAAACATTTCCCACATTCTGAACAGGAAAATGGCTTTTCTCCTGTGTGAGTTCTCTGATGTTTATTAAGATATGATTTGTGTCCAAAACATTTTCCACAATCTGAACATGAAAAAGGCTTCTCCTCTGTGTGAGTTCTCTGGTGATTAAGAAAACTACATTTATGGTTAAAACATTTTCCACATTCTGAACATGGAAAAGGCTTCTCCCCTGTGTGAGTTCTCTGGTGCTTATCAAGATCTGATTTCTGGTTAAAACATTTCCCACATTCTGAACATGAAAAAGGCTTCTCCCCTGTGTGAGTTCTCTGATGTTTGATAAGATTTGATTTCTTTGCAAAAGATTTCCCACATTCTGAACATGAAAATGGCTTCTCCCCTGTGTGAGTTCTCTGATGTACAATAAGATTTGATTTCTCTGTAAAATATTTCCCACATTCTGAACAGGAAAATGGCTTCTCCCCTGTGTGAGTTCTCTGATGTATATTAAGATATGATTTCTGTACAAAACATTTCCCACAATCTGAACATGAAAAAGGCTTCTCCTCTGTGTGGTTTCTTTGGTGCTTAAGAAAACTAGATTTCTGGTTAAAACATTTTCCACATTCTGAACATGGAAAAGGCTTCTCCCCCGTGTGAGTTCTCTGATGTATATTAAGATATGATTTCAGGTTAAAACATTTTCCACATTCTGAACATGGAAAAGGCTTCTCCCCTGTGTGAGTTCGGTGATGTAAATTAAGATATGATTTCTGGTTAAAACATTTCCCACATTCTGAACAGGAAAATGGCTTCTCCCCTGTGTGAGTTCTCTGGTGCCTAACAAGATCTGATTTCTGATTAAAACATCTCCCACACTTGGAACAAGAAAATCTGTTCTTCGCTGTGTGAATTTTTTGAGGTTTAAGAAAAGACTTTTTGAGAGGAAAACTATTTCTATATTCTGAATGTGAAAATGGCTTCTTTGAATTAGGAGCAGTTCGTTTTTTAATGCTTATTTTTTTACTTTGATTTTCCTTAGTAGTCAGTAATGAATCAGAAGACAGGACCTGTTTCAAAGGATCAGATGACAGATCTTTGCTGTGAAGAGATGATGGTATATCTGGAGTAATGGCATTCATTTCAGTTGTATCCTGTGGGATCTGAAAATTATCTGATTTGAAAATTGCAGATGTCAGCTGTCCCTCTAATCTCCTGGTACAGACATCTGCAAAGAATAAAACCAATTATTATTTTTAATACAAAATCATTGAATTTTATATTTTTGAACATTTCTACTTAAACTGTCCGTAAAAAAGGCAAGTTATATAAAAAAAATTCACTTATTCACCAGGACAATGACTATCTAATAGAAAACCTCATAGGATGAACCAGTGGATGGTAGTGTTCAACTGTTTGTTAATTCTGCCTCCCAAATATGGAATAAAAAGCCACTAAATGATGTTATGTAGGCAAAAATAATACCTTCTACTTATTTGACAAAAAACAAATCCCCACTCAGATCCATCATCTGTCAATGGAAAAACAGAAGTTTCCACATTATTAGTGGCTGAAAGGCTCTTGAAAAGCAACATGGTTTCCATAAACCAATCCAGCAATATCCGCTCTCCCGAAGTCAGATCTCCCCCTCACTTCTGAGCCTTGCAGTGCGCCCAAACCACATTTAGCCTCCATGTATTTGGCATTACTATAGTGAGAAGAACCCACTTTATTTACGGTGTGTGTCTCCTGGAGCACAATCTGGGCACTATGTGTTGGGTAATAAAATGGCTTATAATTATATTATAGGGTATTTCCAAAATGGAGTCACTTTATGGGAATTTCTACTGATCTGGTTTTCTGCCATTTTGTCATATTAGGGCTTCTGCAAAAGGTGTGTCCCATCTCCTCTGGGACATCTACTTCTCCTCCTGCTTCGACTTGTGTGACGTCTGCTTCTGTCACCAGGATCCGCCTTATTCATCCTGCAGGCGGCGCTGGTGATGGAGGAGACGTCAGAACCAGAAGCTCTGGGCGGCGCAGGCTCTGTCCAGCCACTAAGATTAGGATGCCTGGGACCTGTAGTACCATCCAGTCTGGCAGTATGGGTGTGTGTGCTGTCCAGCTGGAGTAATCTCCTCCCTGCTTCAGCCATTTGGAAAGCACCGCACCCTACTAAAGCTGGAAGCATATTGCCGGAAGCTGCCAGATACAGCCTTGTTCTCCTCTGGTTCAGTCCTCTGTGCTCAGCTCCCGGCTTGTGTATTTGTTTCCTGTTGTGACCTCGGCCCGTTTACTGACTACTTTTGTGTCTTCTGATTTTGTATTTTCTCTGTCCTCCTGGTTCTGACCCGGCTACCTGACTATTCTTCTTCCCATCTCACACCACAGAATAGCAGGTAACACTGTGGCTCAAGCCTAGGGGTCTCTGTGTAAGTCCAGATCCATGTAGAGGGGTTAAAGGGTGATGAGCAAAGTAATTTGTGAAATCTGTAAACAGGGTAGATAAGACAAGCCTGTTTGTGGTGGCCATCTTTTGAGCTTCCAGGTGACCATGAACAGTGTCTGCAAACTATTCCAGCAAAATCTGCATTCCTAATAGCTAAATGGCGCTCCTTCCCTTCTTAAACTGCCATGTGCCCAGACAGTAGTGTACAACCGTATATAGGGGATTGTCAGATTCAAGAGAAGTTGGAAAATAATTTGTAAGGTCCATTTGTTTCCTATTATCCTTTGTGAAGAATTTCAAAGTTATCTCCACATAAAGTGATTTGAAAAATGGGGTCTGATTAGAAACACAAAACTGTCTGCGGGAAGGAGTTAAATCAGAGTATTACAAAGTCAAAAACTGTGACTATAGACAATAAAACATGTACTGAAATGATCAAACTCAACAGTCTTCATCAGAGAAAAATGAGTAACTAGTGGTGAAACCTCTCTGGGGTAATTGGAGTATGGGGCTCGGTGGCTCTTGGCAATCTAAACTATCGTAAGGGACAATATTTTCTATCACATGAGTGCCAAGAAGAAATATTAGATATTTAAATTTTTTTATAATACTGAAGAGCAGAGGTATCTTAAATCTAGATCTCGGGCATTTGGAAGAGGCAATGGAGATCTTTTTTAAAGACTACCAGGGAGTTACAGACTCACATAAGTGAGGCAGGCTGATCCCACCACAATGAAACTATCATACAGAATGAACTTGTAAAAAAAGAAAGAATATAAAAACATGTAACATCCCCAACAACAAAGTATGTATGAAGGGAGAAATCCAACACTAAACTGGAGTTACACTCATTTATGGTGGACCATTGGAGCTACTATGAGTCCTGACCAGAAGAGTAGAGAAAGTATTAGTGCCCCCATTTCAGGAGAGATTGTGCAGTAATCTGAATTCCTTAGGATTGAAAACATAATGGAATTTATGACGCGGAGTGAATCCATGAAACCATGGCTGGAGCCATGCCGACACATCTCCTGCATGTGTGAATAGATGTGTATTACAGCCATCAGCCACGCACAGCTTAGAGATATATCATGGCACAGGTGTAATGTTTTTTGTATAGTTAATCGCAATCCTGTTTGAAGTTAGTTGCTTTTAAAATAAATTGAACAGTCAGGATAAAGGGAAACTCTGTTGTTATTGTACAGAAATTCACACTTGGCCTTCACTGCACATTTAATGTTGTCAAACAAAAAAGCGAAGTTTGTCCAGAAAGACTGGACCTGGTCTTGTAGGGATCATATGAGCACATTCAGCAGCACAGAAGGGAGAGAAGGTAGATTCATCCAATAAGATATCAGGAGTCTAGGAAGCCAACAGCATCATTACCCTCCGCTTTCTCTTACAGGCACATCATAATATTTTTCTTCAAGTGATTTTCTCACTTGTCAGCACATTCTACGTACGCTGTCATTTAGCTTTGTAGTTTACAGATCTGGGCAGGTAACGGACAACATCATCTAATCCCAGGGGGGTAGGTGGATGCTCCAGGTTGTAAATTCTATAGAAAAGGCCTTTCACAATTTCCCAAAGTAATTTGAACATTTTCGGACGGAGGAGAATGTTATGCTCTAGCAGCAAAATGGTGATCACACGATTGTGATACGGCCAGACTACACCACTGATAAAGCCGCCACAGTCGGTGTCTGAGAAGAATCTGTGACTTCTCTGCATTTAGTGGTTACTACTCACCTGGGTAGTCATATGTAGGAATCTCCTCTTTACTCCGCTCGTCACCCCTCACATATGTCTCTGTAGTATTAATATGGGTCAGATCTTCACCCTGAAACAAATATTGTAAAAGTCACAGACAGATGGAGAAGTCCCATCTATGATCGGCTCTAATCCTACTATCTCCACCGTTCTCATTACACAAATATAAAACATAATAATGGTGGATAAAACAAGACTGAATACAAAAATACAAAACCTTTACAGCCGTCTACACATCATATGGGAGATCTCATGACATCTTCTCTCCATCTACCTGATGATCCTGAGGAACATTGGGATCTTCTTATTTACAGTCCTGTGGAAGAAGAGGACGGGGACATCTCTCTGGTGTTGTCCTCTTACTGGATAGATCTGAAGGAAACACATACAGGGACTGAATTCATTCTTTACATACAGATAATTATATGCTCTGTGTATTTAGTCCTGTCTATTACCTGGTGATGTCAGGGGCTCGGGAACCTCCATCATGAAGTCGCTGTACAGATCTTTGCGTCCTTCTAAATACTCCCACTCCTCTATGGAGAAATAGACGGCGACATCCTGACACCTTATAGGAACCTGACACACACAATGATACCGTCATCTCCCCGATCCCTTCATAGTGTTACTATATAATGTCCCAGCATTCCCAGCAGTGTCACCTCTCCAGTCAGCAGCTCAATCATCTTATAGGCGAGTTCTAGGATCTGGTCATTGATGTCCTCATGTATCAAGGGGTGAGGTGGAGGCCAAGTGATTAATCTCTGGTTATGGAGAGACACATTAATAAATCTCACTACAGACATTTCCAGAGTCCTCACCTCTCCAGTTCTGTCCATCTGTTATTCCCATAGATAAGAATGATGTAATGTGACGTCATCAGAATCTCTCACCTCTCCAGTAAGCCGAAAGAGGATTTCTAGGGTGAGGTGTAATATCCTCTCCGCCATCTTCTCTCTGTCCATATCCATCTTTGATGGGTAAATCAGGAAAATTTTCTTATATAGAAGATCTTCACTGAGAGGATCCGATATTGTAGAGACCTGAATGAGAAGAAGATAAGTTGATAGAACATCAGAAATATCCTGTGTAATAATACAATTACTGGAGATAATAAGGGGAAACATATGAGATTTATTATTTTACAGTATTTAGTTTTCTTCTTTACATCTACTAATAAAACCTATATATCTTAAGCCACAGATAACAAGCAGTTTCTTCCTCAGAGTCAGCAGCTGAATACGTTTCTCATAGACTAGACTCACTGTCAGGGAAATATTGAGAAAATAATAACAATTTCCCCAAACCCCTCTTAAAGAGTGTATAATATTTCATCAAACCCCCACCATAGTTCCTGGTTATAAGGTGGTACTTCAGCTTTTCTTTTTTAATAAATTTGAAAAAAAATCTACATTTCTGTTTTTTTTTCAGACAAGATGGGGTGCAGAGTGGACTTTAATGAGAAAAAAATGAACTTTTTAGAATTTACCAAATGGCTGCAATGAAACAAAGAGTGAAAAATTTAAAGGGGTCTGAATACTTTCCGTACCCACTGTATAACCCGGAACTAGGGGTCACAGGTATGCTACGTCCAGCTCTATTCTGGGTATCTCGGCCTCCACAGTCCCTCTCAGCTGTTAACTCTGAGTCTGCCACTCTCTGCTCTTTTCTGCAGCACCAAGCAACCAGTGTCACCATATCTCCACACTTTTGAATCCCTACCTTTGAATACCATCCAGCAGTCTAGTAGGTGTCACCTCTCTTCAATTTGTATATATACTTGCTCTATACTATGATGTTGTATCCGCATTAATGGGGTTTGACGAAATATTATGCACTGTTTGACAGCATGTTTATTGTTCAGGTTAAACAAGAGATATTATCATGTTATTGCACAATGATCCATTTGTATATGCTTTTTTATTTTATTATTTATTATTATTCATTTATTTATTGTTTAGTTCTTTGTGCTATTTCCAGCTGATGAAGGTCAGATCCACCGAAACGTTTACTTTTTTTTTTGGACTGCATTAAAAAAACATTTTTCTATAAGAACCATTGAGTGCCGAAGTCATTCTCAGTTACAGTATGGGTTTGGACCCAACTCGAGCACCTCTGTCCGGTAGTGCAGCAGTTATTATCTTATACTGGCACTGACATTAGCAATTCTGCAGGAGATATTTATTTCACGTGACATGAGAAATAACTACTTCATGATGAGGCAACATCTTCTACTACGGCTATAAAACCATATTTGGCCACAGTCCGTCACTGACTACATCTCTACTGGCCGACTATATGAATGTTTCCCATCTTCCTCGGACTGTAATCTTCTATCACGTTAGATCTCAGGTCTGATTCACACACAGAAGTTTGAGGATTTCATAAAAGCTGTTTTGTTTGCACAAACACCGAGGGCAGAAATGATTTGATACTAAAGTGTACATGTACAGTGTATTATGGGGTTTATAATACAAGTAATATAGCCTTAGGCTATATTACAAGAAAACCCCCAGAAAAAAAGCAGATATTAAAATGTTTCAAGAGACAATTGGCCCCAACATATCTTGTAAAAAGAAAAAAACATGCAAAAATTAGAAGACACATTTTTTCCTCTTTTAACACGTTAAACGTTTGTTTTTGGTTTTATATGAACTCTTGTGGGCACCAGTACATAGATGTACACCGCAAGGATGACACAGGTGTGGCTGCAATAAAATCCCTGGCAGCTTAACCACTTGCTCCTGCAAAAAGGAAACATGGCATCTAAGAAGGTGTGACAGAGTTCGGCTGGATGCCCCTCCTCCTCCCCCAAGTGCTCAATAGTATGGGGCTGCCTAGTTCCTACAATACTGAAATGCCTAGTAATGGTGTCTGGTCCTGCAATGTACGAAAGACTATTAGGACGGGCCAGAGGCAGCGTTCCAAACGTTACCTTTTAACGACCCCATAAACATTTGACTATAGTTGCATGGAAGCACTGATTTTGGGGATTTTGGTTGACTATATAATGTATTAGGGGGCCTCCCTACAGTCAGTCATACAAACCACAGGAAAGCTGGAATATTTGTGTGTATGGGGGAGTCTGGAGAGATAGCCGTCTGCCAAATGACCGCTCAGCCAACACTTAATTCATGTGTATGGGGACGTTACTATTGCACAGGTAGTGATAATACACAGCACTACAGTAGTACAGTGCATCACCGGAGCGATCAGAGGCTTCTGTGTTGTATGATCGCACTAATGAGAGTTGTTAAAAAAAAGTTTAAAAAAAGTTTTAAAGTGAAAATATCACAGTTTTAGCAAAAATAAATATAGGGAAAACATGCATATAATGGGAAAATGGAGAGGGAGGTCAGCTCACTGTTTATTCAATGTACCTTGTCTGAAGATCACCGCATGGAGCCGCCCTGGTCAGGGACATTTCAAGGTTCAAGTAGAGAAAGGAGGAGAGATGGATTCTCCAGCATTGTCTATATTGTTAAAAGCTCACATCTATTGTGAATTCATAAAACTGTTGTGATGGCATACCACCAAGTGCCCACATACCAAACCAATGCTTATTCCTGATTTACAACATGTGAGTCTCTGTGATACTTTTATATCCTTCCCTTTCCTGGGTGTCCATTGATTACTGAGCACTTCTCAGACAATTTAACCCTGTATTGTATGGAAGTAAAAGATAATACACAAATACAACTCATGCATGAGACATTCAATAAAATCACTGGAAATCAAAGACAAATACAATTAATTGTACTGTAATATTAATCCTGTCTGATGTTCATTCCCTGTGGGGCTCAAGTTTGTAAATTAAATATCCAATATGACTTTCTATTTAAGATTTTTCTTTTCATATCTCCACCTCTTAATGGTTTATAAGACTTTTCTATTCCTAATATCTGAAGGATCTGATATCCCCTTTATGTTTTTGTGAAAAGGGTCTTGAAACCACAGACAGGTTTAATGCTGTGGGAATGATTGCATCAGATAAATGTCTTCTAATACATGTTTATAGCGGATCTGACGTCCATCCCACATATTGTAGTTAACTCTCTATACACTCTATTAAATAGATGACCCCTATAGTGGTACAATTCATGAAATTGTGTATTGCAAATTGAGGTCCCGTTAGGTTTTCTTCAAATGTGTCGGTTTTATTAACATAGTTGCATGCTTTACAGGGTGTATGTCCACATTTAAAAGAACCCTTAGAGGATAACCAAGTCACCAAATACCGGCCCATTAAGACACACTTTGTCACTCTCATATTCCCTACTGATTGAACCCCTGGACCAGTCTAAAACACGCTTCCAATCTCAATGGCAGAGAGATCTGAGTTGCACCTTAACGAGGGATCAGTGGAAGCAAATCTTCACCTTGACACACATCATCAATCAGCTCGTGATTTCAGGAGGCCAGCTATAAACTGCTTTCTGGGTGGTATAGGGTCCCAACTCGCCTACACTCTATATTCCCAGATGCTAGTCCCATGTGTTGGAGATGTGGGGAGGAAGAGGGTGACCTACTACATATTTTCTGGACCTTTTAGTAACAGAGAACCCAGGTACATAATGGCTGGAGATATATCAACACCCATAAGCAAGAGTGTGCCACAACAGCAACATCACTCCAAAAGACATATGAAAGCAGGAGACAAATGTTGTTTTTTTTTAGATGTAATTAGAAAAAAATATTTATTAAATACATATTTTAATTATAAAAAGTCATCTAAAGTGCATTAAAATACAGTGTGCTCAGGACTAAACAGACACCCTAATGAGTAACCAGCCAAGGGTAGTAAAGGTATAGGTCTATTGAAGTACAAAATGGTATTAAAATTCATAAATGCACAATTCCAAATATAAAGAAAACTGGCACAGGGATAACCTTTTAGATTTATAAAATCTGTTAAAAGGGGCAGACAGTGCTGCTATAATACCCAACAATTGGCCAGAAAAAAAGAGCAGGACTAGTAACCCTCATGTAATGTAGTGCCAGGGGTGTAACAAAAATTGGGCTTCCCAAGCCGCAACAGCACCTTTTCCATCCCATTGGGGGGTATCCAGCCTCTGGGTAAGTGACTTTCCATATGTCCAATTTTTCTAATTACATCTAAAAAGACTCAGTTTGTCTCCTGCTTTCATATTTTCTGGACCTGTAAACTCCTTTCTGGGGAAAAGTACTACTAGTGATTAGTAAATTCACTGATCTTATTTCAGACCTTGACCCAGCTTTCGTCCTTCTCCATCACAGCAACATCCCTTTAAAAACATATAAAAACTCGATACTGAGACACTTCATCACGTCTGGTAGAGCATGTATTCCCTTGCTATGGAAAAGTAACACTATCCCGACAATCTCACTATGGTTCTCCAAAATAAATTAGATTATGTTAACGGAGGAGCTCACCTACACGATCAATAACTCCCATGATAAATTTTATAAAACATGGTTCTACTGGAGTTTAAATCTTCCGCTGATTACCTTGACCTCATAGGGGAAAGCTAAGTCTATACTTCAGGAGCCTCTCTGATGTTACCCTAACCCTCTTACCCATACATCCCTTCCCCCACTTCCCTTGGTCTTTGTGTGTATTTGTGTTTTTATTTTTAACTACTCGTTTTTGCTTTTATAACCCTTATTTGTTAATCCACATGAATATGTAATGACTTAATGTTTAAGTCAGAGTCACCACGCTGGTATATCCTAAAACACATTGAACCAATGTTCTACCAGCGACTTTACTTTGTATTGTGTTTAATTATTTCATTTTGTTTTCAAATGTTTTGGAAATACTGGTTATTGTTATGGTTATGTGGTCATGTTTGACCTACTGCTTGTTGCACAACTAGTACCCGGTGTTTGTATTTGTATTTCCTTTTCAACACTTAATAAAGATAAATTTATAAAGGATAATCAAGTTACATTGCGTTTGAGATTTGTTTCTTGAAAAAAAACTCGGTGAAAGTTTTCCGCCTAGTCTAGAAGCCTTTATGGATACAAAACTCAAACAAAATATGCAAAAGAATTTACAAAGTCTGGAGGATGGATCTCAGACATCAAAAAAACTAAGTTTGAAAGAGATATCAAAGACTACGAGTCAAATTCAATTTACACATGGAAATGAAACAAACCAAGAGCTACTGTTTTGAAATACAGGTCACACAATAAATTCAAAGAAAATAGAGGAGAGCGGAGGTCAGCTTCACAAATCCTAATGTGTCCATGGGTTCCTCTAATTATAATTCTCTGAGGACTAATCTGATGCATCAGTGGGATCAACTAAAGACAGAACAAAAATAAATTCTCAGGTATTCCCCATAATTCAGCACAAAACAACGGAGACGGGAAGAAAGCTTAAAAGTGCCCCGACATGTGCGTTCCATGCCGGAGTGCATCACAGTCTCCTATCTGCGAATGCGCATGTCCGGAAGCATGCGTTCCACACCGGAGCGCATATGATATTGGATTGCATACCACCAACATAGAAAAATCCTATCTCGGAGATCAGTGTCATGGGACACTGAAAACAAGTATTGCACATCCTCCCATCATACAATAGGCATGTAGATCTACTTTATCACGACATAAAATATGGGATGATGGCCCACAGTATATTCCTAAATGGTCAAATTTGACCCCTATTGCATAGAGATACACAAGGATCACCACACTTGTTAATTATGAAATAGTAGATGTGGGATATAACTGATAAATAATTCTGATATAGAAGCTCAGATATCTCGATGAAGTACAACAATATGTGAACTGAGTAGCAATAGGTAGAGTATAAAATCCAAAAATGTAATCCGGAATGGGGCTGTATTCATACAAAACAGGCATAGGAAATTTGCTCATTCAGTCCCTAAGGGGCTCGTGAATCCAGTCTGGAAATCCACTCACTTTCCTTTTTGAGGATACATCTATTGTGATCACCTCCTCTCGCATTGGGTTTAACCACCTCAACGATGCAAAAGGAGATGTCTTCGGTTTCACATTGATGTACACTGTTCATGTGTCTCGCTAATGGGGTGTCCCGACCATGGTGTATATCACCCAAATGCCCCCCCCCACCATCCTCCTAGACTGCCTCTTGGTCGTGCATACATAAACTAGGGGACAGGTGCATGTGGCCATATACACAAGTACTGAGATTATACAGTTGGAATAATCCCTCTGAAAAAAGTTTTTACTCGTGGAGGAACTTGAGAAAGATTTACATGGTCTCATCCAATTACATGTACACCATTCTCCAGGTCTAAAGAAACCGCAGATTCTTCTATCTAGACAAATCCCCTTGGGTGCAGGCTTTTTGTAGAAACTATGCACTAAATGGTCCCTAATTGACCAACCCTTTCTGAAAGTTATTGTGGGAGTAGATCACACAGCACCCTCAGGTCCGGGTCAGCCACAAGTATAGCCCAGTGTTTTCTGAGGATATTAAAGATACGGTCACTCTGATTGTCAGAAGTTTTTCTTACTTGTGTTATCCCATCTTTTTCTTAGTCTCTTGGTTAGGTATGGAGGAGTGTCTGTCTCTCCCATTTTTCTGTAAACGATGATGCAGAATCCAAAATGTACCATGAGTACCCTATTTCCCTGAATCTGGAGTTCAGGTCTATTGCCTGTATATTAAAATCTGTGACATTATGGCAGTACCTTCTCAACCATAAAAATTGGCCCTTGGGTATTCCTCTTTTTATGGGGATGGGGTGGTGGCTATCCCACTTCAATAGTTTATTACTGCTTGAAGGTTTACGGTAGATGAGTGTCCCTAGGGTCCCATTCCAATCTTTCTTGATTAGTACATCCAGGAAAGGCAACTGGTAATAATTAAACTCGGATGTAAATCTAAGGCCCACTCTATTGATGTTGAGTTCTCTGACAAATTCAAAAGATTGTTCACTCGTTCCTGACCAGATGATTAAAATGTAGTCAATATATTTCTACCATACCCCAATAAATGGATGCCATCACTTATGATCATCCCTGAATATTGAGGATTCCTCCCACCAGCCCAGGAATAGATTAGCATATGAGGGGGCCCAGGGGCTCCCCATCGCAGTACCCCTGAGCTGGTGGAAGTACTTCCTGTCAAAAAGAAAGAAGTTATGAGTAAGAGTGAATTTTAGAAGATCCTCCATGAAGTCATTATGTCTGCTACACTCTACTGACCTCGATTTCAAGAAATGTCTTACTCCTCTGATATCATCCTCATGCGATATATTACTGTACAAAGCCTCGATATCTAGTAAGGCCTGCTCCCCTACATGAGTGTATACATGCTATAGGGGATATACATGGAGGGGAGCAGGCAGAGGGAAAACCAACTCCAGAGGGATTATTCCAACTGTAAAACCTCAAGACTTACTCAAACTGCAGGACCTCAGGTGGTACTGGAGGAACATTATACTGTGGGAGTCAAAATACATCCTGCATAAGGGGCATAATGGGGGCATTACACTGTGTGGGGGCATCATACATACTGCATAAGGGGCATAATGGGGGCATTACACTGTGTGGGGGCAACATACATCCTGCATAAGGGGCATAATAGAGGCATTACACTGTGTGGGGGCATCATACATCCTGCATAAGGGGCATAATGGGGGCATTACACTTTATGGGGGCATCATACATCCTGCATAAGGGGCATGATGGGGGCATTACACTGTGTGGGGGCATCATACATCCTGTATAAGGGGCATAGTGTGGGCATTACACTGTGTGGGGCATCATACATACTGCATAAGGGGCATTACACTGTGGGGGGTATTATACATACGGCATAAGGGGCATAATGGGGGCATTACACTGTGTAGGGGCATCATACATTCAGCATAAGGGGCATAATGGGGGCATTACACTGTGTAGGGGCATCATACATTCAGCATAAGGGGCATAATGGGGGCATTACACTGTGGGGGGTATTATACATACGGCATAAGGGGCATAATACTGTGTGGGGGCATCGTACATACTGCATAAGGGGCATAATGGGGGCATTACACTGTGTGGGGGCATCATACATCCTGCATAAGGGGCATAATGGGGGCATTACACTGGGGGGCATCATACATCCTGCATATGGGGTATAATGGGGGCATTTCCCTGTGTGTGGCATCATACATCCTGCATAAGGGGCATAATGGGGGCATCATACATCCTGCATATGTGGCATAATGGGGGCATTACACTATGGGGGGCATCATACATCCTGCATAAGGGGCATAATGGGGGCATTACATTGTGTGGGGGCATCATACATCCTGCATAAGGGGCATAATGGGGGCATTACACTGTGTGGGGGCATCATACATCCGGCATGAGGGGCATAATGGGGGCATTACACTGTGGGGCCATTAAAGGGGCCCTGTACTATGAGAACAATACGTTTCCTCCCTTCCTGTCTCCATAGTTGGGTCGTATGTATCTATTACAGGAAACAGAACAAAAACCTTATGATTCTTATAAAGGGGCAACACAAGACCCCAAAAGAGTCTCGGTGCTGAAGGGGTTAATGCCCCCTGCGCCCAGTAATGGGGAACTCCACATACCTCCACCTGCAGAGCCGCCACCACATATATGGCTGCTCTGTGCGCACAGGTGCTGTGATGAGGTCACAGGAGGGGAGGAGTCAGGGGTCACATGATCAGGGGCCTCAGTGGATGCAGGACTCTGCTGTGCTGGTTGTCATGGTGCTGGATGAGCTGAAGTTTATGTGTGGGGTCAGGAGGGGTTTACAGTGTGGATGTAGCAGAGCCGGGTGTGTACGAGGTGTACGGAGCAGAGCCGAGTGTGTACGAGGCGTACGGAGCGGAGCCGCGCGTGTACGAGGTGTACCGAGTGGAGCCGCGCGTGTACGAGGTGTACCGAGCGGAGCCGCGTGTGTACGAGGTGTACGGATCGGTGTATATATGGAGCCGTGTGTGTATACTCCCAGGTTCGGTCGCAGACGCCGCGGCTCTTTATCAGACTGTAGAAGAACTGACAGTGGACACTCGGTAAAACTGCGCTCGGACGTCTCTTGTTTCTCGCACAGATATTGGTAACATAAGATGGAGTCAGACGAACCCTCCTATAAAACCTGATCACAAAGTCATTACTACAGGACTGGATGAGAAAGGGATTTATTCTACAAAAAACGCTGGGGCCACAAATGAGAGAATCCGGGCCCCGTGGCTGGATACTCCGGGCCCCCAGCGTGTTAGGAGCAGACGGGGTCTTTGTCCCTGGAGCTTCTCTGCTCGGTATAATGAGACTGATCTTGTTCTTATAAAGAGGGTTGGAGTAAAATAGAAGCTGCCTGAATATGAGGACCTTGTCTGATCTCTATGTCCTTGTGTACAGAGCTATGGAGATAGCGCTATTCTCTGTATAATAGATGTGATGTCGCTGGAGCCCTAATATTCCTGTACAGGGGTCTCTGGAGAGATAATCTTACCCCAGCATTATGGATTGGGTAAAGGGATTGGGGGCATTTTATTGTAATTTCCCTGTAATAAAAACTGTAATAATATATAACAGATTAATAAAAAGTGTTTTGTTTTCCCACCATTTTGTCTGTAGGAGGTAAAGAGCCGAGGCTGAAGATGCTTTGTCTACAAAAGGCCGCGGCCCCACTATCAGTATTTGGTCAGTATTCGGTCAGTATCTTTTCTCAGGACTGGGAGCCAAAACCAGGAGTGAGAGATAAATGCAGAATTGGTGTCTTGTTTCTATTATACCTTTTCTCTGATTGTTCCTCACCTGGTTTTGGCTCCCACTCCTGAGAAAAAATACTGACCAAATACTGATAGTGGGGCC
The DNA here is from genome assembly GCF_046119375.1 of Phyllobates terribilis. Lineage (NCBI taxonomy): Eukaryota > Metazoa > Chordata > Amphibia > Anura > Dendrobatidae > Phyllobates > Phyllobates terribilis. The sequence continues at coordinate 10,673,298 of NW_027362765.1, forward strand.
GTGGCCAAAGAGGGAGGATTGGAAACTCCGAATGTCCTTGTCTATTTTGGGATTGTGAGTTAGGAAAAGGGGCAGGAGAACATTTTGGGTTTTGTTTTGGGGGCAAGAGATGTAATATTTGTCCATATAGTGTAAATATATGAATACAGTTCGGTCCAGAAATATTTGGACAGTGAATCTTCGTGATTTCAGCTCTGCAGGCCACTAATTTGGATTTTAAAATGAAACAACTGAGATGTAATTGAAGTGGAGACTTTCAGGTTTAATTAAAAGGATTTAACAAAAATCTCCTGTGAAACGTTTAGGAATTACAACCATTTTTCTACGAAGCCTCCTCATTTCAGGGGCTGAAAAGTAATTGGAGAAATTAACTTTACCATAAATAAAATGCTCATTAATACTTTGTAGAGAATCCTTTGCAGCAACGACGGCCTGAAGTCTGGAAGCCATGGACGTCACCAAACGCTGTGTTTCCTCCTTCGTGAGGCTTTGCCGCCTTTACTGCAGTGACTTCAGTTGTTGCTTGTTTGTGGGTCTTTCTCCCTTATGTTTGTCTTCAGCCTGTGAAATGCAGCTCGATGGGGTCGAGATCTGGTGACTAACGTGACCATTGCGCCATTACAGAATATTTCACTGCTTTACAGTAAAAAACTCCAGGGTTGCTTTCGCACTATGTTTTGGGTCATTGTCCATCTGTATTGTGAAGAACTGATCATGTGACTGCTGTCCATGTGATCTTCTCTGCCCAGCCACATGACCGTGACTTTAATGATGTGATCGATCACTTCCCATTCTGCCACCACATTATTCATTATCATGTGTTTTTTTTATGTGCCGAATCCGTCAGCACCTCCAGTATTGGCGCGTCACCGGTGAGATGACTGCTTCCTCTCACGTGTTGGTCGCATCACATGAAAACAGCACCATCAATCATGCGCACAGGCACCTTGTTTTCAGTGGGCGGGCCATCTGAAGATAGTGTCTGAAGTCACTACTGCTTCTTGGATGATGTTCCATTCATTTTGTATGTGCAGGAATCCACATGCGTTACAACTTTTTTGATTGGGTCCTACATGTAAATAGCCTGGTTGTTCAGTCCACCATCTCCCCATGACGAAGCCAGGTGCAAAACGTGCGTCGGGTGTGTTTTTCCCTTTTGACTGGTGAGGCTACTTTATGCCACTGTGCATTTCTTACACTTTAATATTAATATAATATAATGATGGTCTGTTTCACTTCCATGAGAGCTCTTTTCCGCGTTATGGGTTCACAGCAACAGTTTCCAAATACAAATGCCACACCTGGCATCAGCTCCAGACCTTTTACCTGCTTAATTGATGATGGATTAATGAGGGAAGAGCCCATGCAGTCAATGAAAGAGCTTTTGATATAATTGTCCAATTACTTTGGTCCCATGAAAAAGATACTGCTCCATATTAAAGAGCTGTAATTCCTAAACCCTTCAATTAGGATGTGAATACCCTCAAATTAAGGCTATGGCCCCACTATCCGTTTTTGGTCAGTATTCGGTCAGTATTTTTTCTCAGGAATGGGAGCCAAAACCAGGTCACATGACTGTGAATCGCCGATGGGTTGGCATGACAACCTGGGGTCTGCAGGAGACCCCTGCGGTTGTCATTGCCAGGATGCTATGAACGCCGCCTAGCGGTCGGCGCTCATAGCCAGTGAGCATTTCTGCTACACACAGGTGATCTGATGATCGCAGCTTCTACTCTCCCATAGAGACTATTGAAGGAAATGAAAAGTAAAAAAAAAATGTTTTTAAAAATATTTAAAAAATATAAAAGTTTAAATCGCCCCCTTTCACCACATTCAAAATAAAACAACAAAAAAAATAAAATATACAGATATTTGGTGTCGTTGCATTTAGAATCATCCAATCTATCAATATATGGGAAGCTGACCAGTGCTCAACGGCCAGTGGCGGCTGCCCCATAGTTAGCCCGGCTCCCGAAGTAACAAAGAGGGGTGGTAAGGTAGAGTAGCACGGTGGCTCAGTGGTTAGCACTGCAGCCTTGCAGTGCTGGGGTCCTGGCTTCAAATCCCTCCAAGGATAACATCTGCAAGGAGTTTGTATGTTCTCCCCGTGTTTGTGTGGGTTTCCTCCAGGTTCTTCAGTTTCCTCCCACACTCCAAAAACATACTATAAAATAAGTAGAGGAGAGAGAGCGCAGATTGTAAGTGCAGTATCAAGACTCAAATATATATTAAATAAGTGCTGGTTGCACTCACCTTTATGATGTCATAATAAACTTGTCAATAATTCCAAAATAACCATAAGAAAGAAAAATGAGCTGCACTCACCAGTCCTTAAAAGCAGTATCTTTATTCCATGAGGATAAAAAGTCCGGCAAGCAGGGAGAGCGGGGAAGAAAAAAGCAGACAACAGCTGTTTTGCGTGAAGACGCTTCTACAGGTCTGAGTTACAAACCTTTTAGTAGCCGTTTGTGCATGATGGGAGGATGACTTATAGCGTTTTGATAAAAGACTATCTCGTGTAAATTTTTGTGCTTTCTCAAGTGCGGTATTTAGTTCATGTCTAGGATAACCACGAGCAAGAAAGTTGTTTTTCAACTCTGAAGCCTGATCAAGAAAGGTTTGGTCAGAAGTATTCAATTTACGCAGACGGAGAAATTGGCTGTATGGAACCCCAGATTTAGTATGCACTGGATGAGCACTATTATAATGTAACAAAGTGTTACCAGCTGAAGGTTTTTTAAATAATTTTGTGTGAATGGTATTATTTTCAATTGAAATGGAAACGTCCAGAAAATCAAGAAAAAGTCCTCCAAAATTCGCAGTAAAATTCATATTAGCTGTATTTGTGGTGTTCAAAAACTGAACAAAAGCCGTAAAATCTTCTGCGGTACCCGACCAAGCGATGAAAATATCATCAATATATCTTAAAAAAGATCTAATATACTTAACAAACGGATTTTTGCAGGAAATGATAAATTGCGTTTCACAAAAAGCTAAAAAAAATATTAGCATAGACACACGCTGCGGGTGTGCCCATTGCAGTCCCGATATTCTGGCGGTACCATTGGTTCTGGAACTGAAAACAGTTATTTGAGAGCACAAAATCAAGGCTTTCTAAAATAAAGGAGGAAAATTACTCACTTTTATTAGACTGCATCAGGAATTTTTTTACTGCCTCCAACCCTAGTGCTTTGGGGATGCGAGTGTATAAACTGGTAACATCTATAGAACATAGAGAAAAATCAGGTTGCCAGTGTACCTCCTTTAGAGCAACCAGAAAACTATCAGTGTCCTTTATGAATGAAGGTATCTTTTGTATAAACGGTTTTAAAAGCCAATCTATATATCTCGAGAGAGGTTCCAAAATGAAGCCCACCCCTGAGACAATAGGGCGGCCTGGGGGCATTTTGGTACACTTATGGATTTTTGGTATAGTATACCAATAAGGTCTCAATGGGAATTCTGGCAGAAGCTTTTCAGCAGTAGATTTAGATAGAACGCCTTTCTCTACGTATTTTCTTAATAAAGATCTCAATAAATTTTTATTTTTAAATGTGGGGTCACTAGGTAAAGGTGTATAAGTATTGGAATCTGCCAATTGCGACAATGACTCTGCCACATAAAAATCTTTATTAAGTAATACTATTTTACCACCTTTATCTGCTTTACGTACAACATCCTTCCAAGATTTAATTTCATTCAAAGCCGATTTCTCATTTTGTGACAAATTAGAAAGCGCATGTACGAGGCGTACAGAGCGGAGCCGCGTGTACGAGGTGTACGGAGCGGAGCCGCGCGTGTACGAGGTGTACGGAGCAGAGCCGCGTGTGTGCGAGGCGTACGGAGCGGAGCCGCGTGTACGAGGCGTACGGAGCGGAGCCGCGCGTGTACGAGGTGTACCGAGCGAAGCCGCGCGTGTACGAGGTGTACCGAGCGGAGCCGCGTGTGTACGAGGTGTACGGATCGGTGTATATATGGAGCCGTGTGTGTATACTCCCAGGTTCGGTCGCAGACGCCGCGGCTCTTTATCAGACTGTAGAAGAACTGACACTGGACACTCGGTAAAACTGCGCTCGGACGTCTCTTGTTTCTCGCACAGATATTGGTAACATAACATGGAGTCAGACGAACCCTCCTATAAAACCTGATAACAAAGTCATTACTACAGGACTGGATGAGAAAGGGATTTATTCTACAAGAAACGCTGGGGCCACAAATGAGAGAATCCGAGCCCCGTGGCTGGATACTCCGGGCCCCCAGCGTGTTAGGAGCAGACGGGGTCTTTGTCCCTGGAGCTTCTCTGCTCGGTATAATGAGACTCTGATCTTGTTCTTATAAAGAGGGTTGGAGTAAAATAGAAGCTGCCTGAATATGAGGACCTTGTCTGATCTCTATGTCCTTGTGTACAGAGCTATGGAGATAGCGCTATTCTCTGTATAATAGATGTGATGTCGCTGGAGCCCTAATATTCCTGTACAGGGGTCTCTGGAGAGATAATCTTACCCCAGCATTATGGATTGGGTAAAGGGATTGGGGGCATTTTATTGTAATTTCCCTGTAATAAAATATAACGGATTAATAAAAAGTGTTTTGTTTTCCCACCATTTTGTCTGTAGGAGGTAAAGAGCCGAGGCTGAAGATGCTTTGTCTACAAAAGGCCGCGGCCCCACTATCAGTATTTGGTCAGTATTCGGTCAGTATCTTTTCTCAGGACTGGGAGCCAAAACCAGGAGTGAGAGATAAATGCAGAATTGGTGTCTTGTTTCTATTATACCTTTTCTCTGATTGTTCCTCACCTGGTTTTGGCTCCCACTCCTGAGAAAAAATACTGACCAAATACTGACCAAATACTGATAGTGGGGCCGTGGCCAAAGAGGGAGGATTGGAAACTCCGAATGTCCTTGTCTATTTTGGGATTGTGAGTTAGGAAAAGGGGCAGGAGAACATTTTGGGTTTTGTTTTGGGGGCAAGAGATGTAATATTTGTCCATATAGTGTAAATATATGAATACAGTTCGGTCCAGAAATATTTGGACAGTGAATCTTCGTGATTTCAGCTCTGCAGGCCACTAATTTGGATTTTAAAATGAAACAACTGAGATGTAATTGAAGTGGAGACTTTCAGGTTTAATTAAAAGGATTTAACAAAAATCTCCTGTGAAACGTTTAGGAATTACAACCATTTTTCTACGAAGCCTCCTCATTTCAGGGGCTGAAAAGTAATTGGAGAAATTAACTTTACCATAAATAAAATGCTCATTAATACTTTGTAGAGAATCCTTTGCAGCGACGGCCTGAAGTCTGGAAGCCATGGACGTCACCAAATGCTGTGTTTCCTCCTTCGTGAGGCTTTGCCGCCTTTACTGCAGTGACTTCAGTTGTTGCTTGTTTGTGGGTCTTTCTCCCTTATGTTTGTCTTCAGCCTGTGAAATGCAGCTCGATGGGGTCGAGATCTGGTGACTAACGTGACCATTGCGCCATTACAGAATATTTCACTGCTTTACAGTAAAAAACTCCAGGGTTGCTTTCGCACTATGTTTTGGGTCATTGTCCATCTGTATTGTGAAGAACTGATCATGTGACTGCTGTCCATGTGATCTTCTCTGCCCAGCCACATGACCGTGACTTTAATGATGTGATCGATCACTTCCCATTCTGCCACCACATTATTCATTATCATGTGTTTTTTTTATGTGCCGAATCCGTCAGCACCTCCAGTATTGGCGCGTCACCGGTGAGATGACTGCTTCCTCTCACGTGTTGGTCGCATCACATGAAAACAGCACCATCAATCATGCGCACAGGCACCTTGTTTTCAGTGGGCGGGCCATCTGAAGATAGTGTCTGAAGTCACTACTGCTTCTTGGATGATGTTCCATTCATTTTGTATGTGCAGGAATCCACATGCGTTACAACTTTTTTGATTGGGTCCTACATGTAAATAGCCTGGTTGTTCAGTCCACCATCTCCCCATGACGAAGCCAGGTGCAAAACGTGCGTCGGGTGTGTTTTTCCCTTTTGACTGGTGAGGCTACTTTATGCCACTGTGCATTTCTTACACTTTAATATTAATATAATATAATGATGGTCTGTTTCACTTCCATGAGAGCTCTTTTCCGCGTTATGGGTTCACAGCAACAGTTTCCAAATACAAATGCCACACCTGGCATCAGCTCCAGACCTTTTACCTGCTTAATTGATGATGGATTAATGAGGGAAGAGCCCATGCAGTCAATGAAAGAGCTTTTGATATAATTGTCCAATTACTTTGGTCCCATGAAAAAGATACTGCTCCATATTAAAGAGCTGTAATTCCTAAACCCTTTAATTAGGATGTGAATACCCTCAAATTAAGGCTATGGCCCCACTATCCGTTTTTGGTCAGTATTCGGTCAGTATTTTTTCTCAGGAATGGGAGCCAAAACCAGGTCACATGACTGTGAATCGCCGATGGGTTGGCATGACAACCTGGGGTCTGCAGGAGACCCCTGCGGTTGTCATTGCCAGGATGCTATGAACGCCGCCTAGCGGTCGGCGCTCATAGCCAGTGAGCATTTCTGCTACACACAGGTGATCTGATGATTGCAGCTTCTAGTCTCCCATAGAGACTATTGAAGGAAATTAAAAGTAAAAAAAAAATGTTTTTAAAAAATATAAAAGTTTAAATCGCCCCCTTTCACCACATTCAAAATAAAACAACAAAAAAAATAAAATATACAGATATTTGGTGTCGTTGCATTTAGAATCATCCAATCTATCAATATATGGGAAGCTGACCAGTGCTCAACGGCCAGTGGCGGCTGCCCCATAGTTAGCCCGGCTCCCGAAGTAACAAAGAGGGGTGGTAAGGTAGAGTAGCACGGTGGCTCAGTGGTTAGCACTGCAGCCTTGCAGTGCTGGGGTCCTGGCTTCAAATCCCTCCAAGGATAACATCTGCAAGGAGTTTGTATGTTCTCCCCGTGTTTGTGTGGGTTTCCTCCAGGTTCTCCAGTTTCCTCCCACACTCCAAAAACATACTATAAAATAAGTAGAGGAGAGAGAGCGCAGATTGTAAGTGCAGTATCAAGACTCAAATATATATTAAATAAGTGCTGGTTGCACTCACCTTTATGATGTCATAATAAACTTGTCAATAATTCCAAAATAACCATAAGAAAGAAAAATGAGCTGCACTCACCAGTCCTTAAAAGCAGTATCTTTATTCCATGAGGATAAAAAGTCCGGCAAGCAGGGAGAGCGGGGAAGAAAAAAGCAGACAACAGCTGTTTTGCGTGAAGACGCTTCTACAGGTCTGAGTTACAAACCTTTTAGTAGCCGTTTGTGCATGATGGGAGGATGACTTATAGCGTTTTGATAAAAGACTATCTCGTGTAAATTTTTGTGCTTTCTCAAGTGCGGTAATTAGTTCATGTCTAGGATAACCACGAGCAAGAAAGTTGTTTTTCAACTCTGAAGCCTGATCAAGAAAGGTTTGGTCAGAAGTATTCAATTTACGCAGACGGAGAAATTGGCTGTATGGAACCCCAGATTTAGTATGCACTGGATGAGCACTATTATAATGTAACAAAGTGTTACCAGCTGAAGGTTTTTTAAATAATTTTGTGTGAATGGTATTATTTTCAATTGAAATGGAAACGTCCACAAAATCAAGAAAAGTCCTCCAAAATTCGCAGTAAAATTCATATTAGCTGTATTTGTGGTGTTCCAAAACTGAACAAAAGCCGTAAAATCTTCTGCGGTACCCGACCAAGCGATGAAAATATCATCAATATATCTTAAAAAAGATCTAATATACTTAACAAACGGATTTTTGCAGGAAATGATAAATTGCGTTCCACAAAAAGCTAAAAAAAATATTAGCATAGACACACGCTGCGGGTGTGCCCATTGCAGTCCCGATATTCTGGCGGTACCATTGGTTCTGGAACTGAAAACAGTTATTTGAGAGCACAAAATCAAGGCTTTCTAAAATAAAGGAGGAAAATTACTCACTTTTATTAGACTGCATCAGGAATTTTTTTACTGCCTCCAACCCTAGTGCTTTGGGGATGCAAGTGTATAAACTGGTAACATCTATAGAACATAGAGAAAAATCAGGTTGCCAGTGTACCTCCTTTAGAGCAACCAGAAAACTATCAGTGTCCTTTATGAATGAAGGTATCTTTTGTAGAAACGGTTTTAAAAGCCAATCTATATATCTCGAGAGAGGTTCCAAAATGAAGCCCACCCCTGAGACAATAGGGCGGCCTGGGGGCATTTTGGTACACTTATGGATTTTTGGTATAGTATACCAATAAGGTCTCAATGGGAATTCTGGCAGAAGCTTTTCAGCAGTAGATTTAGATAGAACGCCTTTCTCTACGTATTTTCTTAATAAAGATCTCAATAAATTTTTATTTTTAAATGTGGGGTCACTAGGTAAAGGTGTATAAGTATTGGAATCTGCCAATTGCGACAATGACTCTGCCACATAAAAATCTTTATTAAGTAATACTATTTTACCACCTTTATCTGCTTTACGTACAACATCCTTCCAAGATTTAATTTCATTCAAAGCCGATTTCTCATTTTGTGACAAATTAGAAAGCGGGGGGTACATAAATCAATGATTCAACCTCCCGGATAACACGATCCTGAAAGGTGTCAATAATATTACCAGGACTAGTGGGAGGTAGAAAAGAAGACGAGATGCCGCCAGTGAAGGCTACATTCTCATTACCGGCAGGTAAGTCAGACAACACCTCACAATCAGCATCAAAATCAGCAGGTGGAATAGTATTCAAATTAGCCAAAACATTAGCCGATTATATAGTAGATTACAGGGTTTTTGTTAACGGAAGTTACAATAAAATGTCCCCAGTACCTTTTTTTCTTTCTCCTAATCCATAATGCTGGGGTAAGATTATCTCTACAGACACCCCTGTACATGAATGTGAGGGCTCCAGCGACATCACATCTATTATACAGAGAATAGCGCTATCTCCATAGCTCCGTACACAAGGACATAGAGATCAGACAAGGTCCTCATATTCAGGCAGCTTCTATTTTACTCCAACCCTCTTTATAAGAACAAGATCGGAGTCTCATTATACCGAGCAGAGAAGCTCCAGGGACAAAGACCCCGTCTGCTCCTAACACGCTGGGGCCCCGGAGTATCCAGCCACGGGGCCCGGATTCTCTCATTTGTGGCCCCCGCGTTTCTTGTAGAATAAATCCCTTTCTCATCCAGTCCTGTAGTAATGACTTTGTTATCAGGTTTTGTAGGAGGGTTCGTCTGACTCCATCTTATGTTATCAATATCTGTGCGAGAAACAGGAAACGTCCGAGCGCAGTTTTACCGAGTGTCCAGTGTCAGTTCTTCTACAGTCTGATAAAGAGCTGCGGTGTCTCCGACCGAACCTGGGGAGTATACAGCTGTATACAGCATACACACACGGCTCCATATATACACCGATCCGTACGCCTCGTACACACACGGCACTGTACACACATGGATCCATACACACATGGTTCCGCGCCGTACAATCTGATAAAGAGCCTCGGTGTCTCTGACTGAACCTGGGAGTATACAGCTGTATACAGCGTGCACACACGGCTCTATACACACGGCTCCATACACCTCGTATACATATGGCTCCGCTCTGTACACACACAGCTCCGCTCCGTACACACGGCTCAGTACATGCACGGCTCCGTACACACAGGGCTATGTACACACATGGCTCCGTACATAGAGGGCTCCATTAACACACACGGCTCCGCTCCGTACACCTCATACACGCGCGGCTCCGCTCCGTACGCCTCGTACACGCGCAGCTCCGCTCCATACGCCTCGTACACGCGCGGCTCCGCTCCGTACGCCTCGTACACGCGCGGCTCCGCTCCGTACACCTCGTACACGCGCGGCTCCGCTCCGTACACCTCGTACACATGCGGCTCTGCTCCGTACACCTCGTACACACGCGGCTCTGCTCCGTACACCTCGTACACACGCGGCTCTGCTCCGTACACCTCGTACACACGCGGCTCTGCTCCGTACACCTCGTACACACGCGGCTCTGCTCCGTACACCTCGTACACACGCGGCTCTGCTCCGTACACCTCGTACACACGCGGCTCCGCTCCGTACACCTCGTACACACGCGGCTCTGCTCCGTACACCTCATACACACGCAGCTCCGCTCCGTACACCTCGTACACACGAGGCTCTGCTCCGTACACCTCGTACACACGCGGCTCTGCTCCGTACACCTCGTACACACGCGGCTCTGCTCCGTACACCTCATACACACGCAGCTCCGCTCCGTACACCTCGTACACACGAGGCTCTGCTCCGTACACCTCGTACACACGCGGCTCTGCTCCGTACACCACGTACACACGCGGCTCCGCTCCGTACACCTCGTACACACACGGCTCCGCTCCGTACACCTCGTACACGCGCGGCTCCGCCCCGTACACCTCGTACACACACGGCTCTGCTCCGTACACCTCGTACACACGCGGCTCTGCTCCGTACACCTCGTACACACGCGGCTCTGCTACATCCACACTGTAAACCCCTCCTGACCCCACACATAAACTTCAGCTCATCCAGCACCATGACAACCAGCACAGCAGAGTCCTGCATCCACTGAGGCCCCTGATCATGTGACCCCTGACTCCTCCCCTCCTGTGACCTCATCACAGCTCCTGTGCGCACAGAGCAGCCATATATGTGGTGGCGGCTCTGCAGGTGGAGGTATGTGGAGACCCCATTACTGGGCGCAGGGGGCATTAACCCCTTCAGCACGGAGACTCTTTTGGGGTCTTGTGTTGCCCCTTTATAAGAATCATAAGGCTTTTGTTCTGTTTCCCGTAATAGATACATACGACCCAACTATGGAGACAGGAAGGGGGGAAACGTATTCTCATAGTACAGGACCCCTTTACTGCCCCACAGTGTAATGCCCCCATTATGCCCCTTATGCAGGATGTATGATGCCCACACAGTGTAATGCCCCCATTATGCCCCTTATGCTGGATGTATGATGCCCCCCCACAGTGTAATGCCCCCATTATGCCCCTTATGCAGTATGTATGATGCCCCCCACTGTGTAATGCCCCCATTATGCCCCTTATACAGGATGTATGATGCCCCCACACAGTGTAATGCCCCCATTATACCCCTTATGCAGGATATATGATGCCCCCCACAGTGTAATACCCCATTATACCCCTTATGCAGGATGTATGATGCCCCCCACACAGTGTAATGCCCCCATTATGCCCCTTATGCAATATGTATGATCCCCCCACATAGTGTAATGCCCCCATTATGCCCCTTATGCAGTATGTATGATGCCCCCACACAGTGTAATGCCCCCATTATGCCCCTTATGCAGGATGTATGATGCCCCCACACAGTGTAATGCCCCCATTATACCCCTTATGCAGGATGTATGATGCCCCCACACAGTGTAATGCTCCCATTATGCCCCTTATACAGGATGTATGATGCCCCCACACAGTGTAATGCCCCCATTATGCCCCTTATGCAGTATGTATGATGCCCCCCACAGTGTAATGCCCCCATTATGCCCCTTATGCAGGATGTATGATGCCCCCATTATGCCCCTTATGCAGGATGTATGATGCCCCCCACAGTGTAATGCCCCTTATGCAGGATGTATGATGCCCCACACAGTGTAATTCCCCCATTATGCCCCTTATGCAAAATGTATGATGCTCCCCACAGTGTAATGCCCCCATTATGCCCTTTATGCAGTATGTATGATGCCCCCCACAGTGTAATTCCCCCATTATGACCCTTGTGCAGTATGTATGATGCCCCCATTATGCCCCTTATGCAGGATGTATGATGCTCCCCACATTGTAATTCCCCCATTATGCCCCTTATGCAGAATGTATGATGCTCCCCACAGTGTAATGCCCCCATTATGCCCCTTATGCAGTATGTATGATGCCCCCACACAGTGTAATTCCCCCATTATGTCCCTTATGCAGGATGTATGATGCCCCACACAGTGTAATGCCCCCATTATGCCCCTTATACAGTATGTATGATGCCCCCCACAGTGTAATGCCCCCATTATGCCCCTTATGCAGGATGTATGATGCCCCCCACAGTGTAATGCCCCTTATGCGGGATGTATGATGCCCCCACACAGTGTCATTCCCCCATTATGCCCCTTATGCAGGATGTATGATGCCCCTTATGCAGGGTGTATGGTGCCCCCACACAATGTAATGCCCCCATTATGCCCCTTATGCAGTATGTATGATGCCCCACACAGTGTAATGCCCCCATTATGTCCCTTATACAGTATGGATGATGCCCCCACACAGTATAATGTTCTCACAGTACCGCCTGAGGTCCTGCACTTGGAATAATCCCTCTGGAGTTGGTTTTCCCTCTGCCTGCTCCACTACATGTATACTCTCAAGCATGTATACATGCATGTAGGGGATCAGACCTTACTAGATATCAAGGCTTTTTACAGTAATTTATCGCATGAGGATGGTATCAGAGGAGTAAGTCATTTCTTGAAATCGAGGTCAGTAGAGTGTAGCAGACATAATGACTTCATGGAGGATCTTCTAAAATTCACTCTTACTCATAACTTCTTCCTTTTTGACAGGAATACTTCTCCCGAGCTCAGCTGTACTGTGATGGGGGGCCCCTGTGCCCCCTCGTATGCTAACCTATTCCTGGGATGGTGGGAAGAAACCACAATATTCAGGGATGATTATAAGTTGTGGCATCCATATACTGGGACATAGTATAGATATATTGACGACATTCTTATTATCTACTCGGGGACGAGTGAAAAGTTTCTTGAATTTGTCAGGAAACATAACATCAATAGAGTGGACCTTAGATTTATATCAGAGTTTAATTATTACCAGTTGCCTTTCCTGGATGTACTAATCAAGAAAGAGCGGGATGGGACCCTAGGGACACTCATCTACCATAAACCTACAAGCACTAATAAACTATTGAAGTGGGAAAGCCACCACCCCATCCTCCAAATAAAAAAATAAAAAAAACAATATCCATGGGCCTATTTTTATGGTTGAGAAGAAACTGCTCTAATGTCACAGATTTTAATATACAGTAAATAGACATGAAAACCAGGTTCATGGAAAAAGGGTACAGACACTCCTTCATACCTAACCAAGAGACCAAGAAAAAGATGGGATAACACGAGTAATAGGAACTTAGGACAATCAGAGTGACCATATCTTTAATATCCTCAGAAAACACTAGGGTGTACTTGTAGTTAACCCGGACCTGGGGGTGTTGTGTGATCTACTCCCACAATAACTTTCAGAAAGGGTCGGTCAATTAGGGACCGTTTACAGCAAGGGGACTTGTCTAGATAGAAGAATCTGCTGTTTCTTTAGATGTAAAATTATATCTTATGCTTAGTGATAGTTAATTAATCCAGGGATTTAATCTGACTGCCAGATTGGAGTCGGGAAGTGAATTTTTCCTCAATGATGTAAATTGGCCTATACCGCATGGGTTTTTTTTTGCCTTCCCCTGGATCAACGCTCCGGAATAGCTGCAGTGCACAAGAAATAGGCTGAACTGGATGGACGCTTGTCTGTTTTCGGCCTTATAAACTATGTAACTATGTGGAGAATGTTGTACATAGATTTACATGGTCTCATCCAATTACATCTCGAGTTCCTCTACGTGTAAAACCTTTTTTCCAGAGCCAGAGGGATTATTTCCACTGTAAAACTTCAGGACTTGTATATGTGGCCACATGCACCTGCCCCCTAGATTATGTATGCACGACCAAGAGGGTGTCTAGGAGGAGGGTGGGGAGCATTTGGGCGATATACACCATGGTCGAGACACCCCATTAGTGAGACACATGAACAGTGCACATTTAGGTGAAACAAGAGACATCTCCTTTTGTATCATTGAGGAGTTTAAACCCAATGTGAGAGGAGGTGATCACAATAGATGTGTCCTCAAAAAGTAAAGTAAGTAGATTTCCAGACTTGATTCATAAACCCCTAAGGGACTCAATGAGCAAATTTCCTATGCCTGTTTTGTGTGAATACAGCCCCATTCTGGATTACATTTTTGGGTTTTATACTCTACCCTTTGCTACTCCGTTCCCTGTGAATGGGATTCACATATTGTACTTCATCGAGATATCTGAGCTTCTATATAAGAATTATTTCTCATCAGTTATATCCCATATATACTATTTAGTAATTAACAAGTTTGGTGATCCTTGTGTATCTCTAATTATGCAATAGGGGTCAAATTTGACCATTTAGAAATATACTGTGGGCTATCATCATCTCATATTTTATGTAGTGATGAAGTAGATCTACATGCCTATTGCATGATGGGAGAATGTGCAATACTTGTGTGACGATACAGCATAAAATCTTAATTAGCCAGACGATTTGATTTGTTAATCCAAGACAAATACATTATTGTGTTTTATTAGAGATTGCTGGCTGTGTTTTACTAATGTTCTGCTTGCTCATCAGTTTATGTACACTAATTTAACTTATAAAGTGTCCAGCATTCCACTAATCTAATTAGTATCTCAGGAGCGAGCCTCTAACCATTGTTCAAGAAATCGTCTAGGCCCATTGTGTAAGTGTTGAAAGAAGAATCCGGCGGAGCCTTCACCACAGGGAGTCTCACATGTAGACCCAGGTGATGAGGTCACCTGAGAAAGATACCTTCACTAATACACACTTAGCTTTGGGGGAGGAGGGTGACAGCAGTTCTGCCATTCAGGGGGCTGAGCCCAGAGAAGCAGAAGGGACATGTGTTTCTGTAGCAGTCACACTTGAAACAGAGATTGGAGAAAGACTTTACAAAGAGAATGAGAGACATCCTTCAGGACAGCAGATGGATTGCATGGCATTATCCACAGAGGCACAGATTTCTATTCTAAATGATTCTATTGTAAGGGTATCGGCCCTGACTGGAAAGATACAGATCTTCTCCATTTGACTATCAGAGAGACCATGGATACATTTTGGGGAGACCAGGAGAGGACAAAGAAGTCACCTGGCCCCATGGATATATTGTTTGGGATTGGCAGGAGGGACCCACCAGTCCCCTCCAACCCACGGAGACATTCGGAGAAGCCAGAATGGGACCCGCCAGTCATCTGGCCCCATGGAAACTCTTGGAGAGGCCAGGTTGGGACCCTCGGATCTCCTGGTCTTGTACCTCGATGGACTGCTAGCTTCCTAAGCTTGCCGCTACCTCCTCTTTGTGGGGCCCTGCAAGAAGCAGGGGGCCACTGGTTGAGGTAGTCGGCCCTGGAAGTTTCCAAAGTCGCAGCTGTTCTATCCCAGGCAGGCGGAGAAGGATGGGTGAGACTGTGTAATGTTGTACCATCTTGGGTATTTGCTAGGACTGTTTTGTGTGTTGATTGTCCTATTTTGTGGTTCAATAAAGTATTGCCACGCTGTTTTACCATCACCCTGTGTTGTCTGAGTAGTGTTATGCCCACGGAAGACCCAGTGTCTTTGCAAATTTTTTTTAGTCTCCCATGATGCTGATCTCAGAGAGATGATTTTAGTGAGATGGAATTCAATCCAATACCATATGTGCTCCGGCGTGGAACGCAGACATCCGGGCATACGCAATCGCAGACAATGATCCTAGATATGTTCTGGCGTAGTACGCATAACTATGGGAATGCGCAGTCACGGGTATCAGTGGGGCGGTCACAATCAGTTTATTTGGTGTTTCAGTGTAAAGCACGTCACTTCCGGACATGCACACTAGGGTATGGAAATTATCGAACTACTAGTGCATGAGAATTCGCGCAGGTTCAGTACATTATTGTAGACAGACTTCATTCTATATATCCTATGACAATTCACCTCTAGGAATGGGAATGGGTCTCCCAGTCTGGGGAGGGATTTTGGATGAAGTGGGATATTTAAACATGGACACCTGGCTATTAGACACACTATGCTGAATATTATGAATTATCATCCCTGTATCAAGCCTCCTGATGAAGCTGTTGGGGAAACGCGTTGAGGCGGATTATTGAAACATTCTGAGTACCATACCCGTTCCTTTATATATACCTTGATACGTATCTGGTTCTATAAATGTATCAGTGTATTATATACAGTTGAAACCACAAGTTTACATACACTATTTAAAAAGACACACATGAATGTTTTTCTCAATATCTGACATGAAATCAGAATAAACCTTTCCCGTTTTAGGTCAATTAGGATTATCATAATTTTTAATATTTGCCAAATGCCAGAATAATGAGAGAGAGAGAATGTTTTAAGGCATTTTTATTACTTACTGCAAAGTCAAAAGTCAAAGTCGCGGTGATCGCATTAAATCTCCAGCGCCATATTACTTCAGGGTAGATGGCGCCGCCTCCCCCACACCCACGATAGCTGAATTCTGAACAGCCAATCACAGCATTTCTCACTGTTTCTGGCAATCAGATTGCCAGAAACAGTGATGTCGAGCCTGGGATCGGTGCTCATAAGAGCATCGATCCTAGGCTGTTGCTAAGAGACCCCAGCCCTCTCCCCAACCCGCTATGATCGGTGTGATCGCCAAGTGACTGGGCGGTCACGGGGCGGTGACCGGCTTGTGACCTACCTGTCACCGCCCCATGACCCCTTGTGATGTCAGCAGAGGCCGCAGACAGCTCTGATTGGAGCGATCGATGATGGCATTGATCGCTCCAATCAGAGTACCTGAACACAGGTGACAAGGCGGTCACAGGGCGGTGACTGGCCTGTCACCTCCCTGTGACCCCCTGTGATGCTGCCCAGGCCCCAGCCATCTCTGGCAACCGGTCGAGGGTTGATCGGTGACGCAAATCACCGATCAGCACTCGTGCTCGCTACTTTACCTTTTTTTTCAACTAACCTTTTTTCTTTTCTAGAGGGCGGTCGCACTGTCCGATTGTGCGCCGTGCTGGGCCACAGAAGCCTGTGACACCACAATCGCCGCTCCTGCTCCAGAAGACATCTTACAGAAGACATCTGATAGACGACATCTGAAAGACAACAAATGTAAGTAGGATTTTTTGATCCCTCCTCATCCACCCCAATCCCCCTCTCCCCCTCTCAACCTTCCCATCCCCCTTTCTGCCACCAAGTGCTGATCATCACTTCATCGCTCGACTGTTGTCCTTTTTTTTTTTTTTGCGCTTCCTGCAGCGTCCGAGCGCTGATCAGTGACCACAGATCTTATTCCAATCGCATACCTTTTTGCAGTCCAGTGAGCGTCCGTCACAAATAGCCAGTGATCGCTAATCAGCAGGTGCTCTGCCCAAAGAAAGATTTTTCCTTTGATATCCTGTTAGCAGATAGAAGGTGGCACTCCAGCAAGCGATTGAATATCAAGATCCTTTACACACAATTTTAAAACATGGAGCCAGGAAAGCGGGAATCCTTCAGGTGCTGCTGAACCGCCACTCAGACGCCCCAGGAGAAAAGATGGACCTCGCCCCTCAAAAATTATGAGACATTGATTCCTGATTTTGTGGCGGAATCAGGAATCAAGTTTGACACCACCGGCCTCACAGGACTAGACTTTTTCAAAGTCTTTTTCTCTGAGGATCTTGTAAACCTCATGGTGGGCCAAACTAATTTATACGCGCATCAATTTTTGGAACAAAACCCCTCTTCATCATTTTCTAACTGGTCTCCTGTAGACGCAGTAGAAATAATGAAGTTTTGGGGCCTGGTCCTTCATATGGGATCCTGAAGAAGCCAGAACTTTGACAATATTGGAGTGTTGACGTTTCGTATAACACTCCAGTGTTCCAAATGGTCATGACCCGGAAACGTTTTCAAGTTATCTACAAGTTCTTGCATTACAATGATAATGCAAGGTGTCCTGCACGCGATGACCCGAACTTTGATCATCTTTTCAAAGTTCGGCCGGTCATCGACCACTTCAACAACAAGTTTGCTGAAGTGTACGTTGCCCAAAGGGACATCTGCGTGGATGAGTCCTTAATTGCTTTTATGGAGCGGCTTGGATTCCGGCAGTACCTGCCCAATAAGAAGGCCAGGTACAGAATCAAGCTGTATAAACTTTGTGAGAGTACCTCATGGTACACTCACAAGTTTAGAGTTGATGAAGGGAAGGACTCCCGGATTGAATCCACTGAATGCCCCCCTGTTCTGGGAGTGAGTGGGAAAATTGTGTGGGACTTGGCGCACCCACTGCTGGATAAAGGTTATCACTTGTACGTGGATAACTTTTTTATACCAGTGTCCCTCTCTTCAAGTCCCTCTGCGCGGCGTACCGCAGCCTGCGATACTGTCCGCAAAAATAGAGAGGCCTCCCAAAGACGCTAATTGGACAGCAGCTCAGAAGGGGTGAGAGCAGAGCCCAATGCATGAACAGTCTGTAATTTTAAGGGTAGGTTAATTTTAACATTGAGAGATAGAATATCAAAAAAAAAAATCAAGAAAATCACATTGTATAAATTAGATAAATTTATTTTCATTTTGCAGTGACAAATAAGTATACAAACTTGCAAAAAGAGCAAGGGATCACAAGGGCTTCTGAGGTACAGCCACCAGTGAGTGGGGGCACCATTGTTGAGGGTGCCAACCTCGTCGGCTAGGCAGTATCAGCTTTGTTTAGGTACAGGATAGGGTTAGGTAGTGACTGTACCAATTATTCAGCAGCATCATTGTTTACATCTGTTTATATACATCCACAACAAGCCATTCGGCTTGTAATTTTGCTAGTTTTAAGAACATACAGTGGTGGCCAAAAGTACTGGCACCCCTGCAGTTCTGTCAGATAATACTCAGTTTCTTCCTGAAAATGATTGCAATCACAAATTCTTTGGTATTATTATCTTCATTTAATTTGTCTTCTATGAAAAAAAACAAAAAGAATTGTCCTAAAGCCAAATTGGATACAATTCCACACCAAACCTAAAAAAGGGGGTGGACAAAAGTATTGGAAATGTTTGAAAAATCATGTGATGCTTCTCTAATTCGTGTAATTAACAGCACCTGTAACTTATCTGTGGCACCTAACAGGTGTTGGCAATAACTAAATCACACTTGCAGCCAGTTAACATGGATTAAAGTTGACTCAACCTCTGTCCTGTGTCCTTGTGTGTACCACATTGAGCATGCAGAAAAGAAAGAAGACCAAAGAACTGTCTGAGGACTTGAGAAACCAAATTGTGAGGAAGCATGAGCAATCTCAAGGCTACAAGTCCATCTCCAAAGACCTGAATGTTCCTGAGTCTTCCGTGCGCAGTGTCATCAAGAAGTTTAAAGCCCATGGCACTGTGGCTAACCTCCCTAGATGTGGACGGAAAAGAAAAATTGACGAGAGATTTCAACGCAAGATTGTGCGAATGGTGGATAAAGAACCTCGACTAACATCCAAACAAATTCAAGCTGCCCTGCAGTCCGAGGGTACAACAGTGTCAACCCGTACTATCCGTCGGCGTCTGAATGAAAAGGGACTGTATGGTAGGATACCCAGGAAGACCCCACTTCTTACCCCGAGACATAAAAAAGCCAGGCTGGAGTTTGCCAAAACTTACCTGAGAAAGCCTAAAACGTTTTGGAAGAATGTTCTCTGGTCAGATGAGACAAAAGTAGAGCTTTTTGTGAAAAAGCATCAACATAGAGTGTACAGGAAAAAAAAGAGGCATTCAAAGAAAAGAACACGGTCCCTACAGTCAAACATGGCGGAGGTTCCCTGATGTTTTGGGGTTGCTTTGCTGCCTCTGGCACTGGACTGCTTGACCGTGTGCATGGCATTATGAAGTCTGAAGACTACCGACAAATTTTGCAGCATAATGTAGGGCCCAGTGTGAGAAAGCTGGGTCTCCCTCAGAGGTCATGGGTCTTCCAGCAGGACAATGACCCAAAACACACTTCCAAAAGCACTATAAAATGGTTTGAGAGAAAGCACTGGAGACTTCTAAGGTGGCCAGCAATGAGTCCAGACCTGAATCCCATAGAACACCTGTGGAGAGATCTCAAAATGGCAGTTTGGAGAAGGCACCCTTGAAATATCAGGGACCTGGAGCAGTTTGCCAAAGAAGAATGGTCTACAATTCCAGCAGAGCATTGTAAGAAACTCATTGATGGTTACCGGAAGCGGTTGTTCGCAGTTATTTTGGCTAAAGGTTGTGCAACCAAGTATTAGGCTGAGGGTGCCAATACTTTTGTCTGGCCCATTTTTGGAGTTTTGTGTGAAATGATCAATGATTTGATTTTTGCTTCATTCTCTTTTGTGTTTTTTCCTTGCAAGCAAATTAAATGAAGATAATAATACCAAAGAATTTGATCGCAATCATTTTCAGGAAGAAACTGAGCATTATCAGACAGAATTGCAGGGGTGCCAATACTTTTGGCCACCACTGTATATGGTGTTAGTCCAGTTGTTAATGCATATATTTAATGTTTAAGATTTTACTTTAGGGAGGTTTTCCCACAGTACTGCCCCCTACACCCACAATATGGTTTCATCCACTCCACTGACTACCCCAGTGCTCATTAATAAATACTCACTTAGCCCCATTCTGGGTGCAGATACTAATGAATCCAGAACCCATGAGATTTTTACCACCTCATAGTTGGATAGTTAGAGGCGTATCATCCATAGTGGCAGCCCACCCAGCCACTATGGTGCCCATGAGAAAAACAAGAATTTGAGCTTGGTTTAAGTTGGTATCCATGCAGCACATAAATGCATGTTTACAATAGCCATTAATCAGAAAAAAACTACAAGAAGAAAAATGATCATAAACCCTGCTGTAAATAAATAAATAAAAAGCAAAAGTGCATTTAAATAAAATAGGGTTCTTAGTAACACTGTTTTTGATCAAAAATAGCATGAAAGCTATCCCAACCATGGCAAGGTGAACCTATTCGGGATAGTCCTACTCTGTCTAATATTAAAAATTTTACCATGTGATGTAGTCAGTGATGGACTCTGACCAAATCTGTTTCTAGAGCTGTAGTAGAAGATGAAGTCCTCATGATGAAGTAGTTATTCCTCATGTCTCGTGTAATGAATATCTACTGCAGTATTGATAATGTCCATTCCAGTGTCGGTAAATGAGATGAGAATTAGCTTTATGGAAGATGAGTCTTTGAGAAAACTAAATACCGTATTTTTCGGACTATAAGACGCAAATGGGGGGTACGTCTTATAGTCCGAATGTTGGGGGATGAGGGGGTATATATATGATGTGTGGGGGGAGTGGTAGCGGCGGAGGAGCGGGGCACAGGAGGCAGCAGCCGCCTGCTACAGCCTACACTGTCCCTGCTGCTAAAGAAATTGAATATTCAGCACTGAATATTCATACTCCTTAATAGCGGTACACAGTGTAGCCGCAGCGCGGCTCCTGCTGCTGCCGGAATCGCCTGTGCCCACTGTTAAAGGGCATGAATATTCAACCTCTCTCCACTCTCATAGTCGTGGGGAGGGGGTGAATATTCATGCCCTTTAATAGCGGCCACACGCGATCGCCCGGCAGGAGCCGCGCTGCAGCTACGCTGTGTGCCGGCTATTAAGGAGCATGAAGTCACTGCTCCCCGCGCACACAGTCCCGGTGTGGGGAGCAGTGATTCCGGCAGCTGATCTCTCCTTGTGAGCCGCGCATGGTAGTGACGCCATGCTTGGCTCACATGGCGAGATCAGTGCGGGCAGACAGGACGCAGCGCTGGAGGAGAGAAGAAAGGTGAGTAGGAGTGTTTTTTTTTTTTTATGTGCAGCATGATGGAGATCAGGGGGACCATGCATACCAGGATAAAGATGAGGGGGCTATACATACCAGGATAAGAATTAGGGGGCCATACATACCAGGATAAGGATGAGGGGGCCATACATACCAGGATAAGGATGAGGGGGCCATACATACCTGGATAAGGATGAGGGACTATACATACCAGGATAAGGATGAGGGGTGCCATGCATACCAGGATAAGGATGAGGGGTGCCATGCATACCAGGATAAGGATGAGGGGTGCCATGCATACCAGGACAGGGATGAGGGGTGCCATGCATGCCAGGACAGGGATGAGGGGTGCCATGCATGTCAGGACAGGGATGAGGGGTTCCATGCATACCAGGATGGAGGGGTTCCAGGCATACCAGTATGGAGGGATGCTAGGCATACCAGGATGGGGATGTGGGCCACGTATAAAAGGAAGGGGGGGCATATAAACCAGGATGGGGGATATTGTCAGAATTGGGGGACATTACCCCTATATCAGTGTCAGCAATGTCAACACATTTTTTGCTTAAATTTTATTTTTCTATTTTCCTCCTCCTAGGTGCATCTTATAGTCCGAAAAATTCGGTACTGTAAAATAATATATCTCCTCATATGTTTCTGTGGCATCCCAGTACCCGTGCTACTGCTGCTAAATGAGACAGTTGTAGTGTGATAGTAGACTTGTTCCACTGTGGACACTGTGAGTTAGGGGATATAATACATTGCATTGTAAATTGGAATTTCCTGCCATCTACTGGCCAATGTGTGTATATGAAAGTTAAGTGATTCTCCTCACAATAAGCTGCCATAGAAACGGCTGTGAGGAGTCTCCCAGCTCAGGGCTCGCACACTGACTGAGCACTGGTACAAATCAGTAGTGGGGGGTTCAAGCTGCCTAATGAAGATACAGGAGACAGACACTATTTCTCACAGAAGAGTTTCCATGCCAGTCCACGCTGGGGGACATTTTTCTCCACATAATCTCCTTCACAAAAAGACAAGCCTCTTCCAGTCAGGAGAGATACCGCTGTTCGTGTGCCCTCCTGCACGCTGGTTATCCTGTTTGCTTCTAGCCGGACCAGATCCACGTGGCTGCCACACCATCGACTTTGTTTAAACCTACCCCTGCGAAAGGGAACGGTGGGCTAAAAACTGTGAGCACACCCAGACTTTAGTGTGTTTCCACGGAGAGCCAATCTGTGAAGGTCCCTCCATCAGTGTAATATTTCTTAGACTGCGCATAGCATTTCCTCTACTAGCAAGTGAAGAGGACTCTGCTCCAGCCGCCCTGAGAGGCCATAACCTCGCTTGTCTCATGAGGAGAGAACCATTACTTTCATATGCACAAAATACTGTAAACTTTGCCTTCAAGAGAGACTGTACCCCGTTACCTCCTTCAGTAAAATTGTTATGTTTACAAGTTCACCTGCGTGTCTGGCTGCGTGTGATTGCACAAACATCACGGGCACTCCAAACTTGCACCCAGACACCACAACTACAAGAGTGCCCCCTGTGGGTCCTATCCCATCCACAAGTGCCACCTCCTGCTTTTGACAATTGTTGTGGACACTAGGGAAGTGTTTAGGGGTCCAGCGACCCACTTCAACTACTGTGACATCATTATCTGCTGCCTTTGAGACTACATACCCCAGCTGGCCCTTCTGCAACATCTGGGGCCTCCCCAGTGGCCCACCACATTTCCCCTTATTATCTCCAGCAATTGTATTATTACACAGGATTTTTATGACGTTACATCTGCTCAGCTTCTCATTCAGGTCCCTACAATATCGGATCCTCTCAGTGAATATCTTCTATATAAGAGAATTATTCTGATTTTCCCATCAAGGATGGATATGGACAGAGACAAGATGGTGGAGGGGGTATTACACCTCACCCTAGAGATCCTCTTCTGGCTTACTGGAGAGGTGAGAGATTCTGATGACGTCACATTACATCATTCTTATCTATGGGAATAACAGATGGACAGAACTGGAGAGGTGAGGACTCTGGAAATGTCTGGAGGGAGATTTATTAATGTGTCTCTCCATATCCAGGATTACACAGTAGTGAAGAAGACCTCTAGTGAGCGCTGTCAGGACCCTGTGTCTGAGGGATGGGGAAGACCCCTGAGCCCAATCACAGGGCCTCCACCTCACCCCCTGATACATGAGGACATCAATGACCAGAAGATCCTAGAACTCATCTACAAGATGATTGAGCTGCTGACTGGAGAGGTGACACTGCTGGGACATTATAGAGTAAAGCTATGAAAGGATCGGGGGGATGACTGTATCATTGTATGTGTCAGGTTCCTATAAGGTGTCAGGATGTCGCTGTCTATTTCTCCATGGAGGAATGGGAGTATTTAGAAGGACACAAAGATCTGTACAAGGACATCATGATGGAGGTTCCCCAGCCCCTCACATCACCAGGTAATAGACAGGACTATATACACACGGCCTATGATTATCTGTATGTAAAACATGAATTCAGTCCCTGTATGTGTTTCCTCCAGATCTATCCAGTAAGAGGACAACACCAGAGAGATGTCCACATCCTCTTCTTCCACAGGACTGTAAACAAGAAGACCCCAATGTTCCTCAGGATCATCAGGTAGATGGAGAGAAGATGTCATGAGATCTCCCCTATGATGTGTAGATGGCTGTGAAGGTCTTGTGCTCAGTCTTGTTTTATCCACCAGTATTATATGTTTTATACTAGCTATTGAACCCGTTCTACGCCCGGGTGGTGAGCATTTTTATTGGTATATGGTCTCCCATGCTGGTATGTGCTGCCCCCATCCTGTCCCCACCATCCTATCCTGGTATGCATGGCACCCCTCACCCCCAATCCTGGTATGCATGACACCCCTCATCCCCAATCCTGGTATACGTGGCTCCCCTCACCACCAATCCTGGTATGCGTGGCACCCCTCATCCCCAATCCTGGTATGTGTGGTACCCAATCCCTCATCCCTCATCCTGGTATGCATTGGCCCCTCACCCACATCCTGGTATGCATAGCGCCCCTCATCCCTAATCATGGTATGTGTGGTACCCCTCATCTCCAATCCTGGTATGCATGGTCCCCTCACCCCCCCAATCCTGGTATGTGTGGTACCCCTTACACCCCAATCCTGGTATACATGGTCCCCTCACCCCCCAATCCTGGTATGTGTGGCCCCCTCATCCCTTTCACACTGTATACACATATAAAAAAATAAACAGTTATACTCACCTTTCTTCTCTGTGCTCCAGCGCTGCTGCGTCCTGTTCTGCCGGGGGAGGAGTGCGGCGCCGGAGCACCGCGCTGTCCGGCGCCATTTTGCTGAAGACACACTGTAAATGTGTCTTCAGTAAAATGGTGCAGAATAGCGCTATGCGCATGCGCCGATCCGACGCCTCACTCCTACCCCAGTCTCCGGCGAAGAGAGGCGTCACACAACGCTCTTCCCGGTCAGGTAAATATGCAAGTATGGCGCCGGATATCGTATGTGTTCAGTGTCTACGCATCCCGCCATCTCCGGTGCCATACACCTCCTCTTACCTGTAGCGGCTGGATGCCTGCTTCTGTCTGGAGCCAGACTGCGCGTCACGCATGTGCAGTCTATCGAGGCTTCAGACAGAGGGACGCTTGCAGCGTTATTTTATAGACTAGTGTAATGAGAACGGTGGAGATGGCAGGATTAGAGCTGATCATAGATGTGACTTCTCCATCTGTCTGTGACTTTTATAATATTTGTTTCAGGGTGAAGATCTGACCCATATTAGTACTACAGAGACATATGTGAGGGGTGATGAACGGTGTAAAGAGGAGATTCATACATATGACTACCCAGGTGAAATGCAGAGAAGTCACAGATTCTTCTCAGTCACCGGCTGTGGCTGCTTTATCGGTGGTGTAGTCCGGCCCTATCACAATCGTGTGATCACCATTTTGCCTCTAGACCACAACATTCTCCTCCACCCAAAACTGTTCAAATCATTTTGGACATTGAAAGCCCTTTTCTATAGAACTTACAACCTCGACAATCCACCTACCCCCGGGATTAGGAGATGCTGACCGTTACCTGCCCAGATCTGTAAACTACAAAAAATAAAATAAATAAAAAGATTATTATTATTAACTACAAAGCCAGATGACCGCGTATGAAGAATGTGCTGACAAGTGAGAAAATCACTTGAAGAAAAATATTATGATGGGCTTGTAAGAGAAAGTGGAGAGTAATGATGCTATTGGCTTCCTAGATCCCTGATATCTTATTGGATGAATCTACCTCCTCTCCCTTCTGTGCTGCTGAATGTCCTCATATGGTCCCTACAAGACCAGGTCCAGTCTTTATGACCAAACCACTTTTATGATTGAAAATATTAAATGTGCAGTGAGGCCAAGTGTGAATTTCTGTACAATAACAACAGAGTTTCCCTTTATCCTGACGTTTCAATATCTTTTGAAACTAATGTTTCTTCTTGGCACTCATCTGACAGAAAATATTGGCCCTTACGATAGTTTAGATTGCCAAGAGCCACCGAGCCCCATACTCTAATTACCCCAGAGAGGTTTCTCCATTACTCACTTCTTACTGATGAAGACTGCTGAGTTTTATAATTTCAGTAGATGTGTTATTGTCTATAGTCAGTTTTTGACTACAATAGTCAGTACTCAACATACTCTGATTTAACCTCTTCCTGCTGCCAATTTTGTGTTCCTAATCAGGGCCCATTTTTTCAGATCTGATGTGTGTCACTTTATGCGGGGATATCCTTTGTGAAGAATTCCAAACTTAATAGGAAACAAATGGACCTTACAAATTATTTTCCATCTTCTCTTTAATCCGACAATACCCTATATACAGCTGTACACTATTGTCTGGGCACAAGGCAGGTTAAGAAGGAAAGGAGCGCCATTTAGATATTTGAATGCAGATCTTGGTGGATTAGTTTGCAGACACAATGTATCGTGGTCACTTGGCAGCTAGGCTTGGGCCACGGTGTTACCTGCAGTTCCGTGGTGTGAGATGGCAAGAAGAATAGTCAGGTAGTCGGGTCAGAACCAGGAGGGCAGAGAAAATACAAAATCAGAAGACACAAGAGTAGTCCGTAAACGGGCCGGGGTCACAACAGGAAACAAATACACAAGCCGGGAGCTGAGCACAGAGGACTGAACCAGAGGAGAACAAGGCTGTATCTGGCAGCTTCCGGTAATATGCTTCCAGCTTTAGTAGGGTGCGGTGCTTTCCAAATGGCTGAAGCAGGGAGCAGATTACTCCAGCTGGACAGCACACACACCCATACTGCCAGACTGGATAGTACTACAGGTACCAGCAACCCTAATCTTAGTGGCTTGACAGAGCCAGCACCTCCCAGTAGCTTCTGGTTCTGACGTCTCCTGCAGAATGATTAAGACGGCTCCTGGTGAGAGAAGCAGACATTGCAGGAGCAGATCCCAGAGGAGATGGGACCCACCATTTACAGAAGCCCTAATGTGACCAAATTGCAGAAAACCAGAGCAGTAATAATCTTTATTTTCTTATATATATATATATAGCAGCAACATATTCCTCAGCACTTTACATACATTATCACCGCTGTCCCCATTGGGGCTCACAATCTAATTTCCCTATCAGTAGTATGTCTTTTGAAGTGTGGGAGGAAACCAGAGAAACACGGGGAGAACATACAAACTCCTTGCAGATGTTGTCCTTGGTGGGATTTGAGCCCAGAACCCCAGTGCCTAAAGGCTGCACTATGAACCACTGAGCTATCGTGCTGCCCTAAGCAGGGCAGCACGGTGAAATCCACATAAAGTGACTCCATTGCTCCATTGTGTAATTTTTAACCCTCAGTGAAATAATCTATAGGAGTAGTGACTATTTTGATTCTACCGGCACTTTCCGGAAATTAGCATGCAGTGGATGTTGGAGAGTGAAAATTACAAATATACCGTTTTATTGCCCAACACATAGTGCCCAGATTGTGCTCCAGGATACACACACGACGTAAATTAAGTGGGTTCTTCTCAATAAAGTAATGCCAAATAAATGGATGCTAAATGTGGTTTGGGCACACTGCAAGGCTCAGAAGCAAGGGGGAGATTTAACTTTGGGAAATCAGATATTGCTGGATTGGGTTATGGAAGCCATGTTGCTTTTCAAGAGCCTTTATGGAAACCTCTGTTTTTTCCCTTCTTCCATGACAGCACCACCTGAGAGAGGGTATCCTCCCACCAAGGATACACGCGGGAGTACAGTGGTATTATGCACCCCGTGGCTAACTTGCTGACGTAGCATGCCGGGACCAGGACTACACACGTGCAGGGTGCATGTCAGTTTCCGGCGCACCCTGCTGACTTTGTGCGCTGGAATGCTGGGCCATGGAGCTGCGCACACGCAGGGCGCGTGTCAGGGAGTGACGCGCCCTGCGGCAAGAGCCGCAGTCACCAGAGCAGCAGCAGCAGAAGCCACCAAAGCTGCCTCAGCAGCAACAGCTGCTCCATCATCAGGGCCGCAGCAATGGCAGTCGGACAAGCGGCAGCAAGACCACCCCGAGGAGTAGGGCAGGTCGCGAGTCCACCACCTCCAGCCGGGAACGATCATATGAATTGATCCAGCCTCAATCTCCGGTTCCCTGAACGGCAGAGTAGTGAGTGATCTACGTGAAAGTTCACCATAGTAGATGGGTCCCTTTTTTTATGTATTTTTTCTACTAGGGAAAACGCAAAAAGTGAA
Source organism: Phyllobates terribilis (assembly GCF_046119375.1). Taxonomy (NCBI): domain Eukaryota; kingdom Metazoa; phylum Chordata; class Amphibia; order Anura; family Dendrobatidae; genus Phyllobates; species Phyllobates terribilis. Next base: position 10,701,773 of record NW_027362765.1, read on the forward strand.
GTGCCAAGAGGAATAACAAGGAGCGTGCGCTGTGCGGGGTTAATTTTCCCAGCACTTATACTTAAAAGCTTAGCCCGAATTGTATCCAAGAAACCATATCAGAGGAAACACCTAATTTTGCTATGGATTTAAAATCTTTAATCCAGACGGAGGTTAGGGACTCCCTCAAGACGTTGGCTACACGTAAAAAGAGTAGGAAGCTGAGACGTCATACATCAGACTCAGAAGAATCTGTAGTATTCCAGGGCAAGGGGAAGTCTATTTCCTCTTCTACCTACTCGTCATCCTCATCATCATCTTACTCAGATAGCGATACAGGAGCTAGGCCCTGTTTTCCAGTGCAAAACACAGATAAGCTGATTAAAGCCATCAGAACATAGGGCATAGCCAATACCAAGACCCCTAGGACTGTTCAGGACATCATGTTTGGGGGTCTGGATCAGAAGAAGAGGCGCACATTCCCCGTCAATGAGAGGATCGTTCATCGACAGGGAATGGAAAAGACCTGATAGGAGAGGGCAGTTACCATCACCTTCAAAGAGAAGATACCCGTTTGAGGAAGAAGAATCAACCAGGTGAGATAAAACTCCAAAAATTGACGTGACCGTATCAAAATTCTCTAAAAAAAATCCACCCTGCCGTCTGAGGATTTAGGAGCTTTCAAGGATCCTTTTGATAAAAAAGTGGAAACCTTATTAAAACGAACCTGGGAGTGACCAGCGGGAGCATTGAAACTGGCAGTCGCAGCCACTTGCACAGCCAGGTCAATGATGGTCTGGTTTCAGCATCTAGAAGACCAGATTAAAGGGGACATTCCAAGGGAAAAAATCCTGGCCAGTATTCCGCCAATGCAGGGGGCGGCTGCCTTCCTCGCACACGCATCGGCAGATTCAGTAAGGCTGGCCGCCAGATCAGCGAATTTATCCAACGCAGCTCGCAGAGCTCTGTGGCTCAAGAGCTGGTCAGGTGATGTACAGTCTAAGATGAAACTGTGTTCAATCCCGTGTGAAGGGAAGTTTCTTTTTGGCAAAGCTCTGGATGACATACTGGATAAAGCCGCAGATAAGAAACACAGATTTTCCAGTGTGTTGATGCCTCAGTACAAGACTTCCTTTTGTAACAGGAAGTATAGCATAGGTAAAATTTCCAGAGACCAGGGCAGATGGAAGGACAAGGAGTGGAGGCTTCATGTTCGGAGGTCCTTCCTCTGAGAACAGAAAAAACCCTAAGTGATGGGCCTCCCCAGGTAGGAGGAAGACTGTCCCACTTCCTGCCTACCTGGGAAAAAATTACATCCAGTGCCTGGATATTAAAGATTATAAAGACAGGACTGAGACTGGAATTCAGATCCATTCCCCTGCAGACCTTCAGGATTTCGTCTCCCAGGAGGCCCAGAGAGCAAACAGCCCTGGAGCAAGAGGTATTAAACGTAGGTTCTGAGAGAGACTAATAAGCAAGCAGGGGAAAGGATTCTATTCGCCCCTGTTTCTGATAAAGAAGCCGGAAGGCTCCTTTAGAACCATAATCAACTTGAAGGGCCTAAACAACTTTCTAATCTTCAGACCCTTCAAGATGGAATCTATAATATCAGCCATAAAGGTGTTGTTCCCGGGTTGTTATACGAGTGTCCTTGACCTGAAGGACGCCTATTACCACGTCCCAATCCATACAGGATACCAGCAGTATCTGAGAGTAGCTGTGTATATCATCAATCGTGTGAGGCAATTTCAGTTCACAGCTCTGCCCTTCGGCCTCTCCATTGCTCCAAGAATCTTTACGAAGATCATTCTGGAGGTCATGGCGCATTTGAGAGAACAAGATACTCTAGTTGTCCCTTACCTGGACGACTTCCTGGTAGTAGGCAGGTCAATGCGAGTTTTCAATGCTCTCTTGATAAGAGTCAGAGCCAGCCTGATCAATCCTGGATGGATACTGAATCTAGAGAAGTCAAGCCTGCAGCCTCGGAAGGTTCCGTCTTTTTTAGGGCTTATCTTGGACTCAGAGGGATAGACTTGTCTGCTACCAGAAGACAAGAAAAACAGAATTGCGTCCCTAGCCTCAGGAGTAGTCAGGAATCCATCCATGACCCTAAGGAAAGCAATGTCTCTTTTAGGTACAATGACATCATGTATCCCAGCAGTCCAGTGGGCTCCGATACACTCCCGATATCTGCAGCACGATATCCTAGCAGCGGAGAAACAACTCAGGGGACACTTGGACAGGAAGATGACACTTTCCAATACAGCCATCAGCTCATTCGCATGGTGGCTGGATCGGGAGAACCTGTCACAGCGAGTTCCTTGGTCGTATCAGGTCAGGGACATAATTACAGCGGACTCAAGCTCAGATGGCTGGGAGCACATCTGGGAGATCGTGTAATACAAGGAGTCTGGTCGGACAGCGAGAAAGCCTTCTCCTCAAAACATGAAGGAGCTGTCGACGGTAAAGAATGAAGTGATGAAGTTCAGTTCCCGACTACAGGGACAACACATCCGAATAATGTCAGACAACAGGACAACAGTCGACTATGTCAATCATCAGGGGGGCACGAGATCCCGACCTCTCCTGTTAGTGAAAGAGCAGATTCTACAGTTTGCAGAACAACATCAATTTATGCTCTCGGTTCTGCATATAAGAGGCAAAGGAAACTGAAGATCAGATTTTCTGAGTCAGAATATACTGAAGCAGGCCGAATGGGAGCTGAATCCCACCGTATTACAGCAAATTGTGGCTTGCTGGGGTCAACCTGAAATAGAAAAACAGAAAAACAAGGATCTTCTGCTCCTTAAATCCAAAAGAAAGACCCTATGCAGTAGATGCATTACAAATACCCTGGAGCTTTGGCCTAGCCTATGCCTTCCCCCCGCTAATGTTAATGCCAACGATTTTGAGGAAGATTCGAGAGGTACAGGCAAGGGTCATACTAATCGCCCCATTCTGGCCCAAGAGACCCTGGTTCACCTGGATAAAGAGGATGTCCCAGTCAGATCCATGGGTCCTTCCAGATGCTCCAGATCTCCTCAAGCAAGGCCCAGTCTTCCATGTTCAGAGGTCGGGCATTTGATGGCCTGGAGTTTGAAAGGTCGTTACTAATCCAGGAAGGGTTTTCCCCAGGTCTATTCACTACTCTGTTCAAAAGCAGGAAGCCTGTGACGACTAAGATCTATGGTAGGACATGGGCAAAATTCCTATGTATTTCAGCGCAGTCAGCTAAGGTTAAAATTCCTATTAAAGCTATTCTGGAATTTCTTCAAAGGGTCTTAGATATGGAGTTGGCCATCAGTACCCTTTAGGTGCAAGTATTAGCGCTAGGAGCTTTATATAACTATAATTTGGCAGCAGATAGATGGGTTATCAGGTTTAAAAAGGCGTGCGATAGACCCAGACCTATTGCTACCCCGAGAATGCCTCCCTGGGATCTAAACCTGGTCCTGGAAGCCCTGACTAAGTCTCCTTTTTGAGCCCTTAGAAAGCGTGACAGAAAGAACTCTCACTCTGAACACAGTGATACTGATAGCGCTAACATCAGCCCGTAGTGTTAGTGACTTACAAGCTCTGTCAGTAAATCATCCTTTTACACAGGTCACTGTAGTTGGAGTTACGTTAAGACCAGAACCGGCCTATTTTCCGAAGGTGGCCTCCAAATTCCACAGAACACAGGAGATCATTCTCCCCTCATTGTATCCTAACCCAACAGATTTAGGGGAACAGAGGCTTCATACTCTAGATGTTAGACTGGTTTTGGTTCAGTATTTGGAGGTAACAAGGCCTTGGAGGAGAAGTGATGCCTTATTTGTCTCCTTCCAGGGAGCTAGTAAGGGACTTAAAGTTACAAGGGGAACTATAACTAGATGGATCAGGGACGCCGTTAGCTTAGCATATTCCCCTAGTAATGTGCCAGTTTCAGAGAACCTGAAGGGCCATTCCACAGAGCTGGTGCAGCCTCCTGGACTGAGAAGGCGGAAGTGTCCATTGATAACATATGTAAGGCAGCAACATGGTAATCTCCTTCTACCTTCTATAACCATTACCGGCTTGATCTTTCTTCACCTGCTGATCTATCCTTTGGGAGAAAGGTGTTGCAAGCGGTGATCCATTCCTAAGGTGTCTGTTCTATATAAATCTCTCAGGTGGTGCTGTCATAGGAGAAGGGGAAAAAAATCATAGTTACCTACCGGTAACGGGATTTTACAGAGCCCATGACAGCACCCTTGTATACCCCCCCCCCTTTTTTTGATCACTTATGTGTTCTCTATATATGGGTGTATAGTGAGAAATGTTTTATTAGTGGTAGTTGTGTACTAACATACTGTCTGGAGGTCCTCTCATGCTCTAAAACAAAACTGATGCGGAGGAGAGGTACCGCCTTTTTTATTCAGCAGGTTTCCTGTCCTTGGTGGGCGGATACCGTCTCTGAGGTGGTGTTATCATGGGCTCTGTAAAATCCTGTTACCGGTAACAGGTCCATCGTCTTTTTTTCCATTTACAGACGATGGACCTGAGTGGGGCTTGTTGTTTGTGAGATGAGTAGAAGTTTTTATTGGTATTATTGTTGCCTACATAACTTGCTGTCTTTTTATTCCATATTTGGGAGACAGAATGAACAAACAGTTGAAAACCACGCTCTACTGGTTCATCCTATGAGGTTTTCTATTAGATTGTGAAATGTCAGTGTCTTGGTGAATAATTAATTCAATATATTTACACAACTTGCCATTATTATAGACAGTTTAAGTAGAAATTTAAAAAAATATAAAATCCAAGGATATTTTATTGAAAAATAATAGATTTTTATCTTAGCAGATGACTGTACCTGGAGATCAGAGGGACTGCTGACATCTTCAATCTTTAAATCAGAAGATCTTGAGATTCCACAGGATACAATTGAAGTGAATGCCATTACTCCAGATATACCATCATCCCTTCACAGCAAAGATCTGTCATCTGATCCTTTGAAACAGATCCTGTCTTCTGATTCATTACCAACTACTAAAGAAAATCATAGTCACAAATTAAGCATTAAAAAACAAACTGCTCCTAAAGCAAAGAAGACATTTTTAGAATATGGAAATAGTTTTCCTCTCGAAAAAGCTCTTCCTAAACATCAAAAAATTCACACAGCCAAGAATAGATTTTCTTGTTCCAAGTGTGGGAAATATTTTAACAAGAAATCAGATCTTGTTAGACACCAGGGAACTCACACAGGGGAGAAGCCTTTTTCATGTTCAGAATGTGGGAAATTTTTTACAAAAAAATCCAATGTTGTTAAGCAACAGAAAACTCACACAGGGGAGAAGCCATTTTCATGTTCAGAATGTGAGAAATGTTTTTACCAGAAATCATATTTAGTTAGTCACCAGAGAATTCACACAGGGGAGAAGCCTTTTTCATGTTCAGAATGTGGTAAACATTTTAAACAGAAATAGTCTTGTTATACACCAGAGAACTCATACAGAGGAGAAGCCTTTTTCATGTTCAGAATGTGGTAAACATTTTAAACAGAAATACAGTCTTGTTATACACCAGAGAACTCATACAGAGGAGAAGCCATTTTCATGTTCAGAATGTGGGAAATATTTTAAACAGAAAGGCCATCTTGTTAAACACCACAGAACTCACACAGGGGAGAAGCCTTTTTCATGTTCAGAATGTGGTAAACATTTTAAACGGAAATACAGTCTTGTTAGGCACCAGAGAACTCATACAGAGGAGAAGCCTTTTTTATGTTCATAATGTGGGAAATATTTTACACGGAAAGCAACTCTTAATAAACATCAGAGAAGTCACACAGGGGAGAAGCCTTTTTCAAAATTAAATTTTTCTTGAAAGGTTAAATAATTTTCAATTACAAAAATACAAAAAAAAAATGAGAATAACCAGGACAATATCAGCATCAGTATATCATAGAATATAAGTATAACGTCCAATAAAACATAAAGTTATAGGAAGAAAAAGGAAGGCTGGGAACATTTTAGGCCATCAGTATTACAATTATTACTAAAATCCAATGGAAACCATATGTAGTGCAGCCAGGCGCGAACCAATGCGGAGCACAATCCGGACAGAGAAGAAACGCACCAGAGGAAAGGGTGGGTCACATCAGTGTGATGTAAAACGGTAGGCATCGGATTCCTGGAATTCAATCCAGTCTCTCCAAGTCTCACAGTATCTATCACAATCAGTGGGGGATCGGGCAATCAAATGTTCCATCCTATGTAGAAGAGCTATTTCACAGAACCACTCCTCCAGAGTAGGTGGAGAAGTACTTTTCCAGTGACGAGGAATGATATTCTTAGCAGCCTTTATAAGGTAGCTTACTAAAGACCTTTTGTATTTGGTGAGACTAGTTGGGATCATAAAGAGCAAAAGAGATTCAGGAGAGTCGGGCAGAGAAGCATTTTTCATGTTCAAAATTTGGGAAATCTTTTAACCAGAAAGCGCATCTTGATAGCCACCAGAGAACCCACACAGGGAAGAATGCAGCAACTACACCCAATTGGTCTCTGTGCAGACAGGCTCTAGCTAACTAAAAATAACACCTCCGACCTAACTCCCTAATAGGCAGTTGAGGAGTTTCTCTTACCTCCTGAGGAATCAGAGGGGGGGGGGGGCAGCAATACACTGTCAACAAGGGGAAAGAAAAGTGTGAAGATATGAAAACCCTGAGTGAGAAACGAAGACACATTCATATAGGGCAAAGAAGGCAAGTTAATGAGAACCAAAAATAAAAGGAATAAGTATAACTTCCCAGAAACCTAACGGTGGTAGAAAGAAAAGGTACTGGGAGGGAAAGAAAACAGAAAAGGAGAATTGTTTCACCTTTGTGGTGAAACTTACAAAATTCATCCTCACCCACAATTATTTGAATTTGATAACATTTATCTACAGGAGACTGGTACAGAAATGGGAAGTAAAATGGCTCCATAGTATGCAAATCTTTTTGTGGCCAAGCTTTATAGTGACTTCTTGTCCTCATGTCCCATCAGGCCTCTTGCCTACTACCGTTACATTGACGATATTTTAATCATCTGGACAGAATCTCAGCAACAGCTTAAGACGTTCCATGAACACTTTAATCAATTTCATCCCACCATCAATTTAACATTCAACTACTCCTGTACTGAAATTAACACCTTGGTGGCCTCAGAAAGGCCTTTTTGAACGAGGGCTCACATACAAGAACAATTGTAAACCAGATTGCAAGAGCTACCAGAATATTATGGAATCATCTCCTACATTTCTAAACTAAACAAGAAAGCAATCTGGGAGTCTCTAGTAGTCACCTACAATCCAAATCTGGAGATGCTAATGGGAGCTGCATGGAAATTACAACCATTATTACAAAAAGATGCTGATTACAATCTATATTTCCAGACCCCGCACTTCTGTGATTTAGCCAGTCCCCAAATCTAAGAAGCATCATTATCAGAAGCTCCCTGTCCTCTCCAACAGCTACAGGAACTTTTCCCTGCAGCCAGAAAAAATGTAAAACCTGTCTATTTAGAATGACCACTGACAAGATAAAGATTCCCAACTCTAATCAGGAGACAACCACAAGATCCCAGGTACTTTCAGCTGCATCACATCTAATGTAGTGTACTTAATTATATGTACCAAATGTCCAGCTGGGGGTCTGTATGTAGGGGAGACAAGGCAAAAACTTAGAACAAGGATGAATTCTCATCGCCACACAATAAAAGAAAAAAGAATATATCTACCTGTGGCCAAACATTTTTTATCCCTGATCACCGCATCATGGAAATAAAATTACTTGTATTAAAAGGTAACTTCAAATCTCAGAGAGACAGAAAAATCTGGAATTACAAACTTATGACAATCTTTGACACACTCACAGATCAGGAGTTAATGTGTCGCATGGATTTATGTCAACTAAGGAATGTGCTCCTCAGACCGTTTTGGGGCGTCACAATCATGGACCAGACCTCAATCACAGGACAATAAAACTTTCACACTCCTTATCAATGAACTGTTCCAATATTCACAACTGCTTCTCCGTCTCCCATACTAATGGTTCTGCTTCACGACACTTGTCTTATCTATTGCATTATTCCTGTGCCCTGTTGTGTATAAATATGTGACACTTCAGATGTTGTGTTTTACTATGTCTGAAGAAGAGACCTGAGTAGTCTTGAAATTTTGCAATTTGTTACCATCTTTTCAGTTAGCCAAAGGTATCAACTACTGAAGACTCTCAAATTTTAATATTTTTCTCCAAACAGCAATTTTAATCTCTCCTCAGGTGTTCAATGGGATTTAGATCCAAGCTCATTGGCGGTCACTTCACAACTCTCCAGCACTTTGTTTCCATCCATTTCTGGGTGCTTCTTGATGTATGTTGGGGGGTCATTGCCATGCTGGCAACCCATGACCTAGAACTCAAACCCAGCTTTCTGACACTAGGCACTACATTGCCACACAAAATCCTTTGGTAATCTTCAGATTTCATGATGCCTTGCACACAGTGAAGGCACCCAATGCCAGAGGCCGCAAAACAACTCCAAAACATCTTTGAACCTCCACCATATTCCACTGTAGTTACTGTGATCTTTTCTTTGTATGCTTCATTCTGTTTAAACAGTAGAACGATGTGCTTTACCAAAAAGCTCTATATTGGTCTCCTCTGTCCACAAGACGCTTCACCAGAAGGGTTTTAGCTTACTCATGTGCATCTTAGCAAACTGCAGTGTAGCTTTTTTATGCCTCTGTGTCAGCAGTGGGGTCCTCCTTATTCTCCTGCCATAGCGTTTCATTTAATTCAAATGTTAGCGGTTAGTTCATGCTGGCACTGATGCACCCTGAGCATGCAAGACAGCTTTAATTTCTTTGGAACTTTGGGGCTACTTATTCACCATCTGGACTACACTTTTGTCAATTTTTCCCTTCTGTCCACATCCAGGGAGATTAGCTACAGTGACATGGGTTGTAAATGTATTGATTATGTTGTGCACCATGGACAAAGAAACATCCGCATCTCTGGACATGGACTTGAAAAATATCAAAAATTTCAAGATTAGAACAATTATGGTTCTCAAGTCCTCAAACAGTTCTCTTCTCTTTCTGTTCTCCATGCTTAGTGTGGCACAAGCATGCACACATTGCAAAGATTGAATCAGCTTCTCCCTTTTTGTAGCGCCGGCGTCCCTGCCCTCTGCTAGGCAGGGACGCTGTTCCCCTCACCTCTCTGCTCCGTGCCCGGCGTCCTCCTCCCGCTCTGCTGGCAGCGCGCGCTCCTTCCCGGCCACTGTGCTTAGGGTGCGCGCGCTCTCCCTCCCTCTTAAAGGGGCCGCGCGCGCCGTCCTAAGGAGTCCCCGGCCAATGGCCGGAGGACTTCACCATATATAAGGCACCTCCTCCAAAATGGAGGTGCCCGAGCAATGTTGTTGCACTGTTCACTACTCTGCTTCAGCCCTCAGGTCCCGTTGCCAGTTACCTGCCAGATACCTGCCAGATTCCTGTCAGCTTGCTGTCTTATTCCTGCCTGATATTCTGCTACCTGCCTGCTAGCCTGAGGTCCGACGGTCTGCCTTACAACTCCTGTCAGTCTGTCTAAGGACCAGCTTGCCCGCTCACCTGGGAGCGCACATCAGCTACCTGCCTGCTTGCCTGAGGTCCGACGGTCTGCCTTCCAACTCCTGTCAGTCTGTCTATGGACCAGCTTGCCCGCTCACCTGGGGGCGCACATCTGCTACCTGCCTGCTAGCCTACCTGGAGGCTCCGCCGTCACGTGCTGTGACCACCTGCCTGTCCAGTGACTCCTGCCCGCTCACCTGGGAGCGCTCATCTGCTGCCTGTCTCCTAGCCTACCTGGAGGCTCTGCCGTCACGTGCTGTGACCACCTGCCTGTCCAGAGACTTCTGCCCGCTCACCTGGGAGCGCTCATCTGCCGCCTGTCTGTTGGTCTTCCTGGAGGCTCCGCCGTCACATGCCGTGACCACCCGTTTATCCAGAGACTCTCGCCTGCTCACCTGGGAGCTCACGTCTACCATCAGCCGCCACAGGTCGTACCAACCCTTTACCCAGAGACTGCCCCGGTCACTTGCCGTGACCATCTGCCCGTTCATCCAGAGACTGCCCCGGTCACTTGCCGTGACCATCTGCCCGTTCATCCAGAGACTGCCCCGGTCACTTGCCGTGACCTCCTGCCCGTTCTTCCAGAGACTGTCCCGGTCATCTGCTGTGACTGCCTGCCTGGTCGCCACCCGCTCCCTTACAAGGACCGCCCCCTTGTATAGTAGCTCAGAGGTTCCGCCTCCCAGACCCGTTACAGTTTGCTCGGGCCATGGAACCCGGTGGCACCCAAGCTCCCTCGCTCTCGGACCTGTGTCATGAACTGTCCCATCAGAGGTCCCAACAGGAGTCCATCCTGGGTCACCTGCGGAATGTCAATTCTCGCCTGGACACTCTGACTGCTCCGCCAGCAACCTCCGCCAGTGCCATGACTCGCAATCCGGCAGCTCCGCTGCCCACTAATACCATGGTATCCTACCCCGGACCCCGGCTTTCTGCACCTCCTCGCTTCGGAGGCGACTCCGCCCAGGCTCGGGGCTTCATAAATCAGTGCACCCTGCACTTTGAACTATTGTCCCACCAGTTTAACTCCGGCCGGGCCAAAATTGCCTTCATCATGTCCCATCTCACCGGGGAGGCCCTGGCCTGGCTAAATCCTCTATGGGAGAGAGGAGACCCCCTGGTGTCCGACTTGCCTGCCTTTCTCACGGCTTTCCGGAAAGTCTTCGACGAACCCGGACGGAAGACCTCATCCGCATCATCACTGCTACGCCTCCGTCAGGGAGGTCTCACCGTGGGCCAATATGCCATACGGTTCCGTACCCTTGCCTCGGAGCTGGCCTGGGATAACGACGCTCTGGTATCCGTCTTCTGGGAGGGTCTGTCAGGCCGTATTAAAGATGAACTTGCCGGTCGGGACATTCCTACCACTCTCGATGACCTAATAACTCTTGCCACCCGGATTGACCTACTGTTCCAGGAGCGTGCCAAAGAGGTCACCCGTGAGAGGAGGTTTCCACGTCTAGCTCCTACTTTTCAGAAACCCGTCACTCCATCCGTCTCTCTCCAGGTACACTCTCCTGAGCCTATGCAGGTCGACCAGACCAAGATGGTCAAAACTCGTCAGGACTTACGCCGTGCCGTGGGGAGCTGCTTCTACTGTGGCAGTAAGGAGCACCGGATCCGTGCCTGCCCGGAGAGGTCGGGAAACGCCTGTGTCTAGGTTCGCTCAGAGAGGTCGACCTAGACAAGAATAAATTCTCTCCATCTCTGCTGCTGTCAGTCTCAATCGTCTGCGGGGAGAACCGTTATTTCGAACTAGCCCAACTTGACTCTGGAGCAGCCGGGAATCTTATTTCGCAGTCCCTGGTAGAGAAATACCGCATCCCCACCAAACCTCTGGCTGTACCCTTGTCTGTTGCTGCTGTGGATGGGGGTCTCTTACCACGCCCCATCCAACTCATCACCGAATCCATTACTCTGCAGGTGGGAATGCTGCATTCTGAGAGTATCTCCTTTCATGTTCTGCCTGGACTCTCTCACGCCCTCTTGCTAGGTCTACCTTGGCTCCAGAGACATGCACCCGTGCTTGACTGGCAGACCGGAGAGGTCCTTCGCTGGGGACAGGACTGCCATAAGACCTGTCTGGTTCCCGTCCATCCCGTCCGTCCTTCTCCTACCCCAGCTAATCTACCTGGACTTCCGATTCCTTATTGGTCTTATGCTGATGTCTTTAATAAAAAGGAGGCAGAGCCACTACCCCCTCATAGACCATACGACTGCACTATCGACCTGTTACCCGGTACTACTCCTCCCCGTGGGCGTATTTATCCATTATCCGCTGCTGAGACCCGGTCGATGTCCGAATATATTGAGGAGAATCTGGCCAGGGGATTCATCCGGAAATCTACCTCTCTGGCGGGAGCAGGCTTCTTTTTCGTCAAAAAGAAGGACGGTTCTCTCCGTCCCTGTATAGACTATAGAGGCCTTAACCAGATCACGGTGAAGAATAAGTACCCCCTTCCGCTCATTCCGGAGTTATTTGATCGTCTGAGGGGGGCTAGAATCTTCACCAAACGACCTCCGTGGGGCGTACAACCTGGTTCGTATCCGTCAGGGGGATGAATGGAAGACGGCATTCAACACCCGGGACGGCCACTATGAATATCTGGTAATGCCCTTTGGTCTCTGTAACATTCCTGCCGTCTTTCAAGAGTTGGTCAATGACATCTTCCGGGACCTTCTCTACTCCTGCGTAGTGGTGTACCTGGACGACATCTTGGTCTTCTCTCCGGATCTCCAGACTCACCGGAGGGACGTTCGTCAGGTCCTGCTCAGGCTCAGGCAGAATCACCTCTTCGCTAAATACGAGAAGTGCCTCTTTGAGCAGACCTCGCTTCCGTTTTTGGGCTACATTATTTCTCAGACCGGCCTACGAATGGATCCAGAGAAACTGTCTGCCATCGAGAAATGGCCTCGACCGGAGGGGTTGAAGGCCATTCAGCGGTTCCTGGGCTTCGCCAACTACTACCGCCTCTTCATACCACACTTCTCTTCCCGGACTGCCCCAATTTCCGCGCTCACCCGTAAGGGTACTAATCCCAAAGAGTGGCCGCCCGAAGCAGAGGAGGCCTTTCTTTCCTTAAAACAGGCCTTCTCTTCCGCCCTGGTGCTGCATCGCCCGGACGGCAACAAGCAGTTCTTCCTGGAAGTTGACGCCTCCTCCTCTGGAGCCGGAGCGGTACTTACTCAAAAATCATCTTCCGGGAGGATGGTAACTTGCGGCTTCTTCTCTAAACTTTTCTCCTCCTCAGAGCGCAATTATTCCATAGGAGACCGAGAGTTATTGGCCATCAAACTGGCATTGGAGGAGTGGCGTTACCTGCTCGAGGGGGCTCTTCACCCGGTAATAATTTACACTGACCACAAGAACTTGGCTTACCTCCAGCATGCCCAGAGACTTAACCCGCGCCAAGCCCGGTGGTCCTTGTTTTTTGCTCGCTTTGATTTTGTTCTTCATTTTCGCCCGGCTGACAAAAACGTCAAGGCGGACGCCTTGTCTCGATCCTTTCTGGTGTCTGATCTCGAGGAAGATCCGAAACACATCATCGATCCCGCCAGAGTAATGCAGGTGGCTCCCGTGAGTCTAAATCGTCTCCCTCCCGGAAAGACATTCGTATCAGTACCTGATCGGGAGAAGATCCTTCACTGGGGTCACTCGTCTAAACTGGCTGGCCATGCCGGTCAGAAAAAGACCCTCCAGCTTATTACCCGGCACTACTGGTGGCCTACCCTGCACAAGGACGTAATAGACTTTGTTTCTGCCTGTGTGTCCTGCGCCCGCAACAAGGTTCCGAGACATCTGCCAGCCGGTTGCCTCCTTCCGCTTTCTGTACCTGCTGCCCCCTGGCAGCATATAGCAATGGACTTTATAACTGACCTCCCAGTCTCTGCCGGTTGTACGGTCATTTGGGTGGTCGCTGACCGCTTCTCCAAGATGGCTCATTTCGTTCCCCTGCCAGGCCTCCTGTCTGCACCCGAGCTAGCTAAAGACTTTATTCGTCACATCTTTCGTCTTCATGGCCTGCCCCTCCACATCGTGTCGGATCGTGGGGTACAGTTCACCTCACGCTTCTGGAGAGCCACTTGTAAACTGCTAGACGTCACCCTGGACTTCTCTTCCGCTTACCACCCACAGTCCAATGGTCAAGTGGAGCGGAACAATCAGAACCTGACCAGTTACCTCCGGCACTTCGTTAATGCCCATCATTCAGACTGGGTGGATCTCCTACCATGGGCCGAGTTCTCTTATAACAATCACGAGAGCGAATCCTCCTCCAAATCCCCGTTTTTTGTAGTCTTCGGTCAGCATCCTCGGATTCCTTTTCCTGTCTCCACCTCTGTGGACAACCCGGCTGCGGAATCTCTCGTTAGCAAATTTTCCTCCATTTGGGAGAGTACCCGATCCGCACTCCTTCAGTCGTCCGAACGGATGAAAAGACACGCTGACAAAAAACGCCTGGATCCTCCACAATTTCGTCCTGGAGATAAAGTCTGGCTCTCATCTAAATATGTCTGACTCAAGATACCTTCTTACAAGTTAGGGCCTCGGTTCATCGGTCCTCTGGAGGTCATCAGTCAGATCAACCCGGTGGCCTATAAATTGAAACTCCCGGCCAACTTACGGATCCCTAACTCCTTCCATGTATCTCTCCTCAAACCTGTGGTACTTAACTCTTTTTCCAAGTCTACAGGTACGCCTCCTGCTCCGGTTTCTGCTGAGGACGAGTTTGAGGTAGAGAACATTCTTGCCACCAAAAGGGTAAGAGGGAAGACCTTTTTTCTAGTAGATTGGAAGGGGTTTGGTCCTGAGGAGAGAACGTGGGAGCCCCGGGAGAACATCCATGCCCCTCTTATCCTTGCTAAATTTCTGTCTGGCCTAAAAAAGGGGGGGCCTAAAGGGGGGGGGGAACTGTAGCGCCGGCGTCCCTGCCCTCTGCTAGGCAGGGACGCTGTTCCCCTCACCTCTCTGCTCCGTGCCCGGCGTCCTCCTCCCGCTCTGCTGGCAGCGCGCGCTCCTTCCCGGCCACTGTGCTTAGGGCGCGCGCGCGCGCTCTCCCTCCCTCTTAAAGGGGCCGCGCGCGCCGTCCTAAGGAGTCCCCGGCCAATGGCCGGAGGACTTCACCATATATAAGGCACCTCCTCCAAAATGGAGGTGCCCGAGCAATGTTGTTGCACTGTTCACTACTCTGCTTCAGCCCTCAGGTCCCGTTGCCAGTTACCTGCCAGATTCCTGTCAGCTTGCTGTCTTATTCCTGCCTGATATTCTGCTACCTGCCTGCTAGCCTGAGGTCCGACGGTCTGCCTTACAACTCCTGTCAGTCTGTCTAAGGACCAGCTTGCCCGCTCACCTGGGAGCGCACATCAGCTACCTGCCTGCTTGCCTGAGGTCCGACGGTCTGCCTTCCAACTCCTGTCAGTCTGTCTATGGACCAGCTTGCCCGCTCACCTGGGGGCGCACATCTGCTACCTGCCTGCTAGCCTACCTGGAGGCTCCGCCGTCACGTGCTGTGACCACCTGCCTGTCCAGTGACTCCTGCCCGCTCACCTGGGAGCGCTCATCTGCTGCCTGTCTCCTAGCCTACCTGGAGGCTCTGCCGTCACGTGCTGTGACCACCCGCCTGTCCAGAGACTTCTGCCCGCTCACCTGGGAGCGCTCATCTGCCGCCTGTCTGTTGGTCTTCCTGGAGGCTCCGCCGTCACATGCCGTGACCACCCGTTTATCCAGAGACTCTCACCTGGGAGCTCACGTCTACCATCAGCCGCCACAGGTCGTACCAACCCTTTACCCAGAGACTGCCCCGGTCACTTGCCGTGACCATCTGCCCGTTCATCCAGAGACTGCCCCGGTCACTTGCCGTGACCATCTGCCCGTTCATCCAGAGACTGCCCCGGTCACTTGCCGTGACCTCCTGCCCGTTCTTCCAGAGACTGTCCCGGTCATCTGCTGTGACTGCCTGCCTGGTCGCCACCCGCTCCCTTACAAGGACCGCCCCCTTGTATAGTAGCTCAGAGGTTCCGCCTCCCAGACCCGTTACACTTTTTATCTGGTTTCAGGTGTGATTTTCATGTTGCCCACACCTGTTACTTGCCACAATTGAGTTTGAACGAGTTTCAAATGCTTGAAACGAAGTTGTTTACCCACACCCCACAATTTTGACAAAAGGTGCCAACAATTTTGACCGGCCCAGTTTTGGTGGTTTTGTGTAAAATTATGTTCACTTAGCCTTTTTTTATCTGTTTTTTTGTGTTGTTCCCATACATATAAAGGAAATAAACATGTATAACAAAATATGTGTAATTGCAATAATTTTCTGGGAGAATTACTTCATTTTCTGGAACAATTTCAAGGGAGCCAACACTTTCACCATGACTTGTTTTTGTTGCAGCATTTCATCGTCTACAATACATGTTCAGCTATATTAGGCTTGTAGCAAACTCCAATTAGCAGCGTTACATTATTGGCATTTCCATGTACATTTACCCATACTGACTCTACATTGTCGAAGCTCCACTCCAATGTCATTTAGCACAGGTCTTACGTTGGATTTAATGAAAATACCCACCCCTCTACCTTTTTTTCTTTCCTAACCTTTTGAATGTAGTGTAATCCTCTATGTTTATCACTCAGTCATGGCTTTCCAGCCAGGTTCCCGTAATGCCCACCACATCGTAATCTGTGGCTGACATTAGAGTCTCTAATTCATTAATTTTATTTGCAAGACCTCTTGCATTTGCCAGCAAACGTTTAATACTATTAACTATTTATTACTCCTACTTGCCTCCTTACTTTCCTTGAATGTCCCAGCCCCCTAAATCCTCATTGACCCCTACTGTCTCTCTCTCTGTCTACTCTATCCCCTTATTTGCACAACTGCCCTCCCTCCCCCAGATCCTAGTTTAAAAGCTCCTCCATCCATCTGACCATTTTTCACTGCAGCACATCTGCACCCTCCCAGTTGAGGTGAAGCCTGTCCCTATCGTAGAGCCTGTAGCCGATAGAAGTAGGCCCAGTTCTCCATGAACCCAAACCCTTTATCCTGCCACTTATTTATCTCCTTAAGTTCCCGCTAACTTTCTAGTGACGCTAATGGAATCGGCAGTATTTCTGCAAACACTACCTTAGAGGTCCTGTACTTCAGCTTCTCTCCTAATTCCCTGTGATCATTTTTAAAGACCTTCCATCTTCCTCTAAGTTTGTCATTGGTACCAATGTGTACCATGACTGCTGGGTTTTCCCCAGCCCCATCCAATAATCTGTTTATCTGATCGCAGGAAGATCCCCCATATTAATGTGGGAGCTACTGTAAGGACCATGATCTTTCCACTTAACGAGATAGTGCAGACAGCGCCTGACCCACCTGGAACTAAGAACTCGCTCTACCTCATACTCCCGACACCCTTCCAAATCCACCTCATTTATGACTTGAGGCCCCCTCAATTTTTTTTAAAAGAGAAGAATGGAAAGAATTATGATTTTCCAGGTAATAAGAAGTTGCAACTTAACTGTCATAGGATTTAAATTTGTAATAATTTTATAAGGACCTCAAAAATTTAGGTGCAAACTTTCTAGATGTGAACTTTAAGCGCAGATATTTTGAGGACAACCACACAAAATCCCCCACCCTAAAGATAGAAGCATTCCTACGTCTGCGGTTAGCACCACTTTTGGCCCAGTCACTAGCTACCAAAAAGACCCTTTTGTCCTCCCTCCAGACCTTAATTAGTTGGGGACAAAATCTCTCCTCCTCTGGCAGGGATTATTGTAATCCTGAAATATTCCCAAACTCTGGATTAAAACTACAGCAGCTAAAAAAAGGCAAGGTCCCAGTAGCCTTTGAGGAAGGGTTATTTAGAGCACACTCGATAAGGGTCAAAAATTCCACCCCGTCTTCCTGATTAGAGGAGACAAAACATCACTAATACTGCTCTATTTCCTGGTTGATCCTTCTGGTTGACCATTAGTCTCGGTATGATAGACTGAGAGAAAAAAGCAGCTTATTACCCAATCTGGAGCAAAAACTAGCCAGAAATTGAACCCCTGAATCAAAAATTATATTTTTGGGAACACCATGAAATTTAATCTATGAGAAATTAACAAAGTTGCTAAGATCCTAGCAGTTGGCAACTTTTGAAGCAGGACCAAAAGAACCTTTTTGCTCAAATGGTCCACCACCACCCACACGACAGTAATACCACCAGAGTTAAGCAAATCGTTGACAAAGTCCATGGACAAGTGGGTCCAGGGCTGCAACGAAACATCGTTAGGGAAGAGATAACCCACTGAGCTTGATGAGAGGCTTTAGCCTTGGAACAGACTCTGCATTTCCAAACATACTCTCCAATATCCTTAAGAGCATTCTGCCACCAAAAGGACCTAGAAAGAGATCTCCTAATGGCAGACAAACCCGCGTGCCCAGCTAAAACGGAATCATGTGCTTCATCAAGAATATCTACACGTAAAGAGGGCAGTACATAAAGCTTGTTCATAGGTAAACCTTCCTGCGCACTGTCCTGAGCATCCTGAATGCGCTGCCTAAGATCTTCACCCACCCCTCTGTGACTGGAGAGGTGGATGGCCGTATATGACCCTTAGGGCTCATACCCATATGCGTGAAAAAAACATTTCGATATCTCGACCTTAAAATCGGATGAGTGTCATGCGATTTTCATGAGGACAATGCAATTTTTCACACCTAGCATCCATATGACATCCGTATGCAATGCATTTTGCTTTCTCTGCAACTATTATTCGATAATCATTTACAGTGTTATATGCTACAGAGTAGTAAAGTATCCGTAAAAATTGGATGCCATATGGATGGTCCGTGTGCCATCCGTTTTTTTTTCTCGCACCCATTGACTTGCATTGGCGAGTCTTGTCCGATATATGTGGCAAATTGCAGCATGCTTCGATTTTTTGCGCAGATGAGCAGGGACTCATAGATTAACATTGATCAGAGTGCAAACCAATTTTTTATCGGATTTCACTCATCCGTTTTTCACTCAGATGAGTATGAGCCCTATGCAAGAAAAACAGACTAGAGCAATCCGATAATAAATCGGATTGCACTCTGATCAATGTTAATCTATGAGGTACATCTCATCTGTGATTTTTTTTCTCAGCTGAAATCGGACTGAGAAAAAAATCGCAGCATACTGCGTATATCGGACGAGACTCGCCAATGCAAGTCAATGGGACCAGCCGTATGCCATCCGATTTTTATGGATACATTACCATTCTGTAGCACAGAACACTGTAAATGGCCCTGTAAATGATGGCAGAATAATAGTTGCAGAGGAAAAAAACGCATACGGATGTCATACTTATGCTAGGTGCGAAAAATCACATTTTCCTCTCATGAAAATCGCATGGAACTCTTCCGTTTTTTCGGTCCAGAATACGGAATTTTTTTTTCACACATCTGGGTATGAGCCCTTAGCCGGACTCTTCTGAATATAGTTTTTCAAGGCGGCCCTCCCTGGAAGGGATTAAACATACAAGATTTCTGCATTTTAGCTCCTGGTATGAAGTGTATAGCACAATCATATGCCGCCACATAGTAGACGTCCGGTAACTGGTGATAATCACCTCATGTGTCATCTATTTGTCTCCAAGCAGGAAAATCCCACGTTACATCCTCACATAAAACTGTAGAAAAGGCGGCGCGGGGTAATTGTGCCAGTAGTGAGGGGCAAATAATGCCGGAAATGTCACTGACTGCGGAGAAGTTTCTCCACCGGTTCTGCAGGTGGAGATTCCCCATTACTGGGTGCAGGGGGCATTAACCCCTTCAGCAATGAGACTCTTTTGGGGTCTCGTGTGGTGTGAACAGTGACGTAACAGCTGTGGACAGAATGCGGCTTAGCTTGTTCCCATCCACATTAGATCCATTCAGACGGCTGAAGGATGAAGGCCCGAAGCCCAGAGAAGTCCTCACACAACGCCATCTCCTAGTTCTATCACAGAATACTGTATGTGGCAGGTACTTGATGGATCTTCTGCTTTCTGGACCGGTTCCTCCTCTAAGTCCTATTAACCCTTTCTCGCCAGAGCCTGTTTTTTCACCTTCCTGAGCAGCATCCCTTTATGAGGTAATAACTCTGGAGCTTCAGCGGATCCCATTGATTCTGAGATTGATTTTTCTTGACAAATTGTTCTTCATGTTAGTGGTAAATTTAGGACGATAATTTTTGCTTTTATTTGTGAAAATATCAGAAATTTGGCGAAAGTTTTACAATTTTCAAACTTTTAATTATTATGCCATTAAACCTAAGAGTTCTGCGACACAAAATAGTTAATAAATAACATTTCCCACATGTATACTTTACATCAGCACCATTATTGAAACATCATTTTTTTATGTTAGGAAGTTAGAAGGGTTAAAAGTTTATCATCAATTTCTCATTTTTCCAATGTGTGGTGAGCACCTTGAACCCCAAGGTGCTTCATTAGCCGTGAAAATAAAAAAACTCATTTTCCTCACAAAAATGTTGTTTTAGCCCCAATTTTTTTATTTTCACAAAAGTTACAGGAGAAAATCGACTCCAAAATTGGTTGTGCAATTTCTCCTGAGTAAGCTGTTAACCCTTATGTGGTGGAAAACTAACGCATTGCACGGCTCGGAAGGGAAGGGACGCCATTTTGGCTGGAATAGGTAGCGGACGCTATGTCTCATTTGAAGAGCCCCTGACATGTCAAAACAGCAGAAACTCCCTCAGGTGACCCCATTTTGGAAACTACACCTCTAGAGGAATTCAACTAAGGGAGTAGTGGGCATTTGTAACCCTCAGGCGATTCACAGAATTGTATAACATTGAATTGAGCAAAAGAAATATTACCATTTTTTCCACTAAAACGCTACTTTGGCCCTACGTTTGTAATGGGAGGAAACAAACAGTACAATTTATTATGCAATTTCTCCTGAATACGTCAATACCCCAGACGTGGTCGAAAACTACTTTTGAGGCACAGTGCATAGCTCAGAAGGGAAGGAACGCCATTTCACAGTGCAGATTTTTCTGTTATGGTTTGTGGGTGCCATGTCACATTGACAGAGCCCCCCCTTTGGTCCCAGAACAGCAGAATCCCCCTTATGTGAATAGAAGAATGGTAGCACTCACCATAAGTATGCGGGATCTGCAATATTTATTTGGATAAAGACATAAAGGAACAGCGGTGCAGGAGGAGTGCGGGGGAGAACATTACTGGACTACGGCCGTTTCACGCTTGATTTCGCTTCTACGGGTCTACATCCGTATAATGTACAGTGGACCTATAGAAGCGCAATCAAGCGTGAAATGGCCGTAGTCCAGTAACGTTCTCCTCCGCACTCCTCCTGCACCACTTCTCCTTTATGTCTATCCAAATAAAGATTGCAGATCCCACATACCTATGGTGAGTGCTACCATTCTTCTATCCACTTACTGCATATACATGGACTCTGGGTATTAGCACCGCTGACCCTAGGCTGATCCTGCAGCAAATCTCTCCTGAGGAAGTCTGCTCTGGATGAACGAGTCCTGGTGCTAGCTTAACTCTTTCATAGACCCCCCCTTAAGTGATCCCATTTATAAACGACACCTCTCAATGAAGACATCTATAGGTGCAGTGCTCATATTGACACCAGAGGTGTGTCACATAATTTTATGCACCATCACTGCAATGCATCACACCAGTGTTACACTGACATAAGCCTCTTACACCATGCTACTGGCATCTTACAAATAAATGAAGGTTCTTAGCACATAAATTGGCAAATTTATGTATGCCCATCATCCACTGCAAGGTGACCTCCGCATGATGGGTAACTATCCTCCTAAACATGCTTCTTTTAGGCTACAAGCCTAACAACCTTAATTTTTTGTAAGTACATTTTATTTAGCAATAATGCAGTTTAGCTCTTATGTTCTCAGTGTTTGCATATGTCTTGGCCCTTACAGTGTTCTGCTGTGCTTTCTTATTATATGTTATGCAGTCATTGCAGCGTGCACCTGTTCACACTATATGGAGGTGCTGGTCAGGTTTTTTGTTTTCTTGCAGTTTACCATGGAGGTTTTGACTGCCTCCTTTTCTGACTCTGCACTCAATCCATCAGCCCAAGCGTGCTTTTAATTAGTGTTGGTTTCTACCTGCCCACTTAAAATTGTAGGCTTATAGCCCAAGAGAGGCACGTTTAGGAGGGTAGTTACCCATGCTACTGGCATCATCTAAGCAGACCACTGTTGCTGGCAGACTGGATGTCATCATGATGACCTCAGGTTGATTTGATAACCATAGGGCCCTCTCGATGACATTCTGGGGACAATGATTGGACAGGAGAGGGAATCCCTTCCCTCTCCTAGCCTACTAAATATTGCGATTGATATCGATAGCAGCATTTAGTGGGTTAAACCACTAGGGGCAGTGCAGGTGTGGCACCCCAGGGGTCTGGTTTTCCACAGTAATGTAATGTTATGTCTGAGAGCAGGTGGGAGGTCCTTTGGTCAGGGAGCCTGTGCATGCCACACCTCCTGCCCAGTCTTGGGAGGGGAAGAACTTCCCCTGTATAAACCCGGGGCTGAGGCAGGGTGAGTCAGACAAGGAGAGTGGAGACAAGAAGCAGCATAGGAAACAGGAGAGTTCCAAGGAGTCAGGGGCTGGCAGCTGCAGCGCTCGCCCTGACTAAGAAGATTCTTTACCGGACCCGGAGTCCGAGGCTGTGGGGACTAACTTCTACCCAGCAGCAGAATCCGTCAGGCAGGGGATTTCAGGTCCTCTGGCCCAGAAGCCCGAAGGCACGGTCACACGCGTGGGACCAGCACCGCCATCGTGGAGCGGAAGCCATTAGAAGGCCCCGAGTCACCGGCCATACGGGTGAGCACCACACGGTACACTCAGGGACGTGGGCTACTTACATCAGCTTCTAGCAAGGTAGCCAGAAGAGTACAGTCAGTTTGTGAGGCCTACAACTACGCCTGGCCAGGGGAGATCCCATCTGCTCAAAGACTGACCAGGCCCCGTTTGCTAGCAAGTACTCCGGGAGGGTCTATCGTTGTTACCAGTAAAGACCCTGAACTACACCGTACCGTCTCTGAGTGGTTCCTGCTACCCCCATCATCCACGTCGGCTGCCCTGAGGCCATACCCCTCCCGTTGGGGGTTATACTATCACGCTGCACAATCCTACCACCGGCCTCAGCGGTCTGCCCTGCAGCAGCAGCTCCCTGGCTGCACTCAACGGGTGGCGTAGTCATCAACTATTTACTACTAATAGACTGCCGTCTAGTTTGACTCCCTGGGCACGGACCGGGTCACCGCCACGAGACTACAACCCTCCACTGATCCGGCTCCGGGTAGGCTCCCGCATGCGCAACGCAGCGCGACACAGGCCCAGGGGCGCGTCAACTTTGGCGTAGTCGGCAGGATTTCGTGCCCGCAACCACCGGGTACTGCGTGCCTGAAAAGCAAAGACTGTTCAAACTTACCAGTGGTGAAGATTCCCGCTATCCGTGGAGGTTTCCCGCCATCCGGCGCCATCTTCTACCTTCTTCAAGCCATCGGTGAAGTTTCCCGCCATCCGGCGCCATCTTCGGCCTTCTTCCCGCCATCCGTGGAGTTTTCCCGCCGTTGGACGCCATCTTGGGGACGCCGCGCGGGAAGAAGAGGGGCGTGGACTCCGAAAGCGCGCGAGAACTGAAGCCCCGCCTCACGTCCGGACGTTGCGTAAGGTCCTGGAAGGAGCCCAGCAGACGCCGACGTCACAGGAGCGCGACGGAAGGTCCTCAACCCTGACGATCCACTGCGGAGCCGCGGCCTACGGAAGAGGATCATCGCAAGGTAGGCCACGGTCCACTAGGGGGGAGGAAGATGTCGGATACGGAGGAGAGCTTCACTGCCCCAACCCCCGCCAGCGCTACCGCTGCTGCAGTTATGCCCTTCACCATGCCCTATATCCCGGGAGCAGCTTGGCTACCCCAGTACTCAGGGGAGTCACATACCCTGCATGACTTTAGAGAAAAGCTGGATAGCCTCTTCCAGGTGTACCCCCTCACAGAAGAGCAAAAAGTGAGCATCCTGGTGGCCCAACTAACCGGGGCAGCCAAAAGGGAAGTAAAATCCTGGCCACCTGGGAGGAAGACTGTCGCAGGGATACTAACCCGGCTGAAGGACACCTTTGATACCCGCACCTCAGCCGAGATTAAGCTTAGATTCTACGGGTGCAAGCAGCGAGCGCATGAGAGTATAAGGGACTATGCACTAAACCTACAAGAGGCCCTGAGGGCCATAAAGCAGACCGACCCTGATGGGGTGGGAAACGAGGACAGGCTGTTGACTGAACAATTTATAGAGGGTTTATATTGCAATGCCCACCGAACCCAGTTGCGGGCAATGGCCTTACAGGATCCCCATCTGGACTTTGCACAGTTCAAGGACAGAGCCATCCGGGTGCTCCGAGAACCGGCACCAGGTGGCGTTGTGACCCACAGACGCCCCACTACCACTTACTACCAGGAGGCGGCGCCCTTGTCAGCAGGGCCTGTGGGAGCTGATGCGCAGGCTTTGGACAATGACCCGGCTCCAGACCTACACCATCAGGTCCAAGAGCTAGCTAAGAGCGTTGCTGCGCTAACCTGAACTGTGCAGTCTTTACAGGTTTCCACCCCAGGGAAGATCCAGCTGGCATCCGGACCGGAGGACATCCCGTGGCGTCGACCAAGGAGGACCCCACCGGCCAGAGGAAGACCCAGTGACCGATACAGCGAGGACGGACGACCCATCTGCCGCCGCTGCAATCAACCCGGACATATGGAAAGGTACTGTTCTTTAAACGGGCACAACCTGGGGTAGAGGGCCAACCCCCAGGAAAAAGATCACCAGGCCCATCGAACTGGCGCGACAGATATGTGGGAGGACGTCCAGTCTTGCCTGTGGTACTGGATGGCATTCCCATGAGTGCCCTACTGGATACCGGGTCACAGGTCACCACCATCCCGTACGTGCTCTTCAAGCAGTACTGGAATGACTCGGATATTACCCACTACCCTGACGACGACTTGAGTATCATCGCCAGCAATGGCCAGCCCGTGCCACAGATCGGATTTAAGGAGGTGGCCCTCAAAATCGGTAGAGTCGAACTGGCCGCACAGGGACTGATCATTGTAGATATTGATAAACATGAGAGTCACCCAAAAATAACTCTAGGAACTAACGTAATTGAAAATTGTCTTGCAGAGGTGATTTTCCTTTTACAGCAGGTTGCCAAGAACGCCAGCTCCGGCGAGCAGCGGGTGCTCCAGAAAGAGATCCGGGCACTGATGCAACGGCAACAAGTGGAACTCTCCGGCGGTGAGATTGGTAGCGTAAGAATGTGTGACCCTTTTCCTATTGCCATGCCCCCAAAAAGTGAAATGATGATGTGGTGCCGGGCAGCTATTGGTCTGAGAGGAAGAGATTACCAGGCAATGGTAGAACCAGTTTACTCAGACAGTAGGCCCACCATTTTGACAGCACGGGGGGTGGTCAATGTACGCCATGGGAGGGTGCCCATTCGCATAATAAATATCGGGGAGAGGGAAGTGTACCTGCCCCGGTATGCCACGCTAGCCAAATTATATACCACTAATCAAAATTCTATACAATCTGTGGAACCCTTGCCTCCATCTCACCCGGAGGAAGGTAACGGCTCTAAGAAAGACATGGAGGACTGGTGTCAGCAACTACATTTGGGTACTGATTCCACTCCCCCACATCAGAAACAAGGAGTCTATCGGGTGGTTCAAGAGTATGAGAGAGTGTTTAGTAAACACCCGTTAGACTTCGGGCGAGTCAAGGGGGTAGAACACCGCATCCCCACGGGAGATCATCCTCCCATAAAAGAGAGGTATCGACCCGTACCCCCTGCACATTACCAACACGCCAAGGGGATGCTTAAAGACATGAAGGAGGCTGGGGTAATCCGGGATAGCTGTAGCCCCTGGGCAGCCCCACTAGTTTTAGTCAAAAAGAAAGACAACACCATGAGGATGTGTGTAGATTACCGGAAAATCAACCGTATCACACACAAGGATGCGTACCCCTTACCAAGGATAGAGGAGTCATTGGCTGCTTTAAGATCTGCTAACTTCTTCTCTACCTTGGATCTCACTAGCGGGTACTGGCAGGTTCCTGTAGCAGAGGCGGACCGGGAGAAGACCGCATTCACCACCCCGATGGGACTTAGTGAGTTCACCTGCATGCCGTTCGGACTCTGCAACGCCCCAGGAACCTTCCAACGATTAATGGAGTGCTGTCTGGGCCACAGAAACTTCGAGACGGTCCTGTTGTACCTGGACGATGTCATCGTATACTCCAAAACTTATGAGGACCACCTGAAACACCTGGCGGAGGTGTTCGAAGCTCTGGCGAGTTACGGCCTAAAGGTGAAACCCTCCAAGTGTCACCTCCTGAAACCAAAGGTGCAATACCTGGGACACGTGGTGAGCGCTGACGGAGTGGCTCCCGACCCCGATAAGATCACCGCAATTAAGGGATGGCCAAGCCCCTCCAGCGTAAAAGAAGTGCGGCAGTTCCTAGGGTTGGTAGGCTACTACCGAAGGTTTATTCCCGGTTTCACCAAAAAGGCAGCGCCTATGCAGGACCTCCTGATAGGCCAGTCCCGGAAGGCCAAGAACCAGAAGCCGCCCTTCAAATGGGAAGAGCTAGAAGAAGAGTCCTTCCGCCAGCTGAAGATGGCCCTCACGGGGGATGAAATCTTGGCGTACCCAGACTATAGCCAGCCCTTCATCCTCTACACCGACGCCAGTAACATCGGGCTAGGAGCCGTACTATCCCAGATTCAGCAGGGGAGAGAACGAGTGATCTCCTATGCCAGCCGAAAACTGCGACCCACCGAAAGGAACCCCGAGAATTACAGCTCATTTAAGCTAGAGTTCCTGGCCGTGGTATGGGCAGTCACCGAGCGCTTTAGGCATTACCTCGCTTCTTCCCGGTTCACCGTATACACGGATAACAACCCGTTGATACACCTGGACACGGCAAGACTCGGTGCCCTGGAGCAGAGGTGGATGGCCCGTCTGTCCAACTACGAGTTCACAATCAAATACCGGGCAGGACGCTCCAATACTAACGCGGATGCCCTGTCCAGGATGCCCAACCTGCCGGACGAAGGAGAAGATCCGGAGGGACTGGAAGAAGTTGAACTCCCTGCGTTCCACCGTCATGGGACTATCCAGTATTCCCACCGGGTAAGGGGTAAACAGGCTGCTACGTTGAACCCCTTACCCCACTACAACTGGGCGGAAACGCAAGACAGCGACCCTGCCGTCCGACTGGTGAAGGAGATGCTGACTCGGCCGGAGGCTCGACTTGAACCAGACGCTCCGGAGGAAGCCAAACAACTATGGGCGGAGAAGAGTCGACTATTCCTTTACAAGGGGAAGTTGTGCCGCAGAATGGTCAACTCCCGGACGCATGAACTACTCTGGCAAGTAGTGGTGCCACGAAGAGACGCAGCCATGGTGATGGAGGCATACCACGACGGAGCTGGACACTTCGGGTGGAAAAAGCTGGAGTTCCTGCTGCGCGAGCGGTTCCACTGGGTAGGCATGAGGGGAACCATCGAGAAGTGGTGCAGAGACTGTGGCCCGTGCAATCTGAGAAGGAAGGACCGGGCCAGCCAGAAGACTCCCCTGCAGTCCATCGTCACCCGGCAACCGTTGGAACTGGTAGCCTTGGATCATGTAAAACTGACCCCAAGCAGAAGTGGCTACGTCTACGCGTTAACCATCGTGGATCATTACTCCCGGTTCTTGGTTGTCGTCCCCGTCAAGGACTTAACGGCTCAAACAGCAGCTAGAGCCTTCCAGCAGCACTTCTGCCGTCCACACGGGTACCCGGACCAAGTGCTGACGGACCAGGGACCTGCCTTTGAAGCGGAGGTCTTCCAGGAATTCTGCAATCTGTATGGCTGCCGGAAGATAAGGACGACACCCTACCATCCGCAAACTAATGGACTTTGTGAAAAAATGAACCAGGTGGTAATGGATCTGCTAAAAACATTGCCCCTGGAAGAACGCAGTCTGTGGCCTGAGAAGTTGCCCGATCTGGTGGACCTATACAACCACATCCCGGTAGGTTCCACCAACTGTACCCCGGCTTACCTAATGAGGGCGAGACCTGGTAAGTTACCTGTTGACCTGGAAATGGGAGTCCTGACACCTGAGGACAGTTCACCAGAAACAGACTGGGACACAGAGAGGCAGCAGCAGTACCGGAGAGTACAAGAGAGCGTGGAGCGAATTCTCTGTCAGGCTAGGGAAAGACAAGAGAAGACTTACAACCAGTATGCTCCCGCTGTTCCCCTGGTACCCGGAGAGCAGGTCTTGAAGAGGAAAAGACGGCTCCACAAGTTGGATGACCAGTGGGAGGAGGACCCGTACACCGTACTGCCCTCAAGCCACGAGAACCCGAAGGTCTGTACCATCAGTAAAGACGGAGGGGAAACCACAGCCATTGTATCCCGGGACCACCTGAAGAAGTGTCCCGAACAACTGAGGAACCCTGAAGAGGAACAAGAAGACCATCGACCCGTGGAAGAAAGGGAAGATATGGTTAGTACCGTGCTCGGGGACTTCCCTCAGTCTTGGACTCAAGTCAATGGTGCAGTTGTGGTACCCGTACTCACCTTCCTCCAACCATCATCCCAAGAACCTACGGAGCAACGGGTAGAGCTGGAAGAACAGCCGGTCCAGGAGGCAGAAGACTCCACACAAGCAGAACAGGAGAATCAACCCTCTGCTTATAGTGAGCCTGCCGTACCCCTAGTGAGACAAAGAGCCGGTAGACAGCTGCCCAGTTTACCCTTGACAGCTCCTACACCCTGTAGTTCAGGGCCAGACAGTCAGCTCCGTAGGTCTACTCGGGCCACTAGAGGCCAGTTACCCGCACGCTGGAGAATTTAAAGTGTATAAATTGTTTTATTTATGTTTTTCTGTGTATTGTTGCTTGTGAATAATTTTGTGTTTCCAGTTGTTTTTAGGAAACCTTGGTGGATTTACCGGGAATCCTTGTATATAGTTGGAGCGTAACCCAGGATGGACTAGAGACTGTTAAGGACTCGGGGTAGGACAGACCCCTACCTGGTTACGTCTCCCTGTGTTGGTGAAATGGACACCTTTGCTTTTCTTCAAAGACTGCACC
This sequence comes from Phyllobates terribilis, assembly GCF_046119375.1. Classification (NCBI taxonomy): domain Eukaryota; kingdom Metazoa; phylum Chordata; class Amphibia; order Anura; family Dendrobatidae; genus Phyllobates; species Phyllobates terribilis. The sequence goes on from NW_027362765.1 coordinate 10,730,540, forward strand.
CGGTTGCGGACACGCCGCAACCATCTTATGTGTTTTTCTTATTGTGTTGTTATTGTTATACTTTGTTATGTTTTTCTAAATGTGTTTAGTCCCGGAGTACTAAATTTCACTAGGGGGGAATGTGGCACCCCAGGGGTCTGGTTTTCCACAGTAATGTAATGTTATGTCTGAGAGCAGGTGGGAGGTCCTTTGGTCAGGGAGCCTGTGCATGCCACACCTCCTGCCCAGTCTTGGGAGGGGAAGAACTTCCCCTGTATAAACCCGGGGCTGAGGCAGGGTGAGTCAGACAAGGAGAGTGGAGACAAGAAGCAGCATAGGAAACAGGAGAGTTCCAAGGAGTCAGGGGCTGGCAGCTGCAGCGCTCGCCCTGACTAAGAAGATTCTTTACCGGACCCGGAGTCCCAGGCTGTGGGGACTAACTTCTACCCAGCAGCAGAATCCGTCAGGCAGGGGATTTCAGGTCCTCTGGCCCAGAAGCCCGAAGGCACGGTCACACGCGTGGGACCAGCACCGCCATCGTGGAGCGGAAGCCATTAGAAGGCCCCGAGTCACCGGCCATACGGGTGAGCACCACACGGTACACTCAGGGACGTGGGCTACTTACATCAGCTTCTAGCAAGGTAGCCAGAAGAGTACAGTCAGTTTGTGAGGCCTACAACTACGCCTGGCCAGGGGAGATCCCATCTGCTCAAAGACTGACCAGGCCCCGTTTGCTAGCAAGTACTCCGGGAGGGTCTATCGTTGTTACCAGTAAAGACCCTGAACTACACCGTACCGTCTCTGAGTGGTTCCTGCTACCCCCATCATCCACGTCGGCTGCCCTGAGGCCATACCCCTCCCGTTGGGGGTTATACTATCACGCTGCACAATCCTACCACCGGCCTCAGCGGTCTGCCCTGCAGCAGCAGCTCCCTGGCTGCACTCAACGGGTGGCGTAGTCATCAACTATTTACTACTAATAGACTGCCGTCTAGTTTGACTCCCTGGGCACGGACCGGGTCACCGCCACGAGACTACAACCCTCCACTGATCCGGCTCCGGGTAGGCTCCCGCATGCGCAACGCAGCGCGACACAGGCCCAGGGGCGCGTCACAGGCACTGAACCTGGCTGTGAGAATTGTGGCTTGGCTATCATGTAGCCAAGACCCCGGCAGCGATCACGCTGTCACAGCTTCTGTGCCACGCATGATAGCCATGTCGTACCTATACAACATCAGTCGGGAACCCCATCCGACCACGATGTATAGGTACGTCAAATGTCATGACGGGGTTAAGGATTAGGTGATAACTAATCGCAGCCTTCAAACTAGTTCTTTGTTCTCTTTTTAATGCATGGGGTGATACAGCATTCAAATATGCCAAAACAATAAAACTGTTCTCCAGGGATTCTCCAGCAATGTCATAAAGATGGCCTTTGTCACATATTTCAAAGTGCAGTCTGTCCTAGTCACGTGTCAGGATGGGTTGCAGAATGAAGAAACACAGCTTGAGAAGTGTCTCAACTTTCAGAGAAGCAGCGTCATGAACAAACCTCACGCAGCCGAAGTGCAGGGCTGTGACATGAGAAAAAATAAATCCTCCTGCTGACTGAGCACAACAGGGGTTTTTCTTCTGCTTCATCCTCCTCTATGCTTAACTGTATACCCGTTCTGCTCTGTCTGGCTGACGGCGTTCCAACAGGGAATGGCGACGGACTGAGCATGTAGAACTGAGTCTGGAGAGAAAAAAACCCTGTTGTGCTCAGTCAGCGGGGAGGTTAAATTTGTTCTCATGTCACAGCCCTGCCCAGTGGCTGAGTGACGTATGGTTGTTCAACAATTACCCCACGCTGCTCCTCTGACAATTGTTGCATTTCTTGAGCTGTTTCTTAAGTCTGCAACCCATCCTGACACATGAAAAGGATGGGTTGCAGTTTGAAATATTTGCTGAGGACCATTTGTAAGCTTTGTTTATACGATACGGTTTCCCTTAATAGTGAGATCTTAGTATTATTTATACCTATCCATGTACTATAGATTTGAGTTACTGCAAATCATGTTGGCTAAACATACTCATCAAAATTGCTAAGAGGAGTATTTTTACCCCTCTGTAAAATATGTAGCGTGACCTCTTCCAGAGCCTGTCCTACGGAACAGTGGGGATACCACCAGTCAGACCCTCAGCCAAAAGAAACTTATGTCACTTTACAGTAAAACTGTAAAAAAATTTTTGTCCCATATGATCTCTGCAATTAATCAGGCTGCATGGGGCACATGGAAGCAAAGTTGCCACAGAAAGCTGATTAATCTCTTATGATAAAAAAAAAACACATAATAAACTTTGAAGCTTTGGTTCGAACCATGTTTAGTTTAAATATTTTTAGGGAAAGACTGAGGGGCTATTTTGAAGATCTTGGCAGAGACACCTGTTCTGTACGTCAAACCTATAGGGCTCTTGTCAATATGGGTTATTTGGAGATAACTAATGATCCTTGTAAAGGTCATTAGCCATATGTTTAAAATATGCCAACATGAGGTAATTGTGCACATAGTCAAAAATACATATTCCATTACTAGGTTTTTCTTAATATGGAGAAGCTACTAATATATCAGCAAGTCGCCATATTGGGTTATAAAACTGTAAAAATAGTCTCCAATGTATGTCTATGGGGCAAGATGGTATATAAGCAGAGACAGTTGTATGGAGAGTAGATATCTCATACCTTGAGACTCTCCACCATGGATCATCTCATGCTTCTAAGACTGGATACGTAAGAACTTATAATTGTTTCCTTTCTCTTTTTAACCTGATACTTCTTTTGTGTGTTATGAACTATTTTTCTATTTTTTCAATCACTTTTGAATGAACATTAAATAAGCTTTTGTTTTATCCGCACAACTCAAGATTGCTTTTCTTCTATCTTCAACGTGCCCTTATCTAAAATAAGGAAGTGTTAATTTTTCTAACCTTAATGACGAGTCACAGCCAGTTCTGACTTTTTTTGTGCTATTTTTGTGTAGAATCCTTCTCCTTGTACAAAGGGGGGAGGAGAGAGTTTGTGCTAAAAATATATGTTGTCCAAGTCTCAGGAATTTCATACATTCATAAGGATCAGACGGAATCTACAGGACGGTGAGGAGTGTGTCTCCCAGCATACAACCACGTGGAGGTTTACGGAACACAGAAAAGCCACAAAGGACCATCCATTGATGGTTGGATCAATCCAGGAGAGGAAAAGCCATTCCATAGGTGAGAAAGTGAGAAATGGATTTTATTCATGACTGTTCTAAGAAAAGTAACTTACAGTTTAAGTTTGTTCATAGTCACACAGAGGCACAATTATGGTCTATTTGTATAGCCAATGTGAAGCAGAGAATCTTAGTATTGATAAAAGGTTTCTCTCTGTAAAAAAGTTAGAGAAAATTTCAAAATGTGATGCATATGGTTCGTGTGTACAATAATTTAGTCTTTGAAGAAACTGACACAAACAAAGCATGGATTATCACACAAGAGACCAGTCATACTGAGACACAACACACTGACGGGGATTAATTTGATTGTCCAAATAGTTTGATTTTGGCAGAACATATTGAACAATTGGAGGATCAAATTGCTACTCTGACAAAGTTATTGTCCAAATTACACCAAGGCACAAAAAAGGTTTCTGTAAGTACAAGATTAAATAGTAAAAGTGAAGATAATGCCTCCACATCATTTGTACCAGACACACAAGATCCAAATTGATTCGTAAAAATGAAAAAGTGAAAAAAAAAACACTTTTTCATTTTTACGAATCAATTTGTGAAGCACCTGGGGGTTCCAAGTGCTCACTATGCATCTAGATAGGTGCCTTGGGGGGTCTAGTTTCCAAAATGGGGTGACTTGTGGGGGAGCTTCAATGTTTGGGCACACAGGGGCTCTCCAAACGCAACATGGTGTCCGCTAACAATTTGAGCCGATTTTCCATTCAATTTGTTAGCGGACACAATGTTGCATTTGGAGAGTCCCTGTGTGCCCAAACATTGGAGCTCCCCCACAACTGATCCCATTTTGGAAACTAGACCCCCAAAGGCACCTATCTACATGCATAGTGAGCACTTGGAACCCCTAGGTGCTTCACAAATTGATTCGTAAAAATGAAAAAGTGAAAAAAAAAAGCACTTTTTCATTTTTACGAATCAATTTGTGAAGCACCTGGGGGTTCCAAGTGCTCACTATGCATCTAGATAGGTGCCTTGGGGGGTCTAGTTTCCAAAATGGGGTAACTTGTGGGGGAACTCCAATGTTTGGGCACACAGGGGCTCTCAAAACGCAACATGGCGTCCGCTAATTATTCAAGCAAATTTTACAATCAAAAAGTCAAATGGCGCTCCTTCCCTTCCGATCCCTGCCGTGCGCCCAAACAGTGTTTTTTCCCCACATATGGGGTATCTGCGTGCCCAGGGGAAATTGCACAACAGATTTTGGGGTCCATTTTTTCTTCTTACCCCTGTGAAAATAAAAAAAATTGGGTCTAAAGTAACATTTTTGTGAAAAAAGTTAAATGTTCATTTTTTTCTTCCACATTCCAAAAATTCCTGTGAAGCACCTGAAGGGTTAATAAACTTTATTGAATGTGGTTTTGAGCACCTTGAGGGGTGCAGTTTTTAGAATGGTGTCACTTTTGGGTATTTTCTGTCATAAAGACTAGAGATGAGCGTTGTTCTACTCGAACTGTTCGCCAATCTCAAATTCGAGCTGTTTTGGGCGGTGTTCGAGCCGTTCGGCGAACACGAACAATTTGAGAAAAATTCGGCTGTTCGAGGTTATGTTCGATAACTGTTCGTGCACCAAAATCATAACTGGATTTTTTCTCAGTAATGATGAAAATTAATGTTAATACGCAGTTTGAGTGTACAGCGGGGTGGGGGGAGGGGCAGGGGATGGATCTCTGCAGGAACAATGAAGATCTCCATTTTTTTTTCTCTTTCCCGCATTTACAGTGGGGAGGTGCAATCTGTCAGCCTATCAGCAGCGCACACACGGAGCGAAGTGCTTTTTTTCACACAAGCAAGGGCATGTGTCATTGGCAGTGTATGTCACATGTCCTTGCCCTATAAGACCAAGCCATTTTCCCCGTCGCCACCATTTTCTCACTGCTGCAGCTGCGTGTTAGACGGCACCGCTGTTGCTGTGTGCGCTATACCTTGTTAATTTCAAGCCAATTTTCGCACAAATATACAGATAGCTTGGGAGTAGGGAATAGTTGTGATTGCAGTCCTTTTAAGGACTAGGTTACAGCATTTCCTACGACTTTTATCAGGGAGGTCTGTGCTCTTAAATAGATCGGTTGTGGGAGTAAAGACTAATTGTAATTGCAGTCCTTTTCAGGACTAGGTTACATGAGTTCCTATCAGTTTTTGCCAGGCAGGTCTGTGCCAGTGCTGTGCAAGTTTTTTTCACAGCATTTGGCTGAATCTAGCAAAGCTAATCCTTTTTGGCCTATTGCAGAGTGTGTTAGTCAGTGGAGTAGCCTATCTGTGTTGCAAGATATACCACCTGTGTATAGAATACCAATTTTTTTACTGCACCTAGTGAAGTAAAATCTTTTGGGCATAGCATCATTCTATTAGTCCATCTATACTGACCTCCATCAGGTTGCAAATTAAAACTAATTTTTATCTGCATCTACAGTACCTCTGAAAAAATATTTGGGCTTCTAGCAGTGTGTGGGACTTGTTCTATTAGTCCATCTATACTGACCTCCATCAGGTTGCAAACTGAATATATTTTTTTCTGCATCTACCTCTGAAAAAATATTGGGCTTCTAGCTGTGTGTGGGTCTTGTTCTATTAATCCATCTATACTGACCTCCATCAGGTTGCAAACTGAATATATTTTTTTCTGCATCTGACGCACCCCCTGGGCCATATTCTTTAGGGGAATACCCGGAGCCGGATCAGATGGGGGTTGTAGTCTCCGAGTGGCTGTGACCCGGTCCGTGCCCAGGGTGTCAAGCTCAGAGTATGTGGCAGTCCTACAGATGTTACAAAGTTCTTTATGTTGACTACGCCACCCGTTGGATTGCGGTCACTACGGCCGCCGCTGCAGCAGGGTCCGCTGAGGCTGATGGTGTTGGTGCAGCTTTAGATAGTATAACCCCCAACGGGAGGGGTATGGCCTCAGGGGGTCAGGTGCAGAGGATGGGGGTTGTGGTGGTGCAGCGTAGATGATAATTAAAGACAGAGTCGGGTTGTGCAGTTCAGGGTGTTTACTTACTGCAGATATTCCGGTCACTCCGGCCTTGAGTGACCACCCGAGCCGTGCTGCGTCCACCAGGTCCTGGATTCAGCCAACTCCCAAGCAAGTCCGGAGCGTGTCCCTGAGCTCTCCTTCTTGTCCTTTCTTCTGGCCGTCCCCACCAGGGATCCACCTAGGTCCAGCTCCCTCGGGCCTTCTGTTGGGAGACCCTTGGCCTTGGGTTCCCTGACCCTACACGTGGTTTGCCTTCAGGGTGGATGTGGTGGGTGGCCGTGGCAGATCCTGCCCACGGCCTCCGGTCTCTGGCTGAGGTATGCTTTAGCCCCCACCAGTTTGGGATCCGGTACCCTTTCGCCAACTCTTCACCCTAGGGTTGTACTTGGGTTCTCAGAGTTCCTTCTGTCTCCCCCTCTCTGGGTCCTTCTTGCTCTCCTCTCTCACTCTCTCTGGGGCTGCTCTGCTCTTCTGCTCTACTCTGACCTCTCACAGACTGACTGACTGTGGCTGACTGACCCTGATCTTAGATGGCGCCCACCTTATATACTCCCTCTATGTGTGAGCTCAGGTGACCAGCACCCAATGAGCTCCTATCTTTACCCAGGCTGCTCCCCCTATCTGCCCCTACACTACTGGGATGTACCACCCCCCTCCCACTCCAACCAGGAACAGACTCGGTCGTACCTGCACATTTCTAAGTGGGAGTACCGTTGGTCTGCTCCTCGGAAATGGGATGTGTGTAGTGCATGCAGCTTACTGAGCTCAGATCCACACTCCATCCTTACCCGGGAGTGGAATACCACACCTCTGGGTTGAGGTGCAATACCCCTGTAGCAGCCGAATCCTCAGGGTGCTACACATCTACCTCTGAAAAAATATTTGGCCTTCTAGTAGTGTGTCGGACTTTCTCTATTAGTCCATCTATACTGACCTCCATCAGGTTGCAAATTAAAACTAATTTTTATCTGCATCTACAGTACCTCTGAAAAAATATTTGGGCTTCTAGCAGTGTGTGGGACTTGTTCTATTAGTCCATCTATACTGACCTCCATCAGGTTGCAAACTGAATATAGTTTTTTCTGCATCTACCTCTGAAAAAATATTGGGCTTCTAGCTGTGTGTGGGTCTTGTTCTATTAATCCATCTATACTGACCTCCATCAGGTTGCAAACTGAATATATTTTTTTCTGCATCTACCTCTGAAAAAATATTTGGCCTTCTAGTAGTGTGTCGGACTTTCTCTATTAGTCCATCTATACTGACCTCCATCAGGTTGCAAACTGAATATAATTTTTTTCTGCATCTAGCTCTGAAAAAATATTTGGCCTTCTAGTAGTGTGTCGGACTTTCTCTATTAGTCCATCTATACTGACCTCCATCAGGTTGCAAATTAAAACTAATTTTTATCTGCATCTACAGTACCTCTGAAAAAATATTTGGGCTTCTAGCAGTGTGTGGGACTTGTTCTATTAGTCCATCTATACTGACCTCCATCAGGTTGCAAACTGAATATATTTTTTTCTGCATCTACCTCTGAAAAAATATTGGGCTTCTAGCTGTGTGTGGGTCTTGTTCTATTAATCCATCTATACTGACCTCCATCAAGTTGCAAACTGAATATAATTTTTTTCTGCATCTAGCTCTGAAAAAATATTTGGCCTTCTAGTAGTGTGTCGGACTTTCTCTATTAGTCCATCTATACTGACCTCCATCAGGTTGCAAATTAAAACTAATTTTTATCTGCATCTACAGTACCTCTGAAAAAATATTTGGGCTTCTAGCTGTGTGTGGGACTTGTTGTATTAGTCCATCTATACTGACCTCCATCAGGTTGCAAACTGAATATATTTTTTTCTGCATCTACCTCTGAAAAAATATTTGGCCTTCTAGTAGTGTGTCGGACTTTCTCTATTAGTCCATCTATACTGACCTCCATCAGGTTGCAAATTAAAAATAATTTTTATCTGCATCTACAGTACCTCTGAAAATATATTTGGGCTTCTAGCTGTGTGCGGGACTTGTTGTATTAGTCCATCTATACTGACCGCCATCAGGTTGCAAACTGAATATATTTTTTTCTGCATCTACCTCTGAAAAAATATTTGGCCTTCTAGTAGTGTGTCGGACTTTCTCTATTAGTCCATCTATACTGACCTCCATCAGGTTGCAAATTAAAACTAATTTTTATCTGCATCTACAGTACCTCTGAAAAAATATTTGGGCTTCTAGCAGTGTGTGGGACTTGTTCTATTAGTCCATCTATACTGACCTCCATCAGGTTGCAAACTGAATATATTTTTTTCTGCATCTACCTCTGAAAAAATATTTGGCCTTCTAGTAGTGTGTCGGACTTTCTCTATTAGTCCATCTATACTGACCTCCATCAGGTTGCAAATTAAAAATAATTTTTATCTGCATCTACAGTACCTCTGAAAATATATTTGGGCTTCTAGCTGTGTGCGGGACTTGTTGTATTAGTCCATCTATACTGACCGCCATCAGGTTGCAAACTGAATATATTTTTTTCTGCATCTACCTCTGAAAAAATATTTGGCCTTCTAGTAGTGTGTCGGACTTTCTCTATTAGTCCATCTATACTGACCTCCATCAGGTTGCAAATTAAAACTAATTTTTATCTGCATCTACAGTACCTCTGAAAAAATATTTGGGCTTCTAGCAGTGTGTGGGACTTGTTCTATTAGTCCATCTATACTGACCTCCATCAGGTTGCAAACTGAATATATTTTTTTCTGCATCTACCTCTGAAAAAATATTGGGCTTCTAGCTGTGTGTGGGTCTTGTTCTATTAATCCATCTATACTGACCTCCATCAGGTTGCAAACTGAATATATTTTTTTCTGCATCTACCTCTGAAAAAATATTTGGCCTTCTAGTAGTGTGTCGGACTTTCTCTATTAGTCCATCTATACTGACCTCCATCAGGTTGCAAATTAAAACTAATTTTTATCTGCATCTACAGTACCTCTGAAAAAATATTTGGGCTTCTAGCAGTGTGTGGGACTTGTTCTATTAGTCCATCTATACTGACCTCCATCAGGTTGCAAACTGAATATATTTTTTTCTGCATCTACCTCTGAAAAAATATTTGGCCTTCTAGTAGTGTGTCGGACTTTCTCTATTAGTCCATCTATACTGACCTCCATCAGGTTGCAAATTAAAACTAATTTTTATCTGCATCTACAGTACCTCTGAAAAAATATTTGGGCTTCTAGCAGTGTGTGGGACTTGTTCTATTAGTCCATCTATACTGACCTCCATCAGGCTGCAAACTGAATATATTTTTTTCTGCATCTACCTCTGAAAAAATATTGGGCTTCTAGCTGTGTGTGGGTCTTGTTCTATTAATCCATCTATACTGACCTCCATCAGGTTGCAAACTGAATATATTTTTTTCTGCATCTACCTCTGAAAAAATATTTGGCCTTCTAGTAGTGTGTCGGACTTTCTCTATTAGTCCATCTATACTGACCTCCATCAGGTTGCAAATTCAAAATAATTTTTTTCTGCATCTAACCCAGCCAATAGTTTTGGCCTAATACCACAGTTTGGCCACTCAGCTCTGCTCGGTTACCATCCATTGTTTTTTTGTGCAAACAACTCCAGAGTTGTGAATTAGTTAACCACCAAAATGAGTGGAAAAAGGCCTGCTGCTGGTGGAAAGGGGAATAGGCGTGTTGGGAAGGGGAAAAAAGGTTGTGTCCGTGGGGTAGGTGTTAAAGCAACAGTAACATCTGCAGAAGAAAGACCATCTTCCAGCCAAACTAAAATGTCTACTTCTTTTAGCGGACAATGTGATAAGATCCCTTTCTTACGGCCACGCCAATCGCTACAAATTCCAGATGAGGCACAAAAACAGCAGGTGCTTCAACGGATATCAAGTGCTCCTTTAAGTGGGCTCTCCTCCACATCAACTTCAACATCACAAATACTCCAGTCCTCAAAGGTGTCACCCAAATCGCACTTGCTTCCTCACAGCTCCCAAATCTCCAGCTGCCTGTCTGAGTATGAGGTAGAACAGATGGTTGAGTCTGCAGAGCTGTTTACTCATACTATAGCCTGGGAATCAGAGGTCGACTCCAGCGCTTCTGTGAATCCAGACGAGGAAATGATCTGCACTGATGCCCAGAATCTTTATGAGTCGGATCCAGGACCAGACGCAGAAGGTTCTGACCATAATGTAGACCCTCATTCCCAAACTGTAACTCCTGTTGGTGGAGACAATGAGGAAGACGATGATAAGACTCAAATACCTGATTGGAGCGACAACTTTAGTTTTTTGTCAGGGCAGGAACAGGTTGGCTCTGAGGACGACGGGTGTGATAACGCACAGGGTGATGATGATGAGGTCGGAGATCCCACTTACTGTCAACCCACAGTCAGCCAAGAGATGAGGTCAGCAGAGGAGGTGGAGGAAGATGCTAGTGACGACGAGGTCAGGTTGCGCCTTCCTGGACAGAGACGTAGTACTGGAAGCACGTCAACAACTGCATCCTCAAACACAACTCTGCCTCTCACCACAAGTCGTGGTGGCTCTTCAGGTCGCATGGGTGCTAAGCCTTGCATAGCCTGGGCATTTTTTCAGATCGATAAAGATGACCCAACTCGTGTTATCTGTAACATTTGTCAGCAAAAGCTAAGTAGAGGCCAAAAAATACATAGTTTGAGTACTTCATGCATGAACCGGCACATGGACATGAAGCATAAGTTGCAGTGGGAAGCTCAGTGTGCTACAATGCGGCCTAGCCGGCCGGGCCAACCACCGTCTGCCATATCTTGTGCATCCGCGGCCTCTTCATCCTCTGTGACTGGGGGGACAGCAGTCACACCTGTTTTGGGGCGCAGACCTGCCACCTCTTTACCCGCAACAGCCAGCGTGATTGGCAGGTCATCATTTTCTTTGGAGGTGGTAACACCAGCTGGTGTTGAGTGCTGTCCGACATCGATAGCACCACCTTTGGATCAAGGCAACCTAACATGTCCACCTGCATCTTCCTCACAGACCGGCAGTTTGCCGGGGACACCCTTATCAACCCCGTCTAAGCACAATAGCCAGCCCTCGGTCCCTCAGATGTGGACAAGTAAAAGACCATTTCCTCCTAGCCATGAGAAAGCTAAGAGGTTGAATTTCACCATCTGCAAGCTCTTGGCTACAGAAATGCTGCCTTTCCGCCTGGTGGACACAGAGGATTTTCGAGACCTTATGTCCGTCGCAGTGCCCCAGTACCAGATGCCCAGTCGGCACTACTTCTCAAAGAAAGGTGTGCCTGCGCTCCACCAGCATGTCGCACACAACATCACCGCTTCTTTGAGAAACTCTGTGTGTGACAGGGTGCATTTCACCACAGACACTTGGACGAGTAGGCATGGACAGGGGCGTTACATGTCGCTGACTGGGCACTGGGTAACTATGGTGACAGCAGGACAAGGGGCTGCTGTCCAAGTCTTGCCGTCCCCACGAGTTGTGCGTCAATCCTCTTTATGTCAAAGTTCCTCCACTGCTTCTGCCTCCTCAACCTCCTCTCGGTCTTCCACCTGCACCCAAAGCCTGTCTGGTCATGCCACAAGCTTTCTAACTGCGCAGAAGGGATCCTGCACACCTCCTTACTATGCTGGCAGTAGGGCTCAACGTCATCAGGCGGTTTTTACATTGAAATGTCTGGGAAATGTGAGTCACACAGCTGAGGAGTTGTGGTCAGCTCTGGAGAACCAATTTCATGAATGGTTGTCTCCACTGGACCTGAAACCAGGGAAGGCCGTGTGCGACAATGCTGCAAACCTGGGTGCTGCCCTTCGCCGGGGCAATGTCACACACGTGCCTTGTATGGCTCACGTGTTGAACCTGGTTGTCCAGCAATTTTTAGCCCACTATCCCAGACTAGATGGCCTTCTGCAGAGGGCACGGTCGCTGTGTGCTCACTTCCGCCGTTCGCATCCCGCAGCTCAGCGACTTACATCTCTACAGAAGTCGTTGGGCCTGCCACTTCACCGGCTAAAATGCGATGTGCCTACCCGGTGGAATTCAACTCTGCACATGTTGCAGCGACTGTGGCAGCACCGACAAGCCCTGGTGCAATACGTTCTGACGTATAGCCTGGGCCAACGAGATTCAGAGGTGGGGCAAATCACGCTGGAGGAGTGGTCTCAGATCAGGGACCTATGCACCTTTCTGCACAGTTTTGAAATGGCGACGAAGATGTTTAGTGCTGACGATGCCATTATCAGCATGACTATTCCGGTGATTTACATGCTGGAGCACATGTTAAACAGAATTCGGAGTCAGGTGGTGGCACAAGAGGAGGTGGAGGAAGTAGAGGAGGAGGAGTTGTATGCGGAAGGGCTAACATCTGCAAGGTCCAGAAGGTCGGCAGCACCAAGGCGGCAGGCATGTGAGGGTGGGGGAGATGGTTTTACCAGGGCGCATGGTAGCAGCCAAACTAGTGAGGAAGGTGCAGGAGCCCAGGAAGAAGTGGAGGACGAACTGATGGAAGACTCATCAGATGAGGGAGACCTTGATCACATTTCTGTTGTGCGAGGTTGGAGGGAGAGGACAGAGGAAGGAAGCATGATTGTTACCTCGCCACCAACACAACAGGGACTTGGTGCTCCTGGATGCGCAACACACATGAGTGCCTTCTTGCTGCACTACCTGCAACATGACCCTCGAATTGTGAGAATTAGAAATAATCCTGACTACTGGGTTGCCACACTGTTAGATCCCCGGTACAAAAGTAAATTTGCAGAAATTATTCCTGCCATAGAAAGGGATGCACGCATGCAGGAGTATCAGCAGAGACTGTTGCAGAATCTTACATGTGCTTTTCCACAAAATACCAGTGGTGCACGTAGTGAATCTCACAGTTCCAACTTGCCAACCGTGGGACCGTCAAGTGTTCAGCACTCAAACCGTAACAGAACCACAGTATCTGCTGGTAACATCAATTTTGCGGAATCATTTCACCACTTTTTTAGCCCATCCTTTGCAAGGCCACAGGAGACAAGAAGTCTGACACATAGTCAACGCCTAGAGACGATGGTACAGGAGTATCTCCAAGTAAACATTGAAGCCACGACTGTGTCACTGGACCCTTGCTCTTTTTGGGCTTCCAATCTGGATAAATGGCCGGAGCTAGCCACTTACGCCTTGGAGATCTTGTCATGCCCCGCAGCCAGCGTTCTGTGTGAACGTGTGTTCAGCGCTGCTGGTGGTGTGCTGACAGATAAGCGCACGCGGCTCTCCACTGATAATGTAGACAGACTCACGTTCATAAAGATGAACAAATCATGGATCCGAAACGACTTTTCTACCCCTGTGTCATCCTGGGGAGAGTAAAAGCTTGATGATTGGTTAAAATCACCCTACCAAACGTTTTAAGCTTTCAAATTACTAATCATGTTTATCTGTATCTTGACTGGAAAATAATTTGGGCTTTGTAGCAGTGTGCAGCACTGATCCTATTAGGCCATCTATAATAAGCTCCACCAGATTTAAAATTAAAAATAATTTTTAGCTGCATCTAGCCCGGAAAATAATTTTGGGGCTCCGAGATGCGCAAGACACATAAGTGCCTTCTTGCTGCACTACCTGCAGCATGACCCTCATATTGTCAGAATTCGAAGTAATCATGACTACTGGGTTGCCACACTCTTAGATCCCCCAAACTTTTCGATCAACCTTTTCATTTTAATAAAGACCAAAAAAATGGTCATTTTTGAAATTATAAGCATTAGCAGGTTGTTAGAAACTGAAATCAAACAGTTTTCAACTCAAAACTTTATTCTAGGTGATGTTACATTTTCACATAGGACCCCTTGTTCGAAAGGAGCTTCTGAGCTCTCTCGTCCATTGAATTTGTCAGGTTTTGGATGGTTTCTGCTTCAATTGTTTTGCATGAGGACAGAATACCCTCCCAGAGCTGTTGCTTAGATGTGAACTGCCTCCCGCCATCATAGATACTCCTTTTAATGATGCTCCAAAGGTTCTGAATGGGGTAGAGGTCAGGGGAGCATGGGGGTCACACCATAAGTTTGTCCCCTTTTATGCCCATATCAGCCAGAGATGCAGATGTTTTATGTGCAGCATGAGATGGTGCATTATCATGCAGAAAAATGATCTTGCTGTGAAATACACGGTTCTTCTTCTTGAACCATGGCAGGAAGTGCTGTTTGAGAAAATCCACATACATTATGGAGTTCATCTTTAGCGCCTTCAGGGATCCTAAAGGGGCCGACAATCTCTCTCCCCATGATTCCAGCCCAAAACATTACTCCACCTCCTCCTTGTTGGCGCTGTAGCCGTGTTTGCGTGGGGTGTCCATCAACCAGCCATCCTCCACTCCATCCATCTGGACCATCGAGCGCTGCACGGCACTCATCCGTGAACAAAACAGTTTTGAAATCAGTCTTCATGTAATGTTTGGCCCACTGGAGCCGTTTCTGCTTGTGTGAAGTGGATAGAGGAGGTCGACAGGATGGCGTATGCACAGCTGCAAACCTCTGAAGGACCCTGCATCTTGTTGTTCGGGGGACGTTGGAGGCACAAGCAGCTTCAAAAACTTGTCTGCTGCTATGACAAGGCTTTTTTGCCGCTGCTCTTTCAACCTGACGTAATTGCCTGTAGGAAAGAGTCCTCAATTTGCCCTTATCAGCACGCACACGTGTGTACTGTGAATCAGCTACATACTTCTTGATTGCCAAGACACTTCATCCTGATCATCGCACAATGTTGATTGTAGTCATGCCTTGACCTAAACACTCCACAATTTGTTGCTTCTCAGCAGCCGACACATCCTTTTTCTTTCCCATTTTGGCAGAAAATGTAGGCTGCTTAATAATGTGAGAGAGCCTTCTTAAGTAGTCTTGCCTTTCATTGGACACACCTGCCAAACTAATTAGCACAGGTGTCTGCAATTGCTTACAGTGATATAAAGAGCCCTGACACACATCACCATCAATGAGTTTAACTGACAAACAAACAAATTCTTCCCTTATCACTCCTAAACACTTTTTGCATAATAATTTGGAACGCGGTGTACATGTGCTTTTCCACAAAACACCAGCGGTTCACGTAGTGAATCTTACAGTTCTAACTTGCCAACCGGGGTCTGTATGGAATTGTTCAATAAAGGGCCCAAAATTAAGATAACATAGATGGGAGAGGTCTCTATGAATAGGAATTCCTAAGTATTTGATACCCTGTGAGGGCCAGGCAAAGGGAAAGTTGGACTGGATGGAATCCTATATGGATTTGGGGAGGGAGACATCGAGGGCCTCAGACTTCGCTGCATTGATTTTAAAATTTGACCATGTAACAAAGTGATCTATTTCAGCCATAACAGCATGGATGGATATATGTGATTGAGTGATATATACTAGGACATCATCAGCAAATAGAGAGCACTTGTACTCGGTGCCTCCCACCTCAATTCACCTAATATTGGGGTTATGGCGAATTGATGAGAGCAGGTGCTCCGTCACTAGGATGTATAAGAGAGGGGACAGAGGACATCCCTGCCTTGTCCCATTGGTGATTGTGAAAGGTGATGAAAATGTTCTGACGCACCCCCTGGGCCTTGGGACACCCGGAGCCGGACCCTTTTTGGTGGATGCTGGTGGTTGTAGTCTTCGTGGCGGCGACCCGGTTCCGTGGCTCTGGGCGGTCAAACCAGTGGCGGAACTATTTATGTGGTTTTGATGTTTAAATGTCCAACTACGCCACCCGTGGATTGCGGTCAGAGTGAACCGCCGCTACAGGGCAGACCGCTGAGGCTGGTGTTGTGGGTGCAGCAGAGCGTAGCATAGCTCCCCACGGGAGGAGTATAGCCTCAGGGCAGTGTATGCGGAGGATGGGGGTGATGGTGCAGGGCAGCAGCAGTAACGACACGGAGTCAGTGATGCAGTCCAGGGCCTTTACTCACAGTTCTTATTATCCAGACCACGTCTGCAGGTAACGGCTGCCCACGTCGTACTGTGCTCACCAGGTGAGGGGCTCAGACAACTCCCAGATAACTTTGGAGCACTTCACAGGACCCCCTTTGTGTGTCCTTTGTCTGGCCTTTCTTACCAACACTTCTGTCCGGCTGCCTCGGGCCTCCTCTTGGTAAACTTGGCGCCAGTTTCCCTGACCCTATGTGGTGCCTTCCTAGCGGGTGTAGCGAGGGGCTGCGCCACATAAAATGTCAGAGCCTCCGGTTTCTAGCTGAGGGTCGTTTCCTGCCTCCACTAGTTCGGGGACCGGTCTCCCCCTTTGGCCTGACCCCTCCACGCAGGTGGATTCGGGCGTGCGGTGGCGACTCGCCCGTCCGCACCCCTGGGATCCCTTCATTCCTCGTTCCTGGAGCCTTCTCCGCTCCTCTTCCTTCCTTCTCCCTCTTCCAGGCCTGGGCCTCTGTTACTAGGCCCGCCTCCGGAGCAGAGCTCATGCAGAGCCCCTGCTCCCTGCCACTTCTGCTCAGACTTCTCTGCACTGAACTAAGATGGTGCCCACCTTTTATACTCCCTTCTCAATGCACCCAGGAACTGCTTCCTCCCTGCTCCTGCACTACAGGGTTCCCCTTCCTCAGTGTTCCTTCCCCCCACTCCAGCCAGGGACAGGGACTGTCGTGCCCATCTCAGGGGCATATTGGTCGCCCTGCCCCACGGCAATGTGGTGTAATGCATGCAGGTGTCGGGTCCTGATCCACACTCCATCCTTACCTGAGAGTGAGATATCACACCTCTGGGTGAGGTGCAATACGTCTGTAGCAACCGAGCCCTCAGGGTGCTACAGTTCCATTTATCTTCAGCCTAGGTGACGTATTGCGATACAGGGCCGTGATTTTGGCTATAAAAGGGTCCCCTAGACCCCTACCCCAAGCTTTTTAAGAGAATCATATATGGCGTGCCAGGAGACTCTATGGAATGCTTTCTCAGCATCCAACGAGAGTATCTAATTACAAATTTTTAACTGCATCTAGCCCAGGAAATACTTTGTGCCTAGTAGCAGTGTCTGCTAGTCAGCGGATTATCCCGGCTGTTAAGCAAGCTACACCACCTGTAGTTTAGACACTTAATTTTTTCAAAGGAAATGCTTCGGGACCATGGGATACTCAGTGAAGAGCATCAGGAGGCACCCCAAGGCATAGGGGCTGGGACTGGCAGTAGGATGCCTTGCGGTGGACAGCCGAGCTCGATCCTTATAAAAGCTTTTTAACTGCAGCAGCTTTAGTGGACGCTACTGGAGCTGGAATTACGCGGCTGCTGGCATGAGACTTGCCCTCCAATAGATCCTTGTAAATGGATTTAAAGTGTATTCATTCAAATTAGAGAGATAATTTAAATTAAAAAGCTTAGAGCTGCCTCCACCACAGGGGGGCTCGCTCGACCCACCAGCGGACAGGCACCAGTATTGGGAGAGGGGGGCTGGCCATCAGGGTTCACCGCGGCTCTGGCACAAACCCGGCGACACGGAGGTGGCACGGGCAGGAGCGGACTGGCCGTGTCGGCTTCTCACTTTTTGGATTTTAGAAGGGCATGACATGCCTATATCTGTGTCTCCCCCTCCTTTTACTCCTCCACCTCTTTTATTTTCGCATGACTATATGTACTTGTCACTTTTCCATGTGTTAGTTGTGTCTTCTGAGCAGTTTGTCAGCTTTTGGACACCTTTGAAGGTGTTTTCTATGTGTTTCTATGTGTTTTTGTTTGCCTGCCTTTGGTTTTAACGGTGTTCGAAGGTGTTCGACGAACAGTTCGACGAACAGTTCGGCGAACACACGGGTGTTCGACGAACTGAACCGAACTCGAACACTACGGGGGTGGCTCAACACTAATAAAGACCTCTCAAAGTGACTTCAAATGTGATGTGGTCCCTAAAAAAATGGTTTTGTAAATTTTGTTGGAAAAATGAGAAATCGCTGGTCAACTTTTAACCCTTATAGCTCCCTAACAAAAAAAAAATTTTGGTTCCAAAATTGTGCTAATGTAAAGTAG
Source organism: Phyllobates terribilis (assembly GCF_046119375.1). Classification (NCBI taxonomy): domain Eukaryota; kingdom Metazoa; phylum Chordata; class Amphibia; order Anura; family Dendrobatidae; genus Phyllobates; species Phyllobates terribilis. Next base: position 10,748,744 of record NW_027362765.1, read on the forward strand.
ACATATGGGAAATGTTATTTATTAACTCTTTTGTGTGACATATCTCTCTGATTTAAGGGCATAAAAATTCAAATTTTGAAAATTGCAAAATTTTCAAAATTTTCGCCAAATTTCCGTTTTTTTCGCAAATAAACGCAAGTGATATCGAAGAAATTTTACCACAATCATGAAGTACAATATGTCACGAAAAAACAGTCTCAGAATCAGGGGGATCCGTTGAAGCGTTCCAGAGTAATTACCTCATAAAGTGACAGTGGTCAGAATTGTAAAAATTGGCCTGGTCATTAACGTGCAAATCACCCTCGGGGGTTAAGGGGTTAAAATACACGATCAATTAATGAAAATTGTAAAAGACATTCCAAAGTACAATGAGAAGATGGATGCTTTTGATAATGCAGACATTTTTGAATCTAATAAAGATAAATTCAATCTTAATGATGAACAAAAAAAACAAGACATTCAGAGTATGGTTACCCTCACATATGGCAAAAAGATTACAGATCACACCCAGACTAAATGAGAATAATGAACTGACACATAGTACAAAAGAAGACTGACAATTGCTATTATTTACCACAGGAGACATGCCCTCTCTTGACATTTTGCATCAATTGAGTGCGAGTATCCATGATGACCTGTTTGCTTTTTTGGTCAAATTTGAACAGGCCTATAGAATGGTGATGCCTGTTGGGCCTAATGAGGAACAAACATCGATGATCAAATTGTATGTAACAAAATTCAAGTACCTAGATCCTGTTTCAGCGCCACTGACTAGTGTTCAGACATCATTGCAGGAGGCAACATCTTTTATCGACAAAATTAGGAAATCCAGGTCAAGGCAAAAATAGCTGTAGTTCATGAGACAAAAGATAGACAAATGACATTAGAGAAAACTTAACCAAACCCTAAACCCACATTAACATCTAGGAACAGAGATTACACTGAACATAGAGGTAAAAATATCACACAAAGGAACAATATCCATTGTTATTTTTGTGGTATACCTGGACACTTAAAGTGGCAAGGCAGGAAATTTTTGAGAGCAGAATCAGAGGCAGGTACACCGGGAACAGGTAAGCTTGGAAGGGAAAACTGACTTATTCCAAAATCATCCAACAAACCTTCCGCCCCTTCATTAAATTCTCTCACATACCCTCACACTGACAATACACAAACACAGTCACCATATGCTCCATTAATCAGACAGATCAGAGAGATGACAGTGAAGGAGTCAGATTCCAGAGACAGTGCTTTTAAAAGACACACTGGTCTGCTCCCATCTGTTCCATCTCTCTGACTAGCAAAGAATGCGCCCATACCCTATCCATTGGAATTTAAGACTCGAGTTACATTGGATGACTGTGGAAGACCATTTGTCAATGTGATTTTGGCAGAACAAAGTGCTATGTTTCTTATTGATACAGGGGCACAATTAAGTGTTACTAACCTTGATTTGATGGTAAAACCAGAATCTCCAAGTTGTAATATTATCGGATTCAGCGGAAAAGGAAAAACAAAAGCAAAGCTCGTTCCCAATGTTATGTTGGAAATACCAGGTTCTTTCAAAACAGGAATTGACATTTGGTATTGTCGTGATTCTGAGAATATACTTGGCACAGATTTTATGCAGAAATTCGGATGGTAATTGATCTAGGGAATTAAGTGATCTGGAAAGATTCTAATGGATGTAAACCTGTAGTCATTGACCCTAGTGAATATAGCCATGTTGGAAGAATTGCTTGAATGATGTTGTGTCATCAGATCATTTGTGGCCTGAAACTGGTGGTGATGAGGTAGTGACTGAAATTGTACAATGTTTTCCTTCTCTTTGGGCTCAATTCAGAAATGAGGTGGGTACAATGAAGGATGTAATTGTGAATGTAGAAGGACGTGATCCTCCTCCACAGCGTCAGTATAAATTGCCTCCAGATTCAATTGGTTCTATGTCTAAGATCGTACAGGAATTGTTAGCTCAAGGTGTAATACCTAAGGCTAACTCTGTAAGTAACAATCCTTTATGGTGTGTATTGAAATCTGATGGTACATATAGAATGATATTGGATTTGCGGATGTTTAATAAACATACTCCCAATGTTGCTCCCATTGTTGTAGATACTCATGACTAGTGTTGAGCCACCCCCGTAGTGTTCGAGTTCGGTTCGTCGAACACCCGTGTGTTCGCCGAACTGTTCGTCGAACTGTTCATCGAACACCTTCGAACACCGTTAAAACCAATGGCAGGCAAACAAAAACACATAGAAACACATAGAAAACACCTTCAAAGGTGTCCAAAAGCTGACAAACTGCTCAGAAGACACAACTAACACATGGAAAAGTGACAAGTACATATAGTCATGCGAAAATAAAAGAGGTGGAGGAGTAAAAGGAGGGGGAGACACAGATATAGGCATGTCATGCCCTTCTAAAATCCAAAAAGTGAGAAGCCGACACGGCCAGTCCGCTCCTGCCCGTGCCACCTCCGTGTCGCCGGGTTTGTGCCAGAGCCGCGGTGAACCCTGATGGCCAGCCCCCCTCTCCCAATACTGGTGCCTGTCCGCTGGTGGGTCGAGCGAGCCCCCCTGTGGTGGAGGCAGCTCTAAGCTTTTTAATTTAAATTATCTCTCTAATTTGAATGAATACACTTTAAATCCATTTACAAGGATCTATTGGAGGGCAAGTCTCATGCCAGCAGCCGCGTAATTCCAGCTCCAGTAGCGTCCACTAAAGCTGCTGCAGTTAAAAAGCTTTTATAAGGATCGAGCTCGGCTGTCCACCGCAAGGCATCCTACTGCCAGTCCCAGCCCCTATGCCTTGGGGTGCCTCCTGATGCTCTTCACTGAGTATCCCATGGTCCCGAAGCATTTCCTTTGAAAAAATTAAGTGTCTAAACTACAGGTGGTGTAGCTTGCTTAACAGCCGGGATAATCCGCTGACTAGCAGACACTGCTACTAGGCACAAAGTATTTCCTGGGCTAGATGCAGTTAAAAATTTGTAATTAGATACTCTCGTTGGATGCTGAGAAAGCATTCCATAGAGTCTCCTGGCACGCCATATATGATTCTCTTAAAAAACTTGGGGTAGGGGTCTAGGGGACCCTTTTATAGCCAAAATCACGGCCCTGTATCGCAATACGTCACCTAGGCTGAAGATAAATGGAACTGTAGCACCCTGAGGGCTCGGTTGCTACAGACGTATTGCACCTCACCCAGAGGTGTGATATCTCACTCTCAGGTAAGGATGGAGTGTGGATCAGGACCCGACACCTGCATGCATTACACCACATTGCCGTGGGGCAGGGCGACCAATATGCCCCTGAGATGGGCACGACAGTCCCTGTCCCTGGCTGGAGTGGGGGGAGGGAACACTGAGGAAGGGGAACCCTGTAGTGCAGGAGCAGGGAGGAAGCGGTTCCTGGGTGCATTGAGAAGGGAGTATAAAAGGTGGGCACCATCTTAGTTCAGTGCAGAGAAGTCTGAGCAGAAGTGGCAGGGAGCAGGGGCTCTGCATGAGCTCTGCTCCGGAGGCGGGCCTAGTAACAGAGGCCCAGGCCTGGAAGAGGGAGAAGGAAGGAAGAGGAGCGGAGAAGGCTCCAGGAACGAGGAATGAAGGGATCCCAGGGGTGCGGACGGGCGAGTCGCCACCGCACGCCCGAATCCACCTGCGTGGAGGGGTCAGGCCAAAGGGGGAGACCGGTCCCCGAACTAGTGGAGGCAGGAAACGACCCTCAGCTAGAAACCGGAGGATCTGACATTTTATGTGGCGCAGCCCCTCGCTACACCCGCTAGGAAGGCACCACATAGGGTCAGGGAAACTGGCGCCAAGTTTACCAAGAGGAGGCCCGAGGCAGCCGGACAGAAGTGTTGGTAAGAAAGGCCAGACAAAGGACACACAAAGGGGGTCCTGTGAAGTGCTCCAAAGTTATCTGGGAGTTGTCTGAGCCCCTCACCTGGTGAGCACAGTACGACGTGGGCAGCCGTTACCTGCAGACGTGGTCTGGATAATAAGAACTGTGAGTAAAGGCCCTGGACTGCATCACTGACTCCGTGTCGTTACTGCTGCTGCCCTGCACCATCACCCCCATCCTCCGCATACACTGCCCTGAGGCTATACTCCTCCCGTGGGGAGTTATGCTACGCTCTGCTGCACCCACAACACCAGCCTCAGCGGTCTGCCCTGTAGCGGCGGTTCACTCTGACCGCAATCCACGGGTGGCGTAGTCGGACATTTAAACATCAAAACCACATAAATAGTTCCGCCACTGGTTTGACCGCCCTGAGCCACGGAACCGGGTCGCCGCCACGAAGACTACAACCACCAGCATCCACCAAAAAGGGTCCGGCTCCGGGTGTCCCAAGGCCCAGGGGGTGCGTCAGAACATTTTCATCACCTTTCACAATCACCAATGGGACAAGGCAGGGATGTCCTCTGTCCCCTCTCTTATACATCCTAGTGACGGAGCACCTGCTCTCATCAATTCGCCATAACCCCAATATTAGGTGGATTGAGGTGGGAGGCACCGAGTACAAGTGCTCTCTATTTGCTGATGATGTCCTAGTATATATCACTCAATCACATATATCCATCCATGCTGTTATGGCTGAAATAGATCACTTTGTTACATGGTCAAATTTTAAAATCAATGCAGCGAAGTCTGAGGCCCTCGATGTCTCCCTCCCCAAATCCATATAGGATTCCATCCAGTCCAACTTTCCCTTTGCCTGGCCCTCACAGGGTATCAAATACTTAGGAATTCCTATTCATAGAGACCTCTCCCATCTATGTTATCTTAATTTTGGGCCCTTTATTGAACAATTCCATACAGACCACGGTTGGCAAGTTAGAACTGTAAGATTCACTACGTGAACCGCTGGTGTTTTGTGGAAAAGCACATGTACACCGCGTTCCAAATTATTATGCAAAAAGTGTTTAGGAGTGATAAGGGAAGAATTTGTTTGTTTGTCAGTTAAACTCATTGAAGGTGATGTGTGTCAGGGCTCTTTATATCACTGTAAGCAATTGCAGACACCTGTGCTAATTAGTTTGGCAGGTGTGTCCAATGAAAGGCAAGACTACTTAAGAAGGCTCTCTCACATTATTAAGCAGCCTACATTTTCTGCCAAAATGGGAAAGAAAAAGGATGTGTCGGCTGCTGAGAAGCAACAAATTGTGGAGTGTTTAGGTCAAGGCATGACTACAATCAACATTGTGCGATGATCAGGATGAAGTGTCTTGGCAATCAAGAAGTATGTAGCTGATTCACAGTACACACGTGTGCGTGCTGATAAGGGCAAATTGAGGACTCTTTCCTACAGGCAATTACGTCAGGTTGAAAGAGCAGCGGCAAAAAAGCCTTGTCATAGCAGCAGACAAGTTTTTGAAGCTGCTTGTGCCTCCAACGTCCCCCGAACAACAAGATGCAGGGTCCTTCAGAGGTTTGCAGCTGTGCATACGCCATCCTGTCGACCTCCTCTATCCACTTCACACAAGCAGAAACGGCTCCAGTGGGCCAAACATTACATGAAGACTGATTTCAAAACTGTTTTGTTCACGGATGAGTGCCGTGCAGCGCTCGATGGTCCAGATGGATGGAGTGGAGGATGGCTGGTTGATGGACACCCCACGCAAACACGGCTACAGCGCCAACAAGGAGGAGGTGGAGTAATGTTTTGGGCTGGAATCATGGGGAGAGAGATTGTCGGCCCCTTTAGGATCCCTGAAGGCGCTAAAGATGAACTCCATAATGTATGTGGATTTTCTCAAACAGCACTTCCTGCCATGGTTCAAGAAGAAGAACCGTGTATTTCACAGCAAGATCATTTTTCTGCATGATAATGCACCATCTCATGCTGCACATAAAACATCTGCATCTCTGGCTGATATGGGCATAAAAGGGGACAAACTTATGGTGTGACCCCCATGCTCCCCTGACCTCTACCCCATTCAGAACCTTTGGAGCATCATTAAAAGGAGTGTCTATGATGGCGGGAGGCAGTTCACATCTAAGCAACAGCTCTGGGAGGGTATTCTGTCCTCATGCAAAACAATTGAAGCAGAAACCATCCAAAACCTGACAAATTCAATGGACGAGAGAGTTCAGAAGCTCCTTTCGAACAAGGGGTCCTATGTGAAAATGTAACATCACCTAGAATAAAGTTTTGAGTTGAAAACTGTTTGATTTCAGTTTCTAACAACCTGCTAATGCTTATAATTTCAAAAATGACCATTTTTTTGGTCTTTATTAAAATGAAAAGGTTGATCGAAAAGTTTGGGGGATCTAAGAGTGTGGCAACCCAGTAGTCATGATTACTTCGAATTCTGACAATATGAGGGTCATGCTGCAGGTAGTGCAGCAAGAAGGCACTTATGTGTCTTGCGCATCTCGGAGCCCCAAAATTATTTTCCAGGCTAGATGCAGCTAAAAATTATTTTTAATTTTAAATCTGGTGGAGCTTATTATAGATGGCCTAATAGGATCAGTGCTGCACACTGCTACAAAGCCCAAATTATTTTCCAGTCAAGATACAGATAAACATGATTAGTAATTTGAAAGCTTAAAACGTTTGGTAGGGTGATTTTAACCAATCATCAAGCTTTTACTCTCCCCAGGATGACACAGGGGTAGAAAAGTTGTTTCGGATCCATGATTTGTTCATCTTTATGAACGTGAGTCTGTCTACATTATCAGTGGAGAGCCGCGTGCGCTTATCTGTCAGCACACCACCAGCAGCGCTGAACACACGTTCAGACAGAACGCTGGCTGCGGGGCATGACAAGATCTCCAAGGCGTAAGTGGCTAGCTCCGGCCATTTATCCAGATTGGAAGCCCAAAAAGAGCAAGGGTCCAGTGACACAGTCGTGGCTTCAATGTTTACTTGGAGATACTCCTGTACCATCGTCTCTAGGCGTTGACTATGTGTCAGACTTCTTGTCTCCTGTGGCCTTGCAAAGGATGGGCTAAAAAAGTGGTGAAATGATTCCGCAAAATTGATGTTACCAGCAGATACTGTGGTTCTGTTACGGTTTGAGTGCTGAACACTTGACGGTCCCACGGTTGGCAAGTTGGAACTGTGAGATTCACTACGTGCACCACTGGTATTTTGTGGAAAAGCACATGTAAGATTCTGCAACAGTCTCTGCTGATACTCCTGCATGCGTGCATCCCTTTCTATGGCAGGAATAATTTCTGCAAATTTACTTTTGTACCGGGGATCTAACAGTGTGGCAACCCAGTAGTCAGGATTATTTCTAATTCTCACAATTCGAGGGTCATGTTGCAGGTAGTGCAGCAAGAAGGCACTCATGTGTGTTGCGCATCCAGGAGCACCAAGTCCCTGTTGTGTTGGTGGCGAGGTAACAATCATGCTTCCTTCCTCTGTCCTCTCCCCCCAACCTCGCACAACAGAAATGTGATCAAGGTCTCCCTCATCTGATGAGTCTTCCATCAGTTCGTCCTCCACTTCTTCCTGGGCTCCTGCACCTTCCTCACTAGTTTGGCTGCTACCATGCGCCCTGGTAAAACCATCTCCCCCACCCTCACATGCCTGCCGCCTTGGTGCTGCCGACCTTCTGGACCTTGCAGATGTTAGCCCTTCCGCATACAACTCCTCCTCCTCTACTTCCTCCACCTCCTCTTGTGCCACCACCTGACTCCGAATTCTGTTTAACATGTGCTCCAGCATGTAAATCACCGGAATAGTCATGCTGATAATGGCATCGTCAGCACTAAACATCTTCGTCGCCATTTCAAAACTGTGCAGAAGGGTGCATAGGTCCCTGATCTGAGACCACTCCTCCAGCGTGATTTGCCCCACCTCTGAATCTCGTTGGCCCAGGCTATACGTCAGAACGTATTGCACCAGGGCTTGTCGGTGCTGCCACAGTCGCTGCAACATGTGCAGAGTTGAATTCCACCGGGTAGGCACATCGCATTTTAGCCGGTGAAGTGGCAGGCCCAACGACTTCTGTAGAGATGTAAGTCGCTGAGCTGCGGGATGCGAACGGCGGAAGTGAGCACACAGCGACCGTGCCCTCTGCAGAAGGCCATCTAGTCTGGGATAGTGGGCTAAAAATTGCTGGACAACCAGGTTCAACACGTGAGCCATACAAGGCACGTGTGTGACATTGCCCCGGCGAAGGGCCGCACCCAGGTTTGCAGCATTGTCGCACACGGCCTTCCCTGGTTTCAGGTCCAGTGGAGACAACCATTCATGAAATTGGTTCTCCAGAGCTGACCACAACTCCTCAGCTGTGTGACTCACATTTCCCAGACATTTCAATGTAAAAACCGCCTGATGACGTTGAGCCCTACTGCCAGCATAGTAAGGAGGTGTGCAGGATCCCTTCTGCGCAGTTAGAAAGCTTGTGGCATGACCAGACAGGCTTTGGGTGCAGGTGGAAGACCGAGAGGAGGTTGAGGAGGCAGAAGCAGTGGAGGAACTTTGACATAAAGAGGATTGACGCACAACTCGTGGGGACGGCAAGACTTGGACAGCAGCCCCTTGTCCTGCTGTCACCACAGTTACCCAGTGCCCAGTCAGCGACATGTAACGCCCCTGTCCATGCCTACTCGTCCAAGTGTCTGTGGTGAAATGCACCCTGTCACACACAGAGTTTCTCAAAGAAGCGGTGATGTGTGCGACATGCTGGTGGAGCGCAGGCACACCTTTCTTTGAGAAGTAGTGCCGACTGGGCATCTGGTACTGGGGCACTGCGACGGACATAAGGTCTCGAAAATCCTCTGTGTCCACCAGGCGGAAAGGCAGCATTTCTGTAGCCAAGAGCTTGCAGATGGTGAAATTCAACCTCTTAGCTTTCTCATGGCTAGGAGGAAATGGTCTTTTACTTGTCCACATCTGAGGGACCGAGGGCTGGCTATTGTGCTTAGACGGGGTTGATAAGGGTGTCCCCGGCAAACTGCCGGTCTGTGAGGAAGATGCAGGCAGACATGTTAGGTTGCCTTGATCCAAAGGTGGTGCTATCGATGTCGGACAGCGCTCAACACCAGCTGGTGTTACCACCTCCAAAGAAAATGATGACCTGCCAATCACGCTGGCTGTTGCGGGTAAAGAGGTGGCAGGTCTGCGCCCCAAAACAGGTGTGACTGCTGTCCCCCCAGTCACAGAGGATGAAGAGGCCGCGGATGCACAAGATATAGCAGACGGTGGCTGGCCCGGCCGGCTAGGCCGCATTGTAGCACACTGAGCTTCCCACTGCAACTTATGCTTCATGTCCATGTGCCGGTTCATGCATGAAGTACTCAAACTATGTATTTTTTGGCCTCTACTTAGCTTTTGCTGACAAATGTTACAGATAACACGAGTTGGGTCATCTTTATCGATCTGAAAAAATGCCCAGGCTATGCAAGGCTTAGCACCCATGCGACCTGAAGAGCCACCACGACTTGTGGTGAGAGGCAGAGTTGTGTTTGAGGATGCAGTTGTTGACGTGCTTCCAGTACTACGTCTCTGTCCAGGAAGGCGCAACCTGACCTCGTCGTCACTAGCATCTTCCTCCACCTCCTCTGCTGACCTCATCTCTTGGCTGACTGTGGGTTGACAGTAAGTGGGATCTCCGACCTCATCATCATCACCCTGTGCGTTATCACACCCGTCGTCCTCAGAGCCAACCTGTTCCTGCCCTGACAAAAAACTAAAGTTGTCGCTCCAATCAGGTATTTGAGTCTTATCATCGTCTTCCTCATTGTCTCCACCAACAGGAGTTACAGTTTGGGAATGAGGGTCTACATTATGGTCAGAACCTTCTGCGTCTGGTCCTGGATCCGACTCATAAAGATTCTGGGCATCAGTGCAGATCATTTCCTCGTCTGGATTCACAGAAGCGCTGGAGTCGACCTCTGATTCCCAGGCTATAGTATGAGTAAACAGCTCTGCAGACTCAACCATCTGTTCTACCTCATACTCAGACGGGCAGCTGGAGATTTGGGAGCTGTGAGGAAGCAAGTGCGATTTGGGTGACACCTTTGAGGACTGGAGTATTTGTGATGTTGAAGTTGATGTGGAGGAGAGCCCACTTAAAGGAGCACTTGATATCCGTTGAAGCACCTGCTGTTTTTGTGCCTCATCTGGAATTTGTAGCGATTGGCGTGGCCGTAAGAAAGGGATCTTATCACATTGTCCGCTAAAAGAAGTAGACATTTTAGTTTGGCTGGAAGATGGTCTTTCTTCTGCAGATGTTACTGTTGCTTTAACACCTACCCCACGGACACAACCTTTTTTCCCCTTCCCAACACGCCTATTCCCCTTTCCACCAGCAGCAGGCCTTTTTCCACTCATTTTGGTGGTTAACTAATTCACAACTCTGGAGTTGTTTGCACAAAAAAACAATGGATGGTAACCGAGCAGAGCTGAGTGGCCAAACTGTGGTATTAGGCCAAAACTATTGGCTGGGTTAGATGCAGAAAAAAATTATTTTGAATTTGCAACCTGATGGAGGTCAGTATAGATGGACTAATAGAGAAAGTCCGACACACTACTAGAAGGCCAAATATTTTTTCAGAGGTAGATGCAGAAAAAAATATATTCAGTTTGCAACCTGATGGAGGTCAGTATAGATGGATTAATAGAACAAGACCCACACACAGCTAGAAGCCCAATATTTTTTCAGAGGTAGATGCAGAAGAAAATATATTCAGTTTGCAACCTGATGGAGGTCAGTATAGATGGACTAATAGAACAAGTCCCACACACTGCTAGAAGCCCAAATATTTTTTCAGAGGTACTGTAGATGCAGATAAAAATTAGTTTTAATTTGCAACCTGATGGAGGTCAGTATAGATGGACTAATAGAGAAAGTCCGACACACTACTAGAAGGCCAAATATTTTTTCAGAGGTAGATGCAGAAAAAAATATATTCAGTTTGCAACCTGATGGAGGTCAGTATAGATGGATTAATAGAACAAGACCCACACACAGCTAGAAGCCCAATATTTTTTCAGAGGTAGATGCAGAAAAAAATATATTCAGTTTGCAACCTGGTGGAGGTCAGTATAGATGGACTAATAGAACAAGTCCCACACACTGCTAGAAGCCCAAATATTTTTTCAGAGGTACTGTAGATGCAGATAAAAATTAGTTTTAATTTGCAACCTGATGGAGGTCAGTATAGATGGACTAATAGAGAAAGTCCGACACACTACTAGAAGGCCAAATATTTTTTCAGAGGTAGATGCAGAAAAAAATATATTCAGTTTGCAACCTGATGGAGGTCAGTATAGATTGACTAATACAACAAGTCCCGCACACAGCTAGAAGCCCAAATATTTTTTCAGAGGTACTGTAGATGCAGATAAAAATTATTTTTAATTTGCAACCTGATGGAGGTCAGTATAGATGGACTAATAGAGAAAGTCCGACACACTACTAGAAGGCCAAATATTTTTTCAGAGGTAGATGCAGAAAAAAATATATTCAGTTTGCAACCTGATGGAGGTCAGTATAGATGGACTAATACAACAAGTCCCACACACAGCTAGAAGCCCAAATATTTTTTCAGAGGTACTGTAGATGCAGATAAAAATTAGTTTTAATTTGCAACCTGATGGAGGTCAGTATAGATGGACTAATAGAGAAAGTCCGACACACTACTAGAAGGCCAAATATTTTTTCAGAGCTAGATGCAGAAAAAAATTATATTCAGTTTGCAACCTGATGGAGGTCAGTATAGATGGATTAATAGAACAAGACCCACACACAGCTAGAAGCCCAATATTTTTTCAGAGGTAGATGCAGAAAAAAATATATTCAGTTTGCAACCTGATGGAGGTCAGTATAGATGGACTAATAGAACAAGTCCCACACACTGCTAGAAGCCCAAATATTTTTTCAGAGGTACTGTAGATGCAGATAAAAATTAGTTTTAATTTGCAACCTGATGGAGGTCAGTATAGATGGACTAATAGAGAAAGTCCGACACACTACTAGAAGGCCAAATATTTTTTCAGAGGTAGATGCAGAAAAAAATTATATTCAGTTTGCAACCTGATGGAGGTCAGTATAGATGGACTAATAGAGAAAGTCCGACACACTACTAGAAGGCCAAATATTTTTTCAGAGGTAGATGCAGAAAAAAATATATTCAGTTTGCAACCTGATGGAGGTCAGTATAGATGGATTAATAGAACAAGACCCACACACAGCTAGAAGCCCAATATTTTTTCAGAGATAGATGCAGAAAAAACTATATTCAGTTTGCAACCTGATGGAGGTCAGTATAGATGGACTAATAGAACAAGTCCCACACACTGCTAGAAGCCCAAATATTTTTTCAGAGGTACTGTAGATGCAGATAAAAATTAGTTTTAATTTGCAACCTGATGGAGGTCAGTATAGATGGACTAATAGAGAAAGTCCGACACACTACTAGAAGGCCAAATATTTTTTCAGAGGTAGATGCAGAAAAAAATATATTCAGTTTGCAACCTGATGGAGGTCAGTATAGATGGATTAATAGAACAAGACCCACACACAGCTAGAAGCCCAATATTTTTTCAGAGGTAGATGCAGAAAAAAATATATTCAGTTTGCAACCTGATGGAGGTCAGTATAGATGGACTAATAGAACAAGTCCCACACACTGCTAGAAGCCCAAATATTTTTTCAGAGGTACTGTAGATGCAGATAAAAATTAGTTTTAATTTGCAACCTGATGGAGGTCAGTATAGATGGACTAATAGAGAAAGTCCGACACACTACTAGAAGGCCAAATATTTTTTCAGAGGTAGATGCAGAAAAAAATATATTCAGTTCGCAACCTGATGGAGGTCAGTATAGATGGATTAATAGAACAAGACCCACACACAGCTAGAAGCCCAATATTTTTTCAGAGGTAGATGCAGAAAAAAATATATTCAGTTTGCAACCTGATGGAGGTCAGTATAGATGGACTAATAGAACAAGTCCCACACACTGCTAGAAGCCCAAATATTTTTTCAGAGGTACTGTAGATGCAGATAAAAATTAGTTTTAATTTGCAACCTGATGGAGGTCAGTATAGATGGACTAATAGAATGATGCTATGCCCAAAAGATTTTACTTCACTAGGTGCAGTAAAAAAATTGGTATTCTATACACAGGTGGTATATCTTGCAACACAGATAGGCTACTCCACTGACTAACACACTCTGCAATAGGCCAAAAAGGATTAGCTTTGCTAGACTCAGCCAAATGCTGTGAAAAAAACTTGCACAGCACTGGCACAGACCTGCCTGGCAAAAACTGATAGGAACTCATGTAACCTAGTCCTGAAAAGGACTGCAATTACAATTAGTCTTTACTCCCACAACCGATCTATTTAAGAGCACAGACCTCCCTGATAAAGTCGTAGGAAATGCTGTAACCTAGTCCTTAAAAGGACTGCAATCACAACTATTCCCTACTCCCAAGCTATCTGTATATTTGTGCGAAAATTGGCTTGAAATTAACAAGGTATAGCGCACACAGCAACAGCGGTGCCGTCTAACACGCAGCTGCAGCAGTGAGAAAATGGTGGCGACGGGGAAAATGGCTTGGTCTTATAGGGCAAGGACATGTGACATACACTGCCAATGACACATGCCCTTGCTTGTGTGAAAAAAAGCACTTCGCTCCGTGTGTGCGCTGCTGATAGGCTGACAGATTGCACCTCCCCACTGTAAATGCGGGAAAGAGAAAAAAAAATGGAGATCTTCATTATTCCTGCAGAGATCCATCCCCTGCCCCTCCCTCCACCCCGCTGTACACTCAAACTGCGTATTAACATTAATTTTCATCATTACTGAGAAAAAATCCAGTTATGATTTTGGTGCACGAACAGTTATCGAACATAACCTCGAACAGCCGAATTTTTCTCAAATTGTTCGTGTTCGCCGAACGGCTCGAACACCGCCCAAAACAGCTCGAATTTGAGATTGGCGAACAGTTCGAGTAGAACAACGCTCATCTCTACTCATGACATGATGGCAAGGCTAAATGCAAAGGCAAAATATTTCTCTGTACTACACATCAGTAACGCTTTTTTCAGTATACCTCTTGAAAAGAGCTGTCAGTACAAGTTTGCATTTACTTTCTTGGATGAGCGATATCTGTTTTTCAGGTTACCTCTAGGAGCACATTTGTCACCTAGTGTTTTTCATCAGGCGTTGGTAAAGGTATTATACAGATTTTCTAGGCCTGATTGCATACTGCAATATGTGGTGATATTCTGTTGTCTACTGAGGATAAGGAGTCACATGTTTCTCTTTTGACAGAATTGTTTGAACTGTTGTATGATGCAGGGTTGAAATTTAACACTAAAAGGCTGTGTGCCCACGTAGCGTTTTTCAAGCGTTTTTGATGCGGAATTTCCGCAGCGGAAACGCTTGTAAAACGCTTGGTAACCCGCACCCCATGGTCCCCAATGGGATTCCGCAAGTTCTATGCACATGCTGCGGATTTTTCCGCAGCGTTTATGCTGCGTTCAAAAATCCGCAGCATGTCAATTAATTTTGCGTTTCCGCAAGCAGAATTGCCTTTGTCCAATGCATAAAAAACGCAAGGCAATTCCGCATGTGGAAAACGCGTGATAAACGCGCGAAAAATGCGCGATAAACGCGTGCGGAATTCCGCATGCGTTTTTCCGGGAGAGGACTTGCAGAAATGAAGCAGAAATTTTCTGCTTCATAAATGCAACGTGGGCACATAGCCAAAAGGTCAAATTGATGCAGACAGAGGTCAGGTTTCTGGGAGTGTTGTTGAGTCCAGGAAATAGACAGCCATTGCAGGAAAGAATAGAGGCGATCGCTTCTCTCCCAATCCCAACCACACACAAGGCATTGTGACATTTTTTGGGTCTTGTAAACTATACTAGGGATTTCATTGAGGATTTTGCTGATAAGACCAGGCCTTTGTACGATCTTTTGAAAGGTGAAAATAATGATAATTTTGGTCCTTGGGGTGTTGAACAACAAACCTCATTTGAACAATTGAAAATGAATTTACATAATGCACCTGCTTTGTCCACAGTAGATTATTCAGCTCCATTTGCTTTGCAAGTTCACACATCAGAGACAGCGGTGTCTGCTGTTCTGTTACAATTGCAGGGAGAAGAGTGGAGAATTTTGGGACTATTTTTCTAAGCTTCTGTCACCTGTTGAAAGAGGTTTTGAAACTTGTGCCAGACAATTGGTAGGTGTCTACTTTGCAGTCAAAGCAACTGAACACATTGTTGGTTTCAACGAAATCATTCTGCAAACTCCTCATTCTACACTAAAACTTCTCTTTGAGAAAAATATCCCAGGTGTGTCACATCAGAGATTTGCCCATTGGTTTCTGTCATTGTCTCCCAATCACATTGAGGTAGATTATAAAGCCAAAGTTCTTCCTCAGTTGATGCAATATGAAGGGCAAACTCATGATTGTCTCCAGTCTTTTCAGGATCCAATTCCAACATTTTTCAGACGGGAGGCAGAGGTAACAGCTGAAGCATTCTTTGTAGATGGTTCCAGATTCTATTCAGATGGGCACTATTATACAGGATATGCCATTTTTTATCCCACAAGAGGACAGGTGGTAAAACACAAGTTACCGAATCATTTATTCAGCCCAGAGAGCAGAGCTAGAAGCAGTAAGAATGGTGCTACAGCTGAATGAGGCTGACGATCAGTGTCCCATTGTAATCTACAGTGATAGCTCCTATGTTGTGAGATCATTGACAGATTACCTGCCAGTTTGGGAAAAAAAGAGGCTGTAGATTCTTCTAACAAGACTCTTGTACATAGTGACACCCTGAAAACCATTTTTGAGATAGCTTCAAAAACCCCTAATGGTTTTGCTATTGTCAAAGTTCCTGCCCATAAAAAGCCTGATGATGATAATCTGTTGGAAATGCGACCGCAGATACGTTAGCCAAAGAGGCAGCCCTGATAGAAGTGTTTGAGCCTGAACCTCTCGAGGTTTCAGCAGTTCAAAGAACAGACACACATATCCCTTCTTTTGCGGAAGAACAAGAAAAAGATACAACTCTTGTTGATTCCCGGGTTGATCCAAAACCTCCCTTTGTTTGTGGAAACGGGCTTTTGTGTCATGACTTAAATGGGGACTTGCATCCTGTTGTACCAAAACATCTACAGGATGAGTTCACGAGATATAATCATGAAAGCTTGGGTCATTTGGGCCAACAGAAATTGTTAGGCATTCTCAAAGAGAAATTTTACTGGGAAAAGATGGAAGAGACTGTACGAAGTATTGTTCAATAAGGTCTCATTTGTGCCCAAATTAATCCAAGACCAAAAGGACAGAAACCACTACTACTGCGAACCGCACCTGCAGACGGTCCATGGTTACAAATCGACTACATTGGTCCATTACCATCAGGTAAAACTGGTCTTGGTTATGAATTGGTTGGAGTAGATGTTTTTTCTAAATGGGCTGAAATTTTACCTGTCAGGAAAGATGATGCTTTGTCTACAACTAGAGCATTAGTTAATCATGTCTTTTGTACTTGGGGGCTCCCAAGAAAGATTACCTCTGATCGAGGAAGTCACTTCACAGGAAAAATCATGCGAGCAGTTTGTACTATTCTAGGGGTACAACAACAGTTTCATGTACCTTACCATCCACAGTCTGCTGGTATTGTGGAAAGGATGAATAGGACAATAAAATCCAGAATTGCCAAAATGTTATTGGACAAAGGTCATACTTGGGTGGATGCAGTACCTTTTGTACTGTTGAGTGTTAGAGGAAAAACGTCCTCCACAACTCAGTTTACTCCTTTTGAACTAATGTGTAGCGGGACTGGGAGGCGGAACCTCTGAGCAACTTATACAAGGGGGTGGTCCTTGTAAGGAAGCGGGTGGCGACCAGGGAAGACAGGCAGGCAGTCACAGCAGGTGACTGGGACAGTCTCTGGGTAAACGGGCAGGAGGTCACGGCAAGTGACCGGGACAGTCTCTGGGTAAACGGGCAGGAGGTCACAGCAAGTGACCGGGACAGTCTCTGGGTAAACGGGCAGGAGGTCACGGCAAGTGACCGGTGCAGTCTCTGGGTAAACGGGCAGGAGGTCACAGCAAGTGACCGGGACAGTCTCTGGGTAAACGGGCAGGAGGTCACAGCAAGTGACCGGGACAGTCTCTGAGTAAACGGGCAGGTACGACCTGTGACGGCTGAGCCTCCAGGTAGGCTAGCAGGCAGATGGCAGATGAGTGCTCCCAGGTGAGCAGGCGAGAGTCTCAGGATAAGCAGGTGGTCACAGCATGTGACGGCGGAGCCTCCAGGTAGGCTAACAGGCAGGTAGCAGATGAGCGCTCCCAGGTGAGCGGGCAAGAGTCTCTGGACTGGCAGGTGGTCACGGCACATGACGGCGGAGCCTCCAGGTAGGCTAACAGGCAGGTAGCAGATGAGCGCTCCCAGGTGAGCGGGCAAGAGTCTCTGGACTGGCAGGTGGTCACAGCACGTGACGGCGGAGCCTCCAGGTAGGCTAACAGGCAGGTAACAGATGAGCGCTCCCAGGTGAGCAGGCAAGAGTCTCTGGACTGGCAGGTGGTCACAGCACGTGACGGCGGAGCCTCCAGGTAGGCTAGCAGACAGGTAGCAGGTGAGCGCTCCCAGGTGAGCGGGCAAGCTGGTCCATAAACAGACTGACAGGTGTCGGAAGGCAGACCGTCGGACCTCAGGCTAGCAAGCAGGAAAGCGGATGACAGGCAGGAATCAGGCAGCAAACTGGCAGGAAACTGGCAGGCAACTGGCAGGCAACTGGCAGGTAACAGGCAGGTAACAGGCAGGTAACAGGCAACGGGACCTGAGGGCTGAAGCAGAGTAGTGAACAGTGCAACAACATTGCTCGGGCACCTCCATTTTGGAGGAGGTGCCTTATATATGGAGGGATCCTCCGGCCATTGGCCGGGGACTCCTTAGGGCGACGCGCGCGGCCCCTTTAAGAGAGGGGGAGCGCGCGCGCCCTAAGCACAGTGACCGGGGGAGAGCGGGCGCTGCAGGCAGAGCGGGAGGAAGCCGCCGGGCACGGAGCAGAGAGGTGAGGGGAACAGCGTCCCTGCCTAGCAGGAGGCAGGGACGCCGATGCTACAGTACCCCCCCCTTTAGGCCCCCCCTTTTTTAGGCCAGACAGAAATTTAGCAAGGATGAGAGGGGCATGGATGTTCTCCCGGGGCTCCCATGTTCTCTCCTCAGGACCAAACCCCTTCCAATCCACTAGAAAAAAGGTCTTTCCTCTTACCCTTTTGGTGGCCAGAATGTTCTCTACCTCAAACTCGTCTTCAGCAGAAACCGGAGCAGGAGGCGTACCTGTAGACTTGGAAAAGGAGTTAAGTACCACGGGTTTGAGAAGAGATACATGGAAGGAGTTAGGGATCCGTAAGTTGGCTGGGAGTTTCAATTTATAGGCCACCGGGTTGATCTGTTTGATAACCTCCAGTGGGCCGATGAACCGAGGCCCTAACTTATAGGAAGGAATCTTGAGCCGGACATATTTGGATGAGAGCCAGACTTTATCTCCGGGACGAAATTGTGGGGAATCCAGGCGTTTTTTTGTCGGCGTGTCTCTTCATCCGCTCGGACGACTGAAGGAGTGCGGATCGGGTACTCTCCCAAATGGAGGAAAATTTGCTAACGAGAGATTCCGCGGCCGGGTTGTCCACAGAGGTGGAGACAGGAAAAGGGATCCGAGGATGCTGACCGAAGACTACAAAAAACGGGGATTTAGAAGAAGATTCGCTCTCGTGATTGTTGTAAGAGAACTCGGCCCATGGTAGGAGATCCACCCAGTCTGAATGGTGGGCATTAACGAAGTGCCGGAGGTAGCTGGTCAAATTCTGATTGATCCGCTCCACTTGACCATTGGACTGTGGGTGGTAAGCGGAGGAGAAGTCCAGGGTGACGTCGAGCAGTTTACATGTGGCTCTCCAGAAGCGTGAGGTGAACTGAACCCCACGATCCGACACGATGTGGAGAGGCAGACCATGGAGACGGAAGATGTGGCGGATAAAGTCCTTAGCTAGCTCGGGAGCAGACGGGAGGCCTGGCAGGGGAATAAAATGAGCCATTTTGGAAAAGCGGTCAGCGACCACCCAAATGACCGTACAACCGGCAGAGACGGGGAGATCTGTTATGAAGTCCATAGCTATATGTTGCCACGGGGCAGCAGGCACAGGCAGAGGAAGAAGGCGGCCGGCAGGCAGGTGTCTCGGAACTTTGTTGCGGGCGCAGGACACACAGGCAGAAACAAAGTCAATTACATTCTTGTGCAGTGTAGGCCACCAGTAGTGCCGGGTAATAAGATGGAGGGTCTTTTTCTGACCGGCGTGCCCAGCTAGCTTAGACGAGTGACCCCAGTGTAGAATCTTCTCCCGATCGGACTCCGTTACGAACGTCTTACCGGGAGGGAGACGATTTAGGCCCACGGGGGCTACCTGCATTACTCTGGCGGGATCGATGATGTGTTTAGGCTCCTCCTCAAGATCAGACACCAGAAAGGATCGGGACAGGGTGTCAGCTTTGATGTTTTTGTCAGCCGGACGAAAATGAAGAATGAAATCAAAGTGGGCAAAAAACAAAGACCACCGGGCTTGGCGCGGATTAAGTCTCTGAGCGCTCTGGAGATATGCCAAGTTCTTGTGGTCAGTGTAAATTATTACCGGGTGGAGAGCCCCCTCGAGCAGGTAACGCCACTCCTCCAGTGCCATCTTAATGGCCAACAATTCTCGGTCTCCTATAGAATAATTGCGCTCAGAAGAGGAGAAAAGTTTGGAGAAAAAGCCGCAGGTTACCTTTCTTCCGGAAGAAGATTTTTGGGTAAGTACCGCCCCAGCTCCGGAGGAGGAGGCGTCAACTTCTAGGAATAATTGTTTGTTGCCGTCCGGACGATGCAGCACCGAGGCGGAGAGGAAGGCCTGTTTTAAGGAAAGAAATGCCTCCTCTGCTTCGGGCGGCCATTCTCTGGGGTTCGTACCTTTACGGGTGAGAGCAGAGATAGGGGCGGTCCGGGAAGAGAAGTGCGGTATGAACAGGCGGTAATAGTTGGCGAAGCCCAGGAACCGCTAAATAGCCTTCAACCCCTCTGGTCGGGGCCACTTCTGGATGGCAGACAGTTTCTCAGGATCCATTTGTAGATCAGTCTGAGAGATTATGTAGCCCAGAAATGGAAGAGAGGTCTGCTCAAAGATGCACTTCTCATATTTAGCGTAGAGGTGGTTCTGCCTGAGCCTGAGCAGGACCTGACGAACGTCCCTCCGGTGAGTAGGAAGATCCGGAGAGAAGACCAAGATATCGTCCAGGTACAACACCACGCAGGAGTAGAGAAGATCACGGAAGATGTCATTGACCAACTCTTGAAAGACGGCAGGAGCGTTACAGAGACCGAAGGGCATCACAAGGTACTCATAGTGGCCGTCCCGGGTATTGAATGCCGTCTTCCACTCATCCCCCTGACGGATACGGACCAGGTTATACGCCCCACGGAGATCCAGTTTGGTGAAGATTCTAGCCCCCCTCAGACGGTCAAATAATTCAGGAATAAGCGGAAGGGGTATTTATTCTTCACAGTAATCTGGTTTAGGCCTCTATAGTCTATACATGGACGGAGTGAGCCGTCCTTCTTTTTGACAAAGAAGAAGCCTGCTCCCGCCGGGGAGGTAGATTTCCGGATAAATTCCCGGGCCAGGTTCTCCTCAATATATTCAGACATGGACCGGGTTTCAGCAGCGGACAAAGGGTAGATTCGCCCACGGGGAGGAGTAGAGCCGGGCATCAGGTCGATTGGGCAGTCGTATGGTCTATGAGGAGGTAAAGTCTCTGCCTCTTTTTTATTGAAGACATCCGCATAAGACCAATAGGGAACCGGAAGACCGGGCAGATTGGCTGGGGTAGGAGAAGGACGGGCAGGATGAACGGGAACTAGACAAGTCTTATGGCAGTCCTGTCCCCAGCGAAGGACCTCTCCGGTCTGCCAGTCAAGCACGGGTGCATGTTTCTGGAGCCAAGGCAGGCCAAGCAATAGTGCGTGAGAGAGTCCAGGCAGAACATGAAAGGAGATGCTCTCAGAATGCAGCATTCCCACCTGTAGAGTCAGAGATTCGGTGATGAGTTGGATGGGATGTGGTAAGAGACCCCCATCCACGGCGGCGACAGATATAGGTACGGCCAGAGGTTTGGTGAGAATGTGGTATTTTTCTACCAGGGATTGAGAGATGAGATTTCCAGCAGCTCCAGAGTCAAGTTGAGCCAGTTCAAAATAGCGGTTCTCTCCGCAGAGGATAGAAACAGACAGCATCAGGGATGGAGAGGGTTTACTTTTGTCTAGGGCGACCTCTCTGAGCGATCCTAGACACAGGCGTTTCCCGACCTCTCAGGGCAGGAACGGATCCGGTGCTCCTTACTGCCACAGTAGAAACAGCTCCCCTCGGCACGACGTAAGTCTTGACGGGTCTCTGGAAGGTAGGGACTAGACGTGGAATCCTCCTCTCACGGGTGACCTCCCTAGCGCGCTCCTGGAACCGGATGTCAATCCGGGTGGCAAGTGTAATCAAGTCGTCGAGAGTGGTAGGAATGTCCCGACAGGCGAGTTCATCCTTAATAGGGCCGGACAGACCCTCCCAGAAGACGGACACCAGGGCGTCGTTATCCCAGGCCAGCTCCGAAGCAAGGGTACGGAACCGTATGGCATATTGGCCCACGGTGAGACTCCCTTGACGGAGGCGTAGCAGAGATGAGGCGGATGAGGTCTTCCGTCCGGGTTCGTCGAAGACCTTCCGGAAAGCCGTGAGAAAGGCTGGCAGGTCGGACACCAGAGGGTCTCCTCTCTCCCATAGAGGATTTAGCCAAGCCAGTGCCTCTCCCGTGAGATGGGACATGATGAAGGCTACTTTGGCCCGGTCGGAATTAAACTGGTGGGACTGGTGTTCAAAGTGCAGGGTGCACTGGTTAATGAAGCCCCGAGCTTGAGCGGAGTCGCCTCCGAAGCGAGGAGGTGCAGAAAGCCGGATTCCAGAGCAGGATACTATGGTATTGGTGGGCAGCGGAGCAGCCGGGCTGCGAGTCATGACACTAGCGGTGGTTGCTGGTGGGGCAGTCAAAGTGTCCAGGCGAGTATTGACATTCCGCAGGTGACCCAGGATGGACTCCTGTTGGGACCTCTGTCGGGACAGTTCATGACAAAGGTCCGAGAGCGAGGGAGCTTGGGTGCCACCGGGTTCCATGGCCCGAGCAAACTGTAACGGGACTGGGAGGCGGAACCTCTGAGCAACTTATACAAGGGGGTGGTCCTTGTAAGGAAGCGGGTGGCGACCAGGGAAGACAGGCAGGCAGTCACAGCAGGTGACCGGGACAGTCTCTGGGTAAACGGGCAGGAGGTCACGGCAAGTGACCGGGACAGTCTCTGGGTAAACGGGCAGGAGGTCACAGCAAGTGACCGGGACAGTCTCTGGGTAAACGGGCAGGAGGTCACGGCAAGTGACCGGGGCAGTCTCTGGGTAAACGGGCAGGAGGTCACAGCAAGTGACCCGGACAGTCTCTGGGTAAACGGGCAGGAGGTCACAGCAAGTGAACGGGACAGTCTCTGGGTAAACTGGCAGGTACGACCTGTAACGGCTGAGCCTCCAGGTAGGCTAGCAGGCAGATGGCAGATGAGTGCTCCCAGGTGAGCAGGCGAGAGTCTCAGGATAAGCAGGTGGTCACAGCATGTGACGGCGGAGCCTCCAGGTAGGCTAACAGGCAGGTAGCAGATGAGCGCTCCCAGGTGAGCGGGCAAGAGTCTCTGGACTGGCAGGTGGTCACGGCACGTGACGGCGGAGCCTCCAGGTAGGCTAACAGGCAGGTAGCAGATGAGCGCTCCCAGGTGAGCGGGCAAGAGTCTCTGGACTGGCAGGTGGTCACAGCACGTGACGGCGGAGCCTCCAGGTAGGCTAACAGGCAGGTAACAGATGAGCGCTCCCAGGTGAGCAGGCAAGAGTCTCTGGACTGGCAGGTGGTCACAGCACGTGACGGCGGAGCCTCCAGGTAGGCTAGCAGACAGGTAGCAGGTGAGCGCTCCCAGGTGAGCGGGCAAACTGGTCCATAGACAGACTGACAGGTGTCGGAAGGCAGACCGTCGGACCTCAGGCTAGCAAGCAGGAAAGCGGATGACAGGCAGGAATCAGGCAGCAAACTGGCAGGAAACTGGCAGGCAACTGGCAGGCAGCTGGCAGGTAACAGGCAGGTAACAGGCAACGGGACCTGAGGGCTGAAGCAGAGTAGTGAACAGTGCAACAACATTGCTCGGGCACCTCCATTTTGGAGGAGGTGCCTTATATATGGAGGGATCCTCCGGCCATTGGCCGGGGACTCCTTAGGGCGACGCGCGCGGCCCCTTTAAGAGAGGGGGAGCGCGCGCGCGCCCTAAGCACAGTGACCGGGGGAGAGCGGGCGCTGCAGGCAGAGCGGGAGGAAGCCGCCGGGCACGGAGCAGAGAGGTGAGGGGAACAGCGTCCCTGCCTAGCAGGAGGCAGGGACGCCGACGCTACATAATGACAGGAAGGAAAATGCCATTGATTTTCCCACATGAACCATTTTTGTCCACACCTCAAAAATATGCTGTTGCTAGGTCCAAATGGTTGCAATTGTTGCAGGAATGCTTGGAAACTATTCTTCCACATCCTGCATCAAGAATGCCGAGGAAGGAGCCACCATATGAATCCAAATTAAAAAAAGGGTCTCTATTCATGATTAAAACTTTCAGGAAGAGTGGACCTTGGGAAAGTAACTGGGAAGGTCCCTTTGAAATAATCAACACCATGGGACGAGTTATGATCCTAGTGCAACCAACATCCAAAGTGGTTAAAAATACTAGCAGACAGCAAAATTTGTGGGTACCTGTTGATCAATGCAAATTGTATATTGCAAAATAATGATACTGCGTTTCTTTGAGGAAGAAATGGATTCCAATAAGAGCTGGAATGCGGAATACTATGTCCTTGATGGAAGGGATTCAACACCAATCCTTCAAGAAAAGAAGACGTTTCCTAGAAAAAGCTACTATCTGATGGGAACCACATTTCTGCTACTTTGTACTATTTCAATTGTGATCTACGCAGAAGACATTTTATATCATGGAACAAATACTAGTGAAGTGGATGAACATATCAAAGGAACTTTACATCCACGGAAACCAAGAGGATCAAGTCTACAAAATCTAATAGATAATAAAACAGCAAAACAAGGGTGAACGAAAGATTAGATTCCTGAGAACGGTTATTATAAGAAATGTCATACCCTGGTGGTATATAATATTCTCTAATCAGAAATCCGGACTAATGTAAACCAGAGAACAGTCGGAAAAATGAAGGAAGGAAAAAGGAGAGCAGTCCGACCATAAAGTCCCAAAGCGTCATGTGCAGTGGAAATCAAAATACGTTTATTTACTACAGGTGACAACAATGGATAACAAAGCAATGGCAAAAAAATATAAAATAAAAACATCTAAAAACAGGGGCGCATGTCTGGGAAGTATATAGAAATCATGATCGGAACAGCCAATCTCACAAACAATAAATAGCATGATATAAACGTCACATATGCAAAAAATAATAAATAATAAAATACAGTATACATATGTATTGTATGCCAAAACCATGCAAGTGGAGCAAGAAAACTAAATAAATACTAAAATTGTGTAATAGATGATATATAATAAATGATAAATGCTGCTGCAATTGAATATATTCAAATAAATAGATATAAATCTAAATGACAAATTATATAGATATGAGTCCATCAATGTATATCTATAGGCATATCACTATTAATAATACAGACACAATAGAGTCTCAAGCAGGGTAAATGCAATAGAGAAGTATGTAAAGTGCTAGTGCATATATACTTCCCAAGATATGCAAAAAATACAGCATGTGTAGAAAAGGCTTTGTAGAGGCCAAATGCAGCAGCAAATTTAGTCAAATAATCATTATGGTAAAGCAGACTCCAGAACAAGGTAGGCTCAACAGATAATCATTAGGAACTAGACCACATCATTGGCATGTAACATAGATAATGGTAAAGACTTACAATCTAAAGGCTCTCAATCCCGGGCTGCGTCCACCCCGACGCGCGTTTCGGCAAGCGCCTTTGTCAGGTGGTCTGTCCATAAGTCTTTACGATTATTGATGTTACATTACAAAGAATGAAAAGAATTTCAACACAGGTTAGAAGTAAGGGGATATTATAAGGTATTTTGGGGGGATTAGGAACAGTGGGAAGTTTAATACTATGGACATTCATACACTTAAATCAGATTTGGAAAATATTGGGTATGGAGGCAAAGGAGTAAAATTTCAGAAAAGTTTGAATCAACTTCTTGAAAAGATTGTTTTCAACACTGCTGCTATACTGGGATCTTCAGTGTCACATCTACAAGATGCTACTTTAGCTCTAATAGAAAGTGAGCAGGAATCCCAAGTGGCCAGAGCATGTCTAGAAATTCAGATTGAATATTCCACCAATCTGAAAATGTTTGCACAAATGCACAGGCATTACAAAGTGGAATTACACCTTTAGGAATAATGAGAAATTTGCCTACAGAATAATAAGTGGTTAGGATTAGTGATGAGTGAGCATGTTCGCTACTGCTCAGTGCTCGCCCGAGCATCTCACTGCGCGACATGCTCGGGGTTGCTCGGCGGGAGCTCGGGTCTCCTCCCTGCATGTTTGGCGCTCTTTAGAGAGCCAATGAACATGCAGGGATTGCCTGCCACTCACTGTAATGCCGTAGCCATGTTGGTTGTGGCATTACAGTGATTGGCTGGCCGCACAGCGCTATCAGGCTGCCATGCTCGTCACAGTCAATCCGGAATCAGACAGTGTAGGGAGAGCTGCTGCTGAGCTAGGGAGAGATTCGCTTGTGTCTAGTTAGTGTAGGTGTACAGACTATATTAGAGACACATATCCACCTCAACAAACAGTCCTTCTGAAGACTAATCCATCTGCAGAGATATCAGGCAGACAGTGTATATAGCAGACTGCAGTGCATATAGCACAAGAGGCTCCATTCCAGTTCTGCCTTCTGCTGCTGTTAGATATTTCTAGACAAAGGCCCAGGTCTCAGGGGCCAGGAATATTTTTTTTTGGATCTTAATCCTCATTATTTGCTTAAAAAGCAATACAGAGAACACCGTTTTTCTGCACCATTTGCTTGTTGGCGCTGCAGAATACAGCCAGGTCCTTTCCATATTACAGCGCTAAAAATCCAGCTATTTAAAACTGTGTTTTCTCCGTCACACGGATCACATATACGTTTTCAGAAAATACTGCCATTTCGGATCTTCATTAAAAATTTGTTTCAGTGTGTCAGTAAAGTAATTGACACCAGATTGATGTTCAAAATAGTTACCTACAGGCCAGGTATTTAAAACTGGTTTGTCCATCACACGGATCACATATAAGTTCGCTCCAAATTCAGTCATTTGTTTTGAGCGTGGAAGATATTGTCGTCCATTTAAAATGGGCAAGGCACATAGCAAGGGACGAGGAACTGGACCTGATGGTGATGATGGTGCATGCCGAGGCTGTGGGCAAGCTGAAATTCTGCCAAAACAAACACCCACATCTTCTCACTCAACCTTCCTGTCCCAATTAATAGGGGACCGCAGAACAACACTATTGAACACAGAGCCGTGTCAAAAGGTTATTGGTTGGATAGCAGATAATGCTTCCAGTCACTTAGCCACCACCACCACCTTGTCTTCCACACGGTCAAGTCTCAGTAGCTGTGAGTCTGGACTGCATATTTCTCACCCTGAACCTCCTTCCTCCCACTACGCCGAGTGCCCAGAGACAACTGATCCCATACTTGGACACTCCAAAGAGCTGTTTACTTTCCCATTTATAGATTCGGGCCTCTCGCCCGGTCCACTTGAAGTGGGGCAAGAGGAGATCGCATGTAGCGATGCCCAAATATTTGAGCAGCCACGGTCACACCAAGGCGACTGTGGGAAAGTGTCCCAAGAGGTGGACGATGATGGGACACAATTGCCAGAAAGTCAGGAGGAGGACCAGAGTGCAGAAGTGGAAGACGAGGTGGTGGATGATATAGTAACTGACCCAACCTAGCAGGAGGACATGCAGAGCGAGGACAGCAGCACACAGGGGGAAGGAGGCAGAGCACCCCAACAGGCAGGAAGCAGAGTGGTGGCCGCAGAAAGAAGGCAGGCAACCGTTCCCTGTAACACCAACATGAAGGAAGTTGCCAGTACAACTGTTAGGTCTTCCCGAGTCTGGTTGTTTTTTAAAGACTCTGCCGATAACCCCAAAAAGGCCATTTGCACCACCTGCCAGGCCAGCATCAGCGGCGGTTGCAAAACGACCAGCCTGACCACCACCCACCAGCATGATCAGGCACATGGGAGCAAAGCACCCGACTTTGTGGGCCGAACCCCAGGGTCCAGGAACAGTGTCTGCGGCTGGCACCATTGCTTCTTCCGCTGTTGTGCATGCAAGCCAATCCCTTGTCATGGTGCATGCGAAGATGTCTCCTGCCCTGCACCTGTCATTGCATACTCTCAAGTAGCAGCATCAGTTAGCATGTCCACATCCCTGTGTCCCACTGCAGCATTCAGTTGTCCATACCCCAGTCCTTGGAACGCAAGCGCAAATACGCAGCCCACAGGCCACAGTACTAAATTCCCCCATTTCACGACTGCTTGCACTCGAAATGTTGCCTTTAAGGCTCTTGGAGACAGAAGCATTCCGCAACCTGATGGCGGCTGTCCCTCGGTACTTGGTCCCCAGCCGCCACTATTTCTCCCAGTGTGCCTTCCCTGCATTACACAAGGACATGTTCCAAAACATTAGCCGTGCCCTCAACAGCACAGTTACCGGGAAAGTCCACCTAACCACGGACACGTGGACAAGTGCTTGTGGGCAGGGATGGTACATCTTGCTGACGGTACACTGGGTTAATATAGTGCAAGCCGGGACCCAGTCAGACCTTGGGATGGAACACATCCTCTCGACGCCGAGGATTGCGGGCCCTAGGTCAATCAGGGTTGCCCCCACAGTTTACAGCTCTTGCATCTCATTCTCCTCCTCCTCTTCAGCCTCCATCTCCGAAATGACCACATCAGTCACAAGCTGGAAGCACTGCAGCACTGCCTCAGCCAAGCGGCAACAGGCTCTGCTGAAGAGAATATGCTTAGGTGACAAACTGCACAATGCTGAGTTGTGGACCACTCTGAAAGAGCAGGCAGATCTGTGGCTCACACCGCAGAACCTACAGCCAGGCATGGCCATGTGTGACAATGGGCGAAACCTGATGGCGGCTCTGAGGCGAGGCGAGCTCACACATGTACCATGCCTGGCCCATGTGCTTAACCTCGTGGTTTAGCGGTTTCTCAAATCCTACCCGGAGCTGACGGATCTGCTTGTTAAAGTACGCCGCCTGTGTTCCCATTTTAGAAACTCACCTCCAACTTCCGCCGCCCTTGCCATGTTTCAGCAGCGTTTGAAGCTTCCGGTTCACAGACTGGTATGTGATGTCCCCATGTGTTGGAACTCTACACTGCAGATGTTGGGAAGGATTTGTGAGCAGAACAGGGCAGTTGTTGAGTACCAATATCAACAAGGCCATCGGTATTCAGTTCAGACGCCACACATAAGACCTCAGGAGTGGACATGGATGTCAGACATATGCAGCATCCTCCAAAACTTTGAGGACTCCACTAAGATGGTGAGCGGCGATGACGCCATAATTAGCGGCACCATCCCGCTTCTCTGTCTTCTGAAACGCTCTCTGCTCACAATTAAAGAGGATGCATTGCAGGCGGAGCATGATGAGATGGAGCAAGGAAACATACAGGGTGATTACACACAGCCCAGCCTCATCTCATCCCAACGTGGATTGGGTGACAATGAGGAGGAGGAGGAGGAGGAAGAACAGGAACTAGTTTCATGTGCTATAGATGGTACTACCTGCACAACTGTCATACCGTTTGTTCAGCGTGGATGGCCAGAGGACAGAGAGGAGGAGGAGATGGAGAGCATGGTCAGTCATCCTCTTGGTGAGGACACGGAAGTCTTGCCTGTTAGCAGTCTGGCACGCATGGCTGAGTTTATGTTATGCTGCCTTTCCCATGACCTTCGCGTTCTCAACATTTTGGGTGACAGTGATTACTGGTTGGTGACACTTCTAGACCCACACTACAAGGAGAACTTTATATCTTTTATTCCTGAGGCGGATAGGTGTACAAAAATGGGGCAGTACCAGAAGGCCCTTGTTGCGGAACTATTAAAAAATTCCCATCTGAAAACGCTGGTGGCAGAGGTCACAGTTCGTTGGACAACCAAGGAGTACAGGCGATAGAGACACAAATGCAATCCAGCTGAGGCAGGGGAACACTGTCAATGTTCTGGGACAGTTTTCTCAGCCCCTCCCACTGCACAGGCCCTGAGGCGCGGGGTATTCTCACAAGGAGTGCAAAGTTTGGGAAGATGCTGAGAGAGTACCTTGCTGACCATACCAATGTCCTCCGTGATTCCTCTGTGCCTTTTAATTATTGGGTATCCAAGCTGGATACGTGGAATGAACTGGCTCTCTACACCTTGGAGGTCCTGGCTGCCCTGCCGCTAGCGTTTTATCAGAGCGGATTTTTAGTGCCGCTGGTGAAATTATAACTGATAAGTGCATCCGCCTGTCAACTGAAAATGCTGTCAGGCTGACTCTTATAATAATGAACAAGGGCTGGATTGGGCCAGACTTCTCAACACCACCAAATTCTAGCAGCGCAACATAAACTCAAATCCAGTGTCTTTTTTTGGGAGGTGTATTCCTATGCACCTCTTCACACCCACACATGGATATACTCTTCCTGATTTTGGCTATTTGCTCTTGTCTTCCTCATCCTCATCCTCCACTACCATATCACCAGGGTGACCGTGGTCCGTGATGCAACACCCACATAATTTTTTTAAAGGGTGTTTATGATGCCCTTAAAAAAAATAATTATACAGTATGTTCATGTAAACCCCCAGGGGTAAATATTTGTCAGCCCATACATTTAGTGCATGGGCATTCCAAGTATAGGAGACCCGCTCCTTTCTAATGGAAACATTTTTTTATGAGGCCCTCTAAGTCTCTTCCAAGGGCATTGGAGTGCCTCCCAATTTTTGGCAGCCCTTGCATTCACTGCATAGGCCAACACTATGGGAGATCCTCTCCTTTCTAATGACAATTTGTCGTTACTGTGGCCCTGCTGTATGTGACCTAAAATTGGTCAGCCGTTGGACTCACTGCATACCCTATAACTGTATAGCAAACCCTCTCCTTTCTAATGGGAACATGTCATACTTGTTACTGTGGCCCTGCTCTATGTGTCTTTAAATTCTTAGTGGGGTTTTTCCTAAAATTGGTCAGCTGTTGGACTCACTGCATACCCTATAACTGTAACACACAAGGACAAAGTAAAACAAACATATAAAAATACTCTGTTGGTGATAAAAAACAGGGTATTTGGTTGACACGTTTTTTGTAAAAAAAATGTATACTAAGCCGCTCTACCAACGTCAATGTAACCCACATCAGAGCAGTCCCTAACTGATGTATTTAAAAACTGAACATGTGTATAGTACCTATATAGTGGGGTTTTTCCTAAAATTGGTCAGCAGTTGGAATCACTGCATACCCTATAACTGTATAGCAGACCCTCTCCTTTCTAATGGGAACATGTCATACTTGTTATTGTGGCCCTGCTCTATGTGTCTTTAAATTCTTAGTGCCGTTTTTCCTAAAATTGGTCAGCTGTTGGACTCACTACATACCCTATAACTGTATAGCAAACCCTCTCATTTCTAATGGGAACATATCATACTTGTTACTGTGGCCCTGCTCTATGTGTCTTTAAATTCTTAGTGGGGTTTTTCCTAAAATTGGTCAGCTGTTGGACTCACTGCATACCCTATAACTGTATAGCAGACTCTCTCCTTTCTAACGGGAATTTGTCGTTACTGTGGCCCTGCTCTATGTGTCTTTAAATTCTTAGTGGGGTTTTTCCCAAATTTTGGCAGCCCTTGCAGTCACAGCATGGGCATTACCACTATAGGAGACCCGCTCCTTTATAATGGGAATTTTTTTTTTACTGAGTCCCTCCTCTATGTCTCTTCAAAGGGGTATTGGGTTGCGTCCAAATTTTTGGCATCCCTTGCAGTCACTGGATACGCAATAACAGTATAGGAGACCCACTTGTTAATAATGGGAACAACAAAGCATAGCCGGCTGATGGCTCTCCAACAATAGCGAGGGCCGACTGCTGGCCTTTTAAGAATAGTAAGGGCCGTCTGATAGCCCTATAAAAATAGGCTTTATGACTTTCAGAGTCCCTCCATCATAAATAAAACAGGATGTGTCTGATGATGTGTCACACACCACATTGCCAGATAAGGTTGTAAAATGTTACAATTACATTTCCCGGTGAATGTATTTGTCTTAAAAAAATAACTTAAAAAAACCAAAACAATAGGATCTTTCTTTAGTATAAAAAACAGCGTCACCAATTTAACCTCAATGTAATCACATTGTTCAGCTCCTGCACCTCCTCCATCTCTGAAATGACCATATCAGTGACAAGCTGACAGCACTGCAGCACTGCCTTGGCCAAGCGGCAACAGGCTGTGGTGAAGATAACATACTTAATGCTTAGGTGACAAATCGGCCAGCACTGCAGAGTTGTTGAAAGCTGTAACACAGCAGCCTGATCTGTGGCTCTCACCGCTGAACATACAGCCAGGCATGGTCGCGTGTGACAATGGGCGGAACCTGGTGATGGAGAAATAATAGCCGGAGTAGATACAGTTTCCCTCTATGCCTGTCCTTTCACCGAGCTAAAGAATATGACTGTGGTGAAATACAACCTCCACTGAGAAGCTGTTTCAGATTGAAAAACATTGTGCCCACCAGAGGATTTGATTCTGAGGGCTCACCTTTCTCCCCCGCTCAAGAGCCCCATAGTTAGCGCTATCATGAACTCTCCTGAGGTAGAAGCCAAGGCACACCAGAGGATTCTCTGGTAGGACCGTCCAACCCTGCCGAGAATCAGTCTTGGCTAAGAAAAGTGTGGGGGAAGGTTCCCGGACACTCTATGGCTGCTTTTTTTTAATGCAGATCAGATGTGCTTATGCATGTTATTTCTCAAACCACATTGCAGATCAGGCCAACTCTGTAGTCATGAAATTAAATGCACAAAGAAAGATGCGTGTGTGTCAAAGCACCACCGACAAGTGCCATTGCTTCTGCAACAAGCTGCATTAGAGGACTTCCTGGGAGAAATGACACCCAGAGTAGATACAGTTTCCCTCTATGCCAGTTCACCGAGCTAAATACAAGTCTCAGCAAAAAAAGCTGTGGACTGGCTCCGTACCATCCCTGGCAACATTCACTTGTCCACGTGTTTGTGGGTAGACGGTCCTTCCCAGTAAGTGCACTGGGGAGGGCACGGGTAATGTTGTGGGACCCGTGCTTGTGGAAGGCAGAGACGATACCGGGAAAAATAGTGGCGGCTGGGGACTGAGTATGGATACCCGGTTGCTGCCGTCATAAGATTGTGGACAGCTTCCATCTCCATGAGCCTAAAAGGCCACATTTCAAGTGCAAGCAGCTGTCAAAATTTTGGCAGTATAGTATTGCAGCCTGTAGGTGGGTGGGTGGGTGGCTGGCTGCATACTTGCGCTTGCATTCCAAGGAATGCGGTAGGGACAACTGAACGCTGCATTGGGACAAAGACGTGGACGGTGATTGTTTCAAGTCTGCAATGACAGGTGCATGGCGGGAGGCATCTTCGCATGCGCCAAGGATCACTTATGATGGGCACACTTTTAGGCAGTGACCTGGGAGTCAGAGATGCTTCCAGAGGTCTTCCCCATGCTGTTCCCATGTCTTTTCAGCACTGTATGCATGTGCATGATGATGTGTCACACACCACATGGCCAGATAAGGTTGTAACATGTTAAAATTGCATTTCCTGGTGAATGCATTTGTCTTGGTTGAAAGCAATGCAAAAGCGCAAAAACGCATCAAAAACGCTTCGTGTGAACATAGCCCAAGTTGTGGAGGAGTATTTTTGTTTTTGGTTATTTATTTTGCCTTATATATACAAGTCATTACCCTGGAAAGGATGTTCCTTAACATATTTCCCAGGAAAATCCATTTTGGTTTCGTTTTTGTATGTTTTATTGTGAGTCCATAAAAGTGGCGTAATACTCTGACCACGTTGCTGACAGCAGTGACCTGGGAGTCAGAAATGATTCCAGGGGTGTTCCCCATGCTGTTCCCATGTCATTTGAGCACTGCTCCCATCGATTTGGGCAATTTTTAGGCCCTCTGAAGACCGCTGAGGGGAGCTGCCTGAAAAATGCTCGAGTTTCCCATAGACTTACATTGGGCTCGTTGCTCGGGTCGACCACCCTAGTATTCCAATTTGCTCGACCCGAGCAACGAGTACCCGAGCATTTTAGTGGATCGCTCATCACTAGTTGGTCACAGTCTTCAGCAGGAAATGTATTAACTAATCCAATCATAATCATATTTATTTTGATCTTGCTGTGCATTTTTTATCAGATTTTTATGTGTAAAATTAAGACAATATACAAAAAGATAAAGACAGAAATGAAAAAGGAAGATGATATTTTAAAAGAAATATTAAAAAAAATATATAACCTTTTGAGTGAATTTTTATTTTTAATTTAGAAGCTTTTGGGAACTCAGATGACGTTCAATACAGGTGTTGATACAAGGTTTTCAGAATAAAGAATGAATGTGAAACGAATGGTGAGAGAATGAGTTTAGGATTGATTATGATATTTCTTAAATCATAATCAGGGGGGACTGTAAAATATTAATCTCTAATGATAAAAGTATATACATAAGCTTTAAAGTTCTGGTTCGAGCCTTGCTTAGTTTCAAATATTCTAGAGAAAGATTGCAGTTATTCTGGGACTTTGGCAGAAAAACCTGTTCTGTTTGTCAAACCTATAGGACTCTGGTCTATATGGGTTATTTGGAGATAACTAGCCATATGTTTAATTTATTTCAACATAAAGTAAATGTGCACGTAGTCAAAAGGCATATTCCATGAGTTACTAGTTTTGTTCTAACATGGTAGAAGTTACTAATATATCAGCAAGTCGCCATATTGGGTTATGAAACTGTAAAAATATTCTCCAATGTATATCTATGAGGCGAGATGGTATATAAGGAGAGCGAGACATGAATGGGCAGATGTCTCATACCTTGAGAATCTCCACCACGGACCATCTCATGCTGTATACTTAAGAACTTATGAATGTTGCTTTCTCTCTTATAACCTAATACTAATATAACTAATACAATTTTTTCCTTATTTTTGTAACCACTTTTCAATAAACATTAAACTAGATTTTGTTTTATCCACACAATTCAATATTGCTTTCCTTCCTATCCTCACTGCACTCTTCCTCCAATGTAAGCGTTATATTTATAACAGTGATGGAAAAGTATCATAGTCTTTAGAAAGTGGGCAGCTCCTCACACCTCGTACACACGCGGCTCCGCTCCGTACACACGGCTCCGCTCCATACACCTCAAACACATGGCTCCGCACACCTCGTACATGCGCGCCTCTGCTCCGTACACCTCATACACACACGCCTCTGCTCACCTCGTACACACACGGCTCCGCTCCGTACACACGGCTCTGCTCCGTACACCTCGTACACACACGGCTCCGATCCGTACACCTCATACACACACGGCTCCGATCCGTACACCTCATACACACACGGCTCCGATCCGTACACCTCATACACACACGGCTCCGATCCGTACACCTCATACACACACGGCTCCGATCCGTACACCTCATACACACACGGCTCCGATCCGTACACCTCATACACACACGGCTCCGATCCGTACACCTCATACACACACGGCTCCGATCCGTACACCTCATACACACACGGCTCGCTCCATACACTTCAAACACATGTCTCCACACACCTTGTACACCTTATACACACGGCTCCGCTCCATACACCTCAAACACATGGCTCCGCACACCTCGTACATGCGCGCCTCTGCTCCGTACACCTCATACACACACGCCTCTGCTCACCTCGTACACACACGGCTCCGCTCCGTACACACGGCTCTGCTCCGTACACCTCGTACACACACGGCTCCGATCCGTACACCTCATACACACACGGCTCCGATCCGTACACCTCATACACACACGGCTCCGATCCGTACACCTCATACACACACGGCTCCGATCCGTACACCTCATACACACACGGCTCCGATCTGTACACCTCATACACACACGGCTCCGATCCGTACACCTCATACACACACGGCTCCGATCCGTACACCTCATACACACACGGCTCCGATCCGTACACCTCATACACACACGGCTCCGATCCGTACACCTCATACACATACGGCTCGCTCCATACACTTCAAACACATGTCTCCACACACCTTGTACACCTTATACACACGGCTCCGCTCCATACACCTCAAACACATGTCTCCGCACACCTCGTACACCTTATACACACGGCTCCGCTACGTACGCCTCGTGCACGCGCGGCTCCGCTACGTACGCCTCGTGCACGCGCGGCTCCGCTACGTACGCCTCGTGCACGCGCGGCTCCGCTACGTACGCCTCGTGCACGCGCGGCTCTGCTACGTACGCCTCGTGCACGCGCGGCTCCGCTACATACGCCTTGTGCACGCGCGGCTCTGCTCCGTACGCCTCGTACACACGCGGCTCTGCTACATCCACACTGTAAACCCCTCCTGACCCCACACATAAACTTCAGCTCATCCAGCACCATGACAACCAGCACAGCAGAGTCCAGCATCCACTGAGGCCCCTGATCATGTGACCCCTGACTCCTCCCCTCCTGTGACCTCATCACAGCTCCTGTGCGCACAGAACAGCCATATATGTGGTGGCGGCTCTGCAGGTGGAGGTATGTGGAGACCCCCATTACTGGGCGCAGGGGGCATTAACCCCTTCAGCACGGAGACTCTTTTGGGGTCTTGTGTTGCCCCTTTATAAGAATCATAAGGTTTTTGTTTTGTTTCCTGTAATAGATACATACGACCCAACTATGGAGACAGGAAGGGAGGAAACGTATTGTTCTCATAGTACAGGACGCCTTTACTGGCCCCACAGTGTAATGCCCCCATTATGCCCCTTATGCAGGATGTATGATGCCCCCCCACATAGTGTAATGCCCCCATTATGCCCCTTATGCTGGATGTATGATGCCCCCACACAGTGTAATGCCCCCATTATGCCCCTTATGCAGTATGTATGATGCCCCCACACAGTGTAATGCCCCCATTATGCCCCTTATGCAGTATGTATGATGCCCCCACACAGCGTAATGCCCCCATTATGCCCCTTATGCAGTATGTATGATGCCCCCACTCAGCATAATGCCCCCATTATGCCCCTTATGCAGGATGTATGATGCCCCCACACAGTGTAATGCCCCCATTATGCCCCTTAAACAGGATGTATGATGCCCCCACAGAGTAATGCCCCCATTATGCCCCTTATGCAGTATATATGATGCCCCCACACAGTGTAATGCCCCCATTATGTCCCTTATGCAGGATGTATGATGCCCCCACACAGTGTAATGCCCCCATTATGCCCCTTATGCAGAATGTATGATGCCCCACACTGTAATGCCCCCATTATGCCCCTTATGCAATATGTATGATGCCCCCACAGTGTAATGCCCCCATTATGCCCCTTATGCAGTATGTATGATGCCCCCTCAGTGTAATGCCCCCATTATACCCCTTATGCAGTATGTATGATGCCCCCACACAGTGTAATGCCCCTTATGCAGTACGTATGATGCCCCCACACAGTGTAATGCCCCCATTATGCCCCTTATGCAGGATGTATGATGCCCCCACACAGTATAATGTTCCCCCAGTACCACCTGAGGTTTTACAGTTGGAATAATCCCTCTGGAAAATGGTTTTCCCTCTGCCTGCTCCCCTGCATGTAGACCCTCGAGCATGTATACATGCATGTAGGGGAGCAGGCCTTACTAGATATCGAGGCTTTGTATAGTAATATACCGCATGAGGATGGTATCAGAGGAGTAAGACATTTCTTGAAATCGAGATCAATAGAATGTAGCCGACATAATGACTTCATGGAGGATCTTCTAAAATTCACTCTTACTCATAACATCTTTCTTTTTGACAGGAAGTACTTCCACCAGTTCAGGGGTACTGCGATGGGGAGCCCCTGTGCCTCCTCATATGCTAACCCTTTCCTGGACTGGTGGGAGGAATCCACAATATTCAGGGATGATCATAAGTGATGGCATCCATATATTGGGGTACAGTATAGATATATTGACCACATTTTTATCATCTGGTCAGGGACGAGTGAACAGTTTCTTGCATTTGTCAGGGAATTCAATATCAATAGCGATGGCCTTAGACTTACATCGGAGTTTAATTATTACCAGTTGCCATTCCCGGATGTACTAATCTAGAAATAATGGGATGGGACTCTAGGGACACTCAACTACCATAAACCTACTAACACTAATAAACTATTGAAGTGGGATAGTCACCACCCCATCCCACTGAAAAAGGGAATACCCAAGGGCCAATTTTTACAGTTGAGAAGGAACTGTTCTAATGTCACAGATTTTAATATACAGACAATAAACATGAACACCAGATTCATGGAAAAAGGGATCCACAGTGCAGTTTGGATTCCACACGATCGTTTACAGAAAAACAGGAGAGACAGACAATCCTCCATACCTAACCAAGAGAGCAAGAAAAAGATAGGATAACACAAGTAATAGGAACTGAGTGACCATATCTTTAATATACTCAGAAAACACTAGGATGTACTTGCGGCCAACCCGGACCTGAGGGTGCTGTGGGATCTACTCCCACAATAACTTTCAGAATTGGTCAGTCAATTAGGGACAATTTAGTGGATAGTGTCTATAAAAAACCAAGGGGACTTGGCTAGATAGAAGAGTCTGTGGTTTCTTTAGATGTGGAGTATGTTGTACGTGTAATTGGATGAGACCATGTAAATCTTGTTCCTCTACTGGTAAAACCATTGTTCAGAGGGAATATTCCAACTGTAAAACCTCGGGACTTGTATATATGGCCACATGCACCTGCCCCCTAGATTATGTAGGCAAGGTCAACAGGGAATCTAGGAGTAAGGTGGGGTAGTATCTGGGCGATATATGCCATGGTCAGGACACCCCATTAGTGAGACACATGAACAGTGTACATCGAGGTGAAGCCGGAGACATCTCCTTTTGTATTATTGAGGTGGTTAAACCCAATGTGAGAGGAGGTGATCACAATAGATGTATCCTCAAAAAGGAAAGTGAGTGGATTTCCAGATTGGATTCACTAGACCCTAAGGAACTCAATGTGCAAATTTCCTATGCCTGTTTTGTGTGAATACAGCCCCATTCTGGGTTACATTTTTGGATTTTATACTCTATTCATTGCTACTCTCATTGTTCATTCATTGTTCCCTGTGAATGGGGTTCACATATTGTTTTACTTCATTGAGAGATCTGAGCTTCTATATCAGAATTATTTCTTATCAGTTATATCCCACTTATACTATTTTGTAACTAACAAGTGCGGTGATCATTGTATATCTCCAATTATGCAATAGGGGTCAAATTTGACCATTTAGGAATATACTGTGGGCCCTCATCCCATATTTTATGTAGTGACAAAGTAGATCTACATGCCTATTGTATGATGGGAGGATGTGCAATACTTGTTTTTAGTCTCCCATGACGCTGACCTCAGAGACAGGACTTTTTTATATTGGTGGAATGCAATCCGAATCCATTATGCGCTTCAGCATGGAACTCATACTTATGGACATGCGCAGTTTCGGAATGATCCTAGATGTGCTCCGGCGTGTAACACAACTACGGGCATACGCAGTCCTGGGTACTACTGGCGCGGTGGGAATCAGTTTATCTGGCTTTTCAGTGTAAACCATGTCACTTCCGGACATGTGTGGCACCCCAGGGGTCTGGTTTCCACAGTAACAGCAATGTTATGTCTGAGAGCAGGTGGGAGGTCTCTTGGTCAGGAATCCTATGCATGCCACACCTCCTGCCCAGTCCTGGGAGGGGAAGGACTTCCCCTATATAAACCTAGGGCTGAGGCAGGGTTAGTGAGTAGAGAAGAAGTAGAGACAGAGAAGAGAAGCAGATATAGGAAAAGAACATCAGGAGCTCTGTGGGAGCAGTGCTATAAGGAGTCAGGGGCTGGCAGCTGCAGAGCTCGCCCTGACTGAGAAGCTATCACCGGACCCGGAGTTCGAGGCTGTGGGGACTAATCTTTACCCAGCAGCAGAAACCGCCCGGCAGGGGATTTCAGGTCCTCTGGCCAAGAAACCCGAAGGCACGGTCACACGCGTGGGACCAGCACCGCCGTCGTGGAGCGGACGCCACTAGAAGGCCCCGAGTCACCGGCCATACGGGTGAGCACCACACGGTACACTCAGGGACGCGGGCTACTTATACCCACCTCTAGCAAGGTAGCCAGAAGAGTACAGTCAGTTTGGGAGGCCTACAACTCCGCCTGGCCAGGGGAGATCCCATCTGCTCAAGGACTGACCAGGCCCCGATCGCTAGCCAGTACTCCGGGAGGGTCTATCTTTATCACCAGTAAAGACCCTGAATTACACCGCATCGTCTCTGAGTGATTCCTGCTACCCCATCATCCACGTCGGCTGCCCTGAGGCCATACCCCTCCCGTTGGGGGTGATACTATCACGCTGCACAATCCTACCACCGGCCTCAGCGGTCTGCCCTGCAGCGGCAGCTCCTTCGCTGCATTCAACGGGTGGCGTAGTCGTCCAACATCTACCGCTAATACAGCGCCACTTAGTCTGACTCCCTGGGCACGGACCGGGTCACCGCCACGAGACTACAACCCTCAACAGATCCGGCTCCGGGTAAGCTCCCGCGTGCGCAACGCTGCGCGACACAGGCCCAGGGGTGCGTCAACTTTTGGCGTAGTCGGCAAGATTTCGTGCCCGCAGCCACCGGGTACTGCGTGCCTGAAAAAGACTGTTCAAACTTACCAGTGGTGAAGATTCCCGCCATCCGGCGCCATCTTCTGTCTTCTTCCCGCCATCCGCGAAGTTTTCCCGCCATCCGGCGCCATCTTCTGCCTTCTTCCCGCCATCCGTGGAGTTTTCCCGCCGTTGGACGCCATCTTGAAGACGCCGCGCGGGAAGAAGAGGGGCGTGGACTCCGAAAGTGCGCGAGAACTGAAGCCCCGCCTCACGTCCGGACATTGCGTAAGGTCCTGGAAGTAGCCCAGCAGACGCCGACGTCACAGGAGCGCGACGGAAGGTCCTCAACCCTGACGATCCACTGCGGAGCCGCGGCCTATGGAAGAGGATCATCGCAAGGTAGGCCACGGTCCACTAGGGGGGAGAAGGATGTCGGATACGGAGGAGAGCTTCACCGCTTCAACCCCCGCCAGCGCCACCGCTGTTGCGGTCATGCCTTTCACCATGCCCTATATCCCGGGGGCAGCCTGGCTACCCCAGTACTCAGGGGAGTCACATACCCTGCATGACTTTAGAGAAAAGCTGGATAGCCTCTTCCAGGTGTATCCCCTCACAGAGGAGCAAAAAGTGAGCATCCTGGTGACCCAATTAACCGGGGCAGCCCAAAGGGAGGTAAATAGAAAAAAGAGAGGGGTCGCTCACTGGTCTGTTCGGGTGCTCTGAAGAAAAAAGTAATCTCAATTGCAAAAAGAACTTCGGCACTCCATACATGAAAATATAAGAAATATTGTATCTGGACTAATGTCACTTTGAAAAATGAAGGTTTTTTGCGCATAATTTGGCCAATTTATGTGTGCCCATCAACCACGACAAGGTCACCTTCGTATGATGGGAAACTACGCTACACTACCACTGGATATGCCACTCTTGGGCTGTAAGCCTGTATGGACAATATGTCTCTGCTTGGGCTTTTAACCTACAATGTATGGGCTGGTAGAGCTAGTTAAAACCACCTGTGACTGAATGGGAGGGACACATGGTCAGAAAAAAGGCTGTCAAATTTATAATAGTGTGAACACGTACCTGCTGCAATGCTCCAGGAGTGGGATCCCAAAAATGATTAATAGAAAAAAGAGAGGGGTCGCTCACTGGTCTGTTCGGGTGCTCTGAAGAAAAAAGTAATCTCAATTGCAAAAGAACTTCGGCACTCCATACATGAAAATATAAGAAATATTGTATCTGGACTAATGTCACTTTGAAAAATGAAGGTTTTTTGCGCATAATTTGGCCAATTTATGTGTGCCCATCAACCATGACAAGGTCACCTTCGTATGATGGGAAACTACGCTACACTACCACTGGATATGCCACTCTTGGGCTGTAAGCCTGTATGGACATACGAAGGTGACCTTGTCGTGGTTGATGGGCACACATAAATTGGCCAAATTATGCGCAAAAAACCTTCATTTTTCAAAGTGACATTAGTCCAGATACAATATTTCTTATATTTTCATGTATGGAGTGCCGAAGTTCTTTTTGCAATTGAGATTACTTTTTTCTTCAGTGCACCCGAACAGACCAGTGAGCGACCCCTCTCTTTTTTCTATTAATCATTTTTGGGATCCCGCTCCTGGAGCATTGCAGCAGGTACGTGTTCACACTATTAGAAGTTTGACAGCCTTTTTTCTGACCATGTGTCCCTCCCATTCAGTCACAGGTGGTTTTAACTAGCTCTACCAGCCCATACATTGTAGGTTAAAAGCCCAAGCAGAGACATATTGTCCATACAGGCTTACAGCCCAAGAGTGGCATATCCAGTGGTAGTGTAGCGTAGTTTCCCATCATACGAAGGTGACCTTGTCGTGGTTGATGGGCACACATAAATTGGCCAAATTATGCGCAAAAAACCTTCATTTTTCAAAGTGACATTAGTCCAGATACAATATTTCTTATATTTTCATGTATGGAGTGCCGAAGTTCTTTTTGCAAAGGGAGGTAAAGTCCTGGCCACCTGGGAGGAGGACTGTCGCAGAGATACTAACCCGGCTGAGGGACACCTTTGATACCCGCACCTCAGCCGAGATCAAGCTTAGATTCTACGGGTGCAAACAGCGGGCACATGAGAGTATAAGGGACTATGCCCTGAACCTACAAGAGGCCCTGAGAGCCATTAAGCAGACCGACCCTGACGGCGTGGGAGACGAGGACAGGCTGTTGACTGAACAATTTATAGAGGGTTTATATTGCAATGCCCACCGAACCCAGTTGCGGGCAATGGCCTTACAGGACCCTCATCTGGGATTTGCACAGTTCAAGGACAGAGCCATCCGGGTGCTCCGAGAACCGGCACCAGGTGGCGTTGTGACCCACAGACGCCCCACTACCACTTACCACCAGGAGGCGGCACCCTTGTCGGCAGGGCCTGTGGGAGCTGATGCGCAGGCTTTGAACAATGACCCGGCTCCAGACCTGCACCATCAGGTCCAAGAGCTAGCTAAAAGCGTTGCCGCGCTAACCCGAACTGTGCAGTCTTTACAGGTTTCCACTCCAGGGAAGATCCAGCTGGCATCCGGACCGGAGGACATCCCGTGGCGTCGACCAAGGAGGACCCCACCGGCCAGAGGAAGACCCAGCGACCGATACAACGAGGACGGACAACCCATCTGCCGCCGCTGCAATCAACCAGGACATATGGCAAGGTACTGTCCTTTAAACTGGCACAACCTGGGGTAGAGGGCCAAACCCCAGGAAAAAGATCATCAGGCCCATCGAACTGGCGCGACAAATATGTGGGAGGACGTCCAGTCTTGCCCGTGGTACTGGATGGCATCCCCATGAGTGCCCTACTGGACACCGGGTCACAGGTTACCACTATCCCGTACGTGCTCTTCAAGCAGTACTGGAATGACTCGGATATCACCCGCTACCCTGACGACGACTTGAGTATCATCGCCAGCAATGGTCAGCCCGTGCCACAGATTGGATTTAAAGAGGTGACCATTAAAATCGGTAGAGTCGAACTGGCAGCACAGGGACTGATCATTGTAGACATTGACAAACACGAGAGTCACCCAAAGATAACTCTAGGAACTAATGTAATTGAAAATTGTCTTGCAGAGGTGATTTTCCTTTTACAACAGGTTGCCAAGAACGCCAGCTCCAGCCAGCAGCGAGTGCTCCAGAAAGAGATCCGGGCACTGATGCGACGGCAACAGATAGAACTCTCCGGTGGTGAGATTGGTAGCGTAAGAATGTGTGACCCTTTCCCTATTGCCATGCCCCCAAAAAGTGAAATGATGATTTGGTGCCGGGCAGCTATTGGTCTGAGAGGTAGAGATTACCAGGCAATGGTAGAATCAGTTTACTCAGACAGTAGGCCCACCATTTTGACAGCACGGGGGGTGGTCAATGTACGCCATGGGAGGGTGCCCGTTCGCATAATAAATATCGGGAAGAGGGAAGTGTACCTGCCCCGGTATGCCACGCTAGCCAAATTGTATACCATCAATCAAAATTCCATACAGTCCGTAGAACCCTTGCCTCCATCTTCCCCGGAGGAAGGTAACGGCTCTAAGGAAACAATGGAGGACTGGTGTCAGCAACTACATTTGGGTACTGACTCCACTCCCTCACACCAGAAACAGGGAGTCTATCGGGTGGTTCAAGAGTACGAGAGAGTGTTTAGTAAACACCCGTTAGACTTCGGGCGAGTCACGGGGGTAGAACACCACATCCCCACGGGAGACCATCTTCCTATAAAAGAGAGGTATCGACCCGTACCCCCTGCACACTACCAACACGCCAAGGGGATGCTTAGGGACATGAAGGAGGCTGGGGTGATCAGGGATAGCTG
This sequence comes from Phyllobates terribilis, assembly GCF_046119375.1. Lineage (NCBI taxonomy): Eukaryota > Metazoa > Chordata > Amphibia > Anura > Dendrobatidae > Phyllobates > Phyllobates terribilis. Next base: position 10,792,644 of record NW_027362765.1, read on the forward strand.
TAGCCCCTGGGCAGCTCCACTAGTCTTAGTCAAAAAGAAAGACAACACCATGAGGATGTGTGTAGATTACCGGAAAATTAACCGTATCACACACAAGGATGCGTACCCCTTACCAAGGATAGAGGAGTCTTTGGCTGCTTTAAGATCTGCTAACTTCTTCTCTACCTTGGATCTCACTAGCGGGTACTGGCAGGTTCCTGTAGCAGAGGCGGACCGGGAGAAGACCGCATTCACCACCCCGATGGGACTTAGCGAGTTTACCTGTATGCCGTTCGGACTCTGCAACGCACCGGGAACCTTCCAACGATTAATGGAGTGCTGTCTGGGCCACAGAAACTTCGAGACGGTCCTGTTGTACCTGGACGATGTCATCGTATATTCCAAGACTTATGAGGACCACCTGAAACACCTGGCGGAAGTGTTCGAAGCTCTGGCAAGCTACGGCTTAAAGGTAAAACCCTCCAAGTGTCACCTCTTGAAACCAAAGGTGCAGTACCTGGGACACGTGGTGAGCGCTGACGGAGTGGCTCCCGACCCTGATAAGATCACCGCAATTAAGGAATGGCCAAGTCCCTCCAGTGTAAAGGAAGTGCGGCAGTTCCTCGGGTTGGTAGGCTATTACCGCAGATTCATCCCCGGTTTCACCAAAAAGGCAGCTCCTATGCAGGACCTCCTGATAGGCCAGTCCCGGAAGGCCAAGAACCAGAAGCCGCCCTTCAAATGGGAGAAGTTAGAAGAAGAGTCCTTCCGCCAGCTGAAGATGGCCCTCACGGGGGATGAAATCCTGGTGTACCCTGATTACAGCCAGCCCTTTATCCTCTACACCGACGCAAGTAACATCGGGCTAGGAGCCGTACTGTCCCAGATCCAGCAGGGGAAAGAACGAGTAATCGCTTACGCTAGCCGAAAACTGCGATCCACCGAAAGAAACCCTGAGAATTATAGCTCATTTAAGCTAGAGTTCCTGGCAGTGGTGTGGGCAGTCACCGAACGCTTTAAGCACTACCTCGCTTCTTCCCGGTTCACCGTGTACACGGATAACAACCCGTTGACACACCTGGACACGGCAAGACTCGGTGCCCTAGAGCAGAGATGGATGGCCCGTCTGTCCAACTACGAGTTCACAATCAAATACCGGGCAGGACGCTCCAATACCAACGCGGACGCCCTGTCCAGGATGCCAAACCTACCGGACGTAGGAGAAGATCCAGAGGGACTGGAAGAAGTCGAACTCCCCGCGTTCCACCGTCATGGGACTATCCAGTATTCCCATCGGGTAAGGAGTAAGCAAGCCGCTACGTTTAACCCCTTGCCTCACTACAACTGGGAGGAAACGCAAGACAGTGACCCTGCCGTCCGGCTGGTGAAGGAGATGCTGACTCGGCCAGAGGCTCGCCTTGACCCAGACGCTCCGGAGGAAGCCAAGCAACTGTGGGCTGAGAAGAGTCGACTGTTCCTTTACAAGGGGAAGTTGTGCCGCAGAATGGTTAACTCCCGGACGCATGAACTAATCTGGCAAGTAGTGGTGCCACGGAGAGACGCAGCCATGGTGATGGAAGCATACCACGACGGGACTGGACACTTCGGATGGAAGAAGCTGGAGTTCCTGCTGCGTGGGCGGTTCCACTGGGTAGGCATGAGGGGAACCATCGAGAGGTGGTGCAGAGACTGTGGCCCGTGCAACCTAAGAAGGAAGGACCGTGCCAGCCAGAAGACTCCCCTGCAGTCCATCGTCACCCGACAGCCGTTGGAACTGGTAGCCTTGGATCATGTAAAACTGACCCCAAGCAGAAGTGGCTACGTCTACGCGTTAACCATTGTGGATCATTACTCCCGGTTCTTGGTTGTCGTCCCCGTTAAGGACTTAACGGCTCAAACAGCAGCTAGAGCCTTCCAGCAGCACTTCTGCCGCCCACACGGGTACCCGGACCAAGTGCTGACGGACCAGGGACCTGCTTTTGAAGCGGAGGTCTTCCAGGAATTCTGCAATCTGTATGGCTGCCGGAAGATAAGGACGACACCCTATCATCCGCAAACTAATGGACTTTGTGAGAAAATGAACCAGGTGGTAATGGATCTCCTGAAAACGTTGCCCCTGGAAGAACGCAGTCTGTGGCCTGAGAAGCTGCCCGATCTGGTGGACCTATACAACCACATCCCGGTAGGTTCCACCAACTGTACCCCGGCTTACCTAATGAGGGCGAGACCTGGTAAGTTACCTGTTGACCTGGAAATGGGAGTCCTGACACCCGAGGACACTTCACCAGAGGCAGACTGGGACACAGAGAGGCAGCAGCAGTACCGGAAAGTACAGGAGAGCGTGGAGCGAAGTCTCTGTCAGGCTAGGGAAAGACAAGAGAAAACTTACAACCAGTATGCTCCCGCTGTTCCCCTGGTACCCGGAGAGCAGGTCTTGAAGAGGAAAAGACGGCTCCACAAGTTGGACGACCAGTGGGAGAAGGACCCGTACACCGTACTGCCCTCAAGCCACGAGAACCCGAAAGTCTGTACCATCAGTAAAGACGGAGGGGAGACCATAGCCATTGTATCCCGGGATCACCTGAAGAAGTGTCCTGAACAGCTACGGAACCCTGAAGAGGAACAAGAAGACCATCGACCGTAGAGGAAAGGGAAGATATGGTTAGTACTGTGCTCGGAGACTTCCCTCGGTCCTGGACTCAAGTCAATGGTGCAGTTGTGGTACCCGTCCTCACGTTCCTCCAACCAGCATCCCAAGTGCCTACGGAGCAACAGGTAGAGCTGGAAGAGCAGCCGGTCCAGGAGGCAGAAGACTCCACACAAGCAGAACAGGAGGATCAACCCTCTGCTTATAGTGAGCCTGCCGTACCCCTAGTGAGCCAAAGAGCCGGTAGACAGCTGCCCAGTTTACCCTTGACAGCTCCTACACCCTGTAGTTCAGGGCTAGACAGTCAGCTCCGTAGGTCCACTAGGGCCACTAGAGGCCAGTTACCCGCACGTTGGAGGATTTGAAGTGTATAAACTGTTTTATTTCTGGTTACCTGTTTTTCTTGTTGCTTGTGTATAATTATGTGTTTCTAGTTATTTATAGGAGTCCTTGGTGGATTTACCGGGAATCCTTGTACATGGTTGGAGCGTAACCTAGGAATGGACTAAAGACTGTTAAGGACTCGGGGCAGGACAGACCCCTACCTGGTTACGTCTCCCTGTTTTGGTGAAATGGACACCTTGCTTTTCTTCAAAAACTGCACCCGGTTGCGGACACGCCGTGACCATCTTTATATGTTTTTCTTATTGTACTATTATTGTTTATACCTTGTTATGTTTAAAAATATGTTTAGTCCCGGAGTACTAAATTTCACTAGGGGGGAATGTGGCACCCCAGGGGTCTGGTTTCCACAGTAACAGCAATGTTATGTCTGAGAGCAGGTGGGAGGTCTCTTGGTCAGGAATCCTATGCATGCCACACCTCCTGGCCAGTCCTGGGAGGGGAAGGACTTCCCCTATATAAACCTAGGGCTGAGGCAGGGTTAGTGAGTAGAGAAGAAGTAGAGACAGAGAAGAGAAGCAGATATAGGAAAAGAACATCAGGAGCTCTGTGGGAGCAGTGCTATAAGGAGTCAGGGGCTGGCAGCTGCAGAGCTCACCCTGACTGAGAAGCTATCACCGGACCCGGAGTCCGAGGCTGTGGGGACTAATCTTTACCCAGCAGCAGAAACCGCCCGGCAGGGGATTTCAGGTCCTCTGGCCAAAAAACCCGAAGGCACGGTCACACGCGTGGGACCAGCACCGCCGTCGTGGAGCGGACGCCACTAGAAGGCCCCGAGTCACCGGCCATACGGGTGAGCACCACACGGTACACTCAGGGACGCGGGCTACTTATACCCGCCTCTAGCAAGGTAGCCAGAAGAGTACAGTCAGTTTGGGAGGCCTACAACTCCGCCTGGCCAGGGGAGATCCCATCTGCTCAAGGACTGACCAGGCCCCGATCGTTAGCCAGTACTCCGGGAGGGTCTATCTTTATCACCAGTAAAGACCCTGAATTACACCGCATCGTCTCTGAGTGATTCCTGCTACCCCATCATCCACGTCGGCTGCCCTGAGGCCATACCCCTCCCGTTGGGGGTGATACTATCACGCTGCACAATCCTACCACCGGCCTCAGCGGTCTGCCCTGCAGCGGCAGCTCCTTCGCTGCATTCAACGGGTGGCGTAGTCGTCCAACATCTACCGCTAATACAGCGCCACTTAGTCTGACTCCCTGGGCACGGACCAGGTCACCGCCACGAGACTACAACCCTCAACAGATCCGGCTCCGGGTAAGCTCCCGCGTGCGCAACGCTGCGCGACACAGGCCCAGGGGTGCGTCACATGCACACTAGGGGATGGACATTATTGGACTTCTAGCGCAGGCGCTGTACATTATTATAGACGGGCTCCATTCTATATACAGTGGGTACGGAAAGTATTCAAACCCCTTTAAATTTTTCTCAATCTTTGTTTCATTGCAACTATTTGGTAAATTCTAAACAGTTCATTTTTTTTTTCATTAAAGTACACTCTGCACCCCATCTTGACTGAAAAAAGCAGAAATGTAGAAATGTTTGCAAATTTATTAAAAAACAAAAACTGAAATATCACATGGTCATAAGTATTCAGACCCTTTGCTCAGTATTGAGCAGAAGCCCCCTTTTGAGCTAGTACAGCCATGACTCTTCTTGAGAATGATGCAACAAGTTTTTCACACCTGGATTTGGGGATCCTCTGCAATTCTTCCTTGCAGACCCTCTCCAGTTCAGTCAGGTTGGATGGTGAACGTTAGTGGACAGCCATTTTCAGGTGTCTCCAGAGATGCTCAATTGGGTTTAGGTCAGGGCTCTGGCTGGGCCAGTCAAGAATGGCTTCTGAACAAGTCTGTGACCACTCATTTTTTTATTTTAGCTGTGTGCTTAGGGTCATTGTCTTGTTGGAAGGTGAACCTTCGGCCAAGTCTGAGGTCCAGAGCACTCTGGAAGAGGTTTACATCCAGGATATCTCTGTACTTGGTCGCATTCATGTTTCTTTCAATTGCAACCAGTCGTCCTGTCCCTGCAGCTGAAAAACACCCCCATAGCATGATGCTGCCACCACCATGTTTCACTGTTGGGATTGTATTGGGCAGGTGATGAGCAGTGCCTGGTTTTCTCCACACATACCGCTTAGAATTATCACCAAAAAGTTCTATCTTTGTCTCATCAGACCAGAGAATCTTATTGCTCATAGTCTGGGAGAACTTCATGAGTTTTTGAGCAAACTCTATGCGGGCTTTCATATGTCTTGCACTGAGGAGAGGCTTCCGTTGGGCCAATCTGCCATAATTGCCCGACTGGTGGAGGGCTTCAGTGATAGTTGACTTTGTGGAAATTTCTCCCATCTCCCTACTGCATCTCTGGAGCTCAGCCACAGTGATTTTGGGGTTATTCTTTACCTCTCTCACCAAGACTCTTCTCCCACGATTGGTCAGTTTGGCTGAACGGCCAGGTCTAGGAAGACTTCTGATGGTCCCAAACATCTTCCATTCAAGGATTATGGAGGCCACTGTGAACCTTGAGTAATGCAGAAATTCTTTTGTAACCTTGGCCAGATCTGTGCCTTGCCACAATTCTGTCTCTGAGCTCCTTGGGCAGTTCCTTTTGAGCTCATGATTCTCATTTGGTCTGATGTGATCTGTGAGGTCTTATATAGACAGGTGTGTGCCTTTCCAAATCAAGTCCTATCAGATTAATTAAACACAGTTGGACTCCAATGAAGGAGTAGAACCATCTCAAGAAGGATTACAAGGAAATGGACAGCATGTGACTTAAATATGAGTGTCTGTGCAAAGGGTCTGAATACTTATGACCATGTGATATTTCAGTTTTTCTTTTTTAATAAATTTTAAAAAAATTCTACATTTGTTTTTTTTTCAGTCAAGGGGTGCAAAGTGTACTTTAATGAGAAAAAAAATGAACTTTTTAGAATTTACCAAATGGCTGCAATGAAACAAAGAGTGAAAAATTTAATGGGGTCTGGATACTTTCCGTACCCACTGTAAAGCGGTGCTGCACGTAGTGGCTTAGAAGAATACGGTGTCCACCGCTAGTTGCTGGTGTTGTGTGCGTTGTTAGGGGAAGGATGGTATCTAAAGACGGGGGGCGGGAATAGTGAGGGCGGCTGACCAATCGCCGCCAATCCCACAGGGCTGTGTAGTGTGAACTCCGGAAGTGCACGTGTGACGTCACTGGAAGTGACGCACTGCTCCCAGGAAGCTCTGTGTTCCATAGGCCGGTGTAAATGCTTTCTAGTGAGCCGGAAGTTTGAGTGCCAGGGAGAGAACATGCATTCCACCAGTATAGAGCATAAGACCCCATGGGCATGAGCCAGAGCCTTTGATGGAGTGGAGAAGGATCCAGGAGAGGGGACAAGAATGTGTCAGAGAGGAATAACCTGCAATAAAGGAGACAATATATGAGTAGGATATGGAGATCAAAACATGTATATTATTGACCTATTCAAATTGAAGACCACGTTTCCAAACGTAAAATACATTTCAACATCGGGTCACATAAGATCCCTGGGTGACAAGTTTCTTTATACCAACTGTTCAATGAGAACCAAACTCCAAACATAAAAAACCTTATATAAAGGCCAGTAGGTCATACTCCCTAGTAAGGCTTTTCGGTGAAGGGCACCGTGATGGGCACCAATGTGGCCCCCCCATATGCAAATTGCTTCATGTCAGCTTTCGAGAGTCAGGTGGTCTACTCTAATCCACTTTTTCAAAGAACATTCCATTCTCTGGAAACGTTCAAGCAGTGTTAGTTTTCAAGGATCAAGGATACACAGGGCCACCTAACAACTGACCTCTATTCCAAGCCCACCGATCGCAGTGGCCTATTACACTTTTCTAGCAATCATCCAAGGTCGATGAAGAAATCTATACCTACATCACAATTTCAGAGGGTCAAACAGATAGTGTCCAGTGAAACTATCCGCAATCAGAGGTTACAAGAAATGACCAAATTCACTGAACGAGGCTATCCACCTAGCTTCCTGCATCCCCAGGGGTCGAATTCCAGAACTGATTGTCCAAACACTAAGGACAGAATCCCCTTCGTTCATACGTTCCACCCCTTCGCCTACATCTTACATAAAACCATTAGGAAACACTGGAACATCTTACAAACTGGCTATCCCACGATCCCTGCGTTCCAGCAACCCTTCCTACCGTGTTTTAAGAAAGCAACCAATATTAGAAACTCTCTGGTATGTGCCGATTTGGGCACAGTGCACCAAGGTCCTAAACAACGGTTCTTGCAGAATCCCAAAATGGGCACATTCCTATGTCTCCCATGTCTCCAATGTCGTCAATGCAACAATGTCCTCAGGGGTAGCATTGTTCATCACCCACAAACTGGCAAGATATACATCAAAGGGTACTTCACATGTGACAGTTCACTTGTGGTATATCTTATTAAATGCCCAAGCGGCCGAATCTATGTGGGGGAGACGACACAGCCCATAAGGGATAGGATTTCAAAGCACAAGTCCACAATTCGGTGCAAAAACCTAATGTTACCCATTCCCCAACACTTTATCACGGCAGGACATAGTATTTCTCAAGTCAAATACCAGGTATTGGAACAAGTGTTGACACCACGTCGGAGGGGGCGACCAAGTGAGCCTTATCAAACGTAGAGGAGCCTACTGGATTCATGAATTACAGGCCTTAGAGCCGAAAAGCCTTAATAGGACTATGACCTACTGGCCTTTTATATAAGGTTTTTTTTTATGTTTTGGAGTTTGGTTCTCATTGAACAATTGGTATAGAGAAACTTGTCACCCAGGGATCTTAGGCTATGTGCCCACGATGCAGAAATGAAGCAGAAAATTTCTGCAGCATTTCTGCATCTCCCTGGCAGAAAAAACGTATGCAGACTGTGCATGCGTTTTTCCTGCAGAATACATGCGGATCCACATGTGGATTCACTTGCGTTTCCGCATGCAGATTGACAAGCGCTTTCCATGCGATAGCATCACTTGGAAAGTGCTTGACAACTAGGTCACACTGTATAAATCCATGCAAACAGCATTGATTTATACAGTGTGAACCGTAAAAATTAAAACAAATAAAGCTATACTCACCCCCGAGGCCCCGGCGTGTGCTGCAGCGGTCGTCCTGGCTTCTTCCGGGTTGCCGGCACATCGCGAGACAGAGTGGTGAAGGGCCTGTGGTCACATGACTGTGACGTCACCGCAGGTCCTCAAGCGATGCCGGCATTCAGAGAGAAGCCGCCGGACAGGTGAATATAAACTTTATTTGTTATTTTATTCTTTTTTTACAGGTACAATGGTACCCAGGTCTGGATGAGAGTCTTCTCTCCTCCCGAACTGGGTACCATCCGCACATAGAGACGCATAGAAGCCGCTTGTAAAAATGTACAGTCGCGGTTTCTATGTGTCTCAATGCAAGTCAATGGCGGGAGTTCCGCTGCGCTTCCGCAAAATTAAATGACATGCTGTGGATTTTTGTACGCAGCATAAACGCTGCGGAAAAATCCGCAGCATGTGCATAGAACATGCGGAATCCCCTTGGGGACCATGGGGTGCGGATTACCTAGCGTTTCACAAGCGTTTATGCTGCGGAAATTCCGCAGCATAAACGCTTGAAAAACGCTACGTGGGCACTCAGCCTTATGTGACCCTATGTTGAAATATATTTTACGTTTGAAAGTGTGGTCTTCAATTTGAATAGGTCAATAATATACATGTTTTGATCTCCATATCCTACTCATATATTGTCTCCTTTATTGCAGATTATTCCTCTCTGGCACACTCTTGTCCCCTCTCCTGGATCCTTCTCCACTCCAACAAAGGCTCTGGCTCATGCCCATGGGGTCTTATGCTCTATACTGGTGGAACGTACGTTCTCTCTCCCTGGCACTCAAACTTCCGGCTCACTGGAACGCATTTACACTGGCCTGTGGAACGCACAGCTTCCTGGGAGCAGTGCGTCACTTCCGGTGACGTCACACGTGCACTTTCGGAGTTCACACTACACAGCCCTGTGGGATTGGCGGCGATTGGTCAGCCGCCCTCACCATTTCCGCCCCCCGCCTTTAGATACCACCCTGCCCCTGACAACGCGCACAGTACCAGGAACTAGCGGTGGACACCGCATTCCTCTAAGCCACTACGTGCAGCACCACTTTATAACCAGGAACTAGGGGTCACAGGTATGCTACGTCCAGCTCTATTCTGGGTATCTCGGCCTCCACAGTCCCTCTCAGTCTGATAACTCTGAGTCTGCCACTCTCTGCTCTTTTCTGCAGACCCAAGCAACCAGTGTCACCATATCTCCACACTTTTGAATTCCTACCTTTGAATATCATCCAGCAGTCTAGTAGGTGTCACCTCTCTTCAATTTGTATATATACTTGCTCTATACTATGATGTTGTATCCGCATTAATGGGGTTTGATGAAATATTATGCACTGTTTGACAGCATGTTTATTGTTCAGGTTAAACAAGAGATATTATCATGTTATTGCACTATGATCCATTGGTATATGCTTTTTTATTTTATTATTTATTATTATTCTTTTATTTATTGTTTTGTTCTCTGTGCTATTTCCAATAGTTCTTGATTAAGGTCAGATCGACCGAAACATTTACTTTTGTTTTTGGACTGCATTAAAAAGAAAAATTTCTATAAGAACCATTGAGTGCCGAGGTTATTCTCAATGTCCATTCCAGTGTCAGAAAATTAGGTGAGAATTAGCTTTATGGAAGATGAGTCTATGAGTAACGTATTCAGCTGCAGACTCCAAGGAAGAAACTGCTTGTTGTCTGTGGCCTAAAATATATAGGTTTTATTAGTAGATGTAAAGAAGAAAACTAAATACTGTAAAATAATAAATCTCCTCATATGTTTCCCCTTATTATCTCCAGTAATTGTATTATTACACAGGATTTTTATGATGTTCCATCAACGTATCTTCTTCTCATTCAGGTCTCTACAATATCAGATCCTCTCAGTGAATATCTTCCATATAAGAAAATTTTCCTGATTTACCCATCAAAGATGGATATGGACAGAGACAAGATGGCGGAGAGGATATTACACCTCACCCTAGAGATCCTCTTCCGGCTTACTGGAGAGGTGAGAGATTCTGATGACGTCACATTACATCATTCTTATCTATGGGAATAACAGATGGACAGAACTGGAGAGGTGAGGACTCTGGAAATGTCTGTAGTGACATTTATTAATGTGTCTCTCCATAACCAGAGATTAATCACGGGGCCTCCACCTCACCCCCTGATACATGAGGACATCAATGACCAGATGATCATAGAACTCACCTACAAGATGATTGAGCTGCTGACTGGAGAGGTGACATTGCTGGGAATGCTGGGACATTATACAGTAACGCTATGAAGGGATCTGGGGGGATGACGGTGTCATTGTATGTGTCAGGTTCCTATAAGATGTCAGGATGTCACCGTCTATTTCTCCATGGAGGAGTGGGAGTATTTAGAAGGACACAAAGATCTGTACAGGGACTTCATGATGGAGGTTCCCCAGCCCCTCACATCACCAGGTAATAGACAAGACTAAATACACACGGCCTATAATTATCTGTATGTAAAGAATGAATTCATTCCCTGTATGTGTTTCCTCCAGATCGATCCAGTAAGAGGACAACACCAGAGAGATGTCCCCGTCCTCTTCTTCCACAGGACTGTAAACCAGAAGATCCCAATGTTCCTCAGGATCATCAGGTAGATGTAGAGAAGTTGTCATGAGATCTCCCCTATGATGTGTAGACGGCTGTAAAGGTTTTGTATTCAGTCTTGTTTTATCCACCATTATTAGGTTTTATATTTGTGTAATGAGAACGGTGGAGATGGCAGGATTAGAGCCGATCATAGATGTGACTTCTCCATCTGTCTGTGACTTTTATAATATTTGTTTCAGGGTGAAGATCTGACCCATATTAATACTACAGAGACATATGTGAGGGGTGATGAGCAGTGTAAAGAGGAGATTCCTATATATGACCACCCAGGTGAGTAGTAACCACTAAATGCAGAGAAGTCACAGATTCTTCTCAGTCCCCGTCTGTGGCTGCTTTATCAGTGGTGTAGTCCGGCCGTATCACAATCGTGTGATCACCATTTTGCTGCTCGACCACAACATTCTCCTCCGTCCAAAAATGTTCAAATTACTTTGGGAAATTGTGGAAGCCCTTTTCTATAGAACTGACAACCTGGAGGATCCACCTACCCCCGGGATTAGGAGACGCTGACCGTTACCTGCCCAGATCTGTAAACTACAAAGCCAAATGACAGCATACGTAGAATGTGCTGACAAGTTAGAAAATCACAAGTGTGAATATCTGTACAATAACAACAGAGTTTCCCTTTATCCTGACTTTTCAATCTCTTTTAAAACCAACTAACTTCAAACAGGATTGTGATAAACTACATAAAAAACATTACACCTGTGCCATGATATATCTCTAAGCTGTGTGGGGTTGACGGCTGTAATATACATTTATTCACGCCTGCAGGAGATGTGTTGGCATAGCTCGAGCCCTCGTTTCATGGATTCAGGCTTGCCTTATCTCCCCCGTTTATAGATTTCACAAATTACTTTGCTCATCACCCTTTAACCTCTCTACATGGATCTGGAGTTACACAGAGACCCCTAGGCTTGGGCCACGGTGTTACCTGCTGTTCTGTGGTGTGAGATGGGAAGAAGAATAGTCAGGTAGCCGGGTCAGAACCAAGAGGACAGAGAAAATACAAAATCAGACACAAAAGTAGTCAGTAAACGGGCCGAGGTCACAACAGGAAACAAATACACAAGCTGGGAGCTGAGCACAGAGGACTGAACCAGAGGAGAACAAGGCTGTATCTGGCAGCTTCCGGCAATATGCTTCCAGCTTTAGTAGGGTGCGGTGCTTTCCAATTGGCTGAAGCAGGGAGCAGATGACTCCAGCTGGACAGCACACACACCCACACTGCCAGACTGGATGGTACTACTGGTCCCAGGCTCCCTAATCTTAGTGGTTGGACAGAGCCTGCGCCGCCCAGAGCTTCCGGTTCTGACGTCTCTTCCATCACCAGCGCCGCCTGCAGAATGAATAAGGCGGCGCCTGGTGACAAAAGCAGATGTCACATAAGTTGGAGAAGTAGATGTCCCAGAGGAGATGGGACACACCATTTGCAGAAGCCCTTAATATAACAAAATGGCAGAAAACCAGAAATAGAATAGAATAGAAATCCCCATAAAGTGACTCCATTTTGGAAATTATAACCCTCAGTGGATTAATCTATAGGTGTAGTGACTATTTTTACTCCACAGTGTTTTTCTGGAAATTAGCACGCAGGGGATGATGGAGAGTGAAAATTGCAAATATATAATTTTATTGCCCAACACATAGTGTCCAGATTGTGCTCCAGGAGACACACTCTGTAAATTAAGTGGGTTCTTCTCACTATAGTAATGTCAAATACATGGAGGCTAAATGTGGTTTGGGCGCACTGCAAGGCTCTGAAGCGAGGGGGAGATCTGACTTTGGGAGAGCGGATATTGCTGGATTGGTTTATGGAAGCCATGTTGCTTTTCAAAAGCCTTTGAGCCACTAATAATGTGGAAACCTCTGGTTTTCCACTGACAGATGATGGACCTGAGTGGGGACTTGTTTTTTGTGAGATGAGTAGAAGTTTTCATTGATATTATTTTTCCTACATAACATTTTTTGATGGCTTCTTATTCCATATTTGGAGGCAGAATGAACAAACAGTTGGACACCACACGCTACTGGTTCATCCTATGAGGTTTTCTATTAGACTGTGAACTGTCATTCTGTCAATAACTTGCCATTTCTACAGACATTTTAAGTACAATGAACACAAGAATCCCATAGAAAAATAAATAAAGATTGCATACCACTTCTAAATCAATCTAAACGAACACATCCCTGGGCTACATGCTAGTCCAGGAAAATGAAGAGATATATGCTCAAGTTTAAAAATCAATTTTATTAGACACAAATCTAAAAAATATAGGAATATTTAAAATATTTCAATTATTTGTGTTTGTTTAGACATTTTAAGTAGAAATGTTCAAAAATATAAATTTCAAGGATATTTTATTCAAAATTAATAATTGTTTTTTTTTTCTTGGCAGATGACTGTACCAGGAGATCAGAGAGACAGGAGATTTTTAAATCTGACGACCTTGAGATCCCACAGGATCCAATTGAAGTGAATGCCATTACTCCAGATATACCATCATTCCTTCACAGCAGACATCAATCATCTGATCCTATGAAACAGGTCCTGTCTTCTGATTCATTACCAACTACTACGGAAAATCAAAATAAAATAAGAAAAAAACGAACTGCTCCTAAAGCAAAGAAATCACGTTCAGAAAATGGAAATAGTTTTACCCTCGAAAAGTCTATTCTTAAACATCAAAAAATACACACAACGGACAATAGATTTTTTTGTTCCAAATGTGGAAAATGTTTTAATCAGAAATCAGTTTTTGTTAATCACCAGAGAACCCACACAGGGTAGAAGCCTTTTTCATGTTCAGAATGTGGGAAATGTTTTAACCAGAAAGTGACGCGCCCCCTGGGACATATTCCTTTTTGAGGGGAATACCCGGCACCGGATCGGATGGGGGTTGTAGTCTCCGAGCGGCTGTGACCCGGTCCCGTGCCCAGGGCGTCAAGCTAAGTGTTATGTGGCAGTCCTACAGATGTTATTAAAGTTCTTTTATGTCGACTACGCCACCCGTTGTGATGCGGTCACTGTGGCCGCCGCTGCTGCAGGGTCCGCTGAGGCTGATGGTGGATGCGCAGCTTGGTGGGATAACCCCCAACGGGAGGGGTATAGCCTCAGAGGGGACAGGCGCAGAGGATGGGGGTTGTGGTGGTGCGGTGCAGCCGGCAATGAAGACAGACTCGGGTTGTGCAGTTAAGGGTGTTTACTTACTGCTGATGTTCCGGTCACTCCAGCTGCTAGTGACCACCCGAGCCGTGCTGCGTCCACCAGGTCCTGGATCCAGCCAACCCCCAAACAAGTCCGGAGCGTGGCCCTGAGCTCTCCCTCTGTCCTTTCTTCAGCCGTCCCCACCAGGGATTCACCTAGGTCCAGCTCCCTCGGGCCTTCTTTTGGGACACCCTTGGCCTTGGGTTCCCTGACCCTTCATGTGGTTTGCCTTCAGAGTGAATGTGGTGGGTGACCGTGGCAAACGCTGCCCACGATCTCCGGTCTCTGGCTGGGGATTGTTTTTGCCCCCACCAGCTTGGGTTCCGGTACCCTCTTGCTGACTCCTCACCCGGTGCTCTAATTTGGGTTCTTGGGTCCCTTCAGTCTTCCCCCTCTGGGTCTTTCTCTGCTCCACTCTCTCTCTCTCCAGGGCTGCTGTTTCCTTCTCTCTCCTCTCCAACTGACTTGTTCTCAGCGTCTGACCCTGATCTAAGTTGGTGCCCTCCTTATATATCCCTCTATGTGTGAGCTCAGGTGACCAGCACCCAATGAGCTCCTATCACTACCCAGACTGCTCCCCCTATCTGCCCCTACACTACATGGGATGTACCACCCCCCTCCCACTCCAGCCAGGAACAGGCTCGGTTGTACCTGCACATTTCTAAGTGGGAGTACCGTCGGCCTGCTCCTCTGGAATGGGATGTATGTAGTGCATGCAGTCTATCTGAGCTCAGTTCCACACTCCTTCCTTACCCGGGAGTGGAATATCACACCTCTGGGTTGAGGTGCAATACCCCTGTAGCAGCCGAATCCTCAGGGTGCTACATTCCCCCCTGGTAAATCACAGCACGTCCTCGGGCTGTAAGACAAAAACACCAAAACATACAAAATTTTTATATAAACATATAAAACATATAAGACATTATATATATAACATATCTTATCAGATAAAACTTTCTCGTAGACTTCTCTTGTCTCTGGTTCCTCCTCCGGACACTGTGCAACGTGTGTCCGGGAAAAGTGCGACAGTCTCTTAGAAAATCTGGTTTTCTATAAAACCGGTAGGGGGCGCTTTAGGACGCGCAACTATATACAGGGAAGTTGGAAGTTGGCCGCTCTCAGTCCTCGGCCAGGTAGAGGGAAGGGAATGGCTGCTCACAGTCCTCAGCCTGTAGGATGAAGGGGTTAACGGGTAAAACAGTTCACTGGTCCCAACGGGGACTATTTTAGCAGCAACAACAGTTCCAGTTCCTTTATACCCTGATTGGGTAACTATTTACAACACCTGCTCTGCCGCACTCAACGGCGTCTTCCTCCTGCTCTTTGCTTGTAGCTGGTGGTAACTTCAGACCCGTCCGGCCATGTGAGCTGGCTGAACAAGTCCTCCCCCAGGTGTGGCACCCTTGGTTTTATGGGCGCGGGCGCGGTGGTGGTAGCGCCCGGGTTGCCCAGGCCTTGCGGCCAGGCCTGGGGCACCTGGAAGGTGAAGGGCACCGTTAGGACGGCGGCGCCCTGGGCTACCTGGCCTTGCGGCCAGGCCGGAGGCTCCGCGGAGGTAGGGGGCGCTGTTGGCGATGCGGCGCCCGGGGGTACTAGGCCTTGCGACCAGGCTGGTGGTACTTCCTGCTTTGTCACGCTCCGGGTCGGGGCGCGTGACGTCACAGGGGTCGCTGCGGCGGCTTCCGGTCGGGGCCTAGTCCATGGCGGTGACCTGGCGGCTACGGGCACAGCAGGGGGACTTTCGGGCTCTGCGACGGGGAGCTGGGGCAGGTAAGCGGTGTCACGGCTTGGGGTATAGGCGTCCCCTTTACCTGCCTCCATGCGTTCGGCTCCCTCCTCGGCGCCGTCTCCGGCCTTGGGTCCTCCTGCGCCATCCTCAGAGGCGGTCTGCTTCCTCTTCCAGGGTAGCGTGCTCCGCTGACTGGTCTCTGCGTGCTGAGCCATCTCCCGGCTCCACTCCGCCAGTATCTCCCGCTGTACCCGGGCCATCCTCCGTGCGAGGCCCTCCAGGGCTGTTTGTGCACACTCCCGGTCTCGGGGGAGCTGCGCTAGGATCTCCGCTAGACCTAGCGGGGTTGTGGACTCTAGCAGGCTCCTGACCATCGGGTCGGTGCTGCTCTGCTCTGCTTCCGGCAGGCTCCTGGCCAGCGGGCCGGTGCTGCTCTGCCCTCCTTCCTCGGTCTCTAGCAGACTCCTGGCCAGCGGGCCGGTGCTGTTCTGCTTTCTTTCCATCTCCGGGTGAGCTTCTCCGCTACTCCTTGTTAGACCTCTTGCCTCCGGGTGCGCTCGCTCCAGACTGCTCCAAGCGACACCCATCTTTTCTCTTCTCTTTCGTCTCCTCCCACTTAGAGGGCGGTCCCGGGGCAACTCGGTGACTGTCAGCTCCAGGGGCAGTTCTTTCACGCTGACAGACACCTCTAGCATCACAGTCTCTGTTGGTGGGGGCGGTTTCCACTTTTGGCGCCATTTTCTGTCCTGGCCCACGATGGGAGGTGGCCTCTTGCCCTCCTTTGGCACGCCCATAATGGCGTCCGCTGCTCTTCCAAGGCGGGAAATCTGCGGTTTTGGCGGGAATCGCTTCCCAGTGGCGGGAAACTCTGCAGATGGCGGGAACAAGTTGGAAATGGCGGACAATCGGCGGGAAACGACTGGTGATGGAGTCCGATGGCGTGGACCCTCCGGAACCGGCAGGAGTCTTCTTTCTGAGGT
The DNA here is from genome assembly GCF_046119375.1 of Phyllobates terribilis. NCBI lineage: Eukaryota > Metazoa > Chordata > Amphibia > Anura > Dendrobatidae > Phyllobates > Phyllobates terribilis. Next base: position 10,809,360 of record NW_027362765.1, read on the forward strand.
AAACTTGCACTTTTCTTCAGGCACGCAGTACCCGGGTGTTGCGGGCACGTAATCCTGCCGGCTACGCCAAAGTTGACGCGCCCCCTGGGACATATTCCTTTTTGAGGGGAATACCCGGCACCGGATCGGATGGGGGTTGTAGTCTCCGAGCGGCTGTGACCCGGTCCCGTGCCCAGGGTGTCAAGCTAAGTGTTATGTGGCAGTCCTACAGATGTTATTAAAGTTCTTTTATGTCGACTACGCCACCCGTTGTGATGCGGTCACTGTGGCCGCCGCTGCTGCAGGGTCCGCTGAGGCTGATGGTGGATGCGCAGCTTGGTGGGATAACCCCCAACGGGAGGGGTATAGCCTCAGAGGGGACAGGCGCAGAGGATGGGGGTTGTGGTGGTGCGGTGCAGCCGGCAATGAAGACAGACTCGGGTTGTGCAGTTAAGGGTGTTTACTTACTGCTGATGTTCCGGTCACTCCAGCTGCTAGTGACCACCCGAGCCGTGCTGCGTCCACCAGGTCCTGGATCCAGCCAACCCCCAAACAAGTCCGGAGCGTGGCCCTGAGCTCTCCCTCTGTCCTTTCTTCAGCCGTCCCCACCAGGGATTCACCTAGGTCCAGCTCCCTCGGGCCTTCTTTTGGGACACCCTTGGCCTTGGGTTCCCTGACCCTTCATGTGGTTTGCCTTCAGAGTGAATGTGGTGGGTGACCGTGGCAAACGCTGCCCACGATCTCCGGTCTCTGGCTGGGGATTGTTTTTGCCCCCACCAGCTTGGGTTCCGGTACCCTCTTGCTGACTCCTCACCCGGTGCTCTAATTTGGGTTCTTGGGTCCCTTCAGTCTTCCCCCTCTGGGTCTTTCTCTGCTCCACTCTCTCTCTCTCCAGGGCTGCTGTTTCCTTCTCTCTCCTCTCCAACTGACTTGTTCTCAGCGTCTGACCCTGATCTAAGTTGGTGCCCTCCTTATATATCCCTCTATGTGTGAGCTCAGGTGACCAGCACCCAATGAGCTCCTATCACTACCCAGACTGCTCCCCCTATCTGCCCCTACACTACATGGGATGTACCACCCCCTCCCACTCCAGCCAGGAACAGGCTCGGTTGTACCTGCACATTTTTAAGTGGGAGTACCGTCGGCCTGCTCCTCTGGAATGGGATGTATGTAGTGCATGCAGTCTATCTGAGCTCAGTTCCACACTCCTTCCTTACCCGGGAGTGGAATATCACACCTCTGGGTTGAGGTGCAATACCCCTGTAGCAGCCGAATCCTCAGGGTGCTACAAAAGCGTATCTTAATAAGCACCACAGAACCCACATAGGGGAGAAGCCTTTTTCATGTTCAGAATGTGGGAACTGTTTTAACCGGAAAGTGCATCTTGATAGGCACCAGAGAACCCACACAGGGGAGAAGCCCTTTTCCTGTTCAGAATGTGGGAAATGTTTTAACCAAAAATCGCATCTTAATAAACACAAGAGAACCCACACAGGGGAGAAGCCTTTTTCATGTTCAGAATGTGGGAAATGTTTTAACCAGAAAGCACATCTTGATGACCACCAGAGAACCCACACAGGGGAGAAGCCCTTTTCCTGTTCAGAATGTGGGAAATGTTTTAATCGTAAAATGATTCTTGATAGTCACAAGAGAACCCACACAGGGGAGAAGCCTTTTTCATGTTCAGAATGTGGGAAATGTTTTAACCATAAATCAGCTTTGGTTAAGCACCAGAGAAACCACACAGTGGAGAAGCCTTTTTCATGTTCAGAATGTGGGAAATGTTTTATCCAGAAATCAGATTTGATTAAGCACCAGATAACTCACACAGGGGAGAAGCCTTTTTCCTATTCTTTTTTTTTTTAATGCAAGACATTTTTATTGAGATTTTTTCATTAGGTTTTTTTTTTTTTTACAAAACAAGAGACCAGTACATACAATAATAAAATAACATACCATAGAGATCACATGTATGCATCTCTCCTATATATCCTTTCAGCTTGCCCATTACCGTCTGATAACTTGCAGTTACTATATCTTACAATTAACATTCCACATTCTTGAAATCTCTTATATAAGCATAATATTGTAATAAACATTATAATCCTATACACATATAGGTGTGCTATATTACCCATACCACATGTTAGGGAATTCCAATATACATTTCAATGAAACATTAGACCTCGCCAGTACTTCTCCCATAAGTCATTGTCTCTCCAACAATAACCCCCTTGATGGCATTCCAGGTGTATCCAACCATAAACCCCATATTTTCTCTAATTTATTCATTGAGTTTCGTTTTTTATATACCCCTTTTTCTAATCTGATAATATTATTTATCCTATTTTTGAGTTCACCCATTTCTGGAGGTGAGGGGTTAATCCATTTGGATGCAATATGTTTCCTAGCTTGAAATAAAATATGTGAAATCCCTATTGAAATTGGGTCAAATTCCATATCATCTTCTAATATACCTAATAGGCATTTTTTGGGGTCTGGTTGAATATCTATTTTATATACCCTCTTTATAATAGACAGAACTCCTTTCCAGTATTTACCTATCTCCCGGCATTCCCATAGCGTATGTAATAGGCCCGCAGCATCCATTTTACATCTTGGACATTCAGCAGCAGTCCGGTATCCTATGTTACATAGGAATCTAGGCGTCTTATATTTCCTATGTATTAATATGATCTGGGAAAATCTCTGTGCCTCATGTAAAGATAATTGGGGTACCAGTTCTAATCCCACTCTCCATTGATTCTCACAAATTGGACCTATATCTCCATCCATTTTTGTCTAGCTGGAGAAGGAAATATTTTTAAATAATTATCAAGAAGGACTCAGTAAATATCAGAAATACGACCCTTAGTATTTCCCTTCTCTGATATCAACTTAACAAAAGTATTATTTTCCCCTCACCCATGACAGCACACCTGGAGAGAGGGATCCGCCCCACCAAGGACAGGAAACTGTCTGAAATAAAAGGGCGGTACCTCTCCCTCGCTTCAGTTGGTTTCCTGTCCTTGATGGGGAACCTGTCTGGAAGAAAGAAGACTTACCTGGGGCTGTTCCGGTGTGGAAGAGCGGGCACTGGCCTGTGCACCGGGTTCCAGTCTCCAGAAGCGCCGTCCGCAGCTCCCCTGGGGTCCTGCGTCCGATTGGGCGCACGCGGTGAGGCAGGCTCCGTCCTCCCGTAGACCGCAGCACCGCCCTCCCCCTGCCACTTCTGCCAGCCGCGCAGTAACTTCCGGGTATGACACGTCACGGCACAGGGCACACTGGGAGAGGCGGGCCAGATGACGTCAGGGGGCGGCGCACGATCCAAGATGGCGGTGCCCTGTGAAGTGTTCCAGGCCGGTTTTTTTCGATGGAGCTCCGGCCTGGGAAGGGGGGAGGGCCCATGAACCGGAGGAGGTGCTGGATGGCCCTATTTTAGGAGGAGGGGTTATCCTGAAAGCGTGGTACGCTTCTGAAGCATGGCTGACCAGGATAGCCAAGAGCAGCAGCTAACCACCCCCACCTCAGCAACGGAAGAAGCAGAGGGATGCCTCTCACAACGACAGCCGCTCGAGCAATCGCAGTGGCAGCTGCAGGAGCAAGGGGTCAAGCGCCTCTGGTCCATCCAGAAAGGAATCATCGGTTCCACTACAGCCTCCGAATCCGGTACCCGTTTGTGACTTCCAGGGGTGAGTGATCTTCGTGAATGTCACCTTTTAGTAATGGGAAGTCTCTTATGTGTTTCCTTTTATAGGAGCCTAAGAAGAGTAGCGCCAAGCAAAAGCACAGAATATGTGCCCTATGCCAAACTTCTCTTCCCATAGATTGGCAAAAGCCGCTTTGCCCAAACTGCGTTGCTAAAACTATAGCGGAAAATTCCCTGGATTTCTCATCTAATTTGAAATTTATAGTCCACGAAGAGGTTCAGGGATCCCTGAAGGGGTTGCTTAGAGGGAAGAAAAGATCCCATAAAGATGTCTCCTCCAACTCTGATTCCTCCCAGTCCGAGGATCTGTGGCTGAGTGATTCATCATCCTCTTCCTCATCGGATAACGGTAGACCCTGTTTCCCCATTGAGAGTACGGACAGACTGGTTAGAGCAGTCAGATCAACCATGGGTCTGGGGGAGGAGAAAGCATCTAAATCCCGGGAAGACGTTATGTTTGCGGTCCTTGGAGAAAAAAAGAGACGGTCCTTTCCGGTAAACACTAAAATTCAGGGCCTCATTGACCGAGAGTGGAAGAGACCAGAAAGATCAGGGGCCTTATCCTCCTTCTCTAAAAGAAGGTACCCCTTCGAAGAGAAGGACTCTGAGCCTTGGGATAAGATCCCCAAAGTTGACTGGACTGTAGCCAGGTCGTCCAAAAAATCTTCCCTGCCCTTGGAGGACTCAGGCGTCCTAAAAGATGCCCTTGATAAAAAGGCTGACTTCTTTCTGCGTCATACTTGGGAAGCTGCAGCAGGAGGCCTGAAGCCAGCGGTAGCGGGCACCTGTGTGGCAAGATCCCTAATGGTGTGGCTCCAACAGTTGGAGGACCAACTTAAGGATAAAAAGGTCTCTAGGGATAGAATCCTTTCAAATCTACCCCTAATGCAGGCAGCATCGGCCTTCCTGGCGGACTCTTCAGCAGACTCTGTCAGGCTTTCGGCTAGAGCAGCAGGTCTATCTAATGCTGCCAGACGGGCCTTGTGGCTCAAAGGTTGCCCAGGCGACCTACAATCAAAGCATAAATTGTGTTCCCTCCTGTGTGATGGTAGACTCCTGTTTGGCCAAAAGTTGGAAGACCTTTTAGCAAAGGCGGGCGATAAAAACAAAGGGTTCCCAGGATTTTCAGGGGACTCAAAAAGGTTTGGTTTTCGGAGGAGGAAATTTAATCGGGGTCGCCCTCCAGGAGACAGGAGAAGATGGGAGACCAAGTCCAAAAAGGAGTCGGGTTATATGTTTGGGGGACCGTCCTCAAATACAAAGAGATCCTCCCAATGACGCCAAGCCGGAGGTTGGGGGAGGCTTTCTCACTTTTTTCCAGCTTGGAAAGCAATTACAGCAAACCTCTGGATTTTGAACATTGTAAGTGGTGGCCTGAAGATACGGTTCAGCCAGATCCCTTGTCGGACCTTTGTGGTTACCCCCAAAAGGAAGGTCCAGGAAGAACAGATAACACTGGAAGCAGAAATATTAGGGCTAGTAAGGAAACGAGTCCTTCTCGAAGTGCCGATACCACAAAGAGGGAAGGGATTCTATTCACCTCTGTTCATGATAAAAAAAAAACCAACGGGTCCCTAAGGACCATCATCAACCTCAGGAGTCTGAACCAGTTAATAGAAAACCAGACCTTCAAGATGGAGTCAGTGAGCTCGGCAGTGAAGCTCTTACACCACAATTGCTTTATGGCAGTAATAGACTTGAAGGACGCTTATTATCACGTCCCAATTCATCCAGACTACCAGAAGTATCTAAGAGTAGCCCTGTTCATTCAGGAAGAGCTGAGGCATTTTCAGTTTGCTGCCCTACCCTTCGGCCTCTCCATAGCCCCGAGAATATTTACAAAACTAATAGCGGAAGTAACAGCCTTTCTACGAATCAAGAACATAGTGATCGTGCCCTATTTAGACGATTTCTTAATAGTAGGGAAATCAGAAGTCCACTGCTCCAGTCAACTTCTAGAAGTCACGACGGTGTTGCATCAGCTAGGGTGGTTGGTAAATTCCCAAAAGTCAAAACTAACCCCCTCAAGGACTCAGACCTTCCTAGGTCTAATCCTAGACTCTCATCTCCAAGCCTGCTTCCTCCCAGAAGACAAGGTCCACAAATTGCTCGTTTTAGTCTTGAAAGCCATGCGATCTCCAGTGATGTCCCTAAGAGAGGCAATGTCCCTCCTGGGCTCTATGACGGCTTGTCTCCCAGCAGTCAAATGGGCTCAAGGGCATATGAAACTTCTTCCGTGGGAGGTCCTGTCAGCGCAGAGGTCCTTCAACGGGCATTTAGAAAGCAAGTTCTCTCTCTCCAAGAAGCTGTAGATCCACTTTCATGGTGGACAGACAGGGGAAATCTGACCTCAGGCGTACAGTGGTCCAGACCAGTAGATCGGGTGATTACGACCGATGCAAGCAGTTCCGGATGGGGGGGTCATCTGGCAGAGGTCTCAATATAGGGTCACTGGACATACCACGAGATGGGGGCATCCTCAAACATAAAAGAGCTTTGGGCAGTAGAGAGATCCCTCATAGGCTTCCTTCCTCACATTCAGGGTCACCACGTCCAGGTCAGGTCCGACAACCGGACATCAGTAGCCTATGTGAATCATCAGGGGGGAACAAGATCACCCTCTCTGATGGCTGTGGCAGCCAGAATTCTTCATCTGGCAGAGCGACACCTCCCATCCCTCAGAGCCCTTCACATAAAGGGGGTAGAAAACGTAAAGGCAGATTTTCTCAGCCGCCATACCCTAAGACAGGGGGAATGGAGCTTAAACCCTGAGGGCTTCCAACAGATTGTCCAGTTATGGGGGCAGCCAGACATAGACCTGTTCGCCACAAGAGCAAACAGGAAGGTAGACAGATTCTGTTCCTTAAATCCAGCAGAAAGTCCCCATGCCGTGGATGCCCTCCAGATCCCTTGGAAGTTCAGGAAGGCCTATGCCTATGGGCCCATAGATTCTCCTGCCTCCAATAATATATACCTGACAGGAGCCCATAGATTGTCCTGCCTCCAATAATATATACCTGACAGGAGCCCATACATTCTGCTGCGTCCAATAATATATACTTGACAGGAGCCCATACATTCTCCTGCCTCCAATAATATATACCTGACAGGGGCCCATAGATTCTCCTGCCAACAATAATATATACCTGACAGGAGCCCATACATTCTCCTACCTCCAATAATATATTCCTGACAGGAGCCCATAGATTCTCCTGCCTCCAATAATATATACCTGACAGGAGTCCATACATTCTCCTACCTCCAATAATATATACCTGACAGGAGCCCATACATTCTCCTGCCTCCAATAATATATACCTGACAGGAGCCCATACATTCTGCTGCGTCCAATAATATATACTTGACAGGAGCCCATACATTCTCCTGCCTCCAATAATATATACCTGACAGGGGCCCATAGATTCTCCTGCCAACAATAATATATACCTGACAGGAGCCCATACATTCTCCTACCTCCAATAATATATTCCTGACAGGAGCCCATAGATTCTCCTGCCTCCAATAATATATACCTGACAGGAGTCCATACATTCTCCTACCTCCAATAATATATACCTGACAGGAGCCCATACATTCTCCTGCCTCCAATAATATATACCTGACAGGGGCCCATAGATTCTCCTGCCTCCAATAATATATACCTGACAGGAGCCCATACATTCTCCAGCCTCCAATAATATATATATATATATATATATATATATATATATATATATATATATATATATATAAATAGGGTATCTTCGCTGGTCTTGGTAGGTTAGAGGTACTAAAAAGGTGATGTAGGCAAATAGATAAATAGATAACTATTTTATTAGATAACTGACCATTTGCAACTAAAAACACAATGGGTAGTGGGATCTTGCTTGGAGCGTGCTTCAAGAGGTTAATGGGTAGATAGCTTGAGGTAGGTGAGGAGGACCTAGAAGGGAAGGAGAGGGAAGGAGTTAATATAGGCCCTATTACATGAGATTTATTTATCTACACCTTAGATTTTTAGAGGAATAGTACCTGTGCTGAGGTATAGGCGTATTGTGGTGGATACTTCGGATCCGTAGGGATACTATAAATGAAAGTCTGTGAAGGCAAATAAACAATGAGGGAAACTGACCTTAGAATTGGGAGCTGGGTGTCTATTAAGTCAAGGATTACCTTGATTGGTAGAAGAGGTGGGGAAGCTGGTGGAATATAGATCCAGGTAAGTGGCTGCCGGCTTTCCTGCGTGTCTAGGTAGGGTTAAAAAGTGGAATTTAGAAGAAAGTATACTGCTGGGGTATACTGACAGGGTACTAAGATGGAAAATTACCCTGCATTGGTGAGAGCACTATTTTACATGAGGAGCACTTTCTTGCTTGCTGCACTTGTATTAGTGAACTAGACTTTGTGCTGGTGCCAGGAGGAGCAAGAGAGGATTACTCTTTCTTGCTTCGTGGTCACTGTAAATTGGTGCCAGACAGGAGTAGGTGCTTCTTGCTTGCTGCACTTGTATTAGCGAACTAGACTTTGTGCTGGTGCCAGGAGGAGCAAGAGAGGAATTACTCTCTCTTGCTTCGTGGTCACTGTAAATTAGTGCCAGACAGGAGTAGGTGCCAGCGTCTTGTTGCTGTCTACTTCTGAAGGTCAGCGGTGGTATACCGTATGCTGGAGACCGTACAGTTGAGGCAGCAGTTGACAGTGCAAGCACGTGCCTTCTGATAGTTCAGTCCGCTGGCGGCGTTGTGAAGGTCTGTATATTACTGACCTGTAGATGAGAGCTGTTGCGCTTGATTGTGTGAGGGTCACGCCACACCCGGAGTTCCGGCCGGAGGCTCCGGTAGTTGCGGGCTCTCGGAGGTAGCGATACCTTCTTCCTGTTCGCGAGGACTTGAGGGACTTCTGGTCACGTGGTGTACGTGATGTAGTGTTACGTGGTGTATCGCGGTGGATTGGGTACGGGTAGCACGGAGGATCTTTCCTACGCGTTTCGGATTGCACGGAATCCTTCGTCAGGGATGGTCCTTCAGTGCTGAGTGCTTCCTTATATACGTAAGTACTCGGTCCTCCTAGTGCTACATTTAATTGGAGACAGATGATACAGGGTGGAGCTGATTGTCGTAGTTGTTTAGTTGTTGAGAAAAACCAGTATTTACTTGTGGTTAATACAACACACCCTAGGAGGTTCCAATGTGTTGCTAAAGTCTCCTAGCAGATGTAGTTAATAATTGTAGTCTGGGATCAGTGAATTATTGTAATTAGTTCCATTGTTCAGTTGAACACAAGGAGTTCTATTTCACTGTTAAGACCTTTTGGTCTCAGTGAATTTAATTTGAAGATCCAGTTACTTTCAATTCGGGACATTTGGTTGATGTAATGACCTTGTCTCCAGTGTTTCTGGACAATTTGGATGCCTGTGATTTTTATACCTTTGATTGAGCCTTCATGTTTGTCCGCAAAGTGTTTGGAGAGGGGGTGTTTCGGAAATTTTGTCCGTATATTCCTTAGATGTTCACCCACTCTCCTATTTAGGTGACGTATAGTACGTCCCACATATAATTTAACGCAAGGGAATTTTAGTCCATAGATTACCCCCTTGGTGGTACAAGTGATGAAATCTTTGATCGGGAATTCAATATCACCATGGGATATTTTATTTTGTTTTTTGTATGTAAATTCCTGCAGACTGAACATTTGTTGCATGGATAGAAGCCAGCAGGATTTGGAAATAGGCTTTTCGGTAGAGTGGTGGATGGAGGGTTTTTAATAGATGGGGCTACTAGGTTGCCAAGGTTTCTGGCTTTCCTAAATATGAATCTTGGTTTTAGGGGGATCTGGTCCCCTACTAACTTATCGTCTCTAAGAATGTTCCAGTGCCGTTGAATAATTTTCCTTAGGAGGTAAGTATTAGAGTTGTATGTGGTTATTATTGGGATATCGATAGTGGAACCATTTGTGTTTTGATTAGTTGTTTCTTCTTTGTTGTCCAGGAGTTCTGCTCGGACAATTTTACGTGTCTGGACCTTGGCATTGTCCAGAAGTATTGGATCATAACCTTTATTTAGAAACTTTTCCGTCATGAGGTTTGCTTCCTCCTCAAAATCCTTTGGTTTTGAGCAGTTTTGATATAGTCTGCTGAATTGACTATTGGGTACATTTAAGAGCCAGCTTGGGAGGTGGCAGCTATTTGTGTGTATAAAACTGTTGGTGTCAGTAGGTTTGAAAAAAGTATGGGTGCATATTTGGCTTTCATTAATATATATATTTAAATCCAGAAAGTTTACCTGATTAGTACTTATTGTTGAGGTGAAATGAAGATAAAATTCATTATTATTTAGGTCAGCCAAAAATTGTTTAAGGGAGTCCTGGCTACCAGACCAACTAAAAAGGATATCGTCAATGAAGCGGCGCCAAAAAATCAAGTCCGGGTGTAGAATACCATTGGTGAAGATATTGTGGTGTTCCCACATGCCTACATACAGATTAGCGTAACGGGGCGCAAAGCGCGTGCCCATTGCGGTGCCCCATCTTTGCCTGTAGCTTCTTTACTCATACTTAAAAGAGTTGTGTTTTAGGATAAAAAGCATGCAGTCCTCGATAAAATTAATCTGTTCTTCTGGCATGGTGGTGTGTTGTTTTAGGAAGAATTTGGCTGCTTGGCAGCCTTTTTGATGTTGGATGACTGTATAGAGGGACGTGATGTCCAGGGTTCCTATTATATAGTGGTTTTCCCATCTAATTTTATTCAGTAATTGTAGAGTGTGTTTTGTATCTTTGAGATGAGCTGGCAGGAGGGGGACTAGGTTTTGTAGATGACTGTCAATAAATCTCGATAAATTGGAGGTTAGTCTTTGAATCCCCGATATAATAGGTCTGCCGGGTGGGTTAATCAATGACTTATGAATTTTTGGGAGATAGTAGAATACAGCTATTCTAGGATACGGTGTAAGTATGTATTCGTACTCATATTTAGCGAGAAGGCCTTCACTTAGGCCTTTGTTTAGCAGTTGCTTCAGTTCTATAGTATATTTTGGAGTTGGGTGAAAGGACATTAATTCATAGGTTTGTGCATCGTTTAGGAGTCTAAGGCATTCGTTATGATATTGTGCATAGTCCGAAATGACAATACCTCAGCCTTTGTCTGCCGGGTGTATAACCAGGTCCCGGTTTTGCGCTAATGTTTGAATTGCCTTACGTTCACCTCTGGTAAGGTTATGTTTGATTTTAGAGCAATTTTTATCACTTATACGGTAAATGTCATCTATCACGTTTTTTTTAAATGCTTCCATTGACTCCGAATATTCATTCAGAGGATGGAAGTTTGATTTCTTTTTTAGTGTGGTATGATGGAGAATCTGATTCGTGGTATGAGGGGAAGTTGTGGTGATGCTATTGTTATTTTTATTTTTTATAAAGTGTTTTTTTATGGAAAGTTGTTGCATGAATTTTTTCACCCCTATAAAGGCCTCGAATTTATCAAATCGGGATGCTGGTGCGTATTTCAGGCCCTTGTTCAATAATTTGCATTCATCCGGTTTTAAGGTATAGTGGCTCAGATTGAAAATAGAGGAGTTGTCTTGATTCATTTCCTGAGGGTGTAGCTTTTTCTTTTTGGTGAATTTCCCCCCCCCCATTCAGCCCCTCTGGCGTTTTTTTGTGGCACCTTGTGAAAAAAAATTGGGTTAGCTTGTCTTTTACATACCTGTGGATGTTGGGAATTAGTCTGCTGCGACATGGAGGTAGAAAGAGTGGTAGTGTTTGGCTCTAAGTTTTGGGGTTCTATTGCAGGTCTTGAGGGGGATACTGGTGTATTAGGTGAATTGGGTAGAATGTCGAATCTCAATACAGGTACTATTCCTCTAAAAATCTAAGGTGTAGATAAATAAATCTTATGTAATAGGGCCTATATTAACTCCTTCCCTCTCCTTCCCTTCTAGGTCCTCCTCACCTACCTCAAGCTATCTACCCATTAACCTCTTGAAGCACGTTCCAAGCAAGATCCCTACCCATTGTGCTTTTAGTTGCAAAAGACCACGAAGCAAGAGAAAGTAATTCCTCTCTTGCTCCTCCTGGCACCAGCACAAAGTCTAGTTCACTAATACAAGTGCAGCAAGCAAGAAAGTGCTCCTCATGTAAAATAGTGCTCTCACCAATGCAGGGTAATTTTCCATCTTAGTACCCTGTCAGTATACCCCAACAGTATACTTTCTTCTAAATTCCACTTTTTAACCCTACCTAGACACGCAGGAAAGCCGGCAGCCACTTACCTGGATCTATATTCCACCAGCTTCCCCACCTCTTCTACCAATCAAGGTAATCCTTGACTTAATAGACACCCAGCTCCCAATTCTAAGGTCAGTTTCCCTCATTGTTTATTTGCCTTCACAGACTTTCATTTATAGTATCCCTACGGATCCGAAGTATCCACGACAATACGCCTATACCTCAACACAGGTACTATTCCTCTAAAAATCTAAGGTGTAGATAAATAAATCTCATGTAATAGGGCCTATATTAACTCCTTCCCTCTCCTTCCCTTCTAGGTCCTCCTCACCTACCTCAAGCTATCTACCCATTAACCTCTTGAAGCACGCTCCAAGCAAGATCCCTACCAATTGTGTTTTTAGTTGCAAATGGTCAGCCAACATCATGGTTTTTTAAATTAACAAACAAATTTTATCCAAAAATTTTTTTTTGCCAATACCTTTTATTATCTAATAAAATATTTATCTATTTATCTATTTGCCTACATCACCTTTTTAGTACCTCTAACCTACCAAGACCAGCGCAGATACCCTATTCTTATTTGTATTTAACCCTTGCAGCCTTTCTGGTTCACTGCTTGTATCAGCTGCAGGTCTAGGTTATAGTCTAACAGCGCCCCCTATCAGTACTTATTTTACGAGACCCGTAGCGTCTCCATTTTTCGGGATCTGAGGCCGGGTTTATTTTTTGCACGCCGAGCTGAAGTTTTTATTGATACCATTTGGGGTAGATCCGATATTTTGATCGCTCGTTATTGCATTTTATTGCAATGTTGCGACGACCAAAAAACGTAATTCTGGCGTTTAGAATTTTTTTCTCGTTACGCCGCTTACCGATCGGATTAATTCTTTTTTTATATTGATCGATCGGGCAATTCTGAACACGGCAATACCAAATATGTGTATGTGGGTGGTATTTTTAGAATTTTATTTTGAATGGGGCGAAAGGGGGGTGATTTAAACTTTTATATATTTTTAATTTTTTTTTTAATATTTTTAAAAACATTTTTTTTCTTTTTACACTTTTTGCTTGCTTCTATAGTCTCATTAGGAGGCTAGAAGCAGCAACTGTCCAATCACCTCTGCTACATAGAGGTGATGAGCAGATCAGCTCTATGTAGCAGAAATGCTCCTGTGCTATGAGCGCCGACCACTAGGTGGCGCTCATAGAGTCAGTACATGACAATCACTGGGGTCTGCTGCAGACCCAGGGTTGTCATGCCCACCCATCAGTGACCCGCGATTACGTGACGGGGTCACCGATGGGCGGTGTAAGTGACGCGCTTCCGGTGCGGCACTGTTAAATGCCGCTGTCAGAGATTGACAGCGGCATTTAACATGTTAACAGCCGCGGGTGGATCGCGATTCCACCCGCGGCTGTTGGGGGCACATGTCAGCTATATAAATCAGTTGACATTAGTGTTGAGCATTCCGATACTGTAATATCGGGTATCGGCCGATATTCGCGGTATCGGAATTCCGATACTTAATTCCGATACTTTTACAATATCGGATACCGGAATCGGAAGTTCCCATAATGCCTGCGCTCTGCAGTGTCTGTGAAGGATGACAAGTTGGATGGCAGCGCGATCCAGCCTGTCATCAGAATGCCATCCCAGCGGGGGAGAATTCTCCTGATTGTTTAAAAGCCGGCGCACGGTAAAAAGCCGCCGGCTTTTAAACAATCACACAGCCCCATACTGCTTCCCCGCAGCCTCCCACTCCGATCCTCCGCTCCCCTCGCCACCTCCCATCCCGATCGTAAGTTAGGACCGGGCGGGGAGCGCAGCACCAAGGAGCGGGGAGTGAAGGACCCGGGCGGGGAAGCCGGCAGTGAAAAGACTTCACCGCCGGCTTTCCCGTTCTGTGCTGCGCTGCGCTTTCCCGCCGGTTATTTCAAATGAACAGCTGAGGTATCAGGTGATGCCGATCAGCTGTTCATTTGAAGTCGCCGCGTTGCCCTCAGAGGGTTCATGTGAGTTCATGCTTGACTGCATGAACTCACATGAACTTTCCCACGGCCGCACAGGTCAGCCTCACCTCCCAGACCCGTCATGATTAGTGTGTGTGCGGGGTGTGTGTGCGGGGTGTGTGTGCGGGTGTGCGCGGTGTCTGTGCGATGTGTGCGGGTGTGTGCGGTGTCTGTGCGGGTGTGTGCGTGCAGGCAGACATAGGCCGATGTGACACTACTACTCCCATCGGCCTATGTCTGTCCCCCGTCCACTCCTGCCAGCAGGATCAGCTCGATGGGAGCAGTAGTTCCCATCAGCCTGATCCTGCTATTTAAATTGCCCTACTGTGTCCCCAATAAATGTTAAATACACGTCATTGGTGGCCAGTGGTTACCTACAATAAATTAGTTCATACATTACCTGTCCCCGCCGATCGCCACCTAAAATAAAGTAAAAAATAAAAAACTACACCTATACTCACCTAGACACCTAATTCCCCGAAGCCATCGATCTCCTGTAATAAAATATAAAATAATAAACCACAACCTTATCCTTACCCCTCCGTAGCAGTCCACGAGTGTCCCACGAAGATCTCCAGTTCAGAGCAGCCACATAGAATGTGACCGCTCTGAACCGCTGCCGCCGCTAGAATGACGGGGCCGTAAGGGTTCACCGGAGTTCAGGCAGCGCTGCTCCGGTTAGCTCCTTTACGGCCCTGCTGTATCGTGAGAAATTCCCACGGTACAGCAGTGCCGTAAAGGAGGTCTCCGGAGCTGCGCTGCCTGAATGCACTCCGGTGACCTCAGTCAGTGGCTCCCGCTGCCGGGAGCGGACGTGTTCCCGGCAGCGTGAGCTTACAGCAGCCATGCACAGCTGTCACCATCTCCAGATGTGACAGCTGTGCATGGGAGATCAGCGCAGGAACGTGGACAGGTAACTATTATTTTTAGTAAACTAAGAATTAAATAAAATTGTGTGTTTTATTTCAAATAAATTATTTTTTTCTGGGTGTAGTGTGTTTTTTCTTTTTAACACTTTGTAGGTTAGTAATGGGGGTGTCTTATAGACGCCCATCATTACTAACCTGGGCTTCATGGCAGCTGGCGCTGACATGAACCCCACCACTATTACCCCCTGCCACCGCACCAGGGCAGCGTGGAAGAGCGAGGCTAAGTGCCAGAGTTGGCGCATCCTATGGATGCGCCATTTCTGGGGCGGCTGACGACTGGTGTTTCTAGCCTGGGAGGGGGCCAATATTCATGGCACCCTTCCTGGGCTATTAATATCAGCCCCCAGCTGTCTGCCTAGCCTTTGCTAGCTATTAAAATAGGGGGGACCCCACGTCATTTTTTTTGGGGGGGTCCCCCATTTTAATAGCTAGTAAAGGCTAGGTATTCAGCTGGGGGCTGATATTAGTAGCCTGGGAAGCTCCGTGGGTTTTACCCCCTTCCCAGGCTTCAAACATCTGCCCCAGCCGTCTGCTTAACCTCCGCTAGAGACTAAAATTATGGGGGATCCCACGCCATTTTTTTTTTAAATAAATCCTTTATTTTAACACTAAATGACATTTGAGGAGTTAATAAAGATGCAGTCCCTAAATTATTATTTATTTTTTAATTAATTTTTCCCAAAACTTTTGACGTGGGCTTCGCCATATTTTTGTATGCCAGCCAGGTACAGCATCCAGCTTCAATGAACGCGCCATTTTCCGGGGCGGCTGCGGACTGCAATTTTCAGCGGGGGGGGGGCAGAAAGCTGGGCCTCCCTGCGCTGCAGATTCCATCCCCCAGCTGCCTAGTTGTACCTGGCTGGACACAAAAATAGGGAGAAGCTCCACGTTTTTTTTTTTTTAATTATTTCATGAAATTCATGGAATAATTAAGAAAAAAAGGGCTTCCCTATATTGTTGTGTCCAACCAGGTACAAATAGGCAGCTGGTGGTTGGGGGCAGCCCGTTCCTGCCTGCTGTACCTGGCTGGACCCAAATATAGTGCAAAGCCCCACGTCAATTTTTTTTAAATTATTTCAGGAAATTCATGAAATAATTAAAAAAAAATTATGTGGGGCTTCGCCCTATATTTGTGTCCAGTCAGGTACAGCAGGCAGGAACGGGCTGCCCCCAACCACCAGCTGCCTATTTGTACCTAGCCGGACACAACAATATAGGGAAGCCCTTTTTTTCTTAATTATTCCATGAATTTCATGAAATAATTAAAAAAAAAAATACGTGGGGCTTCGCCCTATTTTTGTGTCCAGCCAGGTACAACAAGGCAGCTGGGGGCTGGAATCCGCAGCGCAGGGAGGCCCAAGCTTTCTGGGCCCCACCCGCTGCAAATTGCAGTCCGCAGCCGCCCCGGAAAATGGCACGTTCATAGAAGCGCCATCTTCTGGCGCTGTACCCAACTCATCCAGGGCCCTGGTGCGGTGGCTCACTGGGTAATAAAGGGGTTAAGGCCAGCTTGGCATTATCAGCTGGCCCTAAGCCCGAAATTCATGGGGTCACGCCAATATTAGACATGACCACCATGAATTTCTAGTAAAGTATTTAAAAAAAACACAAACACCCAGAAAAAAGTCCTTTAATTGAAATAAAGACACAATTCTTTATTGTTCTAAATTAAACCATACTTACAGTCACGCCCATTCCAGCTGAAGCCAACGATCTCCTGCAATAAAAGTAAAATAATAAAGCAACCTCATCCTTACCTTTCCATGGTTCCCAGGACAGCTTCAGCTCTGCTACATCGAGATGACAGGCTGGACCGCAGCAGAACGCTGCCATCCAGCCTGTCATCCCGCAGACACTGAGAAGCGCAGGCATGCTTGCGCTCCTCAGTGTCTCGCTGTGACGGCATAAAGATGAGCCGAGGTCATGTCCAATGAACTCAGCTCACCTCATGCACGTCACTGACAGCGTGGGAAAATTCTCCTGCACTCAGCGCTTCAGCGTGAGAATTCTCCCACGCTGTCAGTGACGTGCATGAGGTGCGCCGAGTTCATTGGACATGACCTCACCTCATGCACGTCACTGACAGCGTGGGAAAATTCTCACGCTGAAGCGCTGAGTGCAGGAGAATTCTCCCACGCTGTCAGTGACGTACATGAGGTGAGCCGAGTTCATTGTCGGCTCATCTGGATGCCGTCACAGCCAGACACTGAGGAGTGGAAGTATGCCTGCGCTTCTCAGTGTCTGCGGGATGACAGGCTGGATGGCAGCGTTCTGCTGCGGTCCAGCCTGTCATCTCGATGTAGCAGAGCTGGAGCCGTCGTGGGAGCCATGGAAAGGTAAGGATGAGGTTGCTTTATTATTTTTCTTTTATTGCAGGAGATCGTTGGCTTCAGCTGGAATGGGCGTGATGGTAAGTATGGTTTAATTTAGAACAATAAAGAATTGTGTGTTTATTTCAATTAAAGGACTTTTTTCTGGGTGTTTGTGTTTTTTTTAAATACTTTACTAGAAATTCATGGTGGTCATGTCTAATATTGGCGTGACCCCATGAATTTCGGGCTTAGGGCCAGCTGATAATGCCAAGCTGGCCTTAACCCCTTTATTACCCAGTGAGCCACCGCACCAGGGCCCTGGATGAGTTGGGAACAGCGCCAGAAGATGGCGCTTCTATGAACGCGCCATTTTCCGGGGCGGCTGCGGACTGCAATTTGCAGCGGGTGGGGCCCAGAAAGCTTGGGCCTCCCTGCGCTGCAGATTCCAGCCCCCAGCTGCCTAGTTGTACCTGGCTGGACACAAAAATAGGGCGAAGCTCCACGTTTTTTTTTTTTAAATTCATGAAATTCATGGAATAATTAAGAAAAAAAGGGCTTCCCTATATTGTTGTGTCCGGCTAGGTACAAATAGGCAGCTGGTGGTTGGGGGCAGCCCGTTCCTGCCTGCTGTACCCGACTGGACACAAATATAGTGCGAAGCCCCACGTCAATTTTTTTTAATTATTTCATGAATTTCCTGAAATGATTTAAAAAAAATTGACGTGGGGCTTCGCACTATATTTGTGTCCAGCCAGGTACAGCAGGCAGGAACGGGCTGCCCCCAACCACCAGCTGCCTATTTGTACCTGGTTGGACACAACAATATAGGGAAGCCCTTTTTTTCTTAATTATTTCATGAATTTCATGAAATAATTAAAAAAAAAAAATACGTGAAGCTTCTCCCTATTTTTGTGTCCAGCCAGGTACAACTAGGCAGCTGGGGGATGGAATCTGCAGCGCAGGGAGGCCCAAGCTTTCTGCCCCCCCCCCCCCCGCTGAAAATTGCAGTCCGCAGCCACCCCGGAAAATGGCGCGTTCATAGAAGCTGGATGCTGTACCTGGCTGGCATACAAAAATATGGCGAAGCCCACGTCAAAAGTTTTGGGAAAAATTAATTAAAAAATAAATAATAATTTAGGGACTGCATCTTTATTAACTCCTCAAATGTCATTTAGTGTTAAAATAAAGGATTTATTTTTAAAAAAATTGACGTGGGGCTTCGCCCTATATTTGTGTCCAGCCAGGTACAGCAGGCAGGAACAGGCTGCCCCCAACCACCAGCTGCCTATTTGTACCTGGCCAGACACCACAATATAGGGAAGCCCTTTTTTAAAAAAATTATTTCATGAAATAATTAAAAAAAAATTGACGTGGGGCTTCGCACTATATTTGTGTCCAGCCAGGTACAGCAGGCAGGAATGGGCTGCCCCCAACCACCAGCTGCCTATTTGTACCTGGTTGGACACAACAATATAGGGAAGCCCTTTTTTTCTTAATTATTCCATGAATTTCATGAAATAATTTAAAAAAAAAATGCGTGGGGCTTCGCCCTATTTTTGTGCCCAGCCAGATACAACTAGGCAGCTGGGGGCTGGAATCCGCAGCGCAGGTAGACCCAAGCTTTCTGGGCCACCCCCGCTGCAAATTGCAGTCCGCAGCCGCCCCAGAAAATGGCGCGTTCATAGAAGCGCCATCTTCTGGCGCTGTACCCAACTCATCCAGGGCCCTGGTGCGGTGGCTCACTGGGTAATAAAGGGGTTAAGGCCAGCTTGGCATTATCAGCTGGCCCTAAGCCCAAAATTCATGGGGTCACGCCAATATTAGACATGACCACCATGAATTTCTAGTAAAGTATTTAAAAAAACACAACACCCAGAAAAAAGTCCTTTAATTGAAATAAACACACAATTCTTTATTGTTCTAAATTAAACCATACTTACCACCACGCCCATTCCAGCTGAAGCCAACGATCTCCTGCAATAAAAGTAAAATAATAAAGCAACATCATCCTTACCTTTCCATGGCTCCCACGACACATCAGCTCTGCTACATCGAGATGACAGGCTGGACCGCAGCAGAACGCTGCCATCCATCCTGTCATCCCGCAGACACTGAGAAGCGCAGGCATACTTCCACTCCTCAGTGTCTGGCTGTGACGGCATCCAGATGAGCCGAGGTCATGTCCAATGAACTCAGCTCACCTCATGTACGTCACTGACAGCGTGGGAAAATTCTCCTGCACTCAGCACTTCAGCGTGAGAATTTTCCCACGCTGTCAGTGACGTGCATGAGGTGAGCTGAGTTCATTGGACATGAACTCGGCTCATCTGGATGCCGTCACAGCCAGACACTGAGGAGCGCAAGCATGCCTGCGCTTCTCAGTGTCTGCAGGATGACAGGCTGGATGGCAGCTTTCTGCTGTGGTCCAGCCTGTCATCTCGATGTAGCAGAGCTGAAGCTGTCCTGGGAACCATGGAAAGGTAAGGATGAGGTTGCTTTATTATTTTTCTTTTATTGCAGGAGATCGTTGGCTTCAGCTGGAATGGGCGTGATGGTAAGTATGGTTTAATTTAGAACAATAAAGAATTGTGTCTTTATTTCAATTAAAGGACTTTACTCTGGGTGTTTGTGTTTTCTTTTAACTTTGACTATGGGGTTAGTAATGGGGGTGTCTTATAGACGCCTCTCCATTACTAACCTGGGCTTGATGTCAGCTGGCATTATAAGCTGACATCAACCCCAACCCTATTACCCCCTGCCACCGCACCAGGGCAGCGTGGAAGAGCGAGGCTAAGTGCCAGAATTGGCGCATCCTATGGATGCGCCATTTCTGGGGCGGCTGACGGCTGGTGTTTCTAGCCTGGGAGGGGGCCAATATTCATGGCACCCTTCCTGGGCTATTAATATCAGCCCCCAGCTGTCTGCCTAGCCTGTGCTAGCTATTAAATTAGGGGGGACCCCACGTTATTTTTTTGGGGGGTTTCCCCCATTTTAATAGCTAGTAAAGGCTAGGTATTCAGCTGGGGGCTGATATTAGTAGCCTGGGAAGCTCCGTGGGTATTACCCCCTTCCCAGGCTTCAAACATTTGCCCCAGCTGTCTGCTTAACCTCCGCTAGAGCCTAAAATTAAGGGGAACCCCACGCCAATTTTTTTTTAAATAAATCCTTTATTTTAACACTAAATGACAAGTACAGTAATCAACACTGTCACTGTACTTCATATATATGTGACTGACATGTTTCTATCTATCTAATCTATGTGTGATTCTCTATTCTTTCTATTCTAAATTGTCGGGTACAGATGCTGAATTGCCGGCCGGCTTTCTTAAAGAGACGGTGCATGAAAACACTATTATTTTTTTAAATAAATCCTTTACACTAAATGACAAGTACAGTAAGCAACACTGTCACTGTACTTCATATATATGTGACTGACATGTTTCTATCTATCTAATCTATGTGTGAAGCTCTATTCTTTCTGTTATAAATTGTCGGGTACCGCTGCTGAATTGCCGGCCGGCTTTTTTAAAGAGACGGTGCACGAAAACACTAATATTTTTTTTAATAAATCCTTTACACTAAATGACAAGTACAGTAAGCAACACTGTCACTGTACTTCATATATATGTGACTGACATGTTTTTATCTATCTAATCTATGTGTGAAGCTCTATTCTGTCTGTTATAAACTGTCGGGTACAGATGCTGAATTGCCGGCCGGCTTTTTTAAAGAGACGGTGCACAAAAACACTAATATTTTTTTTAATAAATCCTTTACACTAAATGACAAGTTCTGTAAGCAACACTGTCACTGTACTTCTTATATATGTGACTGACATGTTTCTATCTATCTAATCTATGTGTGAAGCTCTATTCTGTCTGTTATAAATTGTCGGGTACCGCTGCTGAATTGCCGGCCGGCTTTTTTAAAGAGACGGTGCACGAAAACACTAATATTTTTTTTAATAAATCCTTTACACTAAATGACAAGTACAGTAAGCAACACTGTCACTGTACTTCATATATATGTGACTGACATGTTTCTATCTATCTAATCTATGTGTGAAGCTCTATTCTTTCTGTTGTAAATTGTCGGGTACCGGTGTATGCCGCTGATGAATTGCCGGCTTTTCATGTCATTCTACATTATTCTTAGTTGTTTTACTTCATGTAGAATTAACCTACAAGGAAAGAAAGGGTTTATTTTCATTCCGATATTTGTGTCCCATTGACTTGCATTGGTTTCTGGTATCGGAATCGGCGATATCCGATACTTTTTGGGTATCGGCCCGATCCAATCCGATACGATATTTCCTGATATCGGAAGGTATCGCTCAACACTAGTTGACATGTGCCCGGTTCAGTGCGGGCTCAGCGCCGGAGCCCTCACTGAACCGGGGGTGATAGCCTAGTGCGTACTATTACGCCCCATGCTTTAAAGGGGTTAAATGGAGTATAATATTTGACAGCTCCTAAAAATTTAAGGATTTTTACGGCAGTGATATGGGATCACGTCTGATGACCACGGTTTTAGGCACTGGCCTTGTAGTGTGGTATTGGTCTGCAACCAAGTGTGAATAGGTTCAACAAAACACAGTTGGCAGACTTTAAATGGAGGGTAATATTTGGCACGCTCCACAAAATTTCACGATTATTAGGTAAGGTGTGTATAGGAAAATATTATTTAAGGAAATAAAATGTACATTTTATTGGGGATTCCACCGCAGTCAGTGATTTTAGTCCAGTGTTTTCCTGTAACTCACATAGCAGTAGAAGACAAAGACAGAAACACAATACACAAATCCCCTGCAGTAAATAAACCGCAATAGTGCATGAAAATAACAAAGGGGACTTAGTTAACAGAAGTTTGATCAAAATAATGTGAAAGCCATCCCGCCTCGTCACGGCGACCCTTATGGGACAGTCCTAACTCTAATATGTAAAACCTTACCATTTGTCAAGTGGACACAGAGACATGGGGCGCAAGATGCTTTCTCTGAGCTGGAAAGCTTATTCATTTTGCGCCCCATGTCTCCGTGTCCACTGTTTTGGTTCAGTCTCTCTTCCCTTATCCACATGTACGTCACTTCACAAACGGTAAAGTTTTAAATATTAGAGTTAGGACTGTCCCATAAGGGTCGCCGTGACGACGCGGGATGGCTTTTGCATTATTTCGATCAAAATTATGTTAACTAAGTACGCTTTATTATTTTCATTCACTATTGCGATTTATTTATTTACTGCAGGGTGTTTGTGTATTGTATTTCTGTCTTAGTTTTTTTTCTGGTTAGTGGCCATGTGTGAACATGCTCTTACATGCTGCATGCACGACAATTTAAATTCCAGTTCAGGTCTCGAGGATTTTTTCATATAGCAGTAGGTTATATAGATTAAAATAAAGGTTCATTTAAATAGCTGTCATGAATTATAACATGGGGCTGTGGGATATTTGCAGTCTGTGACTTTTTTGTTTAGTAATTTATTTCCTGAAGTGTAAACTTGATACATAAAACAGCATTGTCCGTTATGATGACATCACAAAGCACATGACAGCACCGAGAACATGACATCATAGACCTCACATGACATCATAACTGCTACAGAATGTACAAAGTTCTATTCCTGAGCCATCTTGTGTCACAGCTTAAAGAGGACCAGTCCAGGTAAGTAGCTCATCACTGAACGCTGGGGGTCGGGTCACATCGGAAAGGGAGGAGGACTGGCTGCACAGCATTGTGTCACAGCACAAACAGCAGAGTAGGATCAGGAAGAGATCTGCAGTGTGTGCTGTATGGACTGTGTCCTCATCCCCATGATATTTCCACATGTATATTAGCTGCATTGTTTTCTTTCTTCCTGACCTTCCTCAAGGCTGTTCTGAGATCTGTGGAGTAACTATCATACGTCCGGCAATTATCAAGTGAGTAGACTTTTTGAGATTCAGCAAGAAGGTAGGTGTGCGTGCATGTGACTGTGTGTGTAGGCACAGCATTGAAGGTTTGTGTGACCCCAGATCTAAAGGGAAGTGTGTCTGTGACCCCAGCACTAAAAAGATGTGTGTCTGTGACCCCACCAATAAAGGGATGTGTGTCTATGACCCCACCAATAAAGGGAAGTGTATCTGTGACCCCACCAATAAAGGGGTGGCTGTGTGATGGTTTGTGTGTCCCTGCACTAATGGGGTGTGTGTTTGTGTCCTCAACACTGCAGCACTGAAGGGGTGTG
Organism: Phyllobates terribilis; assembly: GCF_046119375.1. NCBI lineage: Eukaryota > Metazoa > Chordata > Amphibia > Anura > Dendrobatidae > Phyllobates > Phyllobates terribilis. Next base: position 10,832,743 of record NW_027362765.1, read on the forward strand.
TGCACATGTGTTTGGCACACATCTACATGTCTCCAGAAATGCAGCACTGAAGGGCTGTGTGTGTGGCCCCAGCACTGAAAGTGTGTCTGTGTCTGTTTGTGTGACCTCAGCACCAAAGGGATGTGTGTCTGTGACCCCGGAAATGAAGGGGTGTCTCTGTGACCCCATCAATAAAGGGGTGGATGTGTGATGGTTTGTGTGTCCCTGCACTAATGGGGTGCGTGTTTGTGTCCTCAACACTGCAGCACTGAAGGGCTGTGTGTGTGGTCCCAGCACTAAAGGTGTGTGTCTGTGTCTGTTTGTATGACCTCATCACCAAAGGGATGTGTGTCTGTGACCCCAGAAACGAAGGGGTTGTGTCTCTATGGCCCCATCAATAAAGGGGTGGCTGTGTGATGGTTTGCGTGTCCCTGCACTAATGGGGTGTGTGCTTGTTTCCTCAACACTGCAGCACTGAAGGGGTTTGTGCTCGTGTGTTTGGCACACGTGTACATGTCCCATGAAATGCAGCACTGAAGGGCTGTGTGTGTTGCCCCAGCACTGAAGGTGTGTGTCTATTTGTGTGACCTCAGCACCAAAGGGATGTGTGTCTGTGACCCCAGCAATGAAGGGGTTGTGTCTCTATGGCCCCATCAAAAAAGGGGTGGCTGTGTGATGGTTTGTGTGTCCCTGCACTAATGGGGTGTATGTTTGTGTCCTCAACACTGCAGCACTGAAGGGGTGTGTGCACGTGTGTTTGGCACATGTGTACATGTACCCTGAAATGCAGCACTGAAGGGCTGTGTGTGTGTCTGTTTGTGTGACCTCAGCACCAAAGGGATGTGTGTCTGTGACCCCAGCAATAAAGATGTGTGTCTCTATGGCCCCATCAATAACGGGGAGGCTGTGTGATGGCTTGTGTGTCCCTGCACTAATGGGGTGTGTGCGTGTTTCCTCAACACTGCAACACTGAAGGGGTGTGTGCACGTGTGTTTGGCACACGTGTACATGTCCCCTGAAATGCAGCACTGAAGGGCTGTGTGAGTGGCTCCAGCACTGAAGCTGTGTGTCTGTGTCTGTTTGTGTGACCTCAGCACCAAAGGGATGTGTGTCTGTGACCCCAGCAATGAAGGGCTGTGTCTCTATGGCCCCATCAAAAAAGGGGTGGCTGTGTGATGGTTTGTGTGTCCCTGCACTAATGGGGTGGGTGTTTGTTTCCTCAACACTGCAGCACTGAAGGGGTGTGTGCACGTGTGTTTGGCACACGTGGATATGTCCCCTGAAATGCAGCACTGAAGGGCTGTGTGTGTAGCCCCAGCACTGAAGGTGTGTGTCTGTGTCTGTTTGTGTGACCTCAGCACCAAAGGGATGTGTGTCTGTGACCCCAGCATTGAAGGGGTTGTGTCTCTATGGCCCCATCAATAAAGGGATGGCTGTGTGATGGTTTGCGTGTCCCTGCACTAATGGGGTGTGTGCTTGTTTCCTCAACACTGCAACACTGAAGGGGTGTGTGCACGTGTGTTTGGCACACGTGTACATGTCCCATGAAATGCAGCACTGAAGGGCTGTGTGTGTGGCCCCAGCACTGAAGGTGTGTGTCTATTTGTGTGACCTCAGCACCAAAGGGATGTGTGTCTGTGACCCCAGCAATGAAGGGGTTGTGTCTCTATGGCCCCATCAAAAAAGGGGTGGCTGTGTGATGGTTTGTGTGTCCCTGCACTAATGGGGTGTGTGTTTGTGTCCTCAACACTGCAGCACTGAAGGGGTGTGTGCACGTGTGTTTGGCACATGTGTACATGTACCCTGAAATGCAGCACTGAAGGGCTGTGTGTGTGGCCCCAGCACTGAAGGTGTGTGTCTGTGTCTGTTTGTGTGACCTCAGCACCAAAGGGATGTGTGTCTGTGACCCCAGCAATAAAGGGGTTGTGTCTCTATGGCCCCATCAAAAAAGGGGTGGCTGTGTGATGGTTTGTGAGTCCCTGCACTAATGGGGTGGGTGTTTGTTTCCTCAACACTGCAGCACTGAAGGGGTGTGTGCACGTGTGTTTGGCACATGTGTACATGTACCCTGAAATGCAGCACTGAAGGGCTGTGTGTGTGGCCCCAGCACTGAAGGTGTGTGTCTGTGTCTGTTTGTGTGACCTCAGCACCAAAGGGATGTGTGTCTGTGACCCCAGCAATAAAGATGTGTGTCTCTATGGCCCCATCAATAACGGGGAGGCTGTGTGATGGTTTGCGTGTCCCTGCACTAATGGGGTGTGTGCTTGTTTCCTCAACACTGCAGCTCTGAAGGGGTTTGTGCTCGCGTGTTTGGCACACGTGGATATGTCCCCTGAAATGCAGCACTGAAGGGCTGTGTGTGTGGCCCCAGCACTGAAGGTGTGTGTCTGTGTCTCTGTTTGTGTGACCCCATCACCAAAGGGATGTGTGTCTGTGACCCCAGCAATGAAGGGGTGTGTCTCTATGGCCCCATCAATAAAGGGGTGGCTGTGTGATGGTTTGTGAGTCCCTGCACTAATGGGGTGGGTGTTTGTTTCCTCAACACTGCAGCACTGAAGGGGTGTGTGCACGTGTGTTTGGCACACGTGGACATGTCCCCTGAAATGCAGCACTGAAGGGCTGTGTGTGTAGCCCCAGCACTGAAGGTTTGTGTCTGTTTGTGTGACCTCAGCACCAAAGGGATGTGTGTCTGTGACCCCAGCAATGAAGGGGTTGTGTCTCTATGGCCCCATCAATAAAGGGGTGGCTGTGTGATGGTTTGTGTGTCCCTGGACTAACGGTCTGTGTGTTTGTGTACCGAGCACTGCAGCACTGAAGGGGTGTGTGCACGTGTGTTTATTGTATGTGTATAGAGGTGAGTGTGTATTTGTGTCTGTGTATGTATGTGTGTGTTGAGGTGAGTGTGTATGTGTGTGAATGTTCATGGATGTATTAAAGGTAACCCATCACTTCATTTCAGGCCCCTAAACCACCACCATTGTGAAATACCACTGTGTAATGAGTTTATAAAGATGCCCCTGTATAAATCATTCATTTCTGCATTGGGTAGAAAATGGGCTTAGAATGAACCAACAGTTTATACAAGGACATATTTATTATTCTGTTGGTGCCTTGGTGGTGATTTCATTCCCAGTCCCCTTAAAGGGTTATTTGGGACTTAAGAATTGATGACCTATCTGTAAGATAGCTGATCAGTATGAGATCGGAGGGTCTGACACCTGGCACCCCCACGATCAGCTGAAATCTGCTCCGGCAGGTGCCAGACACATGATAAGCATACTTGATAGGACGCTGCTTCTGGTCTATAGGACGCACACAATACTGAGCAAGATTTTCTGTTGTTAAAAAGTGCGTCATATAGTCTAGAAAATACAGTTATTGAGGGTCACTCTTTAACTAAGAAATGCATCTTAACTTATGAAGGACTATATCCGTCATAATTCTGCTCCCCGCATTTCTTGCAGGCTCACACGCCAAGTCCGCATCTTTCTCGGCAGATGATGGCTGTGTTATTCAGCAATCATATGCCTCTAACAGTCGCAGGTTGAGCGGAGCTCTGCCCACGACAGTTAGCCTATTAAATCTTGCTATCAGTGTGTGACAGCGGCATTTAATGTGCGCCAGCAGGGGGTGCACCATTCCATCTCTTCATTGGCGCACCCGTGACTTGATCACTGAAGATCCCTGTGTCTGTCATCACTGGATTCCTGTGACAGCCAGCCTGTTGCTAGTGTTCATAGGAGACCGTGATTTCTGCTATATATAGCAATGCTGTATATAGCACAAGCAATCAGATGATTGCAGGTTCAAGCCCCCTAAAGAGACGAACAAATACAGTGAAAAGTAAAAAAAAATGAAAAAAGTATAAAAGTTCAAATCATCCCAGTTTTCCCCCCATTAAAAATTAAGAAATATAAAACATTTAAAAAATACACATATTTGGTATCGCTGCGTTTGTAAAAGTCAGATCCATCAAAATATAAAATAAATTAATCCATTTAGTAAACGGCGTAACTAGAACATTACATAAAATGCCAGAATTACAGATTTTCAGTCGTTGCAACAAGAAACAAATATATAATAACAGACAATCAAAACATTGTATATACCCCAAAATGATATCAATATAACCATCAGTCTGTGGTGCAAAAAACTAGTCCTCACGCAGCCCCATTCCCGAAACATGAAAACGCCGCGGCTTTCAGATCTCGGAAAGTGGCGACACAAGCAAATTATTTTTCATCACTTAAATATAAATCCTATAAATCGTCACTTAAGTAGAAGAGATGAAGCTTTACTACCTCCTGCTCCAGCTCCAGCACTTCACCGCTGCTGCTGATCTTTAGTCACTGGCTTCAAGGGTGACATCATGATTGCAGCTCTGCAGCCAATCACTTGGCTCAGTGGCCCATGCTGACAGAGCTTCTAAGCTCAGTGATTGGCTGCAGCAATGATGTGTGCTGAAGTTGAGCCATCACCGCTGCAGCCTGTCACAATAGACCACAGGAAGCGCTGAAGATCCAGAGCTGGAGCAGCAGGAGAAAGTAAAGCTCTGTGTGTTTCTCTACCACTGGGAACCTCCTATATATTACATAAAAACATTCCTGAAAACCCCTTTAATCTGACTTTATAGAAAAAGTCTATATCCGGCTACTGTCCCCCCCTCATGAATCACAAAATATGCCAAGTGTGAACAACTCCTGTCCCCAAATGAGGACTTGCAGGCGATCAGTTGATAGTCGGGGGTCCGGCAGTGAACCCCCTCAGCAATCAGCTGTGTTTTGCTGGACGTAGCGGCCTCTCCAGGACACATGTGGTATTACATGGTGCTCTTTCAGAATAATATGTAATATGTAATACATGATATCTTGAAGTCTTCCAGAAGAAGATATTGGCAGACAGGTAATGACTTATTACCTACCAGCCATTGTCTCCTTTATCACCCGCTAGTTCTTATACACATTTGGATGATGTCTCATCTTCGTTGGAAGCCGTATTAGGAACCTCCATCGCAGATTTTATCATACAGGACGAGTTCTCAGCCAACAGCTATTTGGCCATTGTTCACATGACGTAAGCCTATGTTATATACAGCAATATGCACCCGGATACACGAGATCCAGGGAAATATCCAATCGCCAAAAATGGGGTCAGGAAGGAATTTTTTTCCCCCCTGAATCAGAATTCTTTTGGGGGGGTTTCTTTGCCTTCTTCTGGATCTTTGGGTCCCAATGACTCTCAGGTGGTCCCCAATGACCGCAGCTCGTTTTGTGGTCTCCACCGGGGCCAATCTGAGAGTGACTGTGACCATAGTTTAATTTCTTAAAGGGCCAGTAATATTTTCATTACAATGTTGCTTATTGCTATTTCAATAAAAAAAAATTAATTATATATATATATATTGTTTTGTGTGTTTTTTTTCCTGGATTTCACCTTACACAGTGAGAATGATAAGAGTAATCACAAAATATGGGGGCTCCATACACAGAGAGAACTCTGGTACCAAATTCCATGACAATTGTTCTGGGGTTCAGTCTGTGATGGAGCAGTAACATTGTATCCAGGACGTCGTACACACCATGCTACAGAAAGAAGACTGAAGAACGGGACGCAGCCGCAGAATACAGGAGACACAGGGTCTTGTGTAACAGTAAAAAACAGGAAAGATGTTCAACAAGTGGCCGGGGGGCTCCAGGACCAAACCAGGAGGGAGGCCTCCGTCATCAGTGGCCAATATTCGCATGAAGTGGCCCACATTTACCAACCGTTCTGCAGCCACTCGTTTACCTTTCTCCAGCACCTCCGTCGGCCACCACTGAAATGCTTTTCTGACTACACACAGACACGTACATAGAAACCGTGCATGCCGCCATCACCGTCCACAACCAGAGTCCTGGTCCAGACCAGTGGCCTTTCCAATTCAAGTCTACTTGGGTTTAAACAAGGGTCCTGTCTCTAAGAGAACCATGTGCTTGCCACTTGGAACAGCAGTGATACAGTAACACCAGGTTAATATTCTTCGGGCACAGAGATGCACAGACAGTGAACCCTCTTAAAAAGAAGAATTGGACTGACATTCCCTAAGCAATAAGTACCCACACAATTGGAGGGACAGATTGCTAGCCCTTGCTGCACCATGGTGTATGCCCAGTGGTGGCCACTCTTAGTCTAAGTTGGCTCTTCAGATTGCATGGTGATAAAGAACCTGAGTGCCATATACCTTCAAGAAAAAGATCTCATAAGGACACGTTGCCTTGAATTGTGAAGAACACAATAATGTTTTCCATACAATTCTATTGTGTTCTATTCAGGATATATTAAAAAAAAGTCTGGTCCTTAAAAGTTATAAAATGAGGTCAATACAACCTCAGGTGAACAACAACACATCACAAATTATACCAGGTCATCGAATATTTACCAAAAAATAGACTTAAATGCAGAAACAGGGTGTGAAAAATTAAAGGGGTTGTCCAATGAAAACAAGCTCCAATCTACAGGAACCTTCATCTCCTTTAGATTGGAACGGTGGTCCGCATGCTAAAATGCTGCTCCATTCATTCTATATGAGGCGGCCATGAAGTGCGCCCGACTTTTTTGGACCAATAAGACAGAGTGGCCTTACAGAGAAGGGTCCTTGGATTGGACGCCGAGTTACAGACCCCAAAGCAGCACTGAATATGATGTACTAGTGGGAGTCACGAGTGCAAGGGTTCAAGGGTGCCAGTAGTGGAAGACATAGTGCGCGAAACCGAAGAACAAGTAAGCAGACCTGCTGATCAGCACTGCAGCGCTGAGGCCGAGTTATGACGAAATAGGGAGCGACAGTGCGCCCCATCAGTCCTGGAGTATATTACAGAGGAAGGATACTGTGTGGAAAATGCTTCATACTGTAAAGGAAACCTCCAGAACACTTTGTGCCCGATAACCCTTGTATGCCGGGACGTTGCTAGGGTCCTAAAAGATCAGGGGCCAAAGCCGCAAAGTAGGTGTTTCCCCATACAACCTCCCCGCCACTTAAAAGAGGTCCTATACATATATAATTACAGTACACCATTGTTGCTAACCTAAAATACACAACTGAAAGACCAATATTCCCAAAATTACTTCTATACAAGGCAATAATAATCCCGCTACACAATGCCCTCTACCATCAACACTACACAGTGAGTACATAGTATTATGATATGACCATTGCCTCTACATAAAAAAGACCCTGTACAAAGACCATCTGACTTCTCACATTTCCAGCACCGTCCCCATCTATTCCCACCCTGCACAACCTCCCCATGCTGCCTGCTCTTCCGACGTGGAATAGGAACCTCAATACTTCAAAAATTATGTCATTACTATGATTACCCTCCACCAATTAATGCTACAAAGACTGTGTGCCAGATAGAGGGGACCTATAAAAATAATAGCGTCCCATAGAAAGTAGTAAAGACCCCACTGTGCTGCCTAGCAAGTAATAATGCCAGATATGCTCTTATGAAAGTTTCAATATCTTAAGTGTTCCCTCCAAGCAACAAATACCGTTGAGTATCCCCTTTAAGTAATAATGCCCCCTTAAGGCCACAATCAAACTACACCCAACTACAAAGTTCTTCTTCAAGTCTATGGACGATGATTTCGGGGTGGTGAAAGAAGAAATTTCTGATGATGCACCCAATTAAAAGAAATAATGTCCTGAGTGCCCCCATAGCACCCTGTATATTGTATGATAGTCCCACAGCTCCCTATGCACTGTATGATGGTCCCCACAGATCCCTATACACTGCATGATGGTCACCACAGCTCCCTAGACACTGTATGATGGTCCCCACAGCTCCCTACGCACTTTATGATGATCCCCACAGCTCTCTACACACTGTATGATGATCCCCGTAGCTCCCTATACCCTGTATGATGGTCCCCACAGCTCCGTATGCACTGCATAATGGTCCCCACAGCTCCCTACGCTCTATATGATGGTCCCCACAGCTCCCTATGCACTGTATGATGGTCCCCACAGCTCCCTACTGTTATGTTCTGCTACCAAAGCTAAGGAAAGAGAGGAGATCTGTCCCTACTATAGGACTCAGCTGAATCCCTACGATGTAACAGGGAACCTGATCCTGCGATCAGACCTGCTAAAGTCCTAATCTAGTCTGTACGGAGACCTATAGATGTGGGGAGGGAATCCCTACAAGTACTAAGGACTGGGAGGAATATGGGACACCTCCTAACAGAAATAGTAGCAGACAGACGAACAAACAAAATAGATAGAACATAGAGGTCCGTAGACCAAGCAAACTAACAGAGCTAGATACAGAGCACAGGCTAGCTAGAAAGTAGATATACAATGAAGTCCAGCAAAGCCAGAAGGGCGGAGCAGGATTAAATAGGCCAACAAGGTCATGTGACCAGCAAAGGAAAAAAAACCTAACAGCAAGGTTCTAACAGTACCCCCCCTTCTAAGAGGATCCTCCGGATCCCCTAGGACCAGGCTTATCAGGAAATCTCCTGTGAAACGCTCTGATAAGTCTGGACGCGGAAACATCATCTGACCTCACCCAAGAGTTATCCTCGGGTCCGAAACCTTTCCAGGCCACAAGATACTGCAAACTACCTCTATACCGTCTAGAGTCAAGGATGCGAGAAATTTCATATTCCCCGTCCTCCACCACCGGAGGAACAGAGGCAGAGGCGTCACCATCCGACACAACAGCTTTTTTTAACAGAGAGACATGAAAGACCGGATTAATTCTCCAGGAGGTAGGAACCTCCAACCTAACAGCAGATTGGTTGACAACCTGAAGCACCTTAAAGGGCCCTACAAACTTGGGACCCAATTTCTTAGAAGGAATCCTCAACCGCAGATTCCTAGAGGACAACCAAACCATGTCACCAACAGCGAACAAAACCTCCTGTCGTTTCCTATCAAAGTAGTCTTTAGATTTTCTGTTGGCCTCCTGAAGATTACCACGCACATCCGTCCAAACTCTTTCCAAATCACCGGAAAAATTCTCCTCCTCAGGCACGGCAGATCCCAACTTGGAGAACGACCCAAACGACGGATGTCTCCCAGAACAACAAAAAAAAGGCGAACAACCAGCAGAAGAAGATGTATGATTGTTCAGAGCAAATTCGGCAAGTGGCAGAAACTCAGACCACCCCTCTTGATTGTCTGCCACAAAACAACGCAAGAACTGCTCAACATCCTGGTTTTTCCTTTCTGTCTGGCCATTAGATTCAGGATGATATCCGGACGAAAACGACAAATGAATTCCCAACCTGTCACAAAAGGCACGCCAAAAACGAGCCACGAACTGAGGACCCCTATCAGAAACAATGTCAGTAGGAACGCCATGAAGTCTGACAATTTCCTTGACAAAGGCCTTAGCGAGAGTTTTAGCGCAGGGCAGTTTGACGAAGGGAACCAAGTGACACATCTTGCTTAAACGGTCCACGACCACCCAGATGACAGTAAAACCCTCAGAGGGGGGAAGGTCAGTTATAAAGTCCATAGCCAAATGTGTCCAAGGAGCACTGGGGACCTCCAAAGGACAAAGCAACCCCGCAGCAGGAGTATGTGAGGACTTAGATCTAGCACATATAGTACATTGGCGCACCCACTTAATGACTTCCTTCTGCCATCCAGGCCACCAAAAACTGCGACCCACCAGTCTCTTGGTCTCAGAGATTCCGGGATGACCTGCCAACCGAGATTCGTGACACTCAACAAACAAATCTCTCCTAAAGGTCCCAGGCACAAACAACCTCCCATGAGGAGTGTTAGATGGGGCATTCTCCTGAGCTTTAAGAATCTCATCTTCCAAAACGGAGTCTAAAGCAGCTATCACAACACCTTCTTGTAAAATGTTTTCCTCTTTCTCAGCACCGACTATGGGAGAAAAACTGCGAGACAAGGCATCCGCCTTAACATTCTTAGTACCAGGGATGTAAGTAACGGAGAAATTAAACCGCGAGAAAAACAGTGCCCACCTAGCCTGACGGGCATTCAGGCGCTTGGCAGCATCAAGATATATCAGATTTTTATGATCCGTAAGAACCTGAACGGGAAATTCCGCACCTTCTAAGAAGTGGCGCCAGTGTTCAAATGCGAGTTTAATAGCCAATAATTCCCGATTACCAATATCGTAATTCAATTCAGTCTCCGAAAATTTTACTGTTAGAACCTTGCTGTTAGGTTTTTTTTCCTTTGCTGGTCACATGACCTTGTTGGCCTATTTAATCCTGCTCCGCCCTTCTGGCTTGGCTGGACTTACTGTTATGTTCTGCTACCAAAGCTAAGGAAAGAGAGGAGATCTGTCCCTACTATAGGACTCAGCTGAATCCCTACGATGTAACAGGGAACCTGATCCTGCGATCAGACCTGCTAAAGTCCTAATCTAGTCTGTACGGAGACCTATAGATGTGGGGAGGGAATCCCTACAAGTACTAAGGACTGGGAGGAATATGGGACACCTCCTAACAGAAATAGTAGCAGACAGACGAACAAACAAAATAGATAGAACATAGAGGTCCGTAGACCAAGCAAACTAACAGAGCTAGATACAGAGCACAGGCTAGCTAGAAAGTAGATATACAATGAAGTCCAGCAAAGCCAGAAGGGCGGAGCAGGATTAAATAGGCCAACAAGGTCATGTGACCAGCAAAGGAAAAAAAAACTAACAGCAAGGTTCTAACACCTACGCTCTGTATGATGGTCCCCACAGTGCCCTATGCACTGTATGATGGTCTTCACAGCTCCCTATGCATTGTATGATGGTCTCCACAGCTCCCTATGCATTGTATGATGGTCCTCATAGCTCTCTACGCACTGTATGATGGTCCCCGCAGCTCCTTATGCACTTAATGATGGTCCCCACGGCTCCTTATACACAGTATGATGGTCCCCGCAGCTCCCTACACTCGGTATGATGGTCCCCACAGCTCCCTTTGCACTGCATAATGGTCCCCACAGCTCCCTATGCCCTGTATGATGGTCCCCACATCTCCCTATGCACTGTATGATGGTCTCCACAGCTCCCTATGCATTGTCTGATGGTCCCCACAGCTGTATACGCACTGTATGATGGTCCCTGCAGCTCCTTATGCACTGTATGATGGTCCCCACGGCTCCTTTTACACTGTATGATGGTCCCCACGGCTCCTTGTACACTGTATGATGGTCCTCACAGCTCCCTTATGTACTGTATGATAGTCCCCACAGCTCCCTACGCTCTGTATGATGGTTCCCACAGCTCCCTATGCTCTGTATGATGGTCCCCACAGCTCCCTACGCACTGCATAGTGGTCCCCACAGCTCCCTATGCCCTGTATGATGGTCCCCACATCTCCCTATGCACTGCATAATGGTCCCCACAGCTCCCTATGCACTGTATGATGGTCCCCACAGCTCCCTATGCACTGCATAATGGTCCCCACAGCTCCCTACGCACTGCATAGTGGTCCCCACAGCTCCCTATGCCCTGTATGATGGTCCCCACATCTCCCTATGCACTGCATAATGGTCCCCACAGCTCCCTATGCACTGTATGATGGTCCCCACAGCTCCCTATGTACTGTATGATGGTCCCCACAGCTCCCTATGCATTGTCTGATGGTCCCCACAGCTCCCTATGCACTGTATGATGGTCCACAACAACTCCTTATAACTGGCATGATGGTCCCTACAACTCCCTATATCCTGTATAATGGCCCTCACAGCCCCATATATACAGTACTGTATGATGGCCCCCGCAGCCCAATATATACTGTATGATGGCCCCCACACCCACTTGTACACTATATTATGGCCCCTACAGCTCCCTTTATAATGTATGATGGCCCCACAGCCCCTTATAAACTGTATTCTGGCACCCACTCCCCATTTTATATAATATGATGGCCCGACTGCCCCTTATATATAGCATGATGACTCTCATAGCCCCTTACAGTATGATGGCACCCACATCCCTTATATATACAGGTGCATCTCACTAAATTAGAATATCATCAAAAAGTTTATTTAGTTTAGTTCTTCAAGGCTGAAAATGAAACTCATATATTATATAAAGTCATTACAATCAAAGTGATCTATTTCAAGTGTTTATTTCTGTTAATGTTGATGATTATGGCCAGGGGAGCACATAGAAATCATGAGACCCCATAGCAGAAGCTCTAATTGGACCCCCCCCACCAAAAAAATAAAGAAATATTTGTCTGTGTCACAGAAGAGCCGATCTCACAACTTTCCAGCCTTTACTTCGTTTTTCTAATTTTCCTCCTACTGAAGTCCTAGATCCCTCTTTCATTGCCCCCATGAAGTATGATGCCAATAAAAGTGTCCCCCAAACACAGTATGATACCCCCATGGTGCATTCCTCCACATTAGCCTCTACATGAACAGTATAATGACCTTATTGTACCCCACTTCAACCCCCAAGGCAAAGTATGGTGACCCTAACACTGTATGATTCCCCCAACTGTGACTCCCACACAGCCCTCCATACAGTATAATGGGCCTACATACAGTATAATGGCCCACACTAGCCCTCCAAACAGTATAATGGCCCCACACAGCCCTCCATACAGTATAATGGGCCTACATACAGTATAATGGCCCACACTAGCCCTCCAAACAGTATAATGGCCCCACACAGCCCTCCATACAGTATAATGGGCCTACATACAGTATAATGGCCCACACTAGCCCTCCAAACAGTATAATGGCCCCACACAGCCCTCCAAACAGTATAATGGGCCTACATACAGTATAATGGCCCACACTAGCCCTCCAAACAGTATAATGGCCCCACGCAGCCCTCCAAACACCATGATGGACCCCACACAAACCTTCACACCGTATAATTGCTTTCATACAGTATAACGGTCCCCCACATAGCCCTCAAAATATCATAATGGCCCCACATAGACTTCAATATAGTATAATATGCCACCCATAATCCTCCATATAGTATAATGCACCCTCCAAAATCCTCCATACAGTATAATGCACCCCCCATAATCCTCCATATAGTATAATGAACTTCCCATGGTCCTCGATAGAATATAATGCACTCCCCATAGTCCTCCATACAGTATATTTCACACCCCAAAGGGTAAAATGAACCCCCATATAGTATAATGCACCACACAGTCCTGCAGTATTATGGGCACCACGTACTCACTGATTTTAAAATACCGTATGTTTTAAATAAGACGACCCGAGTATAAGCCGAGGCCCCTAATTTTACCACAAAAAAACTGGGAAAACGTATTGAGTTGAGTATAAGCTTAGGGTGGGAAATGCAGCAGCTACTGGAAAATTTCACCATCCTGGTATGTATGGCACCCCTCATCCCCAATCCTGGTACATATGGCACCCCTCATCCCCCAATCCTGGTATGCATGGCCACCCCTCATCCACCAATCCTGGTATGCATAGCACCCCTCATCCCCCAATCCTGGCATGCATGGCCCCCCCTCATCCCCCAATCCTGGTATGCATGGTCTCCTCATCCCCCAATCCTAATATGAATGGTCTCCTCATCCCCCAATCCTGGTATGTATGGCCTTCTCATCCCCCAATCTTGGTATCTGTGGCCTCCTCATTCCCCAATCCTGGTATGTGTGGACTTCTCATCTCCCAATCCTGGTATGTGTGGCCCCCTCAACCCCCAATCCTGGTATGCATGGACCCCTCATCCCCCAATCCTGGTATGTGGGGCCTCTTCACCCCCCAATCCTGGTATGTGTGGCCCCATCACTGCAAACGGTATGTCATCACTGTATTCCTGTGACAGCCAGCCTGTTGCTAGTGTTCATAGGAGACCGTGATTTCTGCTATATACAGCAATGCTGTATATAGCACAAGCAATCAGATGATCGCAGGTTCAAGCCCCCTAAAGAGACTAACAAATACAGTGAAAAGTAAAAAAAAAAAAATGAAAAACGTATAAAAGTTCAAATCATCCCAGTTTTCCCCCCATTAAAAATTAAGAAATATAAAACATTTAAAAAATACACATATTTGGTATCGCTGCGTTTGTAAAAGTCAGATCCATCAAAATATAAAATAAATTAATCCATTTAGTAAACGGCGTAACTAGATCATTACATAAAATGCCAGAATTACAGATTTTCATTTGTTGCAACAAGAAAAAAATATATAATAACAGACAATCAAAACATTGTATATACCCCAAAATGATATCAATATAACCATCAGTTTGTGGTGCAAAAAAACAGCCCTCACGCAGCCCCATTCCCGAAACATGAAAACACCGCGGCTTTCAGATCTCGGAAAATGGCGACACAAGCAAATTATTTTTATTATTTTTATACAAATTTCTGGATTTTTTTTTTAATCACTTAAATATAAATCCTATAAATCGTCACTTAAGTAGAAGAGATGAAGCTTTACTACCTCCTGCTCCAGCTCCAGCACTTCACCGCTGCCGCTGATCTTTAGTCACTGGCTTCAAGGGTGACATCATGACTGCAGCTCTGCAGCCAATCACTTGGCTCAGTGGCCCATGCTGACAGAGCTTCTAAGCTCAGTGATTGGCTGCAGCAATGATGTGTGCTGAAGTTGAGCCATCACCGCTGCAGCCTGTCACAATAGACCACAGGAAGCGCTGAAGATCCAGAGCTGGAGCAGCAGGAGAAAGTAAAGCTCTGTGTGTTTTCTCTACCACTGGGAACCTCCTATATATTACATAAAAACATTCCTGAAAACCCCTTTAATCTGACTTTATAGAAAAAGTCTATATCCGGCTACTGTCCTCCCCTCATGAATCACAAAATATGCCAAGTGTGAACAACTCCTGTCCCCAAATGAGGACTTGCAGGCGATCAGTTGATAGTCGGGGGTCTGGCAGTGAACACCCTCAGCAATCAGCTGTGTTTTGCTGGACGTAGTGGCCTCTCCAGGACACATGTGTTATTACATGGTGCTCTTTCAGAATAATATGTAATATGTAATACATGATATCTTGAAGTCTTCCAGAAGAAGATATTGGCAGACAGGTAATGACTTATTACCTACCAGCCATTGTCTCCTTCATCACTCGCTAGTTCTTATACACATTTGGATGATTTCACATCTTCGTTGGAAGCCGTATTAGGAACCTCCATCGCAGATTTTATCATACAGGACGAGTTCTCAGCCAAGAGCTATTTGGCCATTGGTCACATAACGTAAGCCTATGTTATATACAGCAATATGCAGCAGGATACACGAGATCCAGGGAAATATCCGATCGCCAGAAATGGGGTCAGGAATGGTATGTGTGGAATTCTCATCCCCCAATCCTGGTATGTGTGGCCCCCTCATCCCCCAATCCTGGTATGCATAGGTCCCTCATCCCCCAATCCTGTTATGCATGGCCCCCTCATCCCCCAATCCTGGTATGTATGGCCTCCTCACCCCCCCAATCCTGGTATGTGTGGCCCCATCACTGCACACACAAAAAATAAACACTTATATTCACCTTCCTTCCTCACCTCTGCTCCAGAGCTGCTGGGTTCTATCTGCCAGCAGCTCATGTTGGTATCTAAACAGCGCGCGCTCTGAGTTGCTGAGGTGAGCTGCTGCTGCTGCCGGCATATTCACTCCTCTCCACGCCGGGACTATGAGCGTTGAGAAGCGTGAATATGCATTCTCTTTCGTAGCGGGCACTGTAAGCAGGAGCCACGGCTCAGCGCTCCTCCGTGCCCGCTACTAAAGAGAATGAATATTCCCTCTTCTCCACGCCCATGGAAGTGGAGAAGACGGAATATTCATGTCCCTTTAGCAGCGGGCACACGTGGTAGCTACTGCGGCCGTTAATGCGTGTTCCCCCTCCTCCGCAGTCGCAACCTCCCACCCTCCCAATACTCACCTATCCTCCTCGCTCCCCCGAGGCTCACGGGCCCCATAGCAGTGGTGTGGCCTGCCACCATTGGCGGTACGCCACTCATTATGGCTTACAGCCAATGAAATCACAAAAGTCATTATCTCAGTAAATTAAAATACTTTATAACAACAGCTTGAAAAATGTTTTTAAAATCCAAAATGTTGTCTTACTGAAATGTATGTTCAGTAAATGCACTCAATACTTGGTCAGGACTCCTTTTGCATCAATTACTGCATCAATGCGGCAATGTGGCATGGAGGGATCAGCCTGTGGCACTGCTGAGGTGTTATGGAAGCCCAGGTTGCTTTGATAACAGCCTTCAGCTCGTCTGCATTGTTGGGTTTGGTGTCTCTTATCTTCCTCTTGACAATACCCCATAGATTCTCTATAATAGATTCTCTATGGGGTTAAGGTCATGTGAGTTTACTGACCAATTAAGCACAATGATACTGTTGTGTGTAAACCAGGTATTGGTACTTTTGGCAGTGTGGACAGGGGCCAAGTCCTGCTGGAGAATGAAATTTCCATCTCCAAAAAGCTTGTCGGCAGAGGGAAGCATGAAGTGCTGTAAAATGTCCTGGTAGACGACTGCGCTGACAGCAGATGACATGGCTCCCAAACCATCACCGACTGCGGAAACTTCACACTAGACCTCCAGCAGCTTGGATTGTGGCCTCTCCACTCTTCCTCCAGACTCTGGGTCCTTGATTTCCAAACGGAAAATTGGAACTCTGGGACCTTGTGGATGGTGTCAATGACTGCCTTCTTGGCATTTGTCAAGTCAGCAGTCTTTCCCATGATTGTGGAGCCTACTGAAACAGACTATGGGACATTTTTAAACACTTAGGAAGCCGTTGCAGGTGTTTTTTGTTAATTATTCTAATTTACTGAGATAATGACTTTTGTGTTTTCATTGGCTGTAAGCCATAATCGTCAACATTAACAGAAATAAACACTTGAAATAGATCTCTCTGTGTGTAATGACTCTATATAATATAGGAGTTTCACTTTTTGTATTGAAGAACTGAAATAAATTATCTTTCTGATGATATTGTAATTTAGTGAGATGCACCTGCATATGATGACTGTTGCCCCCAGTGGAATATATGCGGTGTCTATTTTGGGATATTTTAGTATACCCATGATGATACTATAGACAGCCATTATACCTGGAATGGCCCCTTCCTTGCGTGCCTTGCTTTTTTTCGCTTACATGTCTAACAATCACATATGTGTTGTGTCCCTTCCCCCATCATCCTATTCTTCTATTGCTGAATAAATATGATAGATTTTATACTCCCTGGACTCCTTTGATGGTCTTTTACCCTGCGGGGTTTTCTTTCATATATGGACTCACTGTGTGGTGGTGATGGTAGAGGACATTGTGTAGCAGGATCATTTTGGCCTTGTATAGTAGTAATTTTGGGAATGTTGGTCTTTGTATAGTGTATTTTAGATTAGTAACAGTGGTATACTGTAATTATATATGTATAAATCCTCTTTTAAGTGGCAGGGAGGTTATATGGGGAAACATGTACTTTGGGGCTGGGGTCCCTGATCTCTTAGGACCCCAGCAACGCTCCTGCACTGGGGAAAAGCAGGGTCTGG
The DNA here is from genome assembly GCF_046119375.1 of Phyllobates terribilis. Classification (NCBI taxonomy): domain Eukaryota; kingdom Metazoa; phylum Chordata; class Amphibia; order Anura; family Dendrobatidae; genus Phyllobates; species Phyllobates terribilis. The sequence goes on from NW_027362765.1 coordinate 10,850,211, forward strand.
AGGCCACTTTAATATCATCATTTTATGGATATGACGCCAAAGAAACTAATGAAGTGCTTTGCAAAGTGCCACCATAATTTTCACAACTCTGAAAAAAAATTGTAAGTTTAGTTCCACTATAAGTGATGTTAATTCTGTTATGAGAGCTAACCTTCTGAGACAATTTATCAATGCGGTGTGTGAATTGTCACATTAAGCTTTGCTACATCTATACATAGTGAAGTTCAGGATCAAAATGCTGCAGGTCCCATCTCTTCTACAGAACAATCCCATGGAAATAAAGCTGATCATTTTATCAGACGGGATCATTAGAACTTACCTGGTTGGATCCTTTGTTTCTGGTGGTTTCTTTCCCAGGTCGTCATTAAGGCCCTTTACAATAAGCTCCAAAAACTCATCGGACTTTCTGAATCTTTCAAGCGTTTTCTCCATCACAGAAAGGACAGAAAGGAGGCACTTATCCTGGCAGAAGAGAATCAGAGATATATTGTTCTACATCTTCCAGAGGTTTGGATTTATTTACAGACTAATGATTAATCTCGCATGAAGAATGAGAATATTATAACAGATCACAATTTTGGGGTAAAATTATTCAATTTTAAAAATATATAGCAATTACATTATTCTGACAAGACCAATTTTTTGTTTTTTTCCTCCCCTTTTTCCCAAAAAATCTAACTTTGTTTTTTCATTCACATAGACGGAGGGCTTGTGTTTTGTGGGACTAGTTGTTGCTTGGAACGACAACATTCAATTTAGCACATAAAGTATTGAAAAATGGGGAAAAAATCAAAGTAAGGTTATTATTTTTGTTTGTTTGGGTTTTTTTTATGAACATTTAAAAAAAAATGTGGTTTGTGAGACCATTTTCATCTTGTGAAGACCTAATTTTATAAAATGATCCCATTGATGGAGTTGTCGGCTTTTTCTTGTGGAGAGATCAGTAGTTACAAGTTTCTGATTGCATTTTTGGGAGGGAAGAAGAGTGACCCAAAAACCACAACCACAACCATGGCACTTTACTGTTCTTTACAGCATTGACCCGACGTGTAATAGATTTATATATAATGAAAGATTGTACTTATGTCAATGCAGCAGAAACAAATATTGTTTTACGCTTTTTCTTTTTTATAGTTGGCCAGAAAACCGCAGAACCTTCAGCAGAAAATACATGAATGAGAACATCTGCCCGGCTTGTACCGGATCCGGGGGTGTTACGTACAAGGCGAAGGTCCCAGAATAAGGATTTGCTTCATTTTGGTGCAGAGTTTCTAGTAGTTTCTGGTTACTACTGTTACAGGCAGATGCCGTCTGCATAATACAGCCAGCACCGCCTCAACCCCCTCCATGCATGTGGACCCCAGCACAAACACTCAGGTACATCCTTATATGCTAAGACATTAATAATTCTACAATTATCACACACAACTTATATACAGAAGCCCCCAAACCCTCCCCGATCCAATGGGACTGTCCGGCTGTCGCTGGAGGTCGGGGCCATGTCCTGACGAGCTGTGTTCTGTCAGGAGAGTCTGTGTAGTACAAGAATGTCTCATGCCGTGCGTGCTGCTGTGATCGCTCCTGGAGAGGGGCAGCATCCGCTCCGGACGCCTCGTACACGCCCGGCTCCGCACGCCTCATACACGCGCGGCTCCGCTCCGCACGCCTCGTACACGCCCAACTCCGCTCCGTACACCTCGTACACACACGGCTCTGCTCCGTACACCTCGTACACGGCTCTGCTCCGTACGCCTCGTACACACGCGGCTCCGCACGCCTCGTACACGTGCGGCTCCGCTCCGTACGCCTCGTACACGCGCGGCTCCGCTCCGTACGCCTCGTACACGCCCGGCTCCGCTCCGTACGCCTCGTACACACGCGGCTCCGCTCCGTACATCTCGCACACACGCGGCTCCGCTCCGTACACCTCGCACACACGCGGCTCCGCTCCGTACACCTCGCACACACGCGGCTCCGCTCCGTACACCTCGCACACACGCGGCTCCGCTCCGTACACCTCGCACACACGCGGCTCGGCTCCGTACACCTCGTACACACGCGGCTCCGCTCCGTACACCTCGTACACACGCGGCTCTGCTCCGTACACCTCGCACACACGCGGCTCCGCTCCGTACACCTCGCACACACGCGGCTCCGCTCCGTACACCTCGCACACACGCGGCTCCGCTCCGTACACCTCGCACACACGCGGCTCGGCTCCGTACACCTCGTACACACGCGGCTCCGCTCCGTACACCTCGTACACACGCGGCTCTGCTCCGTACACCTCGTACACACGCGGCTCCGCTCCGTACACCTCGTACACACGGCTCCGCTCCGTACACCTCGTACACACGCGGCTCTGCTCCGTACACCTCGTACACGCGCGGCTCTGCTCCGTACACCTCGTACACGCGCGGCTCCGCTCCGTACCCCTCGTACACACGCGGCTCCGCTCTGTACACCTCGTACACACGCGGCTCCGCTCCGTACACCTCGTACACATGTAATAGTGGGGAAGGGCGTAGCCTTCCCTTGAGACTGAGAGAGTTAAAGGAAGTGTTCCTGAAGACAGACCTCCCCAACTGTGGTAGGCCAAGCTAAGGGGGTTAGCTTTAGTGGTCCAGTTGGTAGAGCAGAGGGGGAACTTAGTGCTCTGATCAAGCCTAAAGGGATATAGAGCTTGTTCCTGGTATAATTCCTTCTGGGCTGTAGTACCTGAAAACGGCCACAAGATGCCACTGTTCTGGTTGCAGACGTCAGGTTGAGTCTCCCAGCAGAGTCATAGACAGTGGTGGGTTAAGGTTCTGTGATGACAGCTCACTGAGGGTGGGCATATTAGGAAAGTCTTGGTTTTAATTTCCTGAATCAGGAAGTGATTCAGCAGTACGAGTAGAGATTGCGACTTGATCAGACAGCCTGACTATAGTGGCTGCTAGGGTAGACGGGAGCTCCGAACCCTCAGACAGTGGGATCCCAGTGCGCAATTCTCCCCACACAAGAGCACGAGTCCTGTTCGCTCGCTGGAGAAACTCATCAAAGTGTAGTGAGGACACGGGGCACTTCTAGTCTGCAGGAAGCAGAGGAAGCTAAATAGGACTCTCAGATAAGACGTGGGGGAGAGATATCGGATCCGGTCACTGTCAATACAGAGGAGTCTCTTGGGCCAGGAATTATAGCCACAGAGATGCTCCGCTTAAAGAGGGAACCAGGGCTGAAGCAGTTAACAGCGCCTGTGAGAGAGATGATTGCCTGTCGGGCCTTATCCATTATATCTGACTGTAAATATTGTATATATTCCTCTTCCCCAAGTAAAGTCCAAGTACTGGTTAAGAACCTCGTGTCCTCTGAAATTATTGCTGCCCTGGTCCCAGAAGAAAATTGCCTGGAGACAGCCGCGATCGGATGGCTTGAAGTAAGTGAAGAGCACTACATACACAGCCACACATCAGAGGGAGGACACGTATTGTCTGTAGGGTGCCATAGCGAGAGTGGGCTACAGCTCACCCACGACTACCTCGCTGGGGCACCTTACACACACGCGGCTCCGCTCTGTACACCTCGTACACACACGGCTCTGCTCCGTACACCTCGTACACACGCGGCTCTGCTCCGTACACCTCGTACACACGCGGCTCTGCTCCGTACACCTCGTACACACGCGGCTCTGCTCCGTACACCTCGTACACACGCGGCTCCGCTCCGTACACCTCGTACACATGAAGCTCCGCCCCGTACACCTCGTACACATGCGGCTCCGCTCCGTACACCTCGTACACGCGCGGCTCTGCTACATCCACACTGTAAACCCCTCCTGACCCCACACATAAACTTCAGCTCATCCAGCACCATGACAACCAGCACAGCAGAGTCCTGCATCCACTGAGGCCCCTGATCATGTGACCCCTGACTCCTCCCCTCCTGTGACCTCATCACAGCTCCTGTGCACACAGAGCAGCCATATATGTGGTGGCGGCCCTGCAGGTGGAGGTATGTGGAGACCCCCATTACTGGGCGCAGGGGGCATTAACCCCTTCAGCACGGAGACTCTTTTGGGGTCTTGTGTTGCCCCTTTATAAGAATCATAAGGTTTTTGTTCTGTTTCCTGTAATAGATACATACGACCCAACTATGGAGGCAGGAAGGGAGGAAACGTATTGTTCTCATAGTACAGGACCCCTTTACTGCCCCACAGTGTAATGCCCCCATTATGCCCCTTATGTAGTATGTATGATGCCCCCACAGTGTAATGCCCCCATTATGCCGCTTATGCAGGATGTATGAAGCCCCCACACAGTGTAATGCCCCCATTATGCCCCTTATGCAGGATGTATGATCCCCCACACAGTGTAATGCCCCCATTATGCCCCTTATGCAGGATGTATGATGCCCCCCACACAGTGTAATGCCCCCATTATGCCCCTTATGCAGGATGTATGATGCCCCCCACACAGTGTAATGCCCCCATTATGCCCCTCATGCAGGATGTATGATGCCCCCCACACAGTGTAATGCCCCCATTATGCCCCTCATGCAGGATGTATGATGCCCCCATTATGCCCCTCATGCAGGATGTATGATGCCCCCACAAAGTGTAATGCCCCCATTATGCCCCTTATACAGGATGTATGATGCCCCCACACAGTGTAATGCCCCCATTATGCCCCTTATGCAGTATGTATGATGCCCCCACACAGTGTAATGCCCCCCATTATGCCCCTTATGCAGTATGTATGATGCCCCCACACAGTGTAATGCCCCCATTATGCCCTTCATGCAGGATGTATGATGCCCCCACACAGTGTAATGCTCCCATTATGCCCCTTATGCAGCATGTATGATGCCCCCACACAGTGTAATGCCCCCATTTTGCCCCTTATGCAGTAAGTATGATGCCCCCACACAGTGTAATGCCCCCATTATGCCCCTTATGCAGTATGTATGATGCCCCCACACAGTGTAATGCCCCCATTATACCCCTTATGCAGGATGTATGATGCCCCCCCACAGTGTAATGCCCCAATTATGCCCCTTATGCAGGATGTATGATGCCCCCCACAGTGTAATGCCCCCATTATGCCCCTTATGCAGTATGGAGGATGCCCCCACAGTGTAATGCCCCCATTATGCTCCTTATGCAGTATTATGATGCCCCCCACAGTGTAATGCCCCCATTATGCCCCTCATGCAGGATGTATGATGCCCCCCACACAGAGTAATGCCCCCATTATGCCCCTCATGCAGGATGTATGATGCCCCCACACAGTGTAATGCCCCCATTATGCCCCTTATGCAGCATGTATGATGCCCCCACAAAGTGTAATGCCCCCATTATGCCCCTTATGCAGCATGTATGATGCCCCCACACAGTGTAATGCCCCCATTATGCCCCTTATGCAGTATGTATGATGCCCCCACACAGTGTAATGCCCCCATTACACCCCTTATGCAGGATGTATGATGCCCCCCCCACAGTGTAATGCCCCAATTATGCCCCTTATGCTGGATGTATGATGCCCCCACAGTGTAATGCCCCCATTATGCCCCTTATGCAGTATGGAGGATGCCCCCACAGTGTAATGCCCCCATTATGCTCCTTATGCAGTATGTATGATGCTCCCCACAGTGTAATGCCCCCATTATGCCCCTTATGCAGTATGTATGATGCCCCCCACAGTGTAATGCCCCCATTATGCCCCTTATGCGGGATGTATGATGCCCCCCACACAGTGGAATGCCCCCATTATGCCCCTTATGCTGGATGTATGATGCCTCCACACAGTGGAATGCCCCCATTATGCCCCTTATGTAGTATGTATGATGCCCCCACACAGTGTAATGCCCCCATTATGCCCCTTATGCAGGATGTATGATGCCCCCACACAGTGTAATGCCCCCATTATGCCCCTTATGCAGGATGTATGATGCCCTCACACAGTGTAATGCCCCCATTATGCCCCTCATGCAGGATGTATGATGCCCCCCACACAGTGTAATGCCCCCATTATGCCCCTCATGCAGGATGTATGATGCCCCCACACAGTGTAATGCCCCCATTATGCCCCTTATGCAGCATGTATGATGCCCCCACACAGTGTAATGCCCCCATTATGCCCCTTATGCAGTATGTATGATGCCCCCACAGTGTAATGCCCCAATTATGCCCCTTATGCAGGATTTATGATGCCCCCCACAGTGTAATGCCCCCATTATGCCCCTTATGCAGTATGGAGGATGCCCCCAACAGTGTAATGCCCCCATTATGCTCCTTATGCAGTATGTATGATGCCCCCCACAGTGTAATACCCCCTTTATGCCCCTTATGCAGTATGTATGATGCCCCCACACAGTGTAATGCCCCCATTATGCCCCGTATGCAGTATGTATGATGCCGCCCACAGTGTAATGCCCCCATTATGCCCCTTATGCAGTATGTATGATGCCCCCACACAGTGTAATGCCCCCATTATGCCCCTTATGCAGTATGTATGATGCCCCCACACAGTGTAATGCCCCCATTATGCCCCTTATGCAGGATGTATGATGCCCCCACACAGTGTAATGCCCCCATTATGCCCCTTATGCAGGATGTATGATGCCGCCACACAGTGTAATGCCCCCATTATGCCCCTTATACAGGATGTATGATGCACCCACACAGTGTAATGCCCCCATTAGGCCCCTTATGCAGCATGTATGATGCCCCCACACAGTGTAATGCCCACATTGTGCCCCTTATGCAGTATGTATGATGCCCCAATTATACCCCCTATGCAGGATGTATGATGCCCCCCACAGTGTAATGCCCCCATTATGCCCCTTATGCAGTATGGAGGATGCCCCCACAGTGTAATGCCCCCATTATGCTCCTTATGCAGTATGTATGATGCCCCCCACACAGTGTAATGCCCCCATTATGCCCCTCATGCAGGATGTATGATGCCCCCCACACAGTGTAATGCCCCCATTATGCCCCTCATGCAGGATGTATGATGCCCCCACACAGTGTAATGCCCCCATTATGCCCCTTATGCAGCATGTATGATGCCCCCACAAAGTGTAATGCCCCCATTATGCCCCTTATGCAGTATGTATGATGCCCCCACACAGTGTAATGCCCCCATTATGCCCCTTATGCAGTATGTATGATGGCCCCACACAGTGTAATGCCTCCATTATACCCCTTATGCAGTATGTATGATGGCCCCACACAGTGTAATGCCTCCATTATACCCCTTATGCAGGATGTATGATGCCCCCCCACAGTGTAATGCCCCCATTATGCCCCTTATGCAGAATGGAGGATGCCCCCACAGTGTAATGCCCCCATTATGCTCCTTATGCAGTATGTATGATGCCCCCCACACAGTGTAATGCCCCCATTATGCCCCTTATGCAGTATGTATGATGCCCCCCCACAGTGTAATGCCCCCATTATGCCCCGTATGCAGTATGTATGATGCCCCCCACAGTGTAATGCCCCCATTATGCCCCTTATGCGGGATGTATGATGCCCCCCACAGTGTAATGCCCCCATTATGCCCCTTATGTGGGATGTATGATGCCCCCCACACAGTGGAATGCCCCCATTATGCCCCTTATGCTGGATGTATGATGCCTCCACACAGTGTAATGCCCCCATTATGCCCCTTATGTAGTATGTATGATGCCCCCACACAGTGTAATGCCCCCATTATGCCCCTTATGCAGGATGTATGATGCCCCCACACAGTGGAATGCCCCCATTATGCCCCTTATGCAGGATGTATGATGCCCTCACACAGTGTAATGCCCCCATTATGCCCCTCATGCAGGATGTATGATGCCCCCCATACAGTGTAATGCCCCGATTATGCCCCTCATGCAGGATGTATGATGCCCCCATTATGCCCCTTATGCAGCATGTATGATGCCCCCACACAGTGTAATGCCCCCATTATGCCCCTTATGCAGTATGTATGATGCCCCCACAGTGTAATGCCCCAATTATGCCCTTTATGCAGGATTTATGATGCCCCCACAGTGTAATGCCCCAATTATGCCCCTTATGCAGGATTTATGATGCCCCCCACAGTGTAATGCCCCCATTATGCCCCTTATGCAGTATGGAGGATGCCCACAGTGTAATGCCCCCATTATGCTCCTTATGCAGTATGCATGATGCCCCCCACAGTGTAATGCCCCCATTATGCCCCTTGTGCAGGATGTATGATGCCCCCACACAGTGTAATGCCCCCATTATGCCCCTTGTGCAGTACGTATGATACCCCCACACAGTGTAATGCCCCCATTATGCCCCTTATGCAGGATGTGTAATGCCCCCATTATGCCCCTTATGCAGTATGTATGATGCCCCCACACAGTGTAATGCCCCCATTATGCCCCTTATGCAGGATGTATGATGCCCCCACACAGTGTAATGCCCCCATTATGCCCCTTATGCAGGATGTATGATGCCCCCACACAGTGTAATGCCCCCATTATGCCCCTTATGCAGGATGTATGATGCCGCCACACAGTGTAATGCCCCCATTATGCCCCTTATACAGGATGTATGATGCCCCCCACACAGTGTAATGCCCCCATTAGGCCCCTTATGCAGGATGTATGATGCACCCACACAGTGTAATGCCCCCATTATGCCCCTTATGCAGTATGTATGATGCCCCCACACAGTGTAATGCCCCCATTATGCCCCTTATGCAGGATGTATGATGCCCCCACACAGTGTAATGCCCCCATTATGCCCCTTATGCAGTATGTATGATGCCCCCACACAGTGTAATGCCCCCATTGTGCCCTTTATGCAGTATGTATGATGCCCCAATTATGCCCCCTATGCAGGATGTATGATGCCCCCCACAGTGTAATGCCCCCATTATGCCCCTTATGCAGTATGGAGGATGCCCCCACAGTGTAATGCCCCCATTATGCTCCTTATGCAGTATGTATGATGCCCCCCACACAGTGTAATGCCCCCATTATGCCCCTCATGCAGGATGTATGATGCCCCCACACAGTGTAATGCCCCCATTATGCCCCTTATGCAGCATGTATGATGCCCCCACAAAGTGTAATGCCCCCATTATGCCCCTTATGCAGTATGTATGATGCCCCCACACAGTGTAATGCCCCCATTATGCCCCTTATGCAGTATGTATGATGGCCCCACACAGTGTAATGCCTCCATTATACCCCTTATGCAGGATGTATGATGCCCCCCCACAGTGTAATGCCCCAATTATGCCCCTTATGCAGGATGTATGATGCCCCCTACAGTGTAATGCCCCCATTATGCCCCTTATGCAGAATGGAGGATGCCCCCACAGTGTAATGCCCCCATTATGCTCCTTATGCAGTATGTATGATGCCCCCCACAGTGTAATGCCCCCATTATGCCCCTTATGCAGTATGTATGATGCCCCCACACAGTGTAATGCCCCCATTATGCCCCGTATGCAGTATGTATGATGCCCCCCACAGTGTAATGCCCCCATTATGCCCCTTATGCGGGATGTATGATGCCCCCCACAGTGTAATGCCCCCATTATGCCCCTTATGCAGGATGTATGATGCCCCCCACACAGTGGAATGCCCCCATTATGCCCCTTATGCTGGATGTATGATGCCTCCACACAGTGTAATGCCCCCATTATGCCCCTTATGTAGTATGTATGATGCCCCCACACAGTGTAATGCCCCCATTATGCCCCTTATGCAGGATGTATGATGCCCCCACACAGTGTAATGCCCCCATTATGCCCCTTATGCAGGATGTATGATGCCCTCACACAGTGTAATGCCCCCATTATGCCCCTCATGCAGGATGTATGATGCCCCCCATACAGTGTAATGCCCCCATTATGCCCCTCATGCAGGATGTATGATGCCCCCATTATGCCCCTTATGCAGCATGTATGATGCCCCCTCACAGTGTAATGCCCCCATTATGCCCCTTATGCAGTATGTATGATGCCCCCACAATGTAATGCCCCAATTATGCCCTTTATGCAGGATTTATGATGCCCCCACAGTGTAATGCCCCAATTATGCCCCTTATGCAGGATTTATGATGCCCCCCACAGTGTAATGCCCCCATTATGCCCCTTATGCACTATGGAGGATGCCCACAGTGTAATGCCCCCATTATGCTCCTTATGCAGTATGTATGATGCCCCCACACAGTGTAATGCCCCCATTATGCCCCGTATGCAGTATGTATGATGCCCCCACACAGTGTAATGCCCCCATTATGCCCCTTATGCAGGATGTGTAATGCCCTCATTATGCCCCTTATGCAGGATGTATGATGCCCCCACACAGTGTAATGCCCCCATTATGCCCCTTATGCAGGATGTATGATGCCCCCACACAGTGTAATGCCCCCATTATGCCCCTTATACTGGATGTATGATGCCCCCCACACAGTGTAATGCCCCCATTAGGCCCCTTATGCAGTATGTATGATGCCCCCACACAGTGTAATGCCCCCATTATGCACCTTATGCAGTATGTATGATGCCCCCACACAGTGTAATGCCCCCATTATGCCCCTTATGCAGGATGTATGATGCACCCACACAGTGTAATGCCCCCATTAGGCCCCTTATGCAGGATGTATGATGCCCCCACACAGTGTAATGCCCCCATTATGCCCCTTATGCAGGATGTATGATGCACCCACACAGTGTAATGCCCCCATTATGCCCCTTATGCAGGATGTATGATGCCCCCACACAGTGTAATGCCCCCATTATGCCCCTTGTGCAGTACGTATGATACCCCCACACAGTGTAATGCCCCCATTATGTCCCTTATGCAGGATGTATGATGCCCCCCACAGTGTAATGCCCCCCATTATGCCCCTTATGCAGTATGTATGATGCCCCCACACAGTGTAATGCCCCCATTATGCCCCTTATGCAGTATGTTTGATGCCCCCACACAGTGTAATGCCCCCATTATGCCCCTTATGCAGGATGTATGATGCCCCCACACAGTGTAATGCCCCCATTATGCCCTTTATGCAGGATGTATGATGCCCCCACACAGTGTAATGCCCCCATTATGCCCTTTATGCAGGATGTATGATGCCCCCACACAGTGTAATGCCCCCATTATGCCCCTTATGCAGGATGTATGATGCCCCACACAGTGTAATGCCCCCATTATGCCCCTTATGCAGTATGTTTGATGCTCCCACACAGTGTAATGCCCCCATTATGCCCCTTATGCAGGATGTATGATGCCCCCACACAGTGTAATGCCCCCATTATGCCCCTTATGCAGGATGTATGATGCCCCCACACAGTGTAATGTTTTGGGTCGTACTACAAAGAATGAAGATCAGGAATAATTAAAAAGAATGAACATAAAAACTGACAGGTCTAAACATATGGAGAGATATTATGGATTTCTTGTGTATCTTGCACATGGGATGAACATGAAATATATGAAGATTACAAGGGCATGAACACATTCCATATAAACAGGTGTGTATTATATTCCTACACTACCACCATCCCCCCACACACAGTATAATATTTCCACAGTACCACCTTCCCCCACACACAGTATAATGTTCCCATAGTATCGCCTGAGGTCCTGCAGTTGGAATAAGTCCTGAGGTTTTACAGTTGGAATAATCCCTCTGGAGTTGGTTTTCCCTCTTCCTGCTCCTCTCCATGTAGACCCTCGAGCATGTATACATGCATGTAGGGGAGCAAGTCTTACTAGATATTGAGGCTTTGTACAGTAATATACCGCATGTGGATGGTATCAGAGGAGTAAGACTTTTCTTGAAATCAAGATCAATAGAGTTTAGCAGACTTCATGGAGGATCTTCTAAAACTCACTCTTACTCACAACATATATCTTTTTGACAGGAAGTACTTCCTCCAGTTCAGGGGTACTGCGATGGGGAGCCCCTGTGCCCCCTCGTATGCTAACCTATTACTGGGCTCATAGGAGGAAACCACAATATTCAGGGATGATCATAAGTGGTGGCATCCATATATTGGGGTATTATGTAGATATATTGACAACATTTTTATCATCTGGTCAGAGACGAGTGAACAGTTTCTTAAATTTGTCAGGGAACTCAATATACATAGAGTGGGCCTTAGATTTATATCAGAGTTTAATTATTACCAGTTGCCTTTCCTGGATGTACTAATCAAGAAAGAACGGGATGGGACCCTAGGGACACTCATCTACCATAAACCTTCAAGCACTAATAAACTATTAAATTACTAAAAAAAAAACAAGCAATATCCAAGGGCCAATTTTTATAGTTGAGTAGAAACTGCTCTAATGTCACAGATATTAATATACAGACAATAGACATGAACACCAGATTCAAGGAAAAAGGTACCCATAGTATATTTTGGATTCCGCACGATTGTTTGCAGAAATACAGGAGAGACAGACATTCCTCCATACCTAACCAAGACACCAAGAAAAATATGGGGTAACACAAGTAATAGGAACTTGTCACAATCAAAGTGACCATATCTTTAATATCCTCAGAAAACACTAGGATGTACTTGTGGTCGACCCGGACCTGAGGGTGCTGTGTGATCTACTCCCACAATAACTTTCATAAAGGGTTGGTCAATTAGAGACCATTTAGTGCATAGTTTCTATAAAAACCTGCACCCAAGGGGACTTGGCTAGATAGAAGAGTCTGTGGTTTCTTTAGTTGTGGAGAAAGTTGTACATGTAATTGGATGAGACCATATAAATCTTTTTCGAGTTCCTCTACAGATGAAACCTTTTTCCAGAGGGATTATTCCAACTGTAAAACCACAGGACTTGTATATGTGGCCACAAGCAACTGCCTCCTAGATTATGTATGCACGACCAAGAGGATTGTGGGGGGGCATTTGGGCGAAATACACCATGGTCGGAACACTCCATTAGTGAGACATATGAACAGTGTACATTGAGGTGAAACCGGAGACATCTCTTTTTGCATCATTGAGGTGGTTAAACCCAATGTGAGAGGAGGTGATCACAATAGATGTATCCTCAAAAAGGAAAGTGAGTGGATTTCCAGACTGGATTCACAAGCTCCAAAGGAACTCAGTGAGCAAATTTCCTATGCCTGTTTGGTGTGAATACAGCCCCATTCTGGATTATATTTTTGGATTTTATACTCTACCCATTGCTATTCAGTTCTCTGTAAATGGGGTTCACATATTGTTTTACTTCATCAAGAGATCTGAGCTTCTATATCAGAATTATTTCCTATCAGTTATATCCCACTTATACTGTTTAGTAACTAACAAGTGTGGTGATACTTGTGTATCTCTAATTATGCAATAGGGGTCAAATTTGACCATTTAGGAATATACTGTGGGCTATCATCCCATATTTTTTGTAGTGATAAAGTAGATTTACATGCCTATTGCATGATGGGAGGATGTGCAATACTTGTTTTTAGTGTCCCATGACGCTGATCTCAGAGAGAGGATTTTTCTGTTGGTGGAATGCAATCCAATACCATATGCGCTCCGGCATGGAACGCAGACATCTGGGCATGCGCATTCGTGACAATGATCCTAGATGCGCTCCAGTGTGGAATGATGAACTACGGGCATGCACAGTCACAGGTACGAGTGAAGAGGCGGCAATCAGTTTTTTATTATTATTATTATTCTTATTATTAATTTATATAGCGCCATTGATTCCATGTTTATCTAGCGTTTCAGTGTAAAATACGTCACTTCCGGACATGTACACTAGGGAATGGACATTATTGGACTTCAAGCTCATGAGAAGCAGCGTAGGTGCAGTACATTATTGTAGACAGATCCCGGTTCTTCTGCAACAACTCTCAACACTGCTGTTTCTGGGCCCTCGGTAGCGTTTCCGCTATTGCGACTCCTCCAACGTCACCTTCTGGCTTGCCCAGCAAGCATGGAGCTTCCACAGCCTCTCTGTCTTGCCACGGCTTGATGAGGTTGATATGATATATCTGGTACGGCTTACGTCGTCCCTGTTGATGATCCTTGTAGTTCACTTCACCCACTTTTTCCACCACCTCATATCGCCCTTGCCAGTTGGCCAAGAACTTACTTTCCACCGTAGGAATTAGCACGAGCACTCGGTCTCCAGGATTGAATTGGATCACTCTGGCTGACCGGTTGTAGACTCTGGCATGAGCTTCTTGTGCCTGGAGGAGATGTTCTTTCATAATGGGCATCACCTTCGCAATCCTCTCCTGCATCAGAGCGACGTGCGCGATGACACTCCTGTGGGATGAGACCTCCGCTTCCTAGGTTTCCTTTGCAACATCCAGGAGACCCCGCGGATGTCAGCCATACAGGAGTTCGAATGGCGAGAACCCTGTAGAGACCTGTGGAACCTCTCGGATGGAGAATAAGAGATACGGTAGGAGACAATCGCAGTTTCTGCGGCCCTTCCTATGGCATTCCTCAGCGTACTCTTCAGAGTCTTGTTAAGCCTTTCGACAAGGCCATCTGTCTTAGGATGGTATACTGAAGTCCTCACCTGGGAGAATTGCAGGACTTTGCATAACTCCCTCATCACCTTACTCATAAAGGGAGTTCCCTGGTTGGTGAGTATCTCCCTTTCCTGAGCCTGTTTGGGGAAAAACTTGGACTAACTCGCCGGCTATACTCTTTGCGAAGGAGTCCCTCAGTGGAATCGCTTCAGGAAAACGTGTGGCATAGTCCAGGATGACCAATATACACTAATCAAAAAAATAAAGGGAACACTCAAATAACACATCCTAGATCTGAATGAATGAAATATTCTCATTGAATACTTTGTTCTGTACAAAGTTGAATGTACTGACAACAAAATCACACAAAAATCATCAATGGAAATCAAATTTATTAACCAATGGAGGCCTAGATTTGGAGTCACCCCCAAAATTAAAGTGGAAAAACACACTACAGGCTGATCCAACTTTGATGTAATGTCCTTAAAACAAGTCAAAATGAGGCTCCGTATTGTGTGTGGCCTCCACGTGCCTGTTTGACCTCCCTACAATGCCTGGGCATGCTCCTGATGAGGCGGCGGATGGTCTCCTGTGGGATCTCCTCCCAGACCTGGACTAAAGCATCTGCCAACTCCTGGACAGTCTGTGGTGCAATGTGACGTTGGTGGATGGAGCAAGACATGATATCCCAGATGTGCTCAATCGGATTCAGGTCTGGGGAATGGGCGGGCCAGTCCATAGCTTCAATGCCTTTATCTTGCAGGAACTGCTGACACACGCCAGCCACATGAGGTCTGGCATTGTCCTGCATTAGGAGGAACTCAGGGCCAACCTCACCAGCATATGGTCTCACAAGGGGTCTGAGGATCTCATCTCGGTACCTAATGGCAGTCAGGCGACCTCTGGCGAGCACATGGAGGGCTGTGCGGCCCTCCAAAGAAATGCCACCCCACACCATTACTGACCCACTGCCAAACCGGTCATGCTGAAGGATGTTGCAGGCTGCAGATCGCTCTCCACAGCGTCTCCAAACTCTGTCACATCTGTCACATGTGCTCAGTGTGAACCTGCTTTCATCTGTGAAGAGCACAGGGCGCCAGTGGCGACTTTGCCAATCCTGATGTTCTGTGGCAAATGCCAAGCGTCCCACACGGTGTTGGGCTGTGAGCACAACCCCCATCTGTGGATGCCGGGGCCTCATACCACCCTCATGGAGTCGGTTTCTAAACGTTTATGCAGATATATGCACATTTGTGGCCTGCTGGAGGTCATTTTGCAGGGCTCTCTCAGTGCTCCTTCTGTTCCTCCTTGCACTGGCCTGTCTCCTTGTAGCGCCTCCAGCCTCTGGACACTACGCTGACAGACACAACAAACCTTCTTGCCACAGCTCGCATTGATGTGCCATCCTAAAGGAGATCCCACAGGAGACCATCCGCAACCTCATCAGGAGCATGCCCAGGCATTGTAGGGAGGTCATACAGGCACGTGGAGGTCACACACAATACTGAGCCTCGTTTTGACTTGTTTTAAGGACATTACATCAAAGTTGGAGCAGCCTGTAGTGTGTTTTTCCACTTTAATTTTGGAGGTGACTCCAAATCCAGGCCTCCATTGGTTAATAAATTTGATTTTCATTGATGATTTTTGTGTGATTTTGTTGTCAGCACATTCAACTTTGTACAGAACAAAGTATTCAATGAGAATATTTCATTCATTCAGATCTAGGATGTGTTATTTTGAGAGTTCCGTTTATTTTTTTGAGCAGTGTATATTGATGTTGCCCACGAGCAGATTCAATCAGGGGACCAACCAATTTCCATAGCAATTCTCTTGAATGCTCTACAATAATGGGCAAAGGCACAAGGGGACTTTGAAAGTGAGAGGTGGGGGCGGTTAACTGGCGTGTAGGGCAAGACTTGCAATACTTACATCCGGGCCATTAGAACCTCTGCACAATCTGTTCCTGTGTTTTTTCCACTCCCAGATATCCCCCCAAGACATGTCAATGGGCCATGTCCAACACCTTCTGTCTATAGGGGCCCGGCACTATTAACTGCTCCACTCGCTCCTCCCTTACTTTCTTGACCCGGTACAACGACTCTCCACTCATCATAAAATGGGGAAACCTTGTGTCAGCCCCCGGCTCCTGTGTAACCCCATTTATAACAGTGACATTATTAAAAGCTTCCTTCAGAGTTAGGTCCCTATGTTGGGCAAACCCAAAATTCTCGCTGGTCACCCCTAACTCCGGAATGGCAGACTACCTCCTTATCCCCAACAAGGACACAAAAGGGAAACCTGTCTGATTCTGGGTGTGGTGATACCTCCTCAAGGTTAACTGGTTTCTTATCTGAGCCAGAGAACCAGGAACTCTTCCCCCACACATCCCAAAACAAACAAAAGTCCCAGCCTATAGTAATAGGGTGCAACAAGTCCTGAACGACGCCGACCTCGTGGGACTCAGTACCGTGAGCCATTTCAATGTCTACTCTGGCCATGGGGTAGTCCTTAGCATCACCATGAATGCACCGAACGCCAACTTTTTTTCCCCGGGATCATTTGAAGAGGAAGGGTGGCCATCATAAGGGTCACCAGACTCCCGGATTCTAGCAGTGCCGTTACCTCCTGTCCGTTCACCTTCACAGGACATGCTTGTGGCCCCTCGCTGGGTTGACATTTCACACTGCAGGTCGGATAAGCATAATATGAACAATGGCGTCCTATGCTGCAGTCCATTGGCTCAGCGGACAATGGGCGGCTATATGGCCTGGGCCGTGGCACCTCCAGTAAACAACATCACTTGTAGGGACCTTAGGCACCACCTCTCCCGCTCCTTTGGACCTTGGATGGCCCACCCCCTTTTGAGTCTCCGCCCCCTGTTGGGAACCCCAGTATGGAGTGGGCTGCCTTCCCAAGGAACCTTCAACCCCCTGGTATCTCTCGACCAGTCCAACCAAGTCATCCGCATTCCAGGGATCACCCTGGGCAACCCAAGTCTGTATGGGCCTTGGCCGGGAGTGCACAAACCGGTCCATCACCACCCGCTCTACCATCTGCGCAGGTGTAGGGGAATCCGGTACCAGCAACTTCTGGACCAGGTGCAACAGGTCAAACATTTGGAAGTGAGGTGGTTTGTCCCAGTGATTACCCCAGCGGTGAACCCACTGCGCCCTGATAGTCATTGTCACCCCCAAGTGTGCGAGAATCTCAGTTTTTAGCTTGCCATACCCTTTGGCGTCCTGCAAAGCTAAATCATAGTACACCTTCTTGGGCTCTCCCGTCAAGTATGGTGTCACAGTTCAAATCCCAATAGAAATAATATTATTATTATTATTATTATTATTTTAACTATCCCTATTTAGCACACAAACTACAGGGGTGTTTTACTTTTAATACCTGTGAATATGAATAGCGGTACCAGAGCGCCAATAACAGGGCAAAAATATTAAAAGGACTGATTTATTAATACACACAAGTGTGTGTATTAATAAATCAGTCCTTTTAATATTTTTGCCCTGTTATTGGCGCTCTGGTACCGCTATTCATATTCACTGATTGTCCTTTTCCCCCTGTTGGGGTGCGGTAGAGCTGCCTTTAATCTATTGTTTTTTCACCTGTGGGAACAATTTAATTAAAATTACTACCCTGGTTTTCCAAGCTGCGCTGCCTTAACCCCTCCGGAACGCTGCCGGGGGAGTTGGTGAAGTTGGGCGTCTATCTCGGCATTACATGCTACTAACCTGACCACGTGATCCACCACCGAGAGACCAGGATCTGTGAACGCCGCTGGAAATAGATGACAGCCACCAACAGAGCGGAGCTTGTGGAGCTTTACACTGGGGTTGTGCAGAGGTGCACAACTTCATAAGGTTAGTAGCCATCCCCACACTCCTCTACAAATTGCAATACTGAGTCACCCATTGCGCCTTGTTCTCTCCTCTCTTTACACTTACTTTTAATACCTGACATTTTGATTGTCATCCTGACGTGTTAAGAGTTTCAGACAAGCTGTCTATTTGCATGGTAAATTACATAGCCAAAGTAACTTGGGAGGCACTAATTTACTACATATCTATTTCCAAGTGACTGTTCATTTGCATAATTTCTTAAAGGAGTCTAATGATAACATTTCTTTATTGTCAATTTTTCTTTCCATCCACCCAAGAACTGGCTGCAAACTCCTAATTTACTTTTGCTATGTAATTATAATTATATATCACTACCTAAATAATGAAATAATGAACCTACAGTTTAATGGTAAGGCATCTGTGTCACATAGTTTTGGTTTGAAAGGATAATAGTAATAATAATAATTAATAATAAAAAGTTCAGTGTCCCTACAGGTTTTTCTTGGCTTATGAGATTAACCATGATAATACTCAGGGGGTCTAAAAGTAATTGTGATTCTTATTCTGATGTGTGAGAAAAGTCAGATATCAAAGCCAAGCATCAGTGAAGGTTGTGTGCTAGCCAACATCATTTAAAAAACAAAAGGGATTTAAACTCCGAACTAGTGATGGGCGAGCACTAAAATGCTCGGGTGCTCGATGCTCGGGTTGAGCACATTGGAATACTCGGGTACTCGACCCGAGCAACGAGCCCGATGTAAGTCTATGGGAAACTCGAGCATTTTTCAGGCGGCTCCCCCCGGCGGTCTGTTTTTGATCAAAAATAGCATGAAAGCTATCCCACCATGGCAAGGTGAACCCATTCGGGATAGTCCTATTCTGTATAATATTAAAAACCTTACCATGTGTCAAAGCCTCAAACTTGTGTGTGTGAATCAAACATGAGATCTAATGTGATAGAAGATTACTGTCCGGGGAAGACGGGAAACATTCATATAGACGGCCGGTGGAGATGTAGTCAGTGAAGCACATATGTTTCTAGAGCCGTAGTAGAAGATGAATATGTCATCCTCATCATGAAGTAGTTATTTCTCATGTTACGTGTAATTAATATCTCCTGCAGTATTGCTAATGCCGAATGCAGTGTCGGTAAATGGGACGAGAATTAGCTTTATGGAAGATGAGTCTATGAGAAACGTGTTCAGCTGCAAACTCCAAGGAAGAAACTGCTTGTTATCTGTGGCCTAAAATATATAGGTTTTATTACTAGATGTAAAGAAGAAAACTAAATACTGTAAAATAATAAATCTCCTCATATGTTTCCCTTATTATCTCCAGTAATTGTATTATTACACAGGATTTTTATGATGTTACATCAGCTCATCATCTTCTCATTCAGGTCCCTACAATATCAGATCCTCTCAGTGAAGATCTATTAAAGAGAATTTTCCTTATGGAATCATCAAAGATGGATTTGGACAGAGACAAGATGACGGAGAGGATATTACACCTCACCCTAGATATCCTCTTCTGGCTTACTGGAGAGGTGAGAGATTCTGATGACGTCACATTACATCATTCTTATCTATGGGAATAACAGATGGACAGAACTGGAGAGGTGAGGACTCTGGAAATGTCTGTAGTGAGATTTATTAATGTGTCTCTCCATAACCAGGATTAAACAGTAGTGAAGAAGACCTCTAGTGAGCGCCGTCAGGTCCATGTGTCTGAGGAATGGGAAAGACCCCTGAGCCCAATCACAGGGCCTCCACCTCACCCCCTGATGCATGAGGACATCAATGACCAGAAGATCCTAGAACTCACCTACAAGATGATTGAGCTGCTAACTGGAGAGGTGACACAATGAAAGGATCGGGGAGATGACTGTATCATTGTATGTGTCAGGTTCCTATAAGATGTCAGGATGTCACTGTCTATTTCTCCATGGAAGAGTGGGAGTATTTAGAAGGACACAAATATTTGTACAAAGACGTCATGATGGAGGTTCCTCAGCCCCTCACATCACCAGGTAATAGACAGGACTAAATACACACGGACTATAATTATCTGTATGTAAAGAATGAATTCAGTCCCTTATGCGTTTCCTCCAGATCTATCCAGTAAGAGGACAACACCAGAGAGATGTCCACGTGCTCTTCTTCCACTGGACTGTAAACAAGAAGATCCCAGTGTTCCTCAGGATCATCAGGTAGATGGAGAGAAGGTGTCATGAGATCTCCGCTATGATGTGTAGACGGCTGTGAAGGTTTTGTGTTCAGTCTTGTTTTATCCACCAGTATTATGTGTTTTCTATTTGTGTAATGATAACGGTGGAGATGGCAGGATTAGAGCTGATCATAGATGGGACTTCTCCATCTGTCTGTGACTTTTACAATATTTGTTTCAGGGTGAAGATCTGACCCATATTAATACTATAGAGACATATGTAAGGGGTGATGAGTGGTTTAAAGAGGAGATTCCTACATATGACTACCCAGGTGAGTAGTAACCACTAAATGCAGAGAAGTCACAGATTCTTCTCAGTCACCGGCTGTGGCTGCTTTATCAGTGGTGTAGTCCGACCGTATCACAATCGTGTCATCACCATTTTGCCTCTAGACCACAACATTCTCTTCCACCCAAAACTGTTCAAATGATTTTGGGCATTGAAACCCTTTTCCATAGAACTTACAACCTGGAGGATCCACCTACTCCGTGTGATTAGGAGATGTTACCTGCCCAGATCTGTAAACCACAAAGCCAGAAAATCACTTGAAAAAAATATTATGATGGGCCTGTAAGAGAAAGCGGAGGGTAATGATTAGTGTTGAGCCACCCCCGTAGTGTTCGAGTTCGGTTCGGTTCGTCGAACACCCGTGTGTTCGCCAAACTGTTCGTCGAACTGTTCGTCGAAC
The DNA here is from genome assembly GCF_046119375.1 of Phyllobates terribilis. Taxonomy (NCBI): domain Eukaryota; kingdom Metazoa; phylum Chordata; class Amphibia; order Anura; family Dendrobatidae; genus Phyllobates; species Phyllobates terribilis. The sequence goes on from NW_027362765.1 coordinate 10,871,441, forward strand.
ACCGTTAAAACCAATGGCAGGCAAACAAAAACACATAGAAACACATAGAAAACACCTTCAAAGGTGTCCAAAAGCTGACAAACTGCTCAGAAGACACAACTAACACATGGAAAAGTGACAAGTACATATAGTCATGCGAAAAGAAAAGAGGTGGAGGAGTAAAAGGAGGGGGAGACACAGATATAGGCATGTCATGCCCTTCTAAAATCCAAAAAGTGAGAAGCCGACACGGCCAGTCCGCTCCTGCCCGTGCCACCTCCGTGTCGCCGGGTTTGTGCCAGAGCCGCGGTGAACCCTGATGGCCAGCCCCCCTCTCCCAATACTGGTGCCTGTCCGCTGGTGGGTCGAGCGAGCCCCCCTGTGGTGGAGGCAGCTCTAAGCTTTTTAATTTAAATTATCTCTCTAATTTGAATGAATACACTTTAAATCCATTTACAAGGATCTATTGGAGGGCAAGTCTCATGCCAGCAGCCGCGTAATTCCAGCTCCAGTAGCGTCCACTAAAGCTGCTGCAGTTAAAAAGCTTTTATAAGGATCGAGCTCGGCTGTCCACCGCAAGGCATCCTAGTGCCAGTCCCAGCCCCTATGCCTTGGGGTGCCTCCTGATGCTCTTCACTAAGTATCCCGTGGTCCCGAAGCATTTCCTTTGAAAAAATTAAGTGTCCAAACTACAGGTGGTGTAGCTTGCTTAACAGCCGGGATAATCCGCTGACTAGCAGACACTGCTACTAGGCACAAAGTATTTCCTGGGCTAGATGCAGTTAAAAATTTGTAAGTAGATACTCTCGTTGGATGCTGAGAAAGCATTCCATAGAGTCTCCTGGCACGCCATATATGATTCTCTTAAAAAGCTTGGGGTAGGGGTCTAGGGGACCCTTTTATAGCCAAAATCACGGCCCTGTATCACAATACGTCACCTAGGCTGAAGATAAATGGAACTGTAGCACCGAGGGCTCGGTTGCTACAGACGTATTGCACCTCACCCAGAGGTGTGATATCTCACTCTCAGATAAGGATGGAGTGTGGATCAGGACCCGACACCTGCATGCATTACACCACATTGCCGTGGGGCAGGGCGACCAATATGCCCCTGAGATGGGCACGACAGTCCCTGTCCCTGGCTGGAGTGGGGGGAGGGAACACTGAGGAAGGGGAACCCTGCAGTGCAGGAGCAGGGAGGAAGCAGTTCCTGGGTGCATTGAGAAGGGAGTATAAAAGGTGGGCACCATCTTAGTTCAGTGCAGAGAAGTCTGAGCAGAAGTGGCAGGGAGCAGGGGCTCTGCATGAGCTCTGCTCCGGAGGCGGGCCTAGTAACAGAGGCCCAGGCCTGCAAGAGGGAGAAGGAAGGAAGAGGAGCGGAGAAGGCTCCAGGAACGAGGAATGAAGGGATCCCAGGGGTGCGGACGGGCGAGTCGCCACCGCACGCCCGAATCCACCTGCGTGGAGGGGTCAGGCCAAAGGGGGAGACCGGTCCCCGAACTAGTGGAGGCAGGAAACGACCCTCAGCTAGAAACCGGAGGCTCTGACATTTTATGTGGCGCAGCCCCTTGCTCCACCCGCTAGGAAGGCACCACATAGGGTCAGGGAAACTGGCGCCAAGTTTACCAAGAGGAGGCCCGAGGCAGCCAGACAGAAGTGTTGGTAAGAAAGGCCAGACAAAGAACACACAAAGGGGGTCCTGTGAAGCGCTCCAAAGTTATCTGGGAGTTGTCTGAGCCCCTCACCTGGTGAGCACAGTACGACGTGGGCAGCCGTTACCTGCAGACGTGGTCTGGATAATAAGAACTGTGAGTAAAGGCCCTGAACTGCATCACTGACTCCGTGTCGTTACTGCTGCTGCCCTGCACCATCACCCCCATCCTCCGCATACACTGCCCTGAGGCTATACTCCTCCCGTGGGGAGTTATGCTACGCTCTGCTGCACCCACAACACCAGCCTTAGCGGTCTGCCCTGGAGCGGCGGTTCACTCTGACCGCAATCCACGGGTGGCGTAGTCGGACATTTAAACATCAAAACCACATAAATAGTTCCGCCACTGGTTTGACCGCCCTGAGCCACGGAACCGGATCGCCGCCACGAAGACTACAACCACCAGCATCCACCAAAAAGTGTCCGGCTCCGGGTGTCCCAAGGCCCAGGGGGTCCGTCAGAACATTTTCATCACCTTTCACAATCACCAATGGGACAAGGCAGGGATGTCCTCTGTCCCCTCTCTTATACATCCTAGTGACGGAGCACCTGCTCTCATCAATTCGCCATAACCCCAATATTAGGTGGATTGAGGTGGGAGGCACCGAGTACAAGTGCTCTCTATTTGCTGATGATGTCCTAGTATATATCACTCAATCACATATATCCATCCCTGCTGTTATGGCTGAAATAGATCACTTTGTTACATGGTAAAATTTTAAAATCAATGCAGCGAAGTCTGAGGCCCTCGATGTCTCCCTCCCTAAATCCATATAGGATTCCATCCAGTCCAACTTTCCCTTTGCCTGGCCCTCACAGGGTATCAAATACTTAGGAATTCCTATTCATAGAGACCTCTCCCATCTATGTTATCTTAATTTTGGGCCCTTTATTGAACAATTCCATACAGACCACGGTTGGCAAGTTAGAACTGTAAGATTCACTACGTGAACCACTGGTGTTTTGTGGAAAAGCACATGTACACCGCGTTCCAAATTATTATGCAAAAAGTGTTTAGGAGTGATAAGGGAAGAATTTGTTTGTTTGTCAGTTAAACTCATTGATGGTGATGTGTGTCAGGGCTCTTTATATCACTGTAAGCAATTGCAGACACCTGTGCTAATTAGTTTGGCAGGTGTGTCCAATGAAAGGCAAGACTACTTAAGAAGGCTCTCTCACATTATTAAGCAGCCTACATTTTCTGCCAAAATGGGAAAGAAAAAGGATGTGTCGGCTGCTGAGAAGCAACAAATTGTGGAGTGTTTAGGTCAAGGCATGACTACAATCAACATTGTGCGATGATCAGGATGAAGTGTCTTGGCAATCAAGAAGTATGTAGCTGATTCACAGTACACACGTGTGCGTGCTGATAAGGGCAAATTGAGGACTCTTTCCTACAGGCAATTACGTCAGGTTGAAACAGCAGCGGCAAAAAAGCCTTGTCATAGCAGCAGACAAGTTTTTGAAGCTGCTTGTGCCTCCAACGTCCCCCGAACAACAAGATGCAGGGTCCTTCAGAGGTTTTCAGCTGTGCATATGCCATCCTGTCGACCTCCTCTATCCACTTCACACAAGCAGAAACGGCTCCAGTGGGCCAAACATTACATGAAGACTGATTTCAAAACTGTTTTGTTCACGGATGAGTGCCGTGCAGCGCTCGATGGTCCAGATGAATGGAGTGGAGGATGGCTGGTTGATGGACACCCCACGAAAACACGGCTACAGCGCCAACAAGGAGGAGGTGGAGTAATGTTTTGGGCTGGAATCATGGGGAGAGAGATTGTCGGCCCCTTTAGGATCCCTGAAGGCGCTAAAGATGAACTCCATAATGTATGTGGATTTTCTCAAACAGCACTTCCTGCCATGGTTCAAGAAGAAGAACCGTGTATTTCACAGCAAGATCATTTTTCTGCATGATAATGCACCATCTCATGCTGCACATAAAACATCTGCATCTCTGGCTGATATGGGCATAAAAGGGGACAAACTTATGGTGTGACCCCCATGCTCCCCTGACCTCTACCCCATTCAGAACCTTTGGAGCATCATTAAAAGGAGTGTCTATGATGGCGGGAGGCAGTTCACATCTAAGCAACAGCTCTGGGAGGGTATTCTGTCCTCATGCAAAACAATTGAAGCAGAAACCATCCAAAACCTGACAAATTCAATGGACGAGAGAGTTCAGAAGCTCCTTTCGAACAAGGGGTCCTATGTGAAAATGTAACATCACCTAGAATAAAGTTTTGAGTTGAAAACTGTTTGATTTCAGTTTCTAACAACCTGCTAATGCTTATAATTTCAAAAATGACCATTTTTTTGGTCTTTATTAAAATGAAAAGGTTGATCGAAAAGTTTGGGGGATCTAAGAGTGTGGCAACCCAGTAGTCATGATTACTTCGAATTCTGACAATATGAGGGTCATGCTGCAGGTAGTGCAGCAAGAAGGCACTTATGTGTCTTGCGCATCTCGGAGCCCCAAAATTATTTTCCGGGCTAGATGCAGCTAAAAATTATTTTTAATTTTAAATCTGGTGAAGCTTATTATAGATGGCCTAATAGGATCAGTGCTGCACACTGCTACAAAGCCCAAATTATTTTCCAGTCAAGATACAGATAAACATGATTAGTAATTTGAAAGCTTAAAACGGTTGGTAGGGTGATTTTAACCAATCATCAAGCTTTTACTCTCCCCAGGATGACACAGGGGTAGAAAAGTCATTTCGGATCCATGATTTGTTCATCTTTATGAACGTGAGTCTGTCTACATTATCAGTGGAGAGCCGCGTGCGCTTATCTGTCAGCACACCACCAGCAGCGCTGAACACACGTTCAGACAGAACGCTGGCTGCGGGGCATGACAAGATCTCCAAGGCGTAAGTGGCTAGCTCCGGCCATTTATCCAGATTGGAAGCCCAAAAAGAGCAAGGGTCCAGTGACACAGTCGTGGCTTCAATGTTTACTTGGAGATACTCCTGTACCATCGTCTCTAGGCGTTGACTATGTGTCAGACTTCTTGTCTCCTGTGGCCTTGCAAAGGATGGGCTAAAAAAGTGGTGAAATGATTCCGCAAAATTGATGTTACCAGCAGATACTGTGGTTCTGTTACGGTTTGAGTGCTGAACACTTGACGGTCCCACGGTTGGCAAGTTGGAACTGTGAGATTCACTACGTGCACCACTGGTATTTTGTGGAAAAGCACATGTAAGATTCTGCAACAGTCTCTGCTGATACTCCTGCATGCGTGCATCCCTTTCTATGGCAGGAATAATTTCTGCAAATTTACTTTTGTACCGGGGATCTAACAGTGTGGCAACCCAGTAGTCAGGATTATTTCTAATTCTCACAATTCGAGGGTCATGTTGCAGGTAGTGCAGCAAGAAGGCACTCATGTGTGTTGCGCATCCAGGAGCACCAAGTCCCTGTTGTGTTGGTGGCGAGGTAACAATCATGCTTCCTTCCTCTGTCCTCTCCCCCCAACCTCGCACAACAGAAATGTGATCAAGGTCTCCCTCATCTGATGAGTCTTCCATCAGTTCGTCCTCCACTTCTTCCTGGGCTCCTGCACCTTCCTCACTAGTTTGGCTGCTACCATGCGCCCTGGTAAAACCATCTCCCCCACCCTCACATGCCTGCCGCCTTGGTGCTGCCGACCGTCTGGACCTTGCAGATGTTAGCCCTTCCGCATACAACTCCTCCTCCTCTACTTCCTCCACCTCCTCTTGTGCCACCACCTGACTCCGAATTCTGTTTAACATGTGCTCCAGCATGTAAATCACCGGAATAGTCATGCTGATAATGGCATCGTCAGCACTAAACATCTTCGTCGCCATTTCAAAACTGTGCAGAAGGGTGCATAGGTTCCTGATCTGAGACCACTCCTCCAGCGTGATTTGCCCCACCTCTGAATCTCGTTGGCCCAGGCTATACGTCAGAACGTATTGCACCAGGGCTTGTCGGTGCTGCCACAGTCGCTGCAACATGTGCAGAGTTGAATTCCACCGGGTAGGCACATCGCATTTTAGCCGGTGAAGTGGCAGGCCCAACGACTTCTGTAGAGATGTAAGTCGCTGAGCTGCGGGATGCGAACGGCGGAAGTGAGCACACAGCGACCGTGCCCTCTGCAGAAGGCCATCTAGTCTGGGATAGTGGGCTAAAAATTGCTGGACAACCAGGTTCAACACGTGAGCCATACAAGGCACGTGTGTGACATTGCCCCGGCGAAGGGCAGCACCCAGGTTTGCAGCATTGTCGCACACGGCCTTCCCTGGTTTCAGGTCCAGTGGAGACAACCATTCATGAAATTGGTTCTCCAGAGCTGACCACAACTCCTCAGCTGTGTGACTCACATTTCCCAGACATTTCAATGTAAAAACCGCCTGATGACGTTGAGCCCTACTGCCAGCATAGTAAGGAGGTGTGCAGGATCCCTTCTGCGCAGTTAGAAAGCTTGTGGCATGACCAGACAGGCTTTGGGTGCAGGTGGAAGACCGAGAGGAGGTTGAGGAGGCAGAAGCAGTGGAGGAACTTTGACATAAAGAGGATTGACGCACAACTCGTGGGGACGGCAAGACTTGGACAGCAGCCCCTTGTCCTGCTGTCACCATAGTTACCCAGTGCCCAGTCAGCGACATGTAACGCCCCTGTCCATGCCTACTCGTCCAAGTGTCTGTGGTGAAATGCACCCTGTCACACACAGAGTTTCTCAAAGAAGCGGTGATGTTGTGTGCGACATGCTGGTGGAGCGCAGGCACACCTTTCTTTGAGAAGTAGTGCCGACTGGGCATCTGGTACTGGGGCACTGCGACGGACATAAGGTCTCGAAAATCCTCTGTGTCCACCAGGCGGAAAGGCAGCATTTCTGTAGCCAAGAGCTTGCAGATGGTGAAATTCAACCTCTTAGCTTTCTCATGGCTAGGAGGAAATGGTCTTTTACTTGTCCACATCTGAGGGACCGAGGGCTGGCTATTGTGCTTAGACGGGGTTGATAAGGGTGTCCCCGGCAAACTGCCGGTCTGTGAGGAAGATGCAGGCGGACATGTTAGGTTGCCTTGATCCAAAGGTGGTGCTATCGATGTCGGACAGCGCTCAACACCAGCTGGTGTTACCACCTCCAAAGAAAATGATGACCTGCCAATCACGCTGGCTGTTGCGGGTAAAGAGGTGGCAGGTCTGCGCCCCAAAACAGGTGTGACTGCTGTCCCCCCAGTCACAGAGGATGAAGAGGCCGCGGATGCACAAGATATGGCAGACGGTGGTTGGCCCGGCCGGCTAGGCCGCATTGTAGCACACTGAGCTTCCCACTGCAACTTATGCTTCATGTCCATGTGCCGGTTCATGCATGAAGTACTCAAACTATGTATTTTTTGGCCTCTACTTAGCTTTTGCTGACAAATGTTACAGATAACACGAGTTGGGTCATCTTTATCGATCTGAAAAAATGCCCAGGCTATGCAAGGCTTAGCACCCATGCGACCTGAAGAGCCACCACGACTTGTGGTGAGAGGCAGAGTTGTGTTTGAGGATGCAGTTGTTGACGTGCTTCCAGTACTACGTCTCTGTCCAGGAAGGCGCAACCTGACCTCGTCGTCACTAGCATCTTCCTCCACCTCCTCTGCTGACCTCATCTCTTGGCTGACTGTGGGTTGACAGTAAGTGGGATCTCCGACCTCATCATCATCACCCTGTGCGTTATCACACCCGTCGTCCTCAGAGCCAACCTGTTCCTGCCCTGACAAAAAACTAAAGTTGTCGCTCCAATCAGGTATTTGAGTCTTATCATCGTCTTCCTCATTGTCTCCACCAACAGGAGTTACAGTTTGGGAATGAGGGTCTACATTATGGTCAGAACCTTCTGCGTCTGGTCCTGGATCCGACTCCTAAAGATTCTGGGCATCAGTGCAGATCATTTCCTCGTCTGGATTCACAGAAGCGCTGGAGTCGACCTCTGATTCCCAGGCTATAGTATGAGTAAACAGCTCTGCAGACTCAACCATCTGTTCTACCTCATACTCAGACGGGCAGCTGGAGATTTGGGAGCTGTGAGGAAGCAAGTGCGATTTGGGTGACACCTTTGAGGACTGGAGTATTTGTGATGTTGAAGTTGATGTGGAGGAGAGCCCACTTAAAGGAGCACTTGATATCCGTTGAAGCACCTGCTGTTTTTGTGCCTCATCTGGAATTTGTAGCGATTGGCGTGGCCGTAAGAAAGGGATCTTATCACATTGTCCGCTAAAAGAAGTAGACATTTTAGTTTGGCTGGAAGATGGTCTTTCTTCTGCACCTACCCCACGGACACAACCTTTTTTCCCCTTCCCAACACGCCTATTCCCCTTTCCACCAGCAGCAGGCCTTTTTCCACTCATTTTGGTGGTTAACTAATTCACAACTCTGGAGTTGTTTGCACAAAAAAACAATGGATGGTAACCGAGCAGAGCTGAGTGGCCAAACTGTGGTATTAGGCCAAAACTATTGGCTGGGTTAGATGCAGAAAAAAATTATTTTGAATTTGCAACCTGATGGAGGTCAGTATAGATGGACTAATAGAACAAGTCCCACACGCTGCTAGAAGCCCAAATATTTTTTCAGAGATAAATGAAGAAAAAAATTATTTTTAATTTGCAACCTGATGGAGGTCAGTATAGATGGACTAATAGACCAAGTCCCACACACTGCTAGAAGCCCAAATATTTTTTCAGAGCTAGATGCAGAAAAAAATTATTTTTAATTTGCAACCTGATGGAGGTCAGTATAGATGGACTAATAGAATGATGCTATGCCCAAAAGATTTTACTTCACTAGGTGCAGTAAAAAAATTGGTATTCTATACACAGGTGGTATATCTTGCAACACAGATAGGCTACTCCACTGACTAACACACTCTGCAATAGGCCAAAAAGGATTAGCTTTGCTAGATTCAGCCAAATGCTGTGAAAAAAACTTGCACAGCACTGGCACAGACCTGCCTGGCAAAAACTGATAGGAACTGATGTAACCTAGTCCTGAAAAGGACTCCAATTACAATTAGTCTTTACTCCCACAACCGATCTATTTAAGAGCACAGACCTGCCTGATAAAAGTCGTAGGAAATGCTGTAACCTAGTCCTTAAAAGGACTGCAATCACAACTATTCCCTACTCCCAAGCTATCTGTATATTTGTGCGAAAATTGGCTTGAAATTAACAAGGTATAGCGCACACAGCAACAGCGGTGCCGTCTAACACGCAGCTGCAGCAGTGAGAAAATGGTGGCGACGGGGAAAATGGCTTGGTCTTATAGGGCAAGGACATGTGACATACACTGCCAATCACACATGCCCTTGCTTGTGTGAAAAAAAGCACTTCGCTCCGTGTGTGCGCTGCTGATAGGCTGACAGATTGCACCTCCCCACTGCAAATGCGGGAAAGAGAAAAAAAAAATGGAGATCTTCATTGTTCCTGCAGAGATCCATCCCCTGCCCCTCCCCCCGCCCCGCTGTACACTCAAACTGCGTATTAACATTAATTTTCATCATTACTGAGAAAAAATCCAGTTATGATTTTGGTGCACGAACAGTTATCGAACATAACCTCGAACAGCCGAATTTTTCTCAAATTGTTCGTGTTCGCCGACCGGCTCGAACACCGCCCAAAACAGCTCGAATTTGAGATTGGCGAACAGTTCGAGTAGAACAACGCTCATCTCTAGTCACAAAACTTGTGACTCAGCAGCGATCTCGCTTAGTGTGACAGGGCCTTAAGTCTTGATCTTTGCACTTGTGTCTTGTTCTTTAGCCTCGGCCTTGTCTCTGAGCACTGAACACCTAGTTCTTCTGGGCCTCCAGGGAGGTTGCAATTCTGGAATACGACAGCACTGGAGGATAATATCTTCCTGGTCGCTTCACGTTTGAGTCTTCCGAAATATTTTGCAGTTAATGTTATTCTGTTTATTTGTTTTGCAACCCTGTAGACTTTTGAAGCTTCTGTGGTAACCCCCCAATATCTGAGCAATTTAAGGAGAACTGCATCCTTTGTAAGACTTTTAACCATTTTTGACTTTTTAGAGTCAGTTAAAACTCTTTTTGGCCCATTTTGTCTGAGGAAAAGAAGTTGTCTAAGGTTGTGTGCCCACTATGCGTTTTTTTAAGCGTTTCCGCAGCGGCAATTACCTTCTCATGGCCCCCGATGTCCTTATTCGATCCGTCCTGGCTTGCCGGCAGCTCGCGATGGTCTAAAAAGGACCTGCCATGATGTCATTTAGTCATGTGACGGGTCAGCGGTCGCGTGACCCGTCACATGACTAAATGACGTCATGGCAGGTCCTTTTAGACCACCGCGAGCTGCCAGTAAGCCAGGATGGATTGGATAAGGAGACCGGAGGCCATCAGAAGGTAAGTATATTTATTTTTTACCATTCTTTTACGGTCACACTATATAAATCCATGCCGTTTGCATGGATTTATATAGTGTGACCAAGTTGTCAAGCACTTTCCAAGTGATGCTAAAATCGTTTGGAAAGCGGTTGACAACTCGCATGTGGAAATGCATGTGAAAAACTCTTCACTTACGCTTGTCCCTGGTAGGAAAAACGCATGTAAAATCCGCATGCGTTTTTTCTGCCAGGGAGATGCAGAAACGCTCAGGAAAAATCTTGAGCATTTCAACATCGTGGGCACATAGCCTAATAATTCTGCCCCCCCCAATAAAGGGTGTTGTAACATACCTGGCGGCGTCTTTGCATAGTGGTCCATCTCCCACTGTGCAAGAGCGCGCACTTGAGAATGTCTCTCTGGCTTCCCTCCATGCTGTCTGTTTGAGTCTGTTTCTGCTGCTTAAGGGCGGCGCCCGATCACTTCCTGCTTTTTGTACCTGCTGTGGGTCACACACCTTGTGCTTCCTCAGCCTATTGCTGTCTGTCACCTGGTATTTAACCCAGCTGCTCCAATTAATCCCTGCCTGAGCATCTTGCCCTGTCAGTTGGCTTTTGTCTCTGACATGCCAGGTCCTGTCTATGTTACTTGTCTTGCAGTATCTGTTCCCATGTCTGTACTGTGTCCTGTGTACCCTAACCTGCAGTCTGTACACGTTCCTTGCCTCTTGTCTGCCTATCCTGGAGGCTGTATTTCCAGGCCTGTCTGAACACGCTCCTAGCCTGTTCCTCCCGCCTTCTAGGGGCCGATTACCTAGACCTGCTCCTGTATCTTGTCTGTCCTGTCTGAACACGCTCCTTGCCTGTTCGTCCTGCCTCTCTGGGGGCCGTATTCCCAGACCCGCTCCTGTATTCCGCTGCAGTGTCGGTCTCCTCCGTACACTCAGTTCCAGTCTGAACTCTCTCCTATCTTTTACCTGTTTTTTCTCTATGTCCGTTCCTTTCCTTTTTCTGCAGAGTCTGAACTCGTACCTAACTCCTGCTTGTTGTCTCTGTACTCCCGTTTGTGAGTTTGTGGTCCACTCGCTACTTCTCTGCAAGTACCCTGTGGGTATCTGGCTCTGCCTTTCCCTTCCTGTCTGTTCCGTGTGAACAGAGCCCTGTCCCCCCTGCTCTGCCTTGCTCTCCGCTCCAGGCGGCCTCGTCCTGCTCTGCTCTTGCTCACCGCTCCAGGCGGCCTCGTCCTGCTCTGCTCTTGCTCACCGCTCCAGGCGGTCTCGTCCTGCTCTGCTCTTGCTCACCGCTCCAGGCGGTCTCGTCCTGCTCTGCTCTTGCTCACCGCTCCAGGCGGTCTCGTCCTGCTCTGCTCTTGCTCACCGCTCCAGGCGGTCTCGTCCTGCTCTGCTCTTGCTCACCGCTCCAGGCGGTCTCGTCCTGCTCTGCTCTTTCTCACTGCTCCGGCAGTCTCGTTCTGCTCTCTCCCTTTACCTCACTGCTCCGGCAGTCTCGCTCAGCTCCCTCTTTCTCACTGCTCCGGCTGTCTCGTTCTGCTCTCTCCTTCTTTCTCGCTGCCCTGGCAGTCTCGCTCTGCTCCCTCTTGCTCGCTGCTCCGGCAGTCTGCTCTGACCCTTTGCTCGCTGCTCCGGCAGTCTCGCTCTGCTCTGACCCTTTGCTCGCTGCTCCGGCAGTCTCGCTCTGCTCTGACCCTTTGCTCGCTGCTCCGGCAGTCTCGCTCTGCTCTGACCCTTTGCTCGCTGCTCCGGCAGTCTCGCTCTGCTCTGACCCTTTGCTCGCTGCTCCGGCAGTCTCGCTCTGCTCTGACCCTTTGCTCGCTGCTCCGGCAGTCTCGCTCTGCTCTGACCCTTTGCTCGCTGCTCCGGCAGTCTCGCTCTGCTCTGACCCTTTGCTCGCTGCTCCGGCAGTCTCGCTCTGCTCTGACCCTTTGCTCGCTGCTCCGGCAGTCCTGCTCTGCTCTGACCCTTTGCTCGCTGCTCCGGCAGTCCTGCTCTGCTCTGACCCTTTGCTCGCTGCTCCGGCAGTCCTACTCTGCTCTGACCCTTTGCTCGCTGCTCCGGCAGTCCTACTCTGCTCTGACCCTTTGCTCGCTGCTCCGGCAGCCTCGCCCTGCTCCCTCTTGCTCGCTGCTCCGGCAGTCTCGCCCTGCTCTCTCTAGATTGCTGCTCCGGTAGTTTGCTCTGACCCTTTGCCCGCTGCTCCGGCAGTCTCGCTCTGTTTCCTCTTGCTCACTGCTCCGGCAGTCCTACCTTGCTCTTACCCTTTGCTCGCTGCTCCGGCAGTCTCGTTCTGCTCAGACCCTTTGCTCGCTGCTCCGGCAGCCTCGCTCTGCTCTGACTCTTTGCTCCGCTCCTGGCGGCCTCGTCTTGCTCTCAACCTGCTGTGTTTGTATACCGCTTCTGCGGTTCTGTTCCAGTAGTCCCAGTCTGTACTGGGTTCTATCCTCTCTGTGCTCCAACCTGTTGTACCTGCCAGTACCTCCCCGTCTGCATACCAGTGTGCCAGCATAAATCTTCCAGTTCCTGTATTCCCCGGTGTGGGCCAACAGCCGTGTCCGGAGTCTGACCTGGAGTAGACCCTGGTACCTCTGCTCGGTTCCTCCCTGGTGCACTGGCGTCGTATGCCGTCGTGCGATCTTGGTCGGATCGGGCAGACACTTAGTTACGCCCCTCCAGGCACTCTCTGGTATGGTACAGTGGAATCACTACAATCACAAGCACATGCCGCTCAGCCCGGGCGTGTGCATTACAGGTGTTAATATCCATAGGCCACGCACCCCTCATTACACAAATACACCTCACCTGATCTACTGTATTTTTCGGACTATAAGACGGACTATAAATGCGGACCATAAGACGCACCTAGGTTTTAGAGGAGGAAAATAGAAAAAAAAATTAAGCCAAAAATGTGACCATGATGCCTTGTTAAGGGGGGAGGGGGTCTACTGCTGACACTGTTATAGGGGTATTGTCCCCCAATTCTGTTAATATCCCCATCCTGGTATATATGGTCCTCTTTTTCCTGTTATATGTGGCCCTCATCCCCATCCTGATATGCATGGCCCCCTCATCCCTCTTCCTGGTATGTATGGCACCCTTCATCCTGGTATGTATGGCCCCCTCACACCCATCCTGGTATGTAGGGCACCTTCATCCCTCTTCTTCATATGTATGGTACCTTCATTCCTCTTCCTGGTATGTATGGCCCCCTTCATCCCTGTATGCATTGCCCCCTTCATCCCTGTATGCATTGCCCCCTTCATCCCTGTATGTATGGCCCCCCTCATGCCTCATCCCTGTATGTATGCCCCCCCTCATGCCTCATCCCTGTATGCATGGCCCCCTCATGCCTCATCCCTGTATGCATGGCCCCCTCATGCCTCATCCCTGTATGCATGGCCCCCCTCATCCTTATATGCATGGCCCCCTTCATCCCTGTATGTATAGCCCCCTCATGCTTGGCACTCCCTGATCACCGTCATGCTGCACAGAAAAAAAATAAACAATCATACTCACCTCCTCTCTCCTCCAGCGCTGTGTCCAGCTCTGTGCCGAAATAGTCACAGCTCCCCACGCCGGGACTGCGCGTGGTGAGCAGTTACCATATTTTCAGTTGTTTCACACTTTTTTGTTAAGTATATAATTCCACGTGTTAATTCATAGTTTTGATGCCTTCAGTGTGAATGTACAATTTTCATAGTCATGAAAATACAGAAAAATCTTTAAATGAGAAGGTGTGTCCAAACTTTTGGTCTGTACTGTACATCAAAACACTAGGAATAATGTTTTTGATCACCACAATTCCACATAAAAATGTAATAAAAAGCTATTAAAATGTCATATTTCCTCCAAAATTGTATCAACAAAAATGAAGAAAACAAGAAATAATCATTGAAACCGGGCCATCGATGAAAGAATGAAAATATTTACGGGTCTCATACTCATCATACATGTAGCGCATTAGACCGCTGCAGTCAACCACTGATCTCAGAACTGATACCAATTTATTCAGTATAAACCGTTGAGCTCAGTGATTGGCTGCAGTTGTCACACACGCTAAAGACATGACATCACCACTGCAGCCTATAAAGAAGACCCGAGCAGCAGCAGAGCGTAGACACTGGAGCAGGGGAAGGTGAGTAATGCTGATTATAGTGTTTGTTACACAGGCTCCTAGATTGTGTACAGAACACTGAAAGGGGAATCCTCTTCTATGATACTCCTCTCTGCTGGTACAGGGCACATTGTGGTGTTCAAAGTTGTAATGAGCCTCAGACAGGAATAATGATGAGATGGCCACATCATGCTGAGGACTTTGCCACACACTTCAAAAAAAAGATTTACCAATTAAGGCAAGTCTTTATTTTCCCACCACCACAACCCCTTTGTGTACCAGACCAATTCCCTTCCCCTATTACCTCCCTCTCCAACATCACTGAAGGAGAGCTTACTCGCCTCCTCTCCAAATCACACCTCACCACTTGTGCACTCGACCCAATCCCATCCCACCTCCTCCCCAACCCCACTTATCCCGGCCCTAACCCACCTCTTCAACTTATCACTAACTTCTGGTACCTTCCCTTCTGCTTTCAAACATGCCACAATCACGACTGTCCTCAAATAGCCATCCCTCGACCCGACCGCTAAGTCAAGCTATCGCCCCACATCGCTGCTCCCATTCACTTCCAAACTCCTTCAGCAACATGTTCACGCTAAACTTTCTTCCCATCTCTCATCTAACTTGCTCTTCGACATCCTACAATCCGGCTTCAGCCCCCACCATTCCACTGAAACTGCCCTGACCAAAATTACTAATGACTTACAGCCAAAGCTAACAGCCAATTCTCCATACTCCTCCTTCTAGACCTGTCCTCTGCCTGCGACACAGTTGACCACTGCCTCCTACTACAGATCCTCTCTTCCTTTGGCGTCAAAGACCTCGCCCCATCCTGGAACTCATCATACCTTTCCACCCGCACATTCAGCGTCTCCCACTCCCACACTACATCCTCAGCCCACCCCCTCTCTGTTGGAGTCCCCCAAGGCTCTGTCCTAGGACCCCTACTCTTCTCCATCTATACCCTTAGCCTGGGACAGCTCATAAATCCCCATGGCTTCCAGCACCATCTGTACGCTGATGACACCCAGATCTACCTCTCTGGCCCAGACGTCACCTCTCTGCTGTCCAGAGTCCCGGAGAGTCCATCAGCCATATCCTCCTCCTTCTCCTCCAATTTCCTCAAGCTCAACGGTGATACTAATGTGTGTACAGCGCTGCGGAGTATGGAGGCGATATAGAAGGGAGAGGAATATCCGGATAGAGAGTAATGGGGAATCTCCACATACCTCCACCTGCAGAGCCGCCACCACATATATGGCTGCTCTGTGTGCACAGGACCTGTGAAGAGGTCACAGGAGGGGAGGAGTCAGGGGTCACATGATCAGGGGCCTCAGTGGATGCAGGACTCTGCTGTGCTGGATTATGGGTGGGGTCTGTGTCCCCCAGTTTGGAGATAATTACAGATTGCTGTCGGTGGGAAACAAGATGGTCCTGGAATTCTGATGCCTTTAATGGCTGACGGAGATAAATAATGATGTCACCAGCGAGCAGCTGTCAAGACATCTTAGGTGTCACCAGTCCCTGAGGAAGAGACCGGAGATGTCTGACAGCAGCTCGCTGGTGACATCATTATTTATTTCCGTCAGCCATTAAAAGACATCAGAGCTCCAGGACCATCTTGTTTCCCACTGTGAGCAATCTATTCCCAACTGGCGAACACAGTAACAAAGGCATCTATTCTACTGGGATGATTATATTCTTGTGCTTCAGGGCGGGGCTTTATGTGCTGCTCTGCTTATATATTCAACTGTATGCGCTCACTGATCTATTATCTATCTATTATCTATCTATTGTTTATCTATCGTCTATCTATTACCTATCAACTATCTATTATCTATCTATCATCTATCTATTTATCATCTATTTCTTTATCATATATCTATTATCTCTCTATTATATATCTACTATCTATCTATCCATAATATTATCTATATATCTATTATCTATGTATTATCACTCAATCAATTATCTATCTATCTATCAATTACCTGCAGGTTAATATTATAATGCAGACCTGTGCAAAGTGTGGCCTGCAGGCCACATCCAGCCCTGTGGTTGTTCCCGTCCAGCCCAAGACAGCCAAGGGGCTGATAACAGTGGTCCACGGGCTGCACCGTGCTCTCTTCCGCCCAAGCGCCATGCTGGACATGGGGAGGCTATGGGGTCTCATGCTGGACATAAGGAGGCTATGGGAGTCTCGTGCTGAACATGGGGAAAATATGGGGATCTCATGCTGAATATGGGTGTAGCATCGGCGTCTCAGCCTCCTGCCAGACAGACGCCGTTCCCCTCGCCGCCGCGGTCCTGGTCCGGCGTCTTCCTGCTCCCCTTCTGCTGTGGCGCGCACCGCGCACAGCTTCCCGGGCACTGTGCTTAGGGCTCCCTCTTAAAGGGGCCGCGTGCGCCGTCCTAAAGAGTCCCTGGCCAATGGCCAGAGGACTTCTCCTATATAAGGCACCTCCTCCAAAATGGAGGTGCCTGTGCAAGGTTGTTGTTCCGTGTGCTAACACTTGCTTCAGCCCTCAGGTCCCGCTACCTGTCAGTCCAGCCCACCAGTCTGTTTAACAGTCCAGCCCGCCAGTCTGTCTTACAGTTCAGCCCGCCAGTCTGCCTACCTGGAGCACCTGTCAGTTACCTGCCGTGCCCGCCAGTCTGTCTACCTGGAGCACCAACCAGTCACCTGTCGTGCCTGCCAGCTTGCCTACCCGGAGCACCTGCCAAGTAAACTGTCGTGCCCACCAGCTTGCCTACCCGGAGTACCTGCCAAGTAACCTGTCGTGCCCGCCAGCTTGCCTACCCGGAGCACCTGTCTGACCATCTGTCACACCTGTCTGCAGATCTACCCGGACCACCCGTCTGCCTTCCTGGTTCACCTGCCCGATACCTCCCTGGTTCACGGAGTCGACTAAGCCGCCATGTGACCTGGGTCAGGCTGAGTAGGCACTTAGTTACATCATTCTGGTCCCTCCTTGCACCGAAGCACAGAGGATCCACCACCCGGACCCGTAACAGTTTGCACAGGCCATGGAACCCGGTGGCCCCCAGGCTCCTTTGCGCTCTGACCTGTACCAGGAGGTATCACGTCAGAGATCCCAACAGGAAACTATCCTGTCCTATCTGCGGACTGCCAACTCCAGCCTGGACACGCTGTCCACCCCATCTGTGTCCGTCTCTTGCCGAGCGGCACCTGCTCCGGCGGCACCTCAACCCATCAACCCAGTGGCGCTGTGGCACCCGGCTTTGGACCCCGGCTCTCTGCGCCTCCACATTTTGATGGTGAGCCCATCTTATGTTGGGGCTTCATAAATCAGTGCACGCTGCACTTTGAACTCCTGGCACACCAGTTCACCTCCGACCGGGCCAAGGTGGCGTTCATCATGTCTCACCTCACCGGGGAGGCATTGGCATGGCTAAACCCTCTGTTGGAAAGAGGGGATCCCCTGGTGTCCGATCTTCTAGCTTTCCTCACTGCCTTCCGGAAGGTCTTCGATGAGCCCGGACGAAAATCTTCTACTGCCTCCTCACTTCTCTGTCTCCGCCAAGGAAGTCTCACTGTGGGCCAGTATGCCATACATTTCCGAACCCTTGCATCTGAACTTGCCTGGAACAACGAGGCCCTGGTGTCCACCTTTTGGGAGAGTCTTTCCGGACGGATCAAGGATGAGCTAGCCAGTCGTGACATCCCTTCCACCCTGGATGACCTGGTGTCATTAGCTACCCGGATTGACATCCGGTTTCTGGAACGTGCTAAGGAGACTACCTGGGAGAGAAGATTTCCACATCTCGCTCCAACATTCCAAAGGCCGGCCTCGCAACCAGCAATTCCCGGGGCATGTTCACCTGAGCCTATGCAAATTGACCAAAACAAAATGGTCAAGTCTCGCCTGGAGACGCGCCGAGCTGAGGGGAGTTGCTTCTACTGTGGCAATATAGAGCATCTGATCCGTTCCTGCCCGGTGAGGCCGGGAAACTCCAGTGTCTAGGACCGCTCGGAGAGGTCATCCTAGGCAAGAGTAAATCCTCTCCGTCCTTGACTCTATCTGTTTCTATTTCCAGTGGTGAGACCCGCTTCTTCGAGACTGCCCATCTGGATTCCGTAGCCGCTGGGAATCTCATTCAACAGGCTGTTGTGGAGCAGTATCAGATTCCTACCGTACGTCTGGCTGAACCGTTGGCTTTTGCCTCCGTGGATGGGAGGCTTCTTCCGGAAACCATCTTGCTCGTCACAGAGCCTGTAACCCTTCAGGTGGGAATGCTGCACTTGGAGAAGATCTCCTTTCATGTGCTGCCCGGTCTCTCTCACCCGCTCTTGCTTGGTCTACCCTGGTTACAAAGACATGAGCCCGTCCTGAACTGGAGATCTGGTGAAGTGCTCCGTTGGGGTCAGGAATGCCATGAGTCAATACCACCTCATAGGCCGCATAATTGCCCCATCGACCTGGTACCTGGTGCTTCTCCTCCCCGCGGGCGAATCTACCTTTTGTCTCTGGCTGAGACCAGGCCATGTCTGAGTACATAGAAGAGAATCTTGCTAGGGGATTTTTCCAGAAATCCACCTCTCTGGCTGGAGCAGGATTCTTCTTCGTCAACAAGAAAGACAGCTCTCTACATCCCTGTATTGACTACAGGGGCCTTAACCAGATTACCATCAAAAATAAGTAGCCCCTGCCTCTCATCTCAGAGCAGTTTGACCGCCTTAAAGGTGCGAAGATCTTCACCAAGCTCGATCTTCGTGGGGCGTACAATTTGGTCTGGATCCGCCAGGGAGACGAGTGAAAGACGGCATTCAACACCCGGGATGGTGACTACGATGCCCTTTGGTCTCTGTAATTCTCCAGCCGTCTTCCAGGAGCTAGTTAACGACATCTTCCGTGATCTCCTGAATTCTTGCGTGGTGGTGTACCTGGACGATATCTTGGTTTTCTCTCCGGATTTGCCCTCACACCGGAGGGATGTTCGTCAGGTTCTGCTAAGGCTTCGGAAGAATCGCCTATATGCAAAATTCGAGAAATGCCTCTTTGAGTAGAACTCTCTGCCGTTCCTGGGCTATATTATCTCTGAGACTGCTCTGTGGATGGATCCCGAGAAGGTGTCTGCCGTCTTAAAGTGGCCCCGACCCGAGGGGTTGAAGACGATTCAGCATTTCCTGGGCTTCGCAAACTATTACCGCCTCTTCATTCCTCATTTCTCCTGCCGGACTGCTCCCATCTCCGCGCTCACCCGCAAAGGAGCAAATCCCAGGGAATGGACTTCCGAAGCGGAGGAGGCCTTCATATCCCTTAAACAATCCTTCTCCTCCGCTCCTGTGCTGCATCGTCTGGATTGCAACAAGCAGTTCTTCCTGGAGGTTGATGCATCCTCCTCCGGAGCCGGATCGGTGCTCACCCAGAAATCCTCATCCGGGAGAATGGTAATCTGCGGCTTCTTCTCCAAACTCTTCTCCACGTCCGAGCGCAACTACTCCATATTAGATCGTGAGCTGCTGGCCATCAAATTAGCGCTGGAGGAGTGGCGCTACTTGCTGGAGGGGGTTCTGCACCCGGTGGTCAACTACACTGACCACAAAAACCTTGCTTATTTGCAGAACGCCCAAAGACTAACTCCGTGTCAGGCCAGGTGGTCTCTATTCTTTGCCCGATTCTGCTTCACTCTGCATTACCACCCGGTGGACAAGAATATTAAAGCTGACACTCATTCCTGTCTTCTGACCAAGAGGAGGAGCCTCTACATATCATTGACCTCTCAAAAGTAATGACTGTTGCTCCCTTTGACCTGTCTCATCTTCAACCCTGTAAGACCTTTGTAGCGGTTCCGGATCGAAAGAAGGTTCTACTCTGGGGCAATTCATCCAAACTAGTCAGACATGCTGGCTAGAGGAAGACCTTTCTGCTCATTGCCCGACATTACTGGTGGCCTTCCCTGCTCAAGGATGTTGCGGACTTTGTCATGGCTTGTTCTTCTTGTGCCCGTAACAAGGTTCCCAGGCACCTTCCATCCGGCCATCTCCTTCCTCTTCCCGTGCCTTCCGCTCCGTGGCAAAACATTGCAATGGACTTCATCACGGATCTCCCTGTTTCTGGCGGTTGTACTGTCATTTGGGTGGTCGCTGACCGCTTTTCTAAAACGGCTCGGCTCACTTCATCCCTCTGCCTGGTTTTCCGTCTGCATCGGTGCTGGCTAAGGACTTCATCCATCACATCTTCCGTCTTCATGGCCTACCCCTCCACATTGTGTCTGATCGCGAAGTTCAGTTCACTTCACGCTTCTGGAGAGCTACATGCAAGCTGCTGGATGTCTCTTTGGATTTCTCCTCTGCTTATCATCCTCAGTCCAATGGTCAAGTGGAACGTATCAACCAGATCCTTACCAGCTTTCTTCGGCACTTTGTCAATGCTCACCATAACGATTGGGTTGAGCTCCTGCCCTGGGCCAAGTTCTCATATAACAACCATGAGAGCGAGTCTTCTACTAAATCCCCGTTTTTTGTGGTCTACGGTTGACACCCCCGGATTCCGTTTCCCATCTCCCCTTCAGTGGACAATCCTGCCACGGAGTCTCTTGTCAGTGAATTTTTGGCTATTTGGAAAGACACTAGATCTGCACTTCTTCAGTCCTCCGAGCGGATGAAGAAACATGCTGATAAGAGACATCTGGATCCACCTCAATTCCGTCCGGGAGACAAGGTATGGCTTTCCTCCAAATATGTCTGTCTCAAGTTACCTTCTTATAAGTTGGGTCTGCGGTTTATCGGTCCGTTCGAAGTTCTGAACCAAATCAATCCTGTGGCTTACAAGCTGAAACTCCCGGTCACCAAACGGATTCCCAACTCCTTTCATGTATCTCTCCTCAAACCTGTTGTCCTTAACTCCTTCTCTGACGATCCAGGTACCACTCCAGCTCCAGTCTCCTTTGAGGACGTCTTTGAGGTAGAAAATATTTTGGCCACCAAGAGAGTAAGAGGAAAGACTTTCTTTCTTGTGGATTGGAAGGGGTTTGGCCCGGAGGAGAGGTCTTGGGAACCCAGGGAGAACATTCATGCCCTTCATTTTGTTAAAAAAATTCTCGCGGGCCTAAAGAAGAGGGGGCGTAAAGGGGGGGTACTGTAGCATCGGCGTCTCTGCCTCCTGCCGGGCAGAGATGCCGTTCCTCTCACCGCCGAGGTCCTGGTCCGGCGTCTTCCTGCCCCCTGCTGCTGTGGCACGCATCGCGCGCAGCTTCCCGGGCACTGTGCTTAAGGCGCGCGCTCCCTCCCTCTTAAAAGGGCCGTGCGCCGTCCTAAAGCGTCCCCGGCCAATGGCCGGAGGACTTTTCCTATATAAGGCACCTCCTCCAAAATGGAGGTGCCTGTGCAAGGTTGTTGTTCCGTGTGCTAACACTTGCTTCAGCCCTCAGGTCCCACTGCCTGTCAGTCCAGCCCGCCAGTCTGTCTACAGTTCAGCCCGCCAGTCTGTCTTACAGCTCTGTCCACCAGCCTGCCTGGAGCACCTGCCAGTTACCTGCCGTGCTCGCCAGCCTGTCTACTTGGAGCACCTACCAGTTACCTGTCGTGCCCCCCAGCTTGCCTACCAGGAGCACCTGCCAAGTAACCTGTCGTGCCCACCAGCTTGACTATCCTGAGCACCTGCCAAGTAACCTGTCGTGCCCGCCAGCTTGCCTACCCGGAGCACCTGTCTGGCTATCCGCCGTGCCCACCTGCTTGCCTACCCGGAGCACCTGTCTGACCATCTGTCACACCTGCCTGCTGATCTACCCGGACCACCGGTCTGCCTGCCTTTCGTGCTCATCCGCTGTACCGGTCAGTTCCTGTCATCTGACCCATGGGAGTCACCTGCTCTCACACAAGGTCGGTCCCAGAGTGGCACCTGGTTCACCTGCCTGGTCCCTCCCTGGTTCACGGAGTCGACTAAGCCGCGGTGTAACCTGGGTCAGGCCGAGTAGGCACTTAGTCACGCCGCTCTGGTCCCTCCTTGCACCGAAGCACAGAGGTTCCACCACCCGGACCCGTAACAATGGGGAAGATGGGAATGGGAATTGGAATCTCATGCTGGACATGGGGAGGCTACGGGGTCTCATTTGGCGTTCATAGCATCCTGGCAATGACAACCACAGGGGTCTCCTGCAGTCCCCAGGTTGTCCTGCCTACCCATTGGCGGTTCGCGGTCATGTGACACGGGCGCAGATGGGCGAGACTTATGATGTCCTTCCACCGTGGCCATGTTAAATGCCGCTGTTAGAGATTGACAGCGGCATTTAACATGTTAACAGCCGCGTGTGGATCGCGATTCCACCCGTGGCTGTTAGGGGCACATGACAGCTGATCAGATCAGCTGTCATATCGCCAGAAAGGTGTGATGGGGTTGGGATTTTTTTCAAAAGTAAGAAAAAAGTGTTTTTTTTTTCACTTTTTCATTTTTACGAATCAATTTGTGAAGCACCTGGGGGTTCCAAGTGCTCACTATGCATCTAGATAGGTGCCTTGGGGGGTCTAGTTTCCAAAATGGGGTCACTTGTGGGGGAGCTCCAATGTTTAGGCACATCAGGGGCTCTCCAAACGCAACATGGCGTCCGCTAATTATTCAAGCAAATTTTACAATCAAAAAGTCAAATGGCGCTCCTTCCCTTCCGAGCCCTGCCGTGCGCCCAAACAGTGTTTTTTCCCCACACATGGGGTATCTGCATGCCCAGAGGAAATTGCACAACAAATTTTGGGGTCCATTTTTTCTTGTTACCCCTGTGAAATTAAAAAAAATTGGGTCTAAAATAACATTTTTGTGAAAAAAGTTAAATGTTCATTTTTTTCTTCCACATTCCAAAATTTCCTGTGAAGCACCTGAAGGGTTAATAAAGTTCTTGAATGTGGTTTTGAGCTCCTTGAGGGGTGCAGTTTTTAGAATGGTGTCACTTTTGGGTATTTTCTGTCATAAAGACCCCTCAAAGTGACTTCAAACGTGATGTGGTCCCTAAAAAAATGGTTTTGTAAATTTTGTTGGAAAAATGAGAAATCGCTGGTCAACTTTTAACCCTTATAGCGCCATAACAAAAAAAAAATTGGTTCCAAAATTGAGCTGATGTAAAGTACACATGTGGGAAATGTTATTTATTAAGTATTTTGTGTGACATATCTCTCTGATTTAAGGGCATAAAAATTCAAATTTTGAAAATTGCAAAATTTTCAAAATGTTCGCCAAATTTCCATTTTTTTCACAAATAAACGCAAGTGATATCGAAGAAATTTTACCAAAATCATGAAGTACAATATGTCACGAAAAAAAAATCTCAGAATCAGGGGGATCCGTTGAAGCGTTCCAGAGTAATTACCTCATAAAGTGACAGTGGTCAGAATTGTAAAAATTGGCCTGGTCATTAACGTGCAAACCACCCTCGGGGGTTAAGGGGTTAAAGTGTAAGAAATGCATAGTGGCATAAAGTAACCTCACCAGTCAAAAGGAAAAAACGCACCCGACGCGCGTTTTGTACTTGGCTTTGTCATGGGGAGATGGTGAACTGAACAACCAGGCTATTTACACATGTATGAGCCAATCAAAACAGTTGTAACGCATGTGGATTCCTGTACATACAAAATGAATGGAACATCATCCAAGAAGAGGTAGTGAGTTCAGACGCTATCTTCAGATGGCCCACCCACTGAAACAAGGTGCCAATGTGCATGACCGATGATGCCGTTTTCATGTGGCCAGTGATGCGACCAACACATCAGAGGAAGCAGTAATCTCACCTCTGACGCGCCAATACTGGAAGTGCTGACATAATCGGCACATAAAAAAAAATCACATGATAATGAGTAATGTGGTGGCAGAATGGGAAGTGATGCGCAATCACATCACTATACGCACAGTTATGTGGCTGGTCGGAGAAGAAGATCACATGGACGGCAGTCACATGATCGGCGCTTCACGATACTGATGGACAATGCCAGATCTCAACCTCATCGAGCTGCACTTCACAGACTGATGACAAAAGGTAAGGGAGAAAGACCCACAAACAAGCAACAACCGAAGTCACTGCAGGAAAGGTGGCAAAGCCTCACAAAGAAGGAAACCCAGCGTTTGGTGATGTCCATGGCTTCCAGACTTCAGGCCATTATTGCTGCAAAGGATTCTCTACAAAGTATTAAACATGAACATTTTATTTACGTTGAAGTTAATTTTTCCAATTACTTTTGAGCCCCTGAAATGAGGAGGCTTTGTAGAAAAATGGTTGCAATTCCTAAACGATCCACAGGATATTTTTGTTTAATCCCTTTAATTAAACCAGAATGTCTCCACTTCAATTGCATCTCAGTTGTTCATTTTTTAATACAGATTAGTGGCCTGCAGAGCTGAAATCACAAAGATTCACTGTCCAAATATTTCTGGACCGAACTGTATTCATATATTTACACTATACGTACAAATATTGCATCTCCTGTCCCCACCCCCGAAAACAAAACCCAAAATGTTCTCCTGCCCCTTTTCCTAATTCCCAATACCAAAACAGACAAGGACATTTGGAGCTGCCAATCCTCCCTCTTTGGCCACAGCCCCACTATCAGAATTTGGTGAGTATTCGTCAGTATTTTTTCTCAGGAGTGGGAGACAAAATCAGGTGAGGAACCATCAGAGAAAAGGTATAATAGAAACAAGTCACCAATTCTGCATTTATCACCCACTCCTGGTTTTGGCTCCTACTCCTGAGAAAAAACACTGATCAAATACTGACCAAATACTGATAGTGGGGCCGGGGCCTTCTGTAGACTTCTGGAGATAAAGCATCTTCAGCCTCGGCTTTTTACTTTTCCTACAGACAACATGGCGGGAAAACGAAACACTTTTTTTAACTCGGTTATTTTTTAATAGTTTTTTTTAAAGGAAATTACAATAAAATGTCCCTGTGACCCGGGGTCTCCCGCGGGCGTAATGCTACTCAGACAACGCAGGGTGAGGGTAAAACAGCGTGGCAATACTTCATTGAACCACAAAACAGGCAATAATCACACAGAACAGTCCCAGCAAATGCCCAAGATGGTAAAACATTACACAGTCTCACCCATCCTTCTCCGCCCGCCTGGGATAGAACAGCTGCGACTTTGGAAACTTCCAGGACCGACTTCCTCAACCAGTGGCCTTCCGCTTCTGGTGGACCCCCACAGAGAGGAGGTAGCGGCAAGCTTGGGAAGCTAGTAGTTCATCGAGGTACAAGACCAGGTGACCCAAGGGTCCAAATCTGGCCTCTCCGAGAGTTTCCATTTTGCCAGGTGGCCGGTGGGTCCCTACTGGCAACTCCAAATGTCTCTATGGGTTCTAGGCGACTGGTGGGTCCCTCCTAGCAACCACAAAACAACATATCCATGGGGCCAGGTTACTTCTTCATTGTCTCCTGGACTCCCCAAAAGAATCCATGGTCTCTCTGATTGTTAATGGAGCAGATCCGAATCTTTCCAGTCAGGGCCGGTACCCTTAGACTAGAATCATGTAGAATACAAATCTGTGTCTCTTTAGATGCCATGCAATCCATCTACTTTCCTGAAGGATGTCTCCCATTCTCCTTCCAAAGTCCTTCTGAATCTCTGTCCCAAGACTCACTGCTACAAAAAAAAACACATGTCCCTTCTGCTTCTCCTTGATTCTGCCTGCAGCACTACAGACATCCCTGTTTATATTTACATCTATGTATGGTCATCAGTCACAGGGTGGGGGAAAGCACATGGCTCAGCTATCATTGTGTGAGATAGGCTATGTGCCCACGATACAGAAATGCTGCATATTCTTTCCGCTTCTCCCTGGTAGGAAAAACACATGTGGATTTTACATGCGTTTTTCCTGCCAGGTAGAATCGTTTGTCAAGCGTTTTTGCATGCATTTCTGCATACGGGTTATCAAGCGCTTTTCCAAGCGATTTTAGCATCACTTGGAAAAGTGCTTGACAACTTTGTCACACTATATAAATCCATGCAACCGGCATGGATTTATATAGTGTGACCAAGTAATAGTTAAAAGAAAGGAATAAGAATGGTAAAAAATAAAGATTATACTTACCTTCTGATGGCCCCCGTTCTTTTCTCCACTCCGTCTGGTCTGTTGAATGGGTCACGGTGGTGTGAAGGACCTGCGATGACGTCATTGAGTCATGTGACAGGTCATGCGACCGCCGATGTCAGCGGTCGCGTGACCTGTCACATGACTCAATGACGTCATGGCAGGTCTTCACACCACCTCGACCCATACAACAGACCGGACGCATCGCTGAGGATACCGGGGGCCATCAGAAGGCAAGTATAATCTTTATTTTTTAAATTTTAAATTATTTTTTTAACAGGTTCTATGGTACCCGAGTCAGGAGAGTCTCCTCTTCTCCAGACCCGGGTACCAACCGGACATAGAATTGCTTAATATCCGTGTGTGCAAATGTGCTGACACGGATATTGAGCGTTTCAATGCAAGTCAATGGCGGCAATTACGCTGCGTGTCCACAAAATTAATGGACATTCTGCGTATTTTTACGCAATGATAATCCGCAGCGGAAATTTCCGCAGCATGTGCACAGCACATGCGGATTATCATTGGGGACCATGGGGCACGTATTACCAATCGTTTTTTAAGTGTTTTCGCTGCGGAAATTCAGCGGCAAAAACACCTGAAAAACGCATAGTGGGCACAAAGCAATAATCTATTTACATAGTTGGTATCACAGGGGCTGTTGTAAATAAACTTTCAGTTGACTTAAGGTACCGTCTCACATAACGACGCACCAGCAATCTCGACAACGATGTGACCTGGCTGGTATCGCTGGTGCGTTGCTAAGTGATCGCTGGTGAGCTGTCAAACAGGCAGGCTCACCAGCGATCAGGGGAGCAGCGACATCGTGGAAAGAATCTTTCCACGATGTCCTGCTCCTGGTTACCAGCCTGAAGCAGGAGCAGGCTGGTAACCATGATAAACAGCGGGTTACTAGGGGCACACGCTTAGTAACCCGCTGTTTATCATGGTTACCAGCCTGATCGCTTGTCCCGCTGGTCACACACAGTGATGTGTGCTGGCCAGCGGGAGGGCAAGGACCAAAAAAATGGTCCAGGACACTTTGCAGCAATCAGCGACCTCACAGCAGGGGCCTGATTGCTGCAAAGTGTCACACATAACAACATCGCTGGTGAGGTTGCTGTTGCGTCACCAAAACCGTGACTCAGAAGCGATCTCGAATGCAATCTCGCTATATGAGACGGGGGCTTTATTACAATTTGTCATTAGCATAGTAAACATGATTGTTTCCAAATGAATAGAATTCAGCATTCAGGGTTATATAACTACTATGACCTTCAGAAATACACAAACATGTACAAGACAATTTAAACACAATAGTGTATTTCTCTTGACTTAACAAATCTAAATGTCTGGTTTATTAAGATTATCTCTCCAGAGACCCCTGTACAGGAATATTAGGGCTCCAGCGACATCACATCTATTATACAGAGAATAGCGCTATCTCCATAGCTCTGTACACAAGGACATAGAGATCAGACAAGGTCCTCATATTCAGGCAGCTTCTATTTTACTTCAACCCTCTTTATAAGAACAAGATCAGAGTCTCATTATACCGAGCAGAGAAGCTCCAGGGACAAAGACCCCATCTGCTCCTAACACGCTGGGGGCCCGGAGTATCCAGCCACGGGGCCCGGATTCTCTCATTTGTGGCCCCAGCGTTTCTTGTAGAATAAATCCCTTTCTCATCCAGTCCTGTAGTAATGACTTTATCAGGTTTTGTAGGAGGGTTCGTCTGACTCCATCTTATGTTATCAATATCTGTGCGAGAAACAAGAGACGTCCGAGCGCAGTTTTACCGAGTGTCCAGTGTCAGTTCTTCTACAGTCTGATAAAGAGCCACGGTGTCTCCGACCGAACCTGGGAGTATACAGCTGTATACAGCGTACACACACGACTCTGTACACACACGGCTCCGCTCCGTACACACATGGCTCTGCACTGTACACACACGGCTCTGTATACACAAGCGGCTCCTCTCCGTACACCTCGTACACACACGGCTCTGCTCCGTACGCCTCGTACACGCGCGACTCCGCTCCGCACGCCTCGCACACGCGCGGCTCCGCTCCGCACGCCTCGTACACGCGCGGCTCAGCTCGCCTCGTACACGCACGGCTCCGCTCCGTACACCTCGTAAACACGCGGCTCCGCTCCGTACACCTCGTACACACACAGCTCCGCTCCGTACACCTCGTACACACGCGGCTCCGCTCCGTACACCTCGTACACACACAGCTCCGCTCCGTACACCTCGTACACACACAGCTCTGCTCCGTACACCTCGTACACACACGGCTCTGCTCCGTACACCTCGTACACACGCGGCTCTGCTCCGTACACCTCGCACACACGCGGCTCTGCTCCGTACACCTCGTACACACGCGGCTCCGCTCCATACACCTCGTACACACGCGGCTCCGCTCCGTACACCTCGTACACACGCGGCTCCGCTCCGTACACCTCGTACACACACGGCTCTGCTCCGTACGCCTCGTACACACGCGGCTCCGCTCCGTACACCTCGTACACACGCGGCTCTGCTCCGTACACCTTGTACACGCGAGGCTCTGCTCCGTACACCTCGTACACACACGGCTCTGCTCCGTACACCTCGTACACACGCGGCTCCGCTCCGTACACCTCGTACACACGCGGCTCCTCTCCGTACACCTCGTACACACACGGCTCTGCTCCATACGCCTCGTACACGCGCGGCTCTGCTCCATACGCCTCGTACACACGCGGCTCTGCTCCGTACGCCTCGTACACACGCGGCTCTGCTACATCCACACTGTAAACCCCTCCTGACCCCACACATAAACTTCAGCTCATCCAGCACCATGACAACCAGCACAGCAGAGTCCTGCATCCACTGAGGCCCCTGATCATGTGACCCCTGACTCCTCCCCTCCTGTGACCTCATCACAGCTCCTGTGCGCACAGAGCAGCCATATATGTGGTGGCGGCTCTGCAGGTGGAGGTATGTGGAGACCCCCATTACTGGGCGCAGGGGGCATTAACCCCTTCAGCACCGAGACTCTTTTGGGGTCTTGTGTTGCCCCTTTATAAGAATCATAAGGTTTTTGTTCTGTTTCCTGTAATAGATACATACGACCCAACTATGGAGACAGGAAGGGAGGAAACGTATTGTTCTCATAGTACAGGACCCCTTTACTGCCCCACAGTGTAATGCCCCCATTATGCCCCTTATGCAGGATGTATGATGCCCCCCACAGCGTAATGCTCCCATTATGCCCCTTATGCAGGATGTATGATGCCCCCCACAGCGTAATGCCCCCATTATGCCCCTTATGCAGGATGTATGATGCCCCACACAGTGTAATGCCCCCATTATGCCCCTTATGCAGGATGTATGATGACCCCCCACACAGTGTAATGTCCCCATTATGCCCCTTATACAGTATGTATGATGCCCCCACACAGTGTAATGTCCCCATTATGTCCCTTATACAGTATGTATGATGTCCCCCACACAGTGTAATGCCCCCATTATGCCCCTTATGCAGTATGTTTGATGTCCCCCACACAGTGTAATGCCCCCATTATGCCCCTTATACTGCATGTATGATGCCCCCACACAGTGTAATGTCCCCATTATGTCCCTTATACAGTATGTATGATGTCCCCCACACAGTGTAATGCCCCCATTATGCCCCTTATGCAGTATGTTTGATGTCCCCCACACAGTGTAATGCCCCCATTATGCCCCTTATGCAGAATGTATGATGCCCCCACACAGTGTAATGCCCCCAATATGCCCCTTATGCAGGATGTATGATGCCCCACACAGTGTAATGCCCCCCATTATGTCCCTTATACAGTATGTATGATGCCCCCACACAGTGTAATGCCCCCAATATGCCCCTTATGCAGTGTATGATGCCCCCACACAGTGTAATGCCCCCATTATGCCCCTTATACAGGATGTATGATGCCCACACACAGTGTAATGCCCCCATTATGCCCCTTATGCAGGATGTATGATGCCCCCACACAGTGTAATGCCCCCATTATGCCCCTTATGCAGTATGTATGATGCCCCCACAGTGTAATGCCCCCATTATGCCCCTTATGCAGGATGTATGATGCCCCCATTATGCCCCTTATGCAGTATGTATGATGCCCCCACAGTGTAATGCCCCCATTATGCCCCTTATGCAGGATGTATGATGCCCCCACACAGTGTAATGCCCCCATTATGCCCCTTATGCAGGATGTATGATGCCCCCACACAGTGTAATGCCCCCATTATGCCCCTTATGCAGAATGTATGATGCCCCCCGCACAGTGTAATGCCCCCATTATGGCTCTTATGCAGTATGTATGATGCCCCCACACAGTGTAATGCCCCTTATGCAGTATGTATGATGCCCCCATACAGTGTAATGCCCCCATTATGCCCCTGTAATCAGGTGATAGGATACAACACACAGGTAAACAGAAACCCTTTAATCGTATGTTACTTTACTGACAAGGGTGATGGTCCGGACACATATAGGCCATTATGGTCTCCGGCGTGGAACACATAACTACAGGCATGCGCAGTCACAGGTACGAGTGGCGCGGCGGTAATCAGTTTATCTGGCGTTTCAGTGTAAAGCACGTCACTTCCGGACATGCACACTAGGGGATGGACATTATCGCACCTGTAGCTCATGAGAAGAAGCGCAGGCGCAGTACATTATTGTAGACTGACTCCATTCTATATATCCTACGACAATTCAGCTCTAGGAATGGTAATGGGTCTCCTAGTCTGAGGAGGGGTTTTGGATGAAGTGGGATATTTAAACATGGACACCTGGCTATTAGGCACACTAAGCTGAACATCATGAATTATTATCCCTGTATCAAGCATCCTGATGAAGCTGTTGGGGAAACGCATCGAGGCGGATTATTGAACCATTCTCTGATGAGTAACATATCCTTTCATTTATATATACCTGGAGACATATCTGGTTCTATTTAATGTATCAGTGAATTTTTTGATATATATCAGCATTAGGCTATGTGCCCACGATGCAGAAATGAAGCAGAAAATTTCTGCAGCATTTCTGCATCTCTCTGGCAGAAAAAACGCATGCAGATTGTGCATGCGTTTTTCCTGCAGAATACATGCGGATCCACATGCGGACTGACAAGCACTTTCCAGGCGATAGCATCACTTGGAAAGTGCTTGACAACTAGGTCACACTGTATAAATCCATGCAAACGGCATGGATTTATACAGTGTGACCATAAAAATAAAATAAATAAAGCTATACTTACCTCCGATGCCGCAGTGTGTGCTGTCGCGCTCCTTCCTGGTTCCTTCCTGGCTTGCCGGTATCTCGCGAGACAGGCTGCGGTCATATGACCGCGACGTCATCTCAGATCCTGGAAGGAGAAGCGCTGCAGGAGCCGCCGGACAGGTGAATTTAAACTTTATTTTTTATTTTATTCTTTTTTTTACAGGTACAATGGTACCCAGGTCTGGATGAGAGTCTTCTCTCCTCCAGAACTAGGTACCATCCGCACATTGAAACGCATATAATCCGCGTGTACAAATGTACAGACACGGATTCTATGCGTCTCAATGCAAGTCAATGGCGGCGCTTCCGCAAAATTAATGAACATGCTGCGGATTTATGAGCGCTGCAGAAACACTGCGGCATGTGCATTGACATTGCGGAATGCCATTGGGGACCATGGGGTGCGGAATGCCATTGGGGACCATGGGGTGCGGATTACCATGCGTTTTTGATGCGTTTCCGCTGCGGAATATGTTAGTCCAGTTTTCAATGCATATATTTAAAAAGGGTTTAATATTTTATTTTAGTGGGGTTTTCCCACAGTATTGCCCCCTACACACACAACTTGGTACCATCCACCCCACAACTAATGAATGAATACTCACTGAGCCCCATTCTTGGTGCAGATACTAATGAACCCAGGACCTATGAGATATTTGCCACACAATCGTTGGCAGGGGCGTATCATTCATAACGGAAGCCCATGCGGCCGCTATGGTGCCCATGAATTGAGACGGTTCAGCACCGAGCACACTCTCCTTACCCATCATCACAATTTCAGTGATATCCACATTCCTATGACAGTGATACCATTGAATAGAATAGTAAATCAGGGAGTTGAAAGCTCGCCGATCCGCCATTCAGCCTTCGCCTGTCACTCTGAGACTCTGTGCACTGCCGGCACAATGGCGTCACTACATCACACCTGTAGTATGGAGCCTCAGTACTCACACTGCACAGACCGGAGCAGCGCATCTCAGGAACAGAGTTGGTTGAGTAATGTGTGTGTTTTTTTTTTTTTTTTTTTTTTTTTTATTATCAGTAATTGTGGGGGCACCATACTGTCTGGGAGCCCTCATTCTGAGCTATATGAGCACACAGGAGAACAATTTACTGGTGATGAGTCAGATAGGGATAAGTAAATGAGAAATACAGACATTCAGTCCATCTGGTTGCAGACTTGAATTGATATGGTGTTGTGTGCCAGGAGGGAGACATCAAATAGTATGTTCTGAAGGAAAGCAAAGATATAATGGCAGTGTAAGGCTATGTGCCCACGATGCAGAAATGCTCAGGATTTTTTCCTGAGCGTTTCTGCATCTCCCTGGCAGAAAAAAATGCATGCGGATTGTACATGCGTTTTCCTGCCAGGGACATGCGGAAATGAAGTGTTCTTCACGTGCATTTCCGCATGCGGGTTGACAAGAGCTTTCCAAGCGATTAGCGTCACTTGGAAAGTGCTTGACAACTTGGTCACACTATATAAATCCATGCAACCGGCATGGATTTATATAGTGTGACCCGAGAGAGTGGTTAAAAATAAAAAAATAAATGTACACTTGCCCTCCGATGGCCCCCGGAGTCCTGCTTTACACTCTGTTCTCCCTTGTCGGCAGCAGTGGATTGAAAGACCTGCCGACGTCAGCGTCGCGTGACCCGTCACATGACTCTGACGTCAGCGCAGGTCCTTCAATCCGCGAAGTTCCGGGAAGCAAGGAGGAGTGCACCGCGGGCCGCTGGAAGGTAAATATACATTTATTTTTTATTTTATTCTTTTTTTACAGATTTTTTAATGGTACCTGGGTCCGGAGGAGAGTCTCCTCTCCTCTACACCCGGGTACCATCCGCACATTAGAACGCGCCAATTACGCAAGTACAGATGCAGTCTTGCGGAATTGGCGCGTTCTAATGCAAGTCAATGGCGGCGAAAACGCAGCACTTCCGCAAAATAATTGGTAGTGCTGTGTTTTTTTCCGCAATGATAATCCGCAGCGGAAATTTCCGCAGCATGTGCACAGCACATGCGTATTATCATTGGGGAACATTGCTGCCCTTCTACCATGCGTTTTTAATGCATTTGCGCAGATGCAGAAACGCATTAAAAACGCATCGTGGGCACACAGCCTGAATCTGGATTTCAGCCAGGAAGCATAGTGGAGACAAAGAGCAGGGCGAGGTCCTTAGCTCAGGCCAGGAGGCTTGCTTAGATGGTACAGAACTTTGCCCTGAGTGAACAGTAGGTCTAATTAAAGGACATTAACCCCATTACGTTCAGTAACGGGGATAGCCCATCATGGCTGGGTGCTAGTTTGTGCACCAGGATGGGTTATCCCCTCACAGCATGGTCTCACAAGTATTCTACAAAGGTATAATGTACTGCAATGCTAGTGCATTACAATACATTATACCTGTGAAAAAAAGTGAATTTACCATATCGGGACTAAGTAAAAAAAAAAATTGTTAAAAAAATGTTAAAAAATAATAGTAAAATATATTACACTAATAAATCCACATTTTTATGTAAAAAAAAACAACAAACAAAAAAAGTAAATGTATTTGGTATCGCTGTGTCCAGAATGACCAGTGTCACACTAGTTAACCCCTTCAGTGAATAGCGTAAAAGCCTTTTCATCATACTGCTGGAAAAAAGTGGAATAAAACGCGATCAAAAAGACAGATGTAAATAAAAATGGTATCGCTGAAAACGTCATCTTGTCCCGTAAAAATCAAGCTGCCATACAACTCCATCAGCCGAAAAATTAAAAAGTT
The DNA here is from genome assembly GCF_046119375.1 of Phyllobates terribilis. Taxonomy (NCBI): domain Eukaryota; kingdom Metazoa; phylum Chordata; class Amphibia; order Anura; family Dendrobatidae; genus Phyllobates; species Phyllobates terribilis. The sequence continues at coordinate 10,905,724 of NW_027362765.1, forward strand.
ACAGCTCTCAACAGACAGCGATGTCCAGATAAAAACTTTTATTGAAAAAATAATTATGTAAAAGCGCAAAAACATAAAAAAAATTACATAAATGAGGTATCGCTATAATCGTACTGACCCGAAGAATAAAGCTGCCTTATCAGTTTTACCACACAAGTAATGACAAAAAAAACCAATTGCTGGTTTTAGTTCACTCTGCCTCCCCAAAAATCAGAATAGAAAGCAATCAAAAAATGTAATTTGCCCGAAAATTTTACCAATAAAAACGTCAATTTGTCCCGCAAAAAACAAGCCCCTACATGACTCTGTCGGCAGAAATATGGAAAAATTATAGCTCTCAAAATATGGCAATGCAAAGACTAGTTTTTGCAAAAAAAACATTTTTTAGTGTGTGGCAGCAGCCAATCATAAAACCCAATATAAGTCTGGTATCACTGTAATCGCACCGACCAAAGAATAAAGTTGCCTAATTACTTACACTGCACAAGGAACAGCGTAAAAAATAAATAAAACCAATTATTCACCTGCTGTTGATTTGTTCATTCTGCCTCCCAAAGATCGCAGTAAGGCTCAGTCATTCATTTATCCTGCACTCTGCGCTGAGCACTTACACCGGGGTTTCCGTTTAAATCTCTGAAATAAATGATTCAGAGAGAACCCCCGGTGGAAGATTCCCTGTAATGAGGCAAATGGAGGCACTGTGGACGTCGTCTGACCTATGATTCGGCAGTGTCCTTCTTTTTAGCCGTAGATAAAAACGTGGTCAGCCACAGTTTTGTGCACCTCTGAAAAGGACAACGCTGAATAGAAAAAAAATACAGTAATTCCCCAGACGGAGTCCAGAGTAACTCTACTGCCTCATCTCATTATAGTGAATGGATCTCTTGGGGATTTCATCTGAATAACATCATTCTGAGATTTAGATGGAAACCCCAAAGTAAGTGCTCAGCGTAGAGCGCTGGATAAATGTGATCCAAAATGTTATGTAAAATATTCCCAATTAAAGCTTCACATAAAAGCCCCCACTCAGGTCCGTCATGTGTTAATGGAATTATAGGGAGCTTCTACGTTACTGGTAGTACAAAGGCTCTGGAAAAGCAAAATGGCTTCTCGCCCCCCTCCCCTCGCCAAAAGAAATTCAGCAAATTCTGCGCTCTCAAATCCCACCTCCTTTCTGAGCACTACAGTGTGTCTTAACCTCTTTTAGCGTCCACATGTTGGGCAGGGGTATGATTTCCAAAATTGGGTCACTTGAGGGGGGATTCTGCTCTTCTAGCACTTAGGGGCTCTGTATATGGAGTCCGCAAACTATTTTAGGAAAATCTGCCCTCCAGCAGGCAAATAGCTCTCTGTCCCACCCGAGTCTCACAGTGTGGCTAAGCTGTACTGTACAGCCACATGTGAGGTACGTTCAGCAGAAATTGTGTGACACATTTTGGTGCCATTTTTTTTACCAATTTCCCCATGTGAAAATGTAAAATCTGGGGCTACAACAAAATATTTGTGGTAAAAATGTAATTATTTTTTCCTTCACTGCCCAATGGTATAAAATTCTGTGATATACCTGTGGTGTCAATATGATCACTGCACCCTTAGATGAATTCATTGAGAGGTGTAGTTTGTAAAATTGGGTCACTTATGGGGGATTCTGCTGTTTTGGCACCTCAGGGGCTCTCCCAATGTGACATAGCATACCCAAACCATTCCAGCAAAATTTGAACTCCAAAATGGCGCTTCTTCCCTTCTGAGTTTTGCACTGTGCCTCAAAGGTAGTTTTCGACCACACATTGTATATTGGTGAACTGAGCAGAAATTGCACAACAACTTTTGAGGTCCATTTTTTCATGTTACCCTTGTGATAATAAAAAATTTTGGACTAAAAAACATTTTTATAGAAAAAAATAGACTTTTCATTTTCACAGCTCTACGTTATAAACTTCTGTGAAGCACCTGGGGGTTCAAGGTGTTCATCACACATCTAAATATTCCTTGAGGGGTCTAGTTTCCAAAATGGTGTCACTTGTGTATGTTTCCACTGTTTAGGCACCTCTTTTAGAACTTTTGTTTTAACCGCTTAATGAACGCCAATACGCATTAAAACGGCTGTCGTTAAGGGACTTTTTCCCCTCATTGCCGTTTTAAAACTGCAATTGGGAATAAAGGAATATTGCCACCCGGCGGTGGCAATTCGCGTGGGTGTCAGCTGTATGTGACAGCTGGCACCCTGCAGTATCGGCCCCGGACGGTTTTGCAACCAATCAGGGCCGATTAAGCCCTTAAATACAGCTGTCAATTGCGACAGCAGTATTTAAGTTGTTACAAGGGGGTCACAAGACCCCCTTTGTAACCATGAGACCCCCGCGATGAAAATTGCCGATCACGATGGTTACAATGGTACCCTGAGGTCATGTGATGACCCCAGGGTATGGTGGCCTTTGAGATCCAGCTATAAGCGGACTACACTACACGAGTACTGCAGTGTATGAGACCAGTGCTAAAAATAAAAATTATACATGTCCCACAGTGAAAAAAGAAAAAAACGCACACGTCACAAAAATCTGTTTCGCCATTCAAAACACAGCGTTTGTGATAAAACAAAAATAAACAAAAAAGTACACATAAAATTGGTATCGCCACGTCCGGAACGGCCCGCTCTATAAAACTGGCACATTATTTATTCCATTTGGCAAACACCATAAAAAAAAGCCAAAAACGTTGCTTTTTCATCATACTGACTCACCAAAAAGTGAATTAAAAGCAATCAAAAAGTTATGTAAAAAAAAATGGTAAAAGTGAAACCGCCAAACTGCAAAAAACTAGCCCTAAAATAGCTAATTCGGCAAAAAAATTAAATTTACAGCTCTCAGAATATAGCTGTAACATCCCTGGCGGCATGGTTGCATGGTGCACCACCTCCCACCATGCAAGACCGCAATCTTACCCTTCAGTCCAGCCTGCAAACCGTGTTCCAGATCATGCTGTGTGCTTTGCTCTTGACTGTCTGCTTAGGGCAGCGGCCCCCCCCCGGTTACTTCCTGATTCTTATAGCTGCTGTGGGCACACCCCTACTGCGTCTCCAGCCTATTGCTGTCAGTCACTGGATATTTAAACCCCCTCCACCCAGAAGGAGGTGCCTGAGCAACACCTTCACTCAGTTTGTCTTTGCATACTGTATTGCCAGGTTCTGTCACCTCTGTCTTCTAGTCTGTTTTTGCTACTCTGGGAGCTGTACTCCCAGATTTGCTCCTGTATCTCTTGCAGTAGCAGTTCCTGTCTGAACTGTACCCTAGCCTGTTTGTCTGCCATTCTGGGGGCCATATACCCAGACTTTCTCCTGTATCTCTTGCAGTAGCAGTTCATGTCTGAACTGTACCTTAGCCTGTTATCTGTTTTTCTCTATGTCCATACCTTCCCTTTTCCTGCATTGTCTGACCCTGCACCTAACTCCTACTCGTTGTCTCTGTACTTCTGTTTGTGAGTTTTGTGTCCACTCGCTACTTCCTAGCAAGTACCTTGTGTGTATCTGGTTCTGCTTGTCCCTTTTCCCTTCCTCCGTGTTTTCCAGTCTGTTCCATGTGAACAGAGCCCTGTCCTCTCTGCCTTGTCCACTGCACTTGCGGTTTCGCGCCGCTCTGACTTGCCCACCGCTCCGGCGGTTTCTCTATGCTCTGACTTGCCCACCGCTCCGGCGGCTTCTCTATGCTCTGACTTACCCACCGCTCCGGCGGCTTCTCTTCTCTGACTTACCCACGACTCCGGCGGCTTCTCTTCTCTGACTTGCCCACCGCTCCGGCGGCTTCTCTCTGCTCTGACTTGCCCACCACTCCGGCGGCTTCTCTCTGCTCTGACTTACCCACCGCTCCTGCGGTCCCTCTCTGCTCTGCCTTGTTCACCGCACCTGCGGTTTTGCTCTGCTCTGCTTTGCTCACCGCTCCAGCGGTTCCCCTCTGCTCTGCCTAGCTCACCGATCCGGCGGTTCCTCTCCGCTCTGCCTAGCCCACCGCTTCGGCAGTTCCTCTCTGCTCTACCTGTCTACCGCAACTGCGGCTCTGCTCCAGTCTCCCAGTCTGTACTGGCCTCTATCCAGCCTGGGCTCCAACCTGCTAGTGCCTCCCTGTCTGCACTCCCGCCATGCTCGCCAGTACCCCCCTGTCTGCATACCAGCCGTGCTTGCCAGTATCTTCCCGTCTGCCCTCCAGCCGTGCCTGCCAGTGCCTACCTGTCTGCATGCCAGCCTAACCTGCCCATTCCTGCATTCCCCGGTGTGGGTCAACAGCTGTGATCGGGGTCTGACCTGGAGTCGCACCTGGTCCATCTGCTCCGTTCCTCCTTGGTTCACGGAGTCGTTAGCTGCCGTGCGACCTTGGTTGGATCGGGTTGATACTTAGTTACGGCCCTCCAGGCACTCCTCGGTTCATGGTACAGTAGGATCACGCATAACATAGCGACAAAAAAACCTAGTATTTTATAAAAAAACAAACATTTTTACTGTGTGATGGCAGCAAAAGCTTAAAAAATATACAGTATATATAAATCTGGTATCGCTGTAATCGCACCTACCCGAAGAATAATCTGCCTGCCTTATCACTTTTACCACACGGAAAACGGCGAAAAAATAAAAATAAGGACTATTCTTGTACTGCTGTCTATTTGTTCATTCTACCTTACAAAAATCGGAATAAAGCTTAACTCACATTTATCCTGCGCTCTCCACTTAGAGCTTACGTCTAGGTTTCCGTGTTAATTCCCCAATACCGTGATTCAGACAAAACCCCAGACGGACCCACTTACTTATGAGGCTGATGTAGTCACTTTGAACTGGTCTCTGATCCAGGGTGTCCCATTATTTAGGACTTCTTTTTAGCGCACAAGTGTGGGCAACCCCAGATCTTTGCACGCCTAAAAAGATGGAGACCACCTGAGCAGATGCCAAACGGAGCCCAAAGTGTCTCCATCTGCGTCGTTATGGTGGGTGGGTCTATTGGGGGTTTCACCTGTATCGCATTTTTGTGGAATTTACACGGAAACCCTGCGGTAAGTGCTCAGCGTTGAACACAAGAATGTGATCGAAGCCTTATTCTGGAAGCGATCAAAAGATATTATGCGTCCGAAAATGTTAACAATAAAACCCCCTAATTTATCCCCAACAAAACCAGACTCGGGTCTGTCATCTGTCACTGAAACTATATGGGGTTCCCACGTTACTGGTAGAACAAACTGAAAAGCGACATGTCTCTCTTCCCCCTCGAATTAAATCCAGTGAATTCTGCTCTCCCAAATCCAAATGTCCCTCCTTCTGAACCCCATTGTGCCTAAACCACTATAAGCAGCCATATGTTTGGCATTGTTATAGTGGGAAGATAGCACTTGACAGTTTAAGGGGCTGCGTATCGCCAGAAGCACAAGCTGGGAACAATGTACACTGTATGTGGGCACAATGTGTGGGCACTAATCTGGCAGTTTTGCAATTCTCCAGAAAAAAAGCCTGGCATGGATGTTACAAAATAGTCACTGCAGCCGTAGATGAATTCATTGAGAGGTGCAATTTCTACAATGGGGTTACTTTTGGGGTTTTTCTGCTGTTCTAACACCTTCAGAGCTCCAAAAATGTCGCCCTAGAATAGTTTACATTTGCTAGAATGTAAACTATTCTAGCAAAATCTGCGCTCCAAAAGCCAAATAGCGCTCCTTCCTTCTCAGCGCTGATGTGTGGCCTAAAAGTAATTTCTGACGACATATGGGGCTTCACCGCGTTCGGAAGAAAGTGTGCAATAAATTATGGGGTTCAGTTTCACCTATTAACCCTGTGTACCTGAAAATTTGCAGCAAATACAATAATTATATTTTTACCACTAAAATGTCATATTTCCATGTTTCAGTGTTAAAAAATTCTGTGAGGCACCTATGAGTTCAAAATACTCACTACTCCCCTAGATGAATTCCTTAGGCAGTGAAGCTTCAAATATGGGGTCACCTGGGGGTGTTTCTGCTGTTTTCGCATGTCAGGTGCTTTCCAAATGCCACATTCACAATTTATTCCAGACAAATAGCACTCTTTCCTTTCCTAACCCTGTCATGTGCCCAGACAGAAATTTTTGACCACATATGCAGTATCATCGCGTTCGGTGTCCATTTTACCTATTATCCATTATGAAAATTACAAATTTGAGGCTAAAACAATATTTTCGTAAAAAAAAAATTAAAATTTTCCATATGACGACCTAATGTTCCTTCCCTTCCTAGCCGGGTGCCTAGACAGTGGTTTTCCCCCACATATGGGATATCGGCATGCTCAGAAGAAATTGCACCACAAATTTTATGGTCCATTTTCTATTATTACCCTTGTGAAAATAAAAAAATTTGGGTCTGAAGTAAAATTTATGTAAAAAAGTTAAATGTTTATTTTTTCCTTCCACGTTGCTTCAGTTCCTGTGAAGCATGTGACATAACTCTGATTTAAGGGCATAAGAATTCAAAGTTTGAAAATTGCTAAATTTTCGCCAAATTTTCATTTTTTTTCACAAATAAATTTAAGTCATATTGAATAAATTTTACCACTATCGTGAAGTACAATATGTCGCTAAAAACAATCTTTGAATTAGTAGGATCCGTTGAAGCGTTCCAGAGATATTGCCTCATAAAGTGACACTGGTCAGAATTGTAAAATTTGGCCTGGTCATTAAGATCAAAATTGGCTCCGTCACTAAGGAGTTAAACAACTCTCCTTAGTGCTATCATACAACATACAAGCCCCTGATTGCTCAGGTGATGCACTGTTCTACTGTAGTGCCGTGTATTATCACTGCTTGTCATGTAATACTAACGGCCCCATACACATGAGATAAGTGTTGGCTGAACAGTCATTGGCAGACGGTTATCTCTCCCACCTCCCCCATACACACAAATATTCCAGCTTTCCTCTGGTCTGTATGAGAGAGTCGCCTCCAGACTCCTCTAGCGGAGGATTATCTACAGGAAGAACAAACTGATTAGCCTCTGAAATTCAGGATGCCAAATCCTTCTCTGCCCTGACATCATCTGTCAGGAGGTCCCCAAATACATTATATAGTCAACCAAACCCCCAGCGCTTTCATGCAACTTTAGTCTAATGTGCTTATATTTGACCACATACCGGTACATTAAATGGATACTGCTGAATTACATAGACATCCAAAAAGACAGAGATGATATAAATCCAATAGAGTAAAACGTAAATGTTTATGAATCGAACTTTACAAAGACAAAAATATATTAAAATTCAAGAGGAGATACAAGAGAGAGTCACTCCTCACCCAGTATAAATTAGAAATGGTACCCCTGAGTATGTCACAATTACAAAAATTCATGTGACATAAAAATAATAAATAATTATATTGTAGCCACCAAGTGGATAGTATATAACATGTGGTTCTATTACAACATATTCCTAGTGCAATGAAATATTTAAAAATTAATCAGACCAACAATGGTACCAGTTCAATAGATCATGCACTACTAGAGTAGTTTAACAAAAAAACAGAATTAAATCTATAAGGAATATGTATATATTAATAAGTAAATGCTTATAATACAGCATATTATTATTATTATTATTATAGCGCCATTTATTCCATGGCGCTTTACTTGTGATAGGGATATACATAGCAAAAACATTTACATAATCTTAACAAAACGAGTCAGCGACTGGTACAGGAGGAGCGAGGACCCTGCCCGGGAGGGCTCACAGTCTACAAGGGATGGGTGAGGATACAGTAGGTGGGGGTAGAGGAGGTCATGCAGTAATGTGGTGGAGCTGTGGTTACTGCAGGTTGTAGGCTTGTCGGAAGAGGTAGGCATATAAATAAATACATAAAGTGCCTTGCGTGCAATAGACATACCAGCTAAAAAGCTGAAGGGGTTAAAAAAACTACCATATAAATCTATAAGAGCATAGATATATGTATAGGAATAGTACCTAGGATAGTCGCAGCCACTGGGTAGGCGGAAGCCCCGACGTGCATTTCGCACCTGCTTCTTCCTGGAAGCGTGTGTTTTAGTCTAATGTGTATGAAGGCGTTAAAAAGTAACTTATTGGATGTTGCTTAATAGACTTTCGTACATTCCATGCCCAGACACCATTATTAGGCATTTAAATATTGTAGTAACTAGGCAGCCCCATACTATTGAGCACTTGGGGAGGAGGGGCATTGAGCCGAACTCTGTCAAACATTCTTAGATGCCATGTTTGGCATGTCATGGCATGCATCAGAAGAGGAATAGGGGCATATGATGAGAACATTGTTCTTCCTCTGTATAAAGCGCTGGTAAGGCCGCACTTAGAATATTGTGCACAGTTCTGGGCTCCGGTGCTCAGGAAAGACATATTGGAGCTAGAGAGGGTACAAAGGAGGGTGACTAAGGTAATAAAGGGAATGGAGGGACTAGAATACCCAGAGAGGTTGTCAAAATTAGGCCTATTTACGTTGGAAAAGAGAAGGCTTAGGGGAGACCTCATAAACATGTATAAATACATCAGGGGGCAGTACAGAGATCTCTCCCATGACCTGTTTATACCAAGGATGGTGACAAAGACGAGGGGGCACACTATGCGTCTGGAGGAAAGGAGGTTCCTGCACCAGCATAGAAGGGGATTCTTTACGGTCAGAGCCGTGAGGCTCTGGAACTCTCTGGGAGAGGAAGTGGTGATGTCCAACTCACTTAATGAGTTCAAGAGAGGCCTGGACGCCTTTCTTGAGAACAATAAAATTACATCTTATGCTTAGTTAATTAATCCAGGGATTTAATCTGACTGCCAGATTGGTGTCGGGAAGTGAATTTTTCCTCAATGATGTAAATTGGCCTATACCGCATGTTTTTTTGTTGCCTTCCCCTGGATCAACGCTGCGGAATAGCTGCAGTGCACAAGAAATAGGCTGAACTGGATGGACGCTTGTCTTTTTTCGGCCTTATAAGCTATGTTTGCATTTGACAGCAGCAAGTAGTTAAACTGCCTGGGTTGGTGTAGCAGGTACCTGTGCCATCCCTGCGGTCTACATCTGTTCTGGTGCTCAAAACAGTTACTTTTTAACATGTTAAACATTTGTTTTAACCCCTTTACCCCCGAGGGTGGTTTGCACGTTAATGACCGGCCCAATTTTTACAATTCTGACCACTGACACTTTATGAGGTAATTACTCTGCAACGCTTCAATGAATCCCCCCTGATTCTGAGATTGTTTTTTTGGGACATATTGTACTTCATGATAGCGGTAAAATTTCTTCGATATCACTTGCGTTTATTTGTGAAAAAAACGGAAATTTGGCGAAAATTTAGCAATTTTTAAAATTTTAATTTTTGCGCCCTTAAATCAGAGAGATATGTCACACAAAATAGTTAATAAATAACATTTCCCACATGTCTACTTTACATCAGCACAATTTTGGAACCAACATTTTTTTTTATTAGGGAGCTATAAGGGTTAAAAGTTGACCAGCGATTTCTCATTTTTCCAACAAAATTTACAAAACCATTTTTTTAGGGACCACATCACATTTGAAGTCACTTTGAGGGGCCTTTATAACAGAAAATACCCAAAAGTGACACCATTCTAAGAACTGCACCCCTCAAGGTACTCAAAACATCATTCAAGAACTTTATCAACCCTTCATGTGCTTCACAGGAATTTTTGGAATGTGGAAGAAAAAAATGAACATTTAACTTTTCTTCACAAAAATGTTACTTTAGACCCAATTTTTTTTAATTTTCGCAGATGGACCCCAAAATTTGTAGTGCTATTTCCCCTGAGCACGCAGATACCCCATACGTGGGGAAAAACCACTGTTTGGGTGCTCGGCAGGGTTCGAAAGGGAAGGAGCGCCATTTGACTTTTTGATTGTAAAATTTGCTTGAATAATTAGCGGACGCCATGTTGCTTTTAGAGAGCGCCTGATGTGCCTAAACAGTGGAAACCCCCCACAAGTGACACCATTTTGAAAACTAGACCCCTCAGGGAACTTATCTAGATGTGTGGTGAGCACCTTGAACCCCCAGGTGCTTCACAGAAGTTTAGAACATTGAGCCGTAAAAATAAAATTTTCACATTTTTGCAACAAAAACGTTTTTCAGCCTCCAATTTTGCATTTTCAAGACGGTAACAGGAGAAATTGCACCATGCAATTTGTTGAGCAATTCCTCCTGAGCACGCCGATACCCCATATGTGGGGGAAAACCACTGTTTGGGCGCACGGCAGGGCTCGGAAGAGAAGGAGCGCCATATGACTTTTTGAATGTAAAATTTGCTTGAATAATTAGCGGATGCCATGTTGCGTTTGGAGAGCCCCTGATGTGCCTAAAAAGTGGAAACCCCCCACAAGTGACACCATTTTGGAAACTAGACCCCTCAGGGAACTTATCTAGATGTGTGGTGAGCACCATTAACCCCCAAGTGCTTTACAGAAGTTTATAACATGGAGGCGTGAAAATAAAAAAAAATCAAATTTTTTTCCACAAAAATTGTTTTAGCCCCAATGTTTTTATTTTCACCAGCGTAAGAGGAGAAAATGGACCCCAAAAATTATTGTGCAATTTCTCCTGAGTACGCCAATACCCCATATGTGGGGAAAATGCAGTGTTTGGGCGCACGGCAGAGTTCAGAAGGGAAGGAGCACTGTGTGACTTTTTGAATGCAAAATTGGCTGGAATTGAGAGCGGACGCCATGTCGTGTTTGGAGAGCCCCTGATGTGCCTAAATAGTGGAAACCCCCCACAAGTGACCCCATTTTGGAAACTAAACCCCTTAAGGATTTTATCAAGGGGTATAGTGAACATTTTGAACCCAGAGGTACGACACAGAATTTGATAACATCAGGTCATCATATTGAATAAGTTGTCATTAGTCTTGAGTGCAAGTGCTCGCTACTTCAGTTTGCATAGGGTACTCAGGTATTCACCGTGTATCACGGGTGCTCGAGTGACATGCTGGAATCCCCGCCCCGCATGTTTCACGGTTATTAGACACCCAAAAAAAACATGCGGGGATCGCTCTTGCATAGCAGGCAATCCCCGCAAGGTTTTTTTGGCCACGAAGCATATGGGGCGGAGACTCGAGCATGTCACTCGAGCACCCGCGATACTCAGTGCATACCCGAGCACCCGATGCAAACTCAAGTAGCGAGCACTTGCGCTCAACACTAGTCGCCATATCGTCATCTTTTTTTTTTTTTACTTTTGAAAAAAATCCCAACCCTAACGCTAGCCTAACCCCAACCCTAATCACAACCCTAACCCTAGAGTTTATTTTTTCACACTGTTCCTTGTGTGGTATAAGTGATTAGACGACTTTATTCTTTGGGTCGATGCGATTACAGCGATACCAGAATCATATCGGGTTTTTATGATTGACAGCTGTCACACACTAAAAGACGCATTTTTTTGTAAAATTTAGTTTTTGCATCACCATATTTTGAGAGCTATCATTTTTCCATATTTTGACCGACAGAGTCATGTGACTGCTTGTTTTTTGCAGGACGAGTTGACGTTTTTATTGTTACCATTTTCAGGCACTTGACATTTTTTGATCGCTTTCTATTCCTATTCTTGGGAGGCAGAATAAACAAAAACCACTAATTCCGGAATTATTTTTATGGTTGTTTTTTTATGCTGTTCCGCATGTGGTAAAATTGATAAGGTAGCTTTATTCTTCGAGTAAGTACGTTTACAGTGGTACCACATTTATATCGTTTTTCTATGTTTTGGCGCTTTTACCCAATAAAAGCTATTTTAAAAGAAAATTTTTTTTGCATCGCTTTATTCTGAGAGATAGAACTTTTTATTTTTCGGCTGATGGAGTTGTATGGCGACTTGTTTTTTGCGGGACAAGATGACCTTTTAAGCAGTACCATTTTTATTTATATTCGTCTTTTTGATTGCGCGTTATTCCATTTTTTGTTTGTCGGTATGATGATAAAGCATTGTTTTTTGCTCCGTTTTTTTATTTTATTTTTTTACCGTGTTCACTGAAGGGGTTAACTAGTGAGACCGTTTTATAGGTCAGGTCATTCCGGACGCGGCGATACGAAATATGTGTACTTTTATTGTTTTTTTGTTTTTTTTCATAATATTTATTGATGGGTACATTATATTTTTGCATTTTCGCATTGAGGGGGTTAATGTGCCGGTAGCTGTGCGGGACCTTTGGGGTGTGGTGCAGTCTCAGCCTCGCTCGGACCCAGCCAGAGCAGCCTGGTTCATGAATCAGAAAATAGGAGGAACGATCCATCGTATCAGGCTTTGAACTTCAATAAAACATAGCTTTTATTGAGCCATTAAAAAATGCTGCTACCACCATAATAAGTCTTAGTGCACACAAGGATCACAGCTGTCTCGACCTGCGCTTTTCGATGTGCTGTCTTAATCAGGGTCTGTCTGAACTGTGGACTAGTGAGCATATAAAGGTAAGTTGTAATTAAAGATAATAGTTATGTGCTCACTGGTCTCTGAGGTCAGTATGATTAGCATAGACAAAAGGGAAATAAAAACGTTAGTGACATATATTATTACCCTCTAAAATTAATATCATTGACATGTAGAAAAAAGAAAAATATTTGTGATACAAATATAGAATAAATATAAAAACTAGCGATATACCATGTCCAAGGTGTAAAGAAAACTGTCATTAATATTGTAGCATTAGATCCTGCCTGAGATTTAAAAATCTCAAGAATTACAAATCTGCTGGGATTTTACAACTCTGGAAATGTATGTGAAAAAGGAGATGATGCCAAGGGGATTAAGGCTAAAAAAAAGTGGACACAACCCTGTATGATGAGACATTTCAAACAGAGTGGAACTGCATCCTTAGCGATTGCTCATTGAAGTTGATGGGATTACCTTATTTTTCGGACCATAAGACGCACCTAGGTTTTAGAGGAGGAAGATAATAAAAAAATTAAACAAAAAATGTGTTCATGATGCACTTTTAAGGGGGAGGGGGTCTACTGCTGACACTGGTATAGGGGTAATGTCCCCCAATTCTAACAATATCCCCCATCTTGGTATATATGCCCCCCCTTCCTTTTATACGTGGTCCCCATACCCATCCTGGTATGCCTGGCATCCCTCCATCCTGGTATGCCTGGCGTCCCTCCATCCTGGTATGCCTGGCGTCCCTCCATCCTGGTATTCCTGGCGTCCCTCCATCCTGATATGCCTGGTGTCCCTCCATCCTGGTATGCATGGAACCCCTCCATCCTGGTATGCATGGCTCCCCTCATCCTTATCCTTGTATGCGTGGCACCTCTCATCCTTATCCTGGTATGCATGGCACCTCTCATCCTTATCCTGGTATGCATGGCACCCCTCATCCCTGTCCTGGTATGCATGGCACCCCTCATCCTTGTCCTGGTATGCATGGCACCCCTCATCCCTGTCCTGGTATGCATGGCACCCCTCATCCCTGTCCTGGTATGCATGGCACCCCTCATCCCTGTCCTGGTATGCATGGCACCCCTCATCCCTGTCCTGGTATGCATGGCACCCCTCATCCCTGTCCTGGTATGCATGGCACCCCTCATCCCTGTCCTGGTATGCATGGCACCCCTCATCCCTGTCCTGGTATGCATGGCACCCCTCATCCCTGTCCTGGTATGCATGGCACCCCTCATCCCTGTCCTGGTATGCATGGCACCCCTCATCCCTGTCCTGGTATGCATGGCACCCCTCATCCCTGTCCTGGTATGCATGGCACCCCTCATCCCTGTCCTGGTATGCATGGCACCCCTCATCCCTGTCCTGGTATGCATGGCACCCCTCATCCCCGTCCTGGTATGCATGGCACCCCTCATCCCCGTCCTGGTATGCATGGCACCCCTCATCCCCGTCCTGGTATGCATGGCACCCCTAATCCCCGTCCTGGCATGCATGTCACCCCTAATCCCCGTCCTGGCATGCATGGCACCTCTAATCCCCATCCTGGTATGCATGGCACCCCTAATCCCCTTCCTGGTATGCATGGCACCCCTAATCCTTATCCTGGTATTCATGGCCCCCTCATCCTTATCCTAGTATGCATGTTCCCCCTAATCCCCATCATGCTGCACATAAAAAAATAAATAAACACTCCTACTCACCTCTCTTCTTACCTCCAGCGCTGCGTCCTGTCTGCCCGCACTGATCTCTCCATGTGATCCATGTGAGCCGCGCATGGCGTCAATACCATGCGCGGCTCACAAGGAGAGATCAGCTGACGGAAGTCACTGCTCCCCGTGCGGGGAGCAGTGACTTCACTCTCCTTCATAGCCGGCACACAGCATAGCAGCTCTGCGGCTCCTGCTGCTGCTGGGCTATCGCATGTGCCCGCTTATTAAAGGGCATGAATATTCACCCCCTCCCCATGGGCGTGGAGAGAGGTTGAATATTCATGCCCTTTAACAGCGGGCACAGGCGATTCCGGCAGGAGCTGCAGTGCGGCTATGCTGTGTACCGCTATTAAGAAGCATGAACATTCAGTGCTCTCCACGCCCCATGGGCGTGGGGAGCAGTGAATATTCATTTTCTTTAGCAGTGGGGACAGTGTAGGCTGCAGCAGGTGGTTTCTCTAAACAAATGAAATCACTCATAAGGGGAATAAAAATAACAATCTAACTAGAAAAGAAAAAATTGCCCTGAGGGAACTCAAAATTAGTATGGATTTAACAGTGCGTCAAGCAGACAAGTGGGGCACAATAGTGGTATTACTTTCTATTTAGCTCAAGCTCTGTTTGATTGATTTAAGAAACAAGAAACGCGAAACACTGATGTGTATTTGGAACTAACCAAAGACCTCAATATGGAATTATATATATTGCTACAAGAAGGTTTGAGTACCGGAGCCTTGGATAAAAAAAACTCGTGGAGCAGCTCTTTGTGGAACAACCTTTAATAATAATAATAATAATAATAATAATAATAATTTTTTATTTGTATAGCGCCAACAAATTCCGCAACACTTTACAATTAAGCGGGGACATATACAGACAATAAATTTAATGCAATTTAAGGACAGTTTAAACAGTTACATTAGGAGTGAGGTCCCTGCTCACAAGCTTACATTCTACAAGGAAATGGGGGGGACACAATAGGTGAAAAGTGCTCGGTATTTCAGATCTGGCAATTATAATAAATAGGGATTTTCATATAAAGCTGTATGATCCGGTCATCAGCCTGTATGTTTAAGTGCAATACTCAATTACCGAGTGCAGTTATCGTGTGCATGGAGGCTGTGGAGACAGGTGAAGAGTAGGGAACAGATTCTGAATGATATTTAGAAGGCGGGAACAGGGGAAAGTTAATTTACTGAGTAGTTAAGGTGGTAGGCTTGTTTAAAGAGATGGGTTTTTAAAGGGCGCTTGAAGATATGGGGGCTAGGCATCAGTCGGATCGCCTGGGGTAGTGCATTCCAGAGAACTGGCGCAGCACGAGAGAAGTCTTGGAGATGGAGGTGCGAGGTTCGAATTATGGGGAATGTTAGTCTTAGGTCATTTGTAGAACAGAGGGCACGTGTAGGGCGATAGACAGAGATGAGAGAGGAGATATAAGGCGGTGCAGAACTGTGGAGAGCTTTGTGGGTGAGAGTGATGAGTTTATATTGGACCCTGAGGCGGATCGGCAACCAGTGTAAAGACTGGCAATAGATGGAGGCATCGGTGAAGCGGCTGGACTGAAATACGACCCTGGCTGCCGCATTCAGGATGGATTGGAGAGTAGAAAGTTTTGTAAGAGGGAGACCGATCAGAAGAGAATTGCAGTTGTCTAGACGAGAGTGAATAAGAGCAACAATAAGAGTTTTAGCAGTTTCAAAGGTGAGAAAAGGTCAGCTTCTGGAGATGTTTTTAAGATGCAGGTGACAGGAGCGAGTGAGTGATCGGATATTGTGGGTAAATGAAAGGTTAGTGTCGAATATGACCCCAAGGCAGCGGGCGTGCTGCTTGGGAGTTATGGTTGAACCCTCCAAGGTAATTTCGATGTTGGGTAGAGTTGGGGTAGTAGAGGGGAGAAACACAAGAAGTTCAGTTTTAGAGAGATTCAGTTTAAGATATAGGGAGGACATGATGTTAGAGACAGCGGACAGACAATCGTTGGTATTTTGTATTAGGGTAGGGGTGATGTCAGGTGAAGAGGTGTATAGTTGGGTGTCGTCAGCTTAGAGATGATACTGGAACCCAAATCTGCTGATTGTTTGTCCAATAGGGGCAGTGTATAGAGAGAAGAGGAGGGGGCCTAGGACTGAGCCTGGGGAACTCCGATAGTAAGGGGACGAGGAGAGAAAGAGGAGCAGGCAAAAGATACAGTGAAGGAGCGGTCAGAGAGGTAGGAGGAGAACCAGGAGAGAACGGTTTCTTTGAGGCCTATAGAGCGGAGCATAGTGTGGAGGGGCTGGTGATCCAAAGTGTCAAATACGGCGGAGAGATCCAGGAGAATCAGCAAGGAGTAGTGACCTTTGGATTTGTCTATCAGAAGATCATTAGAGACTTTAGTGAGGGCAGTTTCAGTGGAGTGTAAGGAACGGAAACCAGATTGTAGAGGGTCGAGGAGAGCGTTATCTGAGAGATAGCGGATTAGACGGGAGTGGACCAAGCGTTCCAGGAGTTTAGAGATGAAAGGAAGGTTAGAGACAGGTCTGTAGTTAGCAGTGCAGTTCTGGTCCAGGGATAGCTTTTTAAGTAAAGGGGTTATGATGGCATGTTTAAATGAGGAGGGAAAGATACCTGAAGAAAGAGAGAGGTTAAATATTTTAGTCAGGTGAGTGGTGACCACTGGTAAGAGAAACTGCAGGAGATGTGAAGGAATGGGGTCACTGTTGCAGGTTGTAGGTCGAGAAGAAATGAGCTGGATAACTTCTTCTTCTGTAACAGGCTCAAAGATGGCTAGTGAGCTTGAAGTGTGGCAGGGAAGGGGATCCAGGCACTGAGGAGATTGGGCTGAGATGTCCTGATGGATGTGGTTTATTTTTTCTAGGAAATAATTGGCCAGATCCTCCCCGCTGAGGTTGGTGGTGGGGGTCTGTGCTTTAGGGCTCAGGAGGGAGTTTAAGGTTTCAAAAAGTTGTTTTGGATTGTTGGACAGTGAAGTGATGAGAGTGGTGAAGTAGGATTGTTTGGCCAGATGAAGGGCAGAGTTACAGGTTTTGAGCATGAATTTATAGTGGATGAAGTCCTCTGCTAAAAGAGATTTTCTCCACTGCCGCTCAGCACACCTAGAGCAACGCTAAAGAAAGAGTGTTTGCATTGTGTGCCAGGGCTGCCGTTGTCTATGTTGGGTCTTTCTGCGTGTAGAACGTGGGGCTTCATCTAGGGCACTCTTCAGTGTATTATTGTAGTGTGACAATGCTAAGTCTGGACAGGAGAGGGAGGAGATGGGGGCTAAAGATGTGTGGAGATTGCACATAAGCTGCTAGGTATTAATGATACGTGTGTTTCTATAAGTGTGGTAAGTGGGGATGTCCCGGTTGAAGAGACTGTTCTTGACAGAGAAGGAAAGAAGGTTGTGGTCAGAGAGCAGGAGAGGGGAGTTAGTAAAGTCATGCAGCGAGCAGAGACGGGAGCTAACCAGGTCCAGAGTATTCCCGTCTTCATGCGTAGGAGAATTAGTAAATTGTGAGAGGCCGAATGAGGAGGTTAGAGAAAGTAGATGAGAGGCAGATTGGGAGAGGGGATCATTGATGGGGATATTATACCTATATATCATTAATTTCCTAAGATCCACAAAAACTTATTTCCACCACCACTCAGACCAATAGTAGCGGGCTTAGGTTATATGGTAGAGAGACTGGGTGCGTGGATAGATTTCTATCTTCAACTAAATTTGTGGCTACTATATTTGCAGGTTTTTCTATAGCAAGAAAATTATCACTGGCTATCATGCGATGTTATACACACGTGGTCAAAATTGTTGGTGCCCCTCTTTTAATGAAAGAAAAACCCACCATGGTCACAGAAATTACTTGAATTTGACAAAAGTAATGATAAATTAAAAACCTATGAAAATGAACAAATAAAAATCAACCCTGCTTCCACAGAATTTTGAAAAAAAAACAAACTCATGAAATAGGCCTGGACAGAAAATATGGTACCCCTGAAAATAATGTGACAAAAGGGACATGTTAAATCAAGTTGTGTCCACTAATTAGCATCGCAGGTGTCTACAATCTTGTAATCAGTCAGTGGGCCTATATATAGGGCTACAGATACTCACTGTGCTGTTTGGTGACATGGTGTGTACCACACTCAACATGGACTGGAGGAAGCAAAAGAAAAAGTAGTCTCAGGAGATTAGAAAGAAAATTATAGAAAAGCATGTTAAAGGTAAAGGTTATAAGACCATCTCCAAGCAGCTTGATGTTCCTGTGACTACAGTTGCACATATTATTCAGAAATTTAAGATCCATGGGACTGTAGCCAACCTCCCTGGACATGGCCACAGGAGGAAAATTGATGACAAATCAAAGAGACGGATAATACAAATGGTAACAAAAGAGTCCAGGATAACTTCTAAAGAGATTAAAGGTGAACTTCAAGCTCAAGGAACATCAGTGTCAGATCGCACCATCCGTCGTTGTTTGATCCAAAGTGGACTTCATGGGAGATGACCAAGGAGAACACCATTGTTGGAAAAAAAAATCATAAAAAAGCCAGACTGGAATTTGCCAAACTACATGTTGACAGACGACAAAGCTTCTGGGAGAATATCCTATGGACAGATGAGACAAAAATGGAAGTTTTTGGCAAGGCACATCAGCTCTATGTTCACAGACAGAAAAATGAAGCATATCAAGAAAAGAACACTGTCCCTACTGTGAAACATGGTTGAGGCTCTGTTATGTTCTGGGGCTGCTTTGCTTCATCTGGCATAGGGTGTCTTGGATCTGTGCAGGGTACAATGATATCTCAAGACTATCAAGGGATTCTAGAGAGAAATGTGCTGCCCAGTGTCAGAAAGATTGGTCTCAGTCGCAGGCCATGGGTCTTGCAACGGGATAATGACCCAAAACACACAGCTAAAAACACCCAAGAATGGCTAAGAGGAAAACATTGGACTATTCTGAAGTGGCCTTCTATGAGCCCTGACCTAATTCCTATTGAGCATCTTTGGAAAGAGCTGAAACATGCCGTCTGGAAAAGGCAACCTTCAACCATGAGACAACTGGAGCAGTTTGCTCAAGAGGAGTGGCCAAAATACCTGTCGAGAGGTGCAGGAGTCTCATTGACAGTTACAGGAATTGTTTGATTGCAGTGATTGCCTCAAAAGGTTCAACAAAATATTAAGTTAAGAGTACCATCATTTCTGTCCAGGCCTATTTCATGAGTTTAATTTTTTTTTTAAATTCTGTGGAAGCAGGGTTGAAAAGCAATGTCTGACTTTCATTTGTTCATTTTCTAAGATTTTTAATTTATTATTACTTTTGTCAGATTCAAGGTATTTCTGTGACCATTGTGGGTTTTTCTTTCATTAAACGAGGGGTACCAACAATTTTGACCACATGTGTAGCTCTATATCCATCCATACCACAGAGTGTAGCATTAACTAGCCTGAGCTATCACTTGGATACCTATAGCACGTATACAGTAGAAATAAAAGATTTTATTATCATGTCAAATTTCTTCTGGATCATAATTATTTCTGCTTTGACAATCAATTTTTTTTTTTTTTTTTTTTTTTTTTACAAAGGAGGGGAGTAAGTATGGGTAGCAAATTTTCACCTTCATTGGATTAATGTCCAAATGGGAAGAGCAACACATTTGCAATGAGAGAAATATTTACAGCCCAAAAATCATATGGTACGGTCGATTTATCGACGACCTCCTCCTGATGTTGGGAGGCACACAGGAGGAGGCGTTGAAATGTGCAGAAAATCTCAACAACAATGATTTCAATTTGAGATTCACACATTGTTTTGATCCCCGAGAAATAAATTTTTTGGATCTTAAATTGAACGGTGACAAATATATCAATACAGTAAAAATAACACCCTATAGAAAAGAGACTGCCAGTAACAGTATTCTGCAGGCCAATTCTTACCACCCGCTGCATATCAAGCGCAATATTCCATATGGGGAATTAATTAGGGTGAAACAAAATTGTACGGATAATACTGCGTTTGATATGGAAGCCAGTGAAGTTTATGACAGATTGGCAAAAAGAGGTTATCCTGATTGGAATCTTATAAAATCATGCAAAATAGTATCGAGCCTAGAACGTAAGGATCTTCTCAAAAATAAGGGGCGAAAAAAAGATTTGGGATGTGAAACTTCCAGTGTAACATTCTGTACAACTTATAGTCCCCAGTATAACAAAGTGGTGTCCATTATAAAGAAATACATACAATGTTACACCAGGATCCGGGCTTAATAATATTCTTACCAAGGATATTCGGTTTGTGGCTGTGGTACCATCCTGTCCCCCAGTCTTTTCCTGAGTGAGGAGCATAGGCATTCTGAATCTACTACCTGGTTAAACCTTAGTGTTTTTTTCAAATGCGGAGCGAGCCGCTGTAAAGCGTGTTCACACACAGTGAAAAAGGATACTTTTACCTCACTGCATATTAATCGTATATACAAAATACATGACTTTATTAATTGCAGCACACCCTGGCTTATATACCTTGTTGCATGTATTACCTGTAAGATCCAATACATTGGTTGTACTACCGGCCCTTTAATACTACGGGTTAGAGGACACATATCTGATGCGGTTAATCCTTTGGCCACAAATATTTCAGCAGTGTCAACACACTTCCGAACGTTCCATAAATGGGAAGTTTCAGCACTGAAATTTCAAGGCATAGAAAGCGTGTATAGACCTATCCAGGGGGGGGGGGGGACCATAGGCGCAAACTGCTAAATAGGGAACCATATTGGATTTTTATGTTAGAAACCCGATTAAATCTCAGGCAGGATCTAATGCTACAATATTAATGACAGTTTTGTTTACACCTTGGACATGGTATATCGCTAGTTTTTATATTTATTCTATATTTGAATCACAAATATTTTTCTTTTTTCTACATGTCAATGATATTAATTTTAGAGGGTAATAATATGTGTCACTAACGTTTTTATTTCACTTTTGTCTATGCTAATCATACTGACCTCAGAGACTAGTGAGCACATGATAACTTATCTTTAATGACAACCTACCTTTATATGCTCACTAGTCCACAGTTCAGACAGACCATGATTAAGACTGCAAGTCGAAACGCATAGGTCGAGACCGCTGTGATCCTTGTGTGCACTAAGACTTATTATGGTGGTAGCAGCATTTTTTTAATGCCTCAATAAAAGCTATGTTTTAATCAAGTTTATATCCTGATACACTGGATCATTCCTCCTATTTTCTGATTTTAATATCTGTTTTTTATGGAGTTTTTCTTGTAATATAGGAAAGCCTAAGGCCAGAAATAAACCCCATAAAACACTGTACATGGAAACTTTGCTATCAAATAACTCCTGTCTTTGTGTTCTTACAAACAAGCTTTTATAAATGCCTCAAACTTCTGAGTGTGAATCAGACCTGAGATCTAACATGATAGAAGATGACAGTCCGGTGAAGACGGGAAACATATAGACGGCCGGTGGTGATGTAGTCAGTGACGGACTCTGGCCAAATACGTTTATAGAGCTGTAGTAGAAGATGAAGATTTCGCCTTCATCATGAAGTAGTTATTTCTCATGTCACGTGTAATGAATATCTCCTGCAGTATTGCTAATACCGATTCCAGTGTCAGTAAATGAGATGAGAATTAGCAATAAGGAAGATGAGTCTATGAGAAACCTATTCACTTGCAGATTCTGAGGAAGAAACTGCTTGTTGTCTGTGGCCTAAAATATATAGGTTTTATTAGTAGATGTAAAGAAGAAAACTAGATACTGTAAAACATAAATCTCCTCAAATGTTTCCCTTATTATCTCCAGTAATTGTATTATTACACAGGATTTTTATGATGTTACATCGGCTCAACTTCTCATTCAGGTCTCTACAATATCGGATCCTCTCAGTGAAGATATTCTATATAAGAGAATTTTCCTGATTTACCCATCAAAGATGAATATGGACACAGACAAGATGGCTGAGAAAATATTGCACCTCACCCTAGAGATTCTCTTCCGGCTTACTGGACAGGTGAGAGATTCTGATGACGTCACATTACATCATTGTTATCTATGGAAATAACAGATGGACAGAACTGGAGAGGTGAGGACTCTGGAAATATCTGTAGGGAGATTTATGAATGTGTCTCTCCATAACCAGGATTACACAGTAGTGAAGAAAACCTCTAGTGAGTGCTGTCAGGACCCTGTGTCTGAGGGATGGGGAAGACCCCTGAGCCCAATCACGGAGCTTCCACCTCACCCCCTGATATATGAGGACATCAATGACCAGAAGATTCTAGATCTCACCTACAAGATGATTGAGCTGCTGACTGGAGAGGTGACACTGCTGGGAATGCTGGGACATTATACAGTAATGCTATGAAGGGATCAGGGGGATGACTGTATCATTGTATGTGTCAGGTTCCTATAAGGTGTCAGGATTTCGTCGTCTATTTCTCCATGGAGGAGTGGGAGTATTTAGAAGGACACAAAGATCTGTACAAGGACATCATGATGGAGGTTCCCCAGCACCTCACATCACCAGGTAATAGACAGGACTGAATATACACAGCCTATAATTGTCTATATGTAAAGAATGAATTCAGTCCCTGTATGTGTTTCTTCCAGATCTATCCAGTAAGAGGACAACACCAGAGAGATGTCCACATCCTCTTCTTCCACAGGACTGTAAACAAGAAGATCCCAATATTCCTCAGGATCATCAGGTAGATGGAGAGAAGGTGTCATGAGATCTCTCCTGTGATGTGTAGACGGCTGTGAAGGTCTTGGGTTCGGTCTCGTGTTCGGTCTTGATTTATCCACCAGAATTATATGGTTTATATTTGTATAATGAGAATGGTGAAGAGGGCTGGATTAGAGCTGATTGTTTGTGATGAGCGAGTGTATTCGTTACTATTCACGCTAATAGTACGGTATTCGGGTTACTAGTTATATTGCGAGTATTTGTGTACTCTCTTCGCTATATTCGGATGTCCCGCCCTGCCATTTTGGCGCCTCCTTTGCAGCCACTAAACATGCTGGGCTTCATAACCAATCACAGTAATGTCGCAGAAATCTTGATTGTGGCATTACTGTGATTGGCTGGCCGCCCAGAGTCATAGGGTCTATTTAAGCCCTGCTGCCGCCATTTTGTGCACATTGCGTCTGGAGCCAGCATTCTATAAGCATAGGGAGAGATTGCGGAGCTGTTAGGGAGAGTGTTTAGGCCTCTTGATAAAACAAAAGCCCTTTTAAGGGCTACCTGCAGTGTATACTAGTTCTGTGTTTAAAGTAGCCGCTCGGGGGCATGGCCTGGCCGGGCATGTGAGTAGAAGTGAGGCAGAAGAGCTCCTATAACCCTGTCCTGTAATCCTTCCTGCCCGAGGGAATCATTGCTTCTAAAAGATCTCACCAGGTGGCCTGCGGTCTCAGGAGTGCGGGGGAGCAGTCGGTGGTGCAGAACGAGATGACCCGGCGAGATAGCAAGCAGAGGCAGGCGGCTGGCTCATCACAGCATGAGGGCCAAAATGGTGCCGTGGCCTCTGAAGCGGGAACTGAAACTCCAAGGCAGCGGGAGAAGCGCATGGAGGTGGTGAACAGGCTCTCCAAATATGCGCATGGCGGAGGAGCTGAGGAGCTTACACCCGACCGGAATGTGCAGTCATTAAAAAGCACGGTAACTGAGGGGGATGTGGAGAAGGCAGCGGGGGAGGCACATGAGAGGAATGTGCAGGCTGCTAAAACAACAACTACCCCCAGCAGAGAGGCTCAGGTTACCAGTGGTGCTGACTCACTGGCAGAGGATGATGAGCCTACTTTAAAGGATGTGCTGCTGGCCATCTCACATAGTAAAGCAGATCTCACTGAACACATAGGGTCTGTGAAAGTGGACATATCTCATATATATTCCATGACATGCAGAAAATGAGGGAGCGCCTCACTGCAACAGAAGGCAGAGTGGGGGATTTGGAGGATACTGTGTCTCCTATGACTAAAACACTTAAAACAGCTACTGACTCTATTAACTATTTACTCAGCAAAGCGGATGATCTTGAAAATCGCCTAAGAAGAAATAACGTGCGTATTGTGGGTGTGCCTGAGAAAGCAGAGGGCAGAGAGGTGGTGGACTTTTTTGAGAAATGGCTGCTGCAATCCTTTGGAAAAGATAAATTCTCTAAAATGTTCGCTATTGAGAGGGCACACAGGGTCCCCACCCGACCTCCACCGCCTGGGGCACTGCCACGTACAGTTTTAATCAAAATGCTGCATTTTCGTGACAGAGATAAAATCCTACAATTGGCGCAGTCGGCTAATGACTTATGTATAGAGGGGGCGAGAGTGTCCTTCTATCCTGATTTTTCGGTCGAGGTTCAAAGGAGACGCGCCCAATTTCAAGATATCAAGCGCAGATTGAGAGCACTTCAAGTACCCTATGCAATGCTATATCCTGCACGGCTGCGAGTCATAGCAATGGGTGAAACTCATTTCTTTGATTCACCAAAGGAGGCTGCAAAGTGGCTGGACTTAAAAGCGAGACAAATCCGGACGGGCTGATGCCAATTTTGAGAAGATTCCTGACAGAATATAATATAATAATTCAAGAAATTTGAATTCTAGTGGATAATACTCCGCTGTTGGCTAATGAATCTCTGTTTATAAATGTTATGATTATTATTTTTCAGTTTTTGTATACTGCTTATAACTTGGCTCTGATATATACCTCGGGCAGGCCAATATACTTATATGGTTGTTGAGGTGCTGGTTTCACCTACAATGTATAGGCAGGGTTAAGACACTCTGCCGTTTGAATGTTCTTGGAACGTTGTGTGGGGGGGAAATGAGGGAGTCTCTGATGCAACTCGTGTTGCGGCGCCTCGTGTGCTTAAGGCCTACTAGGCTGCATGAGGCTAAACACCAGACTCTACATAGTACGGCTGTTGGTATTCATTTGATTAAGGGGGGGGGATGTTAAATGAGGTAGCGATGGGGGGTAAAGGAACAGAACTTACTTTGATTGGTGCAGACGGTGTATTATTACAATACTATAATCTTGATGATCAGACACACGAGTGTGTACAGAGGGGGGCATGTGACAGTTCATTTTCAATCGTTAAAACATGGTTAAGCAGATTAATGTAGTATCCTGGAATATTAGAGGTATGGGAGATCACAACAAAACATTTGCGGCACTTAAATATCTTAAGGAATATCGGGAGTCGATAATCTGTCTGCAAGAGACGCATTGCAATACGGAGGCCGCTGCGGCACTGAGCAAGCTTTGGAGGGGGCCGGCCTATCATTCTATACATAGTACTTACTCTAGGGGGGTTAGTATATTGATTCATCCTAATTTACCTTTTGAATGTGAGAGAAGTATTTGTGACAGGGAGGGTAGGTATGTATGTCTAGTGTGCAGAGTGGCTGGGCTAATTGCCTAATTGCTCTATATATTCCTCCACCTTTCTCTATACAGACTTTGCGCCAACTATTCCCGTGGATAACGGAATTTGCTACCATACCCCTGTTATCGGTGATTTTAATATGTATCTACATGCTGAGCTTGATAAGTATAGGGGTAATGTGGGGGGAGGGGCTGCTCAAGATACATCGTTGGCAAGGGTCCTGCAGGAAATCAGTCTGGTAGATGTGTGGCGGGTTCGTTTACCAAATGTTAAGCAGTATTCGTGTTATTCAGCATCCTATTCCTCTCTGTCCAGAATTGACCTGGCTCTGGGAAATAGTCATCTAGTCCCTCTAGTCACTAAAGTAGAATACTGCACGAGATTGTTATCTGATCATTCTCCATTATTGGTTGTTCTGGGGGTCGATCCTGGCACCATAAACAGAAGGGCACTGTGGAGGTTTAATCCCTACTGGCTGGACGTATTCGGGGAACAGTTAGATTTAGCAGGTAAATTGGAGCATTTCTTTAAAGACAATATAGGCTCTGCTCCTTTAAATACAGTATGGGAAGCCATGAAGGCGTTCTTAAGGGGGATCCTGATTAAGGAAATTTCCATGATCAAATCCAAAAATAGGGCTCGTACTCAGGAGTTGCAAAGGGAACTAGACATACTGGAGCAGAGGTATGTTGGGTCTCCAATCATAGAGAATAGGGAACACTGGACTCGGGCACAGGCTACACTAAATGACCATATATTGAAACAAGCAGAACATAAACGTTTTTTTTTCTTAAACAGCAATTTTATGTGGAGGGAGAGAGTGCAGGGCACTTGCTGGCCACTATAGCCAAGGCCCAGACTGGGGCTCCTATGATTGCAGATATCAGGGATACTAGGGGTGCGGTAATTACTGATTCAAAGGCTATAATAGAAGAATTATTTCAGTTCTACAGACAATTATATGCTTCCAAACTGACTAAGGCGCAAAGGGACATAGATCTATTCCTTCATGATATGCAAATACCATGCCTAACAGATAGCCAGAGAGAGCAACTAGATGCACCAATCACCCTGGAGGAGATGCAGGAAGCTTTAAAAGATTTTCAAAATAACAAAGCCCCTGGTGCTGATGGGATCCCTGCGGAAATTTATAAGGAGGCTGGGGGGGTTTTACTTCCCAGGTTACTGGAAGTGTTTAAAGAAGCGAGGGAGGGGGGGGGCCTTGCCGGCTTCAATGAGGGAGGCTAACATAGTTCTTTTGCCAAAACCTGGAAAGGATGCACTAAACCCCGAATCATATAGGCCAATATCCTTACTCTCGGCAGATGTAAAAATTTTAACTAAGGTCTTGGCTACCAGATTGGTGGTAGTTATTACACAACTGGTTGCAGAAGACCAGACTGGGTTTATACCGGCCAAGTCGACGGCAATTAACTTGCGTCGGCTTTTTCTTAATCTACAAATGCAGTCACAAAATGCAGGTGGTAGGGCAGTACTATCACTTGATGCCGCTAAGGCTTTTGATAGTGTCGAATGGGAGTATTTATGGGCTGTTTTGCAAAAAATGGGGTTCGGTACTGGATTTCGGGCCTGGGTACGGCTTCTATATAACAATCCGGTAGCTCGGATTAGAATTAATGGTAATCTTTCTGGTAGCATTGAAATGGGCAGGGGCACGCGTCAGGGCTGCCCGTTGTCTCCCCTACTGTTCGCCCTGGCTATGGAGCCATTGGCTGTTAAGCTTCGTTCCAGCAGTGAAATTCAGGGTTTCCGCTACAAAACACTGGAGGAGCGGGTGGCCCTATACGCTGACGACCTTCTGTTGTTTTTGGGTGACACGGAGCAATCTCTGATGACAGCTATGAATTTAATAAGGGAGTTTGGAGATCATTCTGGCTTACGGATTAATTGGGACAAATCCGTTCTTATGCCGGTTGATGGTTTGTCTCAGAATACTAGGGTAGGGAGTACTTGCTTGAAGGTGGTGCGAGAATTTAAATATCTCGGAGTTAGAGTGACCACATCTATCGGAGATTATATTCCTTTAAATTTACTTGAACTGCTTACTAAATTTCAACAAAAGGCCAATACTTGGAGCAAACTTCCCCTATCAATGGTAGGTCGAACTAACTTAATTAAAATGGTGTTAATGCCCCAATTATTATATATCCTTCATAATTCACCGGTTTGGATCCCCATGAGAATATTTTATAAATTTCAGGCACTGTTTCGGGAATTGATCTGGAAAAAAGGGGTGGCCAGAATCAGTTTGGATACACTTCAAAGGCCCAAAGATCAGGGGGGACTAGCCGCACCTAATCCATGGATATATTTTCTAGCTTCTCAAATGCAACAGCTCTGGTTAATCCAGGGGAACCTAGATAAACTGATACGTCTACTCTCACACAATCTGCCAATTACCTCCTTTCTAGAAACAGGAACCTCGGGGTGGGATGCTAGGCGACACCTCCCGACCCTAACACTTATGGGGAAAACGTGGCAGAAAATCAAATTGTTGTTGGGAATAAAAGGCTTTACCCCATTTACCCCGTTGTGGCATAATGTGGGCCTTCCAGAGATCCATAAATTGAAAGGATTCGCAATATGGGAAAAATTGGGAATAACTAATGTGGCGCAAATATTAGAGGGGGAAATATTTAAATCGTTCCAACAGATAAAAGAAGAATATTGTATTCCACAAACTAGTTTTTACTTTTATCTCCAATTGAGGCATGCATGGTTTGTACAGCCGCGACATATGCAAAGTAAAATCCAACATCATCTACTGTTTAACACATTATTATGCCATAGAGGTGGGAAGGGATTGATTTCCAGAATTTAAGGGATACTTATGCAGCAATTTCAGTGGGACAGACCCTTAAATGTTAAGGAGAGGTGGGAACGCGACATTGGTACTATAACCTCGGAAGAATGGGAAGATGTGGTGGGGAGCGTTCCGATACTATCTACATGTGAGGCACATAGACTTTCACAGTTGTACTTATTACATAGGGTATATAGAACCCCCAAATTTCTACAGTGCATTGGGGTAAGGAATGACAGTATGTGTCCGAAATGTGGAGAGGAAGGAGCAGATCTTATGCATATGATGTGGACGTGTAGAAAGGTCGCTGTATTCTGGAATGAGTGTGTGCAATACATTAATGATGTGTTTGAGTGTAATTTACCACTATATCCTAAAGTGTGTGTATTAGGCCTTGTAGAAATAATAGGATGTGAAGAGGATGAAATAATAGCTGTTAAGAGGACTCTATACCAGGTCAGAAAGCTTATAGCTGCACATTGGTTGGATCCCTCCCCTCTCAGGCTCCAGGAATTTTTGGATAGAATGCGTCTTTTATTGAGATTAGAAGAGGGAGTGTACAAAAAGCGGAAGGCTATACGTAAATTTGATAAAATCTGGGGTAAATGGAATATGTTTCATGGTTATCATATTATGTCTATTTTAAATATCACTTGAGTTTGATATGTTGTGGTCTCTCATGTTCTGTATAACTAATTACTGATTATCAGATATTAAACTCTGTACCCATGGATCAAATTATTAATGCTTTAACAGTCGGATAAGCTATATGATGGTATACGGTCTGTAACAAAAATTTGCTTTTGCCATATGGTTCTTGGGGCTGTTATGGGTGGGGGGAAGGGGAACGGGTGGGTCTTGAGAGGCACTGCTAGTTTAGTGATGCCTCACTGTTGTTTATGTATAATGTTATAAAAAGTTTTTTAATAAAAAATATCTGATTTAAAAAAAAAAAAAGTAGCCGCTCACTAGCTCCATAATACCATCAAAAAATAGCTCTTTTCAGAGCTGAAGACACACAACAAAGTCAGAGTACAAGGAGGGAGAGATTGTGTATTAGGTAGGGAGTGTATTAGGTAGTGTTCTTCCAGTGTCCATATTAAAACAGCTCTTGTAAGAGGCAAAGCAATATTTTTCCAGCACACACAGAAGTAGCATTTTGTGCTGCCTTTTTTTTTTAGCACCGGTCTATTTTCCCTGCTGTTTTAGGGGTCAGTGCCTACCTTCTGTCCATATTAGTCCACTTAAAAAAGCGTTTTGTGCCCTACACAAAGCAGTAGTCCAAACATTTCCTACTGCCTGCTACAGAGCATGCACCAGGTCATTTTAACGACTATTTTGGCTGTGACAGCTATCTTGGCTTGTGCCATCAACATCTGAAAATCTGTCAACAAAACCCAAAATGCCAAAAAAGCCTGTTGTTAAGGGACGTGGACGTGGTGTTTTCAGTGGTGCGCGAGAAGGCACTCTGTGTCAGGTTAGAAGAAGCTTGATGCATTCACTATGTTCCTGGAAAAATTTCCCTGTCTGGAACGTAAACGTGTGTGGAAGCCAGAAGAGTGAGAGCAGATTCTGTCGTGGATAGCAGACAAGGCCTCTACGCATTTATCAAGAAGCAACAAATCTTCCACGACCACACAGTCTACTGTGGATACACAGAAGACTGGCCCATCCAATCCTGAAGCTGGTTCTCCTTCCTCCAGCCATTATCAGTCACAGGAGACATATGACCCTAAGCTTGGCCACTCCGAGGATCTGTTTGGTACGTATCCTTTGGTTGGCTCTGGACTATCACCGTGCAGCATTGAAGAGGGACAAGAGAAGGTGGCATGCGTTGATGCTCAAACATTTGAGGACCTTACGGCCAGAAGAAAGCCACTTGACGGAACGTCATTTTTTGTCTCCAGAGGTGGAGGCTAATGATGAAACACAGTTGCTATCAAGTCAGCCTACAATGTCAACTGGGAAGGAGGATTAGATGGAAGATGAGGTGGTCGATGATGAGTCCACTGATCCGACCTGGACCGTTGGCATGCATAGCCATGACAGCAACACAGAGGAAGATGGATATGTAGCACCAACACAGGCACCAAGCGGTCGTGGTTTGACCAGAGTAAGAACTGGGTCAACTGTTCCCAAGAGCACCCTCGCTGTGCGCCAAGTCAGGGCAAGGGGGCGTTCAGCTGCTGTGTGGAATTTTTTTTCTGAAAGTCCTTCCGAGAAAAACATTGTAGTCTGTAGCATCTGCCATACCAACTTCAGCAGAGGCCAGGGCAAAGGCAACCTACATACTCACCATCCAAGGCTCAAGTTCGATGCTTGAAAACCTTCTATTCAGGAGACATAAATACAAAACAAAAATCTAGGGTGGGAAGACATCAGCCCACCATCAGGATATAGGAGTACTACCGGACTAAGGCACCCTGAAGGAAAAGCCCCTCCAGAGACGGGCCGCCCTCCGGGCACCCAGTCTTTCATACTCCATCGAAACTAAAACTTGTGCATTCCGCGTGAAATACCTGACCACTGAAATGGTTCGGTCCCTTCTCCCAAGGTCTCCGAACGCTCCATAGGCCCACCCGGCATAGGACAGAGTAACCAATGTAAACTCCCACCCTGTTGTACACCTCTGTATTAAAGGGACAATGAAGCAGGAAGTGCTTCATGCTTTCCAGCATGTTAGCACAAGCCTCACGGGGGCAGCGCCAAGTCAAGTCCCAGTACTTCCTGGGGATCCTGCTAGTATTTAACAAATGCAACCCAACCTCCAGATCCCGACTTGGGCAGTCCTTGAGGACCAATGGACTCTGAAAATGAGAAAGCAAGACCCTCCTATCGAGGAGTTTCCTCGGGAGGGACCTCACCTCCCACATTCCCAGACCCCACCGGTGGATCTGGATCATTTTCCGAACCGGGGTAACATAAGCCGGGAGATGCCCATGCGGTGTGCGAAGATCCATCAATCTTCCCCCTGTCTCCCATTCCTGGAAGAAAGGCTGAAACCATCCCTTGCAGGATAATACCCACAGAGGAGCCCTCTCCATCTAGAGGTTTGCCATGTTAACGTTCAAGAAGGTGTTCACTAGGAACACCACGGAGCTCACCATATCCAACCAACCTAGTCTCCTCGTGCGGTAAGTGACCTCCCGCTTGACTAGGTTCAGTCTATTCCCCCGTAACATCTGAAAGAACAGACTGTAGACCCATGTACAAAGAGGCTCTGACAAGACAAAGATGCTGCCCAGGTAGATTAGCAAGGGGAGCAGGAAAGCTTTGCAAAGGCCAACCCTTTCCCTCAGGGTCAAAGACCAACCCTTCCATTGGTCCACTCTTTGGGCGACACCTTTGATTCTGCCTTCCCAGTTTTTCATGAGGTAATCACCCTTGCTGAATTCGGTGCCCAGAACTTTGGCGTGTTCTTGGGGTTCAGGGAGGGTGTCCGGAAGATCAAACCCGGGTTCTCCGCCTCCCAGCCAGAGACTTTCACACTTATCCTGGTTGACCTTGGACCCGGATGCCTCAGAGTAGCGCTCCACTTCTAACATCATCACTATTGCGTCCTCTTGCGAAGAAACAAAGACTGTGACATCGTCCGCGTAGGCCACTACCCTCAGGATAGCCTCCGGCGCCGCCCTGCCCATCCGCACCCCTGCCAACGATCCATAATCGATCCTTCTGAGAAAGGGATCAACTGCAAAGGCGTAAAGCAAAGGGCTAAGAGGACAGCCCTGATGGACACCAGATCCTACCCTGAAAGGTTGTCCAATCCACCCATTTACCAGAGGGAAAGTCTCAGCCCCTGCATACAAGGTCTTAAGCCAGTCCACAAACCCTCCAGGCAGACCATACCTCAAGAATGGACCAGAGGTACTCATGGTTAACCCTATCAAATGCTTTTGCCTGATCCATGGTCAGCAAGAACCCCTTCCAAAGGCCTGCCCTGCCTTGCTCCATGGCCTCTCTGACAAAAAGAACAGCAGTAAAAGTGCTACAGCCAGGAATGCAACAGTGCTGAGCCTTTGAAAGGAGCCGGGGTGCAAACTTCACCAGCCTGTTGAAAAGTATCTTAGCCAAAAACTTCCTGCTCACATTGAGAGGTGCTATGAGACGCCAATTCTCAATGCGTGACGGATCTTTACCCTTCAACAAAATGATCAAAGCTGACCTCCTTAATGATCTCGGAAGAGTGCCCAAGGAGAGACACTCATTAAACACCTGAGTCAAGAGAGGGACTAAAGGGTCCCTAAAGGTCCTAAAGAACTCGGATGTTAAGCCATCCAGACCTGGCGACTTTTTGGGTCTAAGCCCATCGATTGCCAGTCTCGCTTCCCCTTCAACTTTGAGTACTGCACACACCTCGTGAGCGGTGATCAGGCTATTATCAGCATAACCATCCCGCTGCTGTGTCTCTTGAAACAATCACTGCATAATCTCAAAGAGGAAGCTTTGAGTGCCCAGCATGTTGGTATGGAGCCAGATTTCCCAATGGGTGTTACTACCCAGCCCACTCAATATTCTGAGGCAACAATGGGTGATGAGGAGGAAGATGAGGAGGGAGAGGACTTGTTTTTCTGTGCTACCGAGGGGGCTCGTAATGCTACAGAGGGGACACCCAACCCAAGCTTCAGGTCTGTCCTGGCTGGATGGGCTGGAGAGGAGGTGGAGGAGGAGGCGAGTCAGCGTGAGGAGAGGATGGGTACTTTTTCTACTGTTGGGGACACGGAACATTTGCCTTTTTTGCAGCTTGGCCCACATGGCACAGTTGATGTGTAAGTGTCTGTGGCAAGACCCTCGCGTGATACATATTTTATCAAACAACCTATACTGCTTGGCCACCTTTCTCGATCCACGGTACAAGGAGAAATTTCCTTCTCTTCTTTTGGAGTCACCAAAGAGTTTTACAATGGAATCGTTTAAGAGGGCCGTTGTAGATCAGTTGCTGAAAACATCACCCTCAAACAATGCTGGTGGCAGAGGTACCAGCTCTTTTCTACACCAAGGGATAATGGGGAGAGAGACGAACACCGGCTCCAATGGAGGTGGAGGAACATGGGCACAAATTGGGCTATTTTCAGTAAACCAGCACAACAGCAAGGGCTATCTGTGCCTGTAACAATGCCAAGGAGGGATAAGTTGCAGAACATGGTCAAGGGTTACTGAAGTGACCATATGTGCGTCCTTTCTGACGCTTCAGTTCCCATTAATTATTAGGTGTCTAAACTGAACACTTGAACCGACCTCTCCTTATATGCCTTGGAGGTGCTGGCCTGCCCGGCTGCTAGTGTGGTGTTTGAGCGTGTTTTCAGTTCCGCTGGGGTAATCATCACTGATAGGCGCACACGCCTCTCCACGAAAAATGCAGAGAGACTTACCCTGATTAAATTCAACAAGGACTGGATATCTCCACAGTTTGTAATCCCTCCAGATGACAGCAAGCCAACCCACCTTCACCAAAAATGCAGATTCATGCTACTGCTGTTAACGTCACCCCCTTCCCATAAAAACCAGATTCCTTCCTTCGTCAACAATGACTCAGCCCATAGGGCTAATTTTTTCAAACCCTATGCACATTGTGCAGTGGACAAACCAGGACAGTATTCCTACTCCAGCCTAACTACTATTTGTGATTGGAGGCCCTTGGGATGGTGGCTTCCTGCGTCAACCATGACTCAGCCCATAGGGCTAATTTTTACAAACCCTATGCAGATTGTGCAATGGACAAACCAGGACAGTATTCCTACTCCAGCCTAACTACTATTTGTGATTGGAGGCCCTTGGGATGATGGTTCCTGCGTCAACCATGACTCAGCCCATAGGGCTAATTTTTACAAACGCTATGCACATTGTGCAGTGAACAAATCTGGAATGTACAGTGGTCCTACCAAACTAATATTTGTCATTGGAGGCCCTTGTCACAGGTTGTGCCACATTGTGACAGAGAGGGGATACATATGCAATAGAAATTAACACTGACTTGTTGATGACCGACTGACGGCCCTCTGAAAACATGAATTGAGGGCCAAAACTACTACAGTACTCCATCGTAGATAATGTTTGACAAGGGAGGCCCTTGTCAAGGAATCTCCCTGCACCTATAACACAGCCCCCAGGAGTAATTTTTGGAAATACGATGCACATTCTGCACTGGACCAAGTAGTACAGTATCAAGAAGTCTTCTCTTCCTATATAATCTTGGGAATATTGACAATCAAAATCTCTGAGCCATTTGGAGAAGCTTCTCCAACCCATCCTTGTGGGGGTGCACCTACTGGTGCGTTCTAGCTGTGCTTGTAAAGTGCTGGAGAATAGCGAACTAACAATGATGTATGACAGAGGGACCTACAAAATGTATAAGTCAGGGCCCTCCCAATTGTAAAAGGCGAAAAAAAACCACAACAGTATGTGTGAACAAAGGCTAAAAGGGATATTTTTTTGGTTTATCCGGTTTATTAGCCTTATATACAAGTGATTGTGCAGGAAAAACTGTTTCTTAAACTTTTTGGCCTGTTAAATGCAATTTAGGTTAGGTTTGGTTGTTCTTCTTGTGTGTCTGTAAAAGTGGCGTAATACTGCAACAAACTTATTCCCAGAAACCATTTGTGAGTCAGAAATGCGTGCAGGCACATTCTCCAGGCTCTTCCCATCCATTTCAGCCTTTTCCTCAGGCCCCCAGGCCCCTTAGTAGGGTCCAGCAGCAAATTACTCGCATTTCCCAATTGCTAATATTCTGTTAATATGTCCCTGACATTAATATTTCCCTGACAAACACCATTCCTACTGTAAAGCACGGAAATGGATCGCTGATGTTTTGGGGATATGTGAGCTACAAAGGCACAGGAAACTTGGTAAAAGTTGAAGGAAAGATGAATGCAGCACGTTATCAGCAAATACTGGAGGCAAATTTTCACTCATCTCACCGGAAGCTGCGCATGGGACGTACTTGGATGTTCCAACATGACAACGTTCCAAAACACAAGGCCAAGTTGACCTGTCATTGGCTACAGCAGAACAAAGTGAAGATTCTGGAGTGGCCATCTCAGTCTCCTGACCTCAATATCATTGAGCCACTCTGGGGAGATCTCAAGCGCATAGTTCATGCTAGACAGCCCAGGAATTTACAGGAACTGGAGGCTTTTTGCCAAGAAGAATGGGCAGCTTTACCTTCTGAGAAAATAAAGAACCTCATCCACAACTACCACAAAAGACTTCAAGCTGTCAATGATGTTAGAGGGGGCAATACACGGTATTAAGAACTGGGGTATGTGAACTTTTGATCAGGGTCATTTGGATGGTTTTGGTTGTCATTTAAGATTTGAAAAGAGAAAACACAGTAGTTTGACAATAAATTGTTTCACCCAACCAATATCCATTCTGAGCACAACTGTAATTATTTATATATATATATATATATATATATATATATATATATATATATATATATATATATATATATATATATATAATATTAGTACAGACCAAAAGTTTGGACAGACCTTCTCATTTAAAGATTTTTCTGTATTTTCATGACTATAAAAATTGTACATTCACACTGAAGGCATCAAAACTATGAATTAGCACATGTGGAATTATATAGTTAACAAAAAAGTGTGAAACAACTGAAAATATGTCTTATATTCTAGGTTCTTCAAAGTAGCCACCTTTTGCTTTGACGACTGCTTTGCACACTCTTGGCATTCTCTTGATGAGCTTCAAGAGGTAGTCACCGGAAATGGTTTTCACTTCACAGGTGTGCCCTGTCAGGTTTAATAAGTGGGATTTCTTTCCTTGTAAATGGGGTTGGGTAAATGGGGCAGTGTATGAGACCAGTGATAAAAAATAAAAATTATATATGTCTCACAGTGAAAAACAGTGAAATTAAATATGTAAAAAACTCTAAAAAAACGCACACAAATCACGAAAGGCCGCTTCGCCATTTAAAACGCAGCAATTGTCATACAACAAAAATAAACAAAAAAAAGTACACACAATTGTTATTGCTGCGTCCGGAATGACCCGCTCTATAAAACTGGCATTTTATTTATTCTGTTTCGCGGACACCGTAAAAAAATATATAAATTCACGCCAAAACATCGCTTATTGATCATACTGACTAGCGATCAAAAAGTTATGTAACAAAAATTGTAAAAATGAAAACACCAAACTGCAAAAAAACAAGCCCTAATATAGCTAATAGCCCTAATATAGCTCATTCGGCAAAAAAAATAAAGTTTCATCTCTCAGAATATGGCCAAAACAAATTCATTTTTGTAAAATATTATTTTTAGTCTGTAAAAATAACAAAGCACAAAAAACATAAATATGGTATAGCTGTAATCGTACCGAACAAATCAGTCTAATCACTTTTACTGCACAGCGAATGGTGCAAAAAATTACTGTATTGCTGTTTTTGGTTTTTGGTCATTTTATGTCTGAAAAATCTGCATAAAAAGCGATCAAAAAATATGTGCAAAATGGTACCAGAAAAAATCTGTTACTCGTCCCACAAGCAATAATCCGTCATACAGCTCTGTTTGCCAAAAAATAAAAAAGTTACAGTTCTCAGAATATGGCAACAAAAAAACAATTGTTTTTATAAAAAAGCATTTTTACTCTGTGATAGCAGTAAAACCTTGAAAAAAAAAACAACAAAACAATATAAATCTGGTGTCGCTGTAATTGCACCGACCAGAAGAATAAATCCACCTAATCAATTATACCAAACGGAAAACGGTGCAAAAATAAAAATATGAACTATTCTTGTACTGCTGTCTTTGTTCATTCTACCTTACAAAAATCGGAATAAGGCTCCACTCACATTTATCCTGCGCTCTCCACTGAGACCTTATGTCGAGATTTCCGTGTAAATTCCCTAAAAACGAGATTCAGATAAAACCCCGGACGGAACCACTCACTTATGAGGCCGATGGAGTCACTTTGGACTGGCCTCTGTACCAGTGGTGTCCCATTATTTTAGGCATCTTTTTAGCACACAAGTGTGGGCGACCACAGATCTGTGCACGCCTAAAAAGATGGATACCACCGGAGCAAATGCCAAACGTAGCGCAAAGTGTCTCCATCTGCCTCGTTATGGTGGGTGGGTCTATTAAGGGTTTCGTACGAATCACATTTGTGGAATTTACACGGAGATCCCACGGTAAGTGCTCAGCGTTGAGCACAAGTTTGTGATCCCAGCCTTATTCTGGAAGCGATCAAAAAATATATGATGTGTCCCAAAATGTTACCAATAAAAACCTCTTATCCCGCACAAATTCAGCCCCACTGAGGTCCATCGTCTGTCACTGGAACTAATAGGGGGTTCCCACGTTACTAGTAGAACAAACTCTGAAAAGCGATATGGCTCTCTTCCCCCTCGATTAAAATCCAAATGCCCCTCCTTCAGGTGCCACTCTGGGACCGACCTTGTATGAGAGCAGGTGACTCCCACGGGTCAGAAGGCAGGAACTGACTGGTACAGTGGATGAACTTCAGCTGGCAGGCTGACGGGTGGTCCGGGTAGACAAGCCGGCTGATTAGGCAGATAGTCAGGCGAGTGTTCCGGGTAGGCAAGCTGGCGGCACAACAGGTAGCTGGCTGGTGCTTCCAAGTAAGCGGGCAGGCACGGCAGGTAACAGGCAGGTGCTTCCAGGTAAGCGGGCTGGCAGGTAACAGGCAGGTGCTTCCAGGTAAGCAGGTGGGCGGAGCCCATAGACAGATTGGTGGACTGGACTGTAGACAGACTGTCGGGCAGATGAGAAGTCAGGCTAGCGGACTGAGCAGAAGATCAGACTGGCGAACAGGCCTGACTTGCAGAGGACCTGGGGGCTGAAGCAACAACCTTGCACGGGGCACCTCCATATTAGAGGAGGTTCCTCTTATAGGGAAAGCCCTCCGGTGATTGGCCGGGGACTTTTTAGGACGGCGCGCGCGGCCCCTTTAAGAGGGAGCGCGTGCGCCCTAAGCATAGAGCCAGGGAAGCTGCGTGCACCAGCTTCAGCTGCAGGGAGACCGGAAGACGCTGGAGCAGGACCGCAGCTGTAAGGGGGACGGCGTCTCTGCCTGGCCTATGCTACATGAGGGCGCTACAATATATGGGGGCACTACACTGTATGGGGGCACAATGTGTGGGCATTAAACTGGCAGATTTGCAATTCTCCAGAAAAAGCCTGACGTGGATGTTACAAAATAGTCACTGCAGCCGTAGATGAATTCATTGAGAGGTGCAGTTTCTACAATGGGGTTACTTTTGGGGTTTTTCTGCTGTTCTGACACATTCAGGGCTCTGCAAATGTCACCCGCAAACTATTCTAGCAAAATCTGTGTTCCAAAAGCCAAATAGTGTTCCTTCCTTCTCAGCCCTGACATGTGGCCTAAAAGCAATTTCTGATGACATATTGGGCTCACCGTGTTCAGAAGAAATTGTGCGATAAATTATGGGGTCCATTTTCACCTATTAACCCTTGTGTACCTGAAAATTTGAAGCAAATACAATAATTATATTTTTACCACTAAAATGTAATTTCCATGTTTCAGTGTTATAAAATTCTGTGAAGCACCTATGAGTTCAAAACACTCACTACACCCCTAGATTAATTCCTTAGGCAGTAACGTTTCAAATATGGGGTCACTTCTGGGGGGTTTCTTCTATTTTCGCATGTCAGGGGCTCTCCAAATGTGACGTGGCATTGACAATTTATTCCAGATAAATAGCACTCTTTCCTTTCCTAGCCCCGCCATGTGCCCAAACAGAAGTTTTTGACCACATATGCGGTATCATCGCGTTCGGAATAAATTATGTAACAAATTATGGGATCCATTTTCAACTATTATCCATCATGAAAATTACAGATTTGGGGCTCAAACAATATTTTTATGAAAAAAAATTAAATTTTCCGTATGACGACCTAACGTTATCAAATTATGTGTAGTAACTGTGTGTTCAAAATGCTCACTGTACCCATGGATAAAATCCTTGAGGGGTGTAGTTTCCAAAATGGGGTCACTTGCTGGGCATTTCCACTGTTTAGGCACATCAGGGGCTCTCCAAACGTGAAATGACAGCCGTAGACCATTCCATCAAAGTCTGCGTTCCAAAATGTCACTCCTTCCTTTCTGAGCCCTGCCATGCACCCAAACAATAGTTTTCCTCTATATAGGGGGTATCAGCGTACTCGAGAGATTGAACAACAAATTTTGGGCTTCAATTTCTTCTGTTACCCTTGTGAAAACAAAGAAATTTGGGGCTAAAATTACATTTTTGTTAAAAAAGTTGAATTTTTTATCTTCACTGCTCTACGCTCTAAACTTCTGTGAAGCACCTGGGGGTTCAATGTGATCACCACATATCTAGATACATTCCATGAGGGGTGTAGTTTCCAAAATGGGGGGGCTTATGGGGGGGGGGTTCCGCTCTTTAGTCACATCAAGGGCTCTCCAAATGCAACATGGTGTCCGGTCTTATTTACAGCCATTTTAGCTTTCAAAAAGTCAAACAATGCTCCTTCCCATCCGAACCCGCCTAAACAGTGTTTTTCCCCCACATATGGGATATCAACATGCTCAGCAGAAATTCCACAACACATTTTGTGGTCCATTTTCTATTATTAGCCTTGTGAAAATAAAAAAAAAATTGGGTCTGAAGTAAAATTTATGTGAAAAAAGTTAAATGTTTATTTTTTCCTTCCACCTTGCTTCAGTTCCTGTGAAGCATGTGACATAACTCTGATTTAAGGGCATAAGAATTCAAAGTTTGAAAATTGCAAAATCTTCACCAAATTTCCATTTTTTTACAAATAAATGTAAGTCATATTGAATAAATTTTACCACCATCATGAAGTACAATATGTTACTAAAAACAATCTTTGAATTAGTAGGATCCGTTGAAGCGTTCCAGAGATATTGCCTCATAAAGTGACACTGGTCAGAATTGTAAAATTTGGCTTGGGTCAATAAGGTCAAAATTGGCTCTAAGGGGTTAAACAACTCTCCTTAGTGCGATCATACAACACAGAAGCCTCTGCTTGCTCAGATAATGCACTGTACTACTGTAGTGCTGTGTATTATCACTGCCTGTCAGTGTAATACTAACTGCCCAATACACATGAGATAAGTGTTGGCTAAACGGTCATTTGGCAGACGGCTATCTCTCCTGACTCCCCCATACACACAAATATTCCAGCTTTCCTTTGCCTCCAGACTCCTCTAGTGGAGGATTTTCCACAGGAAGAACAAACTGATTAGCCTCTGAAATTCAAGATGCCAGATCCTACTCTGCCCTGATATTATCTGTCGGGAAGCCCCCAAATACATTATATAGTCACCCAAACCCCGAAATCAGTGCTTTCATTCAACCTCAGTCTAATGTGCTTATATTTGACCACATACATTAAATGGGTACTGCCAAATTACATAGACATCCAAAAAGACAGAGATGGTATAAATCCAATAGAGTAAAACGTAAAGTTTTATTAATAGAACTTTACAAAGACAAAAATATATTAAAATTCAAGAGGAGGGGATACAAGACAGAGTGACACCTCACCCAGTATAAATTAGAAATGGTACCCCTGAGTATGTCACAATTACAAAAATTCATGTGACATAAAAATAATAAATAATTATATTGTAGCCACCAAGTGGATAGTATATAATATGTGGTTCTATTACAACATATATATACAGTACAGACCAAAAGTTTGGACACACCTTCTCATTTAAAAAAATTTCTGTATTTTCATGACTTTGAAAATTGTACATTCACACTGAAGGCATCAAAACTATGAATTAACACATGTGGAATTATATACTTAACAAAAAAGTGTGAAACAACTGAAAATATGTCTTATATTCTAGGTTCTTCAAAGTAGCCACCTTTTGCTTTGATGACTGCTTTGCACACTCTTGGCATTCTCTTGATGAGCTTCAAGAGGTAGTCACTGGAAATGGTCTTCACTTCACTGGTGTGCCCTGTCAGGTTTAATAAGTGGGATTTCTTGCCTTATAAATGGGGTTGGGACCATCAGTTGTGTTGTGCAGAAGTCAGGTGGATACACAGCTAATAGTCCTACTGAATAGACTGTTAGAATTCGTATTATGGCAAGAAAAAATCAGATAAGTAAAGAAAAACGAGTGGCCATCATTACTTTAAGAAATGAAGGTCAGTCAGTCCGAAAAATTGGGCAAACTTTGAATGTGTCCCCAAGTGCAGTTGCAAAAACCATCAAGCGCTACAAAGAAACTGGCTCACATGAGGACCGCCCCAGGAAAGGAAGACCAAGAGTCACCTCTGATTCTGAAGATAAGTTTATCCGAGTCACCAGCCTCAGAAATCGCACGTTAACAGCAGCTCAGATTAGAGACCAGGTCAATGCCACACACAGTTCTAGCAGCAGACACATCTCTACAACAACTGTTAAGAGGAGACTTTGTGCAGCAGGCCTTCATGGTAAAATAGCTGCTAGGAAACCACTGATAAGGACAGGCAACAAGCAGAAGAGACTTGTTTGGGCTAAAGAACACAAGGAATGGACATTAGACCAGTGGAAATCTGTGCTTTGGTCTGATGAGTCCAAATTTGAGATCTTTGGTTCCAACCACTGTGTCTTTGTGCGACGCAGAAAAGGTGAACGGATGGACTCTACATGCCTGGTTCCCACCGTGAAGCATGGAGGAGGAGGTGTGATGGTGTGGGGGTGCTTTGCTGGTGACACTGTTGGGGATTTATTCAAAATTGAAGGCATATTGAACCAGCATGGCTACCACAACATCTTGCAGCGGCATGCTATTCCATCCGGTTTGCGTTTAGTTGGACCATCATTTATTTTTCAACAGGACAATGACCGCAAACACACCTCCAGCCTGTGTAAGGGCTATTTGACCAAGAGGGAGAGTGATGGGGTGCTACGCCTGATGACCTGGCCTCCACAGTCACCAGACCTGAACCCAATCGAGATGGTTTGGGGTGAGCTGGACCGCAGAGTGAAGGCAAAAGGGCCAACAAGTGCTAATCATCTCTGGGAACTCCTTCAAGATTGTTGGAAGACCATTTCCGGTGACTACCTCTTGAAGCTCATCAAGAGAATGCCAAGAGTGTACAAAGCAGTCATCAAAGCAAAAGGTGGCTACTTTGAAGAACCTAGAATATAAGACATATTTTCAGTTGTTTCACACTTTTTTGTTAAGTATATAATTCCACATGTGTTAATTCATAGTTTTGATGCCTTCAGTGTGAATGTTCAATTTTCGAAGTCATGAAAATACAGAAAAATCTTTAAATGAGAAGGTGTGTCCAAACTTTTGGTCTGTACTGTATGTATATACATACATTAATAAGTAAATGCTTATAATACAGCGTATAAATAAATGCATAAAGTGCCTTGCGTGCAATAGACATACCAGCTAAAAAGCTGAAGGGGTTAAAAGAAGTACCATATAAAAATTAGTGTTGAGCGAGCACTAAAATGCTCGGGTGCTCGAAGCTCGGGCCGAGCTCACTGTGATACTCGGGTGCTCTACCCGAGCAACGAGCCCAATGGTAGTCTATGGGAGACACGAACATTTTTGCGGCGGCACCCCCGGCAGTCTGTAGAAAGCCTAAAAAGTGCCCAAAACGATAGTGACAGTGCTCAAATGACATGGGGACAGCATGGGGATCGCCCCTGGAAGCATTTCTGACCCCCAGGTCACTGCTGTCAACAACGTGGTCAGAGGTATTAAGCCACTTTTACAGGCTCACAATAAAACGTTCAAAAACGAAAGTGAAAGTGCTTTCCTGTGAAATATGTTAACCCCTTAACGACCATGGGTCTTTCTGTTTTTGTGTTTTCCTTTTTTGCTCCCCTTCTTCCCAGAGCCAGAACTTTTTTAATTTTCGTTCAATATGGCCATGTGAGGGCTTATTTTTTGCTTTGTTGTACTTTTAAACACCATCACTGGTTTTACCATATTGTGTGCTGGAAAATGGGATTCCACAGTTGTTTTTTGGGTCCTTTTTTTACCACGTTCACAGATTGCTAAAACTGACCTGCCATCATTATTTTCCAGGTCGTTACGAGTTCATAGACACCAAACATGTATAGGTTCTTTTTTATTTAAGTGGTGAAAAAAAAATCCAAAGCTTGCTAAAAAAAAAAAAAAAAAATGACGCCATTTTCCGAGACCCTTAGCTTCTCCATTTTTCGGGATCTGGGGCCAGGTGAGGGCTTATTTTTTGCATGCCGGGCTGACGTTTTTATTGATACCATTTTGGGGTAGATCCGATGTTTTGGTCGCCCGTTATTGCATTTTATTGCAAAGTTGTAGCGACCAAAAAAACTTAATTCTGGCGTTTAAAATTTCTTTCTCGTTACGCCGTTTACTGATTGTATTAATTCTTCTTTTATATTGATAGATCGGGCGATTCTGAACGCGGCGATACCAAATATGTGTATGTGTTTTTTTTTTTATATATATATATATTTTATTTTGAATGGGGCGAAAGGGGGGTGACTTAAACTTTTATATATTTTTTATTTTTTAAAAAACTTTTTTTTTACACTTTCTGCTTGCTTCTATAGTCTCCAGAGGAGACTAGAAGCAGCAGTTGTCTGATTGCTTCTACTGCATACAAGCGATGAGCAGATCACTTGTATGCAGGAGAAATGCTCACTTGCTATGAGCGCTGACCACTAGGTGGCGCTCATAGCAATTGAGACATGACAACCACTAGCGTCTGCTGCAGACCCTGAGTTGTCATGCCCACCCATTGGTGACCTGCGATCACGTGACAGGGTCACTGATGGGCGGGGCTTAGGACTCCCGGAAGCGCGAGTTAAATGCCACTGTCAGAAATTTAACATGTTAACAGCCGCGGGTGGATTGCGATTCCAATAATCAGCTGACATGTGCTCACTTCAGTGCGGGCTCACCGCCGGAGCCCCTGCTGAACCGGCCTTCCCGACCTGGTGCGTACTATTACTGACCAGGTCGGAAAGGGGTTAAGGAACATCCTTTCCAGGGTAGACTTGTGTATAAGGTAAAATAAATAACCAAAAACAAAAATACTCCTCCACACCTTGGGCTATGTTCACAAGTAGCATTTTTTATGCGTTTTTGCACGTTTGTATTGCTTTCAACCGTGACAAATGCATTCACCGGGAAATGTCATTTTAACATTTTACAACCTTATATGGCCATGTGCTGTGTGACACATGCATACAGTGCTAAAAAGACATGGAAACAGCATGGGGAAGACCCCTGGAAGCATCTCTGACACCCAGGTCACTGCCTAAAAGTGTGCCCATCAGAAGTGATCCTTGCCGCATCAGAAGATGCAGACTTGCAACTGTCCCCGTGCAAGTCCTTGTCCCAGGGCAGTGTTCAATTGTACCTCCCCCATAACTTGCAATACAAGCGCAAGTATGCAGCCTGCCACCCACCCACCCCCAGGCTGCAATACCATACTGCTAGCTTGCTTGCACTTGAAATTGGGCCTTTTAGGCATGTGGAGGTGGAATCTGGCCACCACGTCATGGCTGCGTCGGTAGCCTGGAATTCATACTCAGTCCCCAGCCGCCCGGCGGCCGGGTGTCCA
This sequence comes from Phyllobates terribilis, assembly GCF_046119375.1. NCBI lineage: Eukaryota > Metazoa > Chordata > Amphibia > Anura > Dendrobatidae > Phyllobates > Phyllobates terribilis. The sequence continues at coordinate 10,950,619 of NW_027362765.1, forward strand.
CGCTTGGTCCCCAGCCGCCAGGGGGCGGCCGGGTGTCCATACTCAGTCCCCAACCGCCCCGTGGCCGAGTGCCCACGCACAGTCCCCAGCTGCGTGGGGGTGGCCGGGTGTCCATAAACGGTCCCCAGCCGCCCCTATTTGTCCCGGTGCGCCTTATACACAAGCGCGCATACCAAAACATTACCTGTGCCCTCCCCAGTGCATTTAGTGGGAAGGACAGCCTAACCACAAACACGTGGACAAGTGAATGTGGCCAGGAATGGTCCATCTCACTGACGCCTTCACACTGGGTTAATATTGTGGAAGCCGGGACACAGTTGGACACTGGGATATAACACGTCCTCCAGACATAGAGGATTGCGGGTCCTGGGTAAATCAGGCTTCAACACAAAGTTCAGAAGGTAGACAGCAGCAGTGGTCGGCCTCCTACACAACGAGTAAATTATTCATGATCATGAGGCCATCCACCTCCTTAGCTTTCTGTTCCTTGGAATGCAAGCGCATGTATGTAGTAGCAGCTAGGCCTGAGGTGGTCAGCGTTTTGGCGCATATTCTACCTCCTACGAGGATTGCTGGATGTTTTCCTGCTATTATCCCAGTTCTATGACTCCCGTTAAAACAAAGCTTCAGGTGATGAATGATGGTTGAGATGGTGGCAAAGGAGAAAGAGCAGGAGGAACAGGGACCATTCACATCAATATCAGGCCAGCCAACCACACATGTCTTGTAGGATATGTTTCTGTACCAAAAGGAGCGGTTCAGCTACACAGTTATAAGGCATACAGTGAATGCAATGCCTACCAAAAATTTCGAGGCACTCCATGCCCCTTGGAAGTGACATGGAGGTCAAGGGCCTTAACTAAACCGTTTTTTCCATTTATAGCAAATGGGTCTCCTGTACACTGTTGGCCTAAGCAGGGAATGGAAGGCTTTCTAAAAATTATTAGGCACTGCAATGCCCCTTGAAACAGACGTGGATTACAGCGTATTAAAAACCTTCTACCCATTATTGGGGAGTGGGTCTCCCTTAGTGTTCGCCTATGCATTGAAAAGCAAAAGCTGACAAAAATTAGGAGGAAATGCAATGCCCGTTGCAAGATTCGTGGAGGTTAGAGGTAATTAAAAACAACATGTCAATGCCCCTTGGAAGAGCTGTGGAGTTCAGAGTGGTTTAACAAGACAGTTTTAATGCCCCTTGGAAGACATGTGGAGGTCGCAGTAGCTTAACAAGACGGTTTTAATGCCCCTTGGAAGAGTGGTGGAGGTCGCAGTGGAATAAAAAGACAATATCAATGCCCCTTGGAAGAGTGGTGGAGGTTACAGTGGAATAAAAAGACAATATCAACGCCCTGTGGAAGAGACGTGGAGGTCACAGTAGCTTAACAAGACGGTTTTAATGCCCCTTGGAAGAGTGGTGGAGGTCGCAGTGGAATAAAAAGACAATATTAACGACCCTTGGAAGAGACGTGGAGGTCACAGTAGCTTAACAAGACGATTTTAATGCCCCTTACAAGAGCCATGCAGTACAGCATATTAAAAACATTATTCCCATTATTGGGGAGTGGGTCTCCCATAGTCTTTGCCTATGCCTTCCAAGCAAAAGCTGCCAAAAATTAGGAAGGGGGAACTTGCAATGTCCCTTACAAGAGCCATGCAGTACAGCCTATTAAAAACATTATTCCCATTATTGGGGAGTGGGTCTCCCATAGTCTTTGCCTATGCCTTCCAAGCAAAAGCTGCCAAAAATTAGGACAGAGGAACTTGCAATGCTGGCAACATGGACCACGGTCACCCTGGTGGTATAGTGGTCGTGGAGGCTGAGGATAAGGAGAAGAGCAAAAAACAGCCGAAATGAGGAAGCGTATACCCATGTGTGGGTGTGAAGCGATGCATGGGAATACACCTCCGGAAATAACACAGTGGATTTGACTTTATGTTACTCCGCTGTCATTTGGTGGTGATGAGAAGTCTGGCCCAATCCAGCCCTTGTTCATTTTGATAAGGGTCAGCTTGTCAGCATTGTCAGTTGACAGGCGAGTGCGCTTATCAGTTATAATCCCCCCAGCGGCACTAAAAACACGCTCCGATAACACGCTAGCGGCAGGGCAGGCCAGGACCTCCAAGGCATATAGAGTGAGTTCATTCCAAGTGTCCAGCTTGGATACCCAATAATTAAAAGGCACAGAGGAATCACGGAGGACGCTGGTACTCCCTCACCATCTTTTGAAACTTTCCACTCCTTGTGAGAGTACCCTGCGCCTCAGGGCCTGTAAGCTGGGCAGGTCTCAGAAAACTGTCCTAGAACATTGACAGTGTTCCCCTGCCTCTGCTGGATTGGAGTTACGTCTCTCTCGCCTGTATGCCTTAGTTGGGCAGCGAACTGTGACCTCTGCCGCTACCGTGTTCAGATGGGAATTTTTTTAATAGTTCTGCAGCAAGGGCCTTCTGGTACTGCCCCATTTTTGTAGACCTCTCCAACTCAGGAATAAGAGAGTGAAAGTTCTCCTTGTAGAGGGGGTCTAAAAGTGTCATCAACCAGTAATGACTGTCACCCAACATTTTGACAATGCGAGGGTCACGGTTAAGGCAGCGTAACATAAAGTCAGCCATGGGTGCCAGACTGGTAACGGGCAAGACTTCCGTGCCCTCACCAAGATGACGACTGATAGTGTTGAGCGATCACTAAAATGCTCGGTTGCTCGAAGCTCGGGCCGAGCTTACCGTGATACTCGGGTGCTTGACCCGAGCAGCGAGCCCAATGTTAGTCTTGAGAGACCCGAGCATTTTTGCGGCAGCACCCCCGGCAGTCTGTAGAAAGCCTAAAAAGTGCATAAAACGATAGTGACAGTGCTCAAAAGACATGGGGGCAGCATGGGGCTCGCCCCTGGAAGCATTTCTGACCCCCAGGTCACTGCTGTCAACAACGTGGTCAGAGGTATTAAGCCACTTTTGCGGGCTCACAATAAAACGTTCAAAAACGAAACTGAAACGGTTTTCCTGTGAAATATGTTAAGGAATTTCCTTTCCAGGGTAAAAACTTGTGTATAAGGTAAAATAAATAACCAAAAGCAAAAATACTCCTCCACACCTTGGGCTATGTTCACAAGTAGCATTTTTCATGCGTTTTTGCACTTTTGTATTGCTTTCAACCGTGACAAATGCGTTCACCGGGAAATTCATTTTAACATTTTACAACCTTATCTGGCCATGTGCTGTGTGACACATGCATACAGTGCTGAAAAGACAAGGGATTAGCATGGGGAAGACCCCTGGAAGCATCTCTGACCCCCAGGTCACTGTCTAAAAGTGTGCCCATCAGAAGTGATCCTTGCCGCATCAGAAGATGCAGACTTGCAACTATCCCCGTGCAAGTCCTTGTCCCAGGGCAGTGTTCAATTGTACCTCCCCCATTCCTTGCAATGCAAGCGAAAATATGCAGCCAACCACCCACCCACCCGCAGGCTGCAATACCATACTGCTAGCTTTCACTTGAAATGGGGCCTTTTAGTTTGGAGGAGGCCGAAGCTGGCCACTACCTCATGGCCGCTTCGGCAGCGAGGTATCCATACTCTGTCCCCAGCCACCCGGCGGCCGGGTGTCCACGCTCGGTCCCCAGCCGCCAGGTGGCGGCCAGGTGTCCATACTCGGTCCCCAGCCGCCCTGATTTCTCCTGTCACCTTCCCCCACACTTTTCTTAGCCTGGCCTGCTTTAGGGCAGCATTGGACGAGCCTACCAGAGAACCAGACTCCTCCGGTGGGCCCTGGCTTCTCCATCAGGGGAGTTGAGAGTGCCTAGTTGAGGAGCATGATGATGATGATAGAAGTTAGCATCTGCTTTGTTTTCTTGGAATGCAAGCGCATGTATGTAGTAGCGGCTAGGCCTGAGGTGGTGCGCGTTTTGGCGCATATCCTACCTCCTCCGAGGATTGCTGGATGTTTTCCTGCTACTATCCCAGTTCTATGACTCCCGTTAAAACAAAGCTTCAGGTGATAAATGATGGATGAGGTGGTGGCAAAGGAGAAAGAGCAGGAGGAACAGGGACCATTCACATCAATATCAGGCCAGTCAACCAGATATGTCTTGTAGGATATGTTTCTGTAACAAAAGGAGCGGTTCGGCTACACAGTTATAGGGCATACAGTGAGTGCAATGCCTACCAAAAATTTCGAGCCACTCCAATGCCCCTTGGAAATGACATGGAGGTCAGAGGGCGTTAACTAAACCTTTTTTTCGATTTATAGCAACTGGGTCTCCCGTGCACTGTTGGCCTAAGCATTGAATGGAAGGCTTTCCAAAAATTATGAGGAACTGCAATGCCCCTTACAAGAGCCATGTGTGGCACCCCAGGGGTCTGGTCACCACAGTAATAGAGATATTACATCGGAGAGCAAGTGGGAGGTTTCCTGGTCAGGATCCCTTAAACATGCAACATCCTCCTGCCCCAGTCCTGGGAGGGGAGAATTCTGCCCTTATAAACTGGATCTGGGGCGGGTTTGAGTGAGTCAGAGAACAGTCAGAGTCAGAGTGAGAGCAAGGGAAAGTAACAGCAAGGAGCTCTGTAGGAGCTAGGAGCTAAAGACCAGGGGCTGGAAGCTGAGCAGAGCTCGCCCTGGCAGAAGACAATAGGAACCGGACACAGGAGTCCGAAGCTGTGAGGACTTATATATCCAGCAGCAGAAACCAGCCGGCAGGGGATTTCAGGTCCTCTGGCCATAGAAGCCTGGAGGCTCAGTCACAAGCAAGGGACCAGCACCGCCGTCGTGGAGCGGAGGCTAACAGATGGCCCCAAGTCACCAGCCATACGGGTGAGCACTACACGGTACACTCAGGGACGTGGGCTACTTCTACCCGCTTACAGCAAGGTAGCCAGGAAGAGTGCAGACAGACGGGGAGGCCTACAACTCCACCTGGCCAGGGGAACTCCTGCTTGCACACAGACTGACCAGGCCTCTTATGCTAGCCAGTACTCCCGGGAGGGTCTACCTTATAATCATCAGTAAAGACCCTGAACTGCACTGCAAAGACTCTGAGTCGTTCCTGCTGCGCTCGTGCACCATCACCCCCATCATCCACACTCCCTGCCCTGAGGCTATACTCCTCCCGAGGGGAGTTATCCCGTTCTATGCTGCGCACACAACACCAGCCTCAGCGGTCTGCCTCGCAGCGGTGGTACTCCCTGACCGCAATCCACGGGTGGCGCAGTTGGACAATTAACCTCAAAACCTAAGAAAGACTGCCACTGGTTTGACCAGCCTGAGCCACGGGACCGGGTCACCGTCACGGAGACTACAGACCCCAGAGACCCGGCACCGGGTATCCCACACACGTGTACACACGGCCCAGGGGGCGCGTCACATGCAGTACAGCATATTACAAACATAAGTCCCATTATTGGGGAGTGGGTCTCCCATAGTATTTGCTTATGCCTTGCAAGCAAAAGCTGCCAAAAATTAGGACGGAGCAACTTGCAATGCCCCTTACAAGAGCCATGCAGTACAGCATATTACAAACATAAGTCCCATTATTGGGGAGTGGGTCTCCCATAGTATTTGCTTATGCTTTCCCAGCTAAAGCTGCCAAAAATTAGGACGGAGCAACTTGCAATACCCCTTACAAGAGCCATGCAGTACAGCATATTACAAACATAAGTCCCATTATTGGGGAGTGGGTCTCCCATAGTATTTGCTTATGCTTTCCCAGCAAAAGCTGCCAAAAATTAGGACGGAGCAACTTGCAATGCCCCTTACAAGAGCCATGCAGTACAGCATATTACAAACATAAGTCCCATTATTGGGGAGTGGGTCTCCCATAGTATTTGCTTATGCTTTCCCAGCAAAAGCTGCCAAAAATTAGGACGGAGGAACTTGCAATGCTGGCACCCTGGTGGTATAGTGGTGGTGGAGGCTGAGGATAAGGAGAAGAAGATTAAACAGCCGAAACGAGGAAGCGTATACCCATGTGTGGGTGTGAAGCGGTGCATGTGAATACACCTCCCGAAATAGCACAGTGGATTTGACTTTGTTACTCTGCTGTCATTTGGTTGTGATGAGAAGTCTGGCCCAATCCAGCCCTTGTTCATTTTGATAAGGGTCAGCTTGTCAGCATTGTCAGTTGACAGCCGAGTACGCTTATCAGTTATAATTCCCCAGCGGCACTAAAAACACGCTCCGATAACACGCTAGCGGCAGGGCAGGCCAGGACCTCCAAGGGGTACAGAGCGAGTTCATTCCAAGTGTCCAGCTTGGATACCCAATAATTAAAAGGCACAGAGGAATCACGGAGGACGCTGGTACGATCGGCAAGGTACTCCCTCACCATCTTTTGAAACTTTCCACTCCTTGTGAGAGTACCCCGCGCCTCAGGGCCTGTAAGCTGGGCGGGTGGCAGAAAACTGTCCCAGAACGTTGACAGTGTTCCCCTGCCTCTGCTGGATTGGAGTTGCATCTCTCTCGCCTGTACGCCTTGGTTGGGCAACGAACTGTGACCTCTGCCGCTAGCGTGTTCAGATGGGAATTTTTTTAAGAGTTCTGCAGCAAGGGCCTTCTGGTATTGCCCCATTTTTGTAGACCTCTCCACCTCAGGAATAAGAGAGTGAAAGTTCTCCTTGTAGCGGGGGTCTACAAGTGTCACCAACCAGTAATGACTGTCACCCAACATTTTGACAACGCGAGGGTCACGGTTAAGGCAGCGTAACATAAAGTCAGCCATGCGTGCCAGCCTGGTAACGGGCCAGATTTCCGTGTCCTCACCAAGATGACGACTGACCATGCTCTCCTCCTCCTCCTCCTCCTCCTCTTCCTCCTCCCCCCTGTCCTCAGGCCACCCACGCTGAACCGACGGTATGACACTTGTACAGGTACTACCGTCTACAACGCATGATAGCAGCTCCTGTTCTTCCTCCTCCTCCTCCTCCTCTCCCTCATTGTCCCCCAATGCACGTTGGGATGAGATGAGGCTGGGCTGTGTGTAATCACCCGCTACGGCTTCTTGATCCATCTCATCATACTCTGGCTGCAATGCCTCCTCTTTAATTCTCTGCAGAGAGCGTTGCAAAAGACAGACAAGTGGGATGCTGACACTAATGATGGCGTCATCGCCACTCACCATCTTGGTGGCCTCCTCAAAGTTTGTCAGGATGGTACATATGTCAGACATCCAGGTCCACTCCTGAGGTCTTATGTGTGGAGTCTGACCTGAATATCGACGGCCTTGTTGCAGCTGGTACTCCACAACTGCTCTCTTCTGCTCACAAATCCTTTGCAACATGTGGAGGGTAGAGTTCCAACGTGTGGGGACATCACACACCAGTCGGTGTGCCTTAAGCTGCAAACGCTGCTGCAACACAGCAAGGGTGGCGGAAGCTGTAGCCGACTTGTGAAAATGAGCTGACAGGCGGCGTACTTTCACGAGCAGATCTGGCAACTCGGGGTACAATTTAAGAAACCGCTGAACCACGAGGTTAAGCACATGAGCCAGGCATGGTACGTGTGTGATCTCACCTCGCCTCAGAGCCGCCACCAGGTTACGGCCATTGTCACACACGACCATGCCGGGATGTAGGTTCAGCGGTCTCAGCCACAGATCTGCCTGCTCTTTCACAGCTGTCCACAACTCACAAGCAGTGTGAGGTTTATCACCTAAGCTTATGAGTTTCAGCACAGCCTGTTGCCGCTTGGACGGAGGCAGTACTGCAATGCTTCCAGCTTGTAACTGATGTGGTGATATCTGAGATGGAGGCTGAACATGAGGAGGAGGAGGAGGAGGAGGATGTGCAGGAGCTGTACACTGTGGGGGCAACTCTGACTGACATAGGGCCCGCAATCCTCGGTGTGGGGAGGATGTGTTCCGTCCCAAGGTCCGACTGGGTCCCGGCTTCCACTATGTTTACCCAGTGTGCCGTCAGAGAGATGTACCGTCCCTGGCCACAAGCACTTGTTCACGTGTCCGTTGTCAGGTGGACTCTCCCAGTAACTGCGTTGTTGAGGGCACGGCAGATGCTTTGGGACACGTGCTTGTGTAGTGCGGGGATGGCACACCGGGCAAAATAGTGTCGGCTGGGGACCGAGTACCGAGGGACGGCCACCGCCATAAGATTGCGGAAGGATTCCGTCTCCACCAGCCTAAAAGGCAGCATTTCCAATGCAAGCAGTCGTGAAATGTGCGAATTTAGGACTGTGGCCTGTGGGGCATTAGCTGCGAATTTCCGCTTTCGTCCAAAGGTCTGGGATATGGACAATTGAACGCTGCGGTGGGACGTGGACGTGGACGTTGATGCTGTTTCTTGAGAAACTGCCATAACAAGTGAAGACTGAGAGGAGGGGGCATCTTTACATGCAGTATGGACAGGGGATTGTCTTGCACACACAACAGGGGGTTCTATTGCACGCACAACAGTGGAAGAAGCAGTGGTGACACCCGCTGACACTGGTCGTGGACCCTGGGTTTCGCCCCACAAAGTCGGGTGCTTTGCTGCCATGTGCCTGATCATGCTGGTGGTGGTCAGGCTGGTAGTTTTGTCACCCCTGCTGATGCTGGCATGGCAGGTGGAACATATGGCCTTTTTGGGGTTATCAGCAGAGTCTTTAAAAAAATTCCAGACTCTGGAAGACCTACCGCTTGTACTGGCAACGTCCCTCGTGTTGGTGTTACGGGGAACGGTTGCCTGCCTTCTGTCTGCGGCCACCACACTGCTTCTTCCTGCCTGTCGGGGTACTCTGCCTCCCTCCCCCTGTGTGCTGCTGGCCTCACTCTGCATGTCCTCCTTCCACGTTGGGTCAGTTACTAGATCGTCCACCACCTCCTCCTCTTCCACTTGCGCACCACGATCCTCCTCCTCACTTCCTGGCAATTGTGTCTCGTCATCGTCCACCTCTTGTGACAGATTGCCAACGTCGACTTCCTGTGGCCGTGGCTGTTCAAATATTTGGGCATCGCAACATGGGATCTCCTCTTCCACCACTTCAAGCATATCAGGCGAGGGGCCCAAATATGGAAATGGACCAGTGAACAGCTCTTCAGAGTGTCCAAGTGTGGGATCACTTGCTGTCTGACGACACTCGGCATGTTGGGAGGAAGGAGCATCAGGGTGAGGAGGAGTATGCGGTTGAGACTCACGGCTACTAAGAGTTGACCGTGTGGAAGACAGACCGGAGGTGGTGGTGCCCAGGTAACTGGAAGTATTGTCTGCTATCCAATTAATAACCTGTTCACACTGATCAGTTCTCAATACTGGTGTTCTGTGCTTCCCTAGTAATTCGGTCAAGAAGTGGGAGCGAGAAGATGTGGCTGTTGGTTGTGGCACATTTTCACCTTGGCTACGGCCCCGTCCTCTGCACGAACCATCACCAGAACGTCCACTTCCACGTCCCTTGCCACGCGCCTTGCCCATTGTAAATGAAGTAAAATAGCTTACACTTGCACTATCAATGGAAAAAGGGTGATAAAGAGTAGATTAGAACCGTGGAAGAGGAAAACCACAGTTATTGTTTACTGGGGTGTACCACACTTTTTTAAATAGAGATATTTGCGGCTGAACAGTGAGCGACACGCTCAAACTGCTTTTTTTTTAGATACCAAAGGCCCAAAACTGGATAGTACAGCAATTTGACCCGTGGAACTGCGAAACCACACTGGGATGTCGGGCCTACACAAGACTATTTTCAACAGATATATTTTTGTGTCACAACAGTCTGGAGACACTACTGTTTTTCTTTACGGAAAAAACTACCAAAACCTGAATAATAGAGATTTTTTACCGTGGAACAGCAAAACCACAGTTATAATTTACTGGTGTATACCAGGCTTTTTAAAATATATATATATATTTGCGGCTGAACAGTGAGCGACACACTCAAACTGTTTTTTTTAGATACAAATGGCCCAAAAGTGGATAATACAGAGGTTTGTACTGTGGAACTGCAAAACCACACTTGTATTTCTCGGGCCTACACCAGACTATTTTCAACAGATATATTTGTGTCTGAAAAATCAGGGAGACACTATTTTTTTTTTTTTTTACAGCAAAAAATGCAAAAAGCAGGATAATAGAGATTTTTTACCGTGGAACAGCAAAAGCACACTTCTGTCTCTCTGGCCTACACCAGACTATTTTCAATAGATATATTTGTGTCTGAAAAATCAGGGAGACACTATTTTTTTTTTTTTACAGCAAAAAATGCAAAAAGCTGGATAATAGAGATTTTTTACCGTGGAACAGCAAAAGCACACTTCTGTCTCTCTGGCCTACACCAGACTATTTTCAACAGATATATTTGTGTCTGAAAAATCAGGGAGACACTATTTTTTTTTTTTTTTTACAGCAAAAAATGCAAAAAGCAGGATAATAGAGATTTTTTACCGTGGAACAGCAAAAGCACACTTCTGTCTCTCTGGCCTACACCAGACTATTTTCAACAGATATATATTTGTGTCTGAAAAATCAGGCAGACACTATGTTTTTTGTTTTTTTTACAGCAAAAAATGCAAAAAGCAGCATAATAGAGATTTTTTACCGGGGAACAGCAAAAGCACACTTCTGTCTCTCTGGCCTACACCAGACTATTTTCAACAGATATATTTGTGTCTGAAAAATCAGGGAGACACTATTTTTTTTTTTTTACAGCAAAAAATGCAAAAAGCTGGATAATAGAGATTTTTTACCGTGGAACAGCAAAAGCACACTTCTGTCTCTCTGGCCTACACCACACTATTTTCAACAGATATATTTGTGTCTGAAAAATCAGGGAGACACTATTTATTTATTTTTTTTACAGCAAAAAATGCAAAAAGCAGGATAATAGAGATTTTTTACCGTGGAACAGCAAAAGCACACTTCTGTCTCTCTGGCCTACACCAGACTATTTTCAACAGATATATTTGTGTCTGAAAAATCAGGGAGGCACTATTATTATTTTTATACAGCAAAAAATGCCAAAAACAGGATAATAGAGATGTTTTACTGTGGAACATCAAAACCACAGTAATAATTTACTGGTGTATACCAGGCTTTTTAAAATATATATATATTTGCGGCTGAACAGTGAGCGACACACTCAAACTGTTTTTTTTAGAAACAAATGGCCCAAAAGTGGATAATACAGAGGTTTGTACCGTGGAACTGCAAAACCACACTTGTATTTCTCGGGCCTACACCAGACTATTTTCAACAGATATATTTGTGTCTGAAAAATCAGGGAGACACTATTTTTTTTTTTTTTATAGCAAAAAATGCAAAAAGCAGGATAATAGAGATTTTTTACCGTGGAACAGCAAAAGCACACTTCTGTCTCTCTGGCCTACACCAGACTATTTTCAACAGATATATTTGTGTCTGAAAAATCAGAGGCACACTTTTTTTTTGGGGGGGGGGGCACCAAAAGGTTAATAAGATGGGTATTTGTACATTGTGAAGGAGGAAAAAAAAAAGAGGATTTAGATAAAAAAAAAAGGATTTTTCCTGGCCCCCGGGACCTGGAGCTAAGTCCAGCAATTTCAGCAACAGGAGCAGCACACAGGACTGTAATGCAGCGTTTGCTGGTATAACCACTGCGTCTCCTATACAGCCTGCCTGCCTGATATACCTGGGATGGATATTAGTCCTGAGAAGGACTGTTTGTTTGATCTGGCAGCCTTTACAGACCCTAGACTAACTATTTTGCAGGATATATCTCTCCCTAAATCAGCAGCGCTGTCCCTACACTGTCTGATCCGGAGCGACTGTGTCCAAGATGGCGGCGCCCGGTTTTAAATACTCGAGGTGACGCAGTGCGGCCAGCCAATCACTGTAATGCCCACAAACAACATGGCTGCGGCATTACAGTGACTGGCTGGCAATCCCTGCATGTTCATTGGCTCTGTAAAGAGCGCCAAACATGCAGGGCGGAGACCCGAGCTCCCTCCCGAGTAACCCGGAAATGCTCGGTGCTCGCCGAACATCCCGAGTAGCGTGATGCTCGGGCGAGTACCGAGCAGTGTCGAGCATGTTCGCTCAACACTAGTAATCACTAAATGCAGAGAAGTCACAGATTCTTCTCGGTCACCGGCTCTGGCTGCTTTATCACTGGTGTAGGCTGGCTGTATCACAATCGTGTGATCACCATTTTGCCTCTAGACCAGTGGTCCCCAACCTTTTTTGCACCAGGGACCGGCTTGAAGCAAGATCATTTTTCCATGGCCCAGCAAGGAGGGGGTGGGGTGGGCGGGGCTTTGGTCATATGGGGGCGGGGTAATGGAGGGATTTGGAGTTTAGTGCATACTTATCATATAGTGTAGACCAGGTCCCCGCCAGGAGCTATGCCAGGAGCCCCACATAATGTGCTGTGCCAGGAGCCGCATCACTGAGGCCCCATCACGCCCTGCAGCAGGACAGGGCAGCGTCCTGACAGCTGCTGTTCAGCTGCATTTACTTCATCCCAGGGGTGGACACAGACTGTAGTGGGCCCCTGTGCATGAAATTTTTGGGGACCCCCCGCCCTTCATAAGGCAACAAAGTTATGTAAACATAACCCCCCCCCATGTGCATCTCTCAACCCCCATGTGCAGCTCACCCCCCGTGCATCTCTCATCCCCCTCCGTGCATCTCTCATCCCCCTCCGTGCATCTCTCACCCCCCCGTGCATCTCTCATCCACCCCCCGTGCATCTCTCATCCCCTCCGTGCATCTCTCATCCCCTCCGTGCATCTCTCACCCCCCGTGCATCTCTCATCCCCCCGTGCATCTCTCATCCCCCCCGTGCATCTCTCATCCCCCCCGTGCATCTCTCATCCCCCCGTGCATCTCTCATCCCCCCCGTGCATCTCTCATCCCCCCCGTGCATCTCTCATCCCCCCCGTGCATCTCTCATCCCCCCCGTGCATCTCTCATCCCCCCCGTGCATCTCTCATCCCCCCCGTGCATCTCTCATCCCCCCCGTGCATCTCTCATCCCCCCCGTGCATCTCTCATCCCCCCCGTGCATCTCTCCCCTCTCCCCTTCCCCCATGTACATCTCTCATCTCTCCCCTGCCCCCATGTGCATCTCTCATCTCTCCCCTTCCCCATGTGCATCTCTCATCTCTCCCCCCCCATGTGCATCTCTCATCTCTCCTCTCCCCCCCCATGTGCATCTCTCATCTCTCCTCTCCCCCCCATGTGCATCTCTCATCTCTCCCCTCCCCCCCATGTCGATCTCTCATCTCTCCCCTCCCCCATGTGCATCTCTCATCTCTCCCCTCCCCCCATGTGCATCTCCCATTCCCCCCACTCCTAGTTAATTGTATTTAAAAAAAAATAAAACTTGTTATACTTACCCCCATGCGATCCCTGCAGAATCCTGGCGCTCGTCCAAATCTCTGACACCAGGTTCTCCTGCCTTCCGGTCATGTGACGGCGCCGTCACATGACCGGAAGTCAGAGGAATTATGAGATGTCCTGGACCCGGCTCTTTGCATGGGGCCGGGGGCCCCATGAGGAGAGAGACGCACAAGAGGGGGGCTCCGAGGGGGCTCCTACCGGCCGGGCCCCATACTGGAGTCAGGGCAGTCATGCCCTGATGGCGGCCCTGCTGGAGGCTGGAGGGGCCCCCTCTCCCTCGGGGCCCCCGTTCAATGAACCGGCTGCACGGGCGGTAATTCCGCCCCTGCTTCATCCTGCTTCAGGACCTGTGGTGACATCACAGTTATGTACCTTGATGTCATCACAGGTCCTCTACAGGTCTACCCTGCGGGAGTCTAGAACAGCGGGCAGCATCCACCCCACACAGTGTGCTCTGAGCCACCGCAGACCAGAGCACACTGTCAATGTTTAGTGATTGTCTGTGGCGGTGCCGTGGACCGGCTGAAAAACCCCAACGGCCCGGTCCTGGACCGCGGACCGGCGGTTGGGGACCTCTGCTCTAGACCACAACATTCTCTTCCACCCAAAACTGTTTGAATGGCTTTGAACATTGAAAGACCTTTTCCATAGAACTTACAACCTGGAGGATCCACCTACCCCCTGGGATTAGGAGATGCTGACCATTACCTGCCCAGATCTGTAAACTACAAAGTAAAATGACAGCGTACATAGAATGTGCTGACAAGTGAGAAAATCACTTGAAGAAAAATATTATGATGGGCCTGTAAGAGAAAGCGGAGGGTAATGATGCTATTGGCTTCCTAGATCACTGATATCTTATTGAATGAATCTACCTTCTCTCCCTTCTGTGCTGCTGAATGTCCTCATATGGTCCCTACAAGACCAGGTCCAGTCTTTCTGGCCAAACTTCACTTTTATGACCGACAACATTAAATGTGCAGTGAGGGCCAAGTGTGAATTTCTGTACAATAACAGCAGAATTACCCTTAATCCTGACTTTTCAATTTCTTTTAAAACCGTCTAACTTCAAACCAGATTGTGATAAACTAAACAAAAAACATTACACCTGTGCCATGATATATCTCTAAGCTGTGCGTGGCTAATGGCTGTAATATACATTTATTCACGTCTGCAGGAGATTTGTGGCCATGGCTCGAGCCCTGGTTTCATGGATTTGTTGACGGAGGGCAATAACCCTTCACGGTTGACCAAGTGAGTGTGAAATTATTATGTTGATTGCAATCCACAGAAAACCAAACGGAAACAATGTTCTGTATTGGGAGGATTCAAAGAATCTCTGATCCCGTTTATTTTGCTTAGCATTTTATATTGTTTTGAGCATATCAATAGCCAATCAACTCTGCAGCCATACTACAGTACTACAGGCTGACCAATGTTAGTACAATTATTACGGAAACACATATATGGTCATATTAGTTCGAAGCACGATGGAATTTTACAAAGTCAATCCTGGCCTAAACTAGTTAGATAACAGGAGCGGAGTGTCTGACAAAATACAAAATGTTCTTGTGAGCAAAGTTAGTGTGGGAAAGATGAGGCGAGAGAAAAGATGGAAAGAATGTATGTTATGCAAGGAGTGATAATAACATGATTTTGAAACAAGCAGACAAAATGGAGTTGCTATAGCATGAATATCAATATGTCCTTTACATTTTCCCCTCTAAAAATTATGTTATTATCAACATTAGAGGTGCTATCCCAGGGTCATGCTTTGAGCCTGAGGGACATTGGTCTTCACTCAATTTGTGCCCTTGTTACCAATTGAGGCCGTTGCGGCATGTCCACCCCCCCTTGTCCATTGATGTAATCATAAAGCTCTGATCTTCAGACGTGAGGTTGGTCGGGGCATGCGGGTAAAGGTCATCATTCCCTTGTCGTCCAGGTCCTCAATGCTGGTTACATCTGGGAGGTCCGTGTACAGTAGCACTGGATGTCGGTTAACAGCGTCCTCCTTGCTCTCTGCTGACTGGCAGGTTTTCCTCATGCAAAATGGGATACAATAAAAGACTAGTTTTAGTAAGACATATATTAACAAGATGCAAGCAGCAATATGCAACACTCCTTGTAATATTCCAGCAATCCATCCACCAATCCCTTTAAACCAATTAGCAGGACTTTAAAAGGAGAACGTATCAGACCACCAACGTTCAATTCGTTATGTTTGTTATATTCTTCCCTGAGTTTCCTAATGTCTTCCATTTTAGTCTTTAACCGTATGGTAGAGTCGGGGTCAATATAGTGACAACAGGCTGGGCCTATAACCTGACACATCCCTCCTTGAGCTGCTGTCAAATAGTCCAGCACTAAAGTATGTTGATTGGCCACTATAATAAGCTGATTCTGCACCGCAACAGTAGTATTAATTACTTCCAAAATATTCCAAATCTGGTCATCTAAGTCAGTGGTCCCCAACCTTTTTTGCACCAGGGACCGGCTTGAAGCAAGATCATTTTTCCATGGCCCAGCAAGGAGGGGGTGGGGTGGGCGGGGCTTTGGTCATATGGGGGCGGGGTAATGGAGGGATTTGGAGTTTAGTGCATACTTATCATATAGTGTAGACCAGGTCCCCGCCAGGAGCTATGCCAGGAGCCCCACATAATGTGCTGTGCCAGGAGCCGCATCACTGAGGCCCCATCACGCCCTGCAGCAGGACAGGGCAGCTGTCCTGACAGCTGCTGTTCAGCTGCATTTACTTCATCCCAGGGGTGGACACAGACTGTAGTGGGCCCCTGTGCATGAAATTTTTGGGGACCCCCCGCCCTTCATAAGGCAACAAAGTTATGTAAACATAACCCCCCTCCGTGCATCTCTCATCCCCCTCCGTGCATCTCTCATCCACCCCCCCGTGCATCTCTCATCCCCTCCGTGCATCTCTCATCCCCTCCGTGCATCTCTCATCCCCTCCGTGCATCTCTCACCCCCCGTGCATCTCTCATCCCCCCCGTGCATCTCTCATCCCCCCCGTGCATCTCTCATCCCCCCCGTGCATCTCTCATCCCCCCCGTGCATCTCTCATCCCCCCCGTGCATCTCTCATCCCCCCCGTGCATCTCTCATCCCCCCGTGCATCTCTCATCCCCCCGTGCATCTCTCATCCCCCCCGTGCATCTCTCATCCCCCCCGTGCATCTCTCATCCCCCCGTGCATCTCTCATCCCCCCGTGCATCTCTCATCCCCCCTGTGCATCTCTCATCCCCCCGTGCATCTCTCACCCCCCCGTGCATCTCTCCCCTCTCCCCTTCCCCCATGTACATCTCTCATCTCTCCCCTGCCCCCATGTGCATCTCTCATCTCTCCCCTCCCCCATGAGCATCTCTCATCTCTCCCCTTCCCCATGTGCATCTCTCATCTCTCCCCCCCATGTGCATCTCTCATCTCTCCTCTCCCCCCCATGTGCATCTCTCATCTCTCCTCTCCCCCCCATGTGCATCTCTCATCTCTCCCCTCCCCCCCATGTCGATCTCTCATCTCTCCCCTCCCCCATGTGCATCTCTCATCTCTCCCCTCCCCCCATGTGCATCTCCCATTCCCCCCACTCCTAGTTAATTGTATTTAAAAAAAAATAAAACTTGTTATACTTACCCCCATGCGATCCCTGCAGAATCCTGGCGCTCGTCCAAATCTCTGACACCAGGTTCTCCTGCCTTCCGGTCATGTGACGGCGCCGTCACATGACCGGAAGTCAGAGGAATTATGAGATGTCCTGGACCCGGCTCTTTGCATGGGGCCGGGGGCCCCATGAGGAGAGAGACGCACAAGAGGGGGGCTCCGAGGGGGCTCCTACCGGCCGGGCCCCATACTGGAGTCAGGGCAGTCATGCCCTGATGGCGGCCCTGCTGGAGGCTGGAGGGGCCCCCTCTCCCTCGGGGCCCCCGTTCAATGAACCAGCTGCACGGGCGGTAATTCCGCCCCTGCTTCATCCTGCTTCAGGACCTGTGGTGACATCACAGTTATGTACCTTGATGTCATCACAGGTCCTCTACAGGTCTACCCTGCTGGAGTCTAGAACAGCGGGCAGCATCCACCCCACACAGTGTGCTCTGAGCCACCGCAGACCAGAGCACACTGTCAATGTTTAGTGATTGTCTGTGGCGGTGCCGCGGACCGGCTGAAAAACCCCAACGGCCCGGTCCTGGTCCGCGGACCGGCGGTTGGGGACCTCTGATCTAAGTAATCAGTGACCTCCACTAATTTATCCCACATTTGTGTTACCATAGGGTAGAGGAAGACAGTACTGGCTATCTTATTGGGTATACTCATTTGTACTAAATGAGGTCTTCCTGATGGGCGTGGGGTGTTGTTCTTGGCACGTTTATAGATGGTATGAAGAGGGATGGCTCTCATATCTACTTTACTATGGGGAATAAGATAAGTGGCTGGTGTTAGCCGGGCCAACGTACAAGTCCCCCCTACTCTGACTGGGAGCCATTTATACGCATTATTCCCACAGACCCAATATGTGGCTGATTGTAGATCCCATAAAGCAGAGTGCTGTAATACTAACTTATGTACCAAATCAATAAAAACGGTGTTATTTGATAACATACACCATGAAGGCATTTGTCCCAGGGGGTTACAATATCCAACATTCGGATTGCCACATGTTGGATCACTAGGCTTATATTCAGAGGATTCATTACAAGGGATGTTACCAGATATTTTATAACATGTGTCATTGGTACCTTTTATAAACAGATTTGCATGTACCCATGAGTGATTATGAATGTATCTTTCCAACAGTGATGGTTTAAAAGCATCTGCCGTACTAGAAGACTTGTTTCTGGGCACCCATATGTTTCCATTAAGGGCAAGAAATTGTAGGTATTTACTGGTGGCAGTAAGATTTCCTTGCCACCAGGGGAGATCCACCCACTCAACTACTTGTATACCTACAGTGGTGTTCCATAATCTACTAAACTTAGTATCATTATTAGCAAGGGCGTCGCTACAATTGGGCCAGTTTAGTATTTCTTCAAGAGTGACTGGGACCACCAGAAAGGGCATACTAGCGGCTGAAACTGGTGAGTGAGTACATATCCAACAGTCACTGATCTGGTTGTTCTCTAATTGCCTCAATTCTTGTACCAAAATCTGGTAGTGAGTAATGAACTTGTTATTAAAGGGGTCAGTACTCTGTTGTAGGCTATTCCAGGTATTGACTAGTCTAACCATACATATTATCACAAAACATCTCAAGATGGTTGACGTTTGCAGTGTGAAGCATGGATCCATGCTGACTTCCCTTCAAGTTTTACTGCTGTTGGGGTTGTCAGGAGCACTTGGTATGGTCCGTCATACAACGGTTCTAGTCCATGTTTCCGAACATGCCTCTTCACATACACATAATCTCCAGGCTTGAGGGTATGACAACCTTCTGCATCAGCTGGTTCTGGAATAGAAGATGATACTAACGCATGGGTGTTAGCTAGTGCTTTGGCAAGCTGAATTACATATTGCACAACATGATCTGTTTCTTCTGACAATTGTTGTGGGGTAAATCGAGCTATAGCTGGTTGTGACCCAAATAATATCTCATAGGGTGACAGTTTGTGTTTCCCTATGGGGGTGGTGCGTATGTGATATAGTGCAATGGGAAGGAGCTCAGGCCACTTGGCTGTAGTCTCCTGCATCATTTTGGTCAACTGCCTTTTCAGTGTGCCATTCAAGTGCACTGCAGCTATTCCACAGCGTTGATCCAGGGGAAGGCAAAAAAAACCCATGCGGTATAGGCCAATTTACATCATTGAGGAAAAATTCACTTCCCGACTCCAATCTGGCAGTCAGATTAAATCCCTGGATTAATTAACTATCACTAAGCATAAGATGTAATTTTATTGTTCTCAAGAAAGGCGTCCAGGCCTCTCTTGAACTCATTAAGTGAGTTGGACATCACCACTTCCTCTCCCAGAGAGTTCCAGAGTCTCACGGCTCTGACCGTAAAGAATCCCCTTCTATGCTGGTGCAGGAACCTCCTTTCCTCCAGATGCATAGTGTGCCCCCCTCGTCTTTGTCACCATCCTTGGTATAAACAGGTCATGGGAGAGATCTCTGTACTGCCCCCTGATGTATTTATACATGTTTATGAGGTCTCCTCTAAGCCTTCTCTTTTCCAACGTAAATAGGCCTAATTTTGACAACCTCTCTGGGTATTCTAGTCCCTCCATTCCCTTTATTACCTTAGTCGCCCTCCTTTGTACCCTCTCTAGCTCCAATATGTCTTTCCTGAGCACCGGAGCCCAGAACTGTGCACAATATTCTAAGTGCGGCCTTACCAGCGCTTTATACAGAGGAAGAACAATGTTCTCATCATATGCCCCTATTCCTCTTCTGATGCATGCCATGACTCTATTTGCCTTCGCAGCTGCTGCCTGACAATGGGCACTCCAATTTAATTTGCTGTTAACCAAGATGCCCAGGTCCTTCACCATGTCAGATTTCCCCAACGGTTTCCCATTTAATATGTATGGGTGACTGCTGTTTTTCTTTCCCATGTGCATGACCTTACATTTATCGGCATTGAACCCCATCTGCCATTTTTTGGCCCAACTCCCCAATTTATCTAAATCCTCCTGTAGCTGTGCCCTATCCTCATCTGTATTAACTACTTTACAAAGTTTAGTATCATCTGCAAATATTGCTATTTTACTATGCAACCCTTCCACTAGATCATTAATAAATATATTAAATAATATAGGGCCCAAGACAGACCCTTGAGGCACCCCGCTAGTAACCCTGACACACCCTGAGCTTACTCCATTGATAACCACCCTCTGCTTTCTATCACTCAGCCAGCTATTTACCCACTTGCACACATTATCCCCCAGACCAAGCATTCTCATTTTATATACCAACCTTTTGTGTGGCACGGTATCAAACGCTTTGGAGAAGTCAAGGTATACAACATCCACTGACTCTCCCCGGTCCAGCTGTGAGCTCACCTCCTCGTAGAAGGCGATCAGGTTTGTTTGGCAGGAGCGATCCCTCATGAATCCATGTTGATTTGGAGTTAGACAGTTATTATCATTAAGATATTCTACAATAACATCTCTAAGAAATCCTTCAAACAATTTACCCACAACAGACCTTAAGCTTACTGGTCTATAGTTCCCAGGGTCACTTTTAGACCCCTTTTTGAATATTGGTACCACATTTGCTTGGCGCCAGTCTAGTGGGACAGTCCCTGTCCATAAAGAGTGCTTGAATATAAGATACAGCGGCCTGTCTATCACATTACTTAATTCTTTTAGTACCCGGGGGTGTATGCCATCTGGGCCTGGTGACTTGTCTATTTTGATATTATTTAGGCGTTTCTGAACTTCCTCCTGGGTTAGGTGGGTGATATTTAGCGGAGGGTTTACTTGATCACTCTGCATTTCCTCCGATTAAATTGTTTTCTTTTGTGAAAACAGTGGAGAAGAAGCTATTGAGTAGGTTTGCTTTACCCTCATCGCCCTCTATGATTTTACCCAGGTTATTTTTCAATGGGCCAATTCCATCAGTTTTAATCCTTTTACTGTTTATATAGTGTAGCGTCGGCGTCCCTGCCTCCTGCTAGGCAGGGACGCCGTTCCCCTCACCGCTCCGTGCCCGGCGTCTTCCTCCCGCTCTGCTGGCAGTGCACGCTGCTTCCCGGTCACTGTGCTTAGGGCGCGCGCGCGTTCCCTCTCTCTTAAAGGGGCCGCGCGCGTCGTCCTAAGGAGTCCCCGGCCAATGGCCGGAGGACCTCACCATATATAAGGCACCTCCTCCAAAATGGAGGTGCCCGAGCAATGTTGTTGCAAAGCCTTTCAACTCTGCTTCAGCTCTCAGGTCCCGTTGCTTGATACCTGCCTGATATCTGCCTGGTTTCTGTCTACCTGCTTGCAATCCTGTGGTCCGACAGTCTGCCTACTAGCACCTGCCAGTCTGTCTATGGATCAGTCCGCCTGCGGACCAGGAAGTACCTGCCAGATACCTGCCTGCTTGTCCAGAGACTCTTACCTGCTCACCTGGGAGCGCTCACCTGCTACCCGCCTGCTAGCTTACCTGGAGGCTTAGCCGTCACTTGCTTTGACCACCTGCCTGTCCAGAGACTCTTACTCACTCACCTGGAAGCGCTCACCTGCTACCTGCCTGCTAGCCTACCTGGAGGCTTAGCCGTCACTTGCTGTGACCACCTGCCTGTCCAGAGACTCTACTCGCTCACCTGGGAGCGCTCACCTGCTACCTGCCTGCTAGCCTACCTGGAGGCTCTGCCGTCACTTGCCGTGACCCCCTGCCTGCCTAGAGACTCTTACCCTGTTGTCACTTGCCGTGACCACCCGCCTGTCAAGAGACTGTCCCCGTCACTTGCCGTGACCACCCGCTTGTCTAGAGACTGTCCCCGTCACTTGCTGTGACCGCCCTGCCCTTCTACCCTGAGACTGTCCTTGTCACTTGCCGTGTCTACCTACCCGCCTTCCCTGGGAGCCACCCGCTTCCTTACAAGGACTGCCCTTTGTATAGTAGCTCAGAGGTTCCACCTCCCAGACCCGTTACAGTTTGCTCGGGCCATGGAACCCGGTGGCACCCAAGCTCCCTTGCTCTCGGACCTATGTCATGAACTTTCCCGTCAGCGGTCCCAACAGGAGTCCATCCTGAGTCACCTACGTAGTGTTAACTCTCGCCTGGACACACTGACTGTCTCATCGGGAGCTGCTTCCACTCGCACACTTACTACCCCGGCACCGCCGCTGCCCATCAATACCATGGCATCCCTTCCCGGTCCCCGTCTCTCCGCCCCGCCTTGTTTTGGCGGAGATCCCGGTCAGGCACGGGGCTTCATTAACCAGTGCACTCTGCACTTCGAACTTTTGGCACACCAGTTTTCCACCGACCGAGCCAAAGTAGCCTTCATCATGTCCCATCTCACGGGGGAGGCGCTGGCTTGGCTAAATCCTCTATGGGAGAGAGGAGATCCCCTGGTGTCCAACCTGCCAGCCTTTCTCACGGCTTTCCGGAAAGTCTTCGACGAACCAGAACGGAAGACCTCATCCGCCTCATCTCTGCTACGCCTCCGTCAAGGAAGTCTCACCGTAGGCCAATATGCCATACGGTTCCGTACCCTTGCTTCGGAGCTTGCCTGGGATAACGACGCCCTGGTGTCCGTCTTCTGGGATGGTCTGTCCGGCCGTATTAAAGATGAACTCGCCGGTCGGGACATTCCTACCACTCTCGACGACTTAATAACACTCGCCACCCGGATTGACATCCGGTTCCAGGAGCGCACCAAAGAGGTCACCCTTGAGAGGAGGTTTCCACGCCTTGCCCCTACCTTTCAGAGACCCGTCACTTCCTCCGTTACTCCTCAGGCACACTCACCCGAGCCTATGCAGGTCGACCAGACCAAGATGGTCAAAACCCGTCAAGAATTACGCCGTGCCGAGGGGAGCTGCTTCTACTGTGGCAGTAAGGAGCACTGGATCCGTTCCTGTCCGGAGAGGCCGGGAAACGCCTGTGTCTAGGATCGCTCAGAGAGGTCGTCCTAGACAAGAGTAAACCCTCTCCATCTCTGATGCTGTCGGTCTCTTTCATCTGCGGGGAGAACCGTTTCTGAGAACTAGCTCAACTTGACTCTGGAGCTGCCGGAAATCTCATTTCTCTATCCCTGGTAGAGAAATACCACATTCCCACCAAACCCCTGGCTGTACCCTTATCTGTCGCCTCCGTGGATGGGGGTCTCTTACCGCATCCCATTCAACTCATCACCGAATCCATAACTCTGCAGGTGGGAATGCTGCACTCTGAGAGCATCTTCTTCCATGTTCTGCCTGGACTCTCTCACGCCCTCTTGCTAGGCCTACCTTGGCTCCAGAAACATGCACCGTGCCTGATTGGCAGACCGGAGAAGTCCTTCGCTGGGAACAGGACTGCCATAAGACTCGTTTAGTTCCCGTTCTTCCTGCCCGTCCTTCTCCTACCCCGGCCAATCTACCCGGCCTACCGGTTCCCTATTGGTGTTATGCGGATGTCTTTAATAAAAGAGAAGCAGAGACATTACCCCCTCATAGACCATACGATTGCCCAATCGACCTGATACCCGGCGCTACTCCTCCCCGTGGGCGTATTTACCCTTTGTCCGCTGCTGAGACCCGGTCCATGTCTGAATATATTGAGGAGAATCTGGCCTGGGGATTTATCCGGAAATCTACCTCCCCGGTGGGAGCAGGCTTCTTCTTTGTCAAAAAGAAAGACGGCTCACTCCGTCCCTGTATAGACTATAGAGGCCTTAACCAGATCACGGTGAAAAATAAATACCCTCTTCCGCTCATTCCCGAATTATTTGACCGTCTGAGGGGTGCTAGAATCTTCACCAAGCTGGACCTCCGTGGGGCGTATAACCTGGTCCGTATCTGTCAGGGGGATGAATGGAAGACGGCATTCAACACCCGGGACGGCCACTATGAATACCTTGTAATGCCCTTCGGTCTCTGTAACGCTCCCGCCGTCTTTCAAGAGTTGGTCAATGACATCTTCCGTGACCTTCTCTACTCCTGCGTGGTGGTGTACCTGGACGACATCTTGGTCTTCTCTCCGGATCTTCTCACTCACCGGAGGGACGTTCGTCAGGTTTTTGGTCAGGCTCAGGCAGAACCACCTCTACGCAAAATATGAGAAGTGCCTCTTTGAGCAGACCTCGCTTCCGTTTCTGGGCTACATAATCTCTCAGACTGGCCTACAAATGGATCCTCAGAAACTGTCTGCCATCCAGAAGTGGCCCCGACCGGAGGGGTTGAAGGCTATTCAGCGGTTCCTGGGCTTCGCCAACTACTACCGCCTCTTCATTCCGCACTTCTCTTCCCGGACTGCCCCTATCTCTGCGCTCACCCGTAAGGGCGCTAATCCCAGAGAATGGCTGCCCGAAGCTGAGAAGGCCTTCCTTTCTTTGAAACAAGCTTTCTCCTTCGCCCCTGTGCTGCATCGTCCGGACGGCAACAAACAATTCTTCCTAGAAGTTGATGCTTTCTCCTCCGGAGCTGGAGCGGTACTCACCCAAAAGTCGTCTTCCGGAAGAAAAGTAACCTGCGGCTTCTTCTCCAAACTCTTCTCCTCTTCTGAGCGCAATTATTCTATAGGAGACCGAGAATTATTGGCCATCAAGCTGGCGCTGGAGGAGTGGCGTTACCTGCTCGAAGGGGCTCTTCACCCGGTAATAATTTACATGGACCACAAGAACTTGGCTTACCTCCAGAGTGCCCAGAGACTTAATCCGCTCCAAGCCCGGTGGTCCTTGTTCTTCGCCCGCTTTGATTTCATTCTTCATTTTGGTCCGGCAGACAAAAACATCAAAGCTGATGCCTTGTCCCGATCCTTTTTGGTCTCTGATCTAGAGGAGGAGCCTAAGCACATCATCGACCCCGCCAAAGTAATGCAGGTGGCCCCCGTGAATCTAAATAGTCTTCCACCCGGTAAGATGTTTGTAACAGTCCCTGAGCATGAGAAGGTCCTACACTGGGGACACTCGTCTAAGCTAGCTGGCCACGCTGGTCAGAAAAAGACCCTCCAGCTTATTACCCGGCATTACTGGTGGCCTACCCTGCACAAGGACGTAATAGACTTTGTTTCAGCCTGTGTGTCCTGCGCCCGCAACAAGGTTCCGAGACACCTGCCAGCCGGCCGCCTCCTTCCTCTTCCTGTACCTGCTGCCCCGTGGCAGCATATAGCTATGGACTTTATAATGGACCTCCCTGTCTCTGCCGCTTGTACTGTCATTTGGGTGGTCGCTGACCGCTTTTCTAAGATTGCTCACTTCATTCCCCTGCCGGGCCTCCCGTCTGCATCTGAGTTGGCTATAGACTTTATACATCATATTTTCCGTCTTCATGGTCTTCCTCTCCACATTGTATCCGACCGAGGGGTTCAGTTCACCTCTCGCTTTTGGCGAGCCATGTGTAAATTGCGGGGGGTCACCTTGGACTTTTCTTCTGCTTATCACCCACAGTCCAATGGTCAAGTAGAACAGATCAACCAAAATTTAACCAGTTACCTCCGGCACTTTATTAATGCTCACCATTCCGACTGGGTGGATCTTTTACCGTGGGCCGAATTTTCCTACAATAATCACGAGAGTGAATCTTCCTCCAAATCCCCATTTTTTGTAGTCTACGGTCAGCATCCTCAGATCCCGTTTCACTTCTCCACCTCGGTGGACAACCCGGCTGCGGAATCTATTGTTAGCGAATTTTCCTCCATTTGGGAGAGTACCAGATCCGCACTTCTTCAGTCATCCGAGCGGATGAAAAAACAGGCTGACAAAAGACATCTGGATCCACCGCAATTCTGTCCTGGAGATAAAGTCTGGCTCTCGTCCAAATATGTCCGGCTCAAGATTCCTTCCTACAAGTTAGGGCCTCGGTTCATCGGCCCACTGGAAGTTATCAAGCAAATCAACCCGGTGGCCTATAAATTGAAACTCCCGGCCAACTTGTGGATCCCTAACTCCTTCCATGTATCTCTACTCAAACCCGTGGTACTTAACTCTTTTTCCAAAAGACGGCAGGGACGCCGTTCCCCTCACCTCTCCGCTCCGTGCCCGGTGTCTTCCTCCCGCTCTGCTGGCAGCGCACGCTGCTTCCCGGTCACTGTGCTTAGGGCGCGCGCGCTCCCTCTCTCTTAAAGGGCCCGCGCGCTTCGTCCTAAGGAGTCCCCGGCCAATGGCCGGAGGACCTCACCATATATAAGGCACCTCCTCCAAAATGGAGGTGCCCGAGCAATGTTGTTGCAAAGCCTTTCAACTCTGATTCAGCCCTCAGGTCCCGTTGATTGATACCTGCCTGATACCGGCCTGATATCTGCCTGATTTCTGTCTACCTGCTTGCAATCCTGTGGTCCGACAGTCTGCCTACCAGCACCTGCCAGTCTGTCTATGGATCAGTCCGCCTGCGGACCAGGAAGTACCTGCCAGATACCTGCCTGCTTGTCCAGAGACTCTTACCTGCTCACCTGGGAGCGCTCACCTGCTACCCGCCTGCTAGCCTACCTGGAGGCTTAGCCGTCATTTGCTGTGACCACCTGCCTGTCCAGAGACTCTCACCCGCTCACCTGGGAGCGCTCTCCTGCTACCTGCCTGCTAGCCTACCTGGAGGCTTAGCCGTCACTTGCTGTGACCACCTGCCTGTCCAGAGACTCTTACTCGCTCACCTGGGAGCGCTCACCAGCTACCTGCCTGCTAGCCTACCTGGAGGCTTAGCCGTCACTTGCTGTGACCACCTGCCTGTCCAGAGACTCTACTCGCTCACCTGGGAGCGCTCACCTGCTACCTGCCTGCTAGCCTACCTGGAGGCTCTGCCGTCACTTGCCGTGACCCCCTGCCTGCCTAGAGACTTTTACCCTGTTGTCACTTGCCGTGACCACCCGCCTGTCAAGAGACTGTCCTTGTCACTTGCCGTGACCACCCGCCTGTCTAGAGACTGTCCCCGTCACTTGCTGTGACCGCCCTGCCCTTCTACCCTGAGACTGTCATTGTCACTTGCCGTGTCTACCTACCCGCCTTCCCTGGGAGCCACCCGCTTCCTTACAAGGACTGCCCTTTGTATAGTAGCTCAGAGATTCCACCTCCCAGACCCGTTACATATAGTTAAAGAACAATTTGGGATTTGTTTTACTTTCCTTGGCAATTACTCTCTCTGTCTCCTCTTTTGCTTTTCTTCTTTGTTTCTTACAGATTTTGTTTTTTTCCCTATAAGATATTAGCGCTTCCTCGCTGCCTTGTTTAAGTTTACCGAAAGCCCTTTTTTTGTTTTTCATTGCCCTCTTGACTTCCTTATTTAGCCACATTGGCTTCCTCCTATTCCTAGCCCTTTTATTCCCATAAGGTATGTACCTTCTACAGTGACTATGTAGGACTGTTTTGAAAATTTCCCATTTTCTATCCGTGCTCCTATTACTGAAGATACTATCCCAGTCTATAAGGTGAAGGGCATCTCTTAGCTGATCAAACTTTGCCCTCCTGAAGTTCAGTGTTTTTGTGACTCCCTTGCTGGGCACCCTACTGAAACACATGTGGAATTGTATAATGTTGTGGTCACTATTTCCCAGGTGCCCCCCCGACCTGCACCTCAGTTATTCTGTCTGGCCTGTTAGTTAATATTAAGTCTAAAAGGGCCGTCCCTCTAGTTGGTTCCTGCACAAGTTGTGACAAATAATTGTCTTTGATAATTGACAGAAACCTGTTTCCTTTCTGAGATCTACAGCTTTCGGTTTCCCAGTCTATATCGGGGTAGTTGAAGTCCCCCATAACAATCACCTCATTATTTTTTGCTACTTCGTCTATTTGTCTCATTAATAGACTTTCCGTGGCTTTTGCTATATTTGGTGGTTTATAACAGACTCCTATGATAATTTTATTATTGTTTTTTGCCCCATGTATCTCCACCCATAAGGACTCGACCTCCTCATTTCCCTCCCATACATCCTCCCGTATTGTAGGCTTTAGACACGTCTTTACATATAGACAGACTCCACCCCCTTTCTGATTTCTTCGATCCCTTCTAAACAGACTGTAACCCTGTAAGTTAACTGCCCAGTCATAGCTTTCATCTAACCATGTCTCGGTTATTCCCACTATGTCATAGTTACCTGTAGATATTTCTGCTTCCAGTTTATCCATCTTGTTTGTCAGGCTACTGGCATTTGCTAGCACGCAGTTTACACAATTTTGTTTTGTTCCAATCTTCTCCCTGTGGATTGTATTAGAAATTTTCTTACCTCCCTTCCAAGTATCTTGTCTTGGACCTTCTTTGTCGCACTTCATATCTTTCATTAGTATCAAGCTTCAATCCCTGGTTTGGCGATGCTTTCCAAGCAGCTGGTCCCGGCTGTACCCAACGATCTTCTAGCTGAGGGAGACTCTTCGCTTTTCCCAGAAGGCACCTGGAATATGCAAATTGTCCTCTTCAAGCTTCAATCCCTGGTTTGATGATGCTTTCCAAGCAGCTGGTCCCGGCTGTACCCAACGATCTTCTAGCTGAGGGAGACTCTTCGCTTTTCCCAGAAGGCACCTCTAATATGCAAATTGTCCTCTTCAAGCTTCAATCCCTGGTTTGGCGATGCTTTCCAAGCAGCTGGTCCCGGCTGTACCCAACGATCTTCAAGCTGAGGGAGACTCTTCGCTTTTCCCAGAAGGCACCTGGAATATGCAAATTGTCCTCTTCAAGCTTCAATCCCTGGTTTGGCGATGCTTTCCAAGCAGCTGGTCCCGGCTGTACCCAACGATCTTCTAGCTAAGGGAGACTCTTCGCTTTTCCCAGAAGGCACCTGGAATATGCAAATTGTCCTCTTCAAGCTTCAATCCCTGGTTTGGCGATGCTTTCCAAGCAGCTGGTCCCGGCTGTACCCAACGATCTTCTAGCTGAGGGAGACTCTTCGCTTTTCCCAGAAGGCACCTGGAATATGCAAATTGTCCTTTCAAGCTTCAATCCCTGGTTTGGCGATGCTTTCCAAGCAGCTGGTCCCGGCTGTACCCAACGATCTTCTAGCTGAGGGAGACTCTTCGCTTTTCCCAGAAGGCACCTGGAATATGCAAATTGTCCTCTTCAAGCTTCAATCCCTGGTTTGACGATGCTTTCCAAGCAGCTGGTCCCGGCTGTACCCAACGATCTTCTAGCTGAGGGAGACTCTTCGCTTTTCCCAGAAGGCACCTCTAATATGCAAATTGTCCTCTTCAAGCTTCAATCCCTGGTTTGGCGATGCTTTCCAAGCAGCTGGTCCCGGCTGTACCCAACGATCTTCAAGCTGAGGGAGACTCTTCGCTTTTCCCAGAAGGCACCTGGAATATGCAAATTGTCCTCTTCAAGCTTCAATCCCTGGTTTGGCGATGCTTTCCAAGCAGCTGGTCCCGGCTGTACCCAACGATCTTCTAGCTAAGGGAGACTCTTCGCTTTTCCCAGAAGGCACCTGGAATATGCAAATTGTCCTCTTCAAGCTTCAATCCCTGGTTTGGCGATGCTTTCCAAGCAGCTGATCCCGGCTGTACCCAACGATCTTCTAGCTGAGGGAGACTCTTCGCTTTTCCCAGAAGGCACCTAGAATATGCAAATTGTCCTCTTCAAGCTTCAATCCCTGGTTTCCATCTTGCCGCTTGACTGTGGATGATAAGGAGTATGCAGCGCCACTGTTGATCCGATCATGGTAAGTATTTCTTGATACACGCATGAGGAGAAAGCTGGTCCTTGATCACTTTTGATAACTTCTGGGACTCCATACCGGCAAACAACTTCAGAGATCAGCTTCTTGGCGGTAGTCTTGGCAGTCATGTTTGGAACAGCGAATGCTTCTGGCCAACTGGAAAACATATCCACTACCACTAAGCAGTATTCATATCATCCTGCTTTAGGGAGAGTGATGTGATCAACTTGCAATCGTTGGAACGGATACTCTGGTTTGGCACGGTGTTTTGTCGGTACATTCTGTAATCTGCCTGGGTTGCAGGTTTGGCATATTGTGCAACCTTTGTTCTGTGCACTCAACACGGTGGAAATTCCTGGAGCCCAATAGAGTTTCTGTACCAGTAGCAAAGCTTGATTCTTCCCTCG
Organism: Phyllobates terribilis; assembly: GCF_046119375.1. Lineage (NCBI taxonomy): Eukaryota > Metazoa > Chordata > Amphibia > Anura > Dendrobatidae > Phyllobates > Phyllobates terribilis. The sequence continues at coordinate 10,980,522 of NW_027362765.1, forward strand.
ATGTACCGGTCCATGGGCCAAGGCTGCAACGGCTGGATACAGGAGTCGAGGCAAACAATACAGTTGTTCCTTCTTCCATAGCCCATCTATCAACTTAGCACCCGCCTCCTTCCACGACTGGCGTTCTTCTTTAGAGACTTTCTGCTGTGTGGAGCCTAGCTTTGTGATTGGAGGGACCGGTTGATGATCTTCTGCAGGTTGATCCTGGTTTGGCACGGAATTTAGCTGTTTGGCCTGTTGCCGCGTAACAGCCATGGACATTGATGTTGGAAGAAGAGCTGCTTGCTTAGCATGGAGATCAGCAAGTGCATTACCTCTTGCTTCAGGGGCATCTGGTCGGGTATGAGCTTTTACCTTTACAACAGCCAACTGTCTTGGTAGTTGTACTGCTTCCATCAATTGTCTGACGCTTTCAGCATTTTTCACTGGAGAACCTGCAGTCGTGACAAAGCCTCTCCTTGCCCAGATTTCCCCAAAATCATGTGCAATCCCGAATGCGTATCTCGAGTCAGTAAATATATTCACACGTTTTCCTTCAGCCTGTTGACAAGCAGCAATCAGAGCTTTGAGCTCGGCTTCCTGTGCTGACATACTGGGAGGTAAGGCTGCAGCCTCTACCAATGTTTCTTCAGTTGTGACAGCATATCCAGTATGAAACCTGCCAGAGGTGACAGCATATCTTGATCCATCTGTATATAAGGTAAGTTCTGGGTCATCCAAGGGTACTTCCCCCACTAAAACAAGTGGAGTTGACTCCGCAGTGATCTGTTCCAGACAGTCATGCAGTGGAGCCTCTTTCCCCTCTCCTTCAGATGCTGGTAGCAGGGTGGCCGGGTTGATGGTGGTGCACCGGTGTAATTTCACATTTTCTGGCAACATCAACGAACACTGCAGCCGCAGGTGTCTCTGTATGGACAGATGTTTAGGTTGCTGTAAAGCCGTTGCTGTAAAGCCAGAACAGCCGCAATATTGTGCGGAGCATAAATGTGAGTCTCATGTCCAAGGATAATGTCTGCCGTTTTTTCAAGTAACTGCTGTGTGGCATGAACCGCTCGTAGACAGCTGGGGGAGGCCCTGGCTACCGGGTCCAGATGCGCTGAGTAATACCCGACTGGGCGCTGCTTTGTACAGTGTTTCTGCGTGAGTACTCCGGCTGCATGCCCTCCTGTCTCAGAGACATACAAATGGAAAGGTTGAGCATATTACGGGTTTCCAAGGGCAGGGGCTGTTATTATACTTGACTTTAGTTGCTCAAAGGCTTGTTGCAGCAGTTCTTGGTGGTCCTTGTTGTTTACATCAGCCAGAGTGTCTTCTTTTAATGCATCATATAGGGGTTGCATCAGACGTGAGGCGTCTGGGATCCATTGTCTGCAATAAGTACATAGTCCGAGGAACCGTTGCAGCTCTATGGGATCTTTTGGGAATGGTAGTCGTAGATGGCCATCTTCCTTTCTTCTGTGAGATGTCTGGCACCCTGAGTAAGGCAGTGGCCTAAGAAGACCACTTGACCGAGGCAAAACTGAAGCTTCGAGGCTGAGACTCGACAATTCAGTTTTGCTAGATGCTTGAGGAGGCTAACACTTGTCCTGATGGACACTTGCTCCGTGGGGGCACATAAAAGAAGATCATCCACGTATTGTAACAGTACTACCTCAGAGTTGTCCAGCTGCCATGGCAGCAGACAGGTAGACATGTTCTTTGCAAACTGATTAGGGCTATTCTGCGCTCCCTGCGGCATCACTGTCCGGGTCAATTGCCTGCCTTGATATGTAAATGCAAACAGAAACTGACAGTCTTTGTGTAGTGGAATACTGAAAAAGGAGTTTGCTAAATCAATTACTGTAAACCAGGCAGCAGTATATGGTATCTGTGAGAGAAGTGTATGTGGGTTAGGCACCACAGGAGTTTCCAAGACTGTCGCTGCATTTACTGCCCTCAAATCCTGCACCAATCGATAAGCGGGCGGCTGCCCTGGTTGGGATTTTTTCTTTACGGGGAACAACGGCGTATTGCACGGGGAGACGCAGGGAATTAGTGCCCCTTTCTCTAACAAGGTGTGAATTTGCTGGTGTAGACCTTGTTCTTGTGCATGTGTGAGCGGGTACTGGCGAACCTTGGTAAAGGGAGCTTCAGGCTTGAGGTACACCTGTATTGGTTCTACCGGCAATCTCCCAATGTCGTCTGGGCCTTGTGGCCACAGATGAGAAGGGATTTCCTATATGTATGGAGCTAACCTGGGATCTTTTGGGAGATTTCCATTGGTATCTGATATGTTAATCATAACCGTGGGTAGTGCCCGTAAAATGCAGACCTCCTCTATGTGTGCATCAGAGTTTGGATCTTTTAAAGTAAGGATCATCTGACCATTGTCCTGGAATTGAATTCGGGACCGGAATTTAGACAAGAGGTCTGCTCCTAAAAGATTTACCAGACAGGTTGGGGATATGACCAATTGTGCCATTACTTCTGGAAATGGGCCAATTGGAATAGGTTTGGTGAGAGTGTGTTTGTTAGGTCTGCCATCTACACCGATCAATATCAGATTGCCGTTAGAAAATTGGACTGGGAAACCCTGGGTCAGTTCAGTGGATTTTAAAATGGAGTTGGCCGCCCCAGTGTTTACCATGAACTTCACCGGATTCCCTCCTACCGGGAGAACTACAGATGAACAGAGCCCGGGTGTGGTTACCGGCATCACGATGGCAGACTCTGGTTGACCTTCACTTCAGAATGGGCGGTCCTGGGGGACATTTTCTCGTGACAAGTCCCGTGGGCCAGGCATCCTATTTCTGGATACGGGGGCTTGTGTGGTGCACTGACCAGCAGGGGTGTGGCAGTCCCTTTGGAAGTGTCCTGCTTGGCCACACCTCCAACACTGAAGACGGGAATTCACTACTGGTCTTCTCTCGGGATACGTTACTCGCTGATCAGGTACTGCCATCGGGTAATAGTGGGGCTGTAAGGGAGGAGGAGGATATCGGGTGGGCAAGGGGGGATACTGTGCTATGGGTAATGCGGGTGCTGCAACTACCATTGCAGCAGGTTTGGATTTAGACTTAACCGCAGAAGCGGTCCGGGCGACACTTTTCTGGAAGCTTTTTGCTACCTTTAGGGCATCTCCTAGGGTGGCTGACTCCACATCTGGTCGTACAGCCAATATCGCATCCTTGATTTCAGCCCGTAACCCCTGGATAAAGGCGGATACTAACAGCTGGCAATGAGTTTTAGTATGCAAGGAAAACCCAAGGTCCTTGTAGACCTGCATAAGGCGCCCATAAAACTTCTCAGCCGACTCTCCCTTCTCTTGAATGACATCTGTGAGGGTACTGGATTGATCAGTCAACTTATCCTGAGCCCATATTTTAAGGGCTTTACAAAAGTCATCCACACTCTCATAAGTATTGGAGTCTAATGCTCTGTTATATGGAATAGCAGTCTCTATCATCGGATAATATCCTTCACCGGCTTTTACACGGAGCAGGTGTAAAAGATCTTGCCTTGTTGTTGAATATATATCTCTATTTGCGGCCATGGCTCTGTAAAAAGCCATGGGGGAATGTTCGGGATCCGGGAGACGGTTACACAGAGTATCCGTCTGTGTTCGGGTAAACGGGGTGTATTTGGGTGGTCTGGTATTTGTATTCTGGGCTGCTTCCTCCATTTCTTCTATCTTTGTGAGAGGGGGTGGAGGTGGAGGTGGAGGGGGGAAATCAGCATGAGTACTGATTGTGGGGAGATCTTGGAGGTAGGGGAACACTGGAGGAGACCAGATATCGGGTTTTATTGTGGGCTTGATTAATTGAGTGGCATAATCAACAAGATCCCTGTCGATGGCCAAGAGTCTTATCTCTCTCAATTTAGTTGGATGCATGGTAATGTATTGCTTTATAGCCCCAACTATTATTTTGGCCGCATCCTCTTTTGGGTATCCAAAGATACCAGTGGAAATAAATGGCAGGGCTAGGGTAGGTGTTTTGGATTGTTTCTGCAAGCAGGTGTTGTGACCTGGGTAAATCCAGGGGATCATATTTTGGTCCCACCGCATGTATAACAAACTGACATGCTAGCTCTCCGGCTCTTGTAGCCATCACCTCTCCTTCCCTTAACGGATCGTGGTCACGGATGTAATCATTAGATGCAGCTTGTATTGTAGGTCCCCCCATATGACATATCTCTGCAGCTAGCCCCCACCCATGCTGCAGTTGTGCATTTGCTGCGTTTACCATGATCCCAACCTGCTGTTGTGGTATACTCCCCATGCCTATTCTCAGTATAGTGGAGAAATCCGAAGGACCATTCAGTAAAACAGACGCCACCTCCTGGTACTCGCGTCCATGTTCTATTTCCCCAGTTTGAGAGAGGGTGAATAGGGAAGAGTTCAGTGGACCCTGGGTCTCCCTGAATGGAGTATGGACCATGGCAGGGGCAGGTGGGGGTAGTGGTTTATAATACCCGCCGTCAGCGTTAAGTAATGTGCAGGTTGGTGCTACAACACCGGGTTTACGTGCTCCACAATTATAGCACGTCTTGCACCATCCTGGATTAGTTGCCCAACACAAATTACAGAGCCAACCGTCTGGGTTATATGGTGGTGGCTGGCTATCAGTGGGAAGTGCAGGGTATTTAATCTCCTTGGGTATAAATTGATCAGTTTCTGGATTCAGGGGCTGGCATACTGCTACATTTGTGGGGGTAGGGGATGCATCTTTAGGGGCTTTAGATTCGGGTTGTGGACACATAACTTGGGAAGGGGCACCACCTACTTCCTCCTGTACTTTTTCCCCATCAGCTCCATTTTGTAGCACAAAACAACCAGTTTTTGTCACAGTGCTAGATAATTTGTCTTTCTTGACATAAAAGTAATTGAAATAACCAGGCTTCATCTCCTCCTCTATTTCAACATATCCTTCATCACAAATCTCATGTGGCACTTTCCTAAAGTTTTCAGCATCTTCCAACAATCCACAATCAACTAATTTTCCTCTATTGTGGCGAATTCCTTCATCCCATAATGCAGGGTTAAGTCTGCCGTGGATGGGAAAGTTTAACACCTTAAACACTTTTGGTGCATTCTTAAATTATCTTTTCCCTTCTCGACTGATCATGATATTCTTCACATTCTCACTCTCCTGCGGGGGGAGACAAATTCTTTCTGATCCATGGAAACATTGATTAATCACTACTGCCGCTTCTCAACCAACAAAGATTCTTAATGCTTGTGCACAGCGGAGTCTGGACAGAGCTCCCAGCTGTTCCACTATTAACTTCTAATTCACCCCTCCTGTCGGGGGGAATCGTATAGACGGCTAAGGAAAGGAGGAGCGCTTTTGCAGCTTTACAGCGCTCCGGACACTCGATATACAGTATGTATATCTACTTGCGTGCCCTACCCAATCTTCGATCACCTGCCGCGACTGAAACTAACAATGTTCAGTCTTTTAAGAATCTTTGTCAGAAGTTGAAGAAGGAAAGAGTCACACAATATTCACTTGTCAATCCGAGGTGATACTGCTTTGAAAGTTATCAATATCTAACCCCTAATGGGACTACACCCATTATAGTCTCACCTTTGACTATATCCAACCAAGATGTCCGGAGACACTGCAAACAACCACACACCACGAGGAAACCACGCCAAATGGTCAGTATCACTAGTAAAGAACTCGTGCACTTACCGTGGCTTTTTGTGGGGGATGATCAGTCCCAATTCCAGTGGGGGAGGCTGAAAGCAAGTCTCTCTTTGTGGACTTCCAGAGGTGGAGGGGCGTCCCTGGTTAGGGATCCGAGTCACGGCACCAGCTGTTGAGGGAGGGCAATAACCCTTCACGGTTGACCAAGTGAGTGTCAAATTATTATGTTGATTGCAATCCACAGAAAACTAAACGGAAACAATGTTCTGTATTGGGAGGATTCAAAGAATCTCTGATCCTGTTTATTTTTCTTAGCATTTTATATTGTTTTGAGTACATCAATAGCCAATCAACTCTGCAGCCATACTACAGTACTACAGGCTGACCAATGTTAGTACAATTATTACGGAAACACAAATATGGTCATATTAGTTTGAAGCACGCTGGAATTTTACAAGGTCAATCATGGCCTAAACTAGTTAGATAACAGGAGCGGAGTGTCTGACAAAATACAAAATGTTCTTGTGAGAAAAGTTAGTGTGGGAAAGATGAGGCGAGAGAAAAGATGGAAAGAATGTATGTTATGCAAGGAGTGATAATAACATGATTTTGAAACAAGCAGAAAAAATGGAGTTGCTATAGCATGAATATCAATATGCCCTTTACAGATTCACTCCACGTCATAAATTCCATTATGTTTTCAATCATAAGGAATTCAGATTACTGCACAATCTCTCCTGAAATGGGGGCGCTAATACTTTCTCTACTCTTCTGGTCAGGACTCATAGTAGCTCCAATAATCCACCATAAATGAGTGTAACTCCGGTTTAGTGTTGGAATTCTCCTGTCATACATACCTTGTACCTTGTGGATGTAACATATTATTTTATTCTATGTCTTTTTTTACAGGTTCAATCTGTATGATAGTTTGATTGTGGTGGGATCGGCCTGTCTCACGTATGTGAGTCTATAACTCCTTGGTAGTCTTTAAAAAAAAAAGATCTCCATTGCCTCTTATAAATGCCCGAGATCTGAATTTAAGACGCCTCAGCTCTGTACTATTATTAAAAGTTCTCTTTAAATGTCTGTTTCTTCTTGACACTCATCTGATAGAAAATATTGTCCCTTACAATAGTTTAGATTCCCAAGAGCCACCGAGCCCCATACTCCAATTACCCCAGAGAGGTTTCATCACTAGTTACTCATTATTTACTGATGGAGACTGTTGAGTTTGATCATTTCTGGAGATGTGTTATTGTCTATAGTCACAGTTTTGCCCATCACCATTTAACCAACCTACATAGATCTGGACTTACACAGAGACCCACTAGGCTTGGGCCACGGTGTTACCTGCTGCTCTGTGGAGTGAGATGGGAAGAACAATAGTCAGGTAGTTGGGTCAGAACCAGGAGGGCAGAGAAAATACAAAATCTGAAGACACAAGAGAAGACAGTAAATGGGCCGAGGTCACAACAGGAAACAAATACACAAGCCGGGAGCTGAGCACAGAGGACTGAACCAGAGGAGAACAAGGCTGTATCTGGCAGCTTCCAGCAATATGCTTCCAGCTTTAGTAGGGTGCGGTGCTTTCCAAATGGCTGAAGCAGGGAGCAGATTACTCCAGCTGAACAGCACACACACCCATACTGCCAGACTGGATAGTACTACTGATCCCAGCTATCCTAATCTTAGGCACTGGACAGAGCCTGTGCCGCCCAGAGCTTCCGGTTCTCACGTCTCTTCCATCACCAGCGCTGCCAGCAGAATGAATAAGGCGGCGCCTGGTGTCAAAAGCAGACGTACCAGGAGCAGATCCCAGAGGAGATGGGACACAATATTTACAGAATATGAGAAAATAGCAGAAAACCCGAACAGTAGAAATCCCCATAATGTGACTCTATTTTGGAAATTATACCCCTTAGTGAATTAATCTCTAGGAGTAGTGACTATTTTGACTCCACCGAAACTTTCCGGAAATTAGCATGCAGTGGATGTTGGAGAGTGAAAATTACAAATATGCCATTTTATTACCCAACACATAGTGCCCAGATTGTGCTCCAGGAGACACACACCATAAATTAAGTGGGTTCCTCTCAGTATAGTAATGTCAATACATGGATGGTAAATGTGGTTTGGGCACCCTGCAAGGCTCAGAAGTGAGAGGGAGATTTGACTTTGGGAGAGCGGATATTGCTGGATTGGTTTATGGAAGCCATGTTGCTTTTCAAGAGCCTTTGAGCCACTAATAATGTGGAAACCTCTGGTTTTCCATTGACAGATGATGGACCTGAGTGGGGGCTTGTTTTTTGTGGGATGAGTAGAAGTTTTTATTGATATTATTTTCGCCTCCATAACATTGTTTGGTGACTTTTTATTCCATATTTGGGAGACAGAATTAACAAACAGTTGAACACTACGATCCACTGGTTCATCCTATGAGGTTTTATATTAGAGTCCTTATGGGTGGAGATACATGGGGCAAAAAACAATAATAAAATTATCATAGGAGTCTGTTATAAACCACCAAATATAGCAAAAGCCACGGAAAGTCTATTAATGAGACAAATAGACGAAGTAGCAAAAAATAATGAGGTGATTGTTATGGGGGACTTCAACTACCCCGATATAGACTGGGAAACCGAAAGCTGTAGATCTCAGAAAGGAAACAGGTTTCTGTCAATTATCAAAGACAATTATTTGTCACAACTTGTGCAGGAACCAACTAGAGGGACGGCCCTTTTAGACTTAATATTAACTAACAGGCCAGACAGAATAACTGAGGTGCAGGTCGGGGGGGGCACCTGGGAAATAGTGACCACAACATTATACAATTCCACATGTGCTTCAGTAGGGTGCCCAGCAAGGGAGTCACAAAAACACTGAACTTCAGGAGGGCAAAGTTTGATCAGCTAAGAGATGCCCTTCACCTTATAGACTGGGATAGTATCCTTAGTAATAGGAGCACGGATAGAAAATGGGAAATTTTCAAAACAGTCCTACATAGTCACTGTAGAAGGTACATACCTTATGGGAATAAAAGGGCTAGGAATAGGAGGAAGCCAATGTGGCTAAATAAGGAAGTTAAGAGGGAAATGAAAAACAAAAAAAGGGCTTTCGGTAAACTTAAACAAGAAGGCAGCGAGGAAGCGCTAATATCTTATAGGGAAAAAAACAAAATCTGTAAGAAACAAATAAGAATAGCAAAAGAGGAGACAGAGAGACTAATTGCCAAGGAAAGTAAAACGAATCCCAAACTGTTCTTTAACTATATAAACAGTAAAAGGATTAAAACTGATGGAGTTGGCCCATTTAAAAATAACCTGGGTAAAATCATAGAGGGCGATGAGGGTAAAGCAAACCTACTCAATAGCTTCTTCTCCACTGTTTTCACAAAAGAAAACAATTTATCGGAGGAAATGCAGAGTGATAAAGTAAACCCTCCGCTAAATATCACCCACCTAACCCAGGAGGAAGTAAAGAAACGCCTAAATAATATCAACATAGACAAGTCACCAGGCCCAGATGGCATACACCCCCGGGTACTAAAAGAATTAAGTAATGTGATAGACAGACCGCTGTATCTTATATTCAAGCACTCTTTATGGACAGGGACTGTCCCACTAGACTGGCGCCAAGCAAATGTGGTACCAATATTCAAAAAGGGGTCTAAAAGTGACCCTGGGAACTATAGACCAGTCAGCTTAACGTCTGTTGTGGGTAAATTGTTTGAAGGATTTCTTAGAGATGCTATTGTAGAATATCTTAATGATAATAACTAACTCCATATCAACATGGATTCATGAGGGATCGCTCCTGCCAAACAAACCTGATGGCCCTCTACGAGGAGGTGAGCTCACAGCTGGACCGGAGAGAGTCAGTGGATGTTGTATACCTTGACTTCTCCAAAGCGTTTGATACCGTGCCACACAAAAGGTTGGTATATAAAGTGAGAATGCTTGGTCTGGGGGATAATGTGTGCAAGTGGGTAAATAGCTGGCTGAGTGATAGAAAGCAGAGGGTGGTTATCAATGGAGTAAGCTCAGGGTGTGTCAGGGTTACTAGCGGGGTGCCTCAAGGGTCTGTCTTGGGCCCTATATTATTTAATATATTTATTAATGATCTAGTGGAAGGGTTGCATAGTAAAATAGCAATATTTGCAGATGATACTAAACTTTGTAAAGTAGTTAATACAGATGAGGATAGGGCACAGCTACAGGAGGATTTAGATAAATTGGGGAGTTGGGCCAAAAAATGGCAAATGGGGTTCAATGCCGATAAATGTAAGGTCATGCACATGGGAAAGAAAAACAGCAGTCACCCATACATATTAAATGGGAAACCGTTGGGGAAATCTGACATGGAGAAGGACCTGGGCGTCTTGGTTAATAGCAAATTAAATTGGAGTGACCAGTGTCAGGCAGCAGCTGCGAAGGCAAATAGAGTCATGGCATGCATCAGAAGAGGAATAGGGGCATATGATGAGAACATTGTTCTTCCTCTGTATAAAGCGCTGGTAAGGCCGCACTTAGAATATTGTGCACAGTTCTGGTCTCCGGTGCTCAGGAAAGACATATTGGAGCTAGAGAGGGTACAAGGGAGGGGCGACTAAGGTAATAAAGGGAATGGAGGGACTAGAATACCCAGAGAGGTTGTCAAAATTAGGCCTATTTACGTTGGAAAAGAGAAGGCTTAGGGGAGACCTCATAAACATGTATAAATACATCAGGGGGCAGTACAGAGATCTTTCCCATGACCTGTTTATACCAAGGATGGTGACAAAGACGAGGGGGCACACTATGCGTCTGGAGGAAAGGAGGTTCCTGCACCAGCATAGAAGGGGATTCTTTACGGTCAGAGCCGTGAGACTCTGGAACTCTCTGGGAGAGGAAGTAGTGATGTCCAACTCACTTAATGAGTTCAAGAGAGGCCTGGACGCCTTTCTTGAGAACAATAAAATTACATCTTATGCTTAGTGATAGTTAATTAATCCAGGGATTTAATCTGACTGCCAGATTGGTGTCGGGAAGTGAATTTTTCCTCGATGTAAATTGGCCTATACCGCATGGTTTTTGTTTTTTTTTTGCCTTCCCCTGGACCAACGCTGCGGAATAGCTGAAGTGCACAAGAAATAGGCTGAACTGGATGGACGCTTGTCTTTTTTCGGCCTTATAAACTATGTAACTGTGAACTGTCATTGTCTAGGTCAGTAATTCATTTTTTTACATAACTTGCCATTTTTATGTACATTTTAAGTAGAAATGTTCAAAAATATAAAATTCGAGGATATTTTATTCAAAAATAATAATTGGTTTTATTCTTGGCAGATGACTGTACCAGGAGATCAGAGGGAGAGCTGATATCTTCAATTTTTAAATCGGATGATCTTGAAATCCCACAGGATACAATTGAAGTGAATGCCATTACTCCAGATATACCATCATCCCTTCACAGCAAAGATCTGTCATCTGATCCTTTGAAACAGGTCCTGTCTTCTGATTCATTACCGGCTACTAAGGAAAATCAAAGTCACAAAATAAGCATTAAAGAACAAACTGCTCCTAAAGCAAAGACATCATTTTCATGTACAGAATATGGAAATAGTTTTCCACTCAAAAAGTCTTTTCTTATACATCAAAAAATTAACAAAACAGAGAATAGATTTTCTTATTCGAAGTGCTTGAAATATTTTAACCAGAAATCAGATCTTGTTAGTTACCAGAGAACTCACACAGGGGAGAAGCCATTTTCATGTTCAGAATGTGAGAAATGTTTTAACCATAAATCAGATTTTGTTAAGCACCGGAGAACTCACACACGGGAGAAGCCTTTTTCATGTTCAAAATGTGGGAAATGTTTTATCCGGAAAGCGCATCTTGATAGCCACCGGACAACCCACACAGGGGAGAAGCCTTTTTCATGCTCAGAATGTGGGAAACATTGTAACCAGAAATCAGATTTGGTTAAGCACCAGAGAACTCACACAGGGGAGAAGCCTTTTTCATGTTCAGAATGTGGAAAATGTTTTAGCCAAAAATCAAGCCTTAACAGACATCAGAGAACTCACACTGGAGAAAAGCCTTTTTCATGTTCAGGCTGTGGGAAATCTTTTAACCGTAAAGAGCATCTTGATAGCCACCAGAGAACTCACACGGGATAAGCTTTCTTTTCCTGTTCAGAATGTGGAAAATGTTTTGTGAAGAAATCATCTTTTCTTAGTCACCAAACAGTTCACACAGGGCAGAAGCCTTTTTCATGTTCTTAATGTGGAAAATGTTTTTCACAGAAATCAGCTGTTAATAAACATCAGAAAAGTCACAAAGGGGAGAAGCCTTATTCATGTTCAGAATGTTGGAAGTCTTTTAACCGAAAATTGTATCGTCTTAAAGGGGTTGTCGACTACAAGGACAACTTCTTGTCATTCCTTCTGTTTGGCCTTGTTAAAATGAAAACACTCATACGCTCCTCCTGTGTCGGCAATGTTCCAGCGGTATTGGGACTCAGGTTCCTAAGGCTCACATGAGGTTGTTATGTAGCGCCCCGAGGGTTCGGCCGCTACAGGGGTATTGCACCTCTGCCAGAGGTGTGATATTCCACTCCCGGGTAAGGATGGAGTGTGGACCAGGGCTCAGTTAGCTGCATGCATCACACACACCCCATTTCCTGGGGACAGCTCAACGGTGCTCCCATTTATACAGTAATGCAGGCATGACAGACCATGTCCCTGGCTGGAGTGGGGAGGGGGGAGGAAAACCCAGGGATGTAGGAGCAGAAGGGGACGGTTTCTGTAGCATAGGAAGGAGCTCATTGGGTGCTGGTCACCTGAGCTCACACTCAGAGGGGAGGTATAAAAGGTGGGCACCATCTTAGTTCGGAGAGTTCAGTCAGTGAGTGGAGAAGACAGGGAGCAGAGGCTCTGTAGGAGCTCTGCTCAAAGCTCTGCCGGAGCCTGGGAGGAGAAGGAGAAGTAGGCCTGGAGAAGAGGCAGAGGGAAGGAGGAGAAGAGGGAACAGGAAAGGAGGAGAAGTGACAGAGAAACAGAAGGGCTCAGAAACAAGAAGGCAGAAGGGACCCTAAGGACCAACGTGAAATCGGGTGACGGGTCAGGCAAGAAAAGGGTACCGGATCCCAAATTGGTGGAGGTAAATTATCCCTCAGCCAAGAACCGGAGGTCGTGATCATCACTTGGTGCGACGCCCTGCTAAACATTGCTAGGAAGGCACCATATAGGATAGCGGGAAACGGGGCCCACGTTTACCCGCATAGATCCGCGGCAGCTGGACAAAAGCTTGGTCACTGGTGGGGCACGAGCCAGAGGAAGGATAGAAGGGAGTCCTGTGCCATACTCCTGAATTGCCTGGGGGTTGACCGAGCCCCTCACCTGGTGGATGCAGCACGGCTCGGGCAGTCATTACCTGTACAGAAGTGACTTGGAGTATACGAACTGTGAGTAAAAGACCCTGGACTGCAACACGTTGTCGTTGTGTTTCTTACCGTGCCAGCACTAATGGTACTGGGACGCCCAGCACTACAACCCCCACCATCTACGCTCACTGCCCTGGGGCTACACTCTTCCCGTGGAGAGTTACACTACCTCAGCTGCACACACCATCAGCCTCAGTGGACTGCCTTGCAGCGGCGGTTCATAATAGCCGCAATCCACGGGTGGCGTAGTAGGACATTACCTAAAACTTATAAAGGACTGCCACTGGTCTGACCACCCTGAGCCACGGGACTGGGTCGCCACTACTACTCCCAGCATTGCCCTGAAGCCCAGTTCCGAGTGCCCGACGGCCCAGGGGGCGAGTCAGCTTTGGCGTAGTCGGCAGGATTGTGACCAACCCGCCACAAACGGGTATTGCGTGCCTGAAAAGAGACTGTTTCACTGTACTAAAGATGGCGCCCGCCCCAGAAGAACGAGCGCCATAATGTGCACGCCAAAAGACAACAGGAAGCCGCCTCCCATCGTGGGCCAGGTCCCAGAATGGCGCCAAAGAAGGAGCCCTCCCCCAACAGCTATGAGTGCGGCTGTAGAGATGTCCATCAAGGTGGGGGGGCTGCCCCTGAAAGTGATTGTCAGCAGATTGCCCCAAGACCACCCCCAATGGGGGTGGAAAGAGAAGAAAACTGCGGGGCAGGGGGTGGTCTGGATCAGTCTCACCAGGCCACACCCGGAGATGGAGAGAGGAGCCAGCTCCAACACCTTGGCGAGGGGCCTGCTGCTGGCCGAATCACCATGCAGCTTCACGGAGCTGCTAGCACACCTCCCCAAGGAAGACCCCGAGTATGTGCGGGCTGCGCTGGAGGAGCTGGACCGTAGGGTGGTCCGGGCGCAGCGGGATGTGATTGCTGAGTGAAAGGAAGAGATGGCCCGGCGGGCCGTGATCCAGCAGCAGGAGGCGCCGCCAGCACCCAGCAGCACGCCTGCCTCCGAGGGCGGTGAAAACAGAACAGAGGCCGAGGACGATGCCGCGGAGGAGGCCGCAACAGCAGAGGCAGGTAACGGAGACGCCCTTACCCCGAGTCCGCCGACCTGCCCCTGCGTCCTGTTTCGGAGCCCGAAACACCTGAAACTGCCACCGTCACCGCGCCTCCACCGCTACCAACCGGTCCCCAGGCCGTCGACACCGCCAGCGAGCCCCGCCCCGAGCCATGCCCTCTGACCCCGGGCGCGATCAGGAGACAACCACCGCAGGCCTGGTCGCAAGACCTAGTGCCCCCGGGCGCTGCTGCTCCGCCAGCGCCCCCTGCCTCTGCTGTGCCACCCCTGGGTGCAACCAGAAGACGACCACCACAGGCCTCGTCGCAAGGCCGAGTACCTCCGGGGGCCGCTAACCCGCTCGCGCCCCCGGCCTCTATAATACCACCCCTGGGCGCAGATCTGTTCGCCCAGCACACCAGTCCGGATGGGCTCCCTTTCATCTGGCCCCCCGGATATGTTAACCCCAGCCTTCAGAGGAGCCTGCCCGCGGAGGCTGGAGCCCCACCTGAACCCCTGATACCTGCTCCGGAGCCTCTGGAAGTCTCCCAGCCCCCGATGGAGGACGCTCAGTACGAGTGGGACCCGACCGGAGAGGACCTGATAGGGTTCACGCCGGAAACGCGGGCGGCCGCAGCCCGCCAACGGGAATCTAGCCGCCAGCAGCTGGTGATGTTCGAAAGGGAGCAGCGGGAGCGTCGCGTCAAACAGGAAAAGTTGCAGGTCCAAAGTGCGGAGCAGAAAATGCGAACCCGGCGAGACCCCCGAGCTGCCCGTGGTCCCCGAGTCACCGGGACTGTCGTAAAGTTTCAGATGGAGCATGGCTGGGGTTTCATCAGAGACCCGGACACCATCAGTGACGTGTTTGTGACCCGAAGGGATGTAGAGAGCCAAATGCCAGAAGGTCATCGAGGGCGGGATCTATATCCTGGAAACGTGGTGTCCTACACCCGACACCAAGGCGTGAAGGGGTGGTACGCCCTCCACGTCCATAGAGTAGTAGAGGAGGAGGAACAGCACTACTCAGATCCAGAGTACTAAGAGGACCCGGACGGGCCTGAAGATTACGAGGAGCAAGGTGCATCAGGAGGACACCGTTACCAGTAAACGGTAGAGTGTGAATGTACATAGTTACCCGTCAGGGTACAGAGAACTGTTTTGGGACTGTTTTGAATTTGAGTGTGGTCCCCGTAGGGACTGATATAGAACTGTTAGAAGTTGCCCCCTTTCCTAAGTTACCTGGCTGAGGACTGAGAGCAGCCACCCCTTTCCTTTACCTGGCTGAGGACTGAGAGCAGCCATTCCCCTTCCCAAAACTGGCCGAGGACTGAGAGCGGCCGTCCCTGTAAATAGTTGCGCTTCCTAAAGCGCCCCCTACTGGTTTTATAAAAAGACTGCAAAGTCTACATCGGGACAGAGAGTTCCTCATGTTTAAAAGTTTGCTGAAGTTTTTGCACTTTAAAGAAGAATGAACACCTGGTCGCAAGTTACACCGCGGCCAGGGCACAAGAATATGTTTTACTTGAAAATGTTTTATATGAAGAGTTTTATATGCTGCTAGGTGATAATGCAAATGTTTTATATGATGTTTTATATGACAAAAGAGTTCCGGTAAGAGTTCCTATGGATGCGCCATTTCTGGGGCGGCTGACGGCTGGTGTTTCTAGCCTGGGAGGGGGGCAATATTCATGGCACCCTTCCTGGGCTATTAATATCAGCCCCCAGCTGTCTGCCTAGCCTTTGCTAGCTATTAAAATAGGGGGGACCCCACGTCATTTTTTTGGGGGGGTCCCCCCATTTAATAGCTAGTAAAGGCTAGGTATTCAGCTGGGGGCTGATATTAGTAGTCTGGGAAGCTCCGTGGGTATTACCCCCTTCCCAGGCTTCAAACATCTGCCCCAGCCGTCTGCTTAACCTCCGCTAGAGACTAAAATTATGGGGAATCCCACGCCAATTTTTTTTTAAATAAATCCTTTATTTTAACACTAAATGACATTTGAGGAGTTAATAAAGATGCAGTCCCTAAATTATTATTTGCTTTTTAATTAATTTTTCCCAAAAATTTTGACGTGGGCTTTGCCATATTTTTGTATGCCAGCCAGGTACATCATCCAGCTTCTATGAAATAATTTTAAAAAAATTGACGTGGGGCTTTGCACTATATTTGTGTCCAGCCAGGTACAGCAGGCAGGAACGGGCTGCCCCCAACCACCAGCTGCCTATTTGTACCTGGCCGGACACAACAATATAGGGAAGCCCTTTTTTTCTTAATTATTTAAAAAAAAAAATACGTGGAGCTTTGCCCTATTTTTGTGTCCAGCCAGGTACAACTAGGCAGCTGGGGGCTGGAATCCGCAGCGCAGGGAGGCCCAAGGTTTCTGGGCCCCACCCGCTGCAAATTGCAGTCCGCAGCCACCCCAGAAAATGGCGCGTTCATAGAAGCGCCATCTTCTGTCGCTGTATCCAACTCATCCAGGGCCCTGGTGCGGTGGCTCACTGGGTAATAAAGGGGTTAGGGCCAGCTTGGCATTATCAGCTGGCCCTAAGCCCGAAATTCATGGGGTCACGCCAATATTAGACATGACCGCCATGAATTTCTAGTAAAGTATTTAAAAAAAAACACAAACACCCATAATAAAGTCCTTTAATTGAAATAAACACACAATTCTTTATTGTTCTAAATTAAACCATACTTACCATCACGCCCATTCCAGCTGAAGCCAACGATCTGCAATAAAAGAAAAATAATAAAGCAACCTCATCCTTACCTTTCCATGGTTCCCACGACAGCTTCAGCTCTGCTACATCGAGATGACAGGCTGGACCGCAGCAGAACGCTGCCATCCAGCCTGTCATCCCGCAGACACTGAGAAGCGCAGGCTTGCTTGCGCTCCTCAGTGTCTCGCTGTGACGGCATAAAGATGAGCCGAGTCTCTCACGCTCACCGCATGCGCAGGAGAATTCTCCCACGCTGTCAGTGACGTGCATGAGGTGAGCTGAGTTCACTGTCGGCTCATCTGGATCGTTGGCTTCAGCTGGAATGGGCGTGACGGTAAGTATGGTTTAATTTAGAACAATAAAGAATTGTGTGTTTATTTCAATTAAAGGACTTTATTCTGGGTGTTTGTGTTTTTTTTAACTTTGACTATGGGGTTAGTAATGGGGGTGTCTTATAGACGCCTCTCCATTACTAACCTGGGCTTGATGTCAGCTGGCATTATAAGCTGACATCAACCCCAACCCTATTACTCCACTGCCACCGCTACAGGGCAGTGGGAAGAGCGAGGCTAAGTGCCAGAATTGGCGCATCCTATGGATGCGCCATTTCTGGGGTGGCTGACGGCTGGTGTTTCTAGCCTGGGAGGGGGCCAATATTCATGGCACCCTTCCTGGGCTATTAATATCAGCCCCAGCTGTCTGCCTAGCCTTTGCTAGCTATTAAAATAGGGGGGACCCCATGTCATTTCTTTGGGGGGTCCCCCATTTTAATAGCTAGTAAAGGCTAGGTATTCAGCTGGGGGCTGATATTAGTAGCCTGGGAAGCTCCGTGGATATTACCCCCTTCCCAGGCTTCAAACATCTGCCCCAGCCATCTGCTTAACCTCCGCTAGAGACTAAAATTACGGGGAACCCCACGCCAATTTTTTTTTTTATAAATCCTTTATTTTAACACTAAATGACAAGTACAGTAACCAACACTATCACTGTACTTATTATATATGTGACTGACATGTTTCTATCTATCTAATCTATGTGTGATTCTCTATTCTTTCTATTCTAAATTGTCGGGTACAGCTGCTGAATTGCCGGCCGGCTTTTTTAAAGAGACGGTGCATGAAAACACTAATATTTTTTTAAATAAATCCTTTACACTAAATGACAAGTACAGTATGCAACACTGTCACTGTACTTCATATATATGTGACTGACATGTTTCTATCTATCTAATCTATGTGTGATTCTCTATTCTTTCTGTTATAAATTGTCGGGTACAGACGCTGAATTGCCGGCCGGCTTTTTTAAAGAGACGGTGCATGAAAACACTAACATTTTGTTTAAATAAATCCTTTACACTGAATGACAAGTACAGTAAGCAACACTGTCACTGTACTTCATATATATGTGACTGACATGTTTCTATCTATCTAATCTATGTGTGAGGCTCTATTCTTTCTGTTATAAATTGTCGGGTACCGGTGTATGCCGCTGCTGAATTGCCGGCTTTTCATGTTTCACTGTGAGCACTGTTCCCATCGATTTGGGCAACCACCTCCCCCAGTACATTCTACATTATTGTTAGTTGTTTTCCTTCATGTAGAATTAACCTACAAGGAAAGAAAGGGTTTATTTTCATTCCGATATTTGTGTCCCATTGACTTGCATTGGTTTCCGGTATCGGAATCGGCGATATCCGATACTTTTTGGGTATCGGCCCAATCCAATCCGATCCGATATTTCCTGATATCGGAAGGTATCGCTCAACACTACTCACGAGCCCTGGTCCTAATCAGTGCCAGCTTCACTGTCTCCGCCTTCGGATGTATTGAACAACAACCAGAAGCCAGGGCTGCGGCTGCTGTTTGACTTCTTTTTAATGTTTGATTTGTCCGAAGTTGGGGAAAGTGATATCAGCGCAGGGCTCACATGACTTAACAAGCTCACATGAACCCTGGGAACGCAAGCGCCGACACCGCTGGAACCGCACCAGCATAGGAGGTTTGCATAATTGTTTTTAATTTAACAGGACCAAACATGAGGAATGAGAAGGGGTTGTCCAAGTAAAGGACATCCCTTTTAAACATCAAAAATATCAAAAATCCCACACAGAGAGAAGTCGTTATCATACCTAGAGTGTGAAAAATAAATTACTGGAAAATTGTATTTTGTTGACCATCAAAAATAATTCAGACGGGGAGAAACTATATATGTTATTGACACATTGTACACAAACATATAACAGACAGTTGTATAGTTAAATGAGAAAGTGAAATTACTTTGGAACTTACTGTATTTTTTGGACTATAAGACACACTTTTAGCAAGAAAAAATCTTGCTAAAAAGTGAGTGCATCTTATAGACTGGAGGCAGCTTCCCGTGACAGAGGAGAACAATGAGTCAGTGTCAGAGGCGTAGCAAGGGGTTCAGCTCAGGGGGGGCCGAAACATCTGAGTGGGCTCTAACCAGGTAATCGTGGGTACAACTATGGTGGTGCCCTCTGATCGTGGGTATAGAGAATCCTCAGGAGATGAACGCTCTGAAAATGAATCTCTACACCAACACTCAGAGTATCACCATATGGTGACCATTTTGTGATAGATACCAGTGCTGCAGAACATACAAATAATCACAGTACAGTTATACTGTATATAGTAACTTACAGCTGAAGTTCTTTTTGGTGGAGTCATTCATTTTCCTGTCTTTTCCATCTGGCCCAGACCGACATGACGACTTCTCCAGTCAGGATACGTCTGCAGAGATTACAATGAAAACACATTTCACTTCTAAGAGACGTGAATACAGCTGAGCTCAAGGAGTAGGGAGCCGGCGGTGAGTCGCTTGCTGTGCAGCCCTGGCTTAACTATATCAGAGTGCACAGTGCTCCAATATACCTAAGCATAGCGTAGCTCTGGGTGGGCGCCCCATGGTGGGCCCCCCTGAGCATGGGCCCCAGGGCGACCACAACCTCTGCCCCCCGGTAGCTACGCTACTGGACAGTGTCCTTCCTGATCACTAATAGAACTGCTCTCTCTCCTCCACCTTACACTTCTCTAACTGATGGGTGCAGAGCAGGAGAGTAAGGTACCAATCCACCTCAACCAGTGCACAGCGCGCCCTCACACACGATACCCCTGATGCCTGACGTCATATGCCCTGCTGGTGCTACCAGGACCAATCATTGACAGCTACTTTCACCACTGCCTACTTACATACCATTCCTCTATGGCCTTATGCCCTATTCGGGATACCAGTATTACAGCCAGATTAAATGATGACTTAACCTAGCATTGCGATTTTGAAAAAGACCCAGGCTCGGGTCGAAACGTTGGAAAACAGTCGCTTTACTTACCATTTTTTGCTATACCAGTCACTGTGGTGAATTGTTTTTGAAGCTCTCTGGCTGACTGTCTCTTTCTCTCTGGATGTCTCTCTCTCTGGCTGGCTCTCTCTGGCTGGCTGTCTCGCTCTCATTGGATCTCTGTCTCTCTCTGGCTGTCTGTCTCTCTCTCTGGCTGTCTCGCTCTCTCTGGCTGTCAGTCTCTCTCTCTGGCTGTCTCTCTCTTTCTGGCTGTCTCTCTCTCTGGCTGTATGTCTCTCTCTCTGGCTGTATGTCTCTCTCTCTCTGGCTGGCTGGCTCTCTGGCTGGCTGTGTCTCTCTCTCTCTGGCTGGCTGTCTCGCTCTCTCATTGGATCTCTGTCTCTGGTTGTCTCTCTCTCTGATTGTCTCTCTCTTTCTGGTTGTCTGTCTCTCTCTGGCTGGCTGTTTCTCTCTCTCTAGTTGTCTGTCTCTCTCTCTCTGGCTGTTTGTCTCTCTGGCTGTGTGTCTCTATCATCAGGAACATACTTGTGCTTCGGGGCAGCCCGGGGGCAGGTCTTTTCTTGCTGATCTGGCCTAGAACATAAGTTAAGACCGCCTATAGTCCAGTCCCAGAGCACGTGCATATCATTAAAAGGCGTTTTCTAAGGAACTAAAGTTCATTTTAATCAATACATCTTGGAATAATAATAATTTCCACAATTGGATGTATTTAAATAAAATGTTCCTGTGCTGAGATAATCTTATAAATGTGCCCCTGCTGTGTGCTGTGTAATGGCTGTGTCTGACCGTGCAGGGACATGGTCTGATCATACTACAGCTCCTGGACTGGGGAGGAAGCAAAAGAGGATACAGGTAGAACAGCAGGGGATCACAGCTGATTCTGTTTGTGACGTAAAACATTTCCCTGCCTGTTTTCAAACAAAGTTTTACTTCAAAGAATCATTTGTGATCCTCTGCTGTAATGTCTGTATAGTCCTCACCCCCCCCTCCGCCCCAGAAATGTGGTATGACCAGACTATGTTCCTGCACGGTCAGACACAGCCATTACACAGTACACAGCAGGGGCACATTTATAAGATTATCTCAGCACAGGAACATTTTATTTAACACATCCAATTGTGGAAATTATTATTATTCCAATATCTGTTGATATAACTAAATAATGCCACCGTTTAAAACCCCGCTAGAGGACACACCCTCCGCACACCGTGTCCCATAACGTCATCGGACTAACAACATCAAATGTAAGTTACATAGAATTCTCAAGAAACAAATAAAAAAACAATTATATCATCCATACCTATATCAATACCTGATATTTAAGAATGCAGAATCAATTTGGTTTGCTTCTTCAAGTCCCGCGGACAGGACGTATCTAGCACCGGTATCCAGTATGCCTCTCTGTTAGGGAGGGCACGTCTTCCATCTCCTCCTCTAGGTAACGGGTTAATTTTCTCTAAACTATAAAATTCTAATCCTTTTACATTGCTCCCATGTTTTTGTAAAATATGTTTCTATACATTTAATGGATGATTGTCTTCTCTGTTGTATGAATCTCTGATCTGCTCCTTACTCCTCTGTCTCATCATCTGGTCATCTGGAGTGTCGGCCATGCCACAACTGGGGAACTTTAAATGGAGTACAGATGAGCTGTTTTTTTTGGAATTGTTAATAAGGGTCGATTGAGATTTAAGAGCTGTAAGAACAAAAACCAATGGTGAGGATACATCAGGGAATACAATATTAAGGGCAAATTCTTGTCATCCCAGACATATTACAACTAATGTTCTCATAGGCGAAATGATTCGGGCCAAACAAAATTGCAGAGGAGGATCAATATATAAAAGAAAGGGACATGATTTGCGATAGATTGCATTAAAGGGGATATAAAAACTGGACCCTAAATAGAGCAAAGATTATAGTGCAAAGTAAATGTCGCAATGAGTTAAATATTAAAAAACGCAAATTTAGTGAACATATAAAAAAAACAGTTTTTGTCACTATTTTCAGTAGAGAATACAATCAAATAAAAACTGTCGTCAGTAAGTATTTGCAATGTTGCATGGGTAAGATATAAAGGATGTCTTTCTTCTGAAAAAAAACTCACCCACTTTAGCTAACACTTCAACTGTGACAGACAGAATCTAAACAGAAAAAAAAAAACAGAAAATCACATTGAATGATTTTTAAATAATGAAATTGCATTTGATTGCATGAAATAAGTATTTGATCACCTTCTGACCAGCAAGAATTATTCTGGCTCTCACAGACCTGTTACTTTTTCTTTAAGAAGCCCTCCTACTCTGCACTCATTATCTGTATTAATTGCACCTGTTTGAACTCATTACCTGTATAAAAGACACTAGTCCGCACACTCAATCAATCATACTCCAACCTCTCCACCATGGCAAAGACCAAAGAGCTATTTAGGACACCAGGGACAAAATTGAAGTCCTGTACAAGGCTAGAATGGGCTACAGGACAATAGGTAAGATGCTTGGTGAGAAGACAACAATTGTTGGCACAATTATTAGAGAATGGAAAAAACACAAGATGACTGTCAATCTTCCTCGATCTGGGCCTCCATGCAGGATCTCGCCTCGTGGGGTAACCATGATTTCTGGGAAAGGTCAGGTATCAGCCCAGAACTACACAGGAGGACCTGGTCAATGACCTGAAGTGAGCTGGGACCACAGTGTCAAATTTTAGCATTAGGTTGTCATGTATTAAAATCTTGCAGGGCATGCAAGGTCCCTCTGCTCATGCCAGCACATGTCCTGTTTGAATTTCGTCAATGACCTTCTTTATGATCCAGAGGAGGCGTGAGAGAAGATCATGTGGTCAGATGAGACCAAAATAGAACTTGCCGTGCTTGGAGGAAGAAGAAGGATGAGTACAACCCCAAGAACACCATCCCAACCGTGAAGCATGGTTGAGAAAACTTTATACTTTGGGGGATCTTCTCTGCAAAAGGGACAGGACAACTGCACCGTATTGAAGGGAGGATGGATAGGGTCATGTATCATGAGATTTTGGCCAACAACCTCCTTCCCTCAGTAAGAGCATTGAAGACGGGTCGTGGCTGGGTCTTCCAGCATGACAATGACCCGAAATACAAAGTCAGGGCTACTAAGGAGTGGCTCCGTAAAAAAAAGCATTTCAAGGTCCTGGAGTGTTCTAGCCAGTCTCCAGACCTGAACCCAATAAAAAATCTTTGGAGGGAGCTGAAACTCAATGCTGCCCAGTGACAGCCCTGAAACTTGAAAGATCTGAAGAAGATCTGTATGGAGGAGTGGGCCAAGATCCTTGCTGCAGTGTGTGCAAACTTGGTCAAGAACTACAGGAAACATCTGACCTCTGTAATTGCTAACAAAGGTTTCTGGACCAAATATTAAGTTCTGTTTTTCTAATGTATCAAATACTTATTTCATGCAAAAAATACAATTTAATTATGTAAATCATACAGTGTCATTTTCTGGATTTTTTTTAGATTCTATCTCTCACAGTTGAAGTATACCTACGATAAAAATTACAGACCTCTCCATTCTTTGTAGGTTGGAAAACTTGCAAAAGCCGCAGTGTATCAAATACTTATTTAACCCACTGTATGTAGTCCCAGTCAATGTACAGCTTATAGCAGTTTATCTTTGGAGATAGGTCCTGAGGATAGCTCATCAATATCTTGTGACTGGAATGCGCTTTATCATTATTGTTTGTTATATCTCCAAAAGATTGTACGTACAGTACAGACCAAAAGTTTGGACACACCTTCTCATTTAAAGATTTTTCTGTATTTTCATGACTATGAAAATTGTACATTCACACTGAAGGCATCAAAAATATGAATTAACACATGTGGAATTATATAGTTAACAAAAAAGTGTGAAACAACTGAAAATATGTCTTATATTCTAGGTTCTTCAAAGTAGCCACTTTTTGCTTTGATGACTGTTTGCACACACTTGGCATTCTTTTGATGAGCTTCAAGAGGTAGTCACTGGAAATGGTCTTCCAACAATCTTGAAGGAGTTCCCAGAGATGCTTAGCACTTGTTGGCCCTTTTGCCTTCACTCTGTGGTCCAACTCACCCCAAACCATCTTGATTGGGTTCAGGTCTGGTGACTGTGGAGGCCAGGTCATCTGGCGTAGCACCCCATCACTCTCCTTCTTGGTCAAATAGCCCTTACACAGCCTGGAGGTGTGTTTGGGGTCTTTGTCCTGTTGAAAAATAAATGATGGTCCAACTAAACGCAAACCGGATGGAATAGCATGCCGCTGCAAGATGCTGTGGTAGCCATGCTGGTTCAGTATGCCTTCAATTTTTAATAAATCCTCAACAGTGTCACCAGCAAAGCACCCCCACACCATCACACCTCCTCCTCCATGCTTCACGGTGGGAACCAGGCATGTAGAGTCCATCCATTCACCTTTTCTGCGTTGCACAAAGACACGGTGGTTGGAACCAAAGATCTCAAATTTGGACTCACCAGACCAAAGCACAGATTTCCACTGGTCTAATGTCCATTCCTTGTGTTCTTTAGCCCAAACAAGTCTCTTCTGCTTGTTGCCTGTCCTTAGCAGTGGTTTCCTAGCAGCTATTTTACCATGAAGGCCTGCTGCACAAAGTCTCCTCTTAACAGTTGTTGAAGAGATGTGTCTGCTGCTAGAACTCTGTGTGGCATTGACCTGGTCTTTAATCTGAGCTGCTGTTAACCTGCGATTTCTGAGGCTGGTGACTCGGATAAAGTTATCCTCAGAAGCAGAGGTGACTCTTGGTCATCCTTTCCTGGGGTGGTCCTCATGTAAGCCAGTTTCTTTGTAGCGCTTGATGGTTTTCGCAACTGCACTTGGGGACACTTTCAAAGTTTTCCCAATTTTTTCGCACTGACTGACCTTCATTTCTTAAAGTAATGATGGCCACTCATTTTTCTTTACTTATCTGCTTTTTTCTTTCCATAATACAAATTCTATCAGTCTATTCAGTAGGACTATCAGCTGTGTATCCACCAGACTTCTGCACAACACAACTGATGGTCCCAACCCCATTTATAAGGCAATAAATACACTTATTAAACCTGACAGGGCACACCTGTGAAGTGAAAACCATTTCCGGTGACTACCTCTTGAAGCTCATCAAGAGAATGCAAGAGTGTGCAAAGCAGTCATCAAAGCAAAAGGTGGCTACTTTGAAGAACCTAGAATATAAGACATATTTTCAGTTGTTTCATACTTTTTTGTTAAGTATATAATTCCACATGTGTTAATTCATGGTTTTGATGCCTTCAGTTTGAATGTACAATTTTCATAGTCATGAAAATACAGAAAAATCTTTAAATGAGAAGGTGTGTCCAAACTTTTGGTCTGTACTGTACATTTGGCAACAACAACTTCCATCTAACGGCAACAACAACAACAACTTCCATCTAACTGAAACAACAACAGCAACCTCCATCTAACGGCAACAACAACTTCCATCTAACGGCAAAAGCAACTTCCATTTAACGGCAACATCATCAACGTCCATCTAATGGCAACAACTTCCAACTAACGACAACAACAATGTCAATCATTCAGCAACAGCAACAACAACTTCCATCTAACGGCAACAACAGTTTCCATCTAACGGCAACAACAACAACGTCCATCTAACGATAACAACTTCCATCTAATGGTAACAACTTCCAGCTAATGGCAACAACTTCCATCTAATAAAAAAACTACAAGAAGCAAAATTAACATAAACCCTGCTATAAATGAATAAAAAGCAAAAGTGCATTTAAATAAAATAGGGTACTAAGTAACACTGTTTTTGTTATGATCTGCTACAAGCACTAAGGAAAGACAGGAGATCTGTCCCTACAATAGAACTAAGCTAGATCCCTACGATGTAACGGGGAACCTGATCCTGCGATCAGACCCACTAAAGTCCTCAGCTAGTCTGAACGAAGACCTATAGATGTAAGGGAGGGATCCCTACAAGAACTAGGGACTGGGAGAAAGATGGACACCTCCTAGCAGAAATTGTAGCAGTAAAAAGACAAACAAACAACATAGAAAATAGAGGTCCAAAGACCTAGCTAAACTGACTGAGAAAGGTTACAAAGCACCTGGCTAGCTTAAGAGTAGAAATTACAATGAAGTCCAGCATGGCCAGAAGGGCGGAGCAGGATTAAATAGGCAAAAAAGGTCATGTGGTCAGCAAGATAGAAAAAACCTAACAGGAGAGTTCTAACAGTACCCCCCTCTTCTAAGGGGATCCTCCGGATCCCCTAGGCCCAGGCTTATCAGGAAACCTCTTGTGAAACGCTCTGACAAGTCTGGAAGCAGAAACATCATCCGCCCTCACCCATGAGTTATCTTCGGGACCGAAACCCTTCCACGCGACGAGATACTGCAAACTCCCTCTATACCGTCTAGAATTTAGGATGCGGGAAATTTCATATTCCCCGTCCTCCACCACCAGAGGAACAGTGGCAGTGGCGTCTCTATCTGATACATCAGCTTTTTTCAATAGAGAAACATGAAACACCGGATTAATCTTCCAGGAGGTGGGAACCTCCAACATAACAGCAGATTGATTAACTACTTGAAGCACCTTAAAGGGCCCTACAAACTTGGGACCCAATTTTTTAGAAGGAATCCTCAACCGCAGATTCTTAGAGGACAACCAAACCATGTCACCAATAGCAAACAAAACCTCTTGCCGTTTCCTATCAAAGTACCTCTTAGATTTTTTGTTAGCCTCCTGAAGATTACCACGCACATCCGTCCAAACTCTCTCCAAATCACCGGAAAAACTCTCCTCCTCAGGCACAGCCGATACCAATTTGGAGAATGACCCAAAAGACGGATGTCTCCCAGAACAACAAAAAAAAGGTGAATACCCAGCAGAAGAGGATGTATGGTTGTTAAGAGCAAATTCAGCAAGTGGCAGAAACTCAGACCACCCCTCTTGATTGTCTGCCACAAAACAACGCAAGAACTGCTCAACATCCTGGTTCTTCCTTTCTGTCTGGCCATTAGACTCAGGATGATATCCAGATGAAAATGACAAATGAACTCCCAACCTGTCACAAAAGGCACGCCAAAAACGAGCCATGAACTGAGGTCCCCTATCAGAAACAATGTCAGTACGAACACCATGGAGTCTGACAATTTCCTTGACAAAGGCCTTAGCGAGTGTCTTAGTGCAGGGCAGTTTGATGAAGGGAACCAAGTGACACATCTTGCTAAAATGGTCCACGACCACCCAGATGACCGTGAAACCCTCAGAGGGGGGAAGGTCAGTAATAAAGTCCATAGCCAGATGTGTCCAAGGGGCACTAGGAACATCCAGAGGGCAAAGCAACCCTGCAGCAGGAGCATGCGAAGACTTAGATCTAGCACACACAGTACATTGACGCACCTACTTAATGACTTCCTTCTGCCATCCAGGCCACCAAAAACTGCGACCTACAAGTCTCTTGGTCTCAGAAATTCCTGGATGACCTGCCAACCGAGACTCATGACACTCAACAAACAAATCTCTCCTAAAGGTCCTAGGCACAAACAACCTCCCATGGGGAGTGTTAGATGGGGCATTCTCCTGTGCTTTAAGAATCTAATCTTCCAAAACGGAGTCCAATGCAGCAATCACAACACCCTCCTGTAAAATGCTCTCCTCCTCCTCAGCACCGACCATGGGAGAAAAGCTGCGAGACAAAGCATCAGCTTTAACATTCTTGGTACCCGGGATGTAAGTAACGGAAAAATTAAACTGCGAGAAAAAAAGTGCCCACCTAGCCTGACGGGCATTCACGCGCTTGGCAGCATCAAGATAGATCAGATTTATACGATCAGTGAAAACCTGAATGGGAAATTCAGCACCTTCCAAGAGTTGACGCCAGTGTTCAAATGCGAGTTTAATAGCCAGCAATTCCTGATTACCAATATCGTAATCAAGTTCAGTCTCAGAAATTTTTTTTGAAAAAAAGGCACAGGGATGTACTCCATCCTTGTTTTCCTGAGACAACACCGCACCGACCCCCACAGAAGAAGCATCAACCTCAACCAAAAACGGCTTAGTCACATCAGGCTGAATAAGGATGGGGGCAGAACTGAACCTCTCCTTTAGAAACACAAAAGCTTCAATGGCCTCAGTAGTCCACTGAACCATATTAGCACCTTTCCTGGTGAGATCAGTCAGTGGTTTAACAATAATAGAAAAATTTTTAATGAATTTTCTGTAATAATTGGCGAAACCCAAAAACCTCTGTATCGATTTCAAACCAATAGGCCTAGGCCATTCCTGCACAGCTTGAACTTTCACCGGGTCCATCTGAAAGCCCTCGCTGGAGATAATGTAGCCCAAAAAACGAATTCTCGGTACAGCGAACTCACATTTCTCTAGCTTAGCAAAAAGCGAATTGTCAATTAATAACTGTAATACCTCACGTACGCTCCGCCAATGAGACTCCAGATCAGCCGAATAAATCAAAATGTCATCCAAATACACAACCACATTTTTGCCGATCAAAGGTCTAAGGATGTCATTAATAAGATTCTGAAAAAATGCTGGTGCATTGGTAAGACCAAAAGGCATAACCAGATTCTCAAAATGACCCACAGGAGTGTTAAAAGCAGTCTTCCATTCATCACCCTCCTTCATGCGCAACAAATTGTATGCCCCCCGGAGATCAATTTTAGAGAACCACTTGGCCCCCACTAACTGGTTAAACAAATCAGGAATCAATGGCAGTGGGTAGGGATTGCGTACAGTAATTTTATTAATCTCGCGAAAGTCCAGACAGGGACGTAAACCGCCGTCCTTTTTTTTAACAAAAAAAAATCCAACAGCCACAGGTGACTTAGAAGGTCTGATATGACCGGCGGCCAAGCTCGTCTGTATGTATTCCTCCAAAGCCTTTCTCTCAGGAATAGTAAGATTAAATAAACAACTTTTAGGAAGAGTCGCTCCAGGGACAAATTCAATGGTACAATCATAGTCTCTATGGGGAGGCAAAATTTGCGACTCCTCCTCAGAAAAAAACTTTCCAAAAATCCTGAATAGGTACAGGTAATTCCCCTTTATCCACAGCAGCAATGCGCCCGTTACAACACTTGTCATAACACTTAGGGCTCCAGGACTTAATTTCATTGGTAGACCAATCCAGTACAGGATTGTGCAATTTTAACCAGGGTAACCCCAAAACTACTGGAGAAGGCAAATTATTTAATACCACCAAATCCAAATTCTCTTGGTGAATACCATTAATAGTGAGGGGAAATTCATAAACCTTGTGAGTAACACATTTCAAGGGAGAGCCATCGACAGAAACCACGGCAATAGGGGATGACAAAGGTTTGGGTTTTAATTTAAGTTTTTCCAAGAATCCCCCATCAATCACATTCAGAGTAGAACCACAATCCACAAATACCCGAAATTCAATTAATTCTTCCTGAGCTGCAGTAGCAGCAGAAAGAAATACACCCTTAGTGTTTAAACAGGCTATACGGGTGTAACTGACCTTTTATTTTTTCTTTGTTCATACAAAGCACACAGTTCTTAATGAAATGGTCAGATTTCCCGCAATAAAAGTACAAACCTTCAGAAAACCTGCGGTCTTTTTCCTGAGAGCGGGGTGACATCGCCCTAATCTCCATCGGCTCTCCAATGTCAGTACAGACCCTCTCAAGACTCAGAGCTGACATGGCAGAGGATTTACTCTCATTAACCCTTGCACGCAGTCTCCTGTCCACCTGTATAGCTAATTGCATTGCCTCCTGCAAGTTTCCAGGTGTAGGATAAGCAATCAGCAGATCCTTAACACTTTCACCTAGCCCAGCAAGAAACAAACTTTTCAAATCTGAATCGTTCCACCCCACCTGAGCAGACCACCAACGGAAGTGAGTACAATAATTTTCCACATTACCTGATCTCTACCTCAAATGTCTCAATTCAGTCTCAGCTGATGAGACACGATCAGTATCATCATACAACAACCCCAAAGCAGAAAAAAAACTATCCACTGATCTAAAGCACGGATCACTAGGTTGGAGAGAAAAGGCCCATCCCTGAGGTTCTTTGCGCAAAAGTGACATTATGAACCCTATGCGCTGTGATTCATCACCAGAGGATCTGGGTCTCAAACGAAAATACAACAAACAATCATTTTTAAAGGAAAAAAATCTTGTTGTTCACCAAAAAATAAATCAGGCAAACGTACCTTTGGCTCCACAAAATGTGCTCCAGAACAGCTACTCACGTGTTGCTGGAGCTCGGCCACCTCCAGAGAGAGTCCCTGCAGGCGTTGAGCCAAATCCTGAACCGACACCATGATGGAAACTGGAGATCTTTCCTTAGAGATATTTTTGGGCTGGACTTACTGTTATGATCTGCTACAAGCACTAAGGAAAGACAGGAGATCTGTCCCTACAATAGAACTAAGCTAGATCCCTACGATGTAACGGGGAACCTGATCCTGTGATCAGACCCGCTAAAGTCCTCAGCTAGTCTGAACGAAGACCTATAGATGTGAGGGAGGGATCCCTACAAGAACTAGGGACTGGGAGAAAGATGGACACCTCCTAGCAGAAATTGTAGCAGTAAAAAGACAAACAAACAACATAGAACATAGAGGTCCAAAGACCTAGCTAAACTGACTGAGAAAGGTTACAAAGCACCTGGCTAGCTTAAGAGTAGAAATTACAATGAAGTCCAGCATGGCCAGAAGGGCGGAGCAGGATTAAATAGGCAAAAAAGGTCATGTGATCAGCAAGATAGAAAAAACCTAACATGAGAGTTCTAACAGTTTTTCATCAAAAATATCATGAAAGCTATCCCACCACGACAAGGTGAACCCATTCTACTCTGTCTAATATTAAAAACCTTACCATGTGTCAAAGTTGACTTCAGGGTATGAATAAGCGCAGACAAAGGACTGGGTCCCGAACTGTGGACACCAGTCTAGTGATGATTTTAATGTATTACCCAGCTCTAAGAAGGGAGGCCACACCATGGCTTGCCCAGAATGCAAAAAAAGAAAAAGAAAAAACACAGAATTTGAGCTTGGTTTAAGTTGGTATACATGCAGCACAGAAACACACACCCTGGCTTGCATCTAATGATAACTACATCCAGAAGATCACAAGCAGTTTTTGCTAAAACATTATATCAATTGTCGATCTGCAAATGTGGTCTATGTGTTGATTTGTCCTTGTCCACTGGTGTATGTAGGCCAAACCTCACAAGAGTTACGGAAAAGGATACAGCAACACTTTTCCAATATTGCCCTGGCAGAGGTTCATCTTGAATCAGGGAAGACTCTTTCCACAATGGCCATGCATTTTTTGCAGAAACATCATTGCAGGTCGGAGGGGGGCGACTGTGGTAGGGTCTCTTCCAATATCCGTGGGGAGGATGTGGCTCCGTCCCTGCTTTGGCTCGAATCCTGCTGGATCTACAAAGTTAATTGCATCTTCCCTATGGGCATTAATGAAAATCTTTTGTTTACAGGTTTTTATGGGAAATAGTTTTGTTTTTCCTTTCCATATCAGTACTGATATAAATCCGGTGAGAGTGTCCGGCGGACACTTTATCCAATTTACTCTCTTCCTTCATCTTCTTGATATGACAAGTGTGCTTGTTTTCTACACAGTTTTGTTCTTGTTTTTGTGACGTGTCTTATACTGTGATTATGACTATATACAGGATATAATATATTTGTTTTTCATACTGTGTGATAATTATTATGGTCTTCAATATTATGTATAGGTTCTTTGCATATTTTTTTGTCATCTTTTCCCTGATCCCATTTTTCTTGTAGATTTCTTAATTTAATTGTCTATCACCTCTGTATTCTATATAACATATTATGCGTTCCTTGACCAGTTTTCCTTGTCTCCCACCTCTTCTCTGCGCAAGTTCTCCTTTTTATCATACTTACCACTTGCGTCCTGTCACCGGCTATATGGCCTATGCAGCTGTATATTGCTTCCGTTGGTGCGCTCCACGGTGATACGCACGCCCTGGGTGCTCATCTTCTTCCGGCCATGTCACTTCCGGTCATGGGTTTCAATCGCACTTGTCATTTCCGGCGGTGCGTATCAGGGTGATATTCCACCCTCATACACAGCTTACAATGATTATGGGTATAGGTTGTATTACTGGGCCCTGCTATTTGGCAACCATTATTTTATTATTTGATTGGTCACACATGCAATAGCATTATTTATAGCACCCGCACACACATTTTTCTGCACTTTACCCCTGGGGAAGCCACAAGCAGTGGCGTAACGTGCAGGGCTTCTATTCCCTCCCTCCATCATTGTATTCTGGGAACACACTGTGTTGGAATGTATGTATTTTATGATACTTTACATATGATTCAGCATAAATTTTCATGACTTTGTCTGTCTATATTCAGTGATATACATTACAAGGCCATGGCCCCACTATCAGTATTTGGTCAGTATTTTTTCTCAGGAGTGGGAGCCAAAACCAGATGAGGAACAATCAGAGAAAAGGTATAATAGAAACAAGTCACCAATTCTGCATTTATCACCCACTCCAGGTTTTGTCTCCCACTCCTGAGAAAAAATACTGACCAAATACTGATAGTGAGGCCGTGGCCAAAGATTCCCTACATGAGTGTGTTATCCAGTGCCTTCAGCATATACATAATTGTATTTGTCTTGCTACTCCATATTATATGGCTGTTATAAATTGGAGGGAGCCTACTTGTTTGATATTTTTATTGTTACTTTTGATATGATCATCATGCCTCTGTTCAAGGGGAATTTTTCTGTTTTTAAATGGTTTTACAGCACTTTTCTTTTTTTTTTCAACAAATAAAAACTTTTTTGCATTATAAATAATATTTTTCTCTTCTTTTATTGATTCATTGTCTTGTTATTTGGATGCCTGGTGCCTATATACACCCATTTTTTTTCTTTTTTCATATTTCCGTTTTGGTGTATGGCACAACAGCCTTTACATTTATTTGACGTGGTGCTGGTTGTTTTGTTTCTAACAACAACTTCAACCTAATGGCAACAACAACTTCTATCTAATGGCAACAAGATCAACTTCCATCTAACAACAACAGCAACTTCCATTGAACGGCGGCAACAACAATGGCAATTTCCATCTAACGGCAACAACAACAAATTCCATCTAACGGCAACAACAACAGCAATTCCATCTAACGGCAAAAATAAAGGCAACAACAACTTCAATCTAATGGCAAGAACAACAATTTCCATATATCAGCAACAACAATTTCCATATATCAGCAACAACAATTTCCATATAACGGCAACAACAGAGGCAACAACAATTTCCATCTAAAAGCAACAGCAATTCCATTTAACGGCAACAATAAAGGCAACAACAACTTCAATCAAATAGCAACAACAACAATTTCCATCTAAGGGCAACAACAATTTCCATCTAACGGCATCAACAATTTCCATCTAATGGCAACGACAGCTTCCATCTAACTGCAACAACAACAACTTCCATCTAATGGCAATAACATTAACGTCCATATAACGACAACAATTTCAAACTAACGACATCAACAATGTCCATCTAACGCCAACAACAACTACAAGAAGCAAAATGAACATAAACCCTGCTGTAAATAAATAAAAAGAAAAAGTGAATTTAAATAAAATAGGTTTCTTAGTAACAATGTCTTTCATCAAACATAGCATGAAAGCTATCCCACCACAGCAAATTGAACCCATTCAGGATAGTCCCACTCTGTCTAATATTAAAAACCTTACCATGTGTCAAAGTTGATTCAGTGTGTGAATAAGGGCGGACAAAGGGCCGGGGTCCCGAAATGTGGACATCAGCCTAG
This sequence comes from Phyllobates terribilis, assembly GCF_046119375.1. Classification (NCBI taxonomy): domain Eukaryota; kingdom Metazoa; phylum Chordata; class Amphibia; order Anura; family Dendrobatidae; genus Phyllobates; species Phyllobates terribilis. The sequence continues at coordinate 11,014,509 of NW_027362765.1, forward strand.
GGAAGCTTTACATGTATTATCCAGCTCTAGGAAGGGAGGCCACATCCTGGCTGGCACAGAATGCAAAAGATACAAAGAAAAAACACAGAATTTTAGCTTGGTTCACGTTGGTGTACATGCAGCACTGAAACGCATACCCTGGCTTCCATCTAATGACAACTACTTCCATCTAACGCCAACAACTTCCTTATCTAATGACAACAACAACTTCAATCTAACGGCAACAACTACTTCCATCTAACGGCAACAACTTCCCCATCTGCTGTCAACAACAACATCTTCAATCTAAAGGCAACAACAACTTCCATCTAACGACAACAGCAACTTCCATCGAATGGCGGCAACAACAACTTCCATCTAACGGCAACAACAACTTCCACCTAACGTCAACAACAACAGCAATTTCCATGTAAGGGAAACAACAACGGCAGCTTCCGTCTAACGGCAACAACAACGGCAACTTCCATCCAAGGGCAACAACAACAACAGCTTACATCTAATGGCAACAACAATGGCAATTTCCATCTAACGGCAACAAGAACAACAATTTCCATCTAACGGCAACAACAATTTCCATCTAACTGCAACAACAACAAATTCAATCTAACTGCAACAACAACAACTTCTATCTAATGGCAACAACTTCCATCTAACACCAACAACAACAACTTTCATCTAACGGCAAGAACAACGTCCATCTAACGGCAACAACAACGTCCATCTAACGGCAACAACTTCCACCTAACGACATCAACAACATCCATCTAACGGCAATAACATCAACAATGTCCATCTAACGGCAACAACAACTTCCATCTAACGGCAACAACAGTTTCCATCTAACGACAACAGAAGCTTCCATCTAACGGCAACAACTTCCATCTAATGGCAACAACAACTTTTATCTAACAGCAACAACTTTCATCTAATGGCAACAACTTCCATCTAATAAACAAAAAACTACAAGAAGCAAAATGAACATAAACCCTGCTATACATAAATAAAATGCTTAATAACACTGTTTTCATCAAAAATAGCATGAAAGCTATCCCACCAAGCAAACTGGACCCATTCAGGATAGTCCTAATCTGTCTAATATTAAAAACCTTACCATGTGTCAAAGTTGATTTCATTTTAAATGTATTATCCAGCTCTAGTAAGGGAGGCCACACCCTGGCTTGCACAGAATGCAAAAAGTACAAAGAAAAAACACAGAATTTGAGATTGGTTTACGTTGGAGTACATGCAGCACAGAAACGCACACCCTGGCTTCCATCTAATGACAACTACTTCCATCTAACGGCAACAACTTCTCCATCTAATAACGGCAACAGCTTCCATCTAACAGCAACAACTTCCATCTAACAGCAAAAACTTCCCCATCTGATGACAACAACAACTTCCATCTAACGGCAACAACAACAACTGCCATCTAACGACAACAACAACAGCAATTTCAATGTAACGGAAACAACAACAGCAGCTTCCGTCTAACGTCAACAACAACTGCAACTTCCATCCAACTGCAACAACAACTTCTGTCTAACAGCAACAACTTCCATCTAACAGCAACAACAACTTCCATCTAATGGCAACAATGGCAACAATAAATTCCATTTAACGGCAACAACAACAACTTCCATCTAATGGCAACAACAAAGGGAACTTCCATCTAACGGCAACAACTACAACTTCCATCTAACGGCACCAATTACAACTTCCATATAACAGCAACAACTACAACTTCCATCTAAAGGAAAGAACAATTTCCATCTAACAGCAGCAACAATTTCCATCTAATGGCAACAACAACTTCCATCTAATGGCAATAACAACTTCCATCTAATGGCAACAACAACAACTTCCATGTAAAGGCAACAACAACAGCAATTTCCATGTAACGGCAACAACAGCAACATCCATTTACATTAACAACTACAACTTCCATCTAACGGCAGCAACAACTTCCATCTAATGGCAACAATAGCAATTTCCATGTAACAACAAGGACAACAGCAACAGCCCCAATATGACAAGGCCAGTAGTTTATTTGGCAAAATCCTGCTGACAGGTTCCCTTTAATCAGTTTGCATTAAATTACTTTGCAACCTGATAAATATGAAGCTCTATGTAACATACCTGGCGGCGTCCTTGCATAGTGGTCCATCTCCCACTGTGCAAGAGCGCGCACTAGATCTCCAGTCCAGTTTGCTAGCCTGGCTTCCCTCCATGCTGTCTGTTTGCCTCTGTGTCTGCTGCTTAAGGGCGGCGCCCGATCACTTCCTGCTTTTTGTACCTGCTGCAGGCACACCCCTTGTGCGTCCTCAGCCTATTGCTGTCTGCCATCTGGTATTTAACCCAGCTGCTCCAATGAATGCCTGCCTGAGCATTGTGTTCTGTCAGATGGCCTATGGTCACTGATATGCCAGGTCCCGTTTATGTTTCCTGCCTTCGGTATCAGTTCCCGTGTCTGAACTGTGTCCTGTCTGTATTATCTTCTAGCCTGTTGTCTTCTGCCTATCCTGGAGGCTGTATTTCCAGGCCTGTGTGAACCTGCTCCTGTATCTTGCTGCTGTGTCTGTTCTTGTCTGAATACTCTCCTAGCCTGTTTTGTTTTTCGCTATGTCCGTACTTTCCCTTTTTCTGCAGAGTCTGAACTCGTACCTAACTCCTGCTCATTGTCACTGTACTTCCGTTTGTGAGTTTGTGGTCCACTCGCTACTTCTCTGCAAGTACCCTGTGGGTATCTGGTTCTGCCTTTCCCTTCTAGTCTGTTCCGTGTGAACAGAGCTCTGTCCACCGCGTCTGCGGTTTTCGCTTTGCTCAGCTCTGTCCACCGCGTCTGCGGTTTTCGCTTTGCTCAGCTCTGTCCACCGCGTCTGCGGTTTTCGCTTTGCTCAGCTCTGTCCACCGCGTCTGCGGTTTTCGCTTTGCTCAGCTCTGTCCACCGCGTCTGCGGTTTTCGCTTTGCTCAGCTCTGTCCACCGCGTCTGCGGTTTTCGCTTTGCTCAGCTCTGTCCACCGCGTCTGCGGTTTTCGCTTTGCTCAGCTCTGTCCACCGCGTCTGCGGTTTTCGCTTTGCTCAGCTCTGTCCACCGCGTCTGCGGTTTTCGCTTTGCTCAGCTCTGTCCACCGCGTCTGCGGTTTTCGCTTTGCTCAGCTCTGTCCACCGCGTCTGCGGTTTTCGCTTTGCTCAGCTCTGTTCACCGCGTCTGCGGTTTTAGCTTTGCTCAGCTCTGTCTACCGCGTCTGCGGTTTTCGCTTTGCTCAGCTCTGTCCACCGCGTCTGCGGTTTTCGCTTTGCTCTGCCCTGTCCACTGCGTCTGCGGTTTCGAATTTGTCTCCCAGTCTGCGCTCTAGTCTGCCTGTTCCTGTATTCCCCGGTGTGGGTCAACAGCCGTGTCCGGAGTCTGACCTGGAATAGACCCTGGTTCCTCTGCTCGGTTCCTCCCTGGTGCACTGGCGTCGTATGCCGTCGTGCGACCTTGGTCGGATCGGGCAGATACTTAGTTACGCCCCTCCAGGCACTCTCCGGTTCATGGCACAGTGGAATCACTATATAAACACGCACACGCCAGTCAGTCCGGGCGTGTGAATTACACTCTATATGTCTTTGTGTCTCCTCAAGGAGCTTTGTTCCCTTATTAATATGACATTATTTGCAGCATGCCGCATTGTTGTCATAGAATCAATTCGCTAAAACTTCATTGTAACATTAAGGGCATATAGAGAATCAGTATGGGCCCATATCATGTCATGGGCACAGAATTCAGGGGCAGTTTGGCACAAGACTGAATTTGCCTCTTTTAAAATAAATGTAAGAAAACTAAAAAAGAAGGAGACTTTTTATACACTGAGTAGCTGGACTGTTCATTCTTCTGAGTCTTCGTGTGCACATTCACATTACACTTTTGGATCACAAGCTACAACACGATGGCCTATAGACCACTGCAGACCGGACAAAGAGGGTGAGGACGACTTGCTGTGTTTAGCAGTGAAACACTGATTGTCTCCATCATTTCCAGAAGGAGTAGATTCTTTCTGCCTGTTAATTCTCAAGAAAAAAGTAAAAAAACAAATATAATCATACATTTCTATATGAATAATTGATCTTTAATCAAGCAGAATTAAATCGGTTTGCTTCTTCAAGTCCCGCAGGCAGGACGAATCTAGCACCAGTATCCAGAATGCCTCTCTGTAAGGCCTCTTTTACACGTCCGAATATTTCCGGTACTGGAAAAACCAATACCGGAGACATCCGTGTCCATGTGTGTGATATGTGTAGCAACCGTGTGCACCATCAGTACTGGCGCTTGGGAATCAGTGGTACTGTTTTAATTGCATTCTTATTTTTACAGCAGGACACAGCGGGAGCAAAATACTTCTCTCAACCTTGTCCCTTGCTCGCGCTGATCGTAGCTCAAGCAGGGGACAATGATGACGGAAGCTTTCAGCACCCGGAGCTTGGGAACAGCGCTACCTGTACCATTGATTCCCAGGTGCCAATTCGTGTGATACTGATGACACACAGATGTCATCCATGTGTCATCACTGTGCACGTGTGCAAGACGTTTTGCCGCCCGTGCTGTGAGAAAAAAACGGACATATCAGCGTGTTTTGCAAACTGATACACTGTCCGTAGAAACACACTGACGTGCACAGACCCATTAATTTTAATGGGTCTACGAGTGTCAGTGTCTCCAGTACGTATGGAAACGGACACCACATGTACTCACAACACTGACATCTGAATGGCGCCTAATGAAGGGCACGTCTTCCATCTCCTCCTAGTGACTGGGTGAATAGCTTAATTGAGGCCCCTGAGACACTGATGAGAGTAATGGAATGATTGCTTTATCTTTACCTATCTCCTGTCTGGCCTTATATATTCATAACATCCAGCCCGCACGTGTTCCACTACTTACTGTAACTGAATGGAAACATCAATTCCTAAGGCTGAACACATGCCAGGAGAGATTTGTGCACCTTAAACTCATGAGTAGTAATGAGCGAACCCGTGTATGTTCGGGTTCAGCTGGTTTGGCCGAACATCTAAAAAAAACTTCGGTTTGGATACCCGAACGGTATCTGACCTCAGTCATATGAATGGGGGGGCCCAAACATCTGTGGTTTCTCACCATTCAAGAATATTCCACTTCTTTGCTTTAATAAACTCCTGGGTTGCTTTGGCGTTATGTTTTGGGTCATTGTCCATCTATAGTATGAAATGACGACCAATCAGTTTGACTGGATCTGCATTTGACTGGATCTGAGCACACAGTATGGCTCTGAATACATCAGAATTCATTCGGCTGCTTCTGTTCTGTGTCACATCATCAATAAACACTAGTGACCCAGGGCCACTGGCAGCCATGCATGCCCAAGCCATCACACTGCTTCCGCCGTGTTTTACAGATGATGTGGTATGCTTTGGATCATGAGCTGTACCACGCCTTCGCCATACTTTTCTCTTTCCATCATTCTGGTAGAGGTTGATCTTGGTTTCATCTGTCCAAAGAATGTTCTTCCAGAACTGTGCTGGCTTTTTTAGATGTTTTTTAGCAACGTTCAGTCTAGCCTTTCTATTCTTGATGCTTATGAGTGGCTTGCACCGTGCAGTGAACCCTCTGTATTTACTTTCATGCAGTCTTCTCTTTATAGTAGATTTGGATATTGATACGCCTACCTCCTGGAGAGTGTTGTTCACTCGGTTGGCTGTTGTGAAGGGGTTTCTCTTCACCATGGAGATTATTCTGCGATCATCCACCACTGTTGTCTTCCGTGGGCGCCCAGGTCTTTTTGCATTAATGAGTTCACCAGTGCTTTCTTTCTTTCTCAGGATGTACCAAACTGTAGATTTTGCCACTCCTAATATTGTAGCAATTTTTCGGATGTTTTTTTTTCTGTTTTTGCAGCTTAAGGATGGCTTGTTTCACCTGCATGGAGAGCTCCTTTGACTGCATGTTTACTTCTCAGGAAAACCTTCTAAATGCAAGCACCACACCTCAGATCAACTCCAGGCCTTTTATCTGCTTAATTGAGAATGACATAACGAAGGGATTGCCCACACCTGTCCATGAAATAGCCTTGGAGTCATTTGTCCAATTACTTTTGGTCCCTTTAAAAACAGGGTGGCACATGCTAAGGAGCTGAAACTCCTAAACCCTTCATCCAATTTTACTGTGGATACCCTCAAATGAAAGCTGAAAGTCTGAACTTCAATTGCATCTGAATTGTTTTGTTTAAAATTCATTGTGGTAATGTCTAGAACCAAAACTAGAAAAATGTTGTCTCTGTCCAAATATATATGGACCTAACTGTACTTGGAATCCAAAAAATTGACATACCTTCGTGGATGCCATTAGATGAAGAGATTTTCACCTTTACTCAGCTACAGAGACCTGAAAAATGGTCGATGCAGGGGAAAAGCACCACTAATAGGCTCAGGGGAAGACCACCTAGACTTCCCCCTCCATGATGAATTAGACTTCTCCTACCGGTTTCCAGTATGCGATGAAACTTTTCTTATGGAAGAAGTTCAGTTATATCCTTCTTCACTTGACTTAATTGGCTGAGAAAGCTTTTCTTGGGACTCCCCCCTGATTGTTCTCTCTTTACTAGTTTTGTTCTCACTTGACAAAAAATGTTATGATTATGACTAGCTTTGTTCATTACTGTCATACCTGTTATTTGTTTGTGTATTACCTTTTATCTCTTTAAGGTATCACCTCCTCATTTATCTTGTCTGCTATTCTTGGGATGCCCCCCCCCTGCAGCCGATAAGTTGTATATTAATTATATTATAGTTGTAATATGTTATATATGTTTATGCTCGTGCCTTGCTGATTGGACCTCTTTACATTCTCATGTCTTTGAAAGAAATTATGATGACAAATATGACCCCAAATTACACTATAGTAATCGCGTCATTTAATGTTAAGGGATTTAATTCCCCGCAGAAACGCAGTCAAATCCTCCACCTGTTAAATAAATATAACACTTCCATAGCTTTCATACAAGAAACACATTTTAAAGCAGAACGCACTCCTGACTTGTCCAGATCTAAGTTCCCAACTTGGTACCACAGCTGCGGCTCTTCAGCATCCAGAGGAACCAGTATTGCTCTTCATAAAAGTTTAACCTTCTCTTTCAAGGACCAACTTTCAGATACAGAAGGTAGATATGTTTTAGTTAAAGGAAGTATCGCAAACACCATTGTTACATTATGCAAATGCCCCAAATCAGGGTCAAGCTGGCTGGTTGGTTAATACTCTGGATACTCTAAACTCCTTTAAAGAAGGCCTCTTAATAGTAGGTGGTGACCTAAATTCCTCATTAAATCCCCAATTTGATGTTTCCTCAGGATTATCTGCTCTTTCTCAAAAGACTTTGAGGAAAATACATATGTCTCTGAATGCTTTACACCTAATAGATACTTGGAGACTTCTAAATCCCTCTTCAAAGGATTACACCTTCTTTTCCCATCCACACTCCACCTATCACAGAATAGACTATTTATTTATTCAAAACTCTTCTTTATCTCTTTTAAAATCTGCCTCATTAGGTTCTATAACACTATTGGACCACGCCCCAATCTTCTTGGAATTATCCATATCATCACTACCAAAAAGAGAAATGACTTGGAGATTAAATGAGTCTCTAATAAGCAATGAAGAATATATCTCTAAGATCTCCAAATTTCTGGACTTATACTTCCAGGAAAATTTGAACTCTGGTCCCTCTGTTCCGGTGATTTGGGAAGCCCATAAGGCTGTTATTAGAGATGAACTAATATCATTAAATGCCCATCTAAAAAAATCTAGAGATAAAGAAATTTTTTCTTTGCTCCATCAAATCAATACTTTAGAAAAACTTCATAAAAAGTCTTTAGCGAATAAAGCTCAAAATGACTTTTTGGTCTTAAGAAATAAAATCAAGGATGCTTTAAACATAAAATCTGCTAAAATACTCCAAAGGTGCAAGCAGAGAATCTATCTACATGGCAATAGAGGGAGTATGCTTAGATCCTCTTTGCTCAAGAAAAATCTTGAGAGATCTTTTATTAAAAAAATCCGCTCCAAAGATGGAACCTTAAGTGAAGATAAAGCAGACATTTCACACTCTTTTAAATCTTACTATCAGGAACTATATAATATAGAATCCCCGCCTACTGTTACGAGTCCGGAAGGTGGAACCTCTGTGCTGCGGTGCAAGGAGGGACCCAGAGGGGCGTAACTAGGTATCAACTCGAAGCGACCAAGGTCGTACGGCGGCTCAATCGACTCCGTGACCAGGGAGGGTCCGAGCTGAGAGTCCAGGTGCTACTCTGGCGACGACCTTGTAAGGGAGCAGGTGACTCCCACGGTACAGATAGTAGGGACTGACCGGTATTGCAGATGGGCACAGTAGGCAGGCTGACGAGTGATCCGGGTAGATGGACTGGCAGACACGGCAGTTAACAAGCAGGAACCTCCAGGTAGGTACGGCAGATGCCAAGCAGAAGCCTCCAGGGAGGCTGTCAGGTAGGCACGACCAGTGCTGGCAGGAAACTCTAGGTAGGCAGTCAGGTGGTCACAGCAAGTGACGGCAGGAGCCTCCAGGTAGGCACAGCAGGTAACAGGCAGGTGCTTCCAGGTAAGCAGGCTGGCAGGTAACAGGCAGGTGCTTCCAGGTAAGCGGGCTGGCAGGCACGGCAGGAACAGGCAGGTAACAGGCAGGTGCTTCCAGGTAATCAGGCGGGCAGAGCCCATAGACAGACTGGCGGACAGAACGGAAGACAGACTGTCAGGCTGGAGAGTAGTCAGGCTGGCGGACAGGACTGGAAATCAGGCTGGTGGACAGGACTGGAAATCAGGCTAGTGGACAGGACTGGAAATCAGGCGGACAGGACTGGAAATCAGGCGGACAGGACTGGAAATCAGGCTGGCGGACAGGACTGGAAATCAGGCTGGCGGACAGGACTAGTAGTCAGGCTAGCAGCAGGACCTGAGGGCTGAAGCAGAGGTAAGTACACTGTGCAACAACTATTGCTGGGGCACCTGCATTTTGGAGGAGGTGCCTTATATATGGGAGGACCTCCGGCTATTGGCCGGGGACTCCTTAGGACGGCGCGCGCGGCCCCTTTAAGAGGGTGGGTGCGCGCGCGCACCCTAAGCACAGTGCCAGGGAAGCTGCACGCGCCGACAGCAGCAGGAAGAGGAGCGCTGGAGGACGCCGGGCGGGGAGCGCGGAGGTGAGAGGGACGGCGTCTCTGCCTGGCAGGGGACAGAGACGCCGATGCTACACCTTCTATGCTTGACCCATATTTGGCATCTACAAAAATTAAAGATTTTTTAAACTCGCTGAACCTTCCCACTCTTAAACCAGAAGACATACAATTATTAACAAAGAATGTCACTGAAAAAGAAATTGTAGACACGCTAAAATCCATTCCTAATGGTATATCACCTGGCCCAGATGGCCTTCCCATAATTTACTATAAAAAACTTATCAAATCTTTTCTCCCACACTTAGTAGAATTATTTAATGCATTCCTGTCAGGAGACGCCCCGACTACTCAAACTTTGGAGGCACATGTTTCGGTTATTCACAAGGAGGGTAAAGACCCTACACATTGCGGTAACTACCGTCCAATTTCTCTATTGAATACTGATATTAAATTATGGGCTAAACTCCTTGCTAGGAGGCTGGAATATGTGCTTCCATATCTAATACACCGCGACCTGGTGGGTTTTGTTAATGGTAGGGAGGGAAAATATAACTCTAGTAAAATCATTCGCGTCATTGCCCATGCTAGGAGAGGGGGCTTCCCTTTGATCTTGCTCTCTACAGATGCCGAAAAGGCATTTGACAGAGTGAGCTGGAGGTTTTTAGCATATACTCTAGAAAAATTTGGTTTCCCTGAGATTTTTGTAAATGCTATCTTCTCTTTATACTCCTCCCCTTCTGCTAGAATACGGGTAAATGGTACTCTTTCACAAAGTTTTATTATTCAAAATGGGACGAGGCAAGGCTGCCCCCTGGCGCCTTTCCTCTTTATACTCCTCATGGAAATACTTGTCCAAGTAATTGGACAGGACCCAGATATTCAGGGAATTATAATTAAAAATACCGAACTATTGTCGGCAGTTTTTGCAGATGATCTGCTCCTCATGCTTTCCAATCCAATTAAAGCATTCCCCAAACTCATGTCTATTTTTGAACAATTTGGAGAGCTCTCTAATTTTAAAATTAACTACGAGAAATTGGAATCATTAAACATTTCCACCCCCACATCTGATGTTGAATTTCTACAGAGTTCTACCCCTTTAAGTGGCCACATGGCTGTATCAAATATTTAGGGATCCAGATCACTAATAACCGAGATCTTTTATATGAGAAAAATTTTACACCATTGGTTGAGAAAATTAGATCCCTCCTTAAAACTTTCGACAACCCACTGTTATCTTGTATTGGTAGGAAAAATGTAGTAAAAGCATACATTCTCCCTAAAATCATCTACCACATAAATATGCTCCCCATATGCCTCCCTTTGTCTTTCTTTTCTTCCATAAAACAAGTACTAGCTCAATACATATGGAAACATAAAAGACCTAGGCTCTCACACAAATTATTATCCCAACCAAACAATAGAGGTGGCATTGGGCTTCCGGACATCCTAAGATATTATAAATCCATTCACATGCTCAGATGGCTAAAGATGGCCAATGCCTCCAAAAGAAGAGATGCTACAGACCCCACTGCAGATGCAGACCCCACTGCATTTTGGGGTAAGTGAAGAGTCTCCGCGAGCTCAAAGAACACTGGATTTTGGCTGTTGGAGCTGAAAAGAGGACATCGGTAAACCGCGCATTTTGAAGCTCTTTTTTTAAGCTTTTTTCACTGTTTTCAGAACATTAACAATAAGAACATGGAAGAGTCCAGGAGCCATTTGGTGAGCTGCATATCCTGCTACATGTTCACAGACTTGCCAGTGGAAAAGCCAAACTTCACATGCCAGAAATGCAAGCTTGTGTCCCTGTTGGAGGAAAAGTTGCGAAATCTAGAAGAGAGGTTAACTACCTTGAAAATCATTAAGGAAGGTGAAGAGTTCTTAGAGCAGAATTATTTCTTCATGATTCAGAAAGAGAAGAAATTCGAACTGCACCTGACGAAACTGAGGAATGGAAGCATGTGACCCACAGAAGCAGGAGGATCGAGAGGCAGTCAGCACCCATACTGCTCAGGAACCAGTACCAGGCTCTCACGCAGGAGAACCATGAAGAAATACAGCAAAATAAGACTTTGCCAGCAATGAATAACCTTGTAAGCCCTCAGAATCCTCCTGGATGGAGAAAGAAGAATGTTGTGAAGAAAAAACGGAAAATGGTGGTTATGGGGGATTCCCTGTTAAGAGGAACAGAGGCCGCTATCTGCAGACCAGACATAACCTCAAGAGAAATGTGCTGTCTTCCAGGAGCAAAAATTAAAGATGTGTCTGACAGGATATCAAGACTCTTCAGACCTACAGATCACTACCCATTCCTGCTAATACATGTGGGGACAAATGACACCGCAAGAAAGGACCTGGAAACCATCTGCAGTGACTTTGAAGACTTAGGCAAGAAAGTGAAAGAATTGGGAGCGCAGGTGGTCTTCTCATCCATCCTCCCAGTGGATGGCCATGGAACAATGAGGTGGAATAAGATTCTACAGGTGAACAACTGGCTACGTCGATGGTGCCGTCAACAAGGATTTGGATTTCTGGATCACGGAATGAATTACCTATACGATGGACTACTTGCTAGAGATGGGGTGCACCTTACGAAGACTGGAAAACATGTATTTGGAAGTCGCCTTGCTACACTCATCAGAAGAGCTTTAAACTAGAACAATGTGGGAAGGGAAGCAAAAGGCCAGAAAAAGCCATACAGCTGACAAATACTATTGAGATCTCTGCTACTGGAAGTGGAAAAGAAGAACAAAGACAAAACAATTTAAATAATAAAAATATGGGAGGAAGAGAAACCAATCACAAACTAAAATGTTTTTATACAAATGCACAAAGCATGGGCAACAAACAAGGAGAATTGGAACTACTAATGCAGGAAAAGGAATATGATGTCATTGGAATCACTGAAACTTGGTGGGACAATACACATGATTGGAATAAAAGGCTAAAAGGATACAACTTATTTGCAAGAAACAGACTTGATAAACGAGGAGGAGGTGTTGCATTGTATGTTAGAAAAGCGTATATCTGCACAGAGATTGAAGCTTCAGAGACTGGGAGTTCTGTGGAAACTGTTTGGGTAAGAATACAAGGAGAGAACAACAGAAAGGACACCATTGTAGGCATTTACTACAGGCCACCTGGGCAAGCTGAAGATATGGATGAACTCTTTATGTATCAAATGACCAAGTTCTCCAAAAAATATGACGTAGTGGTCATGGGAGATTTCAACTATCCAGACATTTGTTGGGAATCTCTCTCAAGTAAAACTAACAGGTCAAGCAAATTCTTATCCTCTATTGCTGACAACTTTATCTTCCAAAAGGTAGGGGAGAAAACAAGGGGATCTGCTACTTTGGATCTAATCCTTATAAACAGGGAGGAAATGGTTGAGGAGGTAAAGGTGGCTGGGACCCTAGGAGGCAGCGATCATGCTATTATAGAATTTTGGATAACTAGAGGAGAAAGACATGTGAAGACTCAAACTTCAAGGTTAGATTTTAGAAAGGCAGATTTTAAGAGACTCAGAAAGAGAATAGGAGGGATCCAATGGCTGGATGTCCTTAAGGACAAAAATGTCCAGGAAGGATGGGAAATTTTTAAAAATGAGATTCTCAAAGCACAATCGTTAACAATCCCGAAAAGTAGGAAGAATGGGAAGCTTTTAAGGAAACCAGGATGGATGAACACAGAACTTAAACACATGCTAAAAAGAAAGAAAGAAATGTTTATTAAATGGAAAGGAGGGAGGCATATCTAAAGAAGATTATAATGCAGTCTGCAGATCCTGCAGGGCACGTATCAGGTTAGCTAAAGCTGACAATGAATTAAGGCTTGCAAGAGATGTCAAAAGCAATAAAAAAGGATTTTGGGGGTATGTCAAAAGAAAAAGAAAAGTCAAAGATGCTATAGGATTTTTACAGGATGAAAATGGAGAAATGGTAAGAGAGGATGTTGAGAAGGCCAAACTTTTTAATTCCTATTTTGCATCTGTTTTCTCTCAGAAAGAAAATGTAACATCAACTGATCTTCACTGTCCTTTTAAAGGAATAGAGGAATCCAAGTTATCTGTAAACAGAAAGATTGTGAGGGAATATTTAGCTAACATAAATGAGTTCAAGTCTCCAGGTCCAGATGAATTACACCCCAGAGTACTGAAGGAGATCGTAGAAGAAATTTTAGAACCACTCTCCATAATCTTTGAAAATTCTTGGAGAACAGGAGAAGTCCCAGAAGACTGGAGAAGAGCAAATGTTGTTCCTATCTTCAAAAAGGGGAAGAAGGTGGACCCAGGGAACTATAGGCCGGTGAGTCTGACTTCTATACCAGGAAAGATCTTTGAACAAATTATTAAACAACATGTATGTAAGTACATGGATAAGAATGAAGTGATTAACCAGAGTCAGCATGGGTTTGTAACTAACAAGTCACGTCAGACTAACTTAATTTCCTTCTATGACAGAATCACTGACTGGGTGGATCAGGGAAATGCTGTAGATATAGTATATCTTGACTTCAGCAAAGCATTTGACAAAGTATCTCACACCATCCTTATTGAAAAAATGACCAAGTATGCAATGGACCAGGCAACTGTTAGGTGGATTCATAACTGGCTTAGTGATCGGACTCAAAGGGTGGTTGTAAATGGCTTCACATCCAGCTGGATGAATGTCTCAAGTGGGGTACCACAGGGCTCCGTCCTGGGACCTGTATTGTTCAACATCTTTATCAATGATTTAGATGAAGGAATTGAGGGTAAGCTGATTAAATTTGCTGATGACACAAAGCTAGGAGGGATAGCTAATACTAGAGAAGAGAGAGAGAGAGGATTCAAAAAGACCTAAATAAACTGGAGCAGTGGGCAGCAACCAACAGAATGGTTTTTAACAGGGAAAAATGCAAAGTACTACATCTGGGCAATAAAAATGAAAAAAGCATATACAGAATGGGAGGAATAGAGCTAAGCAACAGTACATGTGAAAAAGACTTAGGTATACTAATAGATCATAGACTGAACATGAGTCAACAGTGTGATGCAGCAGCAAAAAAGGCAAATACAATTCTGGGATGTATTAACAGAAGCATACAGTCTAGATCACGTGAAGTCATTATCGGTCTTTACTCCTCTTTGGTCAGACCTCATCTGGAATACTGTGTACAGTTTTGGGCACCACATTTTAAAAAAGACATAGACAAACTGGAGCAAGTTCAGAGAAGAGCGACCAGAATGGTGACTGGTCTGCAAACCATGTCCTATGAGGAACGGTTGCAGGATTTGGGAATGTTTAGCTTGCAAAAAAGAAGACTGAGAGGAGACTTAATAGCTGTCTACAAATATGTCAAGGGCTGTCACATTGTAGAAGGATCATCTTTATTCTCATTTGCACAAGGAAAGACTAGAAGCAATGGGATGAAATTAAATGGGAGGAGACACAGATTAGATATTAGAAAAAACTTTTTGACAGTTAGGGTGATTAATGAGTGGAACAGGCTGCCACGAGAGGTGGTGAGTTCCCCTTCAATGGACGTCTTCAAACAGAGGCTGGACAGACATCTGTCTGAGATGATCTAGTGAATCCTGCTTTGAGCAGGGGGTTGGACCAGATGACCCAGGAGGTCCCTTCCAACTCTACCATTCTATGATTCTATGATTCTACAGATATTGACTATCTTCTACTAGGTAACAACCCCCATAAGTTCATATGGGCAGATGTAACTCCTGTCTCTGAGATGTCGAGAAACACCATTACTTCCACTTCTCTGGCTATTAAACGTAACCTAGTTCAAGAACTCCATGGTGACACTATCCCTATGTCTGATGCCCCAATATCTACTATCCCATATTTTTTAGACCCGAAGTACACAGACCCTTATAACCTCTGGTCAGAGTTACCAAACTATTCTATTAAACAATTCCTTTCAAATGAGATCCCTATGCTAGACTCTTAGCCAATCGGTACCTCGACGTGGCCCAAAAACTTCCTGCAATATAATCATGTCTCTCATATCTTCTCTCAGTTTAGAACTAGATTCTCTAACAATAGGAAGGGCTCTTGGATTGACATGTTAAGTAGACTTTCTTTCCCTTTTTCCAAAGGTATTTCGAAGATATATGACAATTTGACATCCCAGTTATCTCAAAAGCCCACTTTCATATATTCCTGGGAGAAGGAATTAAATATTACATTGTCCGAAGAGGAAACTGACTCCATCCTTTCCAATTCACATGGCTTCTCAAGATGTATAACGTTACAAGAAAATTCATATAAAATTATTTCGCGTTGGTACAGAACCCCGGAAATATTACACCATTTTGGTCTGAGTGACTCTAACTTATGTTGGCGATGCAAACTAGCTGTGGGTAATATGACACATATCTTTTGGTCATGCTCGAAGATTAGACCACTTTGGGGAAAATTAGAAGTGACCTTAAAAAAACTAGGCCTGATAAGACATTCATTAACCCCTAAAGAAATCCTATTATCCTGCCCAACAGCTAACTATAAGCCAAAAAAACATGACTTGATCCCCCTGTTGTTGGGTTCAGCAAAACAACTGCTATCTCTACATTGGAAGCAGGAATCTCCCCCCACTCATTCTGAATGGACAAATAAGGTAAACATGATAAGACATTTAGAGGAACTCTAAATTTTTTCTTTGTCCCCCCCCCCCTTCCCTGGAAAACCATATCAATCTCCTGATATGATATTCTTACTATTCTTATTCCCTTGCCCTTTTGATTACACCCATCCACTCCCCCCATCCTTCTGCGAACAAATTACCACCTTGGTGGAGAGTGTTTATCAACCACTAACTTTTTATGTCACTAAACTTTAAAAGATCTACTATTCCTATATAGGGTTATTTGACTGCAATTATTTTATATTCATATGTCTTTTACTCATATGTCATGCCGCTCTTTATTCTTGTTTTTTTATTTATTTCTTTCTTTTCTGAGGTCTAATTTGTGGGCTACGAGCTTGTTTATGTTGTTGCCCTTTTCTAGTTTTTTTCTGTTTTTTATGTTACTATGTCCTTTTAATGTATCAACACGACTTCTGTACTTTTGACCTTTGTGCAATTATTTACTTGTCATGTAATTTCAATCTTTCGTGTTCTATACTTAATTCAGAAATAAAGAACGTTATAAAAAAAAGGTTTTATACGCATATGAATTTTTAATATAAAGAATAATAAAAGCTACGTTTTATGGCTTGAATACAGATGGGGTTCTCCACACTTTGTCTGGTTTTCCTCCAAAACATTAACGTCTTAAAGTGGCTTCTAGAAAGTTTGCTCCCAAATTTGTAGGTCCTTACTAAAATTTTAAATCCCGTGACTGTTAAGCTTCAACTCCCTGTAGCTTGGAAAATCAACAACTTCTTCCATTTTTCTCTTTTAAAGAAATTTGAAGGGACACTTGGTCCCCAAGACATTATTGAGGTTGATCAGGAGAATAAAATCGAGCGAGTTCTGGTATCCAGGTTGGTCAAATGCCATTTGCAGTATTTCAGTATTTTCAGTTAAAACATTCTTTTTCCTTGTGTAACTTCTCTGATGTTTATTAAAAGTTGATTCCCGTGTAAAATATTTACCACATTAAAAAAAGGCTTCTCCCCTGTGTTAATTCTTAGGTGAGTAAGAAGAGATTTTTTCACAAAACATTTTCCGCATTCTGAACATGAAAATGGCATCTCCCCAGTATTGGTTCTCTGGTGGATATCAAGAGAATCTTTCCGGTTAAAACATTTCCCACATTCTGAACATGAAAAGGGGTTCTCCCCTGTGTGAGTTCTTTGGGGATTAGCACAATATGATTCATGACTAAAAAGTTTCCCACATTATGAACATGAAAAAGGCTTTTCCCCAGTGTGGGTTCTCTGATGGATATTAAGATTCACTTTTTGGTTAAAACATTTCCCACATTTTGAACAAGAAAAAGGCTTCTCCCCTGTGTGAGTTCTCTGGTGCTTAACACAATTTGAATTCTAGTTAAAACGTTTCCCACATTCTGAACATGAAAAAGGCTTGCCCCCTGTGTAGGTTCTCTGGTGGCTATCAAGATGCTGTTTCAGGTTAAAACATATCCCACGTTCTGAACATGAAAAAGGCTGGTCCCCTGTGTGGGTTCTCTGGTGACTAAGAAGAGATGATTTCTTTACAAAACATTTTCCACATTCTGAACATGAAAATGGCTTCATCCCTGTGTGAGTTCTCTGATGTGTAACAAGAGCTGATTTCGCTATATAACATTTCCCACATTCTGAACATAAAAAGGCTTCTCCTCTGTGTGGGTTCTCTGGTGACTAACAAGGTCTGATTTACGTGCAAAACATTTTCCACATTCTGAACATGAAAAAGGCTTCTCCCTTGTGTGAGTTCTCTGATGTCTGTTAAGACTTGATTTCACTGTAAAACATTTCCCACATTCTGAACATGAAAAAGGCTTCTCCCCTGTGTGACTTCTCTGGTGTCTAACAAGATATGATTTCCATAAAAAACATTTCCCACATTCTGAACATGAAAAAGGCTTCTCCCCTGTGTGAGTTCTCTGGTGCTTAACAAAATATGATTTCTGGTTAAAACATTTCCCACACTTTGAACAAGAAAATCTATTCTCTGCTGTGTGAATTGTTTGACCTTTAAGAAAGGAATTTTTGAGGGGAAAACTATTTCCATATTTTGAATGTGAAAAGGAATTCTTTGCTTTAGGAGCAGTTCGTCTTTTAATGCTTATTTTGTGACTTTGATTTTCCTTAGTAGTCGGTAATGAATCAGAAGACAGGATCTGTTTCATAGGATCAGATGACATATCTTTGCTGTGAAGGGATGATGGTATATCTGAAATAATTGCATTCACTTCAATTGTATCCTGTGGGATCTCAAGATCATCTGATTTACAAATTGAAGATGTCAGCTGTCCCTCTGATCTCCAGGTACATTCATCTGCCAAGAATATAACAAATTATTATTTTTAAATAAAATATCCTTGATTTATATATGTTTCAATATTTCTACTTAAACTGTGTGTAAAAAATGGTAAGTTATGTAAAAATATTGAATTATTCACCAAGACAATGACAGTTCACAGTCTATTAGAAAACCTCATAGGATGAACCA
Source organism: Phyllobates terribilis (assembly GCF_046119375.1). Lineage (NCBI taxonomy): Eukaryota > Metazoa > Chordata > Amphibia > Anura > Dendrobatidae > Phyllobates > Phyllobates terribilis. The sequence continues at coordinate 11,032,840 of NW_027362765.1, forward strand.
GTAGAGCGTGGTGTTCAACTGTTTGTTCATTCTGGAATATGGAACAAAAAGCCACCAAGCAATGTTATGTAGGTAAAAATAATATCAATAAAAACTTCCACTCATGCAACAAAAAACAAGTCCCCACTCAGGTCCAACGTCTGTTAATGGAGAAACAGATGTTTCCACATTATTAGTGGCTCAAAGACTCTTGAAAAGCAACATGGCTTACATAAACCAATCCAGCAATATTCGCTCTCCCAAAGTCAAATCTCCCCCTCACTTCAAAGCCTTGCAGTGTGCCCAAACCACATTTATCATCCATGTATTTGGCATTACTATAGTGAGAAGAACCCACTTCATTTATGGTGTGTGTCTCCTGGAACACAATCTAGGCACTCTGTGTTGGGTAATAAAATTATATATTTGCAATTTTCAAGCATCCATTGAATGCTAATATTCTAAAAAGTGCCTGAGAAGTCAAAATAGTCACTTCTTCTACAGATTAATTCACTGAGGGTTATAATTTCCAAAATGAAGTCGCTTTATGGGGATTTTTACTCCTCTGATTTTCTGCCATTTTGTCATATTAGGGCTTCTGCAAATGGTGTGTCCCACTTTCTTTGGGTTCTGCTCATGCGACGTGTGCTTCTGTCACGAGGAGCCGCTTTATTCATTCTGCAGGAGGTGCTGGTGATGGAGGAGATGTCAGAACTAGAAGCTCTGTCCAGCCAGTAAGATTAGGGTTGCTGGGACCAGTAGTACCATCCAGTCTGGCAGTATGGGTGTGTGCTGTATGTAGTGCCGGCGTCCCTGCCCTCTGCTAGGCAGGGACGCTGCTCCCCTCACCGCTCTGCCCCGTGCCCGGCGTCCCTCTCCCGCTCTGCTGTCAGCGCGCGCTCCTTCCCGGCGTCCTCCTCCCGCTCTGCTCTCAGCGCGCGCTCCTTCCCGGCCCCTGTGCTTAGGGCGCGCGCGCTCCCCTACTCTTAAAGGGGCCGCGCGCGTCGTCCTAAGGAGTCCCCGGCCAATGGCCGGAGGACTTCATCATATATAAGGCACCTCCTCCAAAATGGAGGTGCCCGAGCAATGTTGTTTGCACCTGTGTCTCACCTGTGCTTCAGCCCTCAGGTCCCGTTGCCAGTTACCTGTCAGATTCCTGCCTGATTACTTGCTACCTGTCTGCTAGCCTGATGTCCGACGGTCTGCCTTACTACTCCTGTCAGTCTGTCTAAGGACCAGCCTGCCCGCTCACCTGGGAGCGCTTCTCCGCTACCTGCCTGCTTGCCTGCCCGGAGGCTCCGCTGTCACGTGCTGTGACCACCAGCTATTCCAGAGACTCTTGCCCGCTCACCTGGGAGCGCACATCAGCTACCTGCCTGCCTGCCTGAGGTCCGACGGTCTGCCTACCAACTCCTGTCAGTCTGTCTATGGACCAGCTTGCCCGCTCACCTGGGAGCGCACATCTGCTATCTGCCTGCTAGCCTACCTGGAGGCTCCGCCGTCACGTGCTGTGACCACCTGCCTGTCCAGTGACTCCTGCCCGCTCACCTGGGAGCGCTCATCTGCTACCTGTCTGTTTGCCTACCCGGAGGCTCTGCCGTCACGTGCTGTGACCACCCGCCTGTCCAGAGACTTCTGCCCGCTCACCTGGGAGCGCTCATCTGTCGCCTGTCCACTGGTCTTCCTGGAGGCTCCGCCGTCACATGCTGTGACCACCCGTTCATCCAGAGACTCTCGCCTGCTCACCTGGGAGCTCTCGTCTATCTTCAGCCGCCACAGGTCGTACCAACCCTATACCTAGAGACTGCCCCGGTCACTTGCCGTGACCTCCAGCCCGTTCACTCAGAGACTGTCCCGTTCACTCAGAGACTGTCCCGTTCACTCAGAGACTGTCCAGGTCACCTCCTGTGACTGCCTGCCTGGTCGCCACCCGCTCCCTTACAAGGACCGCCCCCTTGTATTGTAGCCCAGAGGTTCCGCCTCCCAGACCCGTTACAGTTTGCTCGGGCCATGGAACCCGGTGGCACCCAAGCTCCCTCGCTCTCGGACCTGTGTCATGAACTGTCCCGTCAAAGGTCCCAACAGGAGTCCATCCTGGGTCACCTGCGGAATGTCAATACTCGCCTGGACACTCTGACTGCTCCACCGACAACCTCCGCCAGTGCCATGTCTCGCAATCCGGCAGCTCCGCTGCCCACTAATACCATGGTATCCTACCCCGGACCCCGGCTTTCTGCACCTCCTCGCTTCGGAGGCGACTCCGTCCAGGCTCGGGGCTTCATAAATCAGTGCACCCTGCACTTTGAACTATTGTCCCACCAGTTTAACTCCGACCGAGCCAAAATTGTATTCATCATGTCCCATCTCACCGGGGAGGCTCTGGCCTGGCTAAATCCTCTATGGGAGAGAGGAGACCCCCTGGTGTCCAACTTGCCTGCTTTTCTCACGGCTTTCCGGAAAGTCTTCGACGAACCCGGACGGAAGACCTCATCCGCATCATCATTGCTACGCCTCCGTCAGGAAAGCCTCACCGTGGGCCAATATGCCATACGGTTCCGTACCCTTGCCTCGGAGCTGGCCTGGGATAACGACGCTCTGGTTTCCGTCTTCTGGGAGGGTCTGTCCGGCCGTATTAAAGATGAACTTGCCGGTCGGGACATTCCTACCACTCTCGATGACTTAATAACTCTTGCCACCCGGATTGACCTACGGTTCCAGGAGCGTGCCAGAGAGGTCACCCGTGAGAGGAGGTTACTACGTCTAGCTCCTACTTTTCAGAAACCCGTCACTCCTTCTGTCTCTAACCAGGTACACCCTCCTGAGCCTATGCAGGTCGACCAGACCAAGATGGTCAAGACCCGTCAGGACTTACGCCGTGCCGAGGGGACCTGCTTCTACTGTGGCAGTAAGGAGCACCGGATCCGTGCCTGCCCGGAGAGGTCGGGAAACGCCTGTGTCTAGGTTCGCTCAGAGAGGTCCACCTAGACAAGAATAAATCCTCTCCATCCCTGCTGTTGTCAGTTTCAATCGTCTACGGGGAGAACCGTTATTTCGAACTAGCCCAACTGGACTCTGGAGCAGCCGGGAATCTTATTTCACAGTCCCTGGTAGAGAAATACCGCATCCCCACTAAACCTCTGGCTGTACCCTTGTCTGTGGCTGCCGTGGATGGGGGGCTCTTACCACGCCCCATCCAACTCATCACCGAATCCATTACTATGCAGGTGGGAATGCTGCATTCTGAAAGTATCTCCTTTCATGTTCTGCCTGGACTCTCTCACGCCCTCTTGCTAGGTCTGCCTTGGCTCCAGAAACATGCACCCGTGCTTGACTGGCAAACCGGAGAAGTCCTTCGCTGGGGACAAGACTGTCATAAGACCTGCCTGGTTCCCGTCCATCCCGTCCGTCCCTCTCCTACCCCAGCTAATCTACCTGGACTTCCAATTCCTTATTGGTCTTATGCTGATGTCTTTAATAAAAAGGAGGCAGAGACATTACCCCCTCATAGACCATACGACTGTCCCATCGACCTGTTACCCGGTACTACTCCTCCCCGTGGGCGTATTTATCCTTTATCCGCTGCTGAGACCCGGTCGATGTCCGAATATATTGAGGAGAATCTGGCCAGGGGATTCATCCGGAAATCTACCTCCCCGGTGGGAGCAGGCTTCTTTTTCGTCAAAAAGAAGGACGGCTCTCTCCGTCCCTGTATAGACTATAGAGGCCTAAACCAGAACACGGTGAAGAATAAGTACCCCCTTCCGCTCATTCCAGAATTATTTGATCGTCTGAGGGGGGCTAGAATCTTCACCAAACTAGACCTCCGTGGGGCGTACAACCTGGTTCGTATCCGTCAGGAGGATGAATGGAAGACGGCATTCAACACCCGGGACGGCCACTATGAATACCTGGTAATGCCCTTTGGTCTCTGTAACGCTCCTGCCGTCTTTCAAGAGTTGGTCAATGACATCTTCCGGGACCTTCTCTACTCCTGCGTAGTGGTGTACCTGGACGACATCTTGGTCTTCTGTCCGGATCTCCAGACTCACCGGAGGGACGTTCGTCAGGTCCGGCTCAGGCTCAGGCAGAATCACCTCTTCGCTAAATACGAGAAGTGCCTCTTTGAGCAGACCTCGCTTCCGTTTTTGGGCTACATTATTTCTCAGACCGGCCTACGAATGGATCCAGAGAAACTGTCTGCCATCGAGAAATGGCCCCGACCGGAGGGGTTGAAAGCCATTCAGCGGTTCCTGGGCTTCGCCAACTACTACCGCCTCTTCATACCACACTTCTCTTCCCGGACTGCCCCAATTTCCGCGCTCACCCGTAAGGGTACTAATCCCAAACAGTGGCCGCCCGAAGCAGAAGAAGCCTTTCTTTCCTTAAAACAGGCCTTCTCTTCCGCCCCGGTGCTGCATCGCCCGGACGGCAACAAGCAGTTCTTCCTGGAAGTGGACGCCTCCTCCTCTGGAGCTGGAGCGGTACTTACTCAAAAATCTTCTTCCGGGAGGATGGTAACTTGCGGCTTCTTCTCTAAACTCTTCTCCTCCTCAGAGCGCAATTATTCCATAGGAGATCGAGAGTTATTGGCCATCAAACTGGCATTGGAGGAGTGGCGTTACCTGCTTGAGGGGGCTCTTCACCCGGTAATAATTTACACTGACCACAAGAACTTGGCTTACCTCCAGCATGCCCAGAGACTTAACCCGCGCCAAGCCCGGTGGTCCTTGTTTTTTGCTCGTTTTGATTTTGTCCTTCATTTTCGCCCGGCTGACAAAAACGTCAAGGCGGACGCCTTGTCTCGATCCTTTCTGGTATCTGATCTCGAGGAAGATCCGAAACACATCATCGATCCCACCAGAGTAATGCAGGTGGCTCCCGTGAGTCTAAATCGTCTCCCTCCCGGGAAGACGTTCGTATCAGTACCTGATCGGGAGAAGATCCTTCACTGGGGTCACTCGTCTAAACTGGCTGGCCACGCTGGTCAGAAGAAGACCCTCCAGCTTATTTCCCGTCACTACTGGTGGCCTACCCTGCACAAGGATGTAATAGACTTTGTTTCTGCCTGTGTGTCCTGCGCCCGCAACAAGGTTCCGAGACATCTGCCAGCCGGTCGCCTCCTTCCGCTCCCAGTACCTGCTGCCCCCTGGCAGCATATTGCAATGGACTTCATAACTGACCTCCCACTCTCTGCCGGTTGTACGGTCATTTGGGTGGTCGCTGACCGCTTCTCCAAGATGGCTCATTTCGTTCCCCTACCAGGCCTCCCGTCTGCACCCGAGCTAGCTAGAGACTTTATTCGTCACATCTTCCGTCTTCATGGCCTGCCCCTCCACATCGTGTCGGATCGTGGGGTACAGTTCACCTCACGCTTCTGGAGAGCCACTTGTAAACTACTAGACGTCACCCTGGACTTCTCTTCCGCTTACCACCCACAGTCCAATGGTCAAGTGGAGCGGATCAATCAGAACCTGACCAGTTACCTCCGGCACTTCGTTAATGCCCACCATTCTGACTGGGTGGATCTCCTACCATGGGCCGAGTTCTCTTATAATAATCACGAGAGCGAATCCTCCTCCAAATCCCCGTTTTTTGTAGTCTTTGGTCAGCATCCTCGGATTCCTTTTCCTGTCTCCACCTCGGTGGACAACCCGGCTGCGGAATCTCTCGTTAGCAAATTTTCCTCCATTTGGGAGAGTACCCGATCCGCACTCCTTCAGTCGTCCGAACGGATGAAAAGATACGCTGACAAAAAACGCCTGGATCCTCCTCAATTTCGTCCAGGAGATAAGGTCTGGCTCTCATCTAAATATGTTCGACTCAAGATACCTTCTTACAAGTTAGGGCCTCGGTTCATCGGACCTCTGGAGGTCACCAGTCAGATCAACCCGGTGGCCTATAAATTGAAACTCCCGGCCAACTTACGGATCCCTAACTCCTTCCATGTATCTCTCCTCAAACCTGTGGTACTTAACTCTTTTTCCAAGTCTACAGGTACGCCTCCTGCTCCGGTTTCCGCTGAGGATGAGTTTGAGGTAGAGAACATTCTTGCCACCAAAAGGGTAAGAGGAAAGACCTTTTTTCTGGTAGATTGGAAGGGGTTTGGTCCTGAGGAGAGAACGTGGGAGCCCCGGGAGAACATCCATGCCCCTCTCATCCTAGCTAAATTTCTGTCTGGCCTAAAAAAGGGGGGGCCTAAAGGGGGGGGTACTGTAGTGCCGGCGTCCCTGCCCTCTGCTAGGCAGGGACGCTGCTCCCCTCACCGCTCTGCCCCGTGCCCGGCGTCCCTCTCCCGCTCTGCTGTCAGCGCGCGCTCCTTCCCGGCGTCCTCCTCCAGCTCTGCTCTCAGCGCGCGCTCCTTCCCGGCCCCTGTGCTTAGGGCGCGCGCGCGCTCCCCTCCTCTTAAAGGGGCCGCGCGCGTCGTCCTAAGGAGTCCCCGGCCAATGGCCGGAGGACTTCATCATATATAAGGCACCTCCTCCAAAATGGAGGTGCCCGAGCAATGTTGTTTGCACCTGTGTCTCACCTGTGCTTCAGCCCTCAGGTCCCGTTGCCAGTTACCTGCCAGTTACCTGTCAGATTCCTGCCTGATTACTTGCTACCTGTCTGCTAGCCTGAGGTCCGACGGTCTGCCTTACTACTCCTGTCAGTCTGTCTAAGGACCAGCCTGCCCGCTCACCTGGGAGCGCTTCTCCGCTACCTGCCTGCTTGCCTGCCCGGAAGCTCCGCTGTCACGTGCTGTGACCACCAGCTATTCCAGAGACTCTTGCCCGCTCACCTGGGAGCGCACATCAGCTACCTGCCTGCCTGCCTGAGGTCCGACGGTCTGCCTACCAACTTCTGTCAGTCTGTCTATGGACCAGCTTGCCCGCTCACCTGGGAGCGCACATCTGCTATCTGCCTGCTAGCCTACCTGGAGGCTCCGCCGTCACGTGCTGTGACCACCTGCCTGTCCAGTGACTCCTGCCCGCTCACCTGGGAGCGCTCATCTGCTACCTGTCTGTTTGCCTACCCGGAGGCTCTGCCGTCACGTGCTGTGACCACCCGCCTGTCCAGAGACTTCTGCCCGCTCACCTGGGAGCGCTCATCTGTCGCCTGTCCGCTGGTCTTCCTGGAGGCTCCGCCGTCACATGCTGTGACCACCCGTTCATCCAGAGACTCTCGCCTGCTCACCTGGGAGCTCTCGTCTATCTTCAGCCGCCACAGGTCGTACCAACCCTATACCTAGAGACTGCCCCGGTCACTTGCCGTGACCTCCAGCCCGTTCACTCAGAGACTGTCCCGTTCACTCAGAGACTGTCCCGTTCACTCAGAGACTGTCCAGGTCACCTCCTGTGACTGCCTGCCTGGTCGCCACCCGCTCCCTTACAAGGACCGCCCCCTTGTATTGTAGCCCAGAGGTTCCGCCTCCCAGACCCGTTACACTGTACAGCTGAAGTAATCTGCTCCCTGCTTCAACCAATTGGGAAGCACCGCACCCTACTAAAGCTGGAAGCATATTGCTGGAAGCTGCCAGATACAGCCTTGTTCTGCTCTAAATCAGTCCTCTGTGCTCAGCTCTCGGCTTGTGTATTTGTTTCCTGTTGCGACCTCGACCCGTTTACTGACTACTCTTGTAGTCCAGATCCATGTCGAGGGGTTAAGGGGTGATGGGCAAAACTGTGGCTATAGACAATAACAAATCTCTGGAAATGATCAAACTCAAGAGTCTTCATCAGTAAAAAAAGTGAATAACTAGTGGTGAAACCTCTCTGGGGTAATTAGAGTATGGGGCTCGGTGGCTCTTGGGAATCTAAACTATTGTAAAGGTCAATATTTGTTGTCAGATGAGTTTCAAGAAGAAATATTTTAAACATTTTAAAGATAACTTTTCATAATACTGCAGAGCTGAGGTGTCTTAAATTTAGGTCTCAGGCATTTGGAAGAAGAAATAGAGACCTTCTTTTAACCCTGTTACAGCCTGGGACATAATAGTACACACCAGGCTGTCACCCCATGTTCAGTGCGGGCTCCGCGCTGAGCCCACACTGAACCGGACACATGTCAGCTGATTTATACAGCTGACATGTGCCCGCAACAGTCGCGGGTGGAATCGTGATCCAACCGCGGCTGTTAAAATCTCTGACAGAGGCATTTAACAGCGCCGTGCCGGAAGCGCGTCATTTACCTTGCCCATCGGTGACCCCGTCACGTGATCACGGATCACTGATGGGTGGGTATGACAACCCTGGGTCTGCAGCAGACCCCAGTGGTTGTCATGTACTGATCGCTATGAGCGCCACCTAGTGGTCGGCGCTCATAGCACAGGAGCATTTCTGCTACATAGAGGTGATCTGCTCATCACCTCTATGTAGCAGAGGCGATCGGACAGTTGCTGCGTCTATAGTCTACTATGGAGACTATAGAAGCAAGCAAAAAGTGTAAAAAAATATTTTTAAAAATATTAAAAAAATATATAAAAGTTCAAATCACCCCCCTTTCTCCCTATTCAAAATAAAATAATAAAAAAAAAAAACACATACACATATTTGGTATCGCCGCGTTCATAATCGCCCGATCTATCAATATAAAAAAAGAATTAATCCAATCGGTAAACGGCGTAGCGAGAAAAAAATTCTAAATGCCGGAATTACGTTTTTGGTCGCCTCAACTTTGAAATAAAATGCAATAACAGGCGATCAAAACATCAGATCTACCCCACAATGGTATCAATAAAAACTTCAGCACGGCGCGCAAAAAATAAGCCCTCACCCGGCCCCCCAGGCCCCGAAAAATGGAAACACTACGGGTCTTGGAAAATAGCACCTTTTTTTTTTGTTGTTTTATTTTTTCACCACTTAAATAAAAAAGAACCTATACATGTTTGGTATCTACGAACTCGTAATGACCTGTCAGTTTTAGCATTCAGTGAACGTGGTAAAAAAAATAAAAAAAAACATCTGTGGTATTGCACTTTTTTTGCAATTTCACCGCACTTGGAATTTTTTCCCCGTTTTCCCGTACACGATATAGTAAAACCAGTAATGTCATTCAAAAGTACAACTCTTCCCGCAAAAAATAAGCCCTCACACGGCCATATTGACCAAAAAATAAAAATGCTATGGCTCTGGGAACAAGGGGAGCAAAAAACGAAAATGCAAAAATGGAAAATCCCAGGGTCCTTAAGGGGTTAAAGACTACCAGGGAGTTTCAAACTTATTAGTGAGGCCGGCCGATCCCACCACAATCAAACTATCAAACAGAATGAACCTGTAAAAAGAAGACTTTTTTATTCTATTGTTACATTCCCAACAACATTATATATTTGGGGTGGAAAACTGCAACACTGAACCAGAGTTGCACTCTTATGGTGGACCATTACAGCTACTATGAGTCCTGACCAGAAAAGTAGAGAAAGTATTAGCGCCCCCATTTCAGGAGAGATTGTGCAGTAATCTGAATTCCTTAGGATTGAAAACATAATGGAATTTATGACGTGGTGTAAATCCATGAAACCAGGGCTGGAGCCACCACATCTCCTGCAGGCGTGAATAAATGTATATTACATCCATCAGCCACGCACAGCTTAGAGATATATCATGGCACAGGTGTAATGTTTTCTGTATAGTTTATCACAATCCTGTTTGAAGTTATTTGGTTTTAAAAGAAATTGAAAAGTCAGGAAAAGGGAAACTCTGTTGTTATTGGACAGAAATTCACACTTGGCCCTCACTGCACATTTAATGGTGTCGATAATAAAAGTGAAGTTTGGCCAGAAAGACTGGACCTGGTCTTGTAGGGACCATATTATTATTATTATTATTATTTATTATTATAGCGCCATTTATTCCATGGCGCTTTACATGTGATAGGGATATACATAACAAAAGCATTTACATAATCTTAACAAAACGAGTCAGCGACTGGTACAGGAGCACATTCAGCAGCACAGAAGGGAGAGAAGGTAGATTCATCCAATAAGATATCAGGGTTCTAGGAAGCCAACAGCGTACTCTATCATTTGGCTTTATAGTTTACAGATCTGGGCAGATAAGTCAGCTTCTTCTAATCCCAGGGTGTAGGTGGATCTTCCTTGTTGTAAGTTCTATAGAAAAGGCTTTTCAATGACCACAGTCATTTAAACAGTTTTGGGTGGAGGAGAATGTTGTGGTCTAGAGGCAAAATGGTGATCACACGATTGTGATACGGCCAGACTACATCACCGATAAAGCAGCCACAGCCGGTGACTGAGAAGAATCTGTGACTTCTCTGCATTTAGTGGTTACTACTCACCTGGGTAGTCATATGTAGGAATCTCCTCTTTACACCGCTCATCACCCCTCACATATGTCTCTGTAGTATTAATATGGGTCAGATCTTCACCCTGAAACAAATATTGTAAAAGTCACAAACAGATGGAGAAGTCACATCTATGATCAGCTCTAATCCTGCCATCTCCACCTTTCTCATTACACAAGTATAAAACATATAATACTGGTGGATAAAACAAGACTGAGCACAAGACCTTCACAGCCGTCTACACATCATAGGGGAGATCTCATGACACTTTCTCTCCATCTACCTGATGATCCTGAGGAACATTGGGATCTTCTTGTTTACAGTCCTGTGGAAGAAGAGGACGGGGACATCTCTCTGGTGCTGTTCTCTTACTGGATAGATCTGGACGAAACACATACAGAGACTGAATTCATTCTTTACATACAGATAATTATAGGCTGTGTGTATTTAGTCCTGTCTATTACCTGGTGATGCGAGGGGCTGGGGAACCTCCATCATGACGTCCTTGTACAGATCTTTGTGTCCTTCTAAATACTCCCACTCCTTCATGGAGAAATAGACAGCGACATCCTGACATCTTATAGGAACCTGACACATACAATGATACAGTCATCCCCCAGATCCCTTCATAGCATTACTGTATAATGTCCCAGCATTCCCAGCAGTGTCACCTCTCCAGTCAGCAGCTCAATCATCTTGTAGGTGAGATCTAGGATCTTCTGGTCATTGATGTCCTCATGTATCAGGGGGTGAGGTGGAGGTCCTGTGATTGGGCTCAGGGGTCTTCCCCATCCCTCAGGCACAGGGTCCTGACAGCGCTCACTAGAGGTCTTCTTCACTACTGTGTAATCCTGGTTATGGAGAGACACATTAATAAATCTCACTACAGACATTTCCAGAGTCCTCACTTCTCCAGTTCTGTCCATCTGTTATTCCCATAGATAAGAGTGATGTAATGTGACGCCATCAGAATCTGAGAACAGGAAAAAAGAGGGCAAAGCAGGCACCAAGCATACAAAATCATGAAATGTAGAAGCAGAGTGTTGAAAAATGTTTTATTATGACTGGGACAAACAACACCACTAATTAAAAACATGATAAAAAACATATACAACAAAGACAAGTGAAAATATGACCCCTTATAGAATTTTTAGTATAAATAGCCAATAAATATTAAATGAATGTTGAATAAATATTAATTCATGTATCCAAAATATTGCACAAGTATGGTATATAAAAATTAGATTTTGTTCCTAATAGTATAGATGTACACAAGTAAAGTATACTTTCCAAATATATCACAGGAAAGCCAAAGATATACTTATATTCTCCCTAACATGGGCAAATGCCCAATAGAGGATAGTAAAGAAGAAAGAGGAGCATATAAATCAATTACAGAGAGGACAAAATATACCAACCATGAGAGAGTCATGAATGGAGCAAGGGGGATATCAAAGAAATGTCTGACCCTACGTGTTACGCCATTGAATTCTGGCTTTCTCAGGGGTATAAAGTCAGTGTCCCAAGTGTCCAATATGTATATCCCAAAACACACCAACATCCATTGGTCAAACAAGAGAGCCTAAATATACAACCCGGACCAGAAAGAAACATTCCTCCTGGATAATGGGTCTATTCTATGTTTAATAGAAAGATCAATGGTATTCCAGATACCAGATTTTGCACAATTTCCTCCCAGCATAAATTAACACAAGGTGAGGCACTTGTGTGGTCAGCGTGCGTGTCGCCTTGGAGCGTACCATTAGTAATCCAGTTATCACAGTATGATCCACATGTGTAGAAGCGGTGTGCGTGTCACGCTGGAACGCACCACCGGAAATGCGAGAGACCGGAAATAGATGTCTAAGGGAGAGCATTCCCTCCCCAAGTAGCGTGCGTGTCAGCGTGGAATGCATAACCAGGGAAAACCCCGGAAATGATGTCCCACGTCGAACATTAGAGGTAACAGCGCATGTTAACGCTGTGGCCACACAGAACTGTCAAAGAGTACAGAGCTCCATAGATATATGCCCCGTATTTATTAGAGTATGCAAAAATCTACTCGACTAGGGGCTTAGAACCAGGGTGGGCAAAGCACTATAGGGAGTAATCCCACACTGCACAAGAGCCATACAGGGGAAAAGGGGGATTCCATAAGGGAATGAAAAAATATATCTAAACCCCATCTAGATGAACTCCAATCAGCAAAATTTGTGCACATCACCCAAGAATAATGATCTATATAATAGCCCCAAGAAGAGTATATATATATATATATATATATATATATATATATATATATATATACAGTACAGACCAAAAGTTTGGACACACCTTCTCATTTAAAGATTTTTCTGTATTTTCATGACTTTGAAAATTGTACATTCACACTGAAGGCATCAAAACTATGAATTACTACATGTGGAATTATATACTTAACAAAAAAGTGTGAAACAACTGAAAATATGTCTTATATTCTAGCTTCTTCAAAGTAGCCACCTTTTGCTTTGATGACTGCTTTGCACACTCTTGGCATTCTCTTGATGAGCTTCAAGAGGTAGTCAACGGAAATGGTCTTCCAACAATCTTGAAGGAGTTCCCAGAGATGCTTAGCACTTGTTGGCCCTTTTGCCTTCACTCTGCGGTCCAGCTCACCCAAAACCATCGCGATTGGGGTCAGGTCTGGTGACTGTGGAGGCCAGGTCATCTGGCATAGCACCCCATCACTCGCCTTCTTGGTCAAATAGCCCTTACACAGCCTGGAGGTGTTTTTGCGGTCATTGTCCTGTTGAAAAATAAATGATGGTCCAACTAAACGCAAACCGGATGGAATAGCATGCCGCTGCAAGATGCTGTGGCAGCCTTGCTGGTTCAGTATGCCTTCAATTTTGAATATATCCCCAACAGTGTCACCAGCAAAGCACCCCCACACCATCACACCTCCTCCTCCATGTTTCACGGTGGGAACCAGGCATGTAGAGTCCATCCGTTCACCTTTTCTACGTCGCACAAAGACACGGTGGTTGTAACCAAAGATCTCAAATTTGGACTCATCAGACCAAAGCACAGATTTCCACTGGTCTAATGTCCATTCCTTGTGTTCTTTAGCCCAAACAAGTCTCTTCTGCTTGTTGCCTGTCCTTAGCAGTGGTTTCCTAGCAGCTATTTTACCATGAAGGCCTGCTGCACAAAGTCTCCTCTTAACAGTTGTTGTAGAGATGTGTCTGCTGCTAGAACTCTGTGTGGCATTGACCTGGTCTCTAATCTGAGCTGCTGTTAACCTGCGATTTCTGAGGCTGGTGACTCGGATAAACTTATCCTCAGAAGCAGAGGTGACTCTTGGTCTTCCTTTCCTGGGGCGGTCCTCATGTGAGACAGTTTCTTTGTAGCGCTTGATGGTTTTTGCAACTGCAGTTGTGTACACATTCAAAGTTTGCCCAATTTTTCGGACTGGCTGACCTTCATTTCTTAAAGTAATGATGGCCACTCGTTTTTCTTTACTAAGCTGCTTTTTTCTTGCCATAATACAAATTCTAACAGTCTATTCAGTAGGACTATCAGCTGTGTATCCACCTGACTTCTGCACAACACAACTGATGGTCCCAACCCCATTTATAAGGCAAGAAATCCAACTTGTTAAACCTGACAGGGCACACCTGTGAAGTGAAAACCATTTCCGGTGACTACCTCTTGAAACTCATCAAGAGAATGCCAAGAGTGTGCAAAGCAGTCATCAAAGCAAAAGGCGGCTACTTTGAAGAACCTAGAATATAAGACATGTTTTCAGTTGTTTCACACTTTTTTGTTAAGTATATAATTCCACATGTGTTAATTCATAGTTTTGATGCCTTCAGTGTGAATATACAATTTTCAAAGTCATGAAAATACAGAAAAATCTTTAAATCAGAAGGTGTGTCCAAACTTTTGGTCTGTACTGTGTATATATACATGCATATTGAAAAAGAAAACTGTTAGACAGAACAAGGAAAATGACCCTCATAAATCGCTCAAAGATAGGCTATAAAGGACGTCATTTCTGAGGTTTTCCCGGAAATTGTGCAAAATCTGGTATCTGGAATACCATTGATCTTTCCATTAAACATAGAATAGACCCATTATCCAGGAGGAATGTTTCTTCCTGGTCTGGGTTGTATATTTAGGCTCTCTTGTTTGACCAATGGATGTTGGTGTGTTTTGGGATATATATATTGGACACTTGGGACACTGACTTTATACCCCTGAGGAAGCCAGAATTCAATGGCGTAACGCGTAGGGTCAGACATTTCTTTGATATCCCCCTTGCTCCATTCATGACTCTCACATGGTTGGTATATTTTGTCCTCTCTGTAATTGATTTATATGCTCCTCTTTCTTCTTTACTATCCTCTATTGGGCATTTGCCCATGTTAGGGAGAATATAAGTATATCTTTGGCTTTCCTGTGATATATTTGGAAAGTATACTTTACTTGTGTACATCTATACTATTAGGAACAAAATCTAATTTTTATATACCATACTTGTGCAATATTTTGGATACATGAATTAGTATTTATTCAATATCAATTTAATATTTATTGGCTATTTATACTAAAAATTCTATAAGGGGTCATATTTTCACTTGTCTTTGTTGTATATGTTTTTTATTATGTTTTTAATTAGTGGTGTTGTTTGTCCCAGTCATAATAAAATTTCCAAATTTTTTTCAACACTCTGCTTCTATATTTCATAATTTTGTATGCTTGGTGCCTGCTTTGCCCTCTTTTTTCCTGTTCTCAATTTGTCTGTTTGGGGGTCTTTTGGCACAGGCATTGGTTTATTTATATGGTGGTGCTGGGTCTCCTTTTTGCCATCAGAATCTCTCACCTCTCCAGTAAGCCGGAAGAGGATCTCTAGGGTGAAGTGTAATATCCTATCCGCCATCTTGTCTCTGTCCATATCCATCTTTGATTGGTAAATCAGGAAAATTCTCTTGTATAGAAGATCTTCACTGAGAGGATCTGATATTGTAGGGACCTGAATGAGAAGATGATGAGCCGATGTAACATCATAAAAATCCTGTGTAATTATACAATTACTGGAGATAATAAGGGGAAACAGGAGATTTATTATTTTACAGTATTTAGGTTTCTTCTTTACATCTACTAATAAAACCTATATACACTGCTCAAAAAATAAAGGGAGCACTCAAATAACACATCCTAGATCTGAATGAATGAAACATTCTCATTGAACACTTTGTTCTGTACAAAGTTGAATGTGCTGACAACAAAATCACACAAAAATCATCAATGGAAATCAAATTTATTAACCAATGGAGGCCTGGATTTGGAGTCACCTCCAAAATTAAAGTGGAAAAACACACTACAGGCTGATCCAACTTTGATGTAATGTCCTTAAAACAAGTCAAAATGAGGCTCTGTATTGTGTGTGGCCTCCACGTGCCTGTATGACCTCCCTACAACGCCTGGGCATGCTCCTTATCAGGTTGTGGATGGTCTCCTGTGGGATCTCCTCCTAGACCTGGACTAAAGCATCCGCAAACTTCTGGACAGTTTGTGGTGCAACGTGACGTTGGTGGATGGAGCGAGACATGATGTCCCAGATGTGCTCAATCGGATTCAGGTCTGAGGAACGGGCGGGCCTGTCCATAGCTTCAACTCCTTCATCTTGCAGGAACTGCTGACACACTCCAGCCACATGAGGTCTGGCATTGTCCTGCATTAGGAGGAACCCAGGGCCAACCGCACCAGCATATGGTCTCACAAGGGGTCTGAGGATCTCATCTCGGTACCTAATGGCAGACAGGCTACCTCTGGCGAGCACATGGAGGGCTGTGCGGCCCTCCAAAGAAATGCCACCCCACACCATTATTGACCCACTGCCAAACCGGACATGCTGAAGGATGTTGCAGGCAGATCGCGCTCCACGGCGTCTCCAGACTCTGTCACGTCTGTCACATGTGCTCAATGTGAACCTGCTTTCATCTGTGAAGAGCACAGGGCACCAGTGGTGACTTTGCCAGTCCTGGTGTTCTGTGGCAAATGCCAAGCGTCCTGCACGGTGTTGGGCTGTGAGCACAACCCCCATCTGTGGACGTCGGGCCCTCATACCACCCTCATGGAGTCGGGTTTCTAACCGTTTTTGCAGACACATGCACATTTCTGGCCTGCTGGAGGTCATTTTGCAGGGCTCTGGCAGTGCGCCTCCTGTTTCTCCTTGCACAAAGCCGGAGGTAGCGGTCCTGCTGCTGGGTTGTTGCCCTCCTACGGCCCCCTCCACGTCTCCTGGTGTACTGGCATGTCTCCTGGTAGCGCCTCCAGCCTCCGGACACTATGCTGACAGACACCGCAAACCTTCTTGCCACAGCTCGCATTGATGTGCCACCCTGGATGAGCTGCACTACCTGAGCACCTTCTGTGGGTTGTAGAGTCCGTCTCATGCTACCGCGAGTGTGAAAGCACAACCAACATTCAAAAGTGACCAAAACATCAGCCAGAAAGCATTGGTACTGAGATGTGGTCTGTGGTCCCCACCTGCAGAACCACTCCTTTATTGAGGGTGTCTTGATAATTGACAATAATTTCCATCTATCGTCTATTCCATTTGCACATCAGCATGTGAAATTGATTGTCAATCAGTGTTGCTTCCTAAGTGGACAGTTTGATTTCACAGAAGTTTGATTTACTTGGAGTTATATTCTGTTGTTTAAGTGTTCCCTTTATTTTTTTGAACAGTGTATTTTAGGCCACAGATAACAAGCAGTTTTTCCCTCAGAGTCAGAAGCTGAATACGTTCCTCATAGACTCATCTTCCTTATTGCTAATTCTCCTCTCATTTTCTGACACTGGAATCGGCATTAGCAATACTGCAGGAGATATTCATTACACGTGACATGAGAAATTAAACACCTACAATCACAATCCTTATAGTAAGGCTTATATGCATCATATCAACAATAATCCAAATTTAGAAAAAATGACAGCCAAAATATATTAAAAAATCTCATTTATTTAGAATATATAAAAAGTACAACAAAAAATAACATATGGTAATAATAACACAACACAGGTAGGAAAAAGGGGCACACCTGGTATACATATATACATCGATAGGACAAAATTAGTACACAGACTGATTAATGAATTAATAAAGCCAGAGTATAAAATTTAATAAAATAGTATATATGTGCTAATGTGTATCTCAAAAATATAATGTATGGGCAGAGCAGTTCACAAACCACTCCAAATAAGCCATCTATAGGAGATTACATGTATACAGACAATGAACATCAAAAGAAAGTATAATACCTGTATATGTATGGAAGAATCAGTGAGGGAAACATAAAAAACTAAGGGCCCAGGCACGTTTCACAAAGAAATGCTTTGTCCAGTATAGTGAGCTACTGTGTAACCACTTTATAGGGTGAAGGGTCCAATCAGATTGTATAAGGAGGATAAACTAACTATATGGCACCTGCACATAGAGGGAGTCGTCACTGGAGGAAGCTGAATAAATTAGGGTGAAGGTTCATTTATCCAGTTTCTTCCAATGAAGACTTCCTCTACATGAATAGTTAATTTATTTTCTCTCTCTTTCGTGTTTGGATTTCCGCGACAGACACTAGCTGTCCGATACAAACCATGAACTTTACAGGTCGGGTTCGCTCATCTCTAGTTATTGTTGATTCTTACTATAAGGATTGTGGTCGTAGGTGTTTAATGTATACATTTTACTATTACAGTAATTATTCCTCAATCCGGTATGGATTACATGAGCAGACATGCGTCCTGGCTATTAAGGGCTAAAAACATATTACAAAATGAGACCCCACAGGTACAAGATTCAGCCCAGAAGATTGCACTGAAAAGGACTTTTAAAAAACGTATTAAACCGTCGTACTCACCTCTGGTGGAAAAAAACTTTGCTGGAGAATTACCTGTCCAAAGATATC
This sequence comes from Phyllobates terribilis, assembly GCF_046119375.1. Classification (NCBI taxonomy): domain Eukaryota; kingdom Metazoa; phylum Chordata; class Amphibia; order Anura; family Dendrobatidae; genus Phyllobates; species Phyllobates terribilis. Next base: position 11,051,049 of record NW_027362765.1, read on the forward strand.
ACACCCTGTGGACTCAGAGAGCAGGTTTTTAATTTTACATTAAATGGGAAAATCAAATATCTACCATAAAAACAAAGAATTTGCATAGAGAACTACAAGATAAGGAGCAATACAAAGTCTTTACATGGAGCCATAATCCTAGACATTCTGACAAGGCCATCCCTGGATCCACAGGAACATCTATCAGTGGGACATCAACTGCCTCCTCTGCTGATACAAGAAGATACCCATTGAGATTCAGGAAACGGAGGTTGGAACATGACTGTCGTTTTGATAGTAAAAGACAGACCGGTATGAGCTCATCACCAGAGGACCAACATATGAATACATAATTCATTTATCATCTTTGGTCTCATCTTCAGATCAATTATCGGTTCTCAGTCGTGGTCTGCCTTAATTCCCCTCTGTCAACTTTAACAATTTTTCAGCAATCAAAAGATTTACAGCTTTTCACTTGAAAATTAATTTTCAAAAAAATGTATGCTACCAAGCCCATAGATGGGTTTTTCCTGCAATGCAAAAAATAAGACATTTCAGATATTGGAAGAATTAGCAGAAGAATCTGAAAATCCTGGAAGATGTAAGTACCCTGGCTATCTTCTACCTAAATAAAAGAAAATGCCTAATAATGGTGTCTGGGCCTGCAATGTACGAAAGTCTATTAGGCTAGGCCAGAGGCAGCGTCCAATAAGTTACCTTTTAACGCCCCATACACATTAGTCTAAAGTTGCATGAAAGCACTGATTTTGGTGGGGAAGGGGGGGGGTTTGGTCGCCTATATAATGTATTTGGGGGCCTCCAGACAGATGGATTTGGCATCCTAAATTTCAGAGGTTAATCCGTTTGTTCTTCCTGTAGATAATCCTCCGCTAGAGGAGTCTGGAGGTGACTCTCTCTTGTTTGTACTTGCGTATAATTGTTTGTACAGATGAACGAGGCACCTTCAGGTATCTTAAAATTGTACCCAAGGATGAGCCACTCTTGTGCAAGTCCATAATTCTCTTCCTGATATCTTGGCTGATTTCTTTAGACTTTCCCATGATGCTACACAAAGAAGCAGTGTGTTTCAGGTGTGCATTAAAATACATCCACAGGTGTGTCTCTAATTAACTCAGATGTTGCTAAAAATCTTATCAGAAGCTTCCAAACACATGACATCATCATATGGGCAGTCCAGAATTGTTTAAAGGCATAGTAATCTTAGAGTATGTAAACTTTTGACTTAGCAGTAATAACAATGCCTTAAAACATTCTCTCTCTCTCATTATTCTGGCATTTGGCAAATATTAAAAATTATGGTAATTCTAATTGACCGAAAACGTCAGTGCAAAGGTTCTGGTGTGACTGGGTGAGAGGCGTCAGACCGGTATCTAAGAAGTAACGTTTCTCCTTGCGGAGAGCAACATGCTAAGCACGTCGCACACACTATGTGATGTAGTCCTGTAGCAAGGGTCAGGGTCCTATCAGTCCAATATCTGTATCATCTCATATTGTAAATCCAGGGTGACAAACATGAAAACCCCATTATAAAACCTTTTATTAAAAAAATAAATCCACTCAAAGTTGAAGATGAGTATATAGGTGCATCTCACAAAATTAGAATATAATCAAATAGTTAATTTATTTCAGTTCTTCGATACAAAAAGTGAAACTCCTATATTATATAGAGTCATTACAAACAGAGTGATCTATTTCCAGTGTTTATTTCTGTTAATGTTGATGATTATGGCTTACAGCCAATGAAAACACAACAGTCATTATCTCAGTAAATTAGAATACTTTATAACAACATCTTGAAAAATGATTTTAAAATCCGAAATGTTGTCCTACTGAAATGTATGTTCAGTAAATGCCCTCAATACTTGGTCGGGGCTCCTTTTGCATCAATTACTGCATCAATGCAGCGTGGCATGGAGGCAATCAGCCTGTGGCACTGCTGGTGTTATGGAAGCCCAGGTTGCTTTGATAGCAGCCTTCAGCTCATCTGCATTGTTGGGTCTGGGGTCTCTCATCTTCCTCTTGACAATACCCCATAGATTCTCTATAATAGATTCTCTATGGGGTTAAGGTCATGTAAGTTTGCTGCCAATCAAGCACAGTGATACTGTTGTTTGTAAACCAGCTATTGGTACTTTTGGCAGTGTGGACAGGTGCCAAGTCCTGCTGGAGAATGACATTTCCATCTCCAAAAAGCTTGTCGGCAGAGGGAAGCATGAAGTGCTCTAAAATTTCCTGGTAGACAACTGCGCTTACTTTGGTCTTGATAAAACACAGTGGACCTACACCAGCAAATGACATTGCTCCCCAAACCATCACTGATTGTGGAAACTTCACACTAGACCTCCAGCAGCTTGGATTGTGGCCTCTCCATTCTTCTTCCAGACTCTGTGTTAGGAGGGCGGTTGCAGACAACTTTATTTTAATGGAACGCAACCGACCCCGGGGTCCGCGATGCAGCCTGAAAGACTGCTGCCGAACACTTTCCGGGTGGAAAGGCAAATGACAACTTAAAATGTTAAACCCTTCCGTGTTACTTCACACAGGAACGGGTAAAGCGGTACGCTCTATCTCCGTTAACTGCACGGAGGGAGAGAGCGACCGGCGACGCACCTAACAAATATCTTAACCCTTCGAGTTAAGGCACACGGAAGGGTAAGACGGTTCGCACAATCTCCAAGAACAGCAGGGAGACGTGCGACAGTGGGAACAGCAGTAGCCCTGTCTTTGATACAGGCGCTACGCTATGGGGATTGGCGCTAAAGCGGTTCACACAATCTCCAAGAACCGCAGGGAGACGTGTGACTGGACTAGGAGCAGTAGCCCTGTCTTCGATACAGGCGCTACGCTATAGGAGAAGGCGTTAGCGTGCGGGTGTGATTCCCGCCGGGTATTCGAGCACTCAGCCGGCGAGCTACCGGACTGAGCCAACCCGCTCTATATAGCTCACAGGCGGCTCGGGGTGTAAGGCGAACCCCCTGGTCAGAACCAGTCTGCAAGGTGAAGCTACCTGCCTACTTCATCTGACCTGCCTAACTAAAGCTAAGGCTCTTCGAGGAGACCAGAGAAAGTGTGCACACCACAAACAGCTAGCTCAAAAGATCTGAGCGCGTCGCCATCTTTGTGGGTGGGCCTTTTAAAGACTAAGCCCTGCCCACCGACACGCTATTGGTGACGTTACCCGTGAACCAATCAGGCGGTGCCAGGTCACCGGGTCAGGTGGGTGCCAACCCACCAATCATAATCCGCCAGGTCACGGACATGCTCAGTGCGGCAAAACCTGGACTTAGATTCCACAAGCCCTGTCTCACTCTGCAACCCAGGCTTAACATTGCTAGGCACAACCACCTGGGAGACAAACAGGGCTTGTGGACCAGCTAGGTGTTGGGGCTGATGGTGATGCTGAGCAGCATCAGCCCTGGCTGGACTGAAATGGGAGACCACAGAAGGTCCTGGACCCATTTCAAATCTAGCACCAGACTGACACCTAACACTCTGGGACCTTGATTTCCAAATGAAATGCAAAATTTACTTTCATCTGAAAACAACACCTTGGACCACTGAGCAAAAGTCCAGGTCTTTTTCTCCTTAGCCCAGGTAAGACGCTTCTGTCGTTGTCTATTGGTCATGAGTGGCTTGACACAAGGAATGCGACACTTGTAGCCCATGTCCTGGATAAGTCTGTGTGTGGTGGCTCTTGAAGCAATGACTCCAACAGTAGTCCACTCCTTGTGAATCTCCCCCAAATTTTTTGACTGGCCTTTACTTAACAATCCTTTCAAGGCTGCGATTATCCCGTTTGCTTGTGCATCTTTTCCTACCACACTTTTTCCTTTCAGTCAACTTTCCATTAATATGCTTGGATACAGCACTCTGTGAACAGCCAGCTTCTTTAGCAATTTTGTGGCTTACCCTCCTTGTGGAATGTGTCAATGACTGTCTTCTGGACATCTGTCATGTCAGCAGTCTTCCCTATGATTGTGGAGCCTACTGAAACAGACTAAGGGACCTTTTTTAAATGCTTAGGAAGCCTTTGCAGCTGTTTTTTAATAATTCTAATTTACTGAGATAATGACTTTTGTGTTTTCATTGGCTGTAAGCCATAATCATCAACATTAACAGAAATAAACACTTGAAATAGATCACTTTGTTTGTAATGACTCTATATAATATATGAGCTTTACTTTTTGTATTGAAGAACTGACATCAATTAACTTATTGATGATATTCTAATTTTGTGAGAAGCACCTGTATATGATAAAGAGCTAAATAGAAACAGCCAGTAGGCGCAAATAGATAATCAAATACAGGTGCAGGCCCCTAAACATATACTCAGTATAGATAACAAGACCCCAAAGGGAGAGAAGGGAATAAGAGAGAAAAAGTTCCAGGGGGCGCAATTTCTTCTTTGCATGTGTAATATTCTACCTCCCCCTCTTTTGGGGTGACAGAGGAATGCAGAGATTGTTCAGGTTGGGAATAGATGGGAATGGTGGTGAGGAGTCAGATGTGTCTGTGCTGTAATCTCTGCAGACGAGTCCTGGCTGGAGAAGTCGCAATGTCTTTCTGAGAAAGATGGAAAAGTGAACGAGTCCATCAGAAAGAACATCAGCTGTGATTATCTGTAACTGTGCTGTAGTCTATATGTCCTGCAGGACCGGGATCAACCACTATATGTGGCAGGAATAGCGTGGGGCTTTATGTAGATTTTTTTTTAGTTACAGCGCGGTTATCTGCTGAAGTTCTCCTATACCCACTGATAGGCCCCGACCCCACTATCAGTATTCGGTCAGTATTTTTTCTCAGGAGTGGGAGCCAAAACCAGGAGAAAATACTGACCGAATACTGATAGTGGGGCCGTGGCCCTAGGCTGCGCCAGCATAGCTGTAATCAGGGTTACCAGTAAGGGCCCACTCAGATACTGCGCCCCCCGGAGCTGAACACCTAGATATGCCTCTGCAAGTGTTACATCACTGTTCACACCACACAGAGACGCCAAAAGAGTCTCCGTGCTGAAGGGGTTAATGCCCCCTGCGCCCAGTAATGGGGGATCTCCACATACCTCCACCTGCAGAGCCGCCACCACATATATGGCTGCTCTGTGCACACAGGACCTGTGATGAGGTCACAGGAGGGGAGGAGTCAGGGGTCACATGATCAGGGGCCTCAGTGGATGCAGGACTCTGCTGTGCTGGTTGTCATGGTGCTGGATGAGCTGAAGTTTATGTGTGGGGTCAGGAGGGGTTTACAGTGTGGATGTAGCAGAGCCGCGTGTGTACGAGGTGTACGGAGCAGAGCCGCGTGTGTACGAGGTGTACGGAGCAGAGCCGTGTGTGTACGAGGCGTACTGAGCAGAGCCGCGTGTGTACGAGGTGTACGGAGCAGAGCCGCGTGTGTACGAGGTGTACGGAGCAGAGCCGCGCGTGTACGAGGTGTACGGAGCGGAGGCGCGCGTGTACGAGGTGTACGGAGCGGAGGCGCGCGTGTACGAGGTGTACGGAGCTGAGCCGTGCGTGTACGAGGTGTACGGAGCGGAGCCGCGTGTGTACGAGGTGTACGGAGCAGAGCCGCGTGTGTACGAGCTGTACGGAGCAGAGCCGTGTGTGTACGAGGTGTACGGAGCGGAGCCGCGTGTGTACGAGGTGTACGCAGCAGAGCCGCGTGTGTACGAGGTGTACGGAGCGGAGCCGCGTGTGTACGAGCTGTACGGAGCAGAGCCGCGCGTGTACGAGGTGTACGGAGCGGAGCCGCGTGTGTACGAGATGTACGGAGCAGAGCCGTGCGTGTACGAGGTGTACAGAGCAGAGCCGTGCGTGTGCGAGGTGTACGGAGCGGAGCCGTGTGTGTACGAGGTGAGCGGAGCCGCGCGTGTACGAGCTGTACGGAGCCGCGTGTGTACGAGGTGTACGGAGCGGAGCCGCGTGTGTACGAGGTGTACGGAGCGGAGCCGCGTGTGTACGAGGTGTACGGAGCAGAGCCGCGTGTGTACGAGGTGTACGGAGCAGAGCCGCGTGTGTACGAGGTGTACGGAGCAGAGCCGCGTGTGTACGAGGTGTACGGAGCAGAGCCGCGTGTGTACGAGGTGTACGGAGCAGAGCCGCGTGTGTACGAGGTGTACGGAGCGGAGCCGCGCGCGTACGAGGTGTACGGAGAGGAGCCGTGTGTGTACGAGGTGTACTGAGCGGAGCCGCGCATGTACGAGGTGTACTGAGCAGAGCCGTGTGTGTACGAGGTGTACGGAGCGGAGCCGCACGTGTACAAGGTGTACGGGGCGGAGCCACACGTGTACGAGGCGTACGGAGCAGAGCCGCGCATGTACGAGGAGGACGGAGCGGAGCCGCGCGTGTACGAGGCGGACGGAGCGGAGCCGTGTGTGTACGAGGTGTACGGAGCAGAATGCCTTCAAGTGGTGTTATAAGTGAAGTTAGATGGGAAAGGTTTATAGAGAATAATAGTGGTTGGTTGAAAGATCACAGTTTGGAGGGTACCATCAAGAGTTGGTTGATAGTTTCAAAGGATGTGCTGATTGGTGGTTACGAAAAAGTTAATACAGGCAATAAGTATTGTTGTCATGTGTATGACCCCCAAACAATTCAGCCGACTTACACTCCGAGTAGTCTTGCTGCCAGCCCTACTCCTCAGGTGCCTCCTTCGTTCAATGGACCTGTAGGATGGACATGTTGGAACTGTGGACAACAGAACCCACACTGTAGAGACACTTGCTTTGCCTGTGGTGCTCCTCGACATAAGACAGCAAAAGGTGCATACCCAACAAATATTGGACGTACTGTCCACATGTACCCACTGTACACCAAGACCTGTGTCATAAAAACAGATTCCCCACAGCGTGGACTAGACGTTTCCTCCCCCACTGCTGCAGAAATGACTACCATGGATCAGACAGGACATCCAGGAGATGACGGAGAGATGTAGGGTGAGACCTTGACCTCTTTTGAGATACTGAAACCGGTGTGAGATTGTGGTGACACAAGGGAGGTTAGGGTGACTAAATACCGTACATGGAACCCAGGGGACCAGCTTGCCATGCTAAAACAGCTCCCAGACCCTGAAAAGAGCCCGGCAGCATTTGTCAGATCCCTACAGGAGATACGAGTGACCTATAACTGTACCTGAAGGGATTTAGAAGCTTTGACTAAAGCAAAGGCAGGAGATGTGAGAGGGACACATGATTTAAAGTAACAGTATGTGACTGCCAACACCCGAACACTATGCTACATAGGGCATGATATGGTGAGAGAAAGTGGGGAAGACTTTTACGAACGAATGAAGAAGGGGGCGGATTTTGCCACCGGATGCTATTGGGGCTTTTGAAAAATTGAAAGAGTATTTTATGTCTGCTCCTGTTCTAATCCAAGCCGATCTCCAAGAACCATTCATTGTGGAGGTGGATGATTCGGAGGTTGGGGTAGGGGCTGTTTTATCTCAGGTGTTGCCAAACTCTGACTAATTTGCGGACATGTGATTTTTTCTCGAGAACATTTTCGTATGCTGTTGGGAATTGTGAGTTATTCTGTGTTAAATTAGCCTTTAAGTAATGGAGACATTTTCTGGAGGGGGCAGTTCATAAAGTCACTGTGGTCACTGACGTGAAGAATTTAACGTATATTGAATTAGCTAAACGGCTAACTCCTAGACAGGCCAGAGGGTCCTTATTTTTCTCTAGTTTCAACCTCTCTATCACTTTTAGGCCAGGGTCCAAGAATGTGAAGCCTGACACACTATCATGCAGTCTTAGTTCAGTTTCTCCTTCATCATCTATTATCCCTAAGGATATTGTGGTTTCTGCTGTATCCTCGGATTTAGAAGCTGAGATCCTTAAAGTCCAATCGTTGGCTCCTTCCACCACTTCTGGGTCCAAATTATTTGTACCTGTGTGCCTAATATTGGATCTGTTTCAGGAGTTGCATTATTCCATCTTGAGTGGTCATCATGAGGTCACAGCTATATGGAAACCTATTACTAGGTTTTTTGGTGGCCATCTATGAATAATGATCTTGAAGATTTTGTATCCGCTTGTGAAGTTTGTACACATGCTAAAGTCTAACATAATCGGCCGGCCAATTGGCTCCATTGCCAATTCCAGAAAGACAGTGGACTCATCTGTCCTTGGATTTCATCATGGATTTGCCTCTATTTGGTGGCAACACGGTTATTTGGATGGTGGTTTGCTGATTCAGTAAACGGGCTCATTTTGTTCCTTTGTCAGGGTTACCTAATGTTGAGACACTCTTCAGCTTGTTTGGCATGTTTTGCGATTGCAAGGAATTGCTCTTAATATATAGTCTGATAGGGGAGTACAATTTGTTTCCAAATTATGGAGAGCTTTTTGTAAAAAACTGGAGATTGACTTGTCATGTTCTTGTGCCTACCACCCTGAAACCGGTCAATCTTTGGAACTAATTATAAGGTGTTTTTTTGCGGCTCAGCAGGAGGACTGGTCTTCATTCTTACTTTTTGCTGAGTTTGCCTCTAAGGCCAAATACTGATGTAAAAAAACTGACCAAATGCTCAACATGTGCACGTGGCCTAACAGTCATCAATCAATCCCTTGGAACCTCGCCACTTTTTTGTAATTATGGTTTTCATTCCCAATTTGTGAATTTCCAAGATCAGTTCTGAATGTCTTGGGGTGGAGGTCGCCATACAGAAAGATGGGGATGTTAGTTACATGGGTTAAAGAAAGACTTAGGTCCATCAAGTTCAACCTTTCTCCACCAATTATACATTTTTTGTCACTAAATTATCTATAACCCACAATGTTATGTGTAGTAAGGAAATCATCCAGCCCTTTTTTAAAGTTGTTATAGTGTCTGTCATTACTACCTCTTGTGGTAGGTCGTTCCACACTCTGCTCTAACTGTAAAGAACCCTTTTAAACAACAATATCCACAATGGTGCTTCTGACTATCCTTCCATTCTAGCTGCAGGTAATCCAACGAATCCACTCGTCGCAGGTGAAGCTGAAATGAATAAAAAACAATGAACCTGCGCTCAAATGGAAGTAGATGGGTTAACTACGTAGATTACCTTATAGGGATAGTTGATTAATAAACACCAAAAAGTGATATTCTATTGCCGTGGTAATGTAAATAACGTCTAATGATGGCCTTGTACCACCTTCTCATATGCTTGCTCGTTGAGACCATATATTTGTTAGATTTATTAGGGGTTGTAACTCATCATGTTGTGATTATGAATGTACTAATGATCTAATCATGGTGCTGGGCAATGTTAACTATATGCACCGGGTGCTGCTCCTTGTTTGCTATCAGTCCCCACTGTAGTGTAGTCAGAATACAACCAAAATAATTATAACGAATATAACACGTAGCAGCACCTCTACAAAGTGCTGTCTGCACCAAATCTACAAGTAGACTACAAATACAATGAAGCCATTAAGATTCTATCAGACACATCTTATTACAAAGCTGTTACAGCACAATCAGCCTCTGATGTCGCATCTGAATATAAATCTCATTGATTTTGCCACTTCTAACGGAATTTTGAACAACCAAGAGAAAAAATCCTCTCTAAAGAAAACCTTTTCACCCCTTTTTTATCACTTACCCAAAAGTCAAAAAGATTCTAAAAGATCCCCCAGGTCGCCCCATCATATTTGGCATAGGATCCCTGACAAGTAACCCAGCGGCATAGATAGATGGACAGAAGACTCTCCTCCGGACCCGTGAAATCTGTGAAAAAAAGAATAAAATAAAAAATAAATATGATACTTACCTTCTGGCGGCCCGCGCTGCGCTCGTCCTCCTTTGCCGGCATCTCGTGGTGAACTGTAGGACCACCTGCGCTGACGTCATAGTCATGTGACGGCAGGTCCTTCAGTACAGTGTACTGCGATCTGCTGGCAGCCAGGACGGAGCTAAGCAAGACTGCGGGGGCCATTAGAAGGTAAGTATAGATTTATTTTTTTATTTTTTGACATTCTTTAAGGTTACACTATATAAATCCATGCCAGTTGCATGGATTTATATAGTGTGACCAAGTTGACAAGCACTTTCCCAGTGATGCTAAAATCGCTTGGAAAGCGCTTGACAACCCGCATGCGGAGATGCATGTGAAAGACGCTTCACATCCGCATGTCCCTGGCAGGAAAACGCATGTACAATCCGCATACATTTTTTCTGCCAGGGAGATGCAGAAACGCTCAGGAAAAAATCTTGAGTATTTCTGCATCGTGGGCACATAGCCTAAATCATAAAAATCACTTATGGATGTTAACTGCTCTCTCACGCTAGTGAACGCTGATGACCAGGGAATTATTTTCCCACCGTAGCCTCCATTATAACTCACCGCCTCTACATGAGCATCTCTCTGCTGTTAATCATCCTCTAGTATTCGGAGTTCCTATACTCCACTGACTTGTCCGTCCCATCAATTGTCATTTTACAAATATATTTATACTGAACTAATGGCTGAGAGTGTTACCACATGCCGGTATGTGAGAATATCCTAGTTCTTCGCTTCTCCATCGACTATATTTATTTCTACGATTATAGGCGCGTTCTCTCCAGTTTTTCATGTGTATTCATATATACCTAACTTATTTATTTATAACTATAATTATCATGCTCATTATATAAATACATTCCTATATGTTCTTTTATTGTGTTTTGTACTAACAGATATCCCAAACACTTCCGTGACTTCACACGAACGTTCATATATCTCCTCATTGTCAAAGAACGCTCCAAGACAAGTTCAATTCCATTTATTTTATTTTTATTATACATTTCTTTCTTCACTACATTAGTTGTTTGTCTCATATTTACTACCATCTGTAACAATGTGTTTTTTCATCATTTTTACAATATTATGTAACTGGCAACTCTTGACCTGCAGGATAAATGTTCATTGATCTTGTTGACCCCATTTTTAGCGCCTTTATTTGACGCCTTGTCTATTTATTTCTGCTTCTCCTGATTGTGACTATATCGTGGATTGTCCTAATGAAGAAGTTGTAAAACGTTGAAACGCTTTACAAATAAACCGCTTACATTGGGATTCTACATCTCTTCACTCTTCTTCAACGGCACAGCAGATTAACCCCTTTGTTTCCAGTTTTTACCTTCTGAATCTCCTCGTGGGTCTGCAGCAGTCTTCAGCTCTATCAGTGGTTGTGTGCACACAACAAACCAGATGAGCACCACTGCGCATGTTCTCTCTACAATTTGAACCAGATAAGACCCTATTTGCGATTTTTATCTTTTCCAGTTTTCTTCACTTCTCTTCCTTGGTCCCTTATTTAAATCCATTTATCTCAGACATTTTACTAATTACTGCCGCAAGACGTTCAATTGCTATTGCAAACAATAAGGGAGACAGGGGGCACCTTGTCTTGTACCTCTGTGCAACAAGAATTGATTAGACAGAGCCATTCACTCTTATTTTGACCTTTGGCACAGAATAAAGCAATTGTGCCCATTTTATAAATTTGTCACCAAAGCCCATCTGCCGCAACGTAGCCCACAAATATGGCCATTCTACACTGTCAAAGGCCTCAGCGGTGTCCAAAGACAGGATCCCCCTCTGACCAATATTATCAGCCCTTTGCTTGTATATTAATATAAAGTCTTCTGAGATTGATCGCTGTGGACTTATTTGGCATAAACCCAGACTGATCGGGGTGTATTATTGAGATTACTTTTGAGATTATGTTAGCAAGAAGTTTGACGTCTACTGTTAAAAGAGAGATGAGTCTATAGGATGCCAGCAAGCTGGGGGTCTTGCCTTGTTTAGGTAACACTGTAATTATGGCTTCGTGCATGGATGTGGCAATGATCCTCCTTCGAATTGTATATCTCCAATAATACTGGTAGTAATACTTCCTTATATCTCTTATATACTTCCACTGGAAGACCATCCATTCCCGGTGCTTTATCGTTGGCCATTGAGCTCAGTGCCCATTCTAGCTCTTCTATATCAAGTAGTTCATTTAATAAATTCTGAGAGTCTAAGGAAAGGACCGGGAGCTGAGCTTTATCTAGGAAGGTCTGGGACTGTTCTTCTGAGGGTTGAACCTGAGAAGTATACAGCTTTGCATAGTATTCCTCCAACACTTTCAGTATGTCCACTGTGGACTGTACCACATTACCCTCCCTAGTCTGCAGACTGGATATAAAGGCGGAGTCCCTCTGGGCGGCAGCTATCACAGATATAAGTGACCTGCTTTATCCCCCTCTTCACAATATTACATCTTGTGAAACATCTTCTTCCTTCCTGCAGCTGCAATGTTCCCTGATTCAGCAGGTCCTGAGCTGCTTTCAGCCTGTTTTGCGCAGTCGGCGTTGGATCTGTAATCATCGCACACTCTCAAAAATCTCCCAATTCCTGAAACACCAATGGATCCTGCTGCTTAGTCCGGGATTTAGCTGCTGAGATTTCTGTTATAAGTATTCCTCTAAGGTCGGCCTTCATGGCTTCCCATACATATAAAGATAGAAGTTGTATTTTTATTAATCACAAGATACTCCTTTAGTTTCCCATCAATTTTCTCAAGGTCTATAACTTGCAACCAAAAGGGGTTCATTTTCATGTGGGTCTGTACTGCATTGGGAGATTAAGCTTAGGGAGACACAGAGGGGAATGATGGGATAGCGTTCTGGGCAGGAGCTGATGTCCGATATAAGACCCTACATCAGTTCATTTACAAGAGCCAAATCCATTCTCCACAAAGAGGAGAATGTGGATGAAAAACAGGAGTTTTGGTATACATTAGGATGACGGGCCCTCCAAAGATCAATTATGACTGTCTCCTTAAGTAAGTGACCAAAAGGGGTACAATTGCTTTCTACCCTCTTAGCTTCATGCCTCCTTCTATCCCAGAGAGAGTCCGGTATATTATTAAAGTCCCCTATTATAATATAGGGGGGTTTGCGAGAAGCCGGAAATAATACTGAGTATTTTATGTATGATTCTACAGGAATATAGTGGTGGTATGTAGACAGATTATTTATAGAGATTTAATAAGTAATTTACAGAACAAACATATCTAGTGACATATCTAGTAGAGTGCGTGGAGTGATAGTCGGCTGAAACCACTTCTTGTTTAGTAGATGAAGTTTCTCAGAGGAGAGATGTGTTTTTTGCAGACAAATCAGAGCAGGTTTTTCCGTTTAAATATACTGAAAGATTGCCGTTTTTAACACTAGAAGAAAGACCCCTTACATTCCAACTAATTCATTTCACCAACCCCGCCATATTTAATGTAGTAGATATGTTGTTTCCAATATCCCATTAGCAGAGCATTTACGTTTTACATAGCTAGTTAAGCACACATTACAAGATTGTCAATAATATAAAACATACCCCCACCAAAAAAAAGAGACCCCCACCCCAAAAGGCAGATATAAAACACCTTTTTTCCAGGTGACAGACTGGGCAAAGTATTTCCATAGCGGTCTCTTTTAAAGTAGAAAAAATGGCGGCTCAGTCACTTTTGAACGTAAGGAAGAATCCCGCCTAGAATGTAAGGCTCCTCGGGGATAATTCAACCCCAATTAGGCATAAAAACTGTGATATAATCATAATAGAACCAGAGGAAAAAAACATTTGTAAAGAACTGACCAACAAGCAGCAACACACTTCTTCCCATATACTCACGAATCATCGTGTTTTTAAAGAATTAGGGTTTGTAAAACAGGATCTTCAAATTGTAGCATCCCAAATTTGATCCCGGTGTATTTGCCTCTCATTCAAATCCAGCTGGCGAAGGACTGCTTTTGAATCTTGAAAAAAGTGTACCGTACCTGCGGCTACCACCCTTAACTTGGCAGGGTATATCATTGAATATAGAACGTGCAGATCTCTCAGATGTTTTTGATATCAAGGAATCTCCTTCTTTGTTTCGGCCCTTCTATAGAATAATCTGGAAAGATCGAGATTTGGGATCTATTAATCGTTCGAGCTGGGTGATCCCTTGCCTGCCGCAGGATAATATCTTTGTCCCAGTAGTGTACAATTTTAGCCAGCACAAGTCTTGGTGGAAGCCCAGGAGGAAGAGGACGGGTCGGCACCCTATGTACTCATTCTACAGCCTATAGGGGGGGTTAAGGTTTCAAGCCCTATTATTAATTTCAGCAAGTTGTCAAAGAATTCAGTAGGAGAAGAGCCTTCTAGTTTTCCAGGCACACCAATAAGTGGTATATTACTGAGCCTGGATCTATTTTCAAGGTCATCTGTTTTCGCCAGAAGTGCTGATATTTGCTGTGCTGCAAAGCTGCTCTCATTGCTTCTATAGGCAATCTGATCCTCAATGGCGCTGACTCTGCCCCTGCTCTATTTTCTGCAGCTTGTGTTGTATACCTGCTATCTCATCTTTAAAGCGCACTTGTCAGCAGGATTGTGCTTAGTAAACCACATACACTTTATTAGGGGGGGCGCCATTACAATGAGTACAATGATACCTTTGTTGATGAAATCCATCCAGCGGTTCTTTTATAATCTTTACTTTCATTTCTGACATAATGATATGCATGTGCTATGGCGCTCTCATTATGTATTCATGTATGCCTATCTCTGCCTTGTGACAGGTCACTGTACTTTCAGTGATCTGCCGACTATTTTACGTACTGACTGTACAAATTGTCTCTACAGAGAGGAAGAGGACCAGAACTCTAGTGCCACCTGCAGGAAGTAGCAATCCTAAAAGTCAATAGTGACCCTTTAACGAGCCTTATCACATAACTTAGGATATAAGCCAGAACCAAAAACTCAATTTGCAGACAGTACCCCAAAACATTTTGCTAGAGGAAAAGAAAATTTTCCTGAAGCAATATGGCTTCCGCAGTAGCATTTCTCGGTTGCCAAGAGATGCTACTGCGCATGTGCGATGCCATATTTCTGCACCCTAATTTTTTCAAAAGCAAAATGGCGCCCTGGCATGCACAGTTTCATTTCTTGTCAAACGAGAGATGCTACAGCGCATGAGCTGGCCGCCATGGCCATTTTGGGGAATGTAAATTTCACTTTGTGACACAAATTACACAGTCAGTATGTAAAATAGTAGACAGGTCACTGAAAGCACAGTGACCTGTCACAAGGCAGAGATAGGCATACATGAATACATAATGAGAGCACCAGAGCACATGCATATCATTATGTCAGAAATGAAAGTAAAGATTATAAAAGAACCGCTGGATGGATATCATCAACAAAGGTATCATTTTACTCACTATAACAGCGCCCACCTGAAAGCGTATGTGGTTTATTAAGCACAATCCTGCTGACAGGTGCGCTTTAAGACCACCAAAATGTACATTCAAAGCAGATTGTAAATCCTCTCTATGTACCTCTGCCATGAAAACATCTTTTAAAGTAGGTTCCTCAGGTACCTGTATGTCCCAATGGCACAAATTAGGCCACGGGGCAGCGAGTACTCTGTCACATGCAGTTTTGCGGTCTTTTCGACCCTCCATCAATGTGGATTCCTCTCCCATCTCCTCCTCACCCAACTTCTCCGATTTGGAGCCCGTGCACAGGTGCGGGATAGCTGCTATAAGGTCACTGTCACCTGCTGAGACCTGCATTTCTGTGCGGGCAAATTGGTCCAGCCTGGCCACCACTTCCCTCCTCCATCTGTCTCCAGCATGACAACTGTGGTGTCATTTTGGAGCTGAAAGCCTGCTCCTCCCGCCGTCTTTCTGTGGCTTTTCCTAGTTATTTTTTTTTCCTGGAGCAAAGTACCTCCACACTCAGAAAGTTATCCGGTAGATATATGGCGATTTTCAGGATGATCGTCGGGTCCCATATTGGATAAATAGCTAGATGCTCGACCGGAGCTTCTCCATCTGCTTGTTCTCACATGCCGTTAAGGTGTTTGCTCACCTGCTTAATCTCCATGGTGGATACACAAAAGTATTGCTCCTTTCTGTGTGAGTGGGATAGTCGCGCAAAAGAATATCACTACAATAAAAGACACTGGCCTCTCTGACATTCACTTCAGCAAGGGAGTAAAACTGTCCTGCATCCAGAAGTTGTTGATCCACCTAGGTAATGGTGGTAACAAAATCTTATCAAGTTGAGCCTATTGAAGAACTTTGTAAAGGCAATGGATAAAAATGTAAAAGCATTCATGCATCTCATTGATAAATTTCCAATTTTAAGCGAAGCAAAGATAAAAGAAGGAGTCTTTATTGGACCTCAGATTCGTAAGCTTCTTCAAGATGAGGAGTTTCTTTGTTTGTTGCAGGACAAGGAGGAGAAGTGAACGACGAGCACAGTGAGAGATTTAAACAAGATATTGTGGCTATGGAGAAAAGATATCAAGGAAAAATGAATGCATCAATGCTTGCAGATTACAGCTGGACAATTGTAAGAGATGATCCGATGCAGGAGTACAAGAAACAAGCAAAAAAAGAGTTGTCATTGAATGAGGACTAATTTTTGTAGTGCAATTTCTGTAACTGTTTATAATTCACAATAGTGTTTAGACAGGTTTGTTATTCAAATTGTTGCTAAGTTTCTTCTAAATATCAGAAAACTGGCATAAAATATTCTTCATCTGTATATTTACAAAAATAATAATGTTTCAAAGTACTGATACTTTTATGCATTAATTATAAGCAGCAACAAAAGGAAAACTCTTTGATATCATAGAAACAAGAGACAACTAAAAAAATTTATCATCCAATTTGAATTCAGGAGGTCAAAATCATTAAGCTGACAATCATAACTGAAGCTGACAATTTTTGAAAATATGTAAAACAGTGTTACATGATCTCAAAGGTCCTTGAGCTAGTCAGGTGGAAGGTTCTTCAGCTGCTCACTCAGGACGTGCAGCCTCTGTACAGGTCCCACTACCTTCCTTTCCTGCTCTGCACCAATCAGTTAGATAACTGTGGGGCCGGGATGAGAGCGCAGTTCTCTCACTGATCAGAAAGGACATGGTCTTTGTTCTCAGTCACAGGAAGCTGCCTCCAGTCTATAGGACGCACTCACTTATTAGCAAGTTTTCTTCTTACTAAAAGTGTGTCTTTCCACGTAAAACTTTTTTCACATTAAGAATATAAAAAAGGCTTCTCTCCTGTGTGACTTCTCTGATGTCTATCAAGATGCGCTTTCTGGTTAAAACATTTCCCACATACTGAACATGGAAAAGGCTTCTCCCCTGTGTGAATTCTCTGATGTTTGATAAGACTTGACTTCTCAGTAAAACATTTCCCACATTCTGAACATGAGAAAGGTTTCTCTCCTGTGTGAGTTCTTTGATGTGTAACAAGAATTGATTTCTGGTTAAAACATTTCCCACATTCTGAATAGGATAAAGGCATTTTCCCTGTGTGAGTTCTCCGGTGTATAACAAGTCTCCATTTCCGGTTAAAACATTTCCCACATTCTGAACATGAAAAAGGCTTCTCCCCTTTGTGAGTTCTCTGATGTATAACAAGAGTTGATTTCTGTGTAAAACATTTTCCACATTCTGAACAGGAAAAAGGCTTTTCCCCCGTGTGAGTTCTCTGGTGCTTAACCAAATTTGATTTCTGGTTAAGACATTTCCCACAATCTGAACATGAAAAAAGCTTCTCCCCTGTGTGAGTTCTCTGGTGTAGAACAAGACTCCATTTCCAGTTAACACATTTCGCACATTTTGAACATGAAAAAGGCTTCTCCCCTGTGTGAGTTCTTTGGTGACTAACAAGATTTGATTTCTGGTTAAAACATTTGCCACATTCTGAACATGAAAAAAGCTTCTCCCCTGTGTGAGTTCTTTGGTGTATAACAAGTCTGCATTTCCAGCTAAAACATTTTGCACATTCTGAACATGAAAAAGGCTTCTCCCCTGTGTGAGTTCTCTGGTGTATAACAAGTCTCCATTTCCGGTTAAAACATTTCCCACATTCTGAACATGAAAAAGGCTTCTCCCCTGTGTGAGTTCTCTGATGTATAAAAAGATGTGATTTCTGTGTAAAACATTTTCCACATGCTGAACAGGAAAAAGGCTTTTCCCCTGTGTGAATTCTCTGGTGCTTAACAAAATTTGATTTCTGGTTAAAACATTTCCCACATTCTGAACATGAAAAAGGCATCTTCCCTGTGTGAGTTCTCTGGTGTAGAACAAGACTCCATTTCCAGCTAAAACATTTCGCACATTTTGAACATGAAAAAGGCTTTTCCCCTGTGTGAGTTCTCTGGTGACTAACAAGATTTGATTTCTGGTTAAAACATTTCCTACACTTGGAACAAGAAAATATTTTCTCTGCTGTGTGAATTTTTTGATGTTTAAGAAAAGATTTTTCGAGGGGAAAGCTGTTTCCATATTCTGAAAGTGAAAATGGCTTCTTTGCTTTAGGAGTAGTTTGTTTTTTAATGCTTATTTTGTGACTTTGATTTTCCTTAGTAGCCGGTAATGAATGAAAAGATAGGACCTGTTTCAGAGGATGAGACAGATCTTTGCTGTGAAGGGATGATGGTATATCTGGAGTAATGGCATTCACTTCATTTGTATCCTGTGGGATCTCAAGATCATCTGATCTGAAAATTGAAGATGTCAGCTGTCCCTCGGATCTCCTGGCACAGTCAACTGCTAAGTAAAAAAAAATATTTTTTAATAAAATATTCTTGAAATTTATATTTTTTGAACATTTTTACTTAAACTATTGGTACAAATGGCAAGTTATTTAAAAATAATGAATATTCACCAAGACAATGACAGTGCACAGTCTAATAGAAAACCTCATAGCATGAACCAGTAGAGCGTGGTTTTCAACTGTTTGTTCATTCTGCCTCACAAATATGGAATAAAAATCCAAACAATGATATGTAGGCAAAAATGATACCAATAAAACCTTCTACTCATCTCACAAAAAGCAAGCCCCCACTCAGGTCCATCATCTTTCAATGGAAAAACAAAAAGGTTTCCACATCATTAGTGGCTCATAGGCTCTTGAAAAGCAACATGGCTTCCATGAACCAACCCAGAAAAATCCACTCTTCCAAAGTCAAATATGCACCCTACTTAACCCAAATAGAAAGCACCACACCCTACTATATCTCAAAGCATATTACCGGAAGCTCTTAGATACAGCCTTGTTCTCCTCTGGTTCAGTCCTCTGTGCTCAGCTTTCGGCTTGTGTATTTTTTTTTTTCTTGTGACCTCGGCCCGTTTACCTTGTGTCTTCTGATTTTGCATCTTCTCTACCCTCCTGGTTCTGACTCGGCTACCTGACAATTCTTCTTGTCAGCTAACTCCACAGAACAGCAGGCAACACCGTAGTCCAAGCCTACGGGTCTCGGTGTAAGTCCAGATCCATGTAGGGGGGTTAAAGGGTGATGGGCAAAACTTTGACTATAGACAATAACACATCTACAGAAAAAAAAAGAGTAACTAGTGGTGAAATCTCTGTGGGGTAATTGGAGTATGTTTCTCGGTAGCCCTGGCAATTTAAACTATCGTAAGGGTCAATATTTTCTGTCAGATGAATTTCAAGAAGAAACACTAAATTACTTACCGGTAATGTGATTTTCCTGAGCCCATGACAGCACCACAACGAGAGAGGGGATCCACCCTTCAAGGACAGGAAACCTACAGAATAAAAGGGCGGCACGTCTCCACTATCTCAGTTGTTTACAGAGCATGAGAGGACACTATTTAATAGTTATATACCCCATGATTTCTCCTCCTACACACTGCGTGAAACAAACACCCCAAAGGAAATGAAGTGATCATCCTCTACCAGTGACGAAAGGGAATATAAGGGTGCTGTCATAGGCTCAGATAAAACAAATTACCAGTAAGTAATTTAGTGTTATCCTATCACCCATGACAGCACCACAACAAGAGATTTACAGAGAAACTTTAAGTTAGGGTGGGACCACAGCCTGTAGAACCCTTTTCCTAAAGGAAAGGACAGCAGAAGATTCCAGATCAAGCCTATAGTGTCTTTGGAAGGTGCAAGGTGAAGACTGAATCGCAACCTTACATATTGCTTGATAGGGACCAGAACCAGAACTAGCCTATATTCTAGGATCTGTATAAATAGAGGATTGACCGACAAAGCTTGAATGTCACTAACTTACCATGCTGAAGTCATGGCCACCGGGATAATAGTCTTTAATATGAAGACCTTGAATCCATGGGTTCAAGCGAAGGCTTGTTAGAGCCGTAAGCACTGGATTCAGATCCTAGAGTGCCATCTTTGGACTGGAAATGGGCCTATATCCAAAGCTCACTTTCACATTCCATACTTCAATGAAGGTTGGACACTGTTTCAGCTGTATACGGCTCAAAAGGTCCACTTGTAATTCTCTTCCCCTTTATATGAGGTGCTGTTAAAGATAAAAGGTGAGACTTCGCCATCTGAACTGATTAGACAGTGTCATTACAGATCTTGGCCGAGTTCCTCCATACTGGTTTATGTAAGCTAAAGCTCCTCTGTTGTATGACAAGATCTTTAAATGGTGACCATGTATAGATGAATGGAGCTTTTTTATATACTGTCTAAAGCTTCTTTAGGTTAGAGGAACTGGGTCTTTAGAGGCAACACACGGGTGTCTACCTGTGACCATGCTACTAATGGAATGTAGGAGATTAGAGTTAATAACAGCAATATTGCCTTGTTTAGAGTTGCGTCCAGACTGCTTATTAATTTTGACATTTAGCAGGACTCCTTATTCTCTCTTGCGAGACCACAACTCTGACTCACTGCCCAGTGAGTTCTGCAGCGCTCAATGGATCTGCCCATAATCCCAAAATAGTTGAGGTAAACTATTGCCAATGCCTCTTCCTTCGATATGAGATAGTCTTAAGTACTATAATTCTCCATAAAGCCTTTAGGCTCATTGGCATCTGAAGGGAAGAACACAAACAAAGCCTAAATCCTCATTTTATGCCAAGAACTATCCTCCGGAAATTTGATGTTTCATGTGAATTGGAACCTGATTTTATACCTTCGTTAACTCCTAGACTACTATATAGCAATCTGGCACTACAGATTTAATAGCAGATCTTATAGAGTCAATTTCAAATGATCTAACTCTCAAGAATCTGTACAGCCCTTTCTGGTTGTAGCAAACCCAGGTAGAGCTGGGTTAAATAATAGCTTTACAGGTCTTGATTAGGGCACCTGAAGAGCTAAGCACCAGAGCAGGCTAGGCATTCATCTTAGTCAGACTGCTGGAAAGCAGAGCAGACTATATGTGTCTTGGAACTAAACAGAGACAAAGGCCAGACTCCACCTGAGCGTAGTATGCAAGTATCAGTGGTTGCCCTGGATAAATGCTGTTTTGTTTGCTCAAGCTGGGTTAGCTGAGCTGTATATGAGTACTCAGGGTCTGTTCTATTTAGTCAGCGCTTGGACAAGGCCAGAAATATTATGTTTATGACTTCCGTGCAACCTGTAGAAAGCAATAAAACTGCACTTGTTTGGACCAAATCCACAATGGCTGTAGGAGCACTATGCGATGCCTCCTACCTTTGAGAGTGAAACCCTACAGTACAAGGTTTATTATTGACCTGCAAAACTAAGGAAGCGCTCTTATTGTCACCTGCCTTTCCCAAGACATCATCAAACCGGCATTCCACCGAGTCAGCTGAGCATCAGCCAGGAATACTGCCACCCTCTGTCTCAAATAGAGGCTAGAATATTTTTCCTTTCCCCTTGAATTCTTTAAGCTTGCCATGCACAGTTAACAGTCGCTGAACTTGGTTTTGTCAGACAAACTCAGTTGTGCAACCAGTACCTTTACAATGAGGGACTATGAGCTATGAGGCAAGGAGGCACTACAAGGCACAGGGGCACTATGAAGCACCGTGAGGTACTATGAGGCCCCATGAGGTACTAACAGGCACTTTGAAGCGCTATGAGGCACTATGAGGTACTAACAGGTGCTATGAGGCAGTATGAATGCACCATGAATGCACTATTAGGCACCATGAGGCACTATGATATGCTATGCTATGCTATAAGGCACTATGATATGCGATGAGGCACTATGAAAAGCCATGAGGCACTATAAAGCGCCATGAGGCACTATGATGCACTATGAAGTACTATGCTATGATGTGCCACGAGGCACTATGATGCACTATGAGGCACTGCGATGGGCTATGAGGCACTGTGAAGAGCAAATGAAGTGCTATGCTATGATGTGCCATGAGGCACTATGATGCGCTATGAGGCACTATGAAGTGCTATGAGGCACTGTGAAGTGCTCATTATGAAGCGCTATTAGGCACT
This sequence comes from Phyllobates terribilis, assembly GCF_046119375.1. Classification (NCBI taxonomy): domain Eukaryota; kingdom Metazoa; phylum Chordata; class Amphibia; order Anura; family Dendrobatidae; genus Phyllobates; species Phyllobates terribilis. The sequence continues at coordinate 11,073,257 of NW_027362765.1, forward strand.
CAGATTTTCATTAAAAGAGTAATTCTGAATGAAGGATAAACCTTTACTTTGGGTGATAATTCTCAATTGTCAGACTAGCCCCACCCAAAGAAGCCACCTGATGAGACGCAGCTGGACAGCAGACCATCACAGAAACCATGTCCTGTATTAACACCATGTGCCGTCCTATGGATGGAGTAAACAGACTGGAGGACAACAGTCCAAACCTCTGAGTGTTACTTTAACATTTATTGAGCAAATTGATTCTCATTTTTGTGGTAAACTCTGAAGCCCGATCATGAGACTCTGTGCAGACCAGACATATGGCTAACTTTAGCCTAGAGGTCCAGCTTCCGTCCTGAAGCCAAATTTAAGAACCAGATGAGGTCTTACAGAGCGCGCACTCACCCATTTTTGAGTTTTGTGCTAACTTCCTTAAGCCTTTCCTAGTAACCATAACAAAGAAAGGGCCCCATAAACAAGGTGAACATTCACGAAGATCACTCACCACCAGCTGTACCAAATTCGGAGGCTGGACCAAGTCACAAGACTGTTCCTCTCTGGAGGCTCAAGCGACTACCCGCTGCTGTTGCTCACTGATAATGCGGTTAGACCACATTTCAAATGGGGGATCAGCTACACCTCAGGGACACCTCCTCCGCTCCTCTGGCAAGCTCGTCATCAGGGCACAGCATTTCTAGCGGGCCCTGCATATGTGCAGCTTGGTACAAGACGGTAGCAGGAAACATGGTAGAAGACATTGGTCTCCGCTACTTCTTTTTCCTTTTTTTACCATTGTGCGTCTTAGGGCGCGGTTTTCTGGATAGTGTTCTGCGCCTGCGCAAACGGGATGCGTGGCCTCCAGGCCATCAAAGGTAATGGTGCGGCTGCTGCGCACGCCCGTCGGACAGAACAGGCCCCCTTGTACCCACCGCGGCGCTTCCAGGTCCCTGACGCAGGCCACAACAGAGACTGTGCCCTGTTGGAAACCAACCAGCCCAGGTCTGGGAATAATCCTCTCTTCTTTCTTCTGCCATCATTTTAACAAGGTTCCCCTTCAAGGACAGGGAACCAACTGAGGTGATAGAGAGGCGCTGCCCTTTTATTCTGCAGGCTTCCTATCCTTGAAGGGTGGATCCCCTCTCTTGTTGTGGTGCTGTCATGAGTGATAGGAAAATATACATTTCATGAGGACTTTTTATAGTAATGCACGGTGGCTCAGTGGTTAGCACTGCAGCCTTGCAGCACTGGGGTCCTGGGTTCAAATCCCATCAAGGACAACATCTGCAAGGAGTTTGTATGTTCTTCCTGTGTTTGCGAGGGTTTCCTCCAGGTTCTCCGATTTACTCCCACATTCCAAAGACATACTGATTGTGAGCCCCAATGGGGACAGTGATGATAATGTCTGTAAAGTGCTGTGGAATTAATTGTGCTATATAAGTGAGTAAAATAAATAAATAATGCAGAGCGGAGGTGTCCTAAATTTAGACCTCGGGCATTTGGAAGAGACAATGGAGACCTTTTTTTAAAGACTACCAGGGAGTTACAGACTCACACAAGTGAGGCCGGCCGATCCCACCACAATCAATCATAGAGAATGAACCTGTTAAAAAAAGACAGAATAAAAAAAACACGTTATATCCCCAACAAAAATATATGTTTTGGGGGAGAACTCCAACACTAAACCAGAGTTGCACTCATTTGTGGTGGACCATTGGAGCTACTATGAGTCCTGAGCAGAAGAGTAGAGAAAGTATTAGTGCCCCCCATTTCAGGAGAGATTGTGCAGTAATCTGACTTCCTTAGGATTGAAAACATAATGGAATTTATGACATGAAGTGAATCCATCAAACCAGGGCTTGAGCCAACACATCTCCTGCAGGCGGGAATAAATGTATATTACAGCCATCAGCCATGCACAGCTTTGAGATATTATCATGGCTCAGGTGTAATGTTTTTTGTATACTTTATTGCGATTCTGTTCGAAGTTATTTGGTTTAACCCTTAACGACAGCTGGAACACATTTTTACGCGGAAGTTAAGGGTACTTATGCCTCAGTGCTGCTCTTTCACGGCACTGAGGCATAAGTTTATAGTGGTGCAGGTCTACGACAGCTGACATCCTGCAGTATCGGCCCCGGCCAGTTTAGATGCCGATTAACCCTTTAAATACCGCTTTCAATCGTGACAGCGCTATTTAAGTGGTTACAAGGAGGTCGCAAGATCCCCTTAGTAACCATCGGACCCCTGGGATGTTAATCATTGGTCTCGATGGTTACCATGGTACCCTGAGATCATGTGATGATCCCAGCGTACGGTGGCCTGTGAGATCCAGCAGTAAGCTGGATCTCACAGGCGCTGTCAGTGACTCACTGATAGGTCTCATACACAGCAGTACAGGAGTACTGCAGTGTATGAGACCAGTGATCAAAGTGAAAATTACACATGTCCCACAGTCGGACTTAGTGAAAAAGTAAAAAAAAAGTGAAATAAAATATGTAAAAAAAAAAAACACAAAAAACTGCACACAAATCACTAACATCCGTTTCGCCACTCAAAATGCAGCGTTTGTGATAAAACAAAAATAAACAAAAAAACGTACACATAATTGGTATCGCCGCATCCGGAATGACCCGCTCTATAAAACTGTCACGTTATTTATTCCATTTGGCAAACACTGTCAAAAAGGCACACCAGGGGCTCTCCAAACGCAAAATGACTTATGCTCTCGATTACAGCCATTTTTGCATTCAAAAAGTCAAACAGTGCTCCTTCCCTTATGAACCCTGCTGTGCGCCCAAACCGTAATTTTACCCCACATATGGGGTATCAGCATGCTCAAGGGTCCATTTTCTCCTGGTACCCTCGTGAAAATAAAAAAATTGGAGCTAAAAGTACATTTTTGTAGGAAAAAAATTTGATTCATTTTCACGGCTCTACGTTATAAACTTCTGTGAAGCACCTGGCGGTTCAAGGTGCTCACCCCACATATAGATAGATCCTTTGAGGGGTCTAGTTTCCAAAAGGAGGTCACTTGTGGGATGTTTCCAGTGTTTAGGCACATCAGGGACTCTCCAAACGTAACATGGCGTCCGCTCTCGATTCCAGACAATTTTGCGCCAAAGTCAAACGGTACTCCTTCCCTTCCGACCTCTGAAGTGCACCCAAACAGTGGTTTTCCCCACATATGGAGTATCGGCATGCTTAAGATAAATTGCACAACAAATTTTGTGGTCCATTTTTCTTATTACCCTTGTGAAAATAAAAAAAATTGGGTCCGAAGTAAGCATTTTATCAAGAAAAGTTAAATGTTCATTTTTTCCTTCCAGTTCCTGTGAAGCATGTGAAGGGTTAATAAACTTCTTGTATGTGGTTTTGAGCACCTTGAGGGGTGCAGTTTTTAAAATGGTGTCACTTTTGGGTATTTCCTTTCATATAGACCCCTCAAAGTGACTTCAAATGTGATCTGGTCCCTAAAAAAATGGTTTTGTAAATTTTGTTGGAAAAATTAGAAATCGCTGGTCAACTTTTAACCCTTATAACTTCCTAATAGAAAAAAGATTTTGCTTCAAAATTGTGCTGATGTAAATTAGACATGTGGAAAATGTTATTTATTAACTATTTTGTGATTTTAACTCTCCAATTTAAGGGCACAAGAATTCAAAGTTTGAAAATTGCTACATTTTCAAAATTTGACAAGTTTTCATTTTTTCACAAATAAACACAAGTCATATCGAAGAAATGTTACCACTATCATGAAGTACAGTATGTTACAAAAACAACAACTCAGAATCAGGGGGATCCAATGAAGCGTTCCAGAGTTATTACCTCATAAAATGACAGTGGTCAGATTGTAAAATTTGGCTTGGTCATTAAGGACACAATTGGCTCTGTCCTTAAGAGGTTAAAAAGAAATTGAAAAGTCAGGATAAAGGGAAACTCTGTTATTGTACAGAAATTCACACTTGGCCCTCACTGCACATTTAATGTTATCGATCATAAGAGCGAGGTTTGGTCAGAAAGACTGGACCTGGTCTTGTAGGGACCATATGAGCAGATTTATCTACACTGTGTGCAGAATTAATAGGCAAGTTGTATTTTAGAGGATTATTTTTATTATTGATGAACAACTATGTTCTCAATCAACCCAAAAGACTCATAAATATCCAAGCTTAATATTTTTGGAAGTTGGAGTGTTTTTTTTTTCGATTTGGCTATCTTAGGAGGATATCTGTTTGTGCAGGTAACTATTACCGTGCAGAATTATTAGGCAACTTAATAAAAACCAAATATAATCCCATCTCACTTGTTTATTTTCACCAGGTAAACCAATATCAGTGCACAATATGTAGAAATAAACATTTCTGACATGCAAAAACAAAAAATTTAGTGATCAATATAGCCACCTTTCTTTATGATGACACTCAACAGCCTTCCATCCATAGATTCTGTCAGTTGCTTGATCTGTTTTCGATCAACATTGCGTGCAGCAGCCACCACAGCCTCCCAGACACTGTTCCGAGGGGTGTACTGTTTTCCCTCCCGGTAGATCTCACATTTTATGATGGCCCACAGGTTCTCTATGGGGTTCAGATCAGGTGAACAAGGGGGCCATGTCATTATTTTTCTTATTTTAGACCTTTACTGGCCAGCCACGCTGTGGAGTAGTTGGAAGCATGTGATTGAGCTTTGTCCTGCATGAAAATAATGTTTTTCTTGAACGATACCGACTTCTTCCTGTACCACTGCTTGAAGAAGTTGTCTTCCAGAAACTGGCAGTAGGTCTGGGAGTTGAGCTTCACTCCATCCTCAACCCGAAAAGGTCCCACAAGTTCATCCTTAATGATTCCAGCCCATACCAGTACCCCACCTCCACCTTGCTGGCGTCTGAGTCGGAGTGGAGCTCTCTGCCCTTTACTGATCCAGCCTCTGGCCCATCCATCTGGCCCATCAAGAGTCACTCTCATTTCAGCAGTCCATAAAACCTTTGAAAAATCAGTGTTAAGATATTTCTTGGCCCATTCTTGACGTTTTATCTTATGTTTCTTGTTCAAAGGTGGTCATTTTTCAGCCTTCCTTACCTTGGCCATGTCCCTGAGTATCGCACACCTTGAGCTTTTTGATACTCCAGTAACATTGCAGCTCTGAAATATGGCTAAACTGGTGGCGAATGGCATCTTGGCAGCTTCACGCATGATTTTCCTCAATTCATGGGCAGTTATTTTGCGCCTTTTTTGGCCAACACGCTTCTTGCGACCCTGTTGGCTATTTGCCATGAAAAGCTTGATTGTTCGGTGATCACGCTTCAAAAGTTTGGAAATTTCAAGACTGCTGCATCCCTCGGCAAGACATCTCACAATTTTAGACTTTTCAGAGCCCGTCAAATCTCTCTTCTGACCCATTTTGCCAAAGGAAAGGAAGTTGCCTAATAATTAAGCACTAGTGTTGAGCGAACATGCTCGACACTGCTCGGTACTCGCCCGAGCATCACGCTACTCGGGATGTTCGGCGAGCACCGAGCATTTCCGGGTTACTCGGGCGGGAGCTCGGGTCTCCGCCCTGCATGTTTGGCGCTCTTTACAGAGCCAATGAACATGCAGGGATTGCCAGCCAGTCACTGTAATGCTGAAGCCATGTTGGTTGTGGGCATTACAGTGATTGGCTGGCCGCACAGCGTCACCTCGAGTATTTAAAACGGGGCGCCGCCATCTTGGACACAGTCGCTCCGGATTACACAGTGTAGGGACAGCGCTGCTGATTTAGGGAGAGATATAAACTGCGAAATAGTTAGTGTAGGGTCTGTAAGGCTGCCAGAACAAACAAACAGTCCTTTTCAGGACTAATATCCATCCCAGATACCAGGCAGGCAGGCTGTATAGGAGACACAGTGGTTATACCAGCAAACGCTGCATTACAGTCCTGTGTGCTTCTGTTGCTGAAATTGCTGGACTTAGCACCAGGTGTCGGGGGCCAGGAAAAATCCTTTTTTTTCCATCTAAATCCTCCTTTTTTTTTCCTCCTTCACACTGTACAAATACCCGTCTTATTAACCTTTTGGTGTGTCCCCCCTCCCCCCCCCCAAAAAAAAGCGTGTCTCTGATTTTTCAGACACAAATATAACTGTTGAAAATAGGCTGGTGTAGGCTAGAGAAACAGAAGTGTTGTTTTGCACTTCCACGGTTCAAACCTCTGTATTATCCATTTTGGGCCATTTGTATCTAAAAAAAAAAACAGTTTGAGTGTGTCGCTCACTGTTCAGCCGCAAATATCTCTATTTAAAAAAGTGTGGTATACCCCAGTAAACAATAACTGTGGTTTTGCCATCCCACAGTAAAAAATCTCTATTATTCAGGTTTTGGTAGTTTTTTCCGTAAAGAAAAACAGTAGTGTCTCCTGACTGTTGTGACACAAAAATATATCTGTTGAAAATAGTCTTGTGTAGGCCCGACATCCCAGTGTGGTTTCGCAGTTCCACGGGTCAAATCGCTGTACTATCCAGTTTTGGGCCTTTGGTATCTAAAAAAAAGCAGTTTGAGTGTGTCGCTCACTGTTCAGCCGCAAATATCTCTATTTAAAAAAGTGTGCTATACCCCAGTAAACAATAACTGTGGTTTTCCTCTTCCACGGTTCTAATCTACTCTTTATTACCCTTTTTCCATTGATAGTGCAAGTGTAAGCTATTTTACTTCATTTACAATGGGCAAGGCGCGTGGCAAGGGATGTGGAAGTGGACGTTCTGGTGATGGTTCGTGCAGAGGACGGGGCCGTGGCCAAGGTGAAAATGTGCCACAACCAACAGCCACATCTTCTCGCTCCCACTTCTTGACCGAATTACTAGGGAAGCACAGAACAACACCAGTATTGAGAACTAATCAGTGTGAACAGGTTATTAATTGGATAGCAGACAATACTTCCAGTTACTTGGGCACCACCACCTCCGGTCTGTCTTCCACACAGTCAACTCTTAGTAGCCGTGAGTCTCGACCGCATACTCCTCCTCACCCTGATGCTCCTTCCTCCCACCATGCCGAGTGTCGTCAGACAGCAAGTGATCCCACACTTGGACACTCTGAAGAGCTGTCCACTGGTCCATTTCCATATTTGGGCCCCTCGCCTGATACGCTTGAAGTGGTGGAAGAGGAGATCCCATGTTGCGATGCCCAAATATTTGAACAGCCACGGCCACAGGAAGTCGACGTTGGCAATCTGTCACAAGAGGTGGACGATGACGAGACACAATTGCCAGGAAGTGAGGAGGATCGTGGTGCGCAAGTGGAAGAGGAGGAGGTGGTGGATGATCTAGTAACTGACCCAACGTGGAAGGAGGACATGCAGAGTGAGGCCAGCAGCACACAGGGGGAGGGAGGCAGAGTACCCCAACAGGCAGGAAGAAGCAGTGTGGTGGCCGCAGACAGAAGGCAGGCAACCGTTCCCCGTAACACCAACACGAGGGACGTTGCCAGTACAGAGTCTGGAATTTTTTTTAAAGACTCTGCTGATAACCCCAAAAAGGCCATATGTTCCACCTGCCATGCCAGCATCAGCAGGGGTGACAAAACTACCAGCCTGACCACCACCAGCATGATCAGGCACATGGCAGCAAAGCACCCGACTTTGTGGGGCGAAACCCAGGGTCCACGACCAGTGTCAGCGGGTGTCACCACTGCTTCTTCCACTGTTGTGCGTGCAATAGAACCCCCTGTTGTGTGCGCAAGGCAATCCCCTGTCCATACTGCATGTAAAGATGCCCCCTCCTCTCAGTCTTCACTTGTTACGGCAGTTTCTCAAGAAACAGCATCAACGTCCACGTCCCACCGCAGCGTTCAATTGTCCATATCCCAGACCTTTGAACGAAAGCGGAAATTCGCAGCTAACGCCCCACAGGCCACAGTCCTAAATTCGCACATTTCACGACTGCTTGCATTGGAAATGCTGCCTTTTAGGCTGGTGGAGACGGAATCCTTCCGCAATCTTATGGCGGTGGCCGTCCCTCGGTACTCGGTCCCCAGCCGACACTATTTTGCCCGGTGTGCCATCCCCGCACTACACAAGCACGTGTCCCAAAGCATCTGCCGTGCCCTCAACAACGCAGTTACTGGGAGAGTCCACCTGACAACGGACACGTGGACAAGTGCTTGTGGCCAGGGACGGTACATCTCTCTGAAGGCACACTGGGTAAACATAGTGGAAGCCGGGACCCAGTCGGCAGAGGTCACAGTTCGTTGCCCAACCAAGGCGTACAGGCGAGAGAGATGCAACTCCAATCCAGCAGAGGCAGGGGAACACTGTCAACGTTCTGGGACAGTTTTCTGACACCCGCCTAGCTTACAGGCCCTGAGGCGCGGGGTACTCTCACAAGGAGTGGAAAGTTTCAAAAGATGGTGAGGGAGTACCTTGCCGATCGTACCAGCGTCCTCCGTGATTCCTCTGTGCCTTTTAATTATTGGGTATCCAAGCTGGACACTTGGAATGAACTCGCTCTGTACGCCTTGGAGGTCCTGGCCTGCCCTGCCGCTAGCGTGTTATCGGAGCGTGTTTTTAGTGCCACTGGGGGAATTATAACTGATAAGCGCACTCGCCTGTCAACTGACAATGCTGACAAGCTGACCCTTATCAAAATGAACAAGGGCTGGATTGGGCCAGAATTCTCATCACCACCAAATGACAGCAGAGTAACAAAGTCAAATCCACTGTGTTATTTCGGGAGGTGTATTCACATGCACCGCTTCACACCCACACATGGGTATACGCTTCCTCGTTTCGGCTGTTTAATCTTCTTCTCCTTATCCTCAGCCTCCACCACCACTATACCACCAGGGTGCCAGCATTGCAAGTTCCTCCGTCCTTATTTTTGGCAGCTTTTGCTTGCAAGGCATAAGCAAATACTATGGGACACCCACTCCCCAATAATGGGACTTATGTTTGTAATATGCTGTACTGCATGGCTCTTGTAAGGGGCATTGCAAGTTGCTCCGTCCTAATTTTTGGCAGCTTTTGCTGGGAAAGCATAAGCAAATACTATGGGACACCCACTCCCCAATAATGGGACTTATGTTTGTAATATGCTGTACTGCATGGCTCTTGTAAGGGGCATTGCAAGTTGCTCCGTCCTAATTTTTGGCAACTTTTGCTTGGAAAGCATAAGCAAATACCATGGGACACCCACTCCCCAATAATGGGACTTATGTTTGTAATATGCTGTACTGCATGTGACGCGCCCCCTGGGCCATGTGTACACGTGTGTGGGATACCCGGTGCCGGGTCTCTGGGGTCTGTAGTCTCCGTGGCGGTGACCCGGTCCCGTGGCTCAGGCTGGTCAAACCAGTGGCAGTCTTTCTTAGGTTTTGAGGTTAATTGTCCGACTGGGCCACCTGTGGATTGCGGTCAGGGAGTACCACCGCTGCGAGGCAGACCGCTGAGGCTGGTGTTGTGTGCTCAGCATAGAATGGGATAACTCCCCTCGGGAGGAGTATAGCCTCAGGGCAGTGAGTGTGGATGATGGGGGTGATGGTGCACGAGTGCAGCAGAAATGACTCAGAGTCTTTGCAGTGCAGTTCAGGGTCTTTACTGATGATTATAAGGTAGACCCTCCCGGGAGTACTGGCTAGCATAAGAGGCCTGGTCAGTCTGTGAGCAAGCAGGAGTTCCCCTGGCCAGGTGGAGTTGTAGGCCTCCCCGTCTGTCTGCACTCTTCCTGGCTACCTTGCTGTAAGCGGGTAGAAGTAGCCCACGTCCCTGAGTGTACCGTGTAGTGCTCACCCGTATGGCTGGCGACTTGGGGCCTTCTGTTAGCCGGCGGTGCTGGTCCCTTGCTTGTGACTGAGCCTCCGGGCTTCTATGGCCAGAGGACCTGAAATCCCCTGCCGGCTGGTTTCTGCTGCTGGATATATAAGTCCTCACAGCTTCGGACTCCTGTGTCCGGTTCCTATTGTCTTCTGCCAGGGCGAGCTCTGCTCAGCTTCCAGCCCCTGGTCTTTAGCTCCTAGCTCCTACAGAGCTCCTTGCTGTTACTTTCCCTTGCTCTCACTCTGACTTTGACTGTTCTCTGACTCACTCAACCCCGTCCCAGATCCAGTTTATAAGGGCAGAATTCTCCCCTCCCAGGATTGGGGCAGGAGGATGTTGCATGTTTAAGGGATCCTGACCAGGAAACCTCCCACTTGCTCTCCGACGTAATATCTCCATTACTGTGGTGACCAGACCCCTGGGGAGCCACACATGGCTCTTGTAAGGGGCATTGCAGTTCCTCATAATTTTTGGAAAGCCTTCCATTCACTGCTTAGGCCAACAGTGCACGGGAGACCCAGTTGCTATAAATGGAAAAAAAGATTTAGTTAACGCCCTCTGACCTCCATGTCATTTCCAAGGGGCATTGGAGTGGCTCGAAATTTTTGGTAGGCATTGCACTCACTGTATGCCCTATAACTGTGTAGCCGAACCGCTCCTTTTGTTACAGAAACATATCCTACAAGACATATCTGGTTGACTGGCCTGATATTGATGTGAATGGTCCCTGTTCCTCCTGCTCTTTCTCCTTTGCCACTACCTCATCCATCATTTATCACCTGAAGCTTTGTTTTAACGGGAGTCATAGAACTGGGATAGTAGCAGGAAAACATCCAGCAATCCTCGGAGGAGGTAGGATATGCGCCAAAACGCTGACCACCTCAGGCCTAGCAGCTACTACATACATGCGCTTGCATTACAACAAAACAAAGCAGATGCTAACTTCTATCATCCTCATCATGCTTCTCACCTTGGCAATCTCAACTCCCCTGATGGAGAAGCCAGGGCCCACCGGAGGAGTCTGATAGTCCGGTGGGCTCGGCCAATGCTGCCCTAAAGCAGGCCAGGCTAAGAAAAGTGTGGGAAAGGTTACCGGGACAAATAGGGGTGGCTGGGGACCGAGTATGGACACCCGGCCACCCCCTGGAGGCTGGGGAGCAAGCGGGGACACCCGGCCACCAGGCGGCTGGGGACTGAGTATGGATACCAGGCCGCCGACACAGCCATGGCGTGGTGGCCAGATTCCGCCTCCACATGCCTAAAAGGCCCAATTTAAAGTGCAAGCAAGCAAGCAGTATGGTATTGCAGCCTGGGGGTGGGTGGGTGGCAGGCTGCATACTTATGCTTGCATTGCAAGGAATGGGAGAGGTACAATTGAACACTGCCCTGGGACAAGGACTTGAATGGGGATAGTTGCAAGTCTGCAACGACAGGTGCAAGGTGGGAGGCATCTTCGCATGTACCATGAACAGGGGTTTGGCATGCACACACTACAGCGGAATAGGCTCTCCTTCCCACTAAATGCACTGGGGAGGGCACAGGTAATGTTTTGGTATACGCGCTTAATCTTATCTATAAGGCACACCGGACAAATATGGGCAGCTGGAGACTGAGTATGGATACCTCGCTGCCGAAGCAGCCATGAGGTAGTGGCCAGCTTCGGCCTCCTCCAAACTAAAAGGCCCCATTTCAAGTGCAAGCTAGCAGTATGGAATTGCAGTCTGGGGGTGGGTGGGTGGCAGGCTGCACACTTACACTTGCATTAAAAGAAAACATAGCAGATGCTAACTTCTGTCATCATCATCATGCTCCTCACCTTGGCACTCTCAACTCCACCGATGGAGAAGTCAGGGCCCACCGGAGGAGTCTGGTTCTCTGGTGGGCTCGTCCAATGCTCTAAAGCAGGCCGGGCTAAGAAAAGTGTGTGGGGGGATGTTCCAAGGAGAAATAGGGGCGGCTGGGGACCGTTTATGGACACCCGGCTGCCCCCAGGCGGCTGGGGACCGTGTGTGGACACCCGGCCACGGGGCGGCTGGGGACCGAGTATGGACACCCGGCCGCCGGGCGGCTGGGGACCGAGTATGGACACCCGGCCGCCGGGCGGCTGGGGACCGAGTATGGACACCCGGCCGCCGGGCGGCTGGGGACCGAGTATGGACACCCGGCCGCCGGGCGGCTGGGGACTGAGTATGGATTCCAGGCCGCCAACACAGCCATGACGTGGTGGCCAGATTCCGCCTCCACATGCCTAAAAGGCCCAATTTCAAGTTCAAGCAAGCAAGCAAGCAGTATGGTATTGCAGCCTGGGGGTGGGTGGGTGGCAGGCTGCACACTTGAGCTTGTATTGCAAGGAATGGGGGAGGTACAATTGAACACTGCGCTGGGACTAGAACTTGCATGGGGATAGTTGCAAGTCTGCATCTTCTGATGCGGTAAGGATCACTTATGATGGGCACACTTTTAGACAGTGACCTGGGAGTCAGAGATGCTTCCAGGGGTCTTCCCCATGCTGTTCCCATGTCTTTTCAGCACTTTATGCATGTGTCACACAGCACATGGCCAGATAAGGTTGTAAAATGTTAAAATGACATTTCACGGTGAATGCATTTGTCATAGTTGAAAGCAATACAAAAGTGCAAAAACGCATAAAAAATGCTACTTGTGAACATAGCCGAAGGTGTGGAGGAGTATTTTTGTTTTTGGTCATTTATTTTAACTTATACACAAGTCTTTACCCTGGAAAGGATGTTCCTTAACATATTTCACAGGAAAAAAGTTTTCACTTTCGTTTTTGAACGTTTTATTGTGAGCCTGTAAAAGTGGCTTAATACCTCTGACCACGTTGTTGACAGCAGTGACCTGGGGGTCAGAAATGCTTCCTGGGGCTATCCCCATGCTGTCCCCATGTCATTTGAGCACTGTCACTATCGTTTTGGGCACTTGTTAGGCTTTTAAAAGACTGCCGGGGGTGCCACCGCAAAAATGCTCGAGTCTCCCATAGACTAACATTGGGCTCATTGCTCGGGTCGAGCACCCAAGTATCACGGCGAGCTCGGCCCGAGCTTCGAGCACCCGAGCATTTTAGTGCTCGCTCAACACTATTAAGCACACATTATATATAGGGTGTTGATGTCATTAGTAAACACCCCTCCTCATTACAGAGATGCACATCACCAAATTTACTTAATTGGTAGTTGGCTCTCAAGCCTATGCAGCTTGGAGTAGGACAACATGTATAAAAAGTATCATGTGAGCAAAATACTCATTTGCCTAATAATTCTGCACACAGTGTAATAAGTTATCAGGGTTCTAGGAAGCCAACAGCATCATCACCCTCTATTTTCTCTTACAGACCCATCATAACATTTTTCTTCAAGTGATTTTCTAACTTTTCAGCGCTTTCTACGTACGCTGCCTTCAGCGTCTACTAATCCCAGAGGGTAGGTGGATCTTCCAAGTTGCAAGTTCTATAGAAAAGGGGTTTCAATGCCCAAAGTAATTTAAAAAGTTTTTGGTGGAGGAGAATGTTTTAGTCTAGATGCAAAATGGTGATCACACGATTGTGATATGATGGACTACATGATCGGTAAACCAGCCACAGCCGGTGACTGAGAAGAATCTGTGACTTCTCTGCATTTAGTGGTTACTACTCACCTGGGAGGTTATCTGTAGGAATCATCTCTTTACACCGCTCATCACCCCTCATATATGTCCTTGTAGTAATAATATGGGTCAGACCTTCACCCTGAAACAAATATTTATATAAATATATTAAATATAATCCTCCCATCTCCACCGTTCTCATTACACAAGTATAAAACATATAATACTGGGGGATAAAACAAGACTGAACACAAGACCTTCACGGCCGTCTACACATCATAGAGGAGATCTCATGACACCTTCTCTCCATCTACCTGATGATCCTGAGGAAGATTGGGGTCTTCTTGTTTACAGTCCTGTGGAAGAAGAGGACGGGGACATCTCTCTGGTGTTGTCCTCTTACTGGATAGATCTGGAGGAAACACACAGGGACTGAATTCATTCTTTACATACAGATAATTATAGGCTGTGTATTCAGTCCTGTCTATTACCTGGTGATGTGAGGAGCTGGGGAACCTCCATCATGATGTTCTTGTACAGATCTTTGTGTCCTTCTAAATACTTCCACTCCTCCATGGAGAAATAGACAGTGACGTCCTGACACCTTATAGGAACCTGACACATACAATGAAACTGTCATCCAACCAATCCCTTTATAGCTTTACTATAAAATGTCCCAGAATTCCCAGCAGTGTCACCTCTCCAGTCAGCAGCTCAATCATCTTGTAGGTGAGTTCTAGGATCTTCTGGTCATGGATGTCCTCATGTATCAGGGGGTGAGATGGAGGTCCTGTGATTGGGCTCAGGGGTCTTCCCCATCCCTCAGACACAGGGTCCTGACAGCGCCCACTAGAGGTCTTCTTCACTACTGTGTAATCCTGGTTATGGAGAGACACATTAATAAATCTCACTACAGACATTTCTAGAGTCCTCACCTCTCCAGTTCTGTCCATCTGTTATTCCCATTGATAAGAATGATGTAATGTGACGTCATCAGAATCTCTCACCTCTCCAGTAAGTCGGAAGAGGATCTCTAGGGTGAGGTGTAATATCCTCTCCGCCATCTTGTCTGTGTCCATATCCATCTTTAATGGGTAAATCAGGAAAATTCTCTTATGTAGAAGATATTCACTGAGAGGATCCGATATTGTAGAGACCTGAATGAGAAGATGAGCCAATGTAAAGTCATAAAACTCCTGTGTAATAATACAATTACTGGAGATAATAAGGGGAAACATATGAGGAGATTTATTTTTTTACAGCATCTAGTTTTCTGCTTTACATCTAGTAATAAAACCTATATATTTTAGGCCACAGACAACAAGCAGTTTCTTCCTTGGAGTCTGCAGCTGAATACGTTTCTCATAGACTCATCTTCCTTATTGCTAATTCTTGTCTCATTTACCGAATCAGCATTAACAATACAGCAGGAGATATTCATTAAACGTGACTTGAGAAATAAGTACTTCATGATGAGGATGACATCTTCATCTTCTACTACGGCTCTAGAAACATATTTGGCCAGAGTCCGTCACAGACTACATCTCCACCAGCCGTCTATATGTTTCCCATCATCACCAGATTGTCATCTTCTATCACGTTAGATCTCAGGTCTGATTCACACACAGAAGTTTGAGGCATTAAAAAAAATCTTGCTTGTAAGAACACAAAGACAGGAGTTATTTGATACCAAAGTCTCCATGTACAGTGTTTTATGGGGTTTATTTCTGGCCTTAGGCTTTCCTATATTACAAAAAAAAAAATGCATAAAAAAGAATATATTAAAATGTTTAAAAAAAAAAATGGCACCAACAATTCTTGTAAAAAGAAAAAAAAAACATGCAAAAAGTTACTTTTTAACACTGTGTAAAGTGCGGGAGGGTAGATCTGTTTCCCTGAGGTTATTGGCATCAGTGAATTAAAACCGTTAAGTTTCCTCCAGCACGCTATGTGCAAGGAGGGGTTAAGTCTCCATTTCCAAAGGGCATGTTTTTATGAGAACCACAATAGAGCGGGCGGGAGGTTGTTCTCCATATCTCCTCCCCAGGGTGTGGTCTGGGGGAGGTTTAAACACTTGGCCAGCTGAGGCATTCAGAGTTCAATGTCTGGAGAAGTAAGCTTGTGTTTGAACCATGCAAAGTTGCTGAACTCTCAGCAGAGGAATCCCTGTTACTCCAAGGACAATGTTCTATGTGTTACCATTTTTGTTTGTTTTCCTGTTTAGCTCAGCCAGCTGTGTTTATTTTTATGGACTAAAGTTTGGTTTATGCAGCATTATAATAAATCAACCAAAGATTTAAAGAGACGGAGTATCTGTGTCTACCTCCGTGTGCAGCCAAGTGAGTAATCTACCACAGGTGGCGGTAGAAGTGTGGGCAAGATCCCCAGGAGGCAAATGTAACGGATGAGGACAAACCACATGTCCTGGGTAAAGGCGGCCATAAGCCAGGAAATGAAGACCGACAGTATGGAGGACCTGGTCAAGCATCTTGTGATAGCACAGCAGGAGACAAGCAAGCTACTATTGCAGCAGATCCACCAACAGCAGAAGCAGCACCAACAGGACCAGCTCTGACAGCAGCAGCAGATGGAATTGCTCACAGAGGTGGTTCGTGGAAGGCCGACAGCCCCTCCCCCAACTCCAGGTGATGACTCGAGCATCTGGAAAGTGGTAAGGCGCGCCATGCAAAAAAAATCAGCCCGGGCGATGATGTGGAGGCATTTTTTACTGTGTTTGAGCGGGTGGAAGAGCGGGAGAAGCTACCGCCGGGGCAGTGGTCGGAGGTGTTGGCCCCCTATCTGAATGGTGAGCCCCAAAAGGCTTATTACGACCTGGCCTTGCAGGATGCCCAGGAGTATATTAAACTCAAAACAAGGGTCTACAACTGGGCTTATAGGGGTGATAAACCCCCTCACTCCCAAATGTTCGATCTCCTCCATCTTGTGCAGAAGTGGTTGCAGGCAGGAGTCCTCCACTCCAGCCCAGATGGTCGAGCGGGTTGTCATGGACAGATTTGTGCACCCCCTACCTAGGCCCATGCAGACCTGGGTTGACCAGATAGACCCCCGGAATGCGGATGACCTGGTCAGCCTTGTAGATAGATACCAGGTGGTCGAGAGGACCCTAATGAAGTCGGGTGGTGCTGTACTCAGGGGGAGCCAGAGACCCAAAAGAGGAGGGGGGGGTAGAGCCACGAGTGGTGGGAGTCCAAGGTCCCAAGGGGTTGCTGAGGGGCTGCCAAAGGCCACTGGGAAAGACATGATCTGCTGAAGGTGTCGCGGTCCTGGACACATAGCTGCCAGTTGTCCTCTGAGCAGATGGACAGCAGCATAGGAAGATGCTGCTCATACAATGCCTACCCCACCTGCAGTGTGGACTATCAGCCCTGTGAGGGGCCCCAGTCGTGTGCCGTAACAATAAATGGTGTGTGTCGGGACTCCTAGACTCAGGAAGTTTGGTGACCCTGGTAAAGGCTACACTTCCCCACTAGTTGATCCCAGGGAAGTACTTGGGCGTCCGCTGTATCTACGAAGATGCCAAGGACTTACCCGTTGGCGAAGTGACGATAAAAACTGTGAGGTTGGGGTGGTTGAGGGATTGTTACACCCGGTTATAATCAGGCGGGATTCTAGCTGTTCTGGGACTTGTGGGGAAAGGCAGGGGTGCCCACTAGCTCAAACAGGATCCGGTTCGTCCACGAAGAATTACCATTACAGCCAGAGTAAGATGAGTTCCCCCTGTGTGTCCTGGCTGGAAACGAGGATGAGACAGCGACCCATGAGGATGACATTCCTGAACTGGGGGTTTCTGGGGGGAATTTTGGTACAGCGCAAATGCAGGATCTTACGTTAAAAGGTGCATTTGACAATGTGACTGTAATAAATGGGGTTGCCCAAGACCCGGGGGCTGACACCAGGTTCCCGTATTTCACCTTAAATGACGAGCTGCTTTATCATAGTGCTAACATAGTTTTTAAGGTTGAAGGAAGACTAAGTCCATCTAGTTCAACCCATAGCCTAACATGTTGATCCAGAGGAAGGCAAAAAAACCATGTGGCAAACACTAAACTCCACATTGGGGAAAAAAATTCCTTCCCGACTCCATACGACAATCAGACTAGTTCCCTGGATCAATGCCCTATCAAGGAATCTAGTATTTATAACCTGTAATGTTATACTTTTCAAGAAAGGCATCCATGCCCTTCTTAAATTTTAACAGTGAATCACTAATTACAACATCATGCGGCAGAGAGTTCCATAGTCTCACTGCTCTTACAGTAAAGAATCCCCGTCTTATGTTTAAACCTTCTTTCCTCCAGACGTAGAAGATGACCCCTTGTCCCCGTCTCAGGCCTCAGAGTAAAAAGATCAGTAGAAAGGTCTTTGTACTGTCGGGTCACTAAACCAAGAGGGGAAGTGATAGAGCAGTTGTTGGTGCCGGGTCCCTATAGATATAGGGCATTAGATTTGTCCAATTCGCATGTCTTAGGGGGGCATCTGGGAGTAGGCAAAACCCAAGAGCGGGTCTTGCAGAGGTTCTACTGGCCTGGGTGTCACCGAGACATTGTTAATTTCTGCCGGTCTTACCCTACTTGTCAGCTAACTGCTCCCGTGTCTGACTTCTGGAGTCCCCTGGTTCCGTTACCCATTATAGAGATCCCGTTTGACCGAATTGCCATGGACCTTGTAGGGCCAATAGTTAAGTCTGCCAGGTGTCACCAATACATATTGGTTGTGCTGGACTATGCAACACCGTACCCAAAGACGGTACCATTGGGAAACTCTTCTGCCAGGAGCATAGCCCGAGAGCTGGTACACATCTTCTCCCGGACGCGCCTGCCAAATGAGATCCTGAAAGACCAGGGAACTCTTTTCATGTTGAAGGTGATGAGGGAGTGGTGTAAGGCTCTACAGATTATGCAATGCACCATCCGCAGATGGACGGCCTGGTGGAGAGGTTTAACAAGACCTTAAAGTCCATGCTTAAAAAGGTCGTGGAGAAAGATGAATGAGCCTGGGATTGCCTACTCCCCTACCTGCTATTCTCCATTAGGGAAGTTCCCCAGGCCTCTACTGGGTTCTCACCCTTCGAGTTGATTTATGGCCGACACCCTCTGGGACTATTGGACATTGCGAAAGAGACCTGGAAAGCAGAGGAAACACCCCATTGGAGCATCATCGAGCATGTGGCCCAGATGCAAGACCAAATCGTGAGGGTGATGCCGATTGTAAGAGAAAGCCTCCTTTAAGCCCTAGAGGCGCAGGCAAGGGTCTATAATCGGTCGGCGAGACTGAGACAAGTTAGCCCTGGAGACCGGGTGTTGGCGTTGATCCCTACGGTGGAAAGTAAATTCCTGGCAAGTGGCAAGGGCCATATGAGGTGGTGGAAAAATTGAGTGACGTCAACTACAAGGACCACCAACCAGGAAGAAGGAAGTCATATCAGGTATATCCCCGTTAACCTGCTTAAACCTTGGCGAGACAGGGAGCCAGTGGAAGCTACGTGCCTGGGGGCCCATGCTGAAGCCTGAGTTGAGGATGTCACAGTGGCAGAGACACTATCACCGGCCCAGAAGCAATAGTGCCGAGAGCTACTTCAGCGGCACCAGAACCTGTTTTCATAGCTGCCAGGTTGTAAGCAGGTGGACGAACATGAAATCCTGACAGAGCTTAATGAAAGGGTGAATCAAAGGTCGTATCGCATTCCTTAAGAGGTGAGGAGAATGTTGAGCCTGGGCGTCATCAAGGAGTCAAAGAGCGGTTAGTCCAGCCCCATTGTCCTGGTGCCGAAGTCAGATGAAAAATGGTGGTTCTGTAAGGATTACAGGAAGCTGTATGAGGTGTCAAAGCTCAACGCGTATCCGATGCCCTGCGTCGATGAGCTTATATCTGGCTGTCCCTATCCTCTCAATATCACCACCCTGGACCTAACGAAAGGGTGCTGGCAGATTCTCTTTTCCCCAAGTGCCAAGGAGAAAAAGGCCTTCTCTACTCATTAAGAGTGCTTTCAGTACACCAGGATGCCGTTCGGTCTGCAGGGAGCCCCAGCTACCTTACAGAGGGCCATGGACCGGATCCTAGTCTCTCATAAGAAGTACGCTGCAGCTTACCTGGATGACATCGTAATCTTCAGCCAGGATTGAGGAAGTCATTTACCTGGCGGTGCTGGCGGTACGGGATGTACTTAGGAAAGCAGGGTTTACGATAAACCCAAAGAAGTGCACCATTGGGAAGAAAGAGGCAAAATACTTGGGCTACGTTGTCGGAAGGGGTAAAATAAAGCTGCAAGTAAAGAAGATGGAGGCTATCCATAACTGCCCGTAACAGAGTTCAAAGAAGCAAGTTCATTTGTTTCTGGGAATTGTGGGGTATTATCGGCGATTAATCCCAAATTTCCCAATGATAACCGTCCCCCTGACTGATCTTCTTAAAGGCACGAAAACATCGATGGCCAAGTGTTCCCCTGAAGCGGAGATTAGTGTTGAGCAAACTTGTTCGGCATTCCATTTTCGGGTTCGTGTTCCGGCTTCTTTGCGCCAAAAAATCGGCTCCGCCCATGAACATCCCTGATTTGTCAAGCTGTCATGCAGATGTTATCGGCGTGACAGCATGGCAAATCAGGGATGTTCATGGGCGGAGCCGATTTTTTGGCGCGAACAAGCCGGAACACGAACCCGAAACTAAAATGCCGAACAAATTCGCTCAACACTAGTGGAGATGGTATTCCAGGAGTTGAAGCTCGCCCTATGTAAGCAGCCAGTCTTAGTAGCACCTGACTTCACTAAGGAGTTCGTGGTTCAGACTGATGCCTCAGAGGTCGGTTTGGGAGCGGTGTTGTCCCAGGAAATAGAAGGGGACGAACATCCAGTCCTATTTCTGAGTAGGAAACTCTCCTCCTGTGAAAAGAACTATGCCATCGTAGACAAGGTGTGCCTGGCCATCAAATGGGCCATTGAGACCCTAAGATACTATCTGTTAGGCCGAAAATTCAGGCTAGTGACAGGCCATGCACCCCTGAGATGGATGAGGGAAAGAAAGGGGATCAATGCCCGGATAACTAGGTGGTTCCTAGCACTCCAAGACTCTAATTTTCATGTAGAGCACAGGCCCAGGAAACTACATGGAAACGCAGATGCCCTGTCCAGATTTCCCTGTTTAGCAAGAGAAGGTGTCAAAACCCCCGGCTTTGTGCAGGGGAGGGGGATATGTGACAAAGTCACTGGTAAAGTGCTGGACGGGAGATATGTTTCCCTGAGGCTATTGGCGTCAGTGAATTAAAACCGTTAAGTTTCCTCCAGCACGCTATGTGCAAGGAGGGGTGAAAGCAAACATGGCATCTAAGGTTTGACAGAGTTCAGGTGAATGCCCCTCCTCCCCCAAGTACTCGATAGTATGGGGCTGCCTAGTTACTAAGATACTTAACCCATACCTGGGGCCTCGCAGGCCTGCCCTGTTAATTGTTTTCTATTTTCTGCAAGATTACTTTAGTTAGAATTTTGAAACTCTAGGTATTCCTCAGGTATATAGTTGTTTGTCATTTTTGTTTGAGTTATTCCATGTTATTTGCACACGGGCCTAAAAGGCCCCAGGTATGTGAAAAAGTAGATTTTTATGGTCATGCGTTCTAGGGTTAAATGACCAATAATGGTGTGTGGGCCTGCAAAAGTCAATTAGGCCGAGCCAGAGGCAGCGTCCAATAAGTTACTTTTTAACATCCACATCCACATTAGACTAAAGTTGCATGAAAGCACTGATTTCGGGGGTTTGGTTGACTATATAATGTATTTGGGGGCCTCCCGACAGATGATGTCAGGGCAGAGAAGGATCTGGCATCCTGAATTTCATAGGCTAATCTGTTTGTTTTTACTGTAGATAATCCTCCACTAGAGGAGTCTGGAGGTGACTCTCTCATACAGACCTCAGGAAAATTGGAGTATTTGTGTGTATGGAGGAGATGGAAGAGATACCTGTCTGCCAAATGACCGTTCAGCCAACACTTATCTCATGTGTACGGGGCCGTTAGTATTACATGACAAGCAGTGATAATACACAGCACTACAGTAGTACAGTGCATCATCTGAGCAATCAGAGGCTTGTATGTTGTATGATCGCACTAATGAGCGTTGTTTAACCCCTTAATGACGGAGCCAATTTTAACCTTAATGATCAAGCCAAATTTTACAATTCTGACCAGTGTCACCTTATGAGGTAATATCTCTGGAACGCTTAAATGGATCCCACTGATTCTGAGATTGTTTTTAGTGACATATTGTACTTCACGATATTGGTAAAATTTATTCGATATGATCTGCATTTATTTGTAAAAAAAAAAATGAAAATTTGGCGAAAATTTTGCAATTTTCAAACTTTGAATTCTTATGCCCTTAAATCAGAGCATTATGTCACATGCTTCACAGGAACTGAAGCAACATGAAAGGAAAAAATAAACATTTAACTTTTTTCACAAAAATTTTACTTCAGACCCACATTTTTTTATTTTCACAAGGGTAACAATAGAAAATGGACCACAAAATTTGTGGCGCAATTTCTTCTGAGCATGCAGATATCCCATATGTGGGGGAAAACCACTGTCTAGGCGCACGGCAGGGCTCGGAAGGGAAGGAACATTGTTTGATTTTTTTAAAGCAAAAATGTCTGGAAATAAGAGCGGACAGCATGTCGCGTTTGGAAAGCCCTTGATGTGCCTAAATTATGGAAACCCCCCACAAGTGCCCCCATTTTGGAAACTACACCCCTCAAGGACTGTATCTAGATATGTGGGGATCACATTTAACCCCCAGGTACTTCACAGAAGTTTAGAGCGTAGAGCAGTGAAAATAAAAAATTCTATTTTTTCCACAAAAATGTAATTGTAGTCCCAATTTTTTTGTTTTCACAAGGGTAACAGGAGAAATCGGAGCACAAAATTTGTTGTTCAATCTCATATGAGTACGCCGATACCCCATATATAGAGGAAATATATTGTTTGGGCGCCCAGCAGGGCTCAGAAGGAAGGAGTGACGTTTTGGAATGCAGACTTTGATGGAATGGTCTGCGGGTGTCATGTCGCGTTTGGAGAGCCCCTGATGTGCCTAAACAGTGGAAACCCCCAACAAGTGATCCCATTTTGAAAACTAGACCCCTCAAGGATTTTATCCAGGGGTGTAGTAAGCATTTTGAACCCACAGGTACTACACAGAATTTGATAACATTAGGTCATCATATGGAAAATTTTGATTTTTTTTTTCACCAAAATATTGTTTTAGCCTCAAATTTGTAATTTTCACAATGGATAATAGGTGAAAATGGACACCATAATTTGTTACGCAACTTCTCCCGAACGCAATGATACTGCATATGTGGTCAAAAATTTCTGTCTGGGGACATGGCAGGGCTAGGAAAGGAAAGAGAACTATTTGTCTGGAATAAATTGTGAATGCCATGTCGCATTTGGAAAGCACCCGACATGCGAAAACAGGTGACCCCATATTTGAAGCTTCACTGCCTAAGGAATTCATCTAGGGGTGTAGTGAGTATTTTAAACTCATAGGTGCCTCTCAGAATTTTATAACACTGAAACATGGAAATATAACATTTTAGTGGTAAAAATATAATAATTGTACTTGCTGCAAATTTTCAGGTACACAAGGGTTAATAGGTGAAACTGGACCCCATAATTTATTGCACAATTTCTTCCGAACGCGGTGATGCCCCCTATGTCGTCAGAAATTACTTTTAGGCCACACGCCAGGGCTGAGAAGGAAGGAGCTATTTGGCTTTTGGAGCACAGATTTAGGTAGAATAGTTTGCGGGCGACATTTTCGGAGCTCTGAAGGTGTTAGAACAACAGAAAAACCCCAAAAGTAACCCCATTGTAGAAATTGCACCTCTCAATGACTTAATCTACGGCTGCAGTGACTATTTTGTAACATCCATGCCAGGCTTCTTTTTTTTTTGGAGAATTGCAAAACTGCCAGATTAGTGCCCACACAATGTGCCCCCATACAGTGTAGTGCCCCCATATATTGTAGCGCCCCCATACATTGTGCCCAGCTTGTGCTTCTGGCGATACGCGGCCCGTAAACTGTCAAGTGCTCTCTTCCCACTATAACAATGCCAAACATGTGGCTGATTATTGGGGTTTAGGCACAGTGGGGCTCAGAAGGAGGAGGGCATTTTGATTTGGGAGAGCAGAATCAACTGGATTTAATTAGAGGGGGAAGGGAGCCATGTCGCTTTTCAGTTTGTTCTACAAGTAACGTGGGAACCCCATATAGTTTGAGTGACAGATGAAGGCCCTGAGTCTGGTTTTGTATGGATAAATTAAGGGGGTTTTATTGGTAACATTTTGGGATGCATAAAATCTTTCGATCGCTTCCAGAATAAGGCTGGGATCACATTCTTGGGTTCAACGCTGAGCACTTACCGTGAGGTTTCCGTGTAAATTCCACAAAAATGCGATACAGACGAAACCCACAATAGACCCACCCACCATAACGACGCAGATGGAGACACTTTGGGCTCTGTTTGGCATCTGCTCCGGTGGTCTCCGTCTTTTTAGGCGTGCAAAGATCTGTGGTTGCCCACAATTGTGCGATAAAAAGACATCCCAAATAATGGGACACCCTGGATCAGAGACCAGTCCAAAGTGACTCCATCAGCCTCATAAGTACGTGGGTCCGTCTGGGGTTTGGTCTGAATCGTGGTATTGGGGAATTAACACAGAAACCTAGACGTAAGCTCTCAGTGGAGAGCGCAGGATAAATGTGAGTTGAGCCTTATTCCGATTTTTGTAAGGTAGAATGAACAAATAGACAGCAGTACAAGAAAAGTTCTTATTTTTATTTTTTCGCCGTTTTCCGTGTGGTAAAAGTGATAAGGCAGATTATTCTTCGGGTGGGTGCGATTACAGTGATACCAGATTTATATATACTGTATATATTTTTTTAAAGCTTTTGCTGCCATCACACAGTAAAAATGTTAGTTTTTTTTATAAAATACTAGTTTTTTTGTCGCTATATTCTGAGAGCTGTAACTTATTTTTTTGCCGAATTAGCTATTTTAGGGCTTGTTTTTTTGCAGTTTGGCGTGTTCACTTTTACTATTTTTTTTACATAACTTTTTGATTGCTTTCAATTCACTTTTTTGTGAGTCAGTATGATGAAAAAGCAACGTTTTTGGCTTTTTTTTTATGGTGTTTGCCAAACGGAATAAATAATGTGCCAGTTTTATAGAGCGGGCCGTTCCAGACGCGGCGATACCAATTTTATGTGTACTTTTTTGTTTATTTTTGTTTTATCACAAACGCTGTGTTTTGAATGGCGAAACAGCTTTTTGTGACATGTGCGTTTTTTTCTTTTTTCACTGTGGGACATGTATAATTTTTATTTTTATCACTGGTCTCATCACTGCAGTACTCGTGTAGTGTAGTCAGCTTATAGCTGGATCTCAAAGGCCACAGTACCCTGGGGTCATCACATGACCTCAGGGTACCATGGTAACCATCGTGACCGGCAATTTTCATTGCGGGGGTCTCATGGTTACAAAGGGGGTCTTGTGACCCTCTTGTAACAACTTAAATACTGCTGTCGCAATTGACAGCTGTATTTAAGGGTTTACTCGGCACTGATCGGTTGCAAAACCGTCCGGGGCCGATACTGCAGGGTGCCAGCTGTCACATACAGCTGACACCCACGCGAATTGCCACCGCCGGGTGGCAATATTCCTTTTCTTCCCAATTGCAGTTTTAAAAAGGCAATGAGGGAATAAAGCCCCTTAACGACAGCAGTTTTAATGCGTATCGGCGTTCATTAAGGGGTTAAAACAAAAGTTCTAAAAGAGGTGCCTAAACAGTGGAAACATACCACAAGTGACACCATTTTAGAAACTAGACCCCTCAAGGAATATTTAGATGTGTGGTCAACACCTTGAACCCCCAGGTGCTTCACAGAAGTTTATAACGTAGAGCTGTGAAAATGTAAAGTCTATTTTTTTCTACAAAAATGATCTTTTAGTCCCAAATTTTTTACTATCACAAGGGTAACATGAAAAAATGGACCTCAAAAGTTGTTGTGCAATTTCTCCTCAGTTCACCAATATACAATGTGTGGTCGAAAACTACCTTTGAGGCACAGTGCAAAACTCAGAAGGGAAGAAGCGCCATTTTGGAGTTCAAATTTTGCTGGAATGGTTTGGGTATGCCATGTCACATTGGCAGAGCCCCTGAGGTGCCAAAACAGCAGAATCCCCCATAAGTGACCCCATTTTACAAACTACACCTCTCAATGAATTCATCTTAGGGTGCAGTTATCATACTGACACCACAGGTATATCACAGAATTTTATACCATTGGGCAGTGAAGGAAAAAATAAATTACATTTTTACCACAAATATTTTGTTGTAGTCCCAGATTTTACATTTTCGCATCGGGAAATTGGTAAAAAAAAAAAAAAAAAAAGGCACCAAAATGTGTCACACAATTTCTGCTGAACGTGGCAATGCTTCCCATGTGGCTGTACAGTACTGCTTAGCCACACGGTGAGACTCGGGAGGGACAGAGAGCTATTTTCCTGCTGGAGGGCAGATTTTCCTAAAATAGTTTGCAGACTCCATATACAGAGCCCCTAAGTGCTAGAAGAGCAGAATCCCCCCTCAAGTGACCCCATTTTGGAAATCATACCCCTGCCAAACATGTGGACGCTAAATGAGGTTAAGACACACTGTAGTGCTCAGAAGGGAGGTGGGATTTGGGAGCGCAGAATTTGCTGAATTTCTTTTGGCGAGGGGATGGGGGCGAGAAGCCATTTTGCTTTTCCAGAGCCTTTGTACTACCAGTAACGTGGAAGCTCCCTATAATTCCATTAACACATGACGGACCTGAGTGGGGGCTTTTTATGTGAAGCTTTAATTGGGAATATTTTACATAACATTTTGGATCACATTTATCCAGCGCTCTACGCTGAGAACTTACTTTGGTGTTTCCATCTAAATCTCAGAATGATGTTATTCAGATGAAATCCCCGAGAGATCCATTCACTATAATGAGATGAGGCAGCAGAGTTACTCTGGACTCCGTCTGGAGAATTACTGTATTTTTTTTCTATTCAGCGTTGTTCTTCTTTTCAGAGGTGCACAAAACTATGGCTGACCGCGCTTTTATCTACGGCTAAAAAGAAGGACACTGCCGAATCATAGGTCAGACGACGTCCACAGTGCCTCCATTTGCCTCATTACAGGGAATCTTCCACCGGGGGGTTCTGTCTGAATCATTTATTTCAGAGATTTACACGGAAACCCCGGTGTAAGCGCTCAGCGCAGAGTGCAGGATAAATGAATGACTGAGCCTTACTGCGATCTTTGGGAGGCAGAATAAACAAATCAACAGCAGGTGAATAATTGGTTTTATTTATTTTTTACGCCGTTCCTTGTGCAGTGTAAGTAATTAGGCAACTTTATTCTTTGGTTGGTGCGATTACAGTGATACCAGACTTATAATGGGTTTTATGATTGGCTGCTGTCACACACTAAAAAATGTTTTATTTTGCAAAAACTAGTCTTTGCATTGCCATATTTTGAGAGCTATAATTTTTCCATATTTCTGCCGACAGAGTCATGTTGGGGCTTGTTGTTTGCGGGAAAAGTTGACGTTTTTATTGGTAAAATTTTCGGGCAGATTACATTTTTTGATTGCTTTTTATTCTGATTTTTGGGGAGGCAGAATGAACTAAAACCAGCAATTCAGGAATTGTTTTTTTTGTCGTTACTTGTGTGGTAAAACTGATAAGGCAGCTTTATTCTTCGGCTCAGTACGATTATAGCAATAACTCATTTATGTAATTTTTTTTATGTTTTTGCGCTTTTACATAATTATTTTTTCTATAAAAGTTTTTATCTTGACATCGCTGTATGCTGAGAGCTGTAACTTTTTAATTTTTCGGCTGATGGAGCTGTATGGCAGCTTGATTTTTACGGGACAAGATGACGTTTTCAGCGATACCATTTTTATTTACAGCTGTCTTTTTGATCGCGTTTTATTCCACTTTTTTCCAGCAGTATGATGAAAAGGCTTTTACGCTATTCACTGAAGGGGTTAACTAGTGACACACTGGTCATTCTGGACACAGCGATACCAAATACGCTTACTTTTTTTGTTTATTTTTTTTTTTACATAAAAATTTTATTTATTAGTGTAATATATTTTACTATTATTTTTTAACATTTTTTTTTACAATTTTTATTTACTTAGTCCCGATATGGTAAATTCACTTTTTTTCACAGGTATAATGTATTGTAATGCACTAGCATTGCAGTACATTATACCTTTGTAGAATACTTGTGAGACCATGCTGTGAGGGGATAACCCATCCTGGTGCACAAACTAGCACCCAGCCATGATGGGCTATCCCCGTTACTGAACGTAATGGGGTTAATGTCCTTTAATTAGACCTACTGTTCACTCAGGGCAAAGTTCTGTACCATCTAAGCAGGCATCCTGGCCTGAGCTAAGGACCTCGCCCTGCTCTTTGTCTGCACTATGCTTCCTGGCTGAAATCCAGATTCAGGCTGTGTGCCCACGATGCGTTTTTAATGTGTTTCTGCAGCTGCGGAAATGCATTAAAAACGCATGGTAGAAGGGCAGCAATGCTCCCCAATGATAATCCGTATGTGCTGTGCACATGCTGCGGAAATTTCCGCTGTGGATTATCAATGCGGAAAAAAACGCACCACTACCAATTATTTTGCGGAAGTGCTGCGTTTTCGCCGCCATTGACTTGCATTAGAACGCGCCAATTCCGCAAGACTGCATCTGTACTTGCGTAATTGGCGCGTTCTAATGTGCGGATGGTACCCAGGTCTAGAGGAGAGGAGACTCTCCTCCGGACTCAGGTACCATTAAAAAATCTGTAAAAAAAGAATAAAATAAAAAATAAATGTATATTTACCTTCCGGCAGCCCGCGGTGCACTCCTCCTTGCTTCCCGGAACTTCGCGGTGGATTGAAGGACCTGCGCTGACGTCAGCAGGTCTTTCAATCCACTGCTGCCGAAAAGGGAGAACAGAGTGTAAAGCAGGACACCGGGGGCCATCGGAGGGCAAGTATACATTTATTTTTTTTATTTTTAACCACTCTCTCGGGTCACACGATATAAATCCAACGCTTCACATCAGCATGTCCCTGGCAGGAAAAAGCATGTACAATCCGCATGCGTTTTTTTCTGCCAGGGAGATGCAGAAATTCTCAGGAAAAAATCCTGAGCATTTCTGCATCGTGGGCACATAGCCTTACACTGCCATAATATCTTTGCTTTCATTCAGAACATACTATTTGATGTCTCCCTCCTGGCACACAGCACCATATCAATTCAAGTCTGCAACCAGATGGACTGAATGTCTGTATTTCTCACTTAATTATCCCTATCTGACTCATCACCAGGAAATCGTTCTCATGTGTGCCCATCTAGCCCAGAATGAGGGCTCCCAGACAGTATGATTTCCCCCACAATTACTGATATAAAAAAAAAACGAAAAAAACCCCACACACATTACTCAACCAACTCTGTTCCTGAGATGCGCTGCTCCGGTCTGTGCAATGTGAGCACTGAGGCTCCGTACTACAGGTGTGATGTAGTGACGCCATTGTAGTGTATGGAGTCACAGGTGAAGGCTGAATGGCGGATCAGTGAGCTTTCGACTCTGATTCACTACTCTATTCAATGGTATCACTGTCATAGGAATGTGGATATCACTGAAATTGTGATGATGGGTAAGGAGAGTGTGCTCGGTGCTGAACCGTCTCAACTCATGGGCACCATAGCGGAGGCATGGGCTTCCGTTATGAATGATACGCCCCTGCCAACTATTGTGTGGCAAATATCTCATAGGTCCTGGGTTCATTAGTATCTGCACCAAGAATGGGGCTCAGTGAGTATTTATTCATTAGCTGTGGGTTAGTCGGTGGGGGGGATGGTACCATGTTGTGTGTGTAGGGGGCAATACTGTGGGAAAACCCCCCTAAAATAAAATATTAAACCCTTTTTAAATAAATGCATTGAAAACTGGACTAACAATATATATATATATATATATATATATATATATATATATATATATACTTAAAGCTAGCAAAATTACAAGCTCAATGACTTGGTGTGGATGTATATAAACAGATGTAAGCAATGATGCTGCTGAATAATTGATACAGTCACTACCTTACCCGATCCCATACCTAAACAAAGCTGATATTGCCTAACCGCGCAGGTTGGCACCCTAGGGGACGATAATGGTGCCCCCGCTCACTGCTGGATGTCTCTCAGAAGCTCTAGTTCATGCTGATATATATCAAAAAATACACTGATAAATTAAAAAGGATCAGATATGTCTACAGGTATATATAAAGGAAAGGGTATGGTACTCATCAGAGAATGGTTCAATAATCCGCCTCGATGCATTTCCCCAACAGCTTCATCAGGAGGCTTGATACAGGGATAATAATTCATGATGTTCAGCATAGTGTGTCTAATAGCCAGGTGTCCATGCATAAATATCCCACTTCATCCAAAACCCCTCCCAGACTAGAGACCCGTTCCCATTCCTAGAGCTGAATTGTCATAGGATATATAGAATGGAGTCTGTCTACAATAATGTACTGCACCTCGCTACTTCTCATGAGCTAGAGGTCCTATAATGTCCATCCCCTAGTGTACATGTCCGGAAGTGACGCGCTTTACACTGAAACGCCGGATAAACTGATTGCCGCCGCGCCACTCGTACCCGTGACTGCGCATGCCCGTAGTTATGTGTTCCACGCCGGAGAGCATAATGGCCTATATGTGTCCGTTACCCTTGTCAGTAGATAAAGTAACATACGACTAGAGGGTTTCTGTTTACCTGTGCGTTGTATCCTGTCACCTGATTACAGGGGCATAATGGGGGCATCATGCATACTGCATAAGAGCCATAATGGGGACATTACACTGTGCGGGGGCATCATACATACTGCATAAGGGGCATTACACTGTGTGGGGGCATCATATATCCTGCATAAGAGCCATAATGGGGGCAATACACTGTGTGGGGGCATCATACAAACTGCATAAGGGGCATTACACTGTGTGGGGGCATCATACATACTGCACAAGAGCCATAATGGGGGCATTACACTGTGTGGGGGCATCATACATCCTGCATTAGGAGCATAATGGGGGAATTACACTGTGTGGGGGCATCATACATCCTGCATAAGGGGCATAATGGGGGAATTACACTGTGTGGGGGCATCATACATCCTGCATAAGGGGCATAATGGGGGCATTACAATGTGTGGGGCATCATACATATTGTATAAGGGGCATAATGGGGGCATTACACCGTGGGGGGGTATCATACTTCCTGCATAAGGGGCATAATGGGGGCATTACACTGTGTGGGGGGCATCATACATCCTGCATAAGGGGCATAATGGGGGCATTACACTGTGTGGGGCATCATACATACTGCATAAGGGGCATAATGGGGGCATTACACTGTGTGTGGGGCATCATACATACTGTATAAGGGGCATAATGGGGGAATTACACTGAGTGGGGGGCATCATACATACTGCATAAGGGGTATAATGGGGGCATTACACTGTGTGGGGGTATCATACATCCTGCATAAGGGGCATAATGGCATAATGGGGGCACTACACTGTGGGGGGCATCATACATCCTGCATAAGGGGCATAATGGGGGCATTACACTGTGTGGGGGCATCATACATCCTGCATAAGGGGCATAATGGGGGTATTACACTGTGGGGGGGTATCATACATCCTGCATAAGGGGCATAATGGGGGCATTACACTATGTGGGGGCATCATACATACTGCATAAGGGGCATAATGGCATAATGGGGGCACTACACTGTGGGGGGCATCATACATCCTGCATAAGGCGCATAATGGGGGCATTACACTGTGTGGGGGGCATCATACATACTGCATAAGGGTTATAATGGGGGCATTACACTGTGGGGCATCATACATCCTGCATAAGGGGCATAATGGGGGCCTTACACTGTGTGGGGGCATCATACATCCTGCATAAGGGGCATAATGGGGGCATTACACATCCTGCATAAGGGGCATAATGGGGGCATTACACTGAGTGGGGGCATCATACATCCTGCATAAGGGGCATAATGGGGGCATTACACTGTGGGGGGGTATCATACATCCTGCATAAGGGGCATAATGGGGGCATTACACTGAGTGGGGGCATCATACATCCTGCATAAGGGGCATAATGGGGGCATCACACATCCTGCATAAGGGGCATAATGGGGGCATTACACTGAGTGGGGGCATCATACATCCTGCATAAGGGGCATAATGGGGGCATCACACATCCTGCATAAGGGGCATAATGGGGGCATCACACATCCTGCATAAGGGGGCATAATGGGGGCATTACACAGAGTGGGGGCATCATACATCCTGCATAAGAGCCATAATGGGGGCATTACACTGTGTGGGGGCATTACACTGTGTGGGGGCATCATATATCCTGCATAAGAGCCATAATGGGGGCATTACACTGCGTGGGGGCATCATACAAACAGCATAAGGGGCATTACACTGTGTGGGGGCATCATACATACTGCACAAGAGCCATAATGGGGGCATTACACTGTGTGGGGGCATCATACATCCTGCATAAGGGGCATAATGGGGGAATTACACTGTGTGGGGGCATCATACATCCTGCATAAGAGGCATAATGGGGGAATTACACTGTGTGGGGGCATCATACATCCTGCATAAGAGGCATAATGGGGGCATTACAATGTGTGGGGCATCATACATATTGTATAAGGGGCATATTGGGGGCATTACACCGTGGGGGGGTATCATACATCCTGCATAAGGGGCATAATGGGGGCATTACACTGTGTGGGGGGCATCATACATCCTGCATAAGGGGCATAATGGGGGCATTACACTGTGTGGGGCATCATACATACTGTATAAGGGGCATAATGGGGGCATTACACTG
Organism: Phyllobates terribilis; assembly: GCF_046119375.1. Lineage (NCBI taxonomy): Eukaryota > Metazoa > Chordata > Amphibia > Anura > Dendrobatidae > Phyllobates > Phyllobates terribilis. The sequence goes on from NW_027362765.1 coordinate 11,105,659, forward strand.
TGTGGGGGCATCATACATACTGCATAAGATGTATAATGGGGGCATTACACTGTGTGGGGGTATCATACATCCTGCATAAGGGGCATAATGGGGGCATTACACTGTGTGGGGGCATCATACATCCTGCATAAGGGGCATAATGGGGGCATTACACTGTGTGGGGGCATCATACATCCTGCATAAGGGGCATAATGGGGGCATTACACTGTGTGGGGGCATCATACATCCTGCATAAGGGGCATAATGGGTGTATTACACTGTGGGGGGTATCATACATCCTGCATAAGGGGCATAATGGGGGCATTACACTAAGTGGGGGCATCATACATACTGCATAAGGGGCATAATGGGGGCACTACACTGTGTGGGGGGGGGATCATACATCCAGCATAAGGGGCATTACACTATGTGGGGGCATCATACATACTGCATAAGGGGCATAATGGGGGCATTACACTGTGTGGGGGGCATCATACATACTGCATAAGGGTTATAATGGGGGCATTACACTGTGTGGGGGTATCATACATTCTGCATAAGGGGTATAATGGGGGCATCATACATCATGCATAAGGGGCATAATGGGGGCATTACACATCCTGCATAAGGGGCATAATGGGGGCATTACACTGAGTGGGGGCATCATACATCCTGCATAAGGGGCATAATGGGGGCATTACACTGTGGGGGGCATCATACATCCTGCATAAGGGGCATAATGGGGGCATCACACATCCTGCATAAGGGGCATAATGGGGGCATTACACTGTGTGGGGGCATTACACTGTGTGGGGGCATCATATATCCTGCATAAGAGCCATAATGGGGGCATTACACTGCGTGGGGGCATCATACAAACTGCATAAGGGGCATTACACTGTGTGGGGGCATCATACATACTGCACAAGAGCCATAATGGGGGCATTACACTGTGTGGGGGCATCATACATCCTGCATAAGGGGCATAATGGGGGAATTACACTGTGTGGGGGCATCATACATCCTGCATAAGGGGCATAATGGGGGAATTACACTGTGTGGGGGCATCATACATCCTGCATAAGAGGCATAATGGGGGCATTACAATGTGTGGGGCATCATACATATTGTATAAGGGGCATATTGGGGGCATTACACCGTGGGGGGGTATCATACATACTGCATAAGGGGCATAATGGGGGCATTACACTGTGTGGGGGGCATCATACATCCTGCATAAGGGGCATAATGGGGGCATTACACTGTGTGGGGCATCATACATACTGTATAAGGGGCATAATGGGGGCATTACACTGTGTGGGGGCATCATACATACTGCATAAGAGGTATAATGGGGGCATTACACTGTGTGGGGGTATCATACATCCTGCATAAGGGGCATAATGGGGGCATTACACTGTGTGGGGGCATCATACATCCTGCATAAGGGGCATAATGGGGGCATTACACTGTGTGGGGGCATCATACATCCTGCATAAGGGGCATAATGGGGGCATTACACTGTGTGGGGGCATCATACATCCTGCATAAGGGGCATAATGGGGGTATTACACTGTGGGGGGTATCATACATCCTGCATAAGGGGCATAATGGGGGCATTACACTAAGTGGGGGCATCATACATACTGCATAAGGGGCATAATGGGGGCACTACACTGTGTGGGGGGGGATCATACATCCAGCATAAGGGGCATTACACTATGTGGGGGCATCATACATACTGCATAAGGGGCATAATGGGGGCATTACACTGTGTGGGGGGCATCATACATACTGCATAAGGGTTATAATGGGGGCATTACACTGTGTGGGGGTATCATACATTCTGCATAAGGGGTATAATGGGGGCATTACACTGTGTGGGGGCATCATACATCCTGCATAAGGGGCATAATGGGGGCATTACACATCCTGCATAAGGGGCATAATGGGGGCATTACACTGAGTGGGGGCATCATACATCCTGCATAAGGGGCATCATACATCCTGCATAAGGGGCATAATGGGGGCATCACACATCCTGCATAAGGGGCATAATGGGGGCATCACACATCCTGCATAAGGGGCATAATGGGGGCATTACACTGAGTGGGGGCATCATACATCCTGCATAAGGGGCATAATGGGGGCATCACACATCCTGCATAATGGGCATAATGGGGGCATCACACATCCTGCATTAGGGGCATAATGGGGGCATTACACTGTGTGGGGGCATCATACATCCTGCATAAGGGGCATAATGGGGGCATTACACTGTGTGGGGGCATCATACATCCTGCATAAGGGGCATAATGGGGGCATTACACTGTGTGGGGGCATCATACATACTGCATAAGGGGTATAATGGGGGCATTACACTTTGGGGGGCATCATACATACTGCATAAGGGGCATAATGGGGGCATTACACTGTGGGGGGGGCATCATACATCCTACATAAGGGGCAAAATGGGGGCATTACACTGTGTGGGGGCATCATACATCCTGCATAAGGGGCATAATGGGGGCATTACACTGTGGTGGGCATCATACAGCCTGCATAAGGGGCATAATGGGGGCCTTACACTGTGGGGCCAGTAAAGGGGTCCTGTACTATGAAGACAATACGTTTCCTCCCTTCCTGTCTCCATAGTTGGGTCGTATGTATCTATTACAGGAAACAGAACAAAAACCTTATGATTCTTATAAAGAGGCAACACAAGACCCCAAAAGAGTCTCGGTGCTGAAGGGGTTAATGCCCCCTGCGCCCAGTAATGGGGGTCTCCACATACCTCCACCTGCAGAGCCGCCACCACATATATGGCTGCTCTGTGCGCACAGGAGCTGTGAAGAGGTCACAGGAGGGGAGGAGTCAGGGGTCACATGATCAGGGGCCTCAGTGGATGCAGGACTCTGCTGTGCTGGTTGTCATGGTGCTGGATGAGCTGAAGTTTATGTGTGGGGTCAGGAGGGGTTTACAGTGTGGATGTAGCAGAGCCGCGTGTGTACGAGGTGTACGGAGCAGAGCCGCGCGTGTACGAGGTGTACGGAGCAGAGCCGCGTGTGTACGAGGTGTACGGAGCGGAGCCACGTGTGTACGAGGTGTACGGAGCAGAGCCGTGTGTGTACGAGGTGTACGGAGCGGAGCCGCGTGTGTACGAGGTGTACGGAGCAGAGCCGCGTGTGTACGAGGCGTACGGAGCGGAGCCGTGTGTGTACGTGGTGTACGGAGCAGAGCCGTGTGTGTACAAGGTGTATGGAGCGGAGCCGCGTGTGTACGAGGTGTACGGAGCAGAGCCGTGTGTGTACGAGGTGTACGGAGCGGAGCCGTGTGTGTACGAGGTGTACGGAGCGGAGCCGCGTGTGTACGAGGTGTACGGAGCAGAGCCGCGTGTGTACGAGGCGTACGGAGCGGAGCCGTGTGTGTACGTGGTGTACGGAGCAGAGCCGTGTGTGTACAAGGTGTATGGAGCGGAGCCGCGTGTGTACGAGGTGTACGGAGCAGAGCCGTGTGTGTACGAGGTGTACGGAGCGGAGCCGCGTGTGTACGAGGTGTACGGAGCAGAGCCGTGTGTGTACGTGGTGTACGGAGCAGAGCCGTGTGTGTACAAGGTGTATGGAGCGGAGCCGCGTGTGTACGAGGTGTACGGAGCGGAGCCGCGTGTGTACGAGGTGTACGGAGCGGAGCCGCGTGTGTACGAGGTGTACAGAGCGGAGCCGCGCGTGTACGAGGTGTACAGAGCGGAGCCGCGCGTGTACGAGGTGTACGGAGCAGAGCCGAGTGTGTACGAGGAGTACGAAGCAGAGCCGTGTGTGTACGAGGCGTACGGAGCAGAGCCGCGCGTGTACGAGGTGTACGGAGCAGAGCCGTGTGTGTACGAGGTGTACGGAGCAGAGCCGCGTGTGTACGAGGTGTACGAAGCAGAGCCGCGTGTGTACAAGGTGTACGGAGCAGAGCCGCGTGTGTACGAGGTGTACGGAGCGGAGCCGTGTGTGTACGAGGTGTACGGAGTAGAGCTGTGTGTACGAGGTGTACGGAGCAGAGCCGCACGTGTACGAGGTGTACGGGGCGGAGCCGTGTGTACGAGGTGTACGGAGCAGACCCGTGTGTGTACGAGGTGTACGGAGCAGACCCGTGTGTGTACGAGGTGTACGGAGCAGAGCCGGGTGTGTACGAGGTGTACGGAGCGGAGCCGTGTGTGTACGAGGCGTACGGAGCGGAGCCGCGCGTGTACGAGGCGTACGGAGCGGAGCCGCGCGTGTACGAGGCGTACGGAGCGGAGCCGCGCGTGTACGAGGCGTACGGAGCGGAGCCGCGCGTGTACGAGGCGTACGGAGCGGAGCCGCGCGTGTACGAGGCGTACGGAGCGGAGCCGCGCGTGTACGAGGCGTGCGGAGCGGAGCCGCGCGTGTACGAGGCGTGCGGAGCGGAGCCGCGCGTGTACGAGGCGTGCGGAGCGGAGCCGGGCGTGTACGAGGCGTGCGGAGCGGAGCCGCGCGTGTACGAGGCGTGCGGAGCGGAGCCGCGCGTGTACGAGGCGTACGGAGTGGAGCCGCGCGGAGCGGATGCTGCCCCTCTCCAGGAGTGATCACAGCAGCACGCAGGGCATGAGACATTCTTGTACTACACAGACTCTCCTGACAGAACACAGCTCGTCAGGACATAGCCCCGACCTCCAGCGACAGCCGGACAGTCCCATTGGATCGGGGAGGGTTTGGGGGCTTCTGTATATAAGTTGTGTGTGATAATTGTAGAATTATTAATGTCTTAGCATAAAAGGATGGACCTGAGTGTTTGTGCCGGGGTCCACATGCATGGAGGGGGTTGAGGCGGTGCTGGCTGTATTATGCAGACGGCATCTGCCTGTAACAGTAGTAACCAGAAACTACTAGAAACTCTGCACCAAAATGAAGCAAATCCTTATTCTGGGACCTTCGCCTTGTACGTAACACCCCCGGATCCGGTACAAGCCGGGCAGATGTTCTCATTCTTGTCATTTTCTGCTTAAGGTTCTGCGGTTTTCTGGCCAACTATAAAAAAGAAAAAGCGTAAAACAATATTTGTTTCTGCTGCATTGACATAAGTACAATCTTTCATTACATATAAATGTATTACACGTCGGGTCAATGCTGTAAAGGACAGTAAAGTGCCATGGTTGTGGTTGTGGTTTTTGGGTCACTCTACTTCCCTCCCAAAAATGCAATCAGAAACTTGTAACTACTGATCTCTCCACAAGAAAAAGCCGACAACTCCATCAATGGGATCATTTTATAAAATTAGGTCTTCACAAGATGAAAATGGTCTCACAAACCACATTTTTTTTAAAATGTTCATAAAAAAACCCAGACAAAAATAATAACCTTACTTTGATTTTTTCCCCATTTTTCAATACTTTATGTGCTGAATTGAATGTTCTCATTCCAAGCAACAACTAGTCCCACAAAGCACAAGCCCTCCGTCTATGTGAATGAAAAAACAAAGTTATATTTTTGGGGAAAAAGGGGAGGAAAAAAACAAAAAATTGGTCTTGTCAGAATAATGTAATTGCTATATATATTTAAAATTGAATAATTTTACCCCAAAATTGTGATCTGTTATAATATTCTCATTCTTCATGCGAGATTAATCATTAGTCTGTAAATAAATCCAAACATCTGGAAGATGTAGAACAATATATCTCTGATTCTCTTCTGCTGGGATAAGCGCCTCCTTTCTGTCCTTTCTGTGATGGAGAAAACGCTTGAAAGATTCAGAAAGTCCGATGAGTTTTTGGAGCTTATTGTAAAGGGCCTTAATGACGACCTGGGAAAGAAACCACCAGAAACAAAGGATCCAATCAGGTAAGTTCTAATGATCCCATCTGATAAAATGATCAGCTTTATTTCCATGGGATCGTTCTGTAGCAGAGATGAGACCTGCAGCATTTTGATCCTGAACTTCACTATGTATAGATGTAGCAAAGCTTAATGTGACAATTCACACAGCGCAGTGATAAATTGTCTCAGAAGGTTAGCTCTCATAACAGAATTAACATCACTTATAGTGGAACTAAACTTACAATTTTTTTTCAGAATTGTGAAAATTATGGCACTTTGCAAAGCACTTCATTAGTTTCTTTGGCATCATATCCATAAAATGATGATATTAAAGTGGCCTCCAGACCCTGCTTTTCCCCAGTGCAGGAGCGTTGCTGGGGTCCTAAGAGATCAGGGACCCCAGCCCCAAAGTACATGTTTCCCCATATAACCTCCCTGCCACTTAAAAGAGGATTTATACATATATAATTACAGTATACCACTGTTACTAATCTAAAATACACTATACAAAGACCAATATTACCAAAATTACTACTATACAAGGCCAAAATGATCCTGCTACACAATGTCCTCTACCATCACCACCACACAGTGAGTCCATATATGAAAGAAAACCCCGCAGGGTAAAAGACCATCAAAGGAGTCCAGGGAGTATAAAATATATCATATTTATTCAGCAATAGAAAAATAGGATGATGGGGGAAGGGAAACAACACATATGTGATTGTTAGACATGTAAGCAAAAAAAAGCAAGGCACGCAAGGAAGGGGCCATTCCAGGTATAATGGCTGTCTATATTATCATCATGGGTATACTAAAATATCCCAAAATAGACACCGCATATATTCCACTGGGGGCAACAGTCATCATATACAGGTGCATCTCACAAAATTAGAATATCATCAAAAAGATAATTTATTTCAGTTCTTCAATACAAAAAGTGAAACTCCTATATTATATAGAGTCATTACAGACAGAGAGATCTATTTCAAGTGTTTATTTCTGTTAATGTTGACGATTATGGCTTACAGCCAATGAAAACACAAAAGTCATTATCTCAGTAAATTAGAATAATTAACAAAAAACACCTGCAACGGTTTCCTAACTGTGTTTAAAAATGTCCCATAGTCTGTTTCAGTAGGCTCCACAATCATGGGGAAGACTGCTGACTTGACAAATGCCAAGAAGGCAGTCATTGGCACCATCCACAAGGGCCCAGAGTTCCAATTTTCCTTTGGAAATCAAGGTCCCAGAGTCTGGAGGAAGAGTGGAGAGGCCACAATCTAAGCTGCTTGAGGTCTAGTGTGAAGTTTCCACAATCAGTGATGGTTTGGGGGGCCATGTCATCTGCTGGTGTAGGTCCACTGTGTTTTATCAAGACCAAAGTCAGCGCAGCCGTCTACCAGGAAATTTTAGAGCACTTCATGCTTCCCTCTGCCGACAAGCTTTTTGGAGATGGAAATTTCATTCTCCAGCAGGACTTGGCACCTGTCCACACTGCCAAAAGTACCAATACCTGGTTTACACACAACAGTATCACTGTGCTTGATTGGTCAGCAAACTCACATGACCTTAACCCCATAGAGAATCTATTATAGAGAATCTATGGGGTATTGTCAAGAGGAAGATGAGAGACACCAGACCCAACAAAGCAGACGAGCTGAAGGCTGCTATCAAAGCCACCTGGGCTTCCATAACCCCTCAGCAGTGCCACAGGCTGATCGCCCCATGCCACGCCGCATTGATGCAGTAATTGATGCAAAAGGAGCCCTGACCAAGTATTGAGTGCATTTACTGAACATACATTTCAGTAGGCCAACATTTCGGATTTTAAAAACATTTTTCAAGCTGATGTTATAAAGTATTTTAATTTACTGAGATAATGACTTTTGTGATTTCATTGGCTGTAAGCCATAATCAGTGGCGTACCACCAATGGTGGCAGGCCACACCCCTGCTATGGGGCCCGTGAGCCTCGGGGGAGCGAGGAGGATAGGTGAGTATTGGGGGGGTGGGAGGTTGTGGCGGAGGAGGAGCGGGCACACGCCGTAGCCGCTGCTGTAGCTACCACGTGTGCCCGCTGCTAAAGGGACATGAATATTCCCTCTTCTCCACTTCCATGGGCATGGAGAAGAGGGAATATTCATTCTCTTTAGTAGCGGGCACGGAGGAGCGCTGAGCCGTGGCTCCTGCTTACAGTGCCCGCTACTAAAGAGAATCCATATTCACGCTTGTTAGCGCTCATAGTCCCGGCGTGGAGAAGAGTGAGTATGCCGGCAGCAGCAGCAGCTCACCTCGACAACTGAGAGCGCGCGCTGCTCAGATACCAACATGAGCTGCTGGCAGACAGAACACAGCAGCTGTGGAGCAGAGGTGAGGAAGGAAGGTGAGTATAAGTGTTTATTTTTTGTGTGTGCAGTGATGGGGCCACACATACCAGGATTGGGGGCTGAGGAGGCCACACATACCAAGATTGGGGGATGAGGAGGCCATACATACCAGGATTGGGGGATGAGGAGGCCACACATACCAGGATTGTGGGATGAGAAGGCCACACATACAAGGATTGGGGGGTGAGGAGGCCACACATACCAGGATTGAGGGATGAGGAGGCCATACATACCAGGATTGGGGGATGAGGAGGCCACACATACCAGGATTGGGGGATGAGGAGGCCACACATACCAGGATTGGGGGATGAGGGGGCCACGCATACCAGGATTGGGGGATGAGGGGTGCCATATGTACCAGGATTGGGGGATGAGGGGTGCCATACATGCCAGGATTGGTGATGAGGGAGCCATACATACCAGGATGGTGAAATTTTCCAGTAACTGCTGCATTTACTACCCTAGGCTTATACTCAACTCAATACGTTTTCCCAGTTTTTTTGTGGTAAAATTAGGGGCCTCGGCTTATACTCGGGTCGTCTTATTTAAAACATATGGTATTTTAAAATCGGTGAGTGCGTGGTGCACATAATACTGCAGGACTGTGTGGTGCATTATACTATATGGGGGCTGCATTTTACCCTTTGGGGTGTGAAATATACTGTATGGAGGACTATGGGGAGTGCATTATATTCTATCGAGGACCATGGGAAGTTCATTATACTATATGGAGGATTATGGGGGGTGCATTATACTATATGGAGGATTTTGGAGGGTGCATTATACTATATGGAGGATTATGGGTGGCATATTATACTATATGGAAGTCTATGTGGGGCCATTATGATATTTTGAGGGCTATGTGGGGGGCCGTTATACTGTATGAAAGCAATTATACGGTGTGAAGGTTTGTGTGGGGTCCATCATGGTGTTTGGAGGGCTGCGTGGGGCCATTATACTGTTTGGAGGGCTAGTGTGGGCCATTATACTGTATGTAGGCCCATTATACTGTTTGGAGGGCTGTGTGGGGCCATTATACTGTTTGGAGGGCTAGTGTGGGCCATTATACTGTATGTAGGCCCATTATACTGTATGTAGGGCTGTGTGGGAGTCACAGTTGGGGGAATCATACTGTGTTAGGGTCACCATACTTTGCCTTGGGAGTTGAAGTGGGGTACAATAAGGTCATTATACTGTTCATGTAGAGGCTAATGTGGAGGAATGCATCATGGGGGTATCATACTGTGTTTGGGGGGCACTTTTATTGGCATCATACTTCATGGGGGCAATGAAAGAGGGATCTAGGACTTCAGTAGGAGGAAAATTAGAAAAACGAAGTAAAGGCTGGAAAGTTGTGAGATCGGCTCTTCTGTGACACAGACAAATATTCATTTATTTTTTTGGTGTGGGGGGTCCAATTAGAGCTTCTGCTATGGGGTCTCATGATTTCTATGTGCGCCCCTGGCCATAATCATCAACATTACCAGAAATAAACACTTGAAATAGATCACTTTGATTGTAATGACTTTATATAATATATGAGTTTCATTTTCAGCCTTGAAGAACTAAAATAAATAAACTTTTTGATGATATTCTAATTTAGTGAGATGCACCTGTATATATAAGGGGTATGGGAGTCATCATGCTATATATAAGGGGCAGTGGGGCCATCATATTATATAAAATGGGGAGTGGGTGCCAGAATACAGTTTATAAGGGGCTGTCGTGCCATCATACAGTATAAAGGGAGCTGTAGGGGCTATAATATAGTGTACAAGTGGGTGTGGGGGCCATCATACAGTATATATTGGGCTGCGGGGGCCATCATACAGTACTGTATATATGGGGCTGTGAGGGCCATTACACAGGATATAGGGAGTTGTAGGGACCATCATGCCAGTTATAAGGAGTTGTAGAGACCATCATACAGTGCATAGGGAGCTGTAGGGACCATCAGACAATGGATAGGGAGCTGTGGAGACCATCATACAGTGCATAGGGAGCTGTGGGGACCATTATGCAGTGAATAGGGAGATGTGGGGACCATTATGCAGTGCATAGGGAGATGTGGGGACCATCAGACAATGCATAGGGAGCTGTGGAGACCATCATACAGTGCATAGGGAGCTGTGGGGACCATTATGCAGTGCATAGGGAGCTGTGGGGACCATCATACAGAGCGTAGGGAGCTGTGGGGACTATTATACAGTACATAAGGAGCCGTGGGGACCATCATACAGTGCATAAGGAGCTGCGGGGACCATCATACAGTGCGTAGAGAGCTATGGGGACCATCAGACAATGCATAGGGAGCTGAGGAGACCATCATACAGTGCCTAAGGAGCTGTAGGGGCCATCATACCGTGCATAGGGAGCTGTGGGGACCATTATGCAGGGCATAGGGAGCTGTGGGGACCATTATGCAGGGCATAGGGAGCCGTGGGGACCATTATGCAGTGCATAGGGAGCTGTGGGGACCATTATGCAGTGCATAGGGAGCTGTGGGGACCATTATGCAGTGCATAGGGAGCTGTGGGGACCATCATACCAAGCGTAGGGAGCTACGGGGACCATCATACAGTACATAAGGAGCCATGGGAACCATCGTACAGTGTATAAGGAGCCGTGGGGACCATCATTCAGTGCATAAGGAGCTGCGGGGACCATCCTACAGTGCGTAGAGAGCTATGAAGACCATCATACAATGCATAGGGAGCTGTGGAGACCATCATACAATGCATAGGGAGCTGTGAAGACCATCATACAGTGCATAGGGCACTGTGGGGACCATCATACAGAGCGTAGGGAGCTGTGGAGACCATCATACAGAGCATAGGGAGCTGTGGGGACCATCATACAGAGCATAGGGAGCTGTGGGGACCATCATACAGTGCCTACGGAGCTGTGGAAACTATCATACAGTGTGTAGGGAGCTGTGGGGACCATCATACAGTGTATAGGGAAGTATGAGGACCATCATACAGTATCTAAGGAGCTGTGGGGACCATCATACAGTGCATAGTGAGCTGTGGGGACTATCATACAGAGCGTAGATAGCTGTGGGGACCATCATAAAGTGCATAGGGAGCTGTGGGTTCCAGCATACTGAGCGTAGATAGCTGTGGGGACCATCATACAGTGCATAGGGAGCTGTGCGTTCCTTCATACAGGGCATAGGGCGCTGTGGGGACCATCATACAGAGCATCGAGAGCTGTGGGGACCATTATGCAATGCATAGGGAGCTGTGGGGACCATCATACAATGCATGGGGGTGCTGTGGGGACCATCATACAGTGTAGGGAGCTGTGGGGACCACCATACAGTGTATAGGGAGCTGTGGGGACCATCATACAGTGCATAGGGAGCTGTGGGGACCATCATACATAGCGTAGATAGCTGTGGGGACCATCATACAGTGCATAGGGAGCTGTGCGTTCCTTCATACAGGGCATAGGGCGCTGTGGGGACCATCATACAGAGCATCGAGAGCTGTGGGGACCATTATGCAATGCATAGGGAGCTGTGGGGACCATCATACAATGCATGGGGGTGCTGTGGGGACCATCATACAGTGTAGGGAGCTGTGGGGACCACCATACAGTGTATAGGGAGCTGTGGGGACCATCATACAGTGCATAGGGAGCTGTGGGGACCATCATACATAGCGTAGATAGCTGTGGGGACCATCATACAGTGCATAGGGAGCTGTGCGTTCCTTCATACAGGGCATAGGGCGCTGTGGGGACCATCATACAGAGCATCGAGAGCTGTGGGGACCATTATGCAATGCATAGGGAGCTGTGGGGACCATCATACAGTGCATGGGGGTGCTGTGGGGACCATCATACAGTGTAGGGAGCTGTGGGGACCACCATACAGTGTATAGGGAGCTGTAGGGAGCATCATACAGAGCGTAGGGAGCTGTGGGGACCATGATAGCAGTGCATATGGAGCTGTGGGGACCATCATACAGTGCATAGGGAGCTGTGGGGACCATCATACAGTGCATAGGGAGCTGTGGGGATCATGATACAGTGCATATGGAACTGTGGGTGCCATCATACAGGGCATAGGGAGCTGTGGGGACCATTATTAAGTGCATACGGAGCTGTGGGGACCATCATACAGGGTATGGGGATCATCATACAGTGCGTAGGGAGCTGTGGGGACCATCATACAGTGTCTAGGTAGCTGTGGGGACCGTCATACAGTGTATAGGGAGCTGTGGGGACCATCATACAGTGCATAGGGAGCTGTGGGGACCATCATACAGTGTGTAGTGAGCTGTGGGACTATCATACAATATACAGGGTGCTATGGGGGCACTCATGACATTATGCAATGCATAGGGAGCTGTGGGGACCATCATACAGTGCATAGGGAGCTGTGGGGACCATCAGACAATGCATAGGGAGCTGTGGAGACCATCATACAGTGCATAGGGAGCTGTGGGGACCATTATGCAGTGCATAGGGAGCTGTGGAGACCATCATACAGTGCATAGAGAGCTGTGGGGGCCATTATGCAGTGCATAGGGAGATGTGGGGACCATCATACAGGGAATAGGGAGCTGTGGGGACCATTATGCAGTGCGTAGGGAGCTGTGGGGACCATTATGCAGTGTATAGGGAGCTGTGGGGACCATTATGCAGTGCATAGGGAGTTGTGGGGACCATCATACAGAGTGTAGGGAGCTGTGGGGACTATCATACAGTACATAAGGAGCTGTGGGGACCATCATAAAGTGTATAAGGAGCCGTGGGGACCATCATACAGTGTATAAGGAGCCGTGGGGACCATCATACAGTGCATAAGGAGCTGCGGGGACCATCATACAGTGCATAGAGAGCTGTTTGGACCATCAGACAATGCATAGGGAGCTGTGGAGACCATCATACAGTGCCTAAGGAACTGTGGGGACCATCATACAGTGCATAGGGAGCTGTGGGGACCATGATACAGTGCATATGGAACTGTGGGTACAATCATACAGGGCATAGGGATCTGTGGAGACCATTATGCAGTGCATTCGGAGCTGTGGGGACCATCATACAGGGTATAGGGAGCTGTGGAGATCATCATACAGTGCGTAGGGAGCTGTGGGGATCATCATACAGTGCGTAGGGAGCTGTGGGGACCATCATGCAGTGCGTAGGGAGCTGTGGGGACCATCATACAGTGCATAGGAAGCTGTGGGGACCATCATACAGTGCATTGGAAGCTGTGGGGACCATCATACAGTGCGTAGGGAGCTGTGGGGATCATCATACAGTGCGTAGGGAGCTGTGGGGATCATCATACAGTGCGTAGGGAGCTGTGGGGACCATCATGCAGTGTATAGGGAGCTGTGGGGACCATCATGCAGTGTATAGGAAGCTGTGGGGACCATCATACAGTGCGTAGGGAGCTGTGGGGACTATCATGCAGTGTATAGGGAGCTGTGGGGACCATTATGCAATGCATAGGGAGCTGTGGGGACCATCATGCAGTGCATAGGGAGCTGTGGGGACCATCATACAGTGTGTAGTGAGCTGTGGGGACCATCATACAGTGTGTAGTGAGCTGTGGGACTATCATACAATATACAGGGTGCTATTGGGGCACTCAGGACATTATTTCTTTTAAATGGGTGCATCATCAGAAATTTCTTCTTTCACTACCCCGAAATCATCGTCCATAGACTTGAAGAAGAACTTTGTAGTTGGGTGTAGTTTGATTGTGGCTTTAAGGGGGCATTATTACTTAAAGGGGATACTCAACGGTATTTGTTGCTTGGAGGGAACACTTCAGAAACTTATTGAAACTTTCATAAGAGCATATCTGGCATTATTACTTGCTAGGTAGCACAGTGGGGTCTTTACTACTTTCTATGGGACGCTATTATTTTTATAGGTCCCCTCTATCTGGCACACAGTCTTTGTAGCATTAATTGGTGGAGGGTAATCATAGTAATGACATAATTTTTGAAGTATTGAGGTTCCTATTCCACGTCGGAAGAGCAGGCAGCATGGGAAGGTTGTGCAGGGTGGGAATAGATGGGGACTGTGCTGGAGATGTGAGAAGTCAGATGGTCTTTGTACAGTGTGTTTTTTATGTAGAGGCAATGGTCATATCATAATACTATGTACTCACTGTGTAGTGTTGATGGTAGAGGGCATTGTGTAGCCGGATTATTATTGCCTTGTATAGAAGTAATTTTGGGAATATTGGTCTTTCAGTTGTGTATTTTAGGTTAGCAACAATGGTGTACTGTAATTATATATGTATAGGTCCTCTTTTAAGTGGCGGGGAGGTTGTATGGGGAAACACCTACTTTGGGGCTTTGGCCCCTGATCTTTTAGGACCCTAGCAACGTCCCGGCATACAAGGGATATCGGGGGGGCACAAAGTGTTCTGGAGGTTTCCTTTACAGTATGAAGCATTTTCCACACAGTATCCTTCCTCTGTAATATACTCCAGGACTTGTGAGGCGCACTGTCGCTCCCTATTTCACCATAACTCGGCCTCAGCAGTGCAGTGCTGATCAGCAGGTCTGCTTACTTGTTCTTCGGTTTTGCGTACTGTGTCTTCCACTACTGGCACCCTTGAACCTTTGCACTCGTGACTCCCACTAGTACATCATATTCAGTGCTGCTTTGGGGTCCGTAACTCGGCGTCCAATCCAAGGACCCTTCTCTGTAAGGCCACTCTGTCTCATTGGTCCAAAAAAGTCGGGCGCACTTCATGGCCGCCTCATATAGAATGAATGGAGCAGCATTTTAGCATGCGTACCACCGTTCCAATCTAAAGGGGATGAAGGTTCCTGTAGATTGGAGCTTGTTTTCATTGGACAACCCCTTTAATTTGTCACACACTGTTTCTGCATTTAAGTCTATTTTTTGGTAAATATTCGATGACCTGGTGTAATTTGTGATGTGTTGTTCTTCACCTGAGGTTGTATTGACCTCATTTTATAACTTCTAAGGACCAGACTTTTTTTTAATATATCCTGAATAGAACACAATAGAATTGTATGGAGAACATTATTGTGTTCTTCACAATTCAAGGCTACGTGTCCTTATGAGATCTTTTTCTTGAAGGTATATGGCCCTCAGGTTCTTTATCACCATGCAATCTGAAGAGCCAACTTAGACTAAGAGTGGCCACCACTGGGCATACACCATGGTGCAGCAAGGGCTAGCAATCTGTCCCTCCAATTGTGTGGGTACTTATTGCTTAGGGAATGTCAGTCCAATTCTTCTTTTTAAGAGGGTTCACTGTCTGTGCATCTCTGTGCCCGAAGAATATTAACCTGGTGTTACTGTATTACTGCTGTTCCAAGTGGCAAGCACATGGTTCTCTTAGAGACAGTGCCCTTGTTTAAACCCAAGTAGACTTGAATTGGAAAGGCCACTGGTCTGGACCAGGACTCTGGTTGTGTCCGGTGATGGCGGCATGCACGGTTTCTATGGACGTGTCTGTGTGTAGTCAGAAAAGAATTTCAGTGGTGGCCTAATAACTGCAAGGACCGACGGAGGTGTTGGACAAAGGTCAACGAGTGGCTGCAGAACGGTTGGTAAATGTGGGCCACTTCATGGGAATATTGGCCACTGATGACTGAGGCCTCCCTCCTGGTTTGGTCCTGGAGCCCCCCGGCCAATTGTTGAACATCTTTCCTGTTTTTTACTGTTACACAAGACCCTGTGTCTCCTGTATTCTGCAGCTGCGTCCCGTTCTTCAGTCTTCTTTCTGTAGCATGGTGTGTACGACGTCCTGGATACAATGTTACTGCTCCATCACAGACTGAACCCCAGAACAATTGTCATGGGATTTGGTACCAGAGTTCTCTCTGTGTATGGAGCCCCCATATTTTGTGATTACTCTTATCATTCTCACTGTGTAAGGTGAAATCCAGGAAAAAAAAACACACAAAACAATATATATATATATATATAATTAATTTTTTTATTGAAATAGCAATAAGCAACATTGTAATGAAAATATTACTGGTCCTTTAAGAAATTAAACTATGGTCACAGTCACTCTCAGATTGGCCCCGGTGGAGACCACAAAACGAGCTGCGGTCATTGGGGACCACCTGAGAGTCATTGGGACCCAAAGATCCAGAAGAAGGCAAAGAAACCCCCCCATAAGAATTCTGATTCAGGGGGGAAAAAAATTCCTTCCTGACCCCATTTTTGGCGATTGGATATTTCCCTGGATCTCGTGTATCCGGGTGCATATTGCTGTATATAACATAGGCTTATGTCATGTGAACAATGGCCAAATAGCTGTTGGCTGAGAACTCGTCCTGTATGATAAAATCTGCGATGGAGGTTCCTAATACGGCTTCCAACGAAGATGTGACATCATCCAAATGTGTATAAGAACTAGCGAGTGATGAAGGAGACAATGGCTGGTAGGTAATAAGTCATTACCTGTCTGCCAATATCTTCTTCTGGAAGACTTCAAGATATCATGTATTACATATTACATATTATTCTGAAAGAGCACCATGTAATACCACATGTGTCCTGGAGAGGCCGCTACGTCCAGCAAAACACAGCTGATTGCTGAGGGTGTTCACTGCCAGACCCCCGACTATCAACTGATCGCCTGCAAGTCCTCATTTGGGGACAGGAGTTGTTCACACTTGGCATATTTTGTGATTCATGAGGGGAGGACAGTAGCCGGATATAGACTTTTTCTATAAAGTCAGATTAAAGGGGTTTTCAGGAATGTTTTTATGTAATATATAGGAGGTTCCCAGTGGTAGAGAAAACACACAGAGCTTTACTTTCTCCTGCTGCTCCAGCTCTGGATCTTCAGCGCTTCCTGTGCTCTATTGTGACAGGCTGCAGCGGTGATGGCTCAACTTCAGCACACATCATTGCTGCAGCCAATCACTGAGCTTAGAAGCTCTGTCAGCGTGGCCACTGAGCCAAGTGATTGGCTGCAGAGCTGCAGTCATGATGTCACCCTTGAAGCCAGTGACTAAAGATCAGCGGCAGCGGTGAAGTGCTGGAGCTGGAGCAGGAGGTAGTAAAGCTTCATCTCTTCTACTTAAGTGACGATTTATATCATTTATATTTAAGTGATGAAAAATAATTTGCTTGTGTCGCCACTTTCCGGGATCTGAAAGCCGCGGCGTTTTCATGTTTCGGGAATGGGGCTGCGTGAGGGCTAGTTTTTTGCACCACAAACTGATGGTTATATTGATATCATTTTGGGGTATATACAATGTTTTGATTGTCTGTTATTATATTTTTTTTTCTTGTTGCAACGACTGAAAATCTGTAATTCTGGCATTTTATGTAATGTTCTAGTTACGCCGTTTACTAAATGGATTAATTTATTTTATATTTTGATGGATCTGACTTTTACAAACGCAGCGATACCAAATATGTGTATTTTTTAAATGTTTTATATTTCTTAATTTTTAATGGGGGGAAAACTGGGATGATTTGAACTTTTATACTTTTTTCATTTTTTTTTACTTTTCACTGTATTTGTTAGTCTCTTTAGGGGGCTTGAACCTGCGATCATCTGATTGCTTGTGCTATATACAGCATTGCTATATATAGCAGAAATCACGGTCTCCTATGAACACTAGCAACAGGCTGGCTGTCACAGGAATCCAGTGATGACAGACACAGGGATCTTCAGTGATCAAGTCACGGGTGCGCCAATGAAGAGATGGAATGGTGCACCCCCTGCTGGCGCACATTAAATGCCGCTGTCACACACTGATAGCAAGATTTAATAGGCTAACTGTCGTGGGCAGAGCTCCGCTCAACCTGCGACTGTTAGAGGCATATGATTGCTGAATAACACAGCCATCATCTGCCGAGAAAGATGCAGACTCGGCGTGTGAGCCTGCAAGAAATGCGGGGAGCAGAATTATAGTCCTTCATAATTAAGATGCATTTCTTAGTTAAAGAGTGACCGTCATTAACTGTATTTTCTAGACTATATGACGCACTTTTTAACAACAAAAAATCTTGCTCAGTATTGTGTGCGTCCTATAGACCAGAAGCAGCGTCCTATCAAGTATGCTTATCATGTGTCTGGCACCTGCCGGAGCGTGGGGGTGCCAGGTGTCAGACCCTCCGATCTCACACTGATGAGCTATCTTACAGATAGGTCATCAATTCTTAAGTCCCAAATAACCCTTTAAGGGGACTGGGAATGAAATCACCACCAAGGCACCAACAGAATAATAAATATGTCCTTGTATAACCTGTTGGTTCATTATAAGCTCATTTTCTACACAATGCAGAAATGAATGATTTATACAGGGGCATCTTCATAAACTCATTACACAGTGGTATTTCACAATGGTGGTGGTTTAGGGGCCTGAAATGAAGTGATGGGTTACCTTTAATACATACATGAACATTCACACACATACACACTCACCTCAACACACACATACATACACATACAGACACAAATACACACTCACCTCTATACATATACAATAAACACACGTGCACACACCCCTTCAGTGCTGCAGTGTTGAGGAAACAAGCACACACCCCATTAGTGCAGGGACACGCAAACCATCGCACAGCCTCCCCGTTATTGATGGGGCCATAGAGACACACATCTTTATTGCTGGGGTCACAGACACACATCCCTTTGGTGCTGAGGTCACACAAACAGACACAGACACACACCTTCAGTGCTGGAGCCACACACACAGCCCTTCAGTGCTGCATTTCAGGGGACATGTACACATGTGCCAAACACACGTGCACACACCCCATCAGTGTTGCAGTGTTGAGGAAGCAAGCCCACACCCCATTAGTGCAGGGACACGCAAACCATCACACAGCCTCCCCGTTATTGATGGGGCTTTAGAGACACACATCTTTATTGCTGGGGTCACAGACACACATCCCTTTGGTGCTGAGGTCACACAAACAGACACAGACACACACCTTCAGTGCTGGGGCCACACACACAGCCCTTCAGTGCTGCATTTAAGGGGACATGTACACATGTGCCAACCACACGTGCACACACCCCTTCAGTGCTGCAGTGTTGAGGAAACAAGCACACACCCCATTAGTGCAGGGACACGCAAACCATCACACAGCCTCCCCGTTATTGATGGGGCCATAGAGACACACATCTTTATTGCTGGGGTCACAGACACACATCCCTTTGGTGCTGAGGTCACACAAACAGACACAGACACACTTTCAGTGCTGGGTCCACACACACAGCCCTTCAATGCTGCATTTCTGGAGACATGTACATGTGTGCCAAACACACGAGCACAAACCCCTTCAGTGCTGCAGTGTTGAGGACACAAACACACACCCCATTAGTGCAGGGACAGACAAACCATCACACAGCCACCCCTTTATTGGTGGGGTCACAGGCACACATCCCTTTATTGGTGGGGTCACAGACACACATCCCTTTATTGGTGGGGTCACAGACACACATCCTTGTAGTGCTGGGGTCACAGACACACTTTCCTTTAGATCTGGGGTCACACAAACCTTCAATGCTGTGCCTACACACACACTCACATGCTCGCACACCTACCTTCTTGCTGAATCCCAAAAAGTCTTCTCAGTTGATAATTGCCGGACGTATGATAGTTACTCCACAGATCTCAGAACAGCCTTGAGGAAGGTCAGGAAGAAAGAAAACAATGCAGCTAATAATCATCTGGAAATATCATTGGGATGAGGACACAGTCCATACAGCGCACACTGCAGATCTCTTCCTGATCCTGCTCTGCTGTTTGTGCTGTGCAGCCAGTCCTCCTCCCTTTCCGATGTGACCTGATCCCCAGCGTTCAGTGATGAGCAACTTACATGGACTGGTCCTCTTCAAGCTGTGACACAAGATGGCTCAGGAATAGAACTTTGTACATTCTGTAGCAGTTATGATGTCATGTGAGGTCTATGATGTCATGTTCTCGGTGCTGTCATGTGCTTTGTGATGTTATCATAACGGACACTGCTGTTTTATGTATCAAGTTTACACTTCAGGAAATACATTACTAAACAAAAAAGTCACAGACTGCAAATATCCCACAGCCCCATGTTATAATTCATGACAGCTATTTAAATGAACCTTTATTTTAATCCATATAACCTACTGCTATATGAAAAAAACCTCGAGACCTGAACTGGAATTTAAATTGTCGTGCATGCAGCATGTAAGAGCATGTTCACACATGGCCACTAACCAGAAAAAAAACTAAGACAGAAATACAATACACAAACACCCTGCAGTAAATAAATAAATCGCAATAGTGCATGAAAATAATAAAGCGTACTTAGTTAACATAATTTTGATGGAAATAATGTGAAAGCCATCCCGCCTCGTCACGGCGACCCTTATGGGACAGTCCTAACTCTTATATTTAAAACTTCTCCGTTTGTCAAGTGCAAGAAAAAGTTTCCAGTTTGTCAGGGAGCGCTCCCTGACCAACTGGAAACTTTTTCTTGCACTTTCTGACGAGTCTCCTGCAAAGGAGCTTGTTTTACCTGTTTTTGAGCTGCAGGCCAGCAGATCCAGACAACTACTCCACTCCCTAAAGACAGGGATACATGCTGGATAACAAGACACCACAAAGGTGAGAGCAATTTTTAATTCTAATTCGATATTGTTAAAATATTACACTTAGATCTGCACCCCCCTTTCTTTTCTCCCTTTCCCCTTTTTTTTATTCATCCGTTTGTCAAGTGACGTACATGTGGATAAGGGAAGAGAGACTGAACCAAAACAGTGGACACGGAGACAGGGGCGCAAGATGAATAAGCTTTCCAGCTCACAGAAAGCATCTTGCGCCCCATGTCTCTGTGTCCACTTGACAAATCCTTAAATTTTTGGGAGCTGTCAAATATTATACTCCATTTAACCCCTTTAAAGCATGGGGCGTAATAGTACGCACTAGGCTATCGCCCCCGGTTCAGTGGGGGCTCCGGCGCTGAGCCCGCACTGAACCGGGCACATGTCAGCTGATTTATACAGCTGACATGTGCCCTCAACAGCCGCGGGTGGAATCGCGATCCACCCGCGGCTGTTAACATGTTAAATGCCACTGTCAATCTCTGACAGCGGCATTTAGCAGCGCCGCGCCGGAAGCGCGTCACTTACCCCGCCCATCGGTGACCCCGTCACGTAATCGCGGGTCACTGATGGGTGGGCATGACAATCCTGGGTCTGCAGCAGACCCCGGTGATTGTCATGTGCTGATGCTATGAGCGCCACCTAGTGGTCGGCGCTCATAGCACAGGAGCATTTCTGCTACATAGAGCTGATCTGCTCATCACCTCTATGTAGCAGAGGTGATTGGACAGTTGCTGCTTCTAGTCTCCTAATGAGACTATAGAAGCAAGCAAAAAGTGTAAAAAAAAAAAATAAATGTTTTTAGAAATATAAAAAAAAATTAAAAATATATAAAAGTTTAAATCACCCCCCTTTCGCCCCATTCAAAATAAAATTCTAAAAATATCACCCACATACACATATTTGGTATTGCCGTGTTCAGAATCGCCCGATCTATCAATATAAAAAAGAATTAATCCGATCGGTAAACGGCGTAACGAGAAAAAAATTCTAAACGCCAGAATTATGTTTTTAGGTCGCCGCAACATTGCAATAAAATGCAATAACGGGCGATCAAAACATCGGATGTACCCCAAAATGGTATCAATAAAAACTTCAGCCCGGCACGCAAAAAATAAGCCCTCACCCGGCCCCAGATCCCGAAAAATGGAGACGCTACGGGTCTTGTAAAATGGCGCCATTTTATTTTTTTAATTCTGGCACTTTGCAAAGCACTTCATTAGTTTCTTTGGCGTCATATCCATAAAATGATCATATTAAAAAGTGGCCTCCAGACCCTGCTTTTCCCCAGTGCAGGAACGTTGCTGGGGTCCTAAGAGATCAGGGACCCCAGCCCCAAAGTACATGTTTCCCCATATAACCTCCCTGCCACTTAAAAGATGATTTATACATATATAATTACAGTATACCACTGCTACTAATCTAAAATACACTATACAAAGACCAATATTCCCAAAATTACTACTATACAAGGCCAAAATGATCCTGCTACACAATGTCCTCTACCATCACCACCACACAGTGAGTCCATGTATGAAAGAAAACCCCGCAGGGTAAAAGACCATCAAAGGAGTCCAGGGAGTATAAAATCTATCATATTTATTCAGCAATAGAAAAATAGGATGATGGGGGAAGGGACACAACACATATGTGATTGTTAGACATGTAAGCAAAAAAAAGCAAGGCACGCAAGGAAGGGGCCATTCCAGGTATAATGGCTGTCTATAGTATCATCATGGGTGTACTAAAATATCCCAAAATAGACACCGCATATATTCCACTGGGGGCAACAATCATCATATGCAGGTGCATCTCACTAAATTGCAATATCATCAAAAAGTTAATTTATTTCAGTTCTTCAATACAAAAAGTGAAACTCCTATATTATATAGTCATTACAGACAGAGAGATCTTTTTCAAGAGTTTATTTCTGTTAATGTTGACGATTATGGCTTACAGCCAATGAAAACACAAAAGTCATTATCTCAGTAAATTAGAATAATTAACAAAAAACACCTGCAACGGCTTCCTAAGTGTTTAAAAATGTCCCATAGTCTGTTTCAGTAGGCTCCACAATCATGGGGAAGACTGCTGACTTGACAAATGCCAAGAAGGCAGTCATTGGCACCATCCACAAGGTCCCAGAGTTCCAATTTTCCTTTGGAAATCAAGGTCCCAGAGTCTGGAGGAAGAGTGGAGAGGCCACAATCCAAGCTGCTTGAGGTCTAGTGTGAAGTCTCCACAATCAGTGATGGTTTGGGGAGCCATGTCATCTGCTGGTGTAGGTCCACTGTGTTTTATCAACACCAAAGTCTGCGCAGCTGTCTACCAGGAAATTTTACAGCACTTCATGCTTCCCTCTGCCGACAAGCTTTTTGGAGATGGAAATTTCATTCTCCAGCAGGACTTGGCTCCTGTCCACACTGCTAAAAGTACCAATACCTGGTTTAAAAACAACAGTATCACTCTGCTTAATTGGTCAGCAAACTCACATGACCTTAACCCCATAGAGAATCTATTATAGAGAATCTATAGGGTATTATCAAGAGGAAGATGAGAGACACCAAACCCAACAAAGCAGACGAGCTGAATTCTGCTATCAAAGCAACCTGGGCTTCCTTAATACCTCAGCAGTGCCACAGGCTGATCGCCTCCATGCCATGCTGCATTGATGCAGTAATTGATGCAAAAGGAGCCCTGACCAAGTATTGAGTGCATTTATTGAGCATACATTTCAGTAGGCCAACATTTCGGATTTTAAAAACATTTTTCAAGTTGATGTTATAAACTATTTTAATTTACTGAGATAATGACTTTTGTGATTTCATTGGCTGTAAGTCATAATCAGTGGCGTACCGCCAATGGTGGCAGGCCACACTACTGCTATGGGGCCCGTGAGCCTCGGGGGAGCGAGGAGGATAGGTGAGTATTGGGGGGGTGGGAGGTTGCGACGGAGGAGCAGGCACATGCAGTAGCGGCTGCTGTAGCTACCACGTGTGCCCGCTGCTAAAGGGACATGAATATTCCCTCTTCTCCACTTCCATGGGCGTGGAGAAGAGGGAATATTCATTCTCTTCAGTAGCGGGCACGGAGGAGCGCAGAGCTGTGACTCCTGCTTACAGTGCCCGCTACTAAAGAGAATGCATATTCACGCTTGTCAACGCTCATAGTCCCGGCGTGGAGAGGAGTGAATATGCCGGCAGCAGCAGCAGCTCACCTCAGCAACTGAGAGCGCGCGCTGCTCAGATACCAACATGAGCTGCTGGCAGACAGAAGACAGCAGCTCTGAAGCAGAGGTGAGGAAGGAAGATGAGTATAAGTGTTTATTTTTTGTGTGTGCAGTGATGGGGCCACACATACCAGGATTGGGGGGTGAGGAGGCCATACATACCAGGATTGGGGGATGAGGGGGCCACACATACCAGGATTGGGGGATGAGAAGGCCACACATACCAGGATTGGGGGATGAGGAGGCCACACATACCAAGATTGGGGGATGAGGAGGCCACACATACCAAGATTGGGGGATGAGGAGGCCACAGATACCAAGATTGGGGGATGAGGAGGCCATACATACCAGGATTGGGGGAATGAGGAGGCCACACATACCAGGATTGGTGGATGAGGAGGCCACACATACCAGGATTGGGGGATGAGGGGGCCACGCATACGAGGTATGGGGGATGAGGGGGCCACGCATACCAGGATTGGGGGATGAAGGGGGGCACGCATACCAGGATTGGGGGATTAGGGGTGCCATGCATACCAGGATTGGGGATGAGGGGGACCATATATACCAGGAATGGGGGATGAAGAGGCCATGCATACCAGGATTGGGGGATGAGGAGACCTTTTATATTGGGATTGGGGGATGAGGAGACGATGCATACCAGGATTGGGGGATGAGGGGGGCCATGCATGCCAGGATTGGGGGATGAGGGGTGCTATGCCTACCAGGATTGATGGATGAGGGGTGGCCATGCATACCAGGATTTGGGGATGAGGGGGGGCCATGCATACCAGGATTGGGGGATGAGGGGTGCCATATGTACCAGGATTGGGGGATGAGGGGTGCCATACATACCAGGATTGGTGATGAGGGAGCTATACATACCAGGATGGTGAAATTTTCCAGCAGCTGCTGCATTTCCCACCCTAGGCTTATACTCAACTCAATACGTTTTCCCAGTTTTTTTGTGGTAAAATTAGGGGCCTCGGCTTATACTCGGGTCGTCTTATTTAAAACATACGGTATTTTAAAATCAGTAAGTACGTGGTGCCCATAATACTGCAGGATTGTGTGGTGCATTATACTATATGGGGGCTGCATTTTACCCTTTGGGGTGTGAAATATACTGTATGGAGGACTATGGGGAGTGCATTATATTCTATCGAGGACCATGGGAAGTTCATTTTACTAGATGGAGTATTATGGGGGGTGATTATACTATATGAAGGATTTTGGGTGGCATATTATACTATATGGAAGTCTATGTGGGGCCATTATGATATTTTGAGGGCTATGCGGGGGGCTGTTATACTGTATGAAAGCAATTATACGGTGTGAAGGTTTGTGTGGGGTCCATCATACTGTTTGGAGGGCTGTGTGGGGCCATTATACTGTTTGGAGGGCTAGTGTGGGCCATTATACTGTATGTAGGCCCATTATACTATATGGAGGATTATGGGTGGCATATTATACTATATGGAAGTCTATGTGGGGCCATTATGATATTTTGAGGGCCTATTTGGGGGGGCCGTTATACTGTATGAAAGCAATTATACGGTGTGAAGGTTTGTGTGGGGTCCATCATACTGTTTGGAGGGCTGTGTGGGGCCATTATACTGTTTGGAGAGCTAGTGTGGGCCATTATACTGTATGTAGGCCCATTATACTGTATGTAGGGCTGTGTGGGAGTCACAGTTGGGGGAGTCATACTGTGTTAGGGTCACCATACTTTGCCTTGGGAGTTGAAGTGGGGTACAATAAGGTCATTATACTGTTCATGTAGAGGCTAATGTGGAGGAATGCACCATGGGGGTATCATACTGTGTTTGGGGGGCACTTTTATTGGCATCATACTTCATGGGGGCAATGAAAGAGGGATCTAGGACTTCAGTAGGAGGAAAATTAGAAAAGCGAAGTAAAGGCTGGAAAGTTGTGAGATCGGCTCTTCTGTGACACAGACAAATATTTATTTATTTTTTTGGTTGGGGGGGATCCAATTAGAGCTTCTGCTATGGGGCCCAATGATTTCTATGTGCGCCCCTGGCCATAATCATAAACATTAACAGAAATAAACACTTGAAATAGATCACTTTGATTGTAATGACTTTATATAATATATGAGTTTCATTTTCAGCATTGAAGAACTAAAATAAATAAACTTTTTGATGATATTCTAATTTAGTGAGATGCACCTGTATATACAGTTAGGTCCATATATACTTGGACAGTGACAACATTTTTCTAATTTTGGTTCTAGACATTACCACAATGAATTTTAAACAAAACAATTCAGATGCAGTTGAAGTTCAGACTTTCAGCTTTCATTTGAGGGTATCCACATTAAAATTGGATGAAGGGTTTACAGTTTCAGCTCCTTAACATGTGCCACCCTGTTTTTAAAGGGACCAAAAGTAATTGGACAGTTGACTCCAAGGCTATTTCATGGACAGGTGTGGGCAATCCCTTCGTTATGTCATTCTCAATTAAGCAGATAAAAGGCCTGGAGTTGATTTGAGGTGTGGTGCTTGCATTTGGAAAGTTTTGCTGTGAAATTAACATGCGGTCAAAGGAGCTCTCCATGCAGGTGAAACAAGCCATCCTTAAGCTGCAAAAACAGAAAAAACCCATCCGAGAAATTGCTACAATATTAGGAGTGGCAAAATCTACAGTTTGGTACATCCTGAGAAAGAAAGCAAGCACTGGTGAACTCATCAATGCAAAAAGACCTGGGCACCCACGGAAGACAACAGTGTTGGATGATCGCAGAATAATCTCCGTGAAGAGAAACCCCTTAACAACAGCCAACCAAGTGAACAACACTCTCCAGGAGGTAGGCGTATCAATATCCAAATCTACCATAAAGAGAAGACTGCTTGAGAGTAAATATAGAGGGTTCACTGCACAGTGCAAGCCACTCATAAGCATCAAGAATAAAAAGGCTAGACTGGACTTTACTAAAAAAAAAACATCTAAAAAAGCCTGCACAGTTCTGGAAGAACATTCTTTGGACAGATGAAACCAAGATCAACCTCTACCAGAATGATGGAAAGAGAAAAGTATGGCGAAGGAATGCTACAGCTCATGATCCAAAGCATACCACATCATCTGTAAAACACGGCGGAGGCAGTGTGATGGCTTGGGCATGCATGGCTGCCAGTGGCACTGGGTCACTAGTGTTTATTGATGATGCGACACAGGACAGAAGCAGCCGAGTGAATTCTAATGTATTCCGAGCCATACTGTGTGCTGAGATCCAGCCAAATGCAGCCAAACTGATTGGTCGTTGTTTCATAGTACAGATGGACAATGACCCAAAACATAAAGCCAAAGCAACCCAGGAGTTTATTATAGCAAAGAAGTGGAATATTTTTGAATGGCCAAGTCAGTCACCTGATCTCAACCCAATTGAGCATGCATTTCACTAGTTAAAGACTAAACTTCAGACAGAAAGGCCCACAAACACACAGCAACTGAAAACCACCGCAGTGAAGGCCTGGCAGAGCATCAAAAAGGAGGAAACACAGCGTCTGGTGATGTCCATGAGTTCAAGACTTCAGGCAGTCATTGCCAACAAAGGGTTTTCAACCAAGTACTAGAAATGAACATTTTAGTTACAATTATTTAATCTGTCCAATTACTTTTGGGCCCTTTAAAAACAGGGTGGCACATGTTAATGAGCTGAAACTCCTAAACCCTTCATCCAATTTTAATGTGGATACCCTCAAATGAAAGCTGAAATTCTGAACTTCAACTGCATCTGAATTGATTTGTTTAAAATTCATTGTGGTAATGTCTAGAACCAAAATTAGAAAAATGTTGTCTCTGTCCAAATATATATGGACCTAACTGTATAAGGGGTGTGGGTGCCATCATACTATAAGGGGCTATGGGAGTCATCATGCTATATATAAGGGGCAGTGGGGCCATCATATTATATAAAATGGGGGTTGGGTGCCAGAATACAGTTTATAAGGGGCCGTGGGGCCATCATACAGTATAAAGGGAGCTGGGGGGGCCATAATATAGTGTACAAGTGGGTATGGGGGCCATCATACAGTATATATTGGGCTGCGGAGGCCATCATACAGTACTGTATATATGGGGCTGTGAGGGCCATTATACAGGATATAGGGAGTTGTAGGGACCATCATGCCAGTTATAAGGAGTTGTAGAGACCATCATACAGTGCATAGGGAGCTGTGGGGACCATCAGACAATGCATAGGGAGCTGTGGAGACCATCATACAGTGCATAGGGAGCTGTGGGGACCTTTATGCTGTGCATAGGGAGCTGTGGGAACCATCATACACAGCATAGGGAGCTGTAGGGACCATCATATAGTGTATAAGGAGCCATGGGGACCATTATACAGTGCATAAGGAGCTGCAGGGACCATCATACAGTGCGTAGAGAGCTGTGGGGACCATCATACAGTGCCTGAGGAGCTGTGGGGACCATCATACTGTGCATAGGGAGCTGTGGAGACCATCATACAGTGCCTGAGGAGCTGTGGGGACCATCATACAGTGCATAGGGAGATGTGGAGACCATCATACAGGGCATAGGGAGCTGTGGGGACCATTATGCAGTGCATAGGGAGCTGTGGGGACCATCATACCGAGCGTAAGGAGCTGCGGGGACCATCATACAGTACATAAGGAGCCATGGGGACCATCATACAGTGTATAAGGAGCCGTGGGGACCATCATTAAATGCATAAGGGCTGTGGGGACCATCATACAGTGGGTAGATAGCTATGAGGACCATCATACAATGTATAAGGAGCTGTGGGGACCATCATACAGAGCGTAGGAAGCTGTGGGGACCATCATACAGAGCATAGGGAGCTGTGGGGACCATCATACAGAGCATAGGGAGCTGTGGGGACCATCATACAGTGTCTAGGGAGCTGTGGGGACCATCATACAGTGTATAGGGAAGTATGAGGACCATCATACAGTATCTAAGGAGCTGTGGGGACCATCATACAGAGCATAGATAGCTGTGGGGACCATCATACAGTGCATAGGGAGCTGTGGGTTCTATCATACAGAGCGTAGATAGCTGTGGGTTCCATCATACAGGGCATAGGGAGCTGTGGGGACCATCATACAGAGCATAGAGAGCTGTGGGGACCATTATGCAATGCATACGGATCTGTGGGGACCATCATACAGTGCATGAGGGAGCTGTGGGGATCCTCATACAGTATCTAAGGAGCTGTGGGGACAATCATACAGTGTGTAGGAAGCTGTGGGGACCATCGTACAGTATCTAAGGAGCTGTGGGGACCATCATACAGTGTGTAGGGAGCTGTGGGGACCATGATACAGTGCATATGGAACTGTGGGTACCATCATACAGGGCAGAGGGAGCTGTGGGGACCATTATGCAATGCATACGGAGCTGTGGGGACCATCATACATGGTATAGGGAGCTATTGGGATCATCATACAGTGTGTAGGGAGCTGTGGGGATCATCATACAGTGCGTAGGGAGCTGTGGGGACCATCATACATTGTCTAGGGAGCTGTGGGGACCATCATGCAGTGTATAGGGATCTGTGGGGACCATCATACAGTGCATAGGGAGCTGTGGGGACCATCATACAGTGTGTATTGAGCTGTGGGACTATCATACAATATACAGGGTGCTATGGGGGCACTCAGGACATTATTTCTTTTAAATGGGTGCATCATCAGAAATGTCTTCTTTCACCACCCCGAAATCATCGTCCATACTCTTGAAGAAGAACTTTGTAGTTGGGTGTAGTTTGATTGTGGCTTTAAGGGGGCATTATTACTTAAAGGGGATGCTCAACAGTATTTGTTGCTTTGAGGGAACACTTCAGATATTGAAACTTTCTTATGAGCATATCTGGCATTATTACTTGCTAGGCAGCACAGTGGGGTCTTTACTACTTTCTATGGGACGCTATTATTTTTATAGGTCCCCTCTATCTGGCATACAGTCTTTGTGCATTAATTGGTGGAGAGTAATCATAGTAATGACATAATTTTTGAAGTATTGAGGTTCCTATTCCACGTCGGAAGAGCAGGCGGCATTGGGAGGTTGTGCAGGGTGGGAATAGATGGGAACGGTTGTATCGGGAAACACCTACTTTGGGGCTTTGGCCCCTGATCTTTTAGGACCCTAGCAACGTCCCGGCATACAAGGGATATCGGGCACAAAGTGTTCTGGACGTTTCCTTTACAGTATGAAGCATTTTCAACACAGTATCCTTCCTCTGTAATATACTCCAGGACTGGTGAGGCGCACTGTCGCTCCCTATTTCGCCATAACTCAGCCTCGGCACTGCTGTGCTGATCAGCAGGTCTGCTTACTTGTTCTTCGGTTTCGCGCACTATGTCTTCCACTACTGGCGCCCTTGAACCCTTGCACTCGTGACTCCCACTAGCCGGATGTAATGCACAGACAAACACATACCCTCTAATCGTATGTTACTTTATCTACTGACAAGGGTAACGGACACATATAGGCCATTATGCTCTGCGGTGTGGAACACATAACTACGGGAATGCGCAGTCACGGGTACGAGTGGCGCGGCGGCAATCAGTTTATCTGGCGTTTCAGTGTAAAGCACGTCACTTCCGGACATGCACACTAGGGGATGGACATTATAGGACCTCTAGCTCATGAGAAGTAGCGCAGGCGCTGTACATTATTGGAGACAGACTCCATTCTATATGTCCTATGACATTTCACCTTTAGGAATGGGAATGGGCCTCCTAGTCTGGGGAGGGGTTTTTGGATGAAGTGGGATATTTAAACATGGACACCTGGCTATTAGGCACACTATGCTGAACATCATGAATTGTTATCCCTGTATCAAGCCTCCTGATGAACCTGTTGAGGAAACACGTTGAGGCGGATTATTGAAACATTCTCTGATTTGTACCATACCCTTTCCTTTATATATATACCCTGAGATATATCTGGTTTTATTTAATGTATCAGTCTAATTTTTGATATACACTACCGTTCAAAAGTTTGGGGTCATTTAGAAATGTCATTATTTTTGAAAGAAAAGCACATTTTTTTTCAATGAAACTAACATTAAATGAATCAGAAATACACTCTATACATTGTTATTGTGGTAAACGTCTTGTTTTTATTGCAATATCTACATAGTTGTATAGTGGCCCATTTCCAACAACCACCACTCCAGTGTTTTAATGGTACATTGTGTTTGCTAACTGTGTAAGAAGGCTAATGGATGTTTAGAAAATCCTAGAAAACCCTTGCACAAGTATGTTAGCCCAGCTGAAAATGGCTTGGCTGATTTGAGAAGCTATAAAATTGACCTTCCTTTGAGCTAGTTGAGAATCTGGAGCATTACATTTGTTTGTTCTATGAAACTGTCAAAATGGCCAGAAAAAGGGAACTTTCGTGTGAAACTCGACAGTCTATTCTTGTTCTTACAAATAAAGGCTATTCCATGCGAGAAGTTGCCAAGAAACTGAAGATTTCCTACAACTTTGTGTACTACTCCCTTCAGAGGAGAGCACAAACAGGCTCTAACCAGAGTAGAAAGAGAAGTGAGAGGCCCCGCTGCACAACTGAGCAACAAGACAAGTACATTAGAGTCTCTAGTTTGAGAAATCGACGCCTCACAGCTCCTCAACTGGCAGCTTCATTAAATAGTACACGCAAAACGTCAGTGTCAACGTCTACAGTGAAGAGGCGACTCCGGGATGATGGCCTTCAGTGCAAATTGGCAAAGAAAAAGCCATAGCTGAGAGTGGCTAATAAAATGAAAAGATTAATATGGGCAAAAGAACAGACATTGGACAGAGGAAGATTGGAAAAAAGTTTTATGGACAGACAAATCAACATTTAAGGAGTTTGGATCACACAGAACATTTGTGAGATGCAGAACAACTGAAAAGATGCTGGAAGAGTGCCTGACGCCATCTGTCAAGCATGGTGGACGTAATGTGATGGTCTGGAGTTGCTTTGGTGCTGGTAAAGTGGGAGATTTGTTCAAGGTAAATTGGATTTTGAATAAGGAAGGCTATCACTCCATTTTGCAACGCCATGCTATACCTTGTGGACAGCGCTTGATTGGAGCCAATTTCATCCGACAACAGGACAATGACTCAAAGCACACCTCCAAATTATGCATGAACTATTTAGGGAAGAAGCAGACAGCTGGTATTCTATCTGTAATGGAGTGGCCAGTGCAGTCACCAGATCTCAACCCCATTGAGCTGTTGTGGGAGCAGCTTGACTGTATGGTACGCAAAAAGTGCCCATCAAGCCAATCCAACTTGTGAAAGGAACTTCAGGAAGCATGGGGGTGAAATTTCTCAAGATTGCCTCAGCAAATTAACAGCTAGAATGCCAAAGGTCTGCAATGCTGGAATTGCTGCAAAGGGAGGATTCTGTGACGAAAGCAAAGTTTGAAGGAGAAAATTATTCTTTTTAATAAAAATCATTATTTCTAACCTTGTCAATGTCTGGACTATATTTTCTAAACATTTTGCAACTCATTTGGTAAATAAAAGTATGAGTTTTCATGGAAAACACAAAATTGTCTGGGTGACCCCAAACTTTTGAATGGTAGTGTATATCACAGTTAACTAGGGCTTCTGAGGTACAGCCACCAGTGAGCAGGGGCGCCATTATCGTCATTAGGGTGCCAACCTCCGCAGCTAGGCAGTATCAGCTTTGTTTAGGTATGGGGTAGGGTAAGGTCGTGACTGTATCAATTACTCAGCAGCATCATTGTTTACATCTGTTTATATACATCCACAACAAGCCATAGAGCTTGTAATTTTGCTAGTATATATATATATTTATATAATAATGCGTTTATATAATAATGTCTCTGTGCAGTGCAGGCGCAATGGCGTCACTACATCACACCTGTAGTATGGAGCCTCAGTACTCACACTGCACAGACCGGAGCAGCGCATCTCCGGAAAGGGGTTGGTTGAGTAATGTGTGTGGTTTTTTTTTGTTTGTTTGTTTTTTAATAGCAGTAATTGGGGGGGCAATCATACTTTGTAGTGTCTGTGGGGGCAATCATACTGTCTGGGAGCCCTCATTCCGGGCTAGATGGGCACACATGAGAACGATTTCATGGTGATGAGTCAGATCAGGGATAAGTAAGTGAGTTCAGTCAGTTCATTCAGTCCATCTGGTTGCAGACTTGAATTGATATGGTGTTGTGTGCAGGAGGGAGACATCAAATAGTGTGTTCTGAAGGAAAGCAAAGATATAATGGCAGTGTGAATCTGGATTCCAGGCAGGGAGCATAGTGGAGACAAAGAGCAGGATAAGGTCCTTAAGGCTATGTGCCCACGTAGCGTTTTTGTAGCGTTTTTACGGCCACGAAAACGCTTGTAGAACAGTCTGCCATGCAAAGCAATGTGAATTTGGATGTGCTGTGCACATGATGAGCTAATTTGCGCGCCGAATTCGCATTGCTTTGCAATACACAGCATGACCATTTCTACCGCGATTACGCTGCAGAGTAATCGCAGTGCGTGTGGTACCTGGGATGAAGAGGAGACTACAACTCCTCTTCATCCCGGCTACCACGTGGTGAAAAAAAGAAATAAAAAAGATAAAAATAAACAAAATCTATATATTCCCCTCTCCGGCGGCCCCCGGTCTGCTCTCCGGTCTCCTCCAGTCTGCTCCCGGCCACGTCCCCTCTCCTTGCTGTCCCGTGTTGTACTGTCAGGACCTGCGGTGACGTCATTTAGTCACCTGATGGTCACGCGACCGCTGACGTCGGCGGTCAGGTGATGGTCGCGTGACCATCAGCTGACTAAATGACGTCACCGCAGGTCCTGACAGTACACTGCGGGACGCTGAAGAGAGAAGACGCGGCCGGGAGGAGACCGGAGAGCAGACTGGGGGCCGCCGGAGAGGTGAATATACAGGTTTTTTTATTTTTAACGTTTTATTTATTTTTTTTACTATAGATGCTGCATTTAAAACATCTAAGTTGTTCACACATTATAAATCCATGCCGATTGCATGGATTTATATTGTTTGATCATCTTGTCAAGCACTTTTCCAAGTGATGCTCAAAATCGCTTGGAAAAGTGCTTGAAAAAACGCATGTAAAAACGTTTCTCTCTGGCAGAAAAAACGCATGTAAATCTGCATGCGTTTTTTTCTGCCAGAGAGAGGCAAAAACGCTCTGCATCAAATCTGCTACGTGGGCACATAGCCTAACTCGGGCCAGGAGGCCTACTTAGATG
The DNA here is from genome assembly GCF_046119375.1 of Phyllobates terribilis. Taxonomy (NCBI): domain Eukaryota; kingdom Metazoa; phylum Chordata; class Amphibia; order Anura; family Dendrobatidae; genus Phyllobates; species Phyllobates terribilis. The sequence continues at coordinate 11,139,890 of NW_027362765.1, forward strand.
GTACAGAACTTTGCCCTGAGTGGACAGTAGGCCTATTTAAAGAAGATTAAGATAAGGAAGGATTCCTTATCTTAAGCAAACAATTGTCTATACTAGAGAGGAAGCCACAGTATCTCCAAACTGGGACACAAGTTCTCCAATGGAGAACTGAAGATCCAGTGACATAGAAAGGAGTATGTGGCCCTCATCGAATGGACTTTCACATTACTAGTGAGGAGTCATACCGATGCACCTCAGCCAGTGAGGTCCTCACAAATTAACTGGGAGCTGAGAGTAGGTCTGAGGGCCCATATCGACACATCTCAACCTGTATGGTCCCCACAAGGGATGATGGGCCTTCCCATAATAGTTTACTGGACTGTTGTAGCTTGTAACAAAGTTATGTACCGCTCCATGTAACCGTAAAGTTCCTGACTCTGCATAATGAAGAAGAAGCATTCATAAAGTGTTGAAAAGTTTAGTTTTGAACTTTGGTCTCCCTCATTCATCTCCATACTGTCTGGTCAGCGCCTGCCAAATACAAAAGCAGCATGCGGTCTGCAGAGTTGGAGATATGACAAATATATATGTGTGTGTGTCTGTGTATATATATACTGCTCAAAAAAATAAAGGTAACACTCAAATAACACATCCTAGATCTGAATGAATGAAATATTCTCATTGAATACTTTGTTCTGTACAAAGTTGAATGTGCTGACAACAAAATCACACAAAAATCATCAATGGAAATCAAATTTATTAACCAATGGAGGCCTGGATTTGGAGTCACCCCCAAAATTAATGTAGAAAAACACACTACAGACTGATCCAACTTTGATGTAATGTCCTTAAAACAAGTCAAAATGAGGCTCCGTATTGTGTGTGGCCTCCACGTGCCTGTATGACCTCCCTACAACGCCTGGGCATGCTCCTGATGAGGCTCAGTATTGTGTGTGGCCTCCACGTGCCTGTATGACCTCCCTACAACGCCTGGGCATGCTCCTGATGAGGTTGCGGATGGTCTCCTGTGGGATCTCCTCCCAGACCTGGACTAAAGCATCCACCAACTCCTGGACAGTCTGTGGTGCAACGTGACTTTGGTGGATGGAGCGAGACATGATGTCCCAGATGTGCTCAATCGGATTCAGGTCTGGGGAACGGGCGGGTCAGTCCATAGCTTCAATGCCTTCATCTTGCAGGAACTGCTGACACACTCCATCCACATGAGGTCTGGCATTGTCCTGCATTAGGAGGAACCATAGGCTAACCGCACCAGCATATAGTCTCACAAGGGGTCTGAAGATCTCATCTTGGTACCTAATGACAGTCAGGCTACCTCTGGCAAGCATATGGAGGGCTGTGCAGCCCTCCAAAGAAATGCCACCCCACACCATTACTGACCCACTGCCAAACCGGTCATGCTGAAGGATGTTGCATGCAGCAGACTGCTCTCCACTCTATCACGTATGTCACATGTGCTCAGTGTGAACCTGCTTTCATCTGTGAAGAGCACAGGGCGCCAGTGGCGACTTTGCCAATCCTGGTGTTCTGTGGCAAATGCCAAGTGTCCTGCACGGTTTTGGGCTGTGAGCAAAATCCCCATCTGTGGACGTCGGGCCCTCATACCACCCTCATGGAGTCAGTTTCTAACCATTTGTGCAGACACATGCACATTTGTGGCCTGCTGGAGGTCATTTTGCAGGGCTCTGGCAGTGCTCCTCCTGTTCCTCCTTGCACAAAGGCGGAGGTAGTGGTCCTGCTGCTGGGTTGTTGCCCTCCTACGGCCCCCTCCATGTCTCCTGGTGTACTGGCCTCTCTCCTTTATTGAGGGTGTCTTGATAATTGCCAATAATTTCCATCTATTGTCTATTCCATTTGCACAACAGCATGTGAAATTGATTGTCAATCAGTGTTGCTTCCTAAGTGGACAGTTTGATTTCATAGAAGTTTGATTTACTTGGAGTTATATTCTGTCGTTTAAGTGTTCCCTTTATTTTTTTAAGCTGTGTTTGTATGTACAGTGCTGGCCAAAAGTATTGGCACCCCTGCAATTCTGTCAGATAATACTCAGTTTCTTCCTGAAAATGATTACAATCACAAATTCTTTGGTATTATTCTCTTCATTTAATTTGCTTGCAAGGAAAAAACACAAAAGAGAATGAAGCAAAAATCAAATCATTGATCATTTCACACAAAACTCCAAAAAAGGGCCGGACAAAAGTATTGGCACCCTCAGCCTAATACTTGGTTGCACAACCTTTAGCCAAAATAACTGCGAACAACCGCTTCCGGTAACCATGAATGAGTTTCTTACAATGCTCTCCTGGAATTGTAGACCATTCTTCTTTGGCAAACTGCTCCAGGTCCCTGATATTTGAAGGGTGCCTTCTCCAAACTGCCATTTTGAGATCTCTCCACAGGTGTTCTATGGGATTCAGGTCTGGACTCATTGCTGGCCACCTTAGAAGTCTCCAGTGCTTTCTCTCAAACCATTTTATAGTGCTTTTGGAAGTGTGTTTTGGGTCATTGTCCTGCTGGAAGACCCATGACCTCTGAGAGAGACCCAGCTTTCTCACACTGGGCCCTACATTATGCTGCAAAATTTGTTGGTAGTCTTCAGACTTCATAATGCCATGCACACGGTCAAGCAGTCCAGTGCCAGAGGCAGCAAAGCAACCCCAAAACACAGGGAACCTCTGCCATGTTTGACTGTAGGGACCGTGTTCTTTTCTTTGAATGCCTCTTTTTTTTTCCTGTACACTCTATGTTGATGCTTTTTCCCAAAAAGCTCTACTTTTGTCTCATCTGACCAGAGAACATTCTTCCAAAACATTTTAGGCTTTCTCAGGTAAGTTTTGGCAAACTCCAGCCTGGCTTTTTTATGTCTCGGGGTAAGAAGTGGGGTCTTCCTGGGTATCCTACCATACAGTCCCATTAAATTTAGACGCCGATGGATAGTACGGGTTGACACTGTTGTACCCTCGGACTGCAGGGCAACTTGAACTTGTTTGGATGTTAGTCGAGGTTCTTTATCCACCATCCGCACAATCTTGCGTTGAAATCTCTCGTCAATTTTTCTTTTCCGTCCACATCTAGGGAGGTTAGCCACAGTGCCATGGGCTTTAAACTTCTTGATGACACTGCGCACAGAAGACACAGGAACATTCAGGTCTTTGGAGATGGACTTGTAGCCTTGAGATTGCTCATGCTTCCTCACAATTTTGTTTCTCAAGTCCTCAGACAGTTCTTTGGTCTTCTTTCTTTTCTCCATACTCAATGTGTTACACACAAGGACACAGGACAGAGGTTGAGTCAACTTTAATCCATGTTAACTGGCTGCAAGTGTGATTTAGTTATTGCCAACACCTGTTAGGTGCCACAGGTAAGTTATAGGTGCTGTTAATTACATGAATTAGAGAAGCATCACATGATATTTCAAAGGGTGCCAATACTTTTGTCCACCCCCCTTTTTTAGGTTTGGTGTGGAATTATATCCAATTTGGCTTTAGGACAATTCTTTTTGTGTTTTTTTCATTGAAGAAAAATTAAATGAAGAGAATAATACCAAAGAATTTGTGATTGCAATCATTTTCAGGAAGAAACTGAGTATTATCTGACAGAATTGCAGGGGTGCCAATACTTTTGGCCAGCACTGTATGTGTGTATGTATATATATATATATATATATATATATATATATATATATATATATATATATATATATATATATATATACAGAACAGACCAAAACTTTGGACACACCTTCTCATTTAAAGATTTTTCTGTATTTTCATGACCATGAAAATTGTACATTCACTCTGAAGGCATCAAAACTATGAATTAACACATGTGGAATTATATACTTAACAAAAAAGTGTGAAACAACTGAAAATATGTCTTATATTCTAGGTTCTTCAAAGTAGCCACCTTTTGCTTTGATGACTGCTTTGCACACTCTTGGCATTCTCTTGATGAGCTTCAAGAGGTAGTCACCGGAAATGGTTTTCACTTCACAGTTGAGCCCTGTCAGGTTTAATAAGAGAGATTTCTATCCTTATAAATGGGGTTGGGACCATCAGTTGTGTTGTGCAGAAGTCTGGTGGATACACAGCTGATAGTCCTCCTGAATAGACTGTTAGAATTTGTATTATGGCAAGAAAAAAGCAGCTAAGTAAAGAAAAACGAGTGGCCATCATTACTTTAAGAAATGAAGGTCAGTCATTCTGAAAAATTGGGAAAACTTGGAAAGTGTCCCCAAGTGCAGTTGCAAAAACCATCAAGCGCTACAAAGAAACTGGCTCACATGAGGACCACCCCAGGAAAGGAAGACCAACAGTCACCTCTGCTTCTGAGGATAAGTTTATCCGAGTCACCAGCCTCAGAAATCGCAGGTTAACAGTAGCTCAGATTAGAGACCAGGTCAATGCCACACAGAGTTCTAGCAGCAGACACATCTCTTCAACAACTGTTAAGTGGAGACTTTGTGCAGCAGGCCTTCATGGTAAAATAGCTACTAGGAAACCACTGCTAAGGACAGGCAACAAGCAGGAGAGACTTGTTTGGGCTAAAGAACACAAGGAATGGACATTAGACCAGTGGAAATCTATGCTTTGGTCTGATGAGTCCAAATTTGAGATCTTTGGTTCCAACCACCGTGTCTTTGTGCGACGCAGAAAAGGTGAACGGATGGACTCTACATGCCTGGTTCCCACCGTGAAGCATGGAGGATTAGGTGTGATGGTGTGGGGGTGCTTTGCTGGTGACACTGTTGGGGAGTTCATACTGAACCGGCATGCTACCACAGCATCTTGCAGCGGCATGCTATTCCATCCGGTTTGCGTTTAGTTGGACCATCATTTATTTTTCAACAGGACAATGACCACAAACACACCTCCAGGCTGTGTAAGGGCTATTTGACCAAGAAGGAGAGTGATGGGGTGCTACACCAGATGACCTGGCCTCCACAGTCACCAGAGCTGAACACAATCGAGATGGTTTGAGGTGAGCTGGACCGCAGAGTGAAGGCAAAAGGGCCAACAAGTGCTAAGCATCTCTGGGAACTCCTTCAAGATTGTTGGAAGACCATTTCCGGTGACTACCTCTTGAAGCTCATCAAGAGAATGCCAAGAGTGTGCAAAGCAGTCATCAAAGCAAAAAGTGGCTACTTTGAAGAACCTAGAATATAAGACATATTTTCAGTTGTTTCACATTTTTTGTTAAGTATATAATTCCACATGTGTTAATTCATAGTTTTGATGCCTTCAGTGTGAATGTACAATTTTCAAAGTCATGAAAATACAGAAAAATCATTAAGTGAGAAGATGTGTCCAAACTTTTGGTCTGTACTGTATATACTGACCCTATATACATACAGTACAAAATATATACATACTGACCTTATACACATACAGTACAGAATATATACATACTGACCCTATACATATACAGTACAGAATATATACATACTGACCCTGTACGCATACAGTACAGAATATATACATACTGACCCTATACACATACAGTACAGAATATATACATAGTGACCCTATACACATACAGTACAGAATATATACATACTGACCTTATACACATACAGTACAGAATATATACATACTGACCCTATACACATACAGTACAGAATATATACATACTGACCCTATACACATACAGTACAGAATATATACATACTGACCCTATATACATACAGTACAGAATATATACATACTGACCCTATACACATACAGTACAGAATATATACCGTACAGACCAAAAGTTTGGACACACCTTCTCATTTAAAGAATTTTCTGTATTTTCATGACTATGAAAATTGTACATTTACACTGAAGGCATCAAAACTATGAATTAACACATGTGGAATTATATACTTAACAAAAAAGTGTGAAACAACTGAAAATATGTCTTATATTCTAGGTTCTTCTATGTAGCCACCTTTTGCTTTGATGACTGCTTTGCACACTCTTGGCATTCTCTTGATGAGCTTCAAGAGGTAGTCACCGGAAATGGTCTTCCAACATGTTTGAAGGAGTTCCCAGAGATGCTTAGCACTTGTTGGCCCTTTTGCCTTCACTCTGCGGTCCAGCTCACCCCAAACCATCGCGATTGGGTTCAGGTCTGGTGACTGTGGAGGCCAGGTCATCTGGCGTAGCACCCCATCACGCTCCTTCTTGGTCAAATAGCCCTTACACAGCCTGGAGGTGTGTTTGGAGTCATTGTCCTGTTGGAAAAAAAAAGATGGTCCAACTAAACGCAAACCAGATGGAATAGCATGCAGCTGCAAGATGCTATGGTAGCCATGCTGGTTCAGTATACCTTCAATTTTGAATAAATCCCCAACAGTGTCACCAGCAAAGCACCCCCATACCATCACACCTCCTCCTCCATGCTTCACGGTGGGAACCAGGCATGTAGAGTCCATCCATTCACCTTTTCTGCGTCGCCCAAAGACACGGTGGCTGGAACCAAAGATCTCAAATTTGGACTCATCAGACCAAAGCACAGATTTCCACTGGTCTAATGTCCGTTCCTTGTGTTCTTTAGCCCAAACAAGTCTCTTCTGCTTGTTGCCTGTCCTTAGCAGTGGTTTCCTAGCAGCTATTTTACCATGAAGGCCTGCTGCACAAAGTCTCCACTTAACAGTTGTTGTAGAGATGTGTCTGCTGCTAGAACTCTGTGTGGCATTGACCTGGTCTCTAATCTGAGCTGCTGTTAACCTGCGATTTCTGAGGCTGGTGACTCGGATAAACTTATCCTCAGAAGCAGAGGTGACTCTTGGTCTTCCTTTCCTGGGGCGGTCCTCATGTGAGCCAGTTTCTTTGTAGCGCTTGATGGTTTTTGCAACTGCACTTGGGGACACTTTCAAACTTTTCCCAATTTTTCAGACTGACTGACCTTCATTTCTTAAAGTAATGATGGCTACTCGTTTTTCTTTACTTAGTTGCTTTTTTCTTGCCATAATACAAATTCTAACAGTCTATTCAGTAGGACTATCAGCTGTGTATCCACCAGACTTCTGCACACCACAACTGATGGTCCTAACCCTATTTATAAGGCAAGAAATCCCGCTTATTAAACCTGACAGGGCACACCTGTGAAGTGAAAAACATTTCCGGTGACTACCTCTTGAAGCTCATCAAGAGAATGCCAAGAGTGTGCAAAGCAGTCATCAAAGCAAAAGGTGGCTACTTTGAAGAACCTAGAATATAAGACATATTTTCAGTTATTTCACACTTTTTTGTTAAGTATATAATTCCATATGTGTTAATGCATAGTTTTGATGCCTTCAGTGTGAATGTACAATTTTCATAGTCATGAAAATACAGAAAAATCCTTAAATGAGAAGGTGTGTCCAAACTTTTGGTCTGTACTGTACATACTCACCCTATATACATATAGTACAGAATATATACATACTGACCCTATATACATTCTTTACCCTATTACCTTTTGTACACTGCTGATAAATCCGGACATAATGACGACACAAGGACTGAAGAACAATAGGGATGAGACTCGTCCGTGGTTTCTAGATGGAGTCGGCTCGTTTCTGCTGTGAAGGGTTTGTCCGGTCAGTCGGTGCCGCTGTCAGGATTTCACAGTATTGATTAGCGTTGGCTACAATTAAATGAGAAGTTCATTAGTCTGGGACATAAAATATCACAAATTACATAATTATATAATAAAAATTGCAATAAAATCAGGTAAAAAAACAAGGAAACCTCAGGAAAGAGCGGATCATTAGATTGTGACCATCAGATTAGTAACATACAGAAGTATATGTAAAATAGGAAAGAATTAATAGCTGATTAAGGCTGCGTTCACACATTGCTTTTTTTCCTGCGTATTTTTACGCGTGCGTATTTCCTGCTTTTTTTACCTGCGTTTTTTTACGCAGGTAAAAAAAGCACCTCCATTCACACACTGCTTTTTTTCCTGCATTTTTTTACGGAGGATGCAGGAGAAATGAAGTGTGAGGATGGAGGATTACACCTGTACAGTGCTGGCCAAAAGTATTGGCACCCCTGCAATTCTGTCAGATAATACTCAGTTTCTTCCTGAAAATGATTGCAATCACAAATTCTTTGGTATTATTATCTTCATTTAATTTGCTTGCAAGGAAAAAACACAAAAGAGAATGAAGCAAAAATCAAATCATTGATCATTTCACACAAAACTCCAAAAAAGGGCCGGACAAAAGTATTGGCACCCTCAGCCTAATACTTGGTTGCACAACATTTAGCCAAAATAACTGCGAACAACCGCTTCCGGTAACCATCAATGAGTTTCTTACAATGCTCTGCTGGAATTGTAGACCATTCTTCTTTGTCAAACTGCTCCAGGTCCCTGATATTTGAAGGGTGCCTTCTCCAAACTGCCATTTTGAGATCTCTCCACAGGTGTTCTATGGGATTCAGGTCTGGACTCATTGCTGGCCACCTTAGAAGTCTCCAGTGCTTTCTCTCAAACCATTTTATAGTGCTTTTGAAAGTGTGTTTTGGGTCATTGTCCTGCTGGAAGACCCATGACCTCTGAGGGAGACCCAGCTTTCTCACACTGGGCACTACATTATGCTGCAAAATTTGTTGGTAGTCTTCAGACTTCATAATGCCATGCACACGGTCAAGCAGTCCAGTGCCAGAGGCAGCAAAGCAACCCCAAAACATCAGGGAACCTCCGCCATGTTTGACTGTAGGGACCGTGTTCTTTTCTTTGAATGCCTCTTTTTTTTTCCTGTACACTCTATGTTGATGCTTTTTCCCAAAAAGCTCGACTTTTGTCTCATCTGACCAGAGAACATTCTTCCAAAATGTTTTAGGCTTTCTCAGGTAAGTTTCGGCAAACTGCAGCCTGGCTTTTTTATGTCTCAGGGTAAGAAGTGGGGTCTTCCTGGGTATCCTACCATACAGTCCCTTTTCATTCAGACGCCGACGGATAGTACGGGTTGACACTGTTGTACCCTCAGACTGCAGGGCAGCTTGAACTTGTTTGGATGTTAGTCGAGGTTCTCTATCCACCATCCGCACAATCTTGCGTTGAAATCTCTCGTCAATTTTTCTTTTCCGTCCACATCTAGGGAGGTTAGCCACAGTGCCATGGGCTTTAAACTTCTTGATGACCCTGCGCACGGAAGACACAGGAACATTCAGGTCTTTGGAGATAGACTTGTAGCCTTGAGATTGCTCATGCTTCCTCACAATTTGGTTTCTCAAGTCCTCAGACAGTTCTTTGGTCTTCTTTCTTTTCTCCATGCTCAATGTGGTAAACACAAGGACACAGGACAGAGGTTGAGTCAACTTTAATCCATATTAACTGGCTGCAAGTGTGATTTAGTTACTGCCAACACCTGTTAGGTGCCACAGGTAAGTTACAGGTGCTGTTAATTACACGAATTAGAGAAGCATCACATGATTTTTCAAAGGGTGCCAATACTTTTGTCCACCCCCTTTTTTAGGTTTGGTGTGGAATTATATCCAATTTGACTTTAGGACAATTCTTTTTGTGTTTTTTTCATTGAAGACAAATTAAATGAAGAGAATAATACCAAAGAATTTGTGATTGCAATCATTTTCAGGAAGAAACTGAGTATTATCTGACAGAATTGCAGGGGTGCCAATAATTTTGGCCAGCACTGTATGTAATGTAATGTATGTGTCTGTATGTAATGTAATGTATGTGTCTGTATGTAATGTAATGTCTGTGTCTGTGTGTCCTGTGAGTGTCCCCCTAGCAGTGTATGTACAGACAGCTTCTGGCTGCAGTACATACACTGCTTTAAAACTATGGATACTCACCTATCCGATGGATGGGAGAGGCGTCCGGTCCCGCTGCTGCCAGCATCTTCAGTGAAGCGATGACAAGCCGGCGTTCGCACCGGTCCCGCCGCTTGCAGCTTCCTGCCGTAAAGCGATCACAAGCCGGTCAGCTGACCGGCTTGTGATCGCTTTATGGCAGTGTGGCACCCCAGGGGTCTGGTTTTCCACAGTAATGTAATGTTATGTCTGAGAGCAGGTGGGAGGTCCTTTGGTCAGGGATCCTGTGCATGCCACACCTCCTGCCCAGTCTTGGGAGGGGAAGAACTTCCCCTGTATAAACCCGGGGCTGAGGCAGGGTGAGTCAGACAAGGAGAGTGGAGACAAGAAGCAGCATAGGAAACAGCAGAGTTACAAGGAGTCAGGGGCTGGCAGCTGCAGAGCTCGCCCTGACTAAGAAGATTCTTTACCGGACCCGGAGTCCGAGGCTGTGGGGACTAACTCCTACCCAGCAGCAGAATCCGTCAGGCAGGGGATTTCAGGTCCTCTGGCCCAGAAGCCCGAAGGCACGGTCACACGCGTGGGACCAGCACCGCCATCGTGGAGCGGAAGCCATTAGAAGGCCCCGAGTCACCGGCCATACGGGTGAGCACCACACGGTACACTCAGGGACGTGGGCTACTTACATCAGCTTCTAGCAAGGTAGCCAGAAGAGTACAGTCAGTTTGGGAGGCCTACAACTACGCCTGGCCAGGGGAGATCCCATCTGCTCAAAGACTGACCAGGCCCCGTTTGCTAGCAAGTACTCCGGGAGGGTCTGTCGTTGTTACCAGTAAAGACCCTGAACTACACCGTACCGTCTCTGAGTGGTTCCTGCTACCCCCATCATCCACGTCGGCTGCCCTGAGGCCATACCCCTCCCGTTGGGGGTTATACTATCACGCTGCACAATCCTACCACCGGCCTCAGCGGTCTGCCCTGCAGCAGCAGCTTCCTGGCTGCACTCAACGGGTGGCGTAGTCATCAGCTATTTACTACTAATAGACTGCCGTCTAGTTTGACTCCCTGGGCACGGACCGGGTCACCGCCACGAGACTACAACCCTCCACTGATCCGGCTCCGGGTAGGCTCCCGCGTGCGCAACGCAGCGCGACACAGGCCCAGGGGCGCGTCAGCAGGAAGCTGCAAGCGGCGGGACCGGAGCCGACGCCGGCTTGTCATCGCTTCACTGAAGATGCTGGCAGCGGCGGGACCGGACGCCTCTCCCATCCATCGGATAGGTGAGTATCCATAGTTTCTCCTGCGCCTCCATCAAAAAGCTATGGAATTACGCAGTGTGTGAACACCGCTGCGTAATTCCATCGCTTATAACGGGCACAATAGGAGAAAGCGCAGGAGGCAGCTGCGTAAAGAATTGACATGTCAATTCTTTACGCAACTGCGATTACGCACTGCGTAAAAACACACAGTGTCTGAACGGCAAAGTGAATTTCCCATTCACTTTGCTGGCAGACACAAAGCACATTGCGTATTTTGAAAAAGCGCGCGCAAAAAAGCGCGCGAAAATACGCAATGTGTGAACGCAGCCTAAGTGCTAGTGCAATATATTCTCCCTGTATGGTAATAATTACCCTCAGTTTATAAATCATATAAAATCTTTTCTCTATTGATCCACTATTCCCGTTTCATCACTTCTACACATCTGTATAGTTTTGCACTTTCCTTACAATTTCTCAGCATCACCTCTCCATATTTCCATCATACATCCTTAGTCACAATTTCTTTTCACACATTTGGGCAAATTATTTTTCCTACACTAATTTCACTTATCCAAACAATAAGTATAATAATATTCTTCTCCCATGGGCTCTTTTTTTTTTAAAGTAGTTGTACAGTTTTCATAGTGATGGGTATACGCTATAACAGTGGTCTGAAACTCGGCTAGCTATATGGGCCGCACACGGAAAAAAAATTAATTTGGGGGGCCACATTCTTTGCAGGATAAAGTGACATTTTAAGTGATACCATTTTTTTTTCTATACGCCTTTTGAAAATTTTTGCTGTGTTTTTTTGATTTTTTTGTAGCTTGGGTCGTTACGGATGTGTCGATAACACAGCAGCATTTTTAGTGGTAAAATATTTTTTCATGCTTTGTTTTGAATTTTTTTTTTTTCATTTTTACAATTTTTTTCCCTCAATTGGCCACATACAGTAATATTGTCTTACAGTTAGCACCAGATAGTAATTCTGGCAAACAGCTTGTAGTAATGTGCCCCATCCTGGTCCGCATCTGTCTCAATGTCACTCATCCAAGTCCCCATCTTGTAGTAATGCCACATCATGGTCCTCATCTTGTCGTAATGTGCCCCATCCTGGTCCCTATCTTGTCGTAATGCCCCCCATCTAGCTCCCCATATTGTATGTATATCCCCATCCAGGTCCCCATATTGCAGGAATGCCCCCATCCAGGTCCCCATATTGTAGGAATGTCCCCATCCAGGTCCCCATATTGTAGGTATGTCCCCATCCAGGTCCCCATATTGTAGGTATATCCCCATCCAGGTCCCTATATTGTAGGTATGTCCCCATCCAGGTCCCCATATCGTAGGTATGTCCCCATCCAGATCCCCATATCGTAGGAATGCCCCCTTCCAGGTCCCCATATAGTAGGTATGTCCCTATCCAGGTCCCCATATCATAATTCAGAGGAGTGGAGGCTCTTCATCGATGTTCCAAAACATGCGCTACCTTCAATTCCATTAGGTTATGCAGTCCACATGAAAAAAACCTATAACAGCATGAAACAGCTGTTGAGGTGCCTGAACTATGACCAACATTTGCAGCTCTGTGGTGACTTAAAGGTGGTTGCCCTCTAACTTGGTCTCCAAGTTGGATACACAAAGTACTGCTTCTTTCTGAGTGGAATAGTCATGCAAGAGAATATCACTACAATAAAAGACTGGTCTTTCCAACAGTCACTTCAGCCAGGGAGTAAAAATGTCCTGCATCCAGCACTTCTTGACCTAGTTAAGATTTTGTTGCCACCATTGCATATTACGTGGGCCTAGTGAAGAACTTTGTAAAGGCAATGGATAAAAATGTAAAATCATAAAAGTATCTCATTGATACATTTCTAAGGTTGAGTGAAGCAAAGATAAAGGAAGGACTTTTTATTGGGCCTCAGATTCGTAAGTTTCTTCAAGATGAGCTGTTTGTCCATTGCAGGGCAAGAAAAAGGCTGCATGGGTAGTATTCACATTAGTGGTAACTAATTTTTTGGGAAACTCAAGAGTAGATAACTATGAAAAATTGGTAGAAATTCTCCTCAAAACATATAATGATCTTGGCTGTAACATGCCCTTAAAGATTAATTTCTTACATTGGCATCTAGACTTCTTTCCACCAAACTACGGAGCAGTGAATGAAGAGCACGGTGAGATTTCACCAAAATATTGCGGCTATGGAGAAAAGATATGAAGAAAAATGAAAGCCATCAATGCTTAAACATTACTGTAATACAATTGTAAGAGATGATCCAGTGTAGGAGTACAAGAGACAAGCAAGAAAGAGTGGTCACTGAATGAGGAGCAAATGTTGTAGTCCAATTTCTGTAACTGTCAATAATTCGCAATAGTGTGTAGACAGGTTTTAGTTATTTGAATTGTTGCTGTTTCCTCTACATAAATATCAGAAGATTGGCATAGCAAAATATTCTGCATTTTTATATTTGCAAAAATAATAATGTTTCAAAGTACTGAAACTTTTATGCATTAATTATATGTAGCAGTAAAAGGAAAACTCTTTGATATCATAGAAACAAGAGACAACTAAAATTCTCATTGTGAGATTGAATTCAGGAGGTCAAAATCATTAACAAATGGCTCATTTCATAAATGGAACTGACAACTTTTGAAAATATGTAGAACAATATATTCTGTTGTAATTCCCATTAGGATGAAATAATCTGAATAAAAAAAAATATGCTCCATACCATGACGTATGTATAATCGATTGCATCACTTGCCATGCTGGAAGTGATACCCGTTTTCTGCCAGACACATTTCAAAGTTGCGTTCCATGTTCCTGAAGGCATCGGCAAGCATATCGGGGGTATAGCAGTAATTTCACGTTGGATATTTTCCTTCAAATCTTCCGAAGTGCAAGGCTAGTTCTGATAAACTTCCTTTGAGCATACCCCAAAAGGAGTCTGGTGGTGCTAGATCCAGATACTGTGATTGCCAATTACCCTGTTGCCGAAAAAGGACTCAATTTCTGCTGTGTTTCTTGCCAATGTATGGAAGTCGCAAACAGAGGTTAAGCGCTACAACAGCTTCTACCTCAATGCATCCTGGCTTGTTCGAAGCTCCATATACTGAGATTCATATTGCATCTGTTTCGATCAGATTGCTTTGTCATAGTAAGTCATTCATCATAGCGTTACTGTATAATGTCCCAGCAGTGTCACCGCTCCAGTCAGCAGCTCAATCATCTTGTAGGTGAGTTCTAGGATCTTCTGGTCATTGATGTCCTCATGTATCAGGGGGTGAGGTGGAGGCCCCGTGATTGGGCTGAGGGGTCTTCCCCATCCCTCAGACACAGGGTCCTGACAGCGCTCACTAGAGGTCTTCTTCACTACTGTGTAATCCTGGTTTTGGAGAGACACGTTATCTATCTATCTCTACCGCCAATAGACAACTTCATCCAGCACCATGACAACCAGCACTGCAGAGTCCTGCATCCACTGAGGCCCCTGATCATGTGACCCCTGACTCCTCCCCTCCTGTGACCTCATCACAGCTCCTGTGCGCACAGAGCAGCCATATATGTGGTGGCGGCTCTGCAGGTGGAGGTATGTGGAGACCCCCCATTACTGGGCGCAGGGGGCATTAACCCCTTCAGCACGGAGACTCTTTTGGGGTCTTGTGTTGCCCCTTTATAAGAATCATAAGGTTTTTGTTCTGTTTCCTGTAATATATACATACGACCCAACTATGGAGACAGGAAGGGAGGAAACATATTGTTCTCATAGTACAGGGCCCCTTTACTGGCCCCACAGTGTAATGCCCCATTATGCCCCTTATACAGGATGTATGATGCCCCCACACAGTGTAATGCCCTTATTTGCCCCTTATACAGGATGTATGATGCCTCTACACAGTGTAATCCCCCCATTATGCCCCTTATGCAGGATGTATGATGCCCCACACAGTGTAATGCCCCCATTATGCCCCTTATGCAGTATGCATGATGCCCCCACACAGTGTAATGCCCCTATTATGTCTGTTGTGCGGTATGTATGTTGCCCCCACAGTGTAATGCCCCCATTATGCCCCTTATGCAGGATGTATAATGCCCCCACACACTATAATAGACCCCCAGTACCGCCATCCCCACACACACAGTATAGTGTTCTCCCAGTAGCGCCTGAGGTCCTGCAGTTGGAATAATCCCTCTGGAGTTGGTTTTCCCTCTTCCTGCTCCCCCACATGTATACCCTCGAGCATGTATACAGGCATGTAGGAGAGCAGGCATTACTAGATATCGAGGCTTTGTACAGTAATATACTGCATGAGGATGATATCAGAGGAGTAAGACACTTCTTGAAATCGAGATCAATAGAGTGTAGCAGACATAATGACTTCATGAAGAATCTTCTAAAATTCACTCTTACCTATTCCTGGGCTGATGAGAGGAAACCACAATATTCAAGGATGATCGTAAGTGATGGCATCCATATATTGGGGTGTAGTATAGATATATTAATTACATTTTTATCATCTGGTCAGGGACGAGTGAACAAGTTCTTGAATTTGTCAGGAAACTCAGCATCAATAGAGTGGGTCTTAGATTTACATCGGCAGTTACTTACAACCAGTTGCCTTTCCTGGATGTACTAATGTGGATAGAACTGGATGGGACCCTAGGGACACTCATCTACCATAAACCTACAAGCAGTAATAAACTATTGAAGTGGGATAGCCACCACCCCATCCCCATAAAAAATGGAATTCCCAAGAGCCAATATTTTTGGTTGAGAAGGAACTGTACTAATGTCACAGATTTTAATATACAGGCAATAGACATGAACACCAGATTCTGAGAAGAAGGGTACCCACAGTATATTTTGGATTCCGCACGATCGTTTGCAGAAAAACGGGAGAGACAGACACTCCTTCATACCTAACCAAGAGACCAAGAAAAAGATGGGATAACACGAGTAATGGGAACTTATGACAATCAGAGTGACCACTTATTTAATATCCTCAGAAAACACTGGGATATACTTGTGGCCGACCCAGACCAGAGGGGAGCTGTGTGATCTACTCCCACAATAACTTTCAGAAAGGGTCGGTCAATTAGGGAACGTTTAGTGCATAGTTTCTATAAAAACCTTCACCCAAGGGGACTTGGCTAGATAGAAGAATCTGTGGTTTCTTTAGATGTGGAGAACGTTGTACATGTAATTGGATGAGACCATGTAAATCTTTCTCGGGTTCCTCCATGGGTAAAACCTTTTTTCTGAGGGATTATTCCAACTGTAAAACCTCAGGACTTGTATATATGGCCACATAGACCTGCCCCCTAGATTATGTATGCACGACCAAGAGGCAGTTTAGGAGGAGGGCAGGGGAGCATTTGGGTGATATACGCCATGTCTGGGAGGCCCAATAATGAGACACACGAACAGTGTACATCGAGGTGAAACCGGAGACATCATCTTTTGTATCATTGAGGTGGTTAAGGCCAATTTGAGAGGAGGTGATCACAATAGATGTATCCTCAAAAAGGAAAAGTGTGGATTGTTAGACTGAATTCAAGAGCCCCTAAGGGACTCAATGAGCAAATTTCCTATGCCTGTTTTGTGTGAATACAGCCCCATTCTGGATTATATTTTTGGATTGTATACTCTACCCATTGCTACTCAGTTCCCTGTGAATGGGGTTCACATATTGTTGTACTTAATCGACATATGTGAGCTTCTATATCAGAATTATGTCTCATCAGTTATATCCTACATATACTATTTTGTAATTAACAAGTGTGGTGATCCTTGTGTATCTCTAATTATGCAATAACGGTCAAATTTGACCATTTAGGAATATACTATGGGCTATTGTAGACAGAAGTGACGCAAAATGTACATATATATATACAGTGTGGAAAATAAGTATTTGACACACTGACTATTTTGCGAGTTTTCCCACCTACAAAGAATGGAGAGATCTCTAATATTTATCGTACGTACACTTCAACTGTGAAAGAATCTAAAAATAAAAAACAGAATATCACATTGTATGATTTTTAAATAATTAAGTGACATTTTATTTCATGAAATAAGTATTTGATCACCTACCAACCAGCAAGAATTCTGGCTCTCACAGACCTGTTAGCTTTATTTTAAGAAGACGTCTTACTCTGCACTCATTACCTGTATTAACCCCTTTAACCAATTTTTACAGTTCTGACCACTGTCACTTTGTGAGGTAATAATTCTGGAACGCTTCAATGGATCCTACTGATTCTGAGATTTTTTTTTTCGTGATATATTGTACTTCATGATAGTGGTAAAATTTATTCGATATTACTTGCTTTTATTTGTGAAAAAATCGGAAATTTGGTGAAAATTTTCGCAATTTTCAAAATTTTAATTTTCATGCCCTTAAATAAGAGAGATACATCACACAAAATAGTAAATAAATAACATTTCCCACATGTCCACTTTATATCAGCACAATTTTGGAACCAAATTTTTTTTTTGCTAGGAAGTTATAAGGGTTAAAAGTTGACCAGCGATTTCTTATTTTTGCAACAAAATTTACAAAATCATTTTTTACAGACCACATTACATTTGAAGTGACTTTGAGGGGCCTTTATGACAGAAAATACCCAAAAGTGACACTAATCTAAAAACTGCACCCCTTCAAGGTGCTCAAAACAACATTCAAGAAGTTTATTAATCCTTCAGGTGCTTCACAGGAATTTTTTGAATATAGAATAAAAAAATAAACATTTAACTTTTTTCACAAAAATGTTACTTTAGACCCAATTTTTTTTAATTTTCGCAATAGTAACAGATAAAAATGTACCCCAAAATTTGTTGTGCAATTTCTCCTGAGCACACTGATACCCCATATGTGGGAGAAAACCACTGTTTGGGCGCACGGCAGGGTTCGGAAGGGAAGGAGCGCCATTTGACTTTTTGAATGTAAAATTTGCTAAAATAATTAGTGGACGCCATGTCACATTTGGAGAGCCCCTGCTGTGCCTAAACAGTGGGAACCCTCCACAAAAGACACCATTTTGAAAACTATTCCCCTCAAGGAACTTATCTAGATGTGTGGTGAGTACCCTGAAACCCCAGGTGCTTCACAGAAGTTTATAACATAGAGCCGTGAAAATAAAAAAATCGAACTTTTTCCACAAAAATTATCTTTTAGCCCCAAATTTTTTATTTTCACAAGGGTGAGAGGAGAAAATGGATCCCAAAAACTGTTGTGCAATTTCTCCTGAGTACTCCGATACCCCATATGTGGGGAAAAAACACTGTTTGGGCACATGGCAGGGCTCGGAAGGGAAGGAGCCCCATTTGACTTTTTGAATGTAAAATTTGCTTGAATAATTAGCGGACGCCATGTTGTGTTTGGAGAGCCCCTGCTGTGCCTAAACAGTGGGAACCCTCCACAAAAGACACCATTTTGGAAACTATTGCCCTCAAGGATCTTGTCTAGATGTGTGGTGAGTACCCTGAAACCCCAGGTGTTTCACAGAAGTTTATAACTTAGAGCCGTGAAAATAAAAAAATCTAAGTTTTTCCACAAAAATGATCTTTTAGCCCCAAATTTTTTATTTTCACAAGGGTAAGAGGAGAAAATGGATCCAAAAACTGTTGTGCAATTTCTCCTGAGTACGCCAATACCCCATATGTGGGGGAAATGCACTTCTTGAGCACTTGGCAGGGTTCGGAAGGGAAGGAGCACTGTGTGACTTTTTGAATGCAAAATTGGCTGGAATCGAGAGCGGGCGCCATGTTGCATTTCGAGAGCCCCTGACATGCCTAGACAGTGGAAACCCCCCACAAGTGACCCCATTTTGGAAATTACACCCCTCAAGGATGTTATCAAAGGGTATAGTGAACATTTTGAACCCAGAGGTACGACACAGAATTTGATAACATTAGGTCATCATATTGAATAAGTTGTCATTAGCTCCTGAAGCCTGGCATTCCCCGCTCTCCTGTTCATGGTGCATGAGAACATGCCTCTTGCCCTGCACCTGTCGTTGCACACTTGCAGCCATCACCATCCACATCCTTGTCCCAGCGCAGCGTTCAGTTGTCCCTACCCCAGTCCTTGGAATGCAAGTGCAAATATGCTGCCAGCCACAGGCCACAATACTAAACTGTCACATTTCTAGACTTGCACTAGAAATTTGCAATAAGATGGAAAGGGGGTGTTAATAGCGCTGTTACACAGACAACTACAGGGTGGGCCATTTATATGGATACACCTAAATTAAATGGGAATGGTTGGTGATATCAACTTCCTGTTTGTGGCACATTAGTATATGGGTGGGGGAAAACTTTTCCAGATGGGTGGTGATCATGGTGTCCATTTTGAAGTCGGCCATTTTGGATCCAACTTTATTTTTTTCAATGTGAAGAGGGTCATGTGACACATCAAACTTATTGAGAATTGCATAAGAAAAACAATGGTGTGCTTGGTTTTAACGTAACTGTATTCTTTCATGAGTTTTTTGCAAGTTTATGACCACTTATAAAATGTGTTAAAAGTGCTGCCCATTATGTTGGATTGTCAATGCAACCCTCTTCTCCCACTCTTGACACACTGATAATAACACCGCAGAAGAAATGCTAGCACAGGCTTCCAGTATCTGTTGTTTCAGATGCAGCACATCTCGTATCTTCACAGCATAGACAATTGCCTTCAGATGACCCCAAAGATAATAGTCTAAGGGGGTCAGATCAGGAGACCTTGGTGGCCATTCAACTGGCCCACGACGACCAATCCACTTTCCAGAAAACTGTTCATGTAGGAATGCTCGGACCTGACACCCATAATGTGGTGGTGCACCATCTTGCTGGAAAAACTCAGGGAACGTGCCATCTTCAGTGCATAAAGAGGGCAACACATCATCATGTACCAATTTCAGATATCCAGTGGCATTGAGGTTTACATTGATGAAGAATGGCCCCACTATCTTTGTACCCCATATACCACACCATACCATCAAGATACGAGATGTGCAGCATCTGAAACAACGGATACTGGAAGCCTGTGCTAGCATTTCTTCTGCGGTGTTGCTATCAGTGTGTCAAGAGTGGGACAAGAGGGTTGCATTGACAACCCAACACAATGGGCAGCACTTTGAACACATTTTATAAGTGGTCATAAACTTGTAAAAAACTCATGAATGATTAAAGTTAAGTTAAAACCAAGCACACCATTGTTTTTCTTATGAAATTCTCAATAAGTGTGATGTGTCAGATGACCCTCTTCCCATTGAAAAAAATAAAGTTGGATCCAAAATGGCCGACTTCAAAATGGTCGACATGGTCACCACCCATCTGGAAAAGTTTTCCCCCTCTCATATACTAATGTGCCACAAACAGGAAGTTGATATCACTAACCATTCCCATTTAATTTAGGTGCATCCATATAAATGGCCCAACCTGTAGTAGTATGCCCGTCGGCATTCAGGTCAGCCTCTGCAGATAAGATCTGATGAGTGGGCATGGATGTCTGACATCCTCCAAACTTTGAGGACTCCACCAAATTTGTGAGCGGCGATGATGCCATAATTAGCGTCACCATCCCCCTTCTCTGTCTACTGAAGCGCTCGCTGCTCTCAATTAAAGAGGAGGCATTGCAGGCGGAGCAAGGAACTGTACAGGGTGATGCTACTCAGCCCAGCCTCATCTCATCTCAACGCGGATTGGGTGATAATGAGAAGGAGGAAGAAACCATGGACAGTTGTCCTCTTGGAGAGAACAGGGAAGCCTTGGCTGTTAGCAGTCTGGCACACATGGCCGACTTTATGTTCCTCTGACTTTACCGTGACCCTCACGTTGTACGCATTTTGGGCATTACAGAAGACTGGCGCAGCACGAGAGAACTGTTGGAGATGGAGGTGTGAGGTTCTGATTAAGGAGGATGTCTTAGATCAGTTGCAGTACGGAGAGCACAGGAGGGGTGACACACAGAAATGAGGGATGAGATATAGGGCAGTGCAGAACTGTGGAGAGCTTGGTGGGTGAGATAGATGAGTTTGTATTGTATTCTGTAGTGATTGTGTAACCTAACCAGTGCAATGACTGGCACAGGGTAGAGGTGTCGGTGAAGTGGCTTGATAGAAATACGACCCTGGCTGCTGCATTCAGAAGGGATTGGAGAGGAGACAGTTTGTTTAGAGGAAAACTGATAAGAGAGTTGCTGTAGTGAATAAGAGCAACAGTAAGAGTTTTTGCACTACCAAAGGCGAGAAAAGGTCGAATTTTGGAGATGTTTTTAAGGTGCATGTGACATGAGCGAGTGAGTGATTTTCCACCTTGAATAAAGGAAAGTTTTGTGCCAAATAAGGCTCCAAGACAGCAGGCGTGCAGAGTGGGAGTTATGATGCCACCAACTAAAGGTAATTTCAAAGTCAGGTATAGGTAGGTTAGTAACAGCTAGATATAGGTAGGTTTGTAAAAGTCAGGTATAGGTAGGTTAGTAGAGAGAGGAAACCAAAGGAGTTCATTTTTGGAGATATTCAGTTCAGGCCCTTGTTGAAAAATTATAAAAAAAATAATTCCCAGCTGATAACGCTGGCAGCAGAGGTCACAGACAGTTCATTGGACAACCAAGGAGTACAGGCATGGGAGACACAAGCCAGATGCGGCAGAGGCAGGGGAACGCTGCCAAAGTCTGGGACAGTTTTCTCAGACCCTCCCAGCACCCAGACCCTGATACACAGGGTACTCTGACAAGGAGGGAAAAGTTTTGAAAGATGCTGAAGGACTACCTTGGCAACTGTACCAGCGTCCTCCATGATTCCTCTCTGTGCCTTAAAACTGTTGGGTATCCAAGCTGGACACGTGACATGAACTGTCTCTCTACACCTTGGAGGTCACGACCCCTAACTGATTATAACTGATATAACTAATAGGCATATCCTCCTGTCAACTCACAATGCTGACAGGCTGACTCTTATCAAAATGAACAAGAGCTGGATTGGGCCAGACTTCTCAACACCACCGGATGATAGAATAGGAACATAAACTCAAATCCAGTGGGTTTTTTTGAGGGAATCTATTGTTATGCAACCCATCACACCCAGACATGGGTATACCCTTCAGGAATTGTTCAGTTTTATGTCACCCTCCTCCTTCTCCTCAACCTCCACCACCATATCACCAGGGTGACCATCATGCCATGCCCACATAATTTTCTTAAGGGTGTTTCTGATTAGAGACTAGAGAATATTTCAATATTCATTTCGGATTACGTTCGTCGTTTTTGCAATATTCGCCAATGTATTTGTCGAATATTCACCAAAAATTGCCAAAGGCCATTGGATTCAAATGGGGGCAAAACCAAACGCATACATAACACCTTCAAACGGCACCAAAAGCTGCCAAAACACATCAATTTAGGGGCAGACACCAAGAAAGTGCCATCAATTGACCCAGAGTACAAGTAGTATAATTATTATTATTTATTTTTATAGCGCCATTTATTCTATGGCGCTTTACATATGAAAAGAGGTCACCTACTGGTATAAGAGGAGAGAAGACCCTGCCGACGAGGGCGTACAAACAGTCTATAAGGGATGGGTGAGAATACAGTAGGTCAGGATAGAGCTGGTGGAGCGAGGATTATTGCAGGTTATACGATTATTGGAAGAGATGGGTCTTCAGCTTCCTTTTGAAGGTTTCAACAGTAGGTGAGAGTTCCAGAGTAGGGGGGGATACACGGGAGAAATCTTGTAGGCAACTGTGGGAAGAGGAGATAAGAGGGGAGTAGAGAAGGAGATCTTGTGAGGATCGGAGGTTGAGTGCAGGTATGTACCGGGAGACTAGGTCACAGATATATGGAGGAGAGAGGTTGTGGATGGCTTTGTATGCCATGGTTAGGCTTTTGAACTGGAGTCTCTGAGCAATGGGGAGCCAGTGAAGGGATTGACAGAGAGGAGAGGCTGGAGAATAGCGGAAGGACAGGTGGATTAGTCGGGCAGCAGAGTTTAGGATGGATTGGAGGAAGGCGAGAGTGTTGGAAGGGAGGTGACAGAGCAGAAGGTTGCAGTAGTCAAGGTAGGAGATGATGAGGGCATGCACTAGTGTTTTTGCAGATTCGTGGTTGAGGAATGTGCGGATCCAGGAGATATTTTTTTCCTGGAGTCGGCATATTCCTCAACCTGATCCTCCTTCCTCCCACCATTCTGAGTGCCCTGAGACAACTGATCCCAAACTTGGACACTCCGAGGAGCTGTTTTGTTCATCTTTCCATTTATAGATTCTGGCCTCTCACTCGGTCCGCTCAGAAGTGGAAAGAGCTTGGATATGTGGTTTGAAGGAGAGATTAGAGTCCAGGGTTACCCCAAAAGCTGTTCACTTTTCCATTTATAGATTTGGACCTCTCGCCGCAGGGCAGGGCAACAGAAGATCGCATGTAGCTATGCCCAAATATTTGAGCAGCCATGATCACCCAAAGGTGACGGTGGGAAAGTGCAATTACTGTTGCAAGAGGTGGATGATGATTAGACACAATGAACAGAAAGTCAGGAGGAGGACCAGGGTGCGGAAGTTTAAGAGGAGGCGGTGAACGATGAAGTCGAAGGGCCGAATGCCAGGGCCCAGAAACAGTGTCTGTGGGTGACACCACTGCCTCTTCCCCTATTGTGCATGCACGCCAAGCCTCCGTCCTCGATGCAGGCGAAAATGCCTCCCACCTTGCACCTGTCGTTGCACATTTGCAACCATTAGCAATCACGTCCTTGTTACAGTGCAGCGTTCAGTAGTCCCTACCCCTGTTCTTTGAACGCAAACGCAAATATACAGCCAACAACCCACAGGCCACAATACTAAACTCACACATTTCTCAACTGCTTGCATTAGAAATTTTGCCTTTTAGGCTCGTGGAGGCGAAAGCTTTCCACAACCTCATGGCAGATGGCCCTTGGTGCTCGGCCCCAGCCGCAACTATTTCTCCCGGTGTCGTCCCCGCCTTATACAAGCACGGGTCCCAGAACATTACCCATACCCTCACCAGTGTAGTTAGTGGGAAAGACCGCCTAACCACTGACACGAAGACAAGTGAATGTGGCCATGGACGGTACATCTCTGTGACTCATCAATGCGTTAATATTGTGGAAGCCGGGACCCAGTCGGACCCTGAGACAGAACATGTCTTTCCGACGCATAGGATTACGGGCCCTGGGTCAATCAAGCTTCAACACAATTTTCACAAGGTATAAAGCAGCAGTAGTCTGTCTCCTAGTCAACAAGCAAATTATTCATGATGATAGAGGCCACCTTAGCTTGCTGCTGGTACTTTTTGTGGGAATTAGCTTGGCTCCATCCAGCCTGGAATATTTCCAGTGAATTATTGCTCGATGTCATGGTATTAGCACTGCCCCCAGTACCAGAAGCGAAGCCATCCACAATTTCAATCTCAGGAATTTTATTTGGTAGACTGAGTGGCTGCCCAAATACTTTAGTTTCTCACAAAGGAGCTGAAGATACTGAGTGGCAGTAGGTGCAAGTTTCTCCAGCATGTTAGAAATCAGAGAGCGAACAGAGAGGGCAGCACAGTGGCTCAGTGGTTAGCATTGAAGCCTTGCAGCGCTGGGGTCCTGGGTTCAAATCCCACCAAGAACAACATCTGCAAGGCTTTTGCATGTTCTCCCCGTGTTTGCATGGGTTTCCCCCTCAGTAAAAAAGCAGCCATAGAGTGTCCGGGAACCTTCCGACAGACTTTTTTTTAGCCAGGGCTGCTTCTCGGCAGGGTTGGACAGGCCCACCAGAGAACTGGAGAATCCTCTGGTGGGCCCTGTTTTCTCCTTCAAGAGAGTTCATAGCGCAACTGCTATGGGGCTCTTGAGTAGGGGAGAAAGGTGGGCCCTCAAAATCAAATCCTCTGGTGGGCCCAATGTTTTTCAGTCTGACACTGCTTCTCGGTGAGAGTATTTTTCCACAGCCATATTCTTGAGCTCGGTGAAAGGACTGGCATAGAGGTAAACTGTATCTACTCCGGCTGTCATTTCTCCACCACCAGGTTCCGGACATTGTCACACACAACCATGCCTGACTATATGTTCAGCGGTGAGAGCCACAGATCTGCCTGCTTGGTTACAGCTTTTAACAACTCTGTAGCGGTGTGTGGATTGTCATCTAAGCATAAACATATTATCTTCAGCACAGCCTATTGCCGCTTGCCGAAGGCAGTGCTGCAGTGCTTCCAGCTTGTGACTGATGTGATCATTTCGGAGATGGAGGCCGAACAAGATGAGGAGGAGGTGCAGGATCTGTGAAATGTGATTACTAAAGATCCTGCTGTGTATTTATATATATTTTTTTGTGTTTATTTTTTACGTCTCTTCAATTGCGTATTGCAGTGCGTCCTAATTTTTGCCAGCCCGTCCAATTGCTGCATATACGGAGACCCGCTCTTTAATAATGGGAAGGACAATTGAATATTACCTGTCTTATCGGAAATTTGTTTACGGGTGAAATATCGCAGTATGGATAGCGTATTACACTGATCCAGCCAGGTATTATTGCCTTATACTGCGTGCTGCTGGTTATGCCCCCCAAAAATATAAATCTATTCTATTCCCTATCGATAATGCTGTTAGATACATTTACAACAGTGACAGGTGCTAGGTGGTATCATTAGCTCCAGATGAGTGTTCATTCTTGTCGCATAAATGTCTTCCACAGTCCATAACTTTTTTTTATTATTTTTTTCTTTGGCCTTATGTACAAGTCATTACTCTGGAAAGAATGTTTCTTAACATTTTTTCCATGTTAGCTTGTTTTTTGTATGTTTTTTTCATTGTCAGTCCGTAAAAGTGGCGTGATACTCTTACAACATTGTTCACAGATATGCTATTTGTCAGCGACTAACTGTGAATAGGTTTGAACCCACAACTGCAATACTTTAAATGGAGTAATATTTGACACGCCCCCCAAAATTTCTGTATTATTATGGCAGTCATATGGGATCATGTCTGATGGCCATGGTTTCACGCAGTCGCCTTATAGTATTGTATTTGTCAGCGACCAACTGTGAATAGGTTTGAACACACAACTGGCATACTTTAAAAATGCAATATGTGATATCTGATCTGACACATTCCCAAAAATTTCTGTATTATTACAGCCGTCATTTGGGATCACGTCTGATGGCCACGGTTACAGGCAGTCGCCTAATAGTATGGTATTTGTCTGTGACCAACTGTGAATGGGTTTGAACACACAACTCCAATTGCCATACTTTAAATGTAGTGTGATATCTGATACATTCCCAAAAATTTCTGCATTATTATGGCAATCATATGGGATCACGTCTGATCATGGAAAAAAGTTTCTCTGCTTCCACAATACAGTAATGCAAATATAATCAAGAAAATATGGCTGTATTCTGCTAATAAGCAAATGGAGCAGAAACATTTTGAACCATATTGCTTTTTAAAGAAATAATCAGGATTAAGATCAAAAATAAAAGTTAGCCATGATATCTAGTCCAAGGCTATCTGTAACAGGCAGCAGCAGAAGCAGACAAAACATGCAATGGATACTATTGTGCTGTATAGTGTTCACAGTCTCTGCCTGCCCTAACTCCTGCTATCACCACTGGATTAGTCCTCAGAAGGACTGTTAGTTATGGATATATATCTTACAATACCTAACTAATAAACCTTCTAAATCTCTCCCTAGCTCTGCAGCATCTCTCCCTACTCTGCATGTTTCTGGGTTAGACTGTGACGAGCATAGGGCCACCAGGTCTTATATAGACCTGATGACGCTATGCGCCCAGCCAATCACTGTAATGACACAACCAACATGTCTACGGCATTACAGTGCATGGCAAGCAATCCCTGCATGTTCATTGGCTCTCTAAAGGGCACCAAACATACAGGGTGGGGACCCGAACTCCTGCCCGAGCATCCCGGAAATACTCGCCGAGCATGTCGAGCAGTGAGATGCTCGGGCGAGTACTGAGCAGTGACAAGCACGCTCGCTCATCGCTACTTGGTATCAAATCATTTCTGTTTGCTGTGTTTGTGCAAACAAAAAAGCTTTTAGAAATGCCTCAAACTTCTGTGTGTGAATCAGACATGAGATCTAACGTGACATAAGATTACAGTCCGGGGAAGACGGGAAACATTCATATAGACTGCCAATGGTGATGTAGTCAGTGATTGACTCTCGCCAAATATGTTTCTAGAGCCGTAGTAGACGATGAACGTGTCGTCCTCATCATGAAGTAGTTATTTCTCATGTTACGTGTAATGAATATCTCCTGCAGTATTGCTAATACCGATTCCAGTGTCGGTAAATGAGCGGAGAATTAGCATCATGGAAGATGAGTCTATGAGAAAACATATTCAGCTGCAGACTCCAAGGAAGAAAGAAAAAAACTAAACACTGTAAAATAATAAATTTCTTCATATGTTTCACCTTATTATCTCCAGTAATTGTATTATTAAACAGGATTTTTATGATGCTACATCTGCTCATCATCTTCTCATTCAGATCCCTACAATATCGGATCCTCTCAGTGCAGATCTTCTATATAAGAGAATTTTCCTGATTTACCCATCAAGGATGGATATGGACAGAGACCAGATGGCGCAGAGAATATTACACCTCACCCTAGAGATCCTCTTCCGGCTTACTGGAGAGGTGAGAGATTCTGATGATGTCACATTACATCATTCTTATCTATGGGAATAACAGATGGACAGAACTGGAGAGGTGAGGACTCTGGAAATGTCTGTAGTGAGGTTTATTAATGTGTCTCTCCATAAACAGGATTACACAGTAGTGAAGGAGACCGCTAGTGAGCGGCGTCATGCCCATGTGTCTGAGGAATGGGGAAACACAATCATGGGGCCTCCACCTCTTCCCCTGATGCATGAAGACATCAATGACCAGAAGATCCTAGAACTCACCTATAAGATAGTTGAGCTGCTGACTGGAGAGGTGACACTGCTGGGAATGCTGGGGCATTAAACAGTATCGCTATGAAGGGATCAGGGAGATGACGGTATCATTGTATGTGTCAGGTTCCTATAAGGTGTCAGGATGTCGCCGTCTATTTCTCCATGGAGGAGTGGGAGTATTTAGAAGGACACAAAGATCTGTACAAGGACGTCATGATGGAGGTTCCCCAGCCCCTCACATCACCAGGTAATAGACAGGACTAAATACACACAGCCTATGATTATCTGTATGTAAAACATGAATTCAGTCCCTGTATGTGTTTCCTCCAGATCTATCCAGTAAGAGGACAACACCAGAGAGATGTCCCCGTCCTCTTCTTCCACAGGACTGTAAACAAGAAGATCCCAATGTTGCTCATCAGGTAGATGGAGAGAAGGTAACATGAGATCTCTCCTATGATATGTAGACGGCTGTGAAGGTCTTGTGTTCAGTCTTGTTTTACCCACCACTATTTTATGTTTTATACTTGTGTAAAGAGAACGGTGGAGATGGCAGGATTAGAGCTGATCATAGATGTGAGTTCTCCATTTGTCTGTGACTTTTACAATATTTGTTTCAGGGTGACGATCTGACCCATATTAATACTACAGAAACCTGTGTGATGGGTGACGAGTGGTGTAAAGAAGAGATTCCTACATATGACTACCCAGGTGAGTAGTGACCACTAAATGCAGAGAAGTCACAGATTCTTCTCAGTCACCGGCTGTGGCTGCTTTATCGGTTGTGTAGTCCGGCCGTATCACAATCGTGTGATCACCATTTTGCCCCTAGACCACAACATTCTCCTCCACCCAAAACTGTTCAAATGAATTTGGGCATTGAAAACCCTTTTCTAGAGACATTAAAACCTGGAGAATACACCTACCACCTGGGATTAGACTCTTACCTGCCCAGATCTGTAAATTACAAAGCTAAATGACAGCGTACGTAGAATGTGCTGACAAGTTAGAAAATTACTTGATGGGCCTCTAAGAGAAATTGGAGACCCTGATATCTTATTGGATGAATCTACATTCTCTCCCTTCTGTGCTCCTGAATGTGCTCATATGGTCCCTACAAGAGCAGGTCCAGTCTTTCTGGCCAAACTTCATTTTTATGATCGACAACATTAAATGTGCAGTGAGGCCAAGTGTGAATTTCTGTAAAATAACAACAGAGTTTCCCTTTATCCTGACTTTTCAATATATTTTAAAAACCAAATAACTTCAAACAGGATTGCGATAAACTATACAGAAAACATTACACCTGTGCCATGATATATCTCTAAGCTGTGCGTGGCTGATGGCTGTAATATACATTTATTCACGCCTGTAGGAGATGTGCTGGCATGGCTCCAGCCCTGGTTTCATGGATTCACTCCACGTCCTAAATTCCATTATGTTTTCAATCCTAAGGAATTCAGATTACTGCATAATCTCTCCTGAAATGGGGGCGCTAATACTTTCTCTACTCTTCGGGTCAGGACTCATAGTTGCTCCAATGGTCCACCACAAATGAGTGCAACTCCGGTTTAGTGTTGGACCTCTCCCCTCATACATACGTTGGTGTTGCGGATGTAATATATATTTTTATTCTTGTATTTTTTTTATTCTGTATTATAGTTTATTTCTGCTGGGATCGGCCGGCCTCAGTTATGTGAGTCTGTAACTACCTGGTAGTCTAAAAAAAAAAAAAAGGTCTCCATTGTCTCTTCCCAATGCCCGAGATCTAAATTTAAGACACCTCAGCTCTGCACTATTATAAAAAGTTCTCATTAAATGTCTAATATTTCTTCTTGAAACTCATCTGACAGAAAATATTGTCCCTTATCATAGTCTAAATTGCCAAGAACCACCGAGTCCCCTACTCTAATTACCCCAGAGAGGTTACACCACTAGTTACTCCTTTTTGTTTTTACTGAAGAAGACTGTTCAGCTTGATCATTTCAGTAGATGTGTTATTAACTACAGTCACAGTTTTGCCCATCACCCTTTAACCCCTCTACATGGATCTGGACTTACACAGAGACCCCTTGGCTTGGGCCATAGTGTTACTTGCTGTTCTGTGGAGTGAGATGGGAAGAAGAATAGTCAGGTAGCCGGGTCAGAACCAGGAGGGCAGAGAAAATACAAAATCAGAAGACACAAGAGTAGTCAGTAAACGGGCCGAGGCCACAACAGAAAACAAATACACAAGCCGGGAGCTGAGCACAGAGGACTGAACCAGAGGAGAACAAGGCTGTATCTGGCAGCTTCCGGCAATATGCTTCCAGCTTTAGTAGGGTGCGGTGCTTTCCAATTGGCTGAAGCAGGGAGCAGATGACTCCAGTTGAACAGCACACACACCCATACTGCCAGACTGGATGGTACTACAGGTCCCAGGCTCCCTAATCTTAGTGGCTGGACAGAGACTGCGCCGCCCACAGCTTCTGGTTCTGACGTCTCTTCCATCACCAGCGCCTCCTGCAGGATAAATAAGGCGGCTCCTGGTGAGAGAAGCAGACGTCGAAGGAGCAGATCCCAGAGGAGATGGGACACACCATTTGCAGAAGCCCTAATATGACAAAATGTCAGAAAACCAGAGCAGTAGAAATCCCCATAAAGTGACTCCATTTTGGAAATTATAACCCTCAGTGAATTAATCTATAGGAGTAGTGACTATTTTGACTCCACAGTCACTTTCCAAAAATTAGCACGCAGTGGATGTTGCAAAGAGAAAATTACAAACATGCCATTTTATTACCCAACACATAGTGCCCAGATTGTGCTCCAGGATACACACGCAGTAAATTAAGTGGGTTCTTCTCATTATAGTAATGCCAAATACATGGAGGCTAAATGTGGTTTGGGCGCACTGCAAGGCTCAGAAGCGAGGGGGAGATTTGACTTTGGGAGAGCGGATATTGCTGGATTGGTTTATGGAAGCCATGTTGATTCTCAAGAGCCTTTGAGCCACTAATAATGTGGGAACCTCTGTTTTTCCACTGACAGATGATAGACTTCAGTGGGGACTTGTTTTTTGTGAGATGAATAGAAGTTTTTATTGGTATTATTTTCACCTATAACATTATTTGGCTTTTTTATTCCATATTTGGGAGGCAGAATGAACAAACAGTTGAACACCACGCTCTACTGGTTCATCCTATGAGGTTTTCTATTAGACTGTGAACTGTCATTGTCGTGAATACTTCAATATTTTTTCATAACTTACCATTTTTACAGTTTAAGGAGAAATATAATTAGAGTATTTTTTATTCAAAAATAATAATTGGTTTTATTCTTGGCAGATGACTGTACCAGGAGATCAAAAGGACAGCTGACTTCTTCAATTTTTAGATCAGATGATCTTGAGATCCCACAGGATACAATTAAAGTGAATGCCATTACTCCAGATATACCATCATCCCTTCACAGCAAAGATCTGTCATCTGATCCTTTGAAACAGGTCCTGTCTCCTGATTCATTAATGACTACTAATGAAAATCAAAGTCGCAAAATAAGCATTAAAAACCACACTATTCCTAATTCAAAGAAGCCATTTTCACTTTCATAATATGGACATAGTTTTCCCCTCGAAAAGTCTTTTCTTAAATATCAGAATTTTAACGCAGCAGAGGATGGATTTTTTGTTTCAAGTGTGGGAAATGTTTTAACCAGGAATCAAATCTTGTTAATCACCAGAAAACCCACACAGGGGAGAAGTCATTTTCTTGTTTAGAATGTGAAAAATGTTTTACAAAGAAATCAAGTTTTATCAGACATCAGAGAACTCACACAGGGGAGAAGCCTTTTTCATGTTCAGAATGTGGGAAATGTTTTAACCAGAAATCAGATTTGGTTAATCACCAGAGAACTCACACAGGGGAGAAGCCATTTTCCTGTTCAGAATGTGGGAAAAGTTTTAACCAGAAAGCGCATCTTGATAGCCACCAGAGAAGTTACACAAGGGAGAAGACATTTTTATGTTCTTAATGTGGGAAATATTTTACATGGAAATCAACTCTTAATAGACTTCAGAGAAGCCACACAGGGGAGAAGCTTTTTTCATTTTTAGGCAAAAATTGTCTCTTCTTAAAGGGTTGTCCACTACTAGGACAACTATTTTCTCATTCCTCATGTTTGGCCTTGTTAAAATAAACACACCTCCCATTCTGGCGCCGTTCTATTGGTGTCACAACCAATGTTGTTACATCATACAATCCTGCTTCCAATCAACGCCACCTTCGGACCTATTGAACATTAACAGGAAGGACATGGCCTGGACATAGCACCAAGAGAATGCACACACTGAGAGCACTCTCTTCAGACTGTGTTCCTGGGGGGAATTATAAACAGCCTCAAAAATGACCTCTGATATGGGAAAGAAAGACTAGATCGGAGGTAAATCTGAGGTCCTCCACATCTGTCAGCATGTCTGATATGCAGTGTTTCTTATTGAAAGTCTTATCATCCTGCTCCAGAGCCACTACTGCCTCAGCTCAGCTTGGAAAAAGAAGCAGTCTTAACCCTCATGATGCCAGACAGCTCCAGGCTGTAAGTCCTGCACCAACTTCTCTCTTAATGTAGACCTCACAAAAAAACAGCTCCACAAATCTCCCTGTACTCTCACCAAAGCACTCATACTGAGCAGTGCTTGCTTCACAGGGACATTTACCCCCCAGCCACAGGTTATTCTGATATGGGGAACAACATAACTTATTTGTATATCAGATTGCGTCTATCCCTACTAAAGAAGATATGGAGCAATATATTCAGAGGCTGGAGACCACATACAATACTGAAATACGTCCCGTCACTTCTATCCTGTCACAGCTTACTGACAAGGTACAGAGATTAGAGGCTGATGTCGTACAAGTTGTGGCCATCACAATGCTCATAAACAAACACTGGATCTTCACAGCCAGCAAATAATCAGTCTGTTTAATTTGGTTGATGACTGTGAAGACACGAGGTCTTCCTTGGGTGCAACGCTACTCAGACAACACAGGGTGTGGGTAAAACAGTGTGGCAATATTTTATTGAACCACAAAGTGGACAATAAACAGATAGCACAGAAAATACCCTAGAAGGTACAACATTACACAGTCTCACCCTTCCGCTGGCCCGCCTGGGATAGAACAGCTGCGACTTTGGGATTTCCAGGGCCATCTACCTGAACCAGTGGTCCCCCGCTTTTGGCGGGCCCCCACAGAGAGGAAGTAGCAGCAAGCTTAGGAAGTTGACAGTCCATCTAGGTACAAGGCCAGGAGAACTGAGGATCCCAACCTGGCCTATCCAAGAGTTTCCATGGGGCCAGATGACTGCCTGGTCCCAATCTGGCTTCTCCGAATGTCTCTCTGGTTCAGCAATGGTCAATGGATCTCATCTGTAATCCTGAAGTTGGGGCCATAGTCCCCTAAGCTGACATGCTATAGAATGACACCGAATAGAGGCAGAGACCCCTTTTTTATAGTTCACAAATGTCCTTGCAGCCATCATTCACAGGTCAAGGGTCAGAAATGAAAGTGGAAGGGGCTCATGACTCATTGTTTGAGCATTTAATCAACTTGCATAGTTTGTCCTCCATTGCTCGGCAAATAAACAACTCCCTGGCTGGTATAATATGTAATCAGCAGATTATCAAACAGTATTGCTCCATGACACTATATTGCAAGATTTGCAAACAATAATCTGCAATACATCTTAACTCAAGTGTCAATATTCAGGATTATTCAAACAATAGTCTGTGTTAATCAACCAAAGAAGAACACAGGTTAAAAGAGTCAACATAAAAATAAAGGTATATTGCTCTTGGCCATCAGAAAGTATGTCTGGCATAATTAAGAAGAACTGTATTGTCACAATGACTAAGAAAATCATAGTAATATCTGGATAAGGGGTATACCTGAAAGCATCAATGCACAAGCGATCATGCTAACACTATGGACATTATTCAATAATATCCTTGGTGACCGTATTGATAAGGAGCTGGAGATCAACAGAGCGCACCGTACATCAGGCAATCATGGCCCAGATCCTGAGCGTCCAAGGGTTATTATCTGTCACTTACATTTTATTCAATGTAAAAGAGGCCGTTTTGAGGAAAGCAGTCGAGTTGGATCCTGCTGATTTCAATGGAAAATGCATATAATTGCTCACAGACCTATCCTGAATGACACTTGCTAAAAGAAGGTTATTGAAACCACTACTTGATGTTCTCTGGGAAAATATCCTGTACTCCTGCGGTAGCCCCTTTCCAGCTGCAGGTCCGAAAAATGGAACATTGTATACTTTGAAAGATCAAAGCGACATGAGACCATTCTGTGATGCCCTGGACATTCTCAGAATCCATATATCTGACTGTCCACCTGCTCCACCATTGCCACAGAGAGTTCCAGCATGTCGCAGAAGACGTTCAATTGATCAAGAACTTTATGGTGATGCAGCCACATGGGAAAGGAACCTGTCAATCATATGAGCTCCTGAAATGAATCTTGTCTTCCCTAATGAGAGACAGTTTGCAGATGCTTACTTATCTCTTTAAGCATATAATAAGATATATCTAAATAGAGCATTAGGTGCCACTCTTCCACTATACAGAATGTTTCAGTTCATATCTTAATTGTTTCTTCAGAGAGGAAGAGAACTTGAATTCTAGTGCCACCTATTGGAAGTAGCAATCCTAAAAGTCAATATTGATCCTTTAGCGAGCCTTGTCACATGATTTAGGATAAAAGCCAAGACCAGAAACTCAATTTGCAGACACTGTGTTTCGGGGTACTGCCCCTTGTCAGTGCAAAGTGTGAGTTCTGGTTTGGCTGGGTGAGAGGTCAGACCGTATCTAAGAAGTAACGTTTCTCCTTGCGGACAGCGACATGCTAAGCATGTCAGGTGAGGAGATTTTTCAAGCCGCAATGCTCCTCTGGGAAATATGCAAATTGTCTCTTCAGAGAGGAAGAGACCTTGAACTCTACTGCCACCTCTTGGAAGTAGCAATCCTAAAAGTCAATATTGACTTTTTAACAAACTAGAGTTCAAGTTCTCTTCCTCTCTGAAGAGACAATTTGCATATTTCCCAGAGGAGCATTGCGGCTTGAAAAGTCTCCTCACCTGACGTGCTTAGCATGTCGCTCTCCGCAAGGAGAAACGTTACTTCTTAGATAAGTTCATATTTTAGAACGGCATTGAGTTCACATGATACTACTGTAATATCAGGCTATATTACTTTACTTGCTTTATATTCCATGGTTCCCCCTAATAGGAACCCTAGGGCTGAAGGTTTGACTTGCGCCTCTAAAGACAACCCCCAGTTTGGGACTTGTATTGGGATCTGCTTGTTTCACAATTTCCTAGTGTTCGATATATTCATAATCTATACTTCTTAGACACTGAGAGGTAGACGTTACTATCTACCGTCTATACTTCCTCTTTTCTCTTAATCTTTCTCTCCTCCCCTCCACTCTTTTTTTCATATAATATGGCACAACTCAAAACTTGTTCATTAAGTGTCAGAGGACTTAATGTACCAGAGAAAGGAGCTCAAGTGTTTTATCGTAGGCATAAGCAGCACGTACATTTTCTCTTTCTTCAGGAGTCACACTTTAGAGGCGATCATATACCTCAGATTACTAATAGATATTATTCATCTTGGCGTCACAGTACAAATGCTGTTTTGAAGTCTAAGGTGCTGAGTATAGGCTGCCACAGATCACTGCCACTTACTATTGTAGAAACACTGTCTGACACGGAGAGGAGGTTCGTGTTTGTTAAGATCTCGATCTACTCCACAATTTTGACTTTGGCAAACTGCTATCTCCCTAATTGTGACCAAATTAAGACATGCCGTCAATACTTAACAAACTAAATAGTTTTGGGGAGGACCTTATCATCATTGGAGGTGACTTTAATTTTGTCTTGGATCCTTCTTTAGACGCGTCCCGGGGCTGGAGTCACCAATCTAAATCAAAATCAAAATCTTTGCTAAATGTGCTCTGGTTTCTCCAACTGGTCGATGTATGGAGGATACTACTTCCAGACATAAAGGATTATACCTATTATTCTCCTTTACACAATGCATATAGCCGTAGAGACTTTTCCTTAATTAGCCATCACTTGCTTACATGGCAACATTCATCTCAGATAGGAATTGCTGTATGGTCAGATCATGCTCCTGTATATTGTAACCTGATTATACCTGACTCCACCAAGGCCTCAGATGTTGGAACTTAAATGATAATCTGCTGCAAGACTCATTCTGTGTCTCAGACCTTCTTGAGACTATAGACTCCTTCACAAATATGAACATGATGAAAATGCCTTACCATTTCAATTCTCAGTACTAGATATGGGGCCCTCTCGAGAGAATGACCTAAAATGTCCTACACTAAAGTTAATATATAAGGTGTGGGATAGGGGTAAAAATATTCTGGAAATTGGAAAGTACACAAGCTATACTATTTTATGACACAACTATAACTTACCAGAGCTACATAAACTAAAAATTGTTAGTGAGTGGGAGGATAGGGGTATATGTTTGGTGTCACAACTCTTGAGGGATGGATTATTCAAGAGCTTTGAACAAATAAAGGCAGATTTTAACCTTCCACATAGGGTGTTTTATCAATATGTGCAAATACGTCATGCGTATAGTACACAATTAGAATTAACGTCATACTGATTGATAGACATCACCCAATAGATACCATTGCTACAGCGGTGGATAAAAAAGGTCTAATATCCCTTATTTATAGGCAGTTACTGGCCCTACATTTGGATCAATATCCTTTGATAGTTAAGAGAGAAATGGGAGGAGGATGTGGGTCCCTTATCTGAGGAGCAATGCAGGGAATACTGGATT
Source organism: Phyllobates terribilis (assembly GCF_046119375.1). Lineage (NCBI taxonomy): Eukaryota > Metazoa > Chordata > Amphibia > Anura > Dendrobatidae > Phyllobates > Phyllobates terribilis. Next base: position 11,176,676 of record NW_027362765.1, read on the forward strand.
TGACACTTAAGCTTTCCTTGTCGAAGTCACTAAGAATGTCCCAAATTCGTCTCATTCATAGGATATATAGATCCCAAGTATTTTATTTAAAATTTGAATACGAACGGATGACACATGCCCTAGATGTGGTCAAAATGACGCCCACCTGATGCATATGATGAGGGAATGTGTAAATATTGGCGACTACTGGAAGGGGGTGATCGCTCTTGTACTATCTGTATCTGGGATACAACTTCAATAGGAACCTAAAATCTGTTTCCTAGGACTCCTGGGAGAGGACGTAGACCCAGACTCCCATATGGCAATAGCTAGCTCAGGAATATTATTCCAAGCCAGAAAGTTGTTGGCACTACATTGGATAGACAATTCTCCCCCAACGATATCAGAACTAAAATCCAGGATAAATAACACGCTATGCTTGGAAAGAGAGGATTATATAAAAAGGAACACTCTCAAGAAATCCATACACCTATTGGAACAATGGTTAATTACCCCAGGTATTGCTTCAGAAAACCTTCTCAGAAATACTATACTGGATCGTTTATCCATTTCCTTACAGTAAACCCGGAATTTATACCCTGATACCCAAGGTGTCAGCAAATAATTGTCTCAGTCCACACAATTGTCCCTTCTTAAATTCTTAAATATATTCTTTTTCTTTCAATGTCCCAGTAGGGAAAAAAAATAAGTCAGGAAGTATTCAGATATTTATGTACAAATGTAAAATTACTATTCCAAAACATTGTACTATAGAGCGATATTGTGTTTTATATCATTGTAAACCGGTTGTTGTATTGTTTACTGGTTTTTCTTTCTTTTTATTTTTTTTGTCACAAAGTTTGTTTAAAACAACCAAAATGTTGGTCTTTCTTTCTTTTATTAAATAAAAATGATCGGATTGAAAAAAGAAACGAGCAAAGATCTTTAACAGATCGAACGTACACAAAATATCAAGATCGCATGTGAAGGTTCTCGTACGAATTTGCAGCTAAATGTGGTCTTTCATTGACAAGGAGGTTACATCGACGCATGCAAAGGACATACGTATCCAAAATAAAAGGGGCACCCAGGCTATAAATTCATAACCCCACTGACATAGCGGAAGCAATTCATTACTGTTATAGTTCACTACATAATATTCATAGACAATACCGCGACATGCCACCTAATATTCTTGAAACAAAAATTGACAAATATATTATGGACACTGCCGTTCCTTCCTTACAGACCCCTGAGCAGGAGATACTAGACAAAGCTTTCACTGAACAATGGATAGGACAGGCCATTAAATCATTCCCTATCGGGAAGAGCCCTGGGCCAGATGGATTCAATAATAGATTTTATAAGATGTTTGCCACCTCAGTTATTACCATTTTTATCAAAAGTGTTCAATTATATCTCAGAAGCCTCCCCCTTTGCTCCTCAATCACTTGAGGCTCATATACAGTGTATATTGTTTTATCAAAGCCTGGAAAAGAATTAAATGCCTGCCCTAATATTCATCCAATATCATTAATGTAGACATCAGCATATTCTCTAAAATGATTGCACCATGGTTCTCCCACTATCTATCCTCAATTCTTAGCAACGACCAGGTTGGCTTCGTTAAGGGCAGAGAAGCTCATGATAATACAAATAAAACATTGCTGTTCATTTCACATGCAAAAACAAAACAAAACAGGGGCTCCCAATGTGTCTTGTTTCTGTGGACGCTGAAAAAGTGTTTGACAGAATGCATTGGTCTTTCTTGAAGAGCACCCTACCACAAATTGGGTTAGGCTCTTTCTTCTTATCTAAAATTCTATCCTTCAACACTGACCCTAAAGCGATAGGGTAAACGGCCTTCTATATGACACATTTTCTATTAAAAATGAGACAAAGCAAGATTGTCCCTTATCACCTCTCCTATACACATTGGTGATGGAACATTTAGCGGTAGCATTACAAAAAAATCCAGATATTAGTGGAGTTACTATAGGCTCACATCACTATAAACTAGCTCTATACGTAGATGACTTGTTGCTCTATTTTCAAACCCAATTATCTCATTTCCTTCTATACTAAAGGAATTCGAAGAATTTGGCCAAGTAAGCGATTTTAAAGTCAACTACTCTAAATCAGAAGCAATAACATAAGACAAAAGCTAATTTTTAACTTTCCCTTTAAGTGGCAGAAAGACACACCTAAGTACCTCGGTACACAAATTCCAGAGAACATGGATGATCTGTATAGTTTAAATTATATCACTGTCCTTGAACAAACTCTTCAAAATTTAATGAATTATAAATTCAAACCCTTGTCCTGGTTTGGTTGTATTTATGTGATAAAATGGACATTTTGCCAAAACTTCTTTATATATTCCAGACCATTCCTGTCTGCGTTCCTCAGACCTTTTTCTCCCATCTCGACAACGCTATTAGGTAGTATGGGAAACGTCGAGGTCTAGGATACATTTTAAAATATTGTGATGTTCCAAGAATAAAGTGGGGTACTAGTATTCCTGATCTAAAAAAATTACCATCAATCTTTGATTCTTATGAAAGCAGTGGACTGGTTCACGTCTGTGGAACATAAGCAATGGGTGAAACTGGAAGGGGACGTCTATCCATGGATACTCACATCTCTACCTTGGATTGACTAAATACATGTACAAACTAAACAATTACCAATACCCATTCAACACATTTTGAAAACATGGGATCAAGTCTTAATCTCTTCATCTATACCACGTAGGTTGGCTCCATTAACGCCCTTGTTTGGCAACCCAGATTTTCCCTCTGCTTCAGGTACGGGCTCATTTCTAATCTGGGACTGATCTGATGGGGTTAGATTGAGACACGTTCTCATGGGATCAGGCTCTTTTCCTTCCTTTATAGAACTTCGTGGCTCCTTTCCAATTAGGAGTCTATCCTGTCTGGCTTATTTTCAGCTCAGGTCATTTATAAATTCTCACATGTTACTAGTATAAAGGATGAACTTACTCCATTTGAACCCATAATCACTCAAGTAGGTCCTTGTACTAAACTTCTATCTTGCATACACAGAGCAACACAAATGGACACCAGCAATGACCCTCTACCCTTTACTGGGGTTGGGAGAAGGAATTGGGTCGTCAAATTTCAGAGAAGGATAGGCAAAAAACATTCATACTCTCCCACAAATTATCTATTATTTGCCGTGCCCAGGAGAAAAACGATAAGATTTTATCTAGATGGCACCATTGTCGCACTATGCTATGTAGCATCTTCGGACTTGTGCTGGCGGTGTGGTGGTGCAGACGGGTCTGTGTTACATATATGGTGGGAATGCCCATCATCGTCGGATTCGGTGGACTGCGTTGGACCTGCATGCTTTTTTTTTGGGGGGGAGGGTTGGTTTAATAAAATAGTGAACCAGGAAAAGTGTCGGGGAGTGTTTATTCAAATTAAGCATTTTTCCGTGGGTGTTTTTATTTTTGATTACTGGGTCAGTAATGGGTTTGTCTGATAGATACCTCTCCATTACTATCACCAGAGTTTGATGCCAGCTGTGATTTTTGACAAACCCCAGCTGACATTAACCCCAAGATACTTTACACCAATTGTCAATGCATCTGGGCAATAGGGAAGAGCAAAGGCAAAAAGCCATAATTGGTGCATCTCATGTGATGCTCCACTTCTGGGGCGGCTACGAGCTGGTATTTTTAGGCTGGGGATGGCCCAATAACCAGGGACCTTCCCAACTTGATATCAGCTCTCAGCTGTCTGCTTTACCTTTGCTGGTTACAAAAAAATAGGGGGACCCCATGTTGTTTTTTTTTAATTATTTATTAGGTTAAACAAGGCTCAACTCCCTTTAGTTCCAGATGAAAGGCTCTAAAGGGTGCAAATTTATAATATATAGGGGGTTGTGAAATGATATATCTGCAGGACATCTATCTCTTATCTATCATATCTCTAACATCTTTCTATCGATATCTGTATATAAGATTGTTTTCTTCATTTTGTAAACCAGCTTTAAGTTACATAGAGGATTATAGTCAGTAAAAGACGATGTTAATAACGCACTGTATATGGATGCAGGCGAGAAAAACATGGCACACTCGCATGACACTCGTCTAACTATTCGAGATGAACATTGGAGCCATTTATAAGCCGCTGATGTGAACGAACCCTCAGCCAGACTCTTCTGAATATAGTCTATTAAGGTAACTGGTAATAATTAGTGTTGAGCGAACATGCTCGACACTGCTCGGTACTCGCCCGAGCATCACGCTACTCGGGATGTTCAGCGAGCACCGAGCATTTCCGGGTTACTCGGGCGGGAGCTCGGGTCTCCGCCCTGCATGTTTGGTGCTCTTTACAGAGCCAATGAACATGCAGGGATTGCCAGCCAGTCACTGTAATGCCGCAGCCATGTTGTTTGTGGGCATTACAGTGATTGGCTGGCCGCACAGCGTCACCTCCCAGACGATCAGCCCTTCATGATTGGTGTGTGTGGGTGTCTGTGCGTGTGTCTGCGAGTGTGTGCAGTGTCTGTGCGATGTGTGCGGGTGTGCGCGGTGTCTGTGCGATGTGTGCGGGTGTGCGCGGTGTCTGTGCGATGTCTGCGGTGTCTGTGCGATGTGTGAGGGATGTGTGCGGGTGTGTGCGTGCAGGCAGACATAGGCCGATGTGACACTACTACTCCCATCGGCCTATGTCTGTGCCCGGTCCACTCGTGCCAGCAGGATCAGCTCGATGGGAGCAGTAGTTCCCATCAGCCTGATCCTGCTATATAAATTGCCCTACTGTGTCCCCAATAAATTTTAAATACATGTCATTGGTGGCCAGTGGTTGCCTACAATAAATTAGTTAATACATTACCTGTCCCCGCCGATCGCCACCTAAAATAAAGTAAAAAATAAAAAACTACACCTATACTCACCTAGACACCTAATTCCCCGAAGCCATCGATCTCCTGTAATAAAATATAAAACAATAAACCACAACCTTATCCTTACCCCTCCGTAGTAGTCCACGAGTGTCCCACGATGATCTCCAGTTTAGAGCAGCCACATAGAATGTGACCGCTCTGAACCGCTGCCGCCGCTAGAATGATGGGGCCGTAAAGCAGCCCCGTCATTGCATAAGCGGGTTCGCCGGAGTTCAGGCAGCGCTGCTCCGGTTAGCTCCTTTACGGCCCTGCTGTATCGTGAGAAATTCCCACGGTACAGCAGTGCCGTAAAGGAGGTCTCCGGAGCTGCGCTGCCTGAATGCACTCCGGTGACCTCAGTCAGTGGCTCCCGCTGCCGGGAGCGGACGTGTTCCCGGCAGTGTGAGCTTACAGCAGCCATGCACAGCTGTCACCATCTCCAGATGTGACAGCTGTGCATGGGAGATCAGTGCAGGAACATGGAAAGGTAACTATTTTTTTTTAGTAAACTAAGAATTAAATAAAATTGTGTGTTTTATTTCAAATAAATTATTTTTTTCTGGGTGTAGTGTGTTTTTTCTTTTTAACACTTTGTAGGTTAGTAATGGGGGTGTCTTATAGACGCCCATCATTACTAACCTGGGCTTCATGGCAGCTGGCGCTGACATGAACCCCAACCCTATTACCCCCTGCCACCGCACCAGGGCAGCGTGGAAGAGCGAGGCTAAGTGCCAGAGTTGGCGCATCCTATGCATGCGCCATTTCTGGGGCGGCTGACGGCTGGTGTTTCTAGCCTGGGAGGGGGCCAATATTCATGGCACCCTTCCTGGGCTATTAATATCAGCCCCCAGCTGTCTGCCTAGCCTTTGCTAGCTATTAAATAGGGGGTACCCCACGTCATTTTTTGGGGGGGTCCCCCATTTTAATAGCTAGTAAAGGCTAGGTGTTCAGCTGGGGGCTGATATTAGTAGTCTGGGAAGCTCCGTGGGTATTACCCACTTCCCAGGCTTCAAACATCTGCCCCAGCCGTCTGCTTAACCTCCGCTAGAGCCTTAAATTATGGGGGATCCCACGCCAATTTTTTTTTAAATAAATCCTTTATTTTAACACTAAATGACATTTGAGGAGTCAATAAAGATGCAGTCCCTAAATTATAATTTATTTTTTAATTAATTTTTCCCAAAAATTTTGACGTGGGCTTTGCCATATTTTTGTATGCCAGCCAGGTACAGCATCCAGCTTCTATGAACGCGCCATTTTCCGGGGTGGCTGCGGACTGCAATTTGCACCGGGGGGGGGGGGGGGAAAGCTTGGGCCTCCCTGCGCTGCAGATTCCATCCCCCAGCTGCCTAGTTGTACCTGGCTGGACACACAAATAGGGAGAAGCCCCACGTATTTTTTTTTTTAATTATTTCATGAAATTCATGAAATAATAAAGAAAAAAGGGCTTCCCTATATTGTTGTGTCTGGCCAGGTACAAATAGGCAGCTGGTGGTTGGGCGCAGCCCGTTCCTGGATGCTGTACCTGGCTGGACACAAATATAGTGCGAAGCCCCAAGTCAATTTTTTTTTAATTATTTCGGGAAATTCATGAAATAATTAAAAAAAAATTGATGTGGGGCTTCGCCCTATATTTGTGTCCAGCCAGGTACAGCAGGCAGGAACGGGCTGCGCCCAACCACCAGCTGCCTATTTGCACCTGGCCGGACACAACAATATAGGGAAGCCCTTTTTTAAAAAAATTATTTCATGAAATAATTAAAAAAAAATTGACGTGGGGCTTCGCACTATATTTGTGTCCAGCCAGGTACAGCAGGCAGGAACGGGCTGCCCCCAACCACCAGCTGCCTATTTGTACCTGGTTGGACACAACAATATAGGGAAGCCCTTTTTTCTTAATTATTTCATGAATTTCATGAAATAATTTAAAAAAAAAATACGTGGGGCTTCGCCCTATTTTTGTGTACAGCCAGGTACAACTAGGCAGCTGGGGGCTGGAATCCGCAGCGCAGGGAGGCCCAAGCTTTCTGGGCCCCACCCGCTGCAAATTGCAGTCCGCAGCCACCCCGGAAAATGGCGCGTTCATAGAAGCGCCATCTTCTGGCGCTGTACCCAACTCATCCAGGGCCCTGGTGCGGTGGCTCACTGGGTAATAAAGGGGTTAAGGCCAGCTTGGCATTATCAGCTGGCCCTAAGCCCGAAATTCATGGGGTCATGCCAATATTAGACATGACCACCATGAATTTCTAGTAAAGTATTTAAAAAAAACACAAACACCCAGAATAAAGTCCTTTAATTGAAATAAACACACAATTCTTTATTGTTCTAAATTAAACCATACTTACCATCACGCCCATTCCAGCTGAAGCCAACGATCTCCTGCAATAAAAGAAAAATAATAAAGCAACCTCATCCTTACCTTTCCATGGTTCCCAGGACAGCTCCAGCTCTGCTACATCGAGATGACAGGCTGGACCGCAGCAGAACGCTGCCATCCAGCCTGTCATCCCGCAGACACTGAGAAGCGCAGGCATGCTTGCGCTCCTCAGTGTCTCTCTGTGACGGCATAAAGATGAGCCGAGGTCATGTCCAATGAACTCGGCTCACCTCATGCACGTCACTGACAGCGTGGGAAAATTCTCCTGCACTCAGCGCTTCAGCGTGAGAATTTTCCCACGCTGTCAGTGACGTGAATGAGGTGAGGTCATGTCCAATGAACTCAGCTCACCTCATGCACGTCACTGACAGCGTGGGAAAATTCTCACGCTGAAGCGCTGAGTGCAGGAGAATTCTCCCACGCTGTCAGTGACGTGCATGAGGTGAGCTGAGTTCATTGGACATGAACTCGGCTCATCTGGATGCCGTCACAGAGAGACACTGTGGAGCGCAAGCATGCCTGCGCTTCTCAGTGTCTGCGGGATGACAGGCTGGATGGCAGCTTTCTGCTGCGGTCCAGCCTGTCATCTCGATGTAGCAGAGCTGGAGCTGTCCTGGGAACCATGGAAAGGTAAGGATGAGGTGGCTTTATTATTTTTCTTTTATTGCAGGAGATCGTTGGCTTCAGCTGGAATGGGCGTGATGGTAAGTAGAGTTTAATTTAGAACAATAAAGAATTGTGTGTTTATTTCAATTAAAGGACTTTATTCTGGGTGTTTTTTTTTTTTTTTTAACTTTGACTATGGGGTTAGTAATGGGGGTGTCTTATAGACGCCTCTCCATTACTAACCTGGGCTTGATGTCAGCTGGCATTATAAGCTGACATCAACCCCAACCCTATTACCCCACTGCCACCGCTACAGGGCAGTGGGAAGAGCGAGGCTAAGTGCCAGAATTGGGGCATCCTATGGATGCGCCATTTCTGGGGCGGCTGACGGCTGGTGTTTCTAGCCTGGGAGGGGGCCAATATTCATGGCACCCTTCCTGGGCTATTAATATCAGCCCCCAGCTGTCTGCCTAGCCTTTGCTAGCTATTAAATTAGGGGGGACCCCACATCATTTTTTTGGGGGGTCCCCCATTTTAATAGCTAGTAAAGGCTAGGTATTCAGCTGGGGGCTCATATTAGTAGCCTGGGAAGCTCCGTGGGTATTACCCCCTTCCCAGGCTTCAAACATCTGCCCCAGCCGTCTGCTTAACCTCCGCTAGAGACTAAAATTAAGGGGAACCCCACGCCATTTTTTTTTTAAATAAATCCTTTATTTTAACACTAAATGACAAGTACAGTAATCAACACTGTCACTGTACTTCATATATATGTGACTGACATGTTTCTATCTATCTAATCTATGTATGATTCTCTATTCCTTCTATTCTAAATTGTCGGGTACAGATGCTGAATTGCCGGCCGGCTTTTTTAAAGAGACGGTGCATGAAAACACTATTATATTTTTAAATAAATCCTTTACACTAAATGACAAGTACAGTAAGCAACGCTGTCACTGTACTTCATATATATGTGACTGACATGTTTCTATCTATCTAATCTATGTGTGAAGCTCTATTCTGTCTGTTATAAATTGTCGGGTACCGCTGCTGAATTGCCGGCCCGCTTTTTTAAAGAGACAGTGCATGAAAACACAATTATTTTTTTAAATAAATCCTTTACACTAAATGACAAGTACAGTAACCAACACTGTCACTGTACTTCATATATATGTGACTGACATGTTTCTATCTATCTAATCTATGTGTGAAGCTCTATTCTTTCTGTTGTAAATTGTCGGGTACCGGTGTATGCCGCTGCTGAATTGCCGGCTTTTCTCGTAATACATTCTACATTATTCTTAGTTATTTTACTTCATGTAGAATTAACCTACAAGGAAAGAAAGAGTTTATTTTCATTCCGATATTTGTGTCCCATTGACTTGCATTGGTTTCCTGTATCGGAATCGGCGATATCCGATACTTTTTGGGTATCGGTCCGATCCAATCCGATACGATATTTCCTGATACCGGAAGGTATCGTTCAACACTATCCTTAACATATTTCACAGGAAAGCACTTTCACTTTCGTTTTTGAACGTTTTATTGTGAGCCTGTAAAAGTGGCTTAATACCTCTGACCACGTTGTTGACAGCAGTGACCTGGGGGTCAGAAATGCTTCCTGGCGCGATCCCCATGCTGTCCCCATGTCATTTGAGCACTGTCACTATTTTTTTGGGCACTTGTTAGGCTTTTAAAAGTCTGCCGGGGGAGCCGCCGCAAAAATGCTCGAGTCTCCCATAGACTACCATTGGGCTCGTTGCTTGGGTCGAGCACCCGAGTATCACGGCGAGCTCGGCCCGAGCTTCGAGCACCCGAGCATTTTAGTGCTCGCTCAACACTAGTAATAATCACCTCATGTGTCGTCTATTTGTCTCCAAGCAGAGAAAATCCCACGTTACATTCCTCACATAAAACTGTAGAAAAGGCGGCGCGGGGTAATTGTGCCAGTAGTGAGGGGCAAATAATGCCGGAAATGAGACTGACTGCGGAGACGTCTCCATGTAGCGTCTTCACTCCGGATATCACTGTACAGGAGCCGCACAGTTCACACTGTGCATCCACTGAGGCCCCTGATCATGTGACCCCTGACTCCTCCCCTCCTGTGACCTCATCACAGGTCCTGTGCGCACAGAACAGCCATATATGTGGTGGCGGCTCTGCAGGTGGAGGTATGTGGAGATCCCCCTTACTGGGTGCAGGGGGCATTAACCCCTTCAGCACGGAGACTCTTTTGGGGTCTCTGTGTGGTGTGAACAGTGAGGTAACAGCTGTGGACAGAATGCGGCTTAGCTGGTTCCCGTCCACATTAGATCCATTCAGATGACTGCAGGATGAAGGACAGAAGCCCAGAGAAGTCCTCACACAGCGCCATTATTCCTCTCCTAGTTCCAGCACAGTAATGTAGATAGTAGTGATAACCGTCCACACATAGAGGACGATCCAGGACCTCAAATAACATAAAACTTTTATTTCTTCATTTTATAACCTTATGTCACAATAATGATGGGACGTCATCAGAACATTGGAGGAAAGAATCCAGAGAGAATTAAGGTGGAGGTGACGCGTTTCGGAGTGATACTTCTTACCCAGAACCGAAGGTAAGAATGAAACCCAAGCAGGATATACAGGTGGTGTTCAAAAGTCCTGCATAGGCGTGAAGAAAACTATATATTTCATACTTCTGCATCTCTACAGTGAAACTGGTGGAACATATATGTTTTTGCAATCCCTCATTGTATGCCATACTCATTTTTGAATGTCCCAAGTGTATAAATTGTTATGGTATGCGCATTTTTGATAATTTTTTTACAGCATAACCATACCTACACCAGTACAGTGTGTAGAATGGTGAACAGGTTTCTAAGTTCATTAACTTCCAATGCAAGTTCACACAGACTTAAATTTTACTTTTTAAGATTTATTATATTTTATTTAATTCAGAGTCCTGAAAAGGGCCTTTTGAGTGCCTCTTTAGCTTCTAATACTTTATTGGCCAGCCTTTGCTCTTGAGCACCAACTTGCATCTCTGTGGCATTGAGTGAACAAGCTTCTGCAGATGTTCACGAGTGATGATATGGTTCCAGGCCTGTATCAGAGACTCAATCAACTCTCTCTTGGTCCTTGGCTGTTTTTTAGATATCTCTATTGATACCTTGTGCCACAAATTTTCAATTGGATTGAGATCCGGGGACTAGGCTGGCCAGTCAATAGTAGCCACCTTGTTCTTTTTTTTCCATTCCGTTACTCTCTTAGCTCTGTGACAAGGAGCATTATCATCCTGGAAGACATAATCCCCTGAAAACAGGTGTTGAGCAGAAGGCAGCATTTTCTTATTAAAGATGTCTATGTATTTTTTTTGCATTAACCATACCCTCCACAATATAAAGCCTTCCAACACCATTGGCTGCCATACTGCCCCAGACCATTACTTTCATCGGATGTTTCACAGAGAAGCTCAAACACTCTGGCTTGTACTCTTCATGTGGAAACCTTCTCACATAAGACTTGCCATCATTTTCTAAAATGCAAAAAGTGCTTTCATCACTAAATAGCACTTTTTACCACTCCTCCTTCCTCCATTTTGAATATTTCAATGCCCACAGTTTTCGCCTTTGTCTTTGTATGGCTGTCATCAATGGCTTCTTTTGGGCCTTGCACCCTCTTAATCCTGCTTCCAAACATCTCTTCCTAAAGGCCCCGTCACACTTAGCGATGCTGCAACGATCCCGACAACGATACGACCTGTCAGGGATCGTTGCTGCGTCGCTATGTGGTCGCTGGTGAGCTGTCAAACAGGCAGGCTCACCAACGATCAGGGGAGCAGCGACATCGTGGAAAGAATCTTTCCACGATGTCCTGCTCCTGGTTACGAGCCTGCTGAAGCAGGAGCAGGCTGGTAACCATGGTAAACATCGGGTTACTAGGGGCACACGCGCTCCTAGTAACCGTTGTTTATCATGGTTACCACTCTGCTACAGTGAGCGGGAGGTTACCGCTCACTTTAGCAGGCTCGTAACCATGATAAACAACGGGTTACTAGGTGCGCGTGTGCCCCTAGTAACCCGATGTTTACAATGGTTACCAGCCTGATCGCTGCTCCCGCTGGTCACACACAGCGATGTGTGCTGACCAGCAGGAGGGCAACGACCAAAAAATGGTCCAGGACACTTTGCAGCGATCAGCGACCTCACAGCAGGGGCCTGATAGTTGCAAAGTGTCACACATAGCGACATCGCTGGTGAGGTCGCTGTTGCATCACCAAAACCGTGACACAGCAGCGATCTCGCTATGTGAGACGGGGGCTTAACAGTTGATGTTGATACCTCAATATTGCACTTTTCTTGCCATTCTCGCAGAAGCTGAGGAGAGGTGAGCTTTCGATTGGCAAGGGATGTTCTTATCAGTACTCTATCCTCCCTTTTAGTTGACTTTCTGGGCCGACCAGATCTGGGCCTGTCCTGGGTAATTCCAAGCTGCTTATGTTTCTGCAAAATTCTTACGACTGTACTCTGATTACAGCCGACCTTCCTTGCGATCTGGGGGCCAGTATAACCCTCTTCATGTAGCACCACAACTCGCACACGATCCTCCGCTGACAAAAATCTGAAGGCTCCCATCATAAAGCTCTACAGTATGATTCACTAGATAGACCAACAGATAAAACAAACAAAGCAGCGGATGTGATGCAATGTAATGGAATGTGATTGGCTGCCATATCCAGGTTATGATTGGTCACAAGAACCTCATCTGTGATTGACTAATTTTGGATCTGAAGCTGTGCAATATTTAGTTGTGCTTTCAATTCCCATATTGTTGCAATAATTTCAGGCAAAACTGCTTCAAAAGCTAAAAATATTACAGGGAGAGAATGCAAAATTGTATTCGGAACAAAACCATATATAATATGTCCTATTAGCATCGAAGATATTTGACAGAAAATGTTTAAAACTTGAAAAATCTATTTATCCTATGCCTATGCAGGACTTTTGAACACCACTGTAAATGTCTCTGGAGCAGCCGCTCCTGTGCACAGGATGAATGGCGGCATTAATAGATGTAATAGATGTGATACAAAGAAAGACAATGATGAAACACAATCATCTTACAGTCATCACAATATGGCCCCTTCACCCGTCTGGTAATGTAAGATCAGATCCGTCCTTCTCTTTATACCCTCCGGTACGATGGATTTACCCTCAGTGTCCAGGAAGCTTCACGGTTCAGCAATGCCCCTCTGCCATCTCCCCTCCACCTGAACGTTTTACCCTTTCACTGCCACAAAACTGAAAGTTCTTTCAGTATCCATTGTGTTCTCTTAGGAAATGTGTGGAAATGTTGGAAGGGTTAATGGCTGCGGGATTAGTGGGGTCTCCTATGTGCTCATTAATTCTCTGCCTTATTTACGGGTGGTGCAGCCGACATATCTGACATTACACCCCAGACACTGAATACAATATACTACAAATTCACTGCTGCAGGTGATGCATTGTGTAATGAAATGTTTTATTTAATGTGATTAAATCTATTTCTTGTGTTCGGCATATTTACATGGTGGACATTTATCAATGCCGCATCTGTGAAAACCCAGAGGTGTAAGCCAGGTTCTCTTATGTGTTTCTCTTGCGATTAAACTAGGAGACAGGAGTTGTGAAAGGGTCGGGGCCGAGAACAAACAACCATCTCGTAATAACCATCAAACCACCATCTTGTGAGAAACGTATTCAGCTGCGGATTCCGAGGAAGAAACTGCTTGTTGTCTGTGGCCAAAAATATATAGGTTTTATTACTAGATGTAAAGAAGAAAACTAGATACTGTAAAATAATAAATCTACTCATTGTCTCCAGTAATTGTATTATTACACAGGGTTTTTATGATGTTACATCGGCTCATCTTCTTCTCATTCAGGTCTCTACAATATTACATCCTCTCACTGACAATCTTCTATATAAGAGAGTTTTCATGATTTACCAATCAATTATGGATATGAACAGAGACAAGATGGCGGAGAGGATATTACACCTCACCCTAGAGATCCTCTTCCAACTTACTGGAGAGGTGAGAGATTCTGATGACGTCACATTACATCATTCTTATCTATGGGAATAACAGATGGACAGAACTGGAGAGGTGAGGACTCTGGAAATGTCTGGAGTGAGATTTATTAATGTGTCTCTCCATAACCAGGAGTACACAGTAGTGAAGAAGACCTCTAGTGAGGGCTGTCAGGACCCTGTGTCTGAGGGATGGGGAAGATCCCTGAGTCCAAACACAGGATATCCACCTCACCCCCTGGTACATGAGGACATCAATGACCAGAAGATCCTAGAACTCACCTGCAAGATGATTGAGCTGCTGACTGGAGAGGTGACTCTGCTGGGAATGCTGGGAAATTATACAGTAACGCTATGAAGGGATCGGGGGATGACGGTATCATTGTATGTGTCAGGTTCCTATAAGGTGTCAGGATGTTGCTGTCTATTTCTCCATGGAGGAGTGGGAGTATTTAGAAGGACGCAAAGATCTGTACAAGGACGTCATGATGGAGGTTCCCCAGCCCCTCACATCACCAGGTAATAGACAAGATTAAATACATACGATCTGTAATTATCTGTATGTAAAGAATGAATTCAGTCCCTGTATGTGTTTCCTCCAGATCTATCCAGTAAGAGGACAACACCAGAGAGATGTCCCCGTCCTCTTCTTCCACAGGACTGTAAACAAGAAGACCCCAATGTTCCTCAGGATCATCAGGTACATGGAGAGAAGGTGTCATGAGATCTCCCCTATAATGTATAAATGGTTGTGAAGGTCTTGTGTGAGAACTGTGGAGATGGATTAGAGCTGATCATAGATCGGACTTCTCCTTCTGTCTGTGACTTTTACAATATTTGTTCAAGGGTGAAGATCTGACCCATATTAATACTACAGAGACATATGTGAGGGGTGATGAGCGGTGTAAAGAAGAGATTCCTACATATGACTACCCAGGTGAGTAGTAATAGTGCTGAGAAGTAACAGATTCTTCTTAGTCACCGGCTGTGGCTGCTTTATCGGTGGTGTAGTCCAGTTGTATCACAATCATGTGATCACCATTTTACCGCTAGACCACAACATTCTCCTCCATCCAAAACTGTTCAAATTACTTTGTGAATTGGGAAAGCCCTTTTCTAGAGAACTTACAACCTGGAGGATCCACGTACCCTCTGGGATTAGAAGATGCTGACCGTTACCTGCCCAGATCTGTAAAATACAAAGCCAAATGACAGCGTATGTAGAATATGCTGACACGTTAGAAAATCGTCTAACTCAAAACAACCCTTTTTCCAAAAGGAAAATCTTTCATAATCACAACATAACACATACAACATGAAAAAAGTGCCCATAAAAAAGTGACTTAGTGCAGATAGTTTTTTTTTTAGATACTATTACTAACCCTATGCGGTCCCTTCCCCCACACCCCCGCCAGAGGCGATAAACAGAATTTTTTTGCCACTGGATATACAATATATTAGTGTGAGGTTTCAATATGAAAAAAACTTTAAATGCATAAATCACTTGTTTTAAAAACAGCAGGAAGATGTAGTTGGGGGGTGCATGTCTGATGAACATAGGTCATACTAATCTTATCCCCCAGACCATAGATAACACACAACAACATATCAGGGGTGCAACCTGCAAGATAAGCTCAAAAACTATTAATATACCCTATTTTGAATGCAGTACCCCTGTGGTTCCCTATGCTGGTAGACCCACAGTTATCTGAAGTGGCAGGCAGATATCACTGCGACGTCTGCCATTACATAGTAGCAACATAACATATAGGGAATTAGAAGATAAACTTATCTTTGCAAAAGTATTGAGTTGCCCCCAGTACTTCTCGACGCGTTTCCCCGTTAATGGTTGGTTCATCAGGAGAAGATCCAGTCATCCTGCAGAGAGCTCTCTCTCTGCAAAGTGATTTATGCATTTAAGGTTTTTTCATATTGAAACCTCACACTAATATATTGTATATCTAGTGGCAAAAAAATTCTGTTTATCGCCTCTGGCGGGGGTGTGGGGGAAGGGACCGCATAGGGTTAGTATCTAAAAAAAATAATACCTGCACTAAGTCACTTTTTTATGGGCACTTTTTTCATGTTGTATGTGTCATGTTGTGATTATTAAAGATTATCTTTTAGGAAAAAGGGTTTTCTGTGTTAGATGTTAGACTATTCTCCCTTTATTTTCAATCAAGACCGTGTGATCTACGTTAGAAAATCAGTTGAAGAAAAATTATAATGGCCTCTAAGAGAAAGCGGAGGGTAATGATGCTGTTGGCTTCCTAGATCCCTGATATCTTATTGGATGAATCTACCTCCTCTCCCTTCTGTGCTGCTGAATGTGCTCATATGGTCCCTACAAGACCAGGTCCAGTCTTTCTGACCAAACTTCACTTTTATGATCTACAACATTAAATGTGCAGTGAGGGCCAAGGTGAATTTCTGTACAATAACAGCAGAGTTTCCCTTTATCCTGACTTTTCAATTTCTTTTAAAACCAACTAACTTCAAACCAGATTGTGATAAACTAAACAGAAAACATTACTCCTGTGCCATGATATATCTCTAAGCTGTGCGTGGCTGATGGCTGTAATATACATTTATTCACGCCTGCAGGAGATGTGGTGGCTCCAGCCCTGGTTTCATGAATTCACTCCACATCATAAATTCCAATGCTTCACCATAAATGAGTTTAACTCTCATTTAGTGTTGGAGAGCTCCTATCATACATAAGTTCTTATTGTAGCATATTTTTTTTATTCTGTCTATTTATTTACAGTTTCTCATTTTGTATAATTTGGGGTGGGATTATCCTGCCTCACTTATGTGAGTCTGCAACTCCCTGGTAGTCTTTAAAAGAAGGTCTCCATTGTCTTTTCCAAATGCCCGAGGTCTAACTTTACAGGCTGTTCTGTGGTGTTAGATGGGAAGAAGAATAGTCAGGTTGCCGGGTCAGAACCAGGAGAGCAGAGAAAATGCAAAATCAGAAGACACAAGAGTAGTCAGTAAACGGGCCGAGGTCACAACAGGAAACAAATACACAAGCTGGGAGCTGAGCACAGAGGACTGAACCAGAGGAGAACAAGGCTGTATCTGGAAGCTTCCAGCAATATCCTTCCAGCTTTAGTAGGGTGCGGTGCTTTCCAGTTGGCTGAAGCAGGGAGCAGATTACTCCAGCTGGACAGCACACACACCCATACTGCCAGACTGGATGGTACTACAGGTCCCAGGCATGTTGACCAGAGTCTGCACCGCCCAGAGCTTCTGGTTCCGAAGTCTCCTCCATTACCATCGCCGCCTGCAGAATGAATAAGGCGGCTCCTGGTGAGAGAAGCAGACATTGCAGGAGCAGATCCCAAAGGAGATGGGACCCACCATTTACAGAAGCCCTAATATGACAAAATGTCAGAAAACCAGAGCAGTAGAAATCCCCACGAGGTGACTCCATTTTGGAAATTGTAACCCTCAGTGAAATAATCTATAGGAGTAGTGACTATTTTGACTCCACATTCTCGTTCTGTAAATTAGCACACACTGGATGTTGGAGAGTGAAAATTGCACATTTGCCATTTTATTGCCCAACACATAGTGCCCAGATTGTTCTCCAGGAGACACACACCGTAAATTAAGTGGGATCTTCTCACTATAGTAATGCCAAATACATGCATGCTGAGTGTGGTTTGGATACACTGCAAGGCTCAGATTTGAGGGGGAGATTTGACTTTGGGAGAGCGGATATTGCGGGATTGGTTTATGGAAGCCATGTTGCTTTTCAAAAACCTTTGAGCCACTAATAATGTGGAAACCTCTATTTTTCCACTGACAGATGATGGACCTGAGTGAGGACTTGTTTTTTTGTGAGATGAGAAGTTTTTATTGGTATTATTTTTGCCTACATAATATTGTTTAGTGACTTTTTATCCCATATTTGGGAGGCAGAATGAACAAACAGTTGAACACCACACTATACTGGTTCATGCTATGAGGTTTTATTAGACTGTGAACTGTCATTGTCCTGGTGAATAATTCAGTTTTCTACATAACTTGCAATTTTTACAGACAGTTTAAGTAGAAATGCTCAAAAATATAAAACTCAAGGATATTTTATTCAAAAGTAATAATTGGTTTTATTCTTGGCAGATGTCTGTACCACGAGATCAGAGGGACAGCTGACATCTTCAATTTTTAAATCAGATGATCTTGAGATCCCACAGGATACAATTGAAATGAATGACATTTCTCCAGATATCCCATCATCCCTTCACAGCAAAGATCTGTCATCTGATCCTTTGAAACAGGTCCTGTCTTCTGATTCATTACCGATTACTAAGGAAAATCAAAGTCACAGAATAAGCATTAAAAAACTAACTGCTCCTAAAGCAAATAAGTCATTATCACATTCAGAAGATGGAAATAGTTTTCCCCTTGAAAAATCTTTTCTTAAACATCAAAAAATCCACACAGAAGAGAATAGATTTTCTTTTTCCAAGTGTAGGAAAAGTCTTAACCAGAAATCAGATCTTGTTAGTCACCAGAGAACTCACACAGGGGAGAAGCCATTTTCATGTTCAGAATGTGGAAAATGTTTTTTATGGAAATCATATCTTGTTAGTCACCAGAGAAGTCACACAGGGGAGAAGCCTTTTTTCTGTTCAGAATGTGGGAAATGTTTTAAACAGAAATCAGATCTTGTTATTCACCAGAGAATTCACACAGGAGAGAAGCCATTTTCTTGTTCAGAATGTGGGAAATGTTTTAACCGGAAATCAGTTTTTGTTAGTCACCAGAGAAACCACACAGGGGAGAAGCCTTTTTCCTGTTCAGAATGTGGGAAATATTTTAACCATAAATGGAATCTTATTATACACCAAAGAACTCACACAGGGGAGAAGCCGTATTCATGTTCAGATTGTGGGAAATGTTTTAACCAGAAATCAGATTTGGTTAAGCACCAGAGAACTCACACAGGGGAGAAGCCCTTTTCATGTTCAGAATGTGCAAAATGTTTTAACCAGAAATCAGATTTGGTTAAGCACCAGAGAACCCACACAGGGGAGAAGCCTTTTTCCTGTTCAGAATGTGGAAAATGTTTTGTGAAGAAATCATCTCATCTTAGTCACCAGAACAGTCACACAGGAGAGAAGCCTTTTTCATGTTCTTAATGTGGAAAATGTTTTACACTATAATCAACTCTTAATAAATATCAGCTTAATAAACATCAGCGTGTCACGATTCCTCCGCTCAGAGTGTCTTGGACGCTGTGACTGACACCTCAGTCATCCATTCTGGTGCAGGGGTGTGCTCAGCTGTCGGTGCTTTGATGGACAGCTCAGCTGTCCAATCTGAGTCTGAGAGGTGCTGAGCTTCTTTCAGGTGTTCACTGTTCCAGGTGATTACCCAGTTACTTAGCTGAGCTGTCATTCTCAGACCTCTGCCAGACTTACCATCTGCTCAGTGGTTTGTCTTGTATTTCAATGCTATGATTGTTTATCCTTTGCTGTCTGACCTTGGACGTAGTTCTGACAATTTCTTTGTCTAGCCTATTTGCTCTGATCCGCTATCTTCCTGGTATTCTGACCTCAGATCATGACTTGACTTCACCTTTGTCTTTTCACTTTAGTTTTCTATGTGCTTTCTTGGTATCTGACCTCAGAATGTTTGACTACCCTGCCTCACTGCCTGTCCATGAGTGACATTACGTCTGGCCGATACTTTTTTTTCCCCACCAATGGATCCAGTTCGTACACTCTGTGATCACGTGGCAAATTTGACCCAGATGGTCCAGGATCTGGCCCAAACCAGTAGTATGTGGAAAGGAAAGAAAAGTGGAAAATCCGTGCTGCTAGTAGATAACAGTAAATCCAGTTCCACACTAGAATAATATGCTTTTTTTTTTGTCTAAGCGTTTTGAAGTAGCATACTAGCGACTCATGACAAATAAACATATGCCAAGTGACAGAACGCAGCCATATACAGTATATACACTGGTGAATTTGAAAAAATGTGGAGCCAAAAAAGAACACATGATATGTGAAAGTTCATCTTGGGCAGTTTAACATTGTAAATAATTTAAGAAGAAATGATAAAAGATTTCAAAATATATAATTACATATTGTTTATAAGATGAATGAAGTTGAGAAAATAATAAGAAAATGCATGTGATAAGTTTCATCCAAAAATGAATATAGCATGATGTAAAAATATCAGTAAGTAAGTCGGACTAGAAGTCACAGAATCAAAGTATCAAAAGTTGTGTGGGTGATGTGATGTTGGCGTGCCACGGAGAAGAGTGAATGAACCAGAGGATTAAAAAAGAAGGGGGGTTGGGATGTATAGAGCCTATTGATGAGCGAGCAATAAAATGGTCGGGTGCTCATTGCTTGGGTCGGGCAAATCATAATGCTTGGGCGCTCGACCCGAGCAACGAGCCCAATGTAAGTCAATGGGAAACTCGAGTATTTTTCCGGTGGCCCCCCCCCTCCCCCAGAGGTCTGGAGGGGGCCTAAAAATTGGCCAAATCGATGGGAACAGTGCTCAAATGATATGGGAACAGCATGAGCATCTCTGACTCCCGGGCCACCGCTGTGAACAATGTTGTCAGAGTATTTCGCCACTTTTACAGACTCACAATAAAACATACAAAAATGAAGCCAAAATGGATTTTCCTGGAAAAAATGTAAAGGAACATTCTTTCTAGGGTAACGACTTGTATATAAGGCAAAATAAATAACCAAAAACAAAAATGCTCCTCGACACCTTGGGCTATGTTTACACGTACTGTTTTTGATGCGTTTTTCACTTTTTGCCTTCAACGGTGAAAAATATATTCACCGGTAAATGTAATTTTAACATTTTACTACCTTATCTGGTCATGTAGTGTGTGAGACATGATCAGACACATCCTGTTTCATTTATGAAGGAGGGACTGTGAAAGTCACAAAGCCTATTTATACAAGGCCATCAGCCGGCCTTTACTATTGTTAGAGGGCCATCAGCCGGCTATGCTTTGTTTTTCCCATTATTAAGGAGTGGGTCTGCTATAGTGGTAATGCCCATGCTGTGACTGCAAGGGCTGCCAAAATTTGGACGCACTCCAATACCCCTTTAAAGAGACGTAGAGGAGGTCTTCATTTAAAAAATTGTTCCTATGGACATCATAAACAACACCCTTAAGAAAAATTATGTGTCGCAACACGTTCAACCTGGTGATATGGTGGTGGAAAAGGAGGAGGGAAACAGAAAATGGACAAAATCAGGAAGCGAATACCCATGTCTGGGTGTGTAGAGGTGCTTGGGAGTAGACCCCCAAAAAAACACTGGATTTGACTTTATGTTCCGCTGCTATCATCTGGTGGTGTTCAGAAGTCCGGCCCAATCCAGCTTTTGTTCATTTTTATAAGAGGTAGCCTGTCAGCATTTTCAGTTGACAAACAGATGCGCCTATCAGTTATAATGCCCCCGGCGGCACTAAAAACCCGCTCTGACAAAACATTAGCGGCAGGGCAGGCCAAGACCTCCAAGGCGTAGAGAGCTAGTTCATGCCACGTGTCCAGCTTGGATACCCAATAATTATAAGGCACAGAGGAATCACGGAGTAGGTTGGTACAGTCGGCAAGGTACTCCTTCAGCATCTTCCAAAAATGTTCCCTCCTTTGTCAGAGTACCCAGCGCATCAGGACCAGGGCGCTGGGAGGGTCTGAGAAAACTGTCCCACCCCTTTGACATTGTTCCCCTGCCTCTGCTGGATTGGATTTGTGTCTCTCTCTCCTGTACTCCTTGGATGTCCAACGAACTGTGATCTCTGCCCCCAGCGTTTTCAGATAGGAATTTTTTTAATAATTCCTCAACAACGTCCTTCTGGTACTGCAACATTTTATTACACCTCTCCGCTACAGGAAGGAGAGTTAGAAAGTTCTCCTTGTACCGTGGGTCTTGAAGTGTGGCCAACATGTAATTACTGTCATCCAAAATGCATACAACGTAAAGGGTCACTGGAAAGGCAGCGGAACATAAACTCAGCCATGTGTGCCAGACTGCCAACAGGCAAGACTTCACTGTCCTGACCAAAAGGACGACTGTCCATGTTCTCCTCCTCCTCCTGGTCCTCCTCCTCCTCGTTCTCACTCTCCTCAGGCCATCCACGCTGAACAGACGATATGAATGTTGTGTGGGTATTACCATCTGTAGCGCAAGAAACCAGATCCTGTTCCTCCTCCTTTTCCTCCTCATTATCACCCAATCTGCATTGAGATGAGGCTGGTTGTGTGGCATCACCCTGCACAGTTCCTTGCTCCATCTCATCGTGCTCCACCTGCAATGCCTCCTTTTTAATTGTGAGCAGCGAGCGTTTCAGTAGACAGAGAAGCGGGATGGTGGAGTCCTCAAAGTTTTGGAGGATGGCACAGATGTCAGACATCCATGTCCACTCATCAGCTCTTATGTGCGGAGGCTGACCTGAATATCGACAGGAGTGTTGAAGCTGGTACTCAGCAACTGCCCTCTGCGGCTCACAAATCCTTCTCCACATATGCAAGGTTGAGTTCCAATGCGTGGTGACTAGTGTTGAGTATGTTCTATTAACCCTTTCGCCAAGTATGCTCGGGCCGAGCTCCGAGTATTTACAGTTGCTCGGTGATGTGTTTGAATCGCTCCCGTGTGCATGATTTGCAACTATTTGACAGTTTTACTACATGTGAGGAATGTCTATTTCTTACACATTCCTCACATGTAATAAAGCTGTCAAACAGTTGCAAATCATGCACATGGGAGTGATTCAAACACATCACCGAGCAGCTGTAAATACTCGGAGCTCGGCCCGAGAATATTCGGAACAGAACATACTCGCTCAACACTAGTGGTGACAGCGCACACTAGTTGGTGAGCTGGAAGCTTCAACGCTGCTGAAGCACGTTCCCGCCATTGCAGTGCTCACTGCTTATCAACAGCGTTAGTTTATACGGTTTATTTTGTGCAATCTGTTGTACTGATGAAGGTCTCTTGACTGAAACGTCTTCACTTGTTGGATTGCAGCACTTTAAATAAATTTTATTTTTTTCCACAGTTTACAAGGGATTGGATCCTACTTGTGCACCATACATAGGAGTGCCATGGTACCACTTTACTGCCAATACAAGGCTGACATGAACCCCAACCCTATTACTCCACTTGCCACCGCTACACGGCAGTGGGAACAGCGGAGGCTAAGCACCAGATTTGGTGCATCTTATGGATGCGCCTTTTCTGCGGCAGCTGAGAGCTGATGTTATTAGCCTCGGAGGGGGCTAGTATCCATCGCCCCTTCCCTGGCTATTAATATCGGCCCACAGCTGTTTGTTTAGCCTTTACTGGTTAGATTTTATAGGGGGAGCCTACCTCAATTTTTTTTCTGGGGTCCCCCTGTAACTATCATCTATATATCTATTACTTATCTATCTATATAACTATCTATCCATCTACCGATAGACTGATAGATAATAGATAGATATATGGATATATATATATATATATATATATATATATATATAGATAGATATCTAGATGGATATATGGATGGATAGATAGATATCCAAACAGAGAATGGAGGCAGCACACAAACGGATGATGAAAAAATTGTCTTTTAATAGCCCATGTGGCTGTAGCAACGTTTTCGGTCCAAAGATGTGGACCTTTCTCAAGCAATGTGAAAGTGCAATGTGCAGAGTATTTAAGCCTGCTTAACCACACAAATTGATTAGCAGTAATTAATATAGCATATATATTTTAGAAATGATACAAATACCATCAATACATCATTTATCATGATTCATGTAATATGTGCAATATATAAAGTGCAAAAGTGCTAAAGAGACAAAAAAAGTTCAGATCATCATTATAAAAACCATTTCTATTAGTAATTGATCACCAGCTGTACATATTTAAAAAGCCACATGACTCACCCCATAATGTAACCATGAGAAGCGCCGAAATCTCGGCGTCCCCGCTATCTCTATTGCGCATGTCCGGAAGGAATATAATGGTTCTGGAGCGCAATTGCGTTCCAAAGACCGGAAATGCCGGCGCCGTGATAGAAACCCATACAAAACTGACTGCGCATGCGCGAGAAGGCGCAGACACGTCCCACTCTGCGGTCAAAGGCAGACTCATAGCCTGGGCATCCATGTTTATTAAGGGCAGCTCGCCCATATCTTGCTACATCAGAGTGCAATACGCATATATATACATTATACAGTTGTAGGGGACACAGCACTACAGTGCTCATTGTGACAGAGTCTTACACTCATTTAAAGGTAGGAGTTACAGGCAGTTATGCCTGAGAGGCATGGGAACGCCCCTCATTAGCTGGGGATGGCAACCCAGTGGCCTTACTGGGATGGGAGACAAGGTACCCATAAGAGCACTAGTCTCAACCCCCCATAACACAGGCTACCTACTGGTCCATATACTCCCATAGATAATTGTGTAGCAACCCCTCAGTATATTGTAAATAAAGGATTTATCACATGGAGCCCAATTCATATCTTTTATCATCATATTCCTATACAAACATTGCGCCATTTTAGATGAAAACTATCAATTTTGATAGGGATGAATCATGTCCTCAAACAAAAGACCGTGGTGGTAGATCTATAAAGAAAAATAAGGAAAAAAATATAGGTATTAATAAGAATTCTAAAAAATAACCACATCATGTATGACTAAGAAACAATCACAAGGAGGAAATGGGCAAGCAAGCATCCCTAAATAGTTACATTCAACTTATAATCAACATTTAATCCATTAGGTTTTAAAGTTCTAAGTCTCTTAATTAGTGTTGAGCGAGTATGTTCTATTAACCCTTTCACCGAGTATGCTCGGGCCGAGCTCCAAGTATTTACAGCTGCTCGATGATAAGGTTAAATTGCTCCGGTGTGCTTGATTTACAACTATTTGACAGTTTTATTACATGTGAGGAATGTCTATTTCTTGCACATTCCTCACATGTAATAAAACTGTTAAACAGTTGCAAATCATGCACACGGGAGCGATTCAACCATATCACCGAGCAGCTGTAAATACTCGGAGCTCGGCCCGAGCATACTCTGAACAGAACATACTCGCTCAACCCTACTCTTAATCCATTCCAATTCTCTGATTTTCAATAAACGGACCCTATCTCCACCCCGTCTCAAGGGTGGTATGTGATCAATAATTCTACATGTCAAATGTTTCTCTGAGTGTTGCATCTCAGTAAAATGTTTTGGAACAGGTAGGTCAAGTCTTTTTTTCCGAATCGTATATCTATGCTGATTGAGTCTAATTCTAAAATCTAGTGTAGTCTCCCCAACGTAAAAAAGATTACAGAGGCACTGTAATAGATAAATAACATAATTTGATGAGCATGTTAGAAAGTGATTTATAGAGTAAGTCTCCCCATCATTGGAAAGCTGAAATTGATTACCTTTCTGCAAAAATGAACAATTAATACAATTAAGGCAAGGGAAACAACCTGTCCTCCGTTGTCCTGTTAATGTACTCTGAACTGTCTCCCTTCGGGAGCCAATATCTGCCCGAATCAACCTATCCTTGATGTTTTTGGCATGTTTGTAAGATGTCAGGGGAGGCAATTGAAATTCTTTGATTTCGGGTAGACATTTATTTAGCATTGGCCAATGGCGTTTAACAATATTAGCCACCATCTTACTTTCCTCACAAAAAGACGTTACCATCGGTATTCTATTCAAATTTCTATGTTTTTTCACTGGTTTATTCAGCAGGCAATTGCAGTCCACTCCCTTCACTTTATCCTTCCATTTATCTAGGAGTTTGCATGGGTAATTCCTCACCTTAAATTTATCAATCATTGAATCCAAAGAAGCCTCCAACATACTATCCTCACTTACCATCCTCCTAACTCTCAACATCTGGCTATAGGGAGGCGACTCAACCATTTTGCGTGGATGGTGACTATCATATTTCAATAAATTGTTTCTATCCGTAGGCTTAACAAATAGTTCTGTACTCAATCTATTGTTATTATATTATATATAATCATAATAATAATCATATAATCATAATAATTATATTATAATCTATTGTTATTGTTTCTATTGATTAAATAATCAATACATCAAGAAATTGTATCTCTCTATCTGAATGCACCAAAGTAAACCCAATGCCCCCAATCAGATCATTAAGAAAGACATGAAAATCCAACAGTTCCTCCAAGGAACCGGACCATAGGAGGAGGACATCATCAATGTATCTCCACCACCCACATACATGACGGAAGTGGTAGGACACATAGATAATGTCCTCCTCCATGATTCTCATCACCAAATTTGCATAAGTGGGCGCCATCCTGGTGCCCATCGCTGTTCCTCTGCACTGCATGTAATATTTGTCACCTTATCTATGTGTCCCACCACTTCCGTCATCTATGTGGGTGGTGTGGGCACCCTTACTGAGCAAGTTTCTGGATGCGTAGAGGGTGTTCTTAAACCCCTGTTAAATAATACATCCAGCTACATTCAGGACACAACGGACCTGAATAAACTAGCAGCAATAGGTCCTCTTTCAGAAGGAACCATCCTGGCTACCATGGATGTGGAATCTTTGTACTCTAATATCCCACACCAGGAGGGATTAAATGCCTGCAAAATCTTCATGGAAAATACAGGAATTGTTGCTGATTCTGTGGTGAAACCTACAAAATTCATTCTCACCCACAATTATTTGAATTTGATAACAACATATATCTACAGGAAACTGGTACAGCGATGGGAAGTAAAATGGTTCCACAGTAAACAAATCTCTTCATGGCCAAGCTTGAAAGTGACTTTTTGTCCTCATGTCCCATCAGGCCTCTGGCCTACTATGGTTACATTGACAATATTTTAATCATCTGGACGGAATCCGAGCAACAGCTCCATGAACACTTTAATCAGTTTCATCCCACCATCAATCTAACACTCAACTACTCCTGCACTGAAATTAACTTTTTGGACACCGTCATCAAGCTACAGAACAATGAAATAGAGACATCCCTGTACCGGAAGCCAATCGACCGTCCATTATACCTTAAATGGGACAGTTTCCATCCAAAACACATAAAAAACTCTATTGTCTACAGCCAAGCCATCAGATACAACCGGATATGTTCCAACCCTATGGATAGAGACAAACACCTTGATGGCCTCAGAAAGACCTATTTGAATCAGGGCTACCATCCAAGAACAATTGAGAACCAGATTACAAGAGCCACGACAATATCAAGGAATCACCTCCTACATTACAAAACCAAACAAGAAAGCAACCGGGTGCCTCTAGTAGTCACCTACAATCCTAAATCTGGAGGCGCTAAGGGGAGCTGCACGGAAACTACAACCTTTACTACAAAAAGATGCCTGATTACAATCCATATTTCCAGACCCCCACTTCTGTGTTTCAGGCAGCCCCCAAATCTAAGAAGCATCATTGTCAGAAGCTCCCTGTCATCTCCACCTGCTACAGGAACCTTTCCCTGCAACCAGAAAAAATGTAAAACCTCTCCATTTATAATGACCACAGACAAGATGAAGATACCCAACTCACATCAGGACTACAAGATCCCAGGTACTTTTCAGCTGCATCACATCTAATGTGGTGTACTTAATTATATGTACCAAATATCCAGCTGTGGGTCTGTAGGGGAGACAGGGCAAAAACTTAGAACTTAGCATCAAGGACATGAAATTACTCGTATTAAAAGGTAATTTCAAATCTCAGAGAGACAGAAAAGTTTGGGAATATAGAGTCATGATGACCTTTGACACCTTCAGAGCAGGAATGAATGTGTCGCATGGATTTATGTCATTCTACATCAAGGAATGTGCTCCTCAGACTTGTGGGGTCATCACAACCCTGGACCAGACCTCAATCACAAGATAATAAAACTTTCTCACTCCTTATCTATGAACTATTCTAATATTTATGGCCACAACTGTTTATCCCTCTCCTATAGTAATACTTCTGCTTTACGTCACTTGTCTCATCTATTGCATTATTTCTGTGTCTTGCTGGGTATAAATATGTGACTCTTCAAATTCTGTTATACTATGCTTGCAATTTGTTACCATCTTTTCAGTTAGCCATTAAAAGATATCAAGCACTGAGGACTCTTAAACCTAAATATTTTTTATACTTAACCAGTAGTGATGAGCGAGCACTAAAATGCTCGGGTACTCGTTGCTCGGGTCGAGCAAATTGGAATACTCGGGTGCTTGACCCGAGCAACGAGAACAATGTAAGTCTATGGGAAACTTGAGTATTTTTCAGGCGGCTCCCCCCGGCAGTCTGCAGAGGGTCTAAAAATTGCCCAAATCGACGGGAACAGTGCTCAAATGACATGGGAACAGCATGGGGAAGACCCCTGGAAACATTTCTGACTACCAGGTCACTGCTGTCAACAACGTTGTTAGATTATTACGCCACTTTTACGGACTCACAATAAAACATACAAAAACAAAACCAAAATGGATTTTCCTGGGAAATATGTTAAGGAACATCCTTTCCAGGGTAATGACTTGTATATATGGCAAAATAAATAACCAAAACCAAAAATACTCCTCCACACCTTGGGCTATGTTCACACGTAGCGTTTTTGATATGTTTTTGCACTTTTGCATTGCTTTCAACCAAGACAAAAGCATTCACTGGGAAATATAATTTTAACATTTTACAACCTTATCTTGCCATGTGGTGTGTGACACATCATCAGACACATGCATACAGTGCTGAAAAGACACGAGAACAGCATGGGGAAGACCTCTGGAAGCATTTCTGACTCCCAGGTCACTGTCTAAAAGTGTGCCCATCATAAGTGATTCTTGGCGCATGCGAAGATACCTCCCGCCATGCAGACTTGCAACAATCACCGTCCACGTTCTTGTCCCAGTGCAGCGTTCAGTTGTCCCTACCCCATTCCTTGGAATGTAAGCGCAAGTATGCAGCCAGCCACCCACCCTCCCACAGGTTGCAATACTATACTGCCAAATTTTTGACAGCTGCTTGCACTTGAAATGTGGCCTTTTAGGCTCGTGGAGGCGGAAGCTGTCCACAATCTTATGGCGGCAGCGGCGACCGGGTAGCCACTATTTTTCCTGGTATCATCTCTGCCTTCCACAAGCACGGGTCCCACAACATTACCCCAGTGCACTTACTGGGAAGGACCGCCTAACCACAAACACATGGACAGGTAAATGTGGCCAGGGACGGTACGGTGCCAGTCCACAACTTTTTTTGCTGAGTTGTATTTCACCACAGCCATATTCTGTAGCTTGGTGAAAGGACTTGGGAAACCATATCTACCCAGCTGTCATTTCTCCCAGGAAGTCCTCTAAAGCTGCTTTCACTTGAAATGTGGCCTTTTAGGCTCGTGGAGGCGGAAGCTTTTCATAACCTCATGCCGGCGGTGGCCGGGTGTCCATACTCGGTCCCCAGCCGCCACTATTTCTCCTGGTATCGTCTCCGCCTTCCACAAGCACGGGTCCCACAACATTACCCTTGCCCTCCCCAGTGCACTTACTGGGAAGGACCACCTAACCACAAACACGTGGAAAGGTGAATGTGGCCAGGAACAGTACGGAGCCAGTCCACGGCTTTTTTTGCTGTGTTGTATTTAGCTCGGTGAAAGGACTGACATAGAGGGAAACCATATCTACTCTGGGTGTCATTTCTTCCAGGAAGTCCTCTAATGCAGCTTGTTGCAGAAGCAATGGCAGCACGTCCAACATCAACTCGCACTTGTCGGTGGTGCTTTGACACACAAACATCTTTCTTTGCGCATTTAATTTCATGACTACAGAGTTGGGCAATGCCCTGATCTGCAATGCGGTTTGAGAAATAACATGCATAAGCACGTCCGATCCACATTAAAAAAGCAGCCATAGAGTGTCCGGGAACCTTCCCCCACACTTTTCTTAGCCATGGCTGCTTCTCGGCAGGGATGGATGGGCCCACCAGAAAACCGGAGACTCCTCCGGTGGGCCCTGGCTTCTCCTTCAGGAGAGTTCATAGTGCTGAGGTGAGGCCATGATGATGATAGAGACCACCATCTGCTTAGTTTTCTGTTACTTGGAATGCAAGCGCAAGTATGCAGCCAGCCAGAATCCTCTGGTGTGCCCTGGCTTCTACCTCAGGAGAGTTCATGATAGCGCTAACTTTGCAGCTGCTATGGGGCTCTTGAGCGGGGGAGAAAGGTGAGCCCTCAGAATCAAATCCTCTGGTGGGCACAATGTTTTTCAATCTGAAACAGCTTCTCAGTGGGAGTTGTATTTCACCACAGCCATATTCTTTAGCTTAGTGAAAGGACTGGCATAGAGAGAAACCGTATCTACTCCGGCTGTCATTTCTCTGTCACCAGGTTCCGCCCATTGTCACACACGACCATGCCTGCCTGTATGTTCAGAGGTGAGAGCCACAGATCAGGCTGCTGTGTTACAGCTTTCAACAACTTTGCAGCGCTGGGCGGTTTGTCACCTAACCATTAAGCATGTTATATTCAGCACAGCCTGTTGCCGCTTGGCCAAGGCAGTGCTGTCAGCTTGTGACTGATGTGGTCATTTCGGAGATGGAGGAGGAGGTGCAGGAGCTGAACAATGTGATTACATTGAGGTTAAATTGGAGACGCTGTTTTTTATACTAAAGAAAGATCCTATCGTTTTGGGGGTTTTTTACGTTATTTTTTAAGACAAATACATTCACCGGGAAATGTCATTTTAACATTTTACAACCTTATCTGGCAATGTGGTGTGTGACACATCATCAGACATATCCTGTTTTATTTATGATGGAGGGACTCTGAAAGTCATAAAGCCTATTTTTATAGGCCCATCAGACAGTCTTTACTATTCTTAAAAGGCCAGCAGTAGGCCCTCGTTATTGTTAGAGAGTCATCAGCCGGCTATGCTTTGTTGTTCCCATTATTAACAATTGGGTCTCCTATACTGTTATTGCGTATGCAGTGACTGCAAGGGCTGCCAAAAATTTGGACACAACCCAATACTCCTTTGAAGAGACATAGAGGAGGTAAAAAAAATGTTCCCATTATAAAGGAGCGGGTCTCCTATAGTGGTAATTCCCAAGGGCTGCCAGGGCCCTTGGAAGGGCTGCCAAAATTTGGGAAAAGCCCCACTAAGAATTTAAAGACACATAGAACAGGGCCACAGTAACAAGTACGACATGTTCCCATTAGAAAGGAGAGGGTCTGCCATACAGTTATAGGGTATGCAGTGAGTCCAACGGCTGACCAAATTTAAGAAAAACACCACTAAGAATTTAAAGACACATAGAGCAGGGCCACAGTAACGACAAATTCCCATTAGAAAAGAGAGGGTCTCCCATAGTGTTGGCCTATGCAGTGAATGCAAGGGTAGCCAAAAATTGGGAGGCACTCCAATTCCCCTTGGAATAGACTTAGAGGGCCTCATAAAAAAATGTTCCCATTAGAAAGGAGCGGGTCTCCTATACTTGCAATGCCCATGCACTAAGTGTATGGGCTGACAAACATTTACCCCTGGGGGGTATACATGAACATACTGTATAATTTTTTTTTTTAAGGGCATCATAAACACCCTTTAAAAAAATTATGTGGGTGTTGCATTATGGACCACGGTCACTCTGGTGATATGGTGGTGGAGGATGAGGATTAGGATAAGGAGGAGGACAAGAGCAAATAGCCAAAATCAGGAAGCGTATACCCATGTGTGGGTGTGAAGAGGTGCGTGGGAATACACCTCCCAAAAAAAGACACTGGATTTGAGTTTATGTTACGCTGCTATCATTCAGTGGTGTTGAGAAGTCTGGCCCAATCCAGCCCTTGTTCATTTTTATAAGAGTCAGCCTGTCAGCATTTTCAGTTGATAGGCAGATGCGCTTATCAGTTATAATTCCATCAGCGACACTAAAAACCCGCTCTGATTAAAACACTAGCGGCAAGGCAGCCCAGAACCTCCAAGGCATAGAAAGCCAGTTCATTCCACGTATCCAGCTTGGATACCCAATAATTAAAAGGCACAGAGGAATCACGGAGGACGTTGGTATGGTTGGTAAAGTACTCCCTCAGCGTCTTCCCAAACTTTGCACTCCTTGTGAGAGTACCCTGCGCCTCAGGGCCTGTGCGATGGGAGGGTCTGAGAAAACTGTCCCAGAACTTTGACAGTGTTCACCTGCCTCTGCTGGATTGCATTTGTGCCTCTCTTGCCTGTACTCCTTGGTTGTACAACAAACTGTGACCTCTGCCGCCAGCGTTTTCAGATGGGAATTTTTTTAATAGTTCCGCAACAAGGGCCTTCTGGTACTGCCCCATTTTTGTAGACTTGTCCGCCACAGAAATAAGACATATGAAGTTAGGAACCAACTAGAGGGACGGCCCTTTTAGACTTAATATTAACTAACAGGCCAGACAGAATAACTAAGGTGCAGGTTGGGGGGCACCTGGGAAATAGTGACCACAACATTATACAATTCCACATGTGCTTCAGTAGGGTGCCCAGCAAGGGAGTCACGAAAACACTGAACTTCAGGAGGGCAAAGTTTGATCAGCTAAGAGATGCCCTTCACCTTATAGACTGGGATAGTATCTTTAGTAATAGGAGCACGGATAGAAAATGGGAAATTTTCAAAACAGTCCTACTTAGTCACTGTAGAAGGTACATACCTTATGGGAATAAAAGAGCTAGGAATAGGAGGAAGCCAATGTGGCTAAATAAGGAAGTCAAGAGGGCAATGAAAAACAAAAAAAGGGCTTTCGGTAAACTTAAACAAGAAGGCAGCGAGGAAGCGCTAATATCTTATAGGGTAAAAAACAAAATCTGTAAGAAACAAATAAGAATAGCAAAAGAGGAGACAGAGAGACTAATTGCCAAGGAAAGTAAAACGAATCCTAAACTGTTCTTTAACTATATAAACAGTAAAAGGATTAAAACTGATGGAGTTGGCCCATTGAAAAATAACCTGGGTAAAATCATAGAGGGCGATGAGGGTAAAGCAAGCCTACTCAATAGCTTCTTCTCCACTGTTTTCACAAAAGAAAACAATTTATCGGAGGAAATGCAGAGTGATAAAGTAAACCCTCCGCTAAATATCACCCACCTAACCCAGGAGGAAGTTCAGAAACACCTAAATAATATCAAAATAGACAAGTCACCAGGCCCAGATGGCATACACTCCCGGGTACTAAAAGAATTAAGTAATGTGATAGACAGACAGCTGTATCTTATATTCAAGCACTCTTTATGGACAGGGACTGTCCCACTAGACTGGCGCCAATCAAATGTGGTACCAATATTCAAAAAGGGGTCTAAAAGTGACCCTGGGAACTATAGACCAGTCAGCTTAACGTCTGTTGTGGGTAAATTGTTTGAAGGATTTCTTAGAGATGCTATTGTAGAATATCTTAATGATAATAACTGTCTAACTCCATATCAACATGGATTCATGAGGGATCGCTCCTGCCAAACAAACCTGATCGCCTTCTACGAGGAGGTGAGCTCACAGCTGGACCGGGGAGAGTCAGTGGATGTGGTATACCTTGACTTCTCCAAAGCGTTTGATACTGTGCCACACAAAAGGTTGGTATATAAAATGAGAATGCTTGGTCTGGGGGATAATGTGTGCAAGTGGGTAAATAGCTGGCTGAGTGATAGAAAGCAGAGGGTGGTTATCAATGGAGTAAGCTCAGGGTGTGTCAGGGTTACTAGCGGGGTGCCTCAAGGGTCTGTCTTGGGCCCTATATTATTTAATATATTTATTAATGATCTAGTGGAAGGGTTGCATAGTAAAATAGCAATATTTGCAGATGATACTAAACTTTGTAAAGTAGTTAATACAGATGAGGATAGGGCACAGCTACAGGAGGATTTAGATAAATTGGGGAGTTGGGCCAAAAAATGGCAAATGGGGTTCAATGCCAATAAATGTAAGGTCATGCACATGGGAAAGAAAAACAGCAGTCACCCATACATATTAAATGGGAAACCGTTGGGGAAATCTGACATGGAGAAGGACCTGGGCGTCTTGGTTAATAGCAAATTAAATTGGAGTGACCAGTGTCAGGCAGCAGCTGCGAAGGCAAATAGAGTCATGGCATGCATCAGAAGAGGAATAGGGGCATATGATGAGAACATTGTTCTTCCTCTGTATAAAGCGCTGGTAAGGCCGCACTTAGAATATTGTGCACAGTTCTGGTCTCCGGTGCTCAGGAAAGACATATTGGAGCTAGAGAGGGTACAAAGGAGGGCGACTAAGGTAATAAAGGGAATGGAGGGACTAGAATACCCAGAGAGGTTGTCAAAATTAGGCCTATTTACGTTGGAAAAGAGAAGGCTTAGGGGAGACCTCATAAACATGTATAAATACATCAGGGGGCAGTACAGAGATATCTCCCATGACCTGTTTATACCAAGGATGGTGACAAAGACGAGGGGGCACACTATGCGTCTGGAGGAAAGGAGGTTCCTGCACCAGCATAGAAGGGGATTCTTTACGGTCAGAGCCGTGAGACTCTGGAACTCTCTGGGAGAGGAAGTGGTGATGTCCAACTCACTTAATGAGTTCAAGAGAGGCCTGGACGCCTTTCTTGAGAACAATAAAATTACATCTTATGCTTAGTGATAGTTAATTAATCCAGGGATTTAATCTGACTGCCAGATTGGTGTCGGGAAGTGAATTTTTCTTCAATGATGTAAATTGGCCTATACCTCGTGGTTTTTTTTTTTGCCTTCCCCTGGACCAACGCTGCGGAATAGCTGAAGTGCACAAGAAATAGGCTGAACTGGATGGACGCTTGTCTTTTTTCGGCCTTATAAACTATGTAACTATGTTGTAGCGTGGGTCTAGAAGTGTCACCAAGCAGTAATGACTGTCACCCAAAATTTTGAGAACGGGTGGGTCATCGGAAAGGCAGCGTAACATAAACTCAGCTACGCGTGCCAGACTGCTAACAGGCAAGACTTCCGTGTCCTCACCAAGAGGATGACTGACCATGCTCTCCTTCTCCTCTCTGTCCTCTGGCCATCCACACTGAACAGACGGTATGACAGCTGTGCAGGTAGTCCCGTCTATAGCGCATGAAACTAGCTCCTGTTCTTCCTCCTCCTCCTCCTCTTCCTCATTGTCACCCAATCCACGTTGGGATAAGATGAGGCTGGGTTGTGTGTAATCACCCTGTATGGTTCCTTGCTCCATCTCATCATGCTCCGTCTGCAATGCATCCTCTTTGATTGTGAGCAGAGAGAATTTCAGAAGACAGAGAAGCGGGATGGTGACGCTAATTATGGCGTCATCGCCGCTCACCATCTTGGTGCAGTCCTCAAAGTTTTGGAGGATGATACATATGTCTGACATCCATGTCCACTCCTGAGGTCTTATGTGTGGAGTCTGAACTGAATACCGACGGCCTTGCTGATGCTGGTACTCAACAACTGCCATCTTCTGCTCACAAATCCTTCCCAACATCTGCAGTGTAGAGTTCCAACAAGTGGGGACATCACATATCCGTCTGTGAGCCGGAACCTACAAACGCTGCTGAAACACGACAAGGGCGGCGGAAGCTGTAGGTGACTTTCTAAAATGGGCACATAGGCGGCGTACTTTAACAAGCAGATCTGGCAGCTCCGGGTAGGATTTGAGAAACCGCTGAACAACGAGGTTAAGCACATGGGCCAGGCATGGTACATGTGTGAGCTCGCCTCGCCTCAGAGCCGCCACTAGGTTCCGGCCATTGTCACACACGACCATGCCTGGCTGTAGATTCAGCGGTGTGATCCACAGATCTGCCTGCTCTTTCAGAGCTGTCCACAACTCTTCAGCATGTCCATGGTTAGGTGGACTTTCCCAGTAACTGAGTTGTTGAGGGCACAGCTAATGTTTTGGGACACGTGCTTGTGTAATGCGGGGACGGCACACCAGGAGAAATAGTGGCGGCTGGGGACAGAGTACAAGGGACGGCCGCCCCCATCAGGTTGCGGAATGCTTCCGTCTGCACGACATTTCGAGTGCAAGCCATCGTGAAATGTGGAAATTTAGTACTGTGGCCTGTGGGGCGTTGGCTGCGTATTTGCGCTTGCATTCCAAGGACCGGGTATGGACAACTGAACTCTGCGCTGGGACAAGGATGTGCTCCCTGATGCTGCTACTTGAGAATGTGCAACGACAGGTGCAGGGCAGGAGGCATCTTCGCATGCACCATGGACAGGGGATTGGCTTGCATGCACAACAGCGGAAGGAGCAATGGTGCCACCCGCAGACACTGTTCCTGGACCCTGGGGTTCGGCCCACAAAGTCGAGTGCTTTGCTGCCATGTGCCTGATCATGCTGGTGGTGGTCAGGCTGGTCGTTTTGCCACCCCTGCGGATGCTGGCCTGGTAGGTGGTGCAAATGGCATTTTTGGGGTTATCGGTAGAGTCTTTAAAAAACAACCAGACTCGGAAAGACCTAACAGTTGTACTGGCAACTTCCTTCGTGTTGGTGTTACGGGGAACGGTTGCCTGCCTTTTTCTGTGGCCACCACACTGCTTCTTCCTGCCTGTTGCGGTGCTCTGCCTCCCTACCCCTGTGTGCTGCTGTCCTCGCTCTGCATGTCCTCCTGCCAGGTTGGGTCAGTTACTGTATCATCCACCACCTCGTCTTCCACTTACGAACTCTGGTCCTCCTCCTGACCTTCTGGCAATTGTGTCTTATCATCGTCCACCTCTTGTGACACTTTCACACCGTCGCCTTCGTGTGACCGTGGCTGCTCAAATATTTGGACATTGCTACATGCGATCTCCTCTTGCCTCGCTTCAATTGGACCGGGCGAGAGGCCCGAATCTATAAATGGGAAAGTGAACAGCTCTTTGGAGTGTCCAAGCGTGGGATCAGTTGTCTCTGGGCACTCTGAATGGTGGGACGATGGAGGTTCAGGGTGAGGAATATGCAGTCCAGACTCACAGCTATTGACACTTGACCGTGTGGAAGACAAGGTGGTGGTGGTGGCTAAGTGACTGGAAGCATTATCTGCTATCCAACCAATAACCTTTTCACACTGCTCTCTGTTCAATAGTGGTGTTCTGCGATCCCCTATTAATTGGGACAGGAAGGTCGTGCGAGAAGATGTGGGTAGTTTGTTGTGGCACAATTTCAGCTTGCCCACGGCCTCGGCCTCTGAATGTACCTTCATCACCATCATGTCCAGCTCCCCGTCCCTTGCCACGTGCCTTGCCCATTTTAAATTGAGGACAATATCTTCCACGCTCACAACAAATGACTGAATTTGGAGCGAACTTATATGTGATCCGTGTGATAGACAAACCACAGTTTTAAATACCTGGCCTGTAGGTAACTATTTTGAACAGCAAACCAGTGTCAAAAACTTTGCTAACACACTGAAAAAAAAATTTAATGGAGGCCAGAAATGGCAGTATTTTCTGAAAATGTATATGTTACATAGTTACATAGTTACATAGTTAGTAAAGCCGAATAAAGACTTGCGTCCATCAAGTTCGACCTGTTAGTTCTTTAATTGCTAAAGTTGATCCAGAGGAGGGCAAAAACCCCAAATGATTTAGCCAATCTTCACCTGAGGAAAAATTCCCTCCCGACTCTGAAACCAGCAGTCAGAATAAATCCCTGTATCAACCTACTATTTTATTTTATTTTTAAGTATATGCAGAAATCTGCCTGGTATCTAGAAAAGCATCCAGTCCCCGCTTGAACTGGTTTAGTGAATCCGACATTACCGTCTCCTCACTCAGTGAATTCCATATTCTCACTGCTCTTACCGTAAAGAACCCCTTCCTATGCTGGTGCTGAAACCTTTTCTCTTCCAGTCTTAGTGAATGCCCTCTTGTTACCGTAATATCCCTCCTTTTGAACAAATCCCGGGCAAGGTCTCTATACTGTCCCCTAACATATTTGTACACATTTATTATGTCCCCCCTCAACCTTCTCTTTTCCAGGCTGAATAGTCCTAGTTTTGCCAACCTCTCTGGGTATTGCAGTCCCTCCATTCCCCTTATTAATTTTGTTGCCCTCCTTTGTACCTTTTCAAGCTCATTTATATCCTTTCTATATATTGAGGCCCATAACTGAGCACAGTATTCCAAGTGTGGTCTGACCAGTGCTTTGTACAGTGGAAGAACAATGTTCTCATCCTTTGCAGCTATACCTCTTCTGATACATCCCATTACCCTGTTTGCCCTTACAGCAGCGGCCTGACTTTGGGCACTCCAATTTAGTTTGCTATCAATCAAGATGCCCAAGTCCTTCTCCATCTCTGAATTCCCCAATGGTTTCCCATTCAGTGAGTACTGGTGACTTCCATTTTTCCTTCCCATATGTATGACCTTACATTTCTCCTCGTTAAACCTCATTTGCCATTTAATGCTCCACCTACCCAGCTTATCCAAATCCCTCTGTAGGTCTGCACTGTCCTCTTTTGTATTAATTGTTTTACATAACTTTGTGTCATCTGCAAATATTGATATTTTACTATTTATCCCGTTGACTATGTCGTTAATAAAGATATTAAATAACATTGGGCCTAGTACAGACCCCTGTGGTACTCCACTAGTGACGCTTACCCAATCTGAGTATATTCCATTTATAACCACCCTCTGCCTTCTATCCTTTAGCCAGTTAGCTACCCACTTGCAGACATTTTCCCCCAGCCCCATCATTCTCATTTTGTATACCAACCTATTATGTGGCACGCTATCGAACGCTTTTGAGAAGTCGAGATACACGACATCCACTGGTTCCCCCTGATCTACTCGAGAGCTAACCTCCTCGTAGAAGTCAATCAGGTTTGTTTGGCAGGAGCGATTCCTCATGAATCCATGTTGGTTCGGGGTTACTAGATTATTAGCATCAAGATGCTCCATGATTGCCTCATTAATAAAGCCTTCAAAAATTTTGCCCACAACGGACGTCAGACTCACCGGCCGATAATTTCCGGTGTTACTTTTTGCTCCCTTTTTGAATATTGGCACTACATTCGCCTGTCGCCAATCAAGTGGTACAGACCCAGTCTCAACAGAGTCCTTAAATATAAGATATAATGGTCTGTCTATCACATTACTTAGTTCCCTTAGTACCCGTGGGTGTATGCCATCAGGTCCTGGTGATTTGTTTATTTTAATGTTACTGAGGCGTTTCTGTACCCCAGCTTGGGTTAGATTTGTCATACTTAGTGGAGGATTAAGTTTGTCACTTCTCATTTCGCCTGTTAGTTCTTTTTCCTTTGTGAAAGTTGACGAAAAAAATTTATTTAATAGATTAGCTTTATCCTCATCTTTCTCTATGATTTTGCCTTCATCACTTTTTATCGGTCCAATATTATTCGATTTTATCCTTTTACTATTTATATACGTAAAGAACAGTTTGGGATTTGATCTACTTTCCCTAGCAATACGTCTCTCTGTTTCCTCCTTTGCTATTTTTATTTGTTTTTTGCAGGTTCTCGTTTTTTCCTTGTAACACATTAGTGCCTCCTTGCTGTTTTCCTGTTTTAATCTCTTGAATGCCTCTTTTTTGCTATTTAACGCCCCTTTTACGTTCTTATTCAACCATATTGGTTTCCTCTTATTTCTGGCCCTTTTATTCCCATACGGTATATACCTCTCGCACTGAGTATTCAGAATTCTTTTGAAGGTTTCCCATTTACTATTCGTATTTCCTTGATTAAGAACTTTGTCCCAGTCTATAAGTTGAAGGTTTTCTTTCAGCTGATCAAACTTCGCCCTCCTAAAGTTTAATGTTTTAGTTGTTCCCTTATTGATAACCCTACTGAAGGGCATTTTGAAATTGATAATATTATGATCGCTATTACCTAGGTGCCCCCCTATCTGTACCTCAGTTATTCTATCAGGCCTATTAGTCAATATTAAGTCCAACACTGCCTTCCCTCTCGTTGGTTCCTGCACTAGTTGGGAGAGATAATTATCCTTGATATTTGTCAAGAACCTTTTTCCTTTCTGTGATCTACAGGTTTCTGTATCCCAGTCAATATCCGGGTAGTTGAAATCCCCCATTACAATCACCTCATTATGTTTTGCTACTTTGTCTATTTGTCCTAATAGCAGTTTCTCATTCTCCTCTGTTATATTAGGTGGCTTATAGCAGACCCCCAGTAATATTTTATTATTATTTTTTGCCCCCTCTATCTCTACCCACATGGACTCGACCCCCTCTTCTCCCTCTCCTATATCTTCCCTTAGTCTGGGCTTTAGACGTGACCTTACATATAAGCAGACTCCGTGTGACAGAGAAAACACAGTTTTAAATACCTGGCCTGTAGGCAACTATTTTGAACAGCAATCTGGTGTCAATTGCATCACTGACACACTGCAACAAATCTTTAATGGAGGTCAGAAATGGCAGTATTTTCTGGAAAAGCATGTGTGATCCGTGTGACGGAGAAAATACAGTTTTAAATAGCTGGATTTTTAGCGCTGTAATATGGAAAGGACCTGGCTGTATTCTGCAGTGCCAACAAGCAAATGGCGCAGAAAAACTGTGTTCTCTGGATTGCTTTTTAAGCAAATAATCAGGATTAAGATTCCCAAAAAAATTACTCCTGGCCCCTGAGCCTATTTCTAAAACTACAACAGCAGCATCAGACATATCTGGAATGGAGCCTCTTGTGCTATATGTACTGCAGTCTGCTATATACACTGCCTGCCTGATATGTCTGCAGATGGATTAGTCCTCAGAAGGACTGTTTGTTGAGATGGATATGTGTCTCTAATATAATTTGGTATACCTACACTAACTAGAAACAAGCAAATCTCTCCCTAGCTCAGCAGCAGCTCTCCCTACACTGTCTGATTCCGGAGTGACTGTGACGAGCACGGTGACGCCAGGTCTGATATATACCTGATGACGCTGTGCGGCCAGCCAATCACTGTAATGCCACAACCAACATTGCTACAGCATTACAGTGAGTGGCAGGCAATCCCTGCATGTTCATTGGCGCTCAAAAGGGCACCAAACATGCAGGGAGGAGACCCGAGTTCCCGCCGAGCAACCCCGGAAATACTTGGCGAGTGCCGAGCATGTCGAGCAGTGAGATGCTCGGGCGAGCACCGAGCAGTAAACATGCTTGCTCATAACTATTAACCAGTTATTTTTTTATTAAAGGTTTTTTTTTAAAGAGAAATTACACTAAAATGTCCCCAATCCCTTTTTCCTTCTACCAATCCATAATGCTGGGGTAAGATTATCTCTACAGAGACCCCTTTACAGAAATATTAGGGCTCCAGCGACATCACATCTATTATACAGAGAGTAGAGCTATCTCCATAGCTCCGTACACAAGGACATAGAGATCAGACAAGGTCCTCATATTCAGGCAGCTTCTATTTTACTCCAACCCTCTTTATAAGAACAAGATCAGAGTCTCATTATAAAGAGCAGAGAAGCTCCAGGGACAAAAACCCCGTCTGCTCCTAACACGCTGGGGGTCCGGAGTATCCAGCCACGGGGCCCAGATTCTCTCATTTGTGGCCCCAGCGTTTCTTGTAGAATAAATCCCTTTCTCATCCAGTCCTGTAGTAATGACTTTGTTATCAGGTTTTATAGGAGGGTTTGTCTGACTCCATCTTATGTTATCAATATCTGTGCGAGAAACAGGAGACGTCCGAGCGCAGTTTTACCGAGAGTCCAGAGTCAGTTCTTCTACAGTCTGAGAAAGAGCCCCGTTGTCTCCGACCGAACCTGGGGAGTATACAGCTGTATACAGCGTACACACACGGCACTGTACACACACGGCTCTGTACACACACGACTAAGTACACACGGCTCCGTACACACACGGCTCTGCTCCGTACACACACGGCTCCGTACACATACTGCTCCCCTCTGTACACACACAGCTCCGCTCCGTACACACGGCTCTATACACATGGCTCCGATCTGTACACACACGACAATGCTCCATACACCTCATACACACATGGCTCTGCTCCGTACACACATGGCTCTGCTCCATACACCTCGTACACACAAGGTTCCGCTCCGTTCTCCTCGTACACGCGCGGCTCCGCTCCGTACGCCTCGTACACGCGCGGCTCCGCTCCGTACGCCTCGTACACGCGCGGCTCCGTTCCGTACGCCTCGTACAACCGCGGCTCCGCACGCCTCGTACACGCGCGGCTCAGCTCCGTACGCCTCGTACACGCGCGGCTCTGCTCCGTACGCCTCGTACACGTGCGGCTCTGCTCCGTACGCCTCGTACACGTGCGGCTCCGCTCCGTACACCTCGTACACGCGTGATCCGCTCCATACGCCACGTACACGCTCTGCTCCGCTCCGTACACCTCGTACACACGCGCCTCCGCTCCGTACACCTCGTACACGCGCGGCTCCGCTCCGTACACACGCGGCTCCGCTCCGTACACCTCGTACACGCGCGACTCCGCTCCGTACACCTTGTACACACATGGCTCCGCTCCGTACATCTCGTACACACGCGGCTCCGCATTGTACACCTCGTACACGCGCGGCTCCGCTCCGTACACCTCGTACACACGCGGCTCCGCTCCGTACACCTCGTACACACACGGCTCCGCTCCGTACACCTCGTACACACGCGGCTCTGCTCCGTACACCTCGTACACACACGGCTCTTCTCCATACACCACGTACACATGCGGCTCCGCTCCGTACACCTCGTACACACGCGGCTCTGCTCCGTACACCTCGTACACACGCGGCTCTGCTCCATACACCTCGTACACACGCGGCTTCGCTCCGTACACCTCATACACACACGGCTCCGCTCCGTACACCTCGTACACACGCGCAGCTCCGCTCCGTACACCTCGTACACATGCGGCTCTGCTCCGTACGCCTCGTACACACGCGGCTCTGCTCCGTACACCTCGTACACACATGGCTCTGCTCCGTACACCTCGTACACACGCGGCTCTGCTCCATCCACACTGTAAACCCCTCCTGACCCCACACATAAACTTCAGCTCATCCAGCACCATGACAACCAGCACACAGAGTCCTGCATCCACTGAGGCCCCTGATCATGTGACCCCTGACTCCTCCCCTCCTGTGACCTCATCACAGCTCCTGTGCACACAGAGCAGCCATATATGTGGTGGCCACTCTGCTGCTGGAGGTATGGTTGAGCCTAGAATGTATGTGCTCCTTCCAGGTCCTGACTACAGCCCATACATTCTAGCTGGCTCACTAGTGAAGACGCTAGAATGTATGGGCTGTAGTCAGGACCTGCAGGACCTGGAAGGAGCCCATACATTCTGGAAGATAGCTGAATGTATGGGCTCCTGTCAGGTATATATTATTGGAGGCAGCAGAGTGTATGGGCTCCTGTCAGGTATATATTATTGGAGGCAGGAGAGTGTATGGGCTCCTGTCAGGTATATATTATTGGAGGCAGGAGAATGTATGGGCTCCTGTCAGGTATATATTATTGGAGGCAGGAGAATGTATGGGCTCCTGTCGGGTATATATTATTGGAGGCAGGAGAATGTATGGGCTCCTGTCAGGTATATATTATTGGAGGCAGCAGAATGTATGGGCTCTTGTCAGGTATATATTATTGGAGGCAGGAGAATGTATGGGCTCCTGTCAGGTATATATTATTGGAGGCAGGAGAATCTATGGGCTCCTGTCAGGTATATATTATTGGAGGCAGCAGAATGTATGGGCTCCTGTCAGGTTTTTATTATTCGAGGCTGGAGAATGTATGGGCTCCTG
Organism: Phyllobates terribilis; assembly: GCF_046119375.1. NCBI lineage: Eukaryota > Metazoa > Chordata > Amphibia > Anura > Dendrobatidae > Phyllobates > Phyllobates terribilis. The sequence continues at coordinate 11,220,312 of NW_027362765.1, forward strand.
TCAGGCATATATTATTGGAGGCAGCAGAATGTATGGGCTCCTGTCAGGTTTTTATTATTGGAGGCAGCAGAATGTATGGGCGCCTGTCAGGTATATATTATTGGAGGCAGGAGAATGTATGGGCTCCTGTCAGGTATATATTATTGGAGGCAGGAGAATGTATGGGCTCCTGTCGGGTATATATTATTGGAGGCAGGAGAATGTATGGGCTCCTGTCAGGTATATATTATTGGAGGCAGCAGAATGTATGGGCTCTTGTCAGGTATATATTATTGGAGGCAGGAGAATGTATGGGCTCCTGTCAGGTATATATTATTGGAGGCAGGAGAATCTATGGGCTCCTGTCAGGTATATATTATTGGAGGCAGCAGAATGTATGGGCTCCTGTCAGGTTTTTATTATTCGAGGCTGGAGAATGTATGGGCTCCTGTCAGGCATATATTATTGGAGGCAGCAGAATGTATGGGCGCCTGTCAGGTATATATTATTGGAGGCAGGAGAATGTATGGGCTCCTGTCAGGTATATATTATTGGAGGCAGGAGAATGTATGGGCTCCTGTCGGGTATATATTATTGGAGGCAGGAGAATGTATGGGCTCCTGTCAGGTATATATTATTGGAGGCAGCAGAATGTATGGGCTCTTGTCAGGTATATATTATTGGAGGCAGGAGAATGTATGGGCTCCTGTCAGGTATATATTATTGGAGGCAGGAGAATCTATGGGCTCCTGTCAGGTATATATTATTGGAGGCAGCAGAATGTATGGGCTCCTGTCAGGTTTTTATTATTCGAGGCTGGAGAATGTATGGGCTCCTGTCAGGCATATATTATTGGAGGCAGCAGAATGTATGGGCTCCTGTCAGGTTTTTATTATTGGAGGCAGCAGAATGTATGGGCGCCTGTCAGTTATATATTATTGGAGGCAGCAGAATCTATGGGCTCCTGTCAGGTATTTATTATTGGAGGCAGGAGAATGTATGGGCTCCTGTCAGGTATATATTATTGGAGGCAGCAGAATCAATGGGCTCCTGTCAGGTTTTTATTATTGGAGGCAGGAGAATGTATGGGCTCCTGTCAGGTATATATTATTGGAGGCAGCAGAATGTATGGGCTCCTGTCAGGTTTTTATTATTGGAGGCAGCAGAATGTATGGGCTCCTGTCAGGTATGTATTATTGGAGGCAGCAGAATCTATGGGCTCCTGTCAGGTATATATTATTGGAGGCAGGAGAATGTATGGGCTCCTGTCAGGTATATATTATTGGAGGCAGCAGAATCAATGGGCTCCTGTCAGGTTTTTATTATTGGAGGCAGGAGAATGTATGGGCTCCTGTCAGGTATATATTATTGGAGGCAGCAGAATGTATGGGCTCCTGTCAGGTATATATTATTGGAGGCAGGAGAATGTATGGGCTCCTGTCAGGTATATATTATTGGAGGCAGCAGAATCAATGGGCTCCTGTCAGGTTTTTATTATTGGAGGCAGGAGAATGTATGGGCTCCTGTCAGGTATATATTATTGGAGGCAGGAGAATGTATGGGCTCCTGTCAGGTATATATTATTGGAGGCAGCAGAATGTATGGGCTCCTGTCAGGTATATATTATTGGAGGCAGTAGAATGTATGGGCTCCTGTCGGGTATATATTATTGGAGGCAGGAGAATGTATGGGCTCCTGTCAGGTATATATTATTGGAGGCAGCAGAATGTATGGGCTCTTGTCAGGTATATATTATTGGAGGCAGGAGAATGTATGGGCTCCTGTCAGGTATATATTATTGGAGGCAGGAGAATGTATGGGCTCCTGTCAGGTATATATTATTGGAGGCAGGAGAATGTATGGGCTCCTGTCAGGTATATATTATTGGAGGCATGAGAATCTATGGGCTCCTGTCAGGTATACATTATTGGAGGCAGGAGAATGTATGGGCTCCTGTCAGGTATATATTATTGGAGGCAGGACAATGTATGGGCTCCTGTCAGATATATATTATTGGAGGCAGCAGAATGTATGGGCTCCTGTCAGCTATATATTATTGGAGGCAGCAGAATGTATGGGCTCCTGTCAGGTATATATTATTGGAGGCAGCAGAATGTATGGGCTCCTGTCAGGTATATATTATTGGAGGCAGCAGAATGTATGGGCTTCTGTCAGGTATATATTATTGGAGGCAGGAGAATGTATGGGCTCCTGTCGGGTATATATTATTGGAGGCAGGAGAATGTATGGGCTCCTGTCGGGTATATATTATTGGAGGCAGGAGAATGTATGGGCTCCTGTCAGGTATATATTATTGGAGGCAGCAGAATGTATGGGCTCTTGTCAGGTATATATTATTGGAGGCAGGAGAATGTATGGGCTCCTGTCAGGTATATATTATTGGAGGCAGGAGAATGTATGGGCTCCTGTCAGGTATATATTATTGGAGGCAGGAGAATGTATGGGCTCCTGTCAGGTATATATTATTGGAGGCATGAGAATCTATGGGCTCCTGTCAGGTATACATTATTGGAGGCAGGAGAATGTATGGGCTCCTGTCAGGTATATATTATTGGAGGCAGGAGAATGTATGGGCTCCTGTCAGATATATATTATTGGAGGCAGCAGAATGTATGGGCTCCTGTCAGCTATATATTATTGGAGGCAGCAGAATGTATGGGCTCCTGTCAGGTATATATTATTGGAGGCAGCAGAATGTATGGGCTCCTGTCAGGTATATATTATTGGAGGCAGCAGAATGTATGGGCTTCTGTCAGGTATATATTATTGGAGGCAGGAGAATGTATGGGCTTCTGTCAGGTATATATTATTGGAGGCAACAGAATGTATGGGCTCCTGTCAGGTATATATTATTGGAGGCAGCAGAATGTATGGGCTCCTGTCAGGTATATATTATTGGAGGCAGCAGGGTGTATGGGCTCCTGTCCGGTATATATTATTGGAGGCAGGAGAATCTATGGGCTCCTGTGAGGTATATATTATTGTAGGCAGCAGAATGTATGGGCTCCTGTCAGGTATATATTATTGGAGGCAGCAGAATGTATGGGCTCCTGTCAGGTATATATTATTGGAGGCAGGAGAATGTATGGGCCCCTGTCAGGTATATATTATTGGAGGCAGGAGAATGTATGGGCTCTGTCAGGTATATATTATTGGAGGCAGGAGAATGTATGGGCTCCTGTCAGGTATATATTATTGGAGGCAACAGAATGTATGGGCTCCTGTCAGGTATATACTTTTGGAGGCAGCAGAATGTATGGGCTCCTGTCAGGTATATATTATTGGAGGCAACAGAATGTATGGGCTCCTGTCAGGTATATATTATTGGAGGCAGGAGAATGTATGGGCTCCTGTCAGGTATATATTATTGGAGGCAGGAGAATCTATGGGCTCTTGTCAGGTATATATTATTGAAGGCAGCAGAATCTATCGGCTCCTGTCAGGTATATATTATTGGAAGCAGGAGAATGTATGGGCTCCTGTCAGGTATATATTATTGGAGATAGGAGAATCTATGGGCTCTTGTCAGGTATATATTATTGGAGGCAGCAGAATCTATGGGCTCCTGTCAGGTATATATTATTGGAGGCAGGAGAATGTATGGGCTCCTGTCAGGTATATATTATTGGAGGCAGGAGAATGTATGGGCTCCTGTCAGGTATATATTATTGGAGGCAACAGAATGTATGGGCTCCTGTCAGGTATATATTATTGGAGGCAGCAGAATGTATGGGCTCCTGTCAGGTATATATTATTGGAGGCAGCAGGGTGTATGGGCTCCTGTCAGGTATATATTATTGGAGGCAGGAGAATCTATGGGCTCCTGTGAGGTATATATTATTGGAGGCAGCAGAATGTATGGGCTCCTGTCAGGTATATATTATTGGAGGCAGCAGAATGTATGGGCTCCTGTCAGGTATATATTATTGGAGGCAGGAGAATGTATGGGCCCCTGTCAGGTATATATTATTGGAGGCAGGAGAATGTATGGGCTCTGTCAGGTATATATTATTGGAGGCAGGAGAATGTATGGGCTCCTGTCAGGTATATATTATTGGAGGCAACAGAATGTATGGGCTCCTGTCAGGTATATACTATTGGAGGCAGCAGAATGTATGGGCTCCTGTCAGGTATATATTATTGGAGGCAGGAGAATGTATGGGCTCCTGTCAGGTATATATTATTGGAGGCAGGAGAATCTATGGGCTCTTGTCAGGTATATATTATTGAAGGCAGCAGAATCTATCGGCTCCTGTCAGGTATATATTATTGGAGGCAGGAGAATGTATGGGCTCCTGTCAGGTATATATTATTGGAGATAGGAGAATCTATGGGCTCTTGTCAGGTATATATTATTGGAGGCAGCAGAATCTATGGGCTCCTGTCAGGTATATATTATTGGAGGCAGGAGAATGTATGGGCTCCTGTCAGGTATATATTATTGGAGGCAGGAGAATGTATGGGCTCCTGTCAGGTATATATTATTGGAGGCAACAGAATGTATGGGCTCCTGTCAGGTATATACTATTGGAGGCAGCAGAATATATGGGCTCCTGTCAGGTATATATTATTGGAGGCAGGAGAATGTATGGGCTCCTGTCAGGTATATATTATCGGAGGCAGGAGAATCTATGGGCTCTTGTCAGGTATATATTATTGAAGGCAGCAGAATCTATGGGCTCCTGTCAGGTATATATTATTGGAGGCAGGAGAATGTATGGGCTCCTGTCAGGTATATATTATTGGAGATAGGAGAATCTATGGGCTCTTGTCAGGTATATATTATTGGAGGCAGCAGAATCTATGGGCTCCTGTCAGGTATATATTATTGGAGGCAGCAGAATCTATGGGCTCCTGTCAGGTATATATTATTGGAGGCAGGAGAATGTATGGGCTCCTGTCAGGTATATATTATTGGAGTCAGGAGATTGTATGGGCTCCTGTCACGTATATATTATTGGAGGCAGGAGAATCTATGGGCTCTTGTCAGGTATATATTTTTGGAGGTAGCAGAATCTATGGGCTCCTGTCAGGTATATATTATTGGAGGCAGGAGAATGTATGGGCTCCTGTATATATTATTGGAGATAGGAGAATCTATGGGCTCTTTTCAGGTATATATTATTGGAGGCAGCAGAATCTATGGGCTCCTGTCAGGTATATATATTATTGGAGGCAGCAGAATCTATGGGCTCCTGTCAGGTATATATTATTGGAGGCAGGAGAATGTATGGGCTCCTGTCAGGTTTTTATTATTGGAGGCAGGAGAATGTATGGGCTCCTGTCAGGTATATATTATTGAAGGCAGCAGAATCTATGGGCTCCTGTCAGGTATATATTATTGGAGGCAGGAGAATGTATGGGTTCCTGTCAGGTATATATTATTGGAGGCAGGAGAATGTATGGGCTCCTGTCAGGTATATATTATTGGAGGCAGGAGAATCTATGGGCTCTTGTCAGGTTTATATTATTGGAGGCAGCAGAATCTATGGGCTCCTATCTCCATGGGCCACTATCTCCTTAGCTTGCTGCTGGTACTTTTCTGTGGGAATGATCTGGTCTCCAACCAGTCAGGAATATCCAGTGAATGGCACGCCACGGTTTGGTATTAGCACCCAATACCAGAAATGAAGCCATCCACGATTTCCATATCGCAGGAATTTTAGTTGGTAGAATGGCTGCCCAAATATTAGTTTCTCACAAAGGAGCTGAAGACACTGAGTGGCAGTAGGTGCAAGTTACTCCAGCATGTTAGACCGAAGATTACGAAAGGGAATATAGCGGGAGATTAATTCAGAAATGTACGGAGGAGAAAGGTTATGGATGGCTTTGTAGGTCAGTGTTAGTAGTTTGAACTGGATACGCTGGGCAATTGGGAGCCAGTGAATGGATCTTATAGATTGCAATGTTATAGATTGCTGGAGCCAGTCCACAGTAAAAAAAAGTAGCCATAAAGTGTCCGGGAACCTTGGCCAGGGATGCTTCTCGGCAGGGTTGCACGGGCCCACCAGAGAACCGGAGACTCCCCCGGTGGGCCCTGGCTTCTCCTTCAGGAGAGTTCATAATGCAAACCTTAAAGCTGCTATGGGGCTCTTGAGCAGGGGAGAAAGGTGGGCCCTCAGAATCCAATCCTCTAGTGGGCCCACTGTTCTTCAGTCTGACATTGCTTCTTGGTGACAATCGTATTTCACCACAGCCATATTATTTAGCTTGGTGAAAGGACTGGCATAGAGGGAAACTGAATCTATGCCGGCTGTCATTTCTCCCAGGAAAGTCCTTTAATGCAGCTTCTTCATAAGCAATGAAAGCCCGTCCAACATCAGCTCACACTTCTTGGTGGTGCTTCAACACACAAAGATGTTTCTTTGCTCCTTGAATTTCATGACTACAGAGTTGGGCAATGGCCTGATCTACAATGCTTTTTCAGAAATAACATGCATAAGCAAAGCCACTGAAGGTCATCATTAAGCGAAACTCATATAGCTTTCCCACAGACTTCCAAGAAACCAAAGACTTCCCTGTCCTCACTAAGAGGACGACTGTCCATGTACTCCTCTTCCTCATTATCACCCAATCCGCCTTGAGATAAGATGAGGCTGGGCTGTGTAGCATCACCCTGTATAGTTCCTTGCTCTGCCTGCAAGGCCTTGTCTTTGTGAGCTGCGAGCGTTTCAGTAGACAGAGAAGCGGGATGATGATGCTAATTATGGCGTCATCGCCACTCACCATCTTGGTGGAATCCTCAAAGTTTTGGAGACAACACAGGTGTCAAACATCCATCCCCACTCATCAGCTGTTATGTGTGGAGGCTGACCTGAATTCCAACGAGTATGTTGAAGCTGGCACTCATGGTTGTTTATTGAAAATCAATTTTAAGTTTAACATGTTTGTGTACCCCTGTGTGGAGATCAATATCAAAACCAAAAAATTAATTTCACTAAGATCAATATCTGCACCAAAAATTAATTTCACTAAAGTTTTTATAATTATATTTATATATTAAAGTTATTATAATAGAGACCAAAACCTCTTCCACTACAGCCAACCCAGCAGATGGAGACTCAATCAGGAGTGCACCATCCTCTCCAGTCGTTCATGTGTCAGACTTGTACTCTGTTGTGCTGGTGCATGAGCTGGTCTAAAAAATGTGTGAAAGGACTCACAGAAATTGCTTCTGCCACTTACACTACTGCTGCTACTAATATTTTTGCGTTGATAAATTGACGTGCCAGAGGTTGGAAGTGTAGAGCTGCAATGTATTCTGTGTGCCTCATTGCTGTCTTGGGAAAAAAACTCTCTTAAGGTTTGGTAAAAACGTGTTTCAATACTCCAGTATTCGAGGGTCCTTTTTCAGGGCGGGAAGCATGTGGCAAAATTTACTCTTATAATATGGATCGAACAGAATTACAAGCCAGTAGTCAGCATTATTTAGAATCATAACTATACGGGGATCATGTTGCAGATAGTGCAACAAGAAGGCACTCATATGTTGGGCTCTTCCAAGAGGTTCAAGCCCATGCTGTGTTGGTGGCTGGGTAATTCTGAAGCTTGTTTCCTCTGTCCCCTACCACCAAACACGAACAGAGAGTGGATGATTATCCTCTTCATGTTCTGACTGTTGCTCGCCCCCATCACCTCTTCCATTTGTTCCTCGCCTCTTGCACCTTCACTAACAATTTGTCTGGTATCACCAACCCCCCTTCAATCGCAGTGAACCACCCTCCCTTGGCACCCTGAGATGTCCCCCAGTGTATGACATAACAGAAGAAAGTATTTTAGTGTGGATGAGGCCTCTATAACATAGCAGATATGCTCTAAACTACACTGCTCAAAAAAATAAAGGGAACACAAACAACAGAATAGAACTCTAAATAAATCAAACTTCTGTGAAATCAAACTGTCCACTTGAAGCAACACTGATTGACAATCAATTTCACATGCTGTTGTGCAAATGGAATAGACAATAGATGGAAATTATTGGCAATTATCAAGACACACTCAATAAAGGAGTGGTTCTGCATGTGGGGACCACAGACCACATCTCAGTATCAATGCTTTCTGGCTGATATTTTGGTCACTTTTGAATGTTGGTTGTATTTTCACACTCGTGGTAGCATGAGACGGACTCTACAACTCACAAAAGTTGCTCAAGTAGTGCAGCTCATCCAGGGTGGCACATCAATGCAAGCTGTGGCAAGAAGGTTTGCTATGTCTCTCAGCGTAGTGTCCAGAGGCTGGAGGAGCTACCAGGAGACAGGCCAGTACACCAGGAGACGTGGAGGGGGCCATAGGAGGGCAACAACCCAGCAGCAGAACCGCTACCTCCGCCTTTGTTTTAGGAGGAACAGGAGGCGAACTGCCAGAGCCCTGCAAAATGACCTCCAGCATACCAAAAATGTGCATGTGTCTGCACAAACGGTTAGAAACTGACTCCATGAAGGTGGTATGAGGGCCTGACATCCACATATGGGGGCTGTGCTCACAGTCCAACACCGTGCAAGACGTTTGGAATTTGCCACAGAACACCAGGATTGGCAAAGTCGCCACTGGGGCCCTGTGCTCTTCACAGATGAAAGCAGGTTCACACTGAGCACATGTGACAGACATAACAGTCTGGAGACACCGTGGAGAGTGATCTGCTACCTGCAACATCCTTCAGCATGACCGGTTTAGCAGTGGGTCAGTAATGGTGTGGGGTGGCATTTTTTTGGAGGGCTCACCAGAGGTAGCCTGACTGCCATTAGGAAACAGAGATGACATCCTCAGACACCTTGTGAGACCATATGCTGGTGCGGTTGGCCCTGGGTTCCTCCTAATGCAGGACAATGCCAGACCTCATGTGGCTGGAGTGTGTCAGCAGTTCCTGCAAGATGAAGGCATTGAAGTTATGGACTGGCCCGCCCGTTCCCCAGACCTGAATCCGATTGAGCACATCTGAGACATCATGTCTTGCTCCATCCTCCAATGTCACGTTGCACCATAGACTGTCCAGGAGTTGGCAGATGCTTTAGTCCAGGTCTGGGAGGAGATCCCACAGGAGACCATCCGCAACCTCATCAGGAGCATGCCCAGGCGTTGTAGGGAGGTCATTCAGGCACGTGGATGCCACACACAATACTCAGCCTCATTTTAATTTGTTTTAAGGACATTACATCAAAGTTGGATCAGCCTGTAGTGTGTTTTTCCACTTTAATTTTGGGGGTGACTCCAAATCCAGGCATCCATTGGTTAATAAATTTGATTTCCATTGATGATTTTTGTGTGATTTTGTTGTCGCACATTCAACTTTGTACAGAACAAAGTATTCAATGAGAATATTTCATTCATTCAGATCTAGGATGTGTTATTTGAGTGTTCCCTTTATTTTTTTGAGCAGTGTATTTCAAACTGAGACGCACATCTCCGGTTATATTCTAGATAACTGCTTTTCTGCTCTATCTGCAGCATGTGGTCGGCGGCACAGCACGCACTCTCTAGTACCATCCTCACATGTGGTCAAGAGCACAGCAGGCACTCTCTAGTACCGTCCTCACGTGTAGTCAGAGGCACAGCACGCACTCTCTAGTACCGTCCTCACGTGTGGTCAAGGGCACAGCAGGCACTCTCTAGTACCATCCTCACGGTGGTCTGAGGCACGGCAGGCACCATCTAGTAGCGTCCTCACGTGTGGTCTAGGGCACAGCCGTCAATCTAGTAACGTTCAGTCCTATGGATGTCGCTGGTCTTCATCCGACACAATCATCCTCCTCTGCTTCATGTGGACTACACATCCAACGTCAGCCACACAGCCTCTGCCATTACGCTCCTGCGCAGGCACACTTCTCTGCTCTGTGCGGGGAAATGGCAGAGAGAAGTGCGCCTGCGCAGGAGTGCAATGAGAGACACTGTCTGGATAATGTAGGGCTTGTCCTCCACTTGAAGAAAGAAGGACGGCAATCTCAGGAAGAGGAGGCACCGGATTAACACTAGAGAAACCCATTGGACGGGACCGCCCTGTAGGTGAGTCTAATATAAGTTTTTTTTTTTTTTACGTTATGCAGATCGGCTTGGGGACTTGTATACAGCATTCTAGGGCATACAGGTGGTGGTCGTACTTTATATGGGGAAAACCAGGTGACAGATTCCCTTTAAGCAGGTTTTCATCTATGCAGCTTGTACAAGTGAACTTCATTGTTTCAAAAGTGGGTTACCTGTCTAAGCCATGTTATTATAGTACCTTTTACATGGTTTACACAGATGCATCATGGGCTTTTCCTGCCCTGTGAGTAAAATGAAAGGCTAAAATACAATGTGGAAACTTAATCAGAAATGTTTTATTTACATTCAGAACAGAAACAAATAACCATTACCACAGAAATCTCAAACGTTTAATGGTAGAAATATTGTAGAAATAACATTTTAACATTATGTATAGAAATAATTATAATTTTATAAAAGGTCATTTATGGGAGGATTGTGGGTAAGGTTTTTGGCTTTGCCCCAACCCCTCGGCCTGCCTCCAGTGTCTGATGTTTCAGCGTCCTGAAAATTAGATCATGATGCCTGCTTTGGATAGCAAATCAATAGCCTTGAAAAACCCGGGAATAAGAGAAGGGGGTCTTTGGGGAAATTGGTCTCGAATATAAGGCAGCATGGAAAATTCTATTTTGTGGCTGTAGTCAACAACATCTCAGACCCAAGCATTGTTGACTACGGAGAGCCACTCATCCCAGAACCAAAGGAGACTGCCATCCACCCTCAGAAACATCCCAGGTGGGAATACCGCGTCATACCGAAGAGAATATGCTAGATCCGTACCGGCGCTGGCGAGTTCGTTGATGCCAGGAGGGGGCTAGCCTAAAGGAAGGTCTCTTCTTTTCCTGGCGGGCCGGAGAGTTGTCCTTTTGGCTGCTGGTCTACACTGAAAATTTCCGAAAGGACGAAAAAAACTGGACTGTGCGTCTCTTGGGAGGAGGGCATTTGGCCCGCTGTTGCGGAAACAAAATACTCTTACCCCCCATGGCATTAGAGAACATCTTATCTAGCTCTTCGAAAAGGCGGGAGCCCTGGAAGGTGAGGCTGGTTGACTTTTTGGAAGCTGAATCCACGTTCCATGATTTCAGCTACGAGGCCATGTGGATGGTGATGTTGCCGCCTGCCAGGGCTGAATAGGCGGCTGCAGGGGGGGGGCACAATCTCGTTATAGGCAGTGAGGAGCTCCTGGGGAGGTGACATTGTGGGCAGACTGCAGTCCTGGCAGAGGGACCAGGTCTGACCTGAAGGAAACCTTTTGTTACAGGAGAAACATGCAAAATGAGACTTCCTGGGGTTAGGTATAGATAGAAGAGAAAGAAACAGATGCTAGAGGGAAGCTAGGCTGTGGATAAAGAGCTGCCCCTGGTGGCAGAGGTTACTCAGACACTGCATCCTGAAGACCTTGAGAGGCTGAAGGTGGCGGTGATCCGGCAGAATCAGGCAATGAGGCAGCAGAGTTCAGGTGAGCTGAGGCAGTGTTATAAACTGGCGACAGAAAGATGGCGCTGAGTAGAAGCAGGAGAAAGAGGCAGTAACAGGAAAAACACGTGCAGGGATCTTGCGCACCAGAATGCAAAGTGTGCCCTGATAGGTGGAGGGCGGAAAGCGCTGGAGAGCCGGCGTGTGTGATTGTTTAGGCAGCCAGGGGTTTGGCCCGGCCACCGGAGAAAGTCTAGACTGAAGAGGGGCCGCAGGAGCCTCTGGAAAACGTGGAGGTGGCGAATAGAGCACCCTCACTGCCTGGTAGGATATATCTATGGTGAAGAACCTGAATCCTTCTTCGCAGACCGATGATGAAGCTGGGCATGAGATAACCTGATCCTTCTGGATCTGGGGGGGGCGAGCGGGCAGAAATTTAGTGCCAAGGACAGTCTGCCAGGGAATCTCAAACACTCTTGTTGTGTTAGGGTCCTGCCTCGTAGACCACACAGGATACAGTAGTGAAACAATTCCACTGTCGCCCTCACAAACAGTATCTGAAAGAAAAAGGAGAATCATTAATTAAAAAAAAAAAAACCTACGGCTACATACACATTGCGTTCTGTGTCCCAGTCGGGGTATACGTCCGAAATCCCCAGCAAAACGCGGTCTGACATATGCGCTGACGGGGGCCATAGACTGCAATGGTGATGGCAGAGTGAACATGCACTTTTTTCGGGAGTGTATGCCTAGAGGAGGCGGACTCTCAGACACAGTTGACGTATGCCCCGACAGCGACACAGAACGCAATGTGAAAACACCCTAGGATAGAGATTGGCCTGGGTCCAGACTCATGTCTGCCCCCTACTGACACTAAGCTAAAACGGATTAGCTTCATGCCAGTTGATGATGCACCCTTCTGGGGAAGAGCTAAGCTTTTTTTGCATAGTGTCAGCAACATACATCAATGGTTTTTTGTGTCCCTTGTTATAGCAGAAGATGGAGTCCCTCAAGTTTAAAGACCCCATCTATGCTATATAAGTCTGACAGTTATTTTAGGTAAAAAAAACAGCAAGCTGAAATGTTCCTTCTTGTATCAATAGCGTGTCCTTGCTAAGTAGATAAAGTGTACTCCCTGGCCAGATGTTTCTTCTTGTAGCAATAATGTGTTCTTGCAAGAAGATAAAATGGCCTTGCTAACCAGATACGCCTAATTAAATATTTGAAAGCATACAGAAACTAGCTTTTTGGGCTTGTTCAGCTAAACTGTATAATCGAACCATATATGGCAAATCCGTTTCCTGCCTTCAGGGTGTATATTAGCCCTGTGTTTTGTAATAAAGTTTAGAGTATGTTTAGACACAAACATCCTGTCCTGTGTCTTCTTCTCTCCGATATCGTAATCCAAAGGATAGAAGACCAAGAATGCAGTGACGACACCCCCAATGAAACATTAACCCACCACCCCAAATCCCCCCAGCATTAATCCCCCCACATCAACCAGAGGGCGCCAAAGCATAAACCCCCACCCTAAATCCCAGCAGACTGCACTCTACAAACATTATCCCCCCCTCCAGAGGCCCCAAAAGCGTGCACCATCCCCCACAGGCGTGCACCATCATCCCGCACCCCCTTCCCCAGAGCCCCCACAAACCCCCCAGAGCATGCCCTCAGAGCCCCCACAAACCCCCCAGAGCCCCCATAAACCCCCCAAAGCCCGCAGCATGCCCCCCAGAGCCCCCACAAACCTCCCAGAGCCCCACAAACCCACAGCATGCCTTCCCAGAGCCCCACAGCATCCCCCAGAGCATCCCCACAGAGCACCCAGAGCCCGCATGTCCTCAGAGCTCGCAGCATCCCCCACATAGCCACCACCAGCCCCCACAAAACCCCCAAGCCTGCATCCCACCCAGAGCCCCCACAAACCCGCAGCATCCCCCCAGAGCCCCCACAAACCCGCAGCACTCCCCAGAGCCCCACAGCATCCCCCTAGAGCCCCCACAAACCCGCAGCATGCCCTCCCAGAGCCCCACAGCATCCCCCCAGAGCCCCCACAAACCCACAGCATGCCCCCCCCAGAGCCCACAGCATGCCCCCCCAGAGCATCCCCACAGAGCACCCAGAGCCCGCAGCATGTCTCCAGAGCTCGCAGCATCCCCCACATAGCCACCACCAGCCCCCAAGCGCGCATCCCACCCAGAGCCCCAACAGGCCCCAGCATGCCCCACAGAGCCCCCACAAACCCACATCATGCCCCCCCCAGCATCCCCCCAGAGCCCCCACAAACCCGCAGCATGCCCCCCCACAGAGCACCCAGAGCTCGCAGCATGTCCCCAGAGCTCGCAGCATCCACCACCAGTCCCCACAGAGCCCCCAAGCATGCATCCCACCCAGAGCCACCACAAGCCCGCAGCATCACCCCAGAGCCCCCACAAAATGCCCCCAGAATCCGCCCCAGAGCCCCCACAAACCTACAGCATCCCCCCAGAGCCCGCAGCATGCCCCCAGAGCCCCCCCAAGAGCCCACAGCATGCCCCTCCCCCCAAGAGCCCACACAAACCAGCAGCATGCCCCCAGAGCCCCCACAAACCCACAGCATCCCCCCAGAGCCCGCAGCATGCCCCCACAAACCCGCAGCATCCCCCCAGAGCCCCCCCCAAGAGCCCACAGCATGCCCCCCCTCCCCAAGAGCCCACAGCATGCCCCCCCTCCCCAAGAGCCCACACAAACGAGCAGCATGCCCCCAGAGCATACCCACAGAGCCCACAGCATGCCCCCCCCAGAGCATCCCCACAAAGCACACAGAGCCCGCAGCATCCCCCACATAGCCACCACCAGCCTCCACAGAGCCCCCAAGCGTATATCCCACCCAAAGCCCCCACAAACCCACAGCATCCCCCCCAGAGCCCCCACATGCCCCCACAAACCCGCAGCATGCCCCCCCTCAGAGCCCCACAGCATGCCCCCCCCTCAGAGCCCGCATCCCCCACATAGCCACCACCAGCCCCCAAGCGTGCATCCCACCCAGAGCCCCCACTAACCCGCAGCATCCCCCCTAGAGCCCCCACAGGCCCCCAAGAGCCCCCACAAACCTGCAGCATGCCCCCACCAGAGCCCCACAGCATCCCCCCAGAGCCCCCACAAACCCGCAGCATGCCCCCCCAGAGCACCCAGAGCCCGCAGCATCCCCCACATAGCCACCACCAGCCCCCACAGAGCCCCCAAGTGTGCATCCCAACCAGAGCCCCCACATACCTGCAGCATCACCCCAGAGCCCCCACAAAATGCCCCTATAATCCGCCCCAGAGCCCCCACAAACCCACAGCATCACCCCAGAGCCCCCACAAACCCACAGCATCCCCCCAGAGCCCGCAGCATGCCCCCACAAACCTGCAGCATCGCCCCAGAGGTCCCCCCAAGAGCCCCCACAAAATGGCAGCATGCCCCCAGCGCCCCCACAAGCCCGCAGGATGCCCCCTGAGCATACCCACAGAGCAGCCAGAGCCCGCAGCATGTCCCCAGAGCCCGCAGCATCCCCCCCAGAGCCCCCACAAACCCGCAGCATCCCCCCCCAAAGGCCCCAGCATGCCCCCACAAAGCCCCCACAAACCCGCAGCATCCCCCCCCGAGGCCCCAGCATGCCCCCACAAACCCGCAGCATCCCCTCACAAACCCGCAGCATCCCCCCACAAACCCGCAGCATCCCCCCAGAGGCCCCAGCATGCGCCCACAAACCCGCAGCATGCCCCCACAAACCCGCAGCATGCCCCCCAGAGCCCACAGCATGCCCCCACAAACCCACAGCATCCCCCGCAGAGCCCACAGCATGCCCCCACAAACCCGCAGCATCCCCCCAGAGCCCACAGCATGCCCCCACAAACCCGCAGCATCCCCCCAGAGCCCACAGCATGCCCCCCAGAGCTCACAGCATGCCCCCACAAACTCGCAGCATGCCCCCCAGAGCCCACAGCATCCCCCCAGAGCCCACAGCATGCCCCTACAAACCTGCAGCATCCCCCCCAGAGCCCACAGCATGCCCCCAGAGTCCACAGCATGCCCCCACAAACCCACAGCATGCCCCCAAGAGACCACAGCATCCCCCCCAGACCCGCAGCATCCCCCCCCAGAGCCCAAAGCATGCCCCCACTAACTCGCAGCATCCCCCCGTGCCCACATCATGCCCCCACAAACCCGCAGCATCCCCCCAGAGCCCACAGCATGCCCCCACAAACCCACAGCATGCCCCCACAAACCCGCAGCATCCCCCCAGAGCCCACAGCATGCCCCCACAAACCCGCAGCATCCCCCCCAGAGTCCACAGCATGCCCCCACAAACCCACAGAATGACCCCATAAACCCACAGCATGCCCCCCAGAGCCCACAGCATGCCCCCACAAACCCGCAGCATCCCCCACAGAGCCCACAGCATCCCCCCCCCACAAACCCACAGCATGCCCTCACAAACCCACAGCATGCCCCCCAAAGCCCACAGCATGCCCCCACAAACCCACAGCATGCCCCCCAGAGCCCACAGCATGCCCCCACAAACCCACAGCATGCCCCCCAGAGCCCACAGCATGCCCCCCCAGAGCCCACAGCATGCCCCCCACAAACCCACAGCATGCCCCCCAGAGCCCACAGCATGCCCCCACACACCCGCAGCATCCCCCCCAAAGCCCACAGCATGCCCCCACAAACCCACAGCATGCCCCCACAAACCCGCAGCATCCCCCCCAGAGCCCACAGCATGCCCCCACAAACCCACAGCATGCCCCCACAAACCCGCAGCATCCCCCCCAGAGCCCACAGCATGCCCCCACAAACCCGCAGCATCCCCCCCA
The DNA here is from genome assembly GCF_046119375.1 of Phyllobates terribilis. Taxonomy (NCBI): domain Eukaryota; kingdom Metazoa; phylum Chordata; class Amphibia; order Anura; family Dendrobatidae; genus Phyllobates; species Phyllobates terribilis. Next base: position 11,236,586 of record NW_027362765.1, read on the forward strand.
GAGCCCACAGCATGCCCCCACAAACCCACAGCATCCCCCTCAGAGCCCACAGCATGCCCCCACAAACCCGCAGCACCCCCCACAGAGCCCACAGCATGCCCCCACAAACCCGTAGCATGCCCCCACAAACCCGCAGCAGCATCCCCCCACAAACCCACAGCATGCCCCCACAAACCCGCAGCATCCCCCCCAGAGCCCACAGCATGCCCCCACAAACCCACAGCATCCCCCCAGAGCCCACAGCATGCCCCCACAAACCCACAGCATCCCCCCACAAACCCACAGCATGCCCCCACTAACTCGCAGCATCCCCCCCGTGCCCACATCTTGCCCCCACAAACCCACAGCATCCCCCCCAGAGCGCACAGCATGCCCCCACAAACCCGCAGCATCCCCTACAGAGCGCACAGCATGCCCCCACAAACCCGCAGCATCCCCCCCAGAGCCCACAGCATGCCCCCACAAACCCACAGCATGCCCCCCACTAACTCGCAGCATCCCACCCCCCGTGCCCACATCATGCCCCCACAAACCCGCAGCATCCCCCCCAGAGCCCACAGCAAGCCCCCACAAACCCGCAGCATCCCCCCCCAAGCATGCCCCCACAAATGGGCAGCATCCCCCCCAGAGCACCCAGCATGTCCCCAGTGCACGCAGCATCCCCCACATAGCCACCACCAGCCCGAAGTGTGCATCCCACCCAGAGCGCACAGCATGCCCCCACAAACTCGCACCATCCCCCCGAGCCCACAGCATGTCCCCAGAGCCCCCCACATAGCCACCACCAGCCCCCACACGTGCATCCCACCCAGAGCCCCCACAAGCCCGCAGCACTGACCTCCTCCTGCAGCTTCACCAGCAGCTTGTCTCCCAGTCCCTCTGCATGAGGCTATGGCGTCTGCTGCTCAACTAGAACACACCTGTAATGCACAGTCAGGACACGCCCCCCCGGAAATGACATCATACCTGGAAGGAGCCCATACATTCTAGCGTTTACCGTGGAGGCATGTGGAGATTCCCCATTACTGGGCGCAGGGGGCATTAACCCCTTCAGCACGGAGACTCTTTTGGGGTCTCTGTGTGGTGTGAACAGTGGGGTAACAGCTGTGGACAGAATGCGGCTTAGCTGGTTCCCGTCCACATTAGATCCATTCAGACGGCTGCAGGATGAAGGACAGAAGCCCAGAGAAGTCCTCACACAACGCCATTATTCCTCTCCTAGTTCCAGCACAGTAATGTAGATACTGGTGATTATCTCTCCATTACTGGATCGAGTATCGGGGGAGTTCTAGACCGCCCCCCGTATGTCTGGTGTCTGCTATGCAGCCAATATACAGGGTGGGCCATTTATATGGATACACCTAAATTAAATGGGAATGGTTGGTGATATCAACTTCCTGTTTGTGGCACATTAGTATATGGGAGGGGGAAACTTTTCCAGATGGGTGGTGACCATGGCGGCTATTTTGAAGTCGGCCATTTTGGATCCAACTTTATTTTTTTTCAATGGGAAGAGGGTCATCTGACACATCACACTTATTGAGAATTTCATAAGAAAAACAATGGTGTGCTTGGTTTTAACGTAACTTTATTCTTTCATGAGTTTTTTTTACAAGTTTATGACCACTTATAAAATGTGTTCAAAGTGCTGCCCATTATGTTGGATTGTCAATGCAACCCTCTTCTCCCACTCTTGACACACTGATAGCAACACCGCAGAAGAAATGCTAGCACAAGCTTCCAGTATCCGCTATTTCAGAATCTCCCTCCAATATAAATGGCCCAATATAAATGGCCCACCCTGTACATTCGGGGATTGCCTGCCATACACTGTAGTGCTGTAGCCATGTTTTCTACTAGCATTACTGCGATTGGCTGGCCGCATCTTGTTATCAGTAGTGATGAGTGAACGTGCTCTGATAAGGGGTTAACCGAGCACACTCGAGCATAACTGAGTATCATCGGAGTGCTCGTATATTATGTTCGAGTCCCTGTGTCTGCATGATTTGCGGCTGTTAAACAGCTTCAACACGTGAGGATTCCCTAACAAACAGGCAATCCCTGCATGTGTTGAGGCTGTCAAACAGCTGCATATAATGCAGACAGGGATTCGAACATGATATACGAGCACTCCTATGATACTCAGTTATGCTCGACGTGCTTGGTTAACCCCTTATCTAAAGACCATTCGCTGATCACTAGTTATTGGGTGTTACAGAAGACCCGGTGATGCGATGCTCGGCCCACTGTCCTCAGAAAGTACGGTTGTTCAAGGAGAGTTGTTAATAGGAGTGATTGTCTGCTCCCTCCCCCTAAATATTACAAAGTTGCACCCTTTAGTGCCTTCCATGTGGCACTAAAGGGTGTATAATGAATTTAAAAAAATGACATGGAGTCCCCCCCCTATTTTTGATAACCGGCTAAGGTAAAGCAGACAGCTGGGGGCTGATATTATCCTGCTGGGAAGGTCCATGGATATTGGCCCCTTCCAGCCTAAAAATACCAGTCCGCAGCAGCCCCAGAATTGGCCAACCACATTAGATGCGACAAATTTTGGCACTTTTCCTGCCTCTTCCCAATTGCCCTGGTATGTTGGCAACCAGTGTAATATTTTTGGGGTTTACGTCAGTTGTGTTTTCTCAGCTGGTATCAATCCCAAGAGTTAGTATTGGAGAAGCGTCTATTACTAACCCAGTAAACTAAAGGAAAAAAAACACCCAAAAATATTTTTTCAGAAAACAACTCCCCGACAGACAACGGAGGAATAAAGTTCAGAGAAGCTTCCTAGAAAGAAGTTACAGATATCATTTAACCCTTTGGGAGAAAGTAATTCCAGGGAGTAAATCCAGAACACTTCTCTGTAGAAGTTTACAGCGTTGTGATTGTGAATCCGCTGCGGTCGTTTCTTCTAACACCGACCATCGGAGATCAGAACTTTTATCACCATCTCCGAGAAATCTCTGGCCAAGGTGGTCTCACCAAACGTCTGCTCTTCTTCATTCTTTTTCTTGCAGTGGCCGCAGTGGATTTCATCCTAGATTCATAGAGCTGAATAGAGGAGCGATGTTCCTTCAGGCTGATTTCATTGATCGTGACGTTTGTCCACTTTACCACAAGGGAACTTTACCGAGTAAATCACATCAGAACTGTAGCAGGTAAAAAAACACCAATTTCCACAGGTGTCCCTTCTAATTGGTGGGAAAACTGTCACCTGTAATAATCCTCCAACAGTTCTGACATGACAAACACGGAAAAGTGCCCCTTTATGGATCTGAAAGAAAGTCTGTTTAGACACTGTAGCTTAATAGTATCAGCTCTAATCAAATGATTAGAAAGCGATTTACCCTGAAGATTCACAAATTGTGGCGTGGTTTTAAAAATGTTACATTTAGGGTGTTTTTGTGAAGGAATCCTGTATTGATCTCATAGTACAATGCCCCTTTCTTGGCACCCACACACAGTATACTGTTCCCCTAGTACCGCCATCCACCCACACTCTGTATAATGTTCCCACAGTATCTCCATCCCCAATTGTATTTTTTGGGGGGTGTTTTTCATGTAATATATGGAAACCTACATGAAAATGCTAAAAATCCTACCATATCCAGTGAATAAAAATACATTGTATATGGAGAATTTGGCATCAAATACCTCTTGTGTTGGTGTTCTTACAAACAAGCTTTTCGAAATGTCTCAAACTTCTGTGTGTGAATCAGACCTGAGATCTAACATGATAGAAGATTACAGTCCGGGGAAGACGGGAAACATTCATATAGACGACTGGTGGAGATGTAGTCAGTGACAGGACTCTCGCCAAATATGTTTCTGGAGCCGTAGTTGAAGATCAAAATGTCGTTCTCATCCTGAAGTAGTTATTTCTCATGTCACGTGTAATGAATATCTCCTGCAGTTTTGCTAATGCTGATTCCAGTGTCCGTAAATGAGACGAGAATTAGCGTTATGGAAGATGAGTCTATGAGAAACGTGTTCAGCTGCAGACTCTGAGGAAGAAACTGCTTGTTGTCTGTGGCCTAAAATATAAAGGTTTTATTACTAGATGTAAAGAAAAAACTAAATACTGTAAAATAATAAATCTCCTCCTATGTTTCCCCTTATTATCTCCAGTAATTTTATTACACAGGATTTTTATGAATTTACATCAGCTCATCTTCTTCTCATTCAGGTCCCTACAATATTGGATCCTCTAAATAAGAAAATTTTTCTGATTCATTCATTAAGCATGGATATGGACAGGGACAAGATGGTGGAGAGGATATTACACCTCACCCTAGAGATCCTCTTCTGTCTTACTGGAGAAGTGAGAGATTCTGATGACGTCACATTACATCATTCTTATCTATGGGAATAACAGATGGACAGAACTGGAGAGGTGAGGACTCTGGAAATGTCTGTAGTCATATTTATTAATGTGTCTCTCCATAACCAGGATTACACAGTAGTGAAGAAAATCTCTAGTGAGCGCTGTCAGAACCCTGTGTCTGAGGGATGGGGAAGAACCCTGAGCCCAATCACAGGGCCTCCATCTCGCCCCCTGATACATGAGGACATCAATGACCAGAAGATCGTAGAACTCACCTACAAGATGATTGAGCTGCTGACTGGAGAGGTGACACTGCTGGGAATGCTGGGACATTATACAGTAACGCTATGAAGGGATCGGGGGGATGACTCTACCATTGTATGTGTCAGGTTCCTATAAGGTGTCAGGATGTCGCTGTCTATTTCTCCATGGAGGAGTGGGAGTATTTAGAAGGACACAAAGATCTGTACAAGAACGTCACGATGGAGGTTCCTCAACCCTTCACATCACCAGGTAATAGACAGGACTAAATACACACGGCCTATAATTATCTGTATGTAAAGAATGAATTCAGTCCCTGTATGTGTTTCCTCCAGATCTATCCAGTAAGAGGACAACACCAGAGAGATGTCCCCATCCTCTTCTTCCACAGGACTGTGAACAAGAAGATCCCAATGTTCCTCAGGATCATCAGGTAGATGGAGAGAAGGTGTCATGAGATCTCCCCTATGATGTGTAGACGGCTGTGAAGGTCTTGCGCTCAGTCTTGTTTTATCCACCAGTATTATATGTTTTATACTTGTGTAATGAGGACGGTGGAGATGGCAGGATTAGAGCTGATCATAGATGGGACTTCTCCATCTGTCTGTGACTTTTACAATATTTGTTTCAGGGTGAAGATCTGACCCATATTAATACTACAGAGACATATGTGAGGGATGATGAGCGCTGTAAAGAGGAGATTCCTACAGATAACCTCCCAGGTGAGTAGTAACCACTAAATGCAGAGAAGTCACAGATTCTTCTCAGATAATAGTGTAGAAAACCGCAACACTGGTGGAATAGGTGCGCAAGTAGGGCCCAAAGCCATTCAATATCAAATGAAACTTGGCACTCAAACAGGCATAATTATACAGTATTTAATTGCAGTCCAACACAGGTACAATTGGTTTGGTCTTCAAAACCTTCATCAGTGTGTACTGCAGCATAAAGACAAAAAAAGTAAAAACTACCTATATCAGACAAAAGCATAAAAAGTACTAGAAACAAACTGTCGTAAGGTATTTCTGAAATTCATAATCATCTGAAAATCCAAAACACTGCAATAGAGAGCACATAATGGCTGTATAATAAGTGTGACCTACCAGACTGCTAGGAATATAGTTAAAGGTGAAAGCAGGAAGGACACAGTGTCTCAGTGGAAAGACAGGATCTAGGGAGACAAACAGCCATAAGAACACCAGCCTCATAGGGGTTATCCAATAGGGACCAGCAATTATATGTAGAAACATACCCAGTAGTGAGTGTAGGAAGTATGACAGGAGTGGAACTTGGCATCCGCCGCTGGTTCCTAAGGTCGCCATGTCAAGGGAGGAGAAAGCCTAGTATATGTGGTCAGAGGGCGGGACCTAATGTCCCAGGAGACCAATCAGGGTGAACCGCTGGTGCAACGTTCCAAGAAGTGGAGAAAAGAATAATAAGCCTGGAAATGTGACAGGAGACGAACAGGTGTAAGTAGAGCAGCCCGTGGGCCGTGGAGGATGATGATCAGTGAATAAAGAATACAAAATTAGTACCATGATAATGAAAGAAAATGAATCTCTCTTAAATGACATGCAAATACTGTATCTCAAAACACATATATGTACACTCCAACAGTGAAAAACTCAAGGTTAACAACAACAATGTGGTACATCTTATGCAGTTCTCCCTAAAATTATCACAGGAATGACAATAAATCATAATCCCTATTGAGCCCCCTGGGGGTAAGGGTTTGAAGTTCATGGATCCAAAAGGCCTCCCTTCAGTAGGCGTACACGGTCACCTCCGCGAATAGTGGGAAGCACCTGTTCAATGACCTGGAACTTGAGTTGAGACTGGTTATGGCCTAATGTAACAAAATGTTGTAGCAAGAGTAGTAGTAGATTCTTACATCTAATTGTGCACTTATGCTTGTGGTTGTGTTGTCTCACCAATGTATGCCAGACCACAAGGGCATTTAATGAGGTATACTACGAAGTTGGTGTAACACGTAAAATACCCTTTGACCTGGTATTGTTTACTGGTATGGGGATGGTAAATGGTGTTCCCATGTAGGACGTTGTTGCATTGGTGGCACTGGAAGCAGGGGAAGGTCCCCCTCTTAGGAATTAGTAAAAAAACGTTGTTTGACCCCTGTATGTGTGGGGCCCACGTCGGCACGAAGTAGTGAATCCTTGAGACTGGGCGCCCGTTTGAAACACTGAAAAAATGGTTGTTGGAACTCTGGGATGTGGGGATAAGCGGATTGTAGGATGTTCCAATGCCTCCGGATGGTTTTGTGCAAGATGTATGGGAACAGATGGTAAGTGTGGACAAACAGACTCCGGTTCATGGGTTTAGGACTGGTGTGGTCTGAAGATGTGTTATGTTGGTGTAGGATTTCGGGGGAATAGCCCCTTTTCTCAAATTTGTAGCACATTTCCTGTAGCCTCTCTGAGCATAATTGATCATTGCCACTATCCTATTTACCCGCTGGAGCTGGGATTTGGAATTGACCGTTTCATTTGTAAAGCATGATTATTCGTAAAGTGTAAGAGACCAGTTAGATCGGTAGGTTTTGTGTAAAAGTCAGTGGTTAGTAATCCTTGTTGGTCCTTGAGGACTATGGTATCCAGGAAACTGATTTGATGAGAACTGTGAGTCATGGTAAAGCCCAGGTCTGGAATTCAGGAAGTCATAGAACTCATTTAGAGATTCCTGTGGGCACCTCCATATGCAAAAAATGTCATTGATGTAATGTTTCCATGCGATGGAGTGATTACGAAAGAATGGATTGGAATAAACTACTTGGGCCTCAAAGGTGGCCATATAACAGTTTGCATAAGCGGGGGCCACGTTAGAGCCCATCACTGTCCCTTTAGTGTGTAGGAAGTAAGTATCTTGGAACAAGAAATTATTTTTGGTAAGAACTAACGTCAGGAGTTCAATTCAAAGTTCAATGATAAGGGAATCTGTCTGTGACTCAAGCAACAGACTGTGTACAGCACGTACACCTTCGGAGTGTGGAATGCACACATAGAGTCTGTTGACTTCAAAAGAAACCAAGACGGATTCAGGGGGGACACATTTTAGGTCAGTGATAAAACTGAGGAAAGCTCCTGTATCTAGTAAAAATGAGGGACTTTTTTAATCAATGGTATCAATATTTTCTCTAAGAAAATTGATAAAGGTTAAAGAAGCAAGTCTGTCGAGGTTACTATAGGACGACCGGGAGGATGGTCAAGGCTTTTGTGAATTTTGGGGAGTACATAAAAGACAGGTGTGATAGGATGTTGCTTAGTGAGAAAATCACTTGTCTTACTATCAATCACTCCTCTGGTGAGAAAATGTTCCAACACAGATGCTATTGCAGTCCTGACTTGGTGTGTTGGGTCATGGGGTAGTCTATGGTATGTGGAGTTAAGTTGTCTATTGACTTCCAGGTGATAATCCCCTTTATTCATCACTACTATGGTATCCCCTTTGTATGCCAGTTTGATGATAAGATTACTCTCTTCCTTAAGGCTTCTGAGGGCCTGAAGGTCAAGGGGAGAAAGATTGGACTGGTAATGAAGCAGTCCTTTGTCTACCTTGGAATGTAAGTCTGTAAAGGCACTATCCACGAAACCAATGAAGGTCTCGAGCACATGTGAGTCATGTGGGGGTCTGTATGCACTTTTGGGGCGTAGGCCGAGACAGGCGCCGTGATGGAGGTATTAACATCAGAGAGGGTAGAGGGAATAGACAATGTATTGCCTGGTGTGTCATTGGTAAAGTGTGTCCTAAGGCGTAGTGAGCGACAAAATCGCTGTAACTCCATATCAAGATTGAACGTTTTGTACTTGTTAGTGGGACAAAAAGATAACCCCTTCTGTGGTACAGAAAGTTGTGCAATACCTAAAGTCCTAGAGGAGATATTTACCACCAAGGGTGCTGTGTCCCTGGGAGCGGGTCACTCAGATGAAGTCCGTGTTTCCCCTGGTGTTGGCCACCTCTTCTGTTCTTTTGCGTTGGGAATATCTTTTTCATTGATCTAAAAAAACGATCAGAAGTGGTGAAAAGGTCCCTCCTGTCTGTGTCCGAAGCGGAGGTAGAAGGATCTGTAGTGGATTTGGCAAATCTGGGAGGATAATTTCTTGAGGTGTATCTGTCTTGCCATCTATAGACCCAGTCTTGCTCATAATCTTCAGTATCTCGCAAACTTATTCCTTTTTTTGCTCTCCGTATCTCGTCGATGCTCATCTTGTTTTGTAGAGTGATGAGTTCTTGTGTAGAGATAGTAGCAGCAAGCTGAGTTTCAATATTTTTTACCTGTTCCTTGGTAGATACAATAGCCTTCTGTAAGTAGTCAATTGTTAGGGTAATAATATCAAAAGAGCATTTATTAAGTATATGTTCAAATTTTATGCAGTACTCAGACTGATCGCTAAATAGGGTTGGACAAATTGGTACCCTCAATGCCCTTGGGATCCTTTGTACTCTCAAGTATTCCAACAATGTGGCACAATGCAACTCGATGCTGGTGAGGTGGCGTAATTCTCGCTTTAAGTTCCATCCTTGCATCTCCTTCGGAGGGACTTTTAAGAAATCACACAATAGGTTAGGATTCTGCAATGACCTTGGATGCTTCCTCAACATTATACGAGAACATGGAAGAGGACATGACACTTCAGCGTGCTTACGTACTGGAGTAGATAATAGTGTAGAAAACCGCAGCACTGCTGGAATAGGTGCGCAAGTAGGGTCTAAAACCATACAAAAGGCAAATGAAACTTGGCAATCAAACAGACATAATTTTAAAGTATTTAATTGCAGTCCAACACAGGTACAAACGTTTTGGTCCTCAAGACCTTCCTCAGTGTGTACTGCAGCTTAAACACAAAAAAATAAAAATCACAAATATCAGACAAAAACATAAAAAGTATTAATGAAAAACCGTCATAAGGTATTTCTGAAATTCATAATCATCTGAAAATCCAAAACATTTACAGATTCTTCTCAGTCACCGGCTGTGGCTGCTTTATCAATGGTGTAGTCCGGCCGTATCACAATCCTATGATCACCATTTTGCCTCTAGACCACAACGTTCTCCTCCACCCAAAACTGTTCGAATGACTTTGTGCATTAAAAGCCCTTTTCTATAGAACTTACAACCTGGAGGATCCACCTACCCCCTGGGATTAGAAGATTACAAAATCATAATAAATACACAGGAGTATAAGCCAAACATAAGACTGTTTATTAACACAAATAGCACAATACATTACTGGTAAAAAGAGAGTATCAGACATAGGCAACGTCACTCAGGAAGAATGTTGGACAGCAACAGCATCATGAAGGAAAAAATGCTGCAATCATAGTCGTAGACAATGATTCCCAAAAATACACTATGCCTGGTCTACATATTCATGCTTATAAATAAATGAATGAATTAAATGGTGGCAATAAATCCTAACAAAGGAGATTTCCTTATGCAGTAAACCAAACCGTGATATACAACTGACCTGAGTGAGTCAAATAAAATAAAGCAAGGAATCAGTGTGTCCTTAACAACACACAAATGTGATGACACAGGAACTTGGGTAAAAAGAGTTGAATGTCTGCCTGAAATATGTTATATGGATGAATCCAAGTAAAGAAAAGGCCCAGAGTATACCTAAAATATGAAGAGATAAGGTGACCTGTGTGGCTACCAATGGGACACCCCTGATGCGCGTTTCGCGTGCAGTTTCCTTTGAGGGGTGATGTAAAGGTGTCAGGAGAAGGTTTATATATCATGGCTTACCAATGACAGGTGTTTGAGATGTTCACGTTGCCTGTATCCCACACTGGAACAACCAGGGTCGGCGTCCCACGTCACCTCCGCCCGCCCACACCGGAAGAAATTTTGATGTGGGCGGGGAGAGACAAGGTAGGGATGCGTTGCCATGGCGATCTGTCACCTCCGCCCTCCCACACACGTGACCACAGTGCGGGCGGGGAGAGGCAAAGCTGGGACGCCTAACCACAGCTCAGCTGGCAGGAAGCAATGGACCTGTGACCAAAGCCACCTAATACCACCCACGCACTAGATCCGAATGTGGGCGGGGAGAGGAAAGACAGGGACACGCAGACCATGGCAACCCATCCAGGTAGGAGGGGATAAACCCGTGTCACCCCTCGCCCGCCCACACATGTAAACACAATGCTGGAGGAGAGAGGCAGAGCAGGACACGTAGCCAGGGAATCCAGCCCAAATATGTCAAAAGAGTGAGCGAATGATACAAATAAACTGAATGCATTTGAGAAGAATTCATCACGTACATAACTGCCTGAAGAATAGACATTATGGTGCAATTATAAGATAAGGGACACTTAAATGTGCAAAATATATTAAAGAAAAATTCAAGAAATGCATAGCTGAGTGTTTATTAGATCAATTCGTAAAGTGAATAGTGCAATGGTTAGACATGATCCAAAAAGTGCAACATGATGTATGAGATATAATACATAAAGTGAATAGTGCATGCACAACAACTCCAATATAGAATATAATATTAAAGTGCAGAATGTGCAAAACAATCACTTAAAAAAATCATACATTTTGGCAGTGAGACAACAGACTAGTAGGAGACGTCCTCTAGTGGATGTGTTCATTATCAATGAATATAGGCGATAAGTTGGAAAAGATAATATAGTTTCTCTCACTGGTGACAAATCAATAAATTAGAACGCTTTACATCAAGACTATATAAAGACCACACATTCACTGTCATTTAAAAATTGCACAATTTTTCTTTTATTGTTATTGGTAAATAAACGTTATATACAGTTAGGTCCATATATATTTGGACAGAGACAACATTTTTCTAATTTTGGTTCTAGACATTACCACAATGAATTTTAAACAAAACAATTCAGATGCAGTTGAAGTTCAGACTTTCAGCTTTCATTTGAGGGTATCCACATTAAAATTGGATGAAGGATTTAGGAGTTTCAGCTCCTTAACATGTGCCAACCTGTTTTTAAAGGGACCAAAAGTAATTGGACAATTGACTGCAAGGCTATTTCATGGACAAGTGTGGGCAATCCCTTTGTTATGTCATTCTCAATTAAGCAGATAAAAGGCCTGGAGTTGATTTGCGGTGTGGTGCTTGCATTTGGAAGGTTTTGCTGTGAAGTAAACATGCGGTCAAAGGAGCTCTCCATGCAGGTGAAACAAGCCATCCTTAAGCTGCAAAAACAGAAAAAACCCATCCGAGAAATTGCTACAATATTAGGAGTGGCAAAATCTACAGTTTGGTACATCCTGAGAAAGAAAGCAAGCACTGGTGAACTCATTAATGCAAAAAGACCTGGGCGCCCATGGAAGACAACAGTGGTGGATGATCGCAGAGTAATCTCCATGGTGAAGAGAAACCCCTTCACAACAGCCAACCAAGTGAGCAACACTCTCCAGGAGGTAGGCGTATCAATATCCAAATCTACCATAAAGAGAAGACTGCATGAAAGTAAATACAGAGGGTTCACTGCACGGTGCAAGCCACTCATAAGCATCAAGAATAGAAAGGCTAGACTGAACGTTGCTAAAAAACATCTAAAAAAGCCAGCACAGTTCTGGAAGAACATTCTTTGGACAGATGAAACCAAGATCAACCTCTACCAGAATGATGGAAAGAGAAAAGTATGGCGAAGGCGTGGTACAGCTCATGATCCAAAGCATACCACATCATCTGTAAAACACGGCGGAGGCAGTGTGAAGGCTTGGGCATGCATGGCTGCCAGTGGCACTGGGTCACTAGTGTTTATTGATGATGTGACACAGGACAGAAGCAGCCAAATGAATTCTGATGTATTCAGAGCCATACTGTGTGCTTAGATCCAGCCAAATGCAGCCAAACTGATTGGTCGTTTCATACTACAGATGGACAATGACCCAAAACATAAAGCCAAAGCAACCCAGGAGTTTATTAAAGCAAAAAAGTGGAAAAATCTTGAATGACCAAGTCAGTCACCTGATCTCAACCCAATTGAGCATGCATTTCACTTGTTAAAGACTAAACTTCAGACAGAAAGGCCCACAAACAAACAGCAACTGAAAACCACCGCAGTGAAGGCCTGTCAGAGCATCAAAAAGGAGGAAACACAGCGTCTGGTGATGTCCACGAGTTCAAAACTTCAGGCAGTCATTTGCCAAAAAAGAGTTTTCAACCAAGTACTAGATATGAACATTTTATTTACAATTATTTCATCTGTCCAATTACTTTTGGTCTCTTTAAAAAACAGGGTGGCACATGTTAAGGAGCTGAAACTCCTAAACCCTTCATCCAATTTTAATGTGGATACTCTCAAATGAAAGCTGAAAGTCTGAACTTCAACTGCATCTGAATTGTTTTGTTTAAAATTCATTGTGGTAATGTCTAGAACCAAAATTAGAAAAATATTGTCTCTGTCCAAATATATATGGACCTAACTGTATTAATAGAGAATCTTGAGTTAGGGATCATTTGCCTTATTGCAATTAGTTAATAACTGATCTGACAGCTGACACCCGACCCTCAATGCACCGCTCCTGCTACTTTAGCCTCTTAAAGCTGCTATTGATATCCATCGCAGCATTTAGGAGGGAGCCCCCTCTGCCCTCCAATCGGCGCCCCCCGCGCCATGCTGAACCGATGTCATCATGATGACATCCAGGTCATCAGAGCTAGCAAACTTATTACACCATGCTCAGAGCAAGTTTGTCTGCCAGTGCAGCGCTGACAGTTTGTAAAGCAAAGCTATTGCATTGCTATTCTTTATAAGCAATCAGATTGCAAAAAGTGAAAGTTTCATAGTGAAACAAAGTAAAAAAATTGTAAAAATCTAAAAAAATATATATATATATTTTGTACATAAATATTTCTATGATAAAAAAATAAACAAAGTACACATAATTGGTATTGCTGCGTCTGGAACTACCCGACCTATAAAACTTCCCACCAGTTAACCCCTTTATTGAACACCGTAAAAAATAAAAAAATAAAAACAAGGCAAAAAAATTATGTTTTATCATCATACTGCCAAACAAAAAGTGGAGTAAAATGTGATTGTGAAGAATATTCTAGAATAATCACATGTGCCCTGGTTGTCAGGTCTCCAGGCATAGTGTAATCCGGCTCTTGAATTCCTTTGCAGCCAGCAAAAGGGGGTGATAAATCCCCTTCCCCTGGCAGCTGTGTGCTGAGCTGACAGGCAGGCTTCCTGCCGAGATCCTCTCTTTGTTCTCAACATATGCTATGTTGTGTAAGGTACTATACTTCAATACCGAGCTGTGGAGTGGAAGAACTATATGTCCCAGCTCTTCACAAAATGGATTTTCTAGCTCAGGGGAAGATAGTGAACGCCACACTGCATCCTAGCCCACTCTAGCGTGTAGGGACGAGGAGATACACGTCTTAGCCTTTTGAAACTTCCTACAACTGCTGTGTTTGGTACCCACACGTAGCAGGGGCCCGGCCGAGTCCGTTGACACCAGAATCGGTTCTCTGGGACCATCCAGTAAGGAGGTATGGGCCACGTTAGTTCTGGGAGTCTCTTTAGCCAGGAAGGAACAGGGGTGGAGACTTGGGATGAACAGGGGGCAGGTAGTGGGAGTTCCCAGAGAGTTGGAAGGTCTGTGTAGCAAAAGCCTATTGTCTTTTCCCTGGGGAAGCTTGTGACATGCAGACTTGAGGGACAAGTCCAGCAACCAAGCAGGTCACACATTCTTCCCCATGTGGTCGCCCAATCCCCGAGCCATGCTTTCCATCTAACCAGTAATTGACTTTAAGATCTGTTATGCTTGATGTACCATGCTTTTGTATTTGTAACTCAGCCCACTGTATATATAAAGCCTGATGTGTAGCATCGGCGTCTCTGCCCCCTGCCAGGCAGAGACGCCGTCCCTCTCACCACCGCGCTCCCTGCCCAGTGTCCTCCGGCGCTCCTCTTCCTGCTGCTGCCGGCACGCGCAGCTTCCCAGGCACTGTGCTTAGGGCGCGCGCACTCCTCCCTCTTAAAGGGGCCACGCGTGCCGTCCTATGGAGTCCCCAGCCAATAGCCGGAGGTCCTCCCATATATAAGGCACCTCCTCCAAAATGGAGGTGCCTGAGCAAAGTTGTAGCACAGTGTACTCTCCTCTGCTTCAGCCCTCAGGTTCCGCTGCTAGTCAAACTTCCAGTCCAGACCGCCAGCCTGACTTCACTCCTGCCTGACAGTCTGTCTTCCGCTCAGTCCGCCAGTCTGTCTATGGGCTCTGCCCGCCTGCTTACCTGGAAGCACCTACCTGTTTTCTGCCGTCACTTGCCGTGACCACCTGACAGCCTACCTAGAGGCTCCTGCCGTCACTTGCCATGACCACCTGACAGCCTACCTAGAGGCTCCTGCCGTCACTTTCCATGACCAACTGACAGCCTACCTAGAGGCTCCTGCCGTCACTTGCTGTGACCACCTGACAGCCTACCTAGAGGCTCCTGCCGTCACTTGCCATGACCATCTGCCAGCCCCCCTGGAGGCTTCTGCTTGTTACCTGCCGTACCTATCTGGAGGTTCCTGCTTGTTACCTGCCGTGTCTGCCAGTCCATCTACCCGGATCACTCGTCAGCCTGCCTGCTGTGCCCATCTCCTATACCGGTCAGTCACTGCGCTCTGTACCGTGGGAGTCACCTGCTCCCTTACAAGGTCGTCCCCAAAGTAGCACCTGGTCCCTCTGCTCGGACCCTCCCTGGTCACGGAGTCGATTGAGCCGCCGTACAACCTTGGTCGCTCCGAGTTGATACCTAGTTACGCCCCTCTGGGTCCCTCCTTGCACTGCAGCACAGAGGTTCCACCACCCAGATCCGTAGCATGATGTATATAGTAGACTTAGTGAGCCCTTATGGCGATTAAATATATAATTTAATCTTGGGCTGTTCTTTTATCTCGAACCACGAACCTTACGTCTGTTGTTTGGTCCGACGAATGCACTACCGGGCTGGTTTCTAGCTCGATATAAGTCTGTTATATCAAATAGAAACTGGTGGCAGCTCTATCCAGGCCTACAAGGCTCTGCTTCACTGGAGTAGTGAAAGAGCCTCTCAGCCTGTCAAGAGCGTGGGAGGGTGTGGGGCCACATCAGCGTTTGAGTGGACCACCTTGTCCCCTCCCTGGTGCCTCTCTGTACCCGCATGGACTGGAGGTGACGGTGTAGAACTGTGCCGATCTGATCTTACGTGTCCCTGAGGGGGGTGCGGAATGTCACGGTGCAAAGGGTAGATCTGTATCATGTGCTCCGTCTGGCGCAGTGTAACGTCAGGCGGATGGCGGGGTGTGGATCCACGGAAGAAGTGGCGACAGCGGGATTCTGTGGGGCCCCCCTGGTGCCATTTCTTCATAGTGATCAAAAATACAAATGTAAATAAATATGGCATCTCTGAAAACATCATCTTGTCCTGCAAAAAACAAGCTGCTAGACAGCTCCATCAGTGGAAACATAAAAAAGTTATAGCTCTCTTAGAATAAAGTGATGCAAAAATAATATTTTGTTTCATAAAATAGTTTTTATTGTGTAAAAGTGCCAAAACATAAAAAACAAGAAATAAATGTGGTATACTGACCCGAAGAATAATACTGCCTTATCAATTTTACTACATGCGGAACAAAAAAAAAAAACAACAATTCCTGAATTTCTGTTTTTTATTGTTTTTGCCTCCCAAAAATTGCAATAGAAAGCGATCAAAAAATGTTAGGTGTCCAAAAATGGTACCAATAAAAAAAATCAACTCGTTCCGCAAAAGATAAGCCATTGCATGACTCTGTCGGCAGAAATATGAAAAAATTATAGCTTTAAAAATATGGCGATACTAGTTTTTGCAAAAAAAAAACATCTTTTAGTGTGTGACAAAAGCCAAACTTAAAAAAACTATATAAATATGGTATTGCTGTAATCGCACCGACCCGAAGAATAATGTCGTCTAGTTACTCATGCTGCACGATGAACGGTGTAAAAAATAAATAAAAACAATTCTTCATCTGCTGCTGACTTGTTCATTCTGCCTCCCAAAGATTGCCGTAAAGCTCGGCTCACATTTATCCTGCGCTGAGCGCTTCCACCAGGGTTTCCATGTAAATCTCTGAAATATGTGATACAGGCAGAACTCTCGCCGGAAGACTCCCTGTAATGAGGCAGATGAAGGCACTGTGGATGCAGTCTAACCTATGATCCGGCAGTGTCCTGTCTATTTAGGCGTGCATAAAAGTACGGTCGCCCACAGTTTTGTACACTTTTGAAAAGAAGGGATGACGCTGAACAGACGCTAGACAGAGTCCAGAGTAAATATGCCGCCTCAATAATTATAGTTAATGGATCCCTTGGGGGTTTCACCTGAATCCCGTCACTCAGAGATTTAGATGGAAACCCCAATGTAAGTGCTCAGTGTAGAATGTAGGATAAATGTGATCCCAAATGTTATGTAACATGTTCCTAATAAAAGATTCAAATCAATCCACAAAAAGCCCTCACTCAGGTCCGTTATCTGTCAATGGAAATATTGGAGCTTCCACGGTACTGGAAGCACAGAGGCTCTGGAAAAGTGAAATGGCTCCTCACCCCCCCAAAAGAAATTCAGCAAATTCTGCTCTCCGATATTCAAAGGCTCCCCTCCCTTCTGAGTGAGCACCACAGTGTGCCAAAACTGCAGTTAGCGTCCATATGTTTGGCGTTTCTGTAGCGCAGAGAGTCTACCTAATTTACGGGTGCATATCTCCAGAAGCATGATCTAGGTGCAATGTACAGGTACTGCAACGTACTGGTCACTACAACGGTAGTTTGCAATTTCTACTCAGCAACATCCACTGCTGCTTGTTTCTGGAAAAAATCCATGGAGTCAAAATCTTCACTACACCTGTAGATAAATTCCCAAAGGGGTATATTTTCCAAAATGGGGGGATTCTGCTCTTCTAGTACTTAGGTACTAACTCATTTTGTTCAAGATTATTGTAAGTGTATTTGCTATGTATACCCCTTTTTCACATGTAAAGCGCCATGGAATAAATGGTGCTATAATAATTAATAATATAATAGGAAATAATTTTTTTCCTATTAATTAAAACTTCCCTGGTGGTGTAAAATGGAGGGGTCAGTATCACAAATTTTATGTACTAGGGTAGAATAGGGAGGTAATAAATCTATTGTTAGTGTCTCTCTGCAGTGCTATATACCCAACATAGCTCTGCTGCATGCACATATACACACACACACACACACACACACACATATAGCTCTAATACACATGTACACACATAGCTCTGGTACATGTACATATACGCACAAACAGCTCTGCTGTATGCACATATACACATACACAAACAGCTCTGCTGTATGCACATATACACACACACAAACAGCTCTGCTGTATGCACATATACACACACACACAAACAGCTCTGCTGTATGCACATATACACACACAAACAGCTCTGCTGTATGCACATATACACACACAAACAGCTCTGCTGTATGCACATATACACACACAAACAGCTCTGCTACATGCACATATACACACACAAACAGCTCTGCTGTATGCACATATACACACACAAACAGCTCTGCTACATGCACATATACACACACAAACAGCTCTGCTGTATGCACATATACACACACAAACAGCTCTGCTGTATGCACATATACACACACAAACAGCTCTGCTGTATGCACATATACACACACAAACAGCTCTGCTGTATGCACATATATACACACACAAACAGCTCTGCTGTATGCACATATACACACACAAACAGCTCTGCTGTATGCACATATACACACACAAACAGCTCTGCTACATGCACATATACACACACAAACAGCTCTGCTGTATGCACATATACACACACAAACAGCTCTGCTACATGCACATATACACACACAAACAGCTCTGCTGTATGCACATATATACACACACAAACAGCTCTGCTACATGCACATATACACACACACAGCTCTGCTGTATGCACATATACACACACAAAGAGCTCTGCTGTATGCACATATCCACACACACACACAAAGAGCTCTGCTGTATGCACATATCCACACACACACACAAAGAGCTCTGCTGTATGCACATATCCACACACACACACACAAACACAAACAGCTCTGCTGTATGTACATATCCACACACACACACACACAAACAGCTCTGCTGTATGCACATATCCACACACACACAAACAGCTCTGCTGTATGCACATATCCACACACACACAAACAGCTCTGCTGTATGCACATATCCACACACACACAAACAGCTCTGCTGTATGCACATATCCACACACACACAAACAGCTCTGCTGTATGCACATATCCACACACACACAGCTCTGCTGTATGCACATATCCACACACACACAAACAGCTCTCCTATATGCACATATCCACACACACACACACAAACAGCTCTGCTGTATGCACATATCCACACACACACACAAACAGCTCTGCTGTATGCACATATCCACACAAACAGCTCTGCTGTATGCACATATCCACACACAAACAGCTCTGCTGTATGCACATATACACACACAAACAGCTCTGCTACGTACACATATACACACACACACACTATACATTACCACATCCTGCAGTTCCTGATCGGGACCTGTACGGAGGCGGCTACAACAGAAGAGCATCTGCAGGACATTCCACTTGATTAAGTTAAGTACCTTTCAGGACATGTGATCAGTCACATGACCTGAAAGGTGTTGGAATTCCTGTTGCAGAAGGTACTTCAGCTCCTGCAGCCTCTGTTCTGTCGGTAAGCTTCCTCTCCTGCTCTGCAACAATCACATAGATTAGTGCAGAGAAGGAGAGTAGACTGCAGCTCTCTCTGTGATCGGGGAGAACGCGGTGTCAGAGTTCTCATCCATCATAGGAAGCTGCCTCCGGACTATGGGGCACACACTTTTTAACAAATTTTTCTTGTTAAAAATGGCATCTTATAGTCCAAAAACTATGGTAGATAAATTCCTTAAGGGGTCTAGTTTCCAAAATGGGGTCAATTGTGGTGGAGGTTTTCCTCTCTTTAGGCACATCAGGGGCTCTCCAAACACGACATGACACCCGCAGACCATTCCATCAAAGAAACGTCACTCCTTCCTTTCTGGGGCATGGCATGTTTCCCCCCACATATGGGGTATCTGCATACTTAGCAGAAATTGGACAACAAATTGTGTGGTGCAGTTTTTCTTGTTACCCTTGTGAAAAAGCTAAATTTGGGGCCAAAAAAAACCCATTTCTGTGGGAAAAATTAGATTTTCTGTATTTTCACGGCTCAACATTATAAACTTCTTCTGTGAAGAACATGGGGGTTCAAGGTGCTCACCATACTTCAAACAGTTGTTTCCCCCATGTGGGGTATCGGAGTGCTCAGGAGAAAAAGCCCAACTAATTTTGGTGTCCATTTTCTCCTGTTACCCTTGTAAAACTAAAAAAAATTGGATGCAAGTTAAAATTTTTGTGAAAAATAGTTAAATGTTCTTTTTTTTTTCCCTTCCACATACCATTAATTCCTGTGAAACACCTGAAGGGTTATCTTGCTTGATAACTTGAAAGAGGGCAGAAAAAGAGGTCTATTATCAAATTAATAATTTGAATATCTCAAACTTGAAACACCAACAGTGCCTACCTTCTGTTCCCTCCATAAGGTCCTCAGTCCATTAAAAGGTCTCCCTATGGTTGCTGGAATAGATTTGTTATCACAAAATATCGGAATTTACATTGACTGAATATTGTGTCCTTTTGAGATCTCCCTGCCTTCATATATTCGGCATACACCTCACCTGCTTACTCAACTTGAGGGTGTTGCTGTGGAGGAGAACACCTATCTGGCCTCCATTGATGTGGAGGCCCTCTACAGCAGCATCCCTCATGAGGCGGGGATACAGACAGTTGAACATTTCCTAAAATCGAGGGCAGTGGAGTGCTACAATCACAACAGACTGGTGGAGGAATTGTTGCGGTTCACACTTACCAATAACTACTTAGTCTTTGATGGTAAGTACTTCCAACAGCTCAGGGTAAAAGTGTTGGGGAGCCCCTGTGCCCCCACGTACGCCAATCTGCTCCTGGGCTGCTGGGAGGAAACCATCATTTTTGGGGAAGAGGAGAGATGGCTGCACTCCCATGTTGGCCGCTGGGCCAGATACTTCGATGACATAATGGTGTTCTGGTCTGGCCCAGAGGCCGACTTTAGGCGATTTATGGAAGCCATCAACATGTAAACCTGAGTCCAAAGGAGTTTATCTGAATGCCATGAAGACAGCATAATATTCTTAGATGTTTAAATAAAAAAGGAGAAGGGTGGTTCCATAGGCACATGCACATATCGCAAACCTACTGCAACAAGTAGCCTTTTGAATTGGAATAGTCATCATCTTGAGAATCTAAAGCGGGGTATTCCTAAAGGCCAGTTCTTACGAATAAGGAGAAATTGCACGAACATCAGCACCTTTAGCGAATGTCCTACTCGGACGCCTTGGGAAGGGACAGACGGTTGCTTCTAGTCAACCCCAATAGTAAAAGACAGGAAAAAGAGACTACAAGGATAATAGGCACTTTTGATAATGAGTCTGAAAGAGTGTCTCATATCGTAAGAAAACACTGGGGTATCCTATTAGCGGATCCAAATGTCAATTGGTTGATTCCTCCTGTTCCAAGCATTACATACAGAAGGGGTAGGCCTATTGGTGACCGTCTGATGCATAGCCTATATCAAAGACCTACTGAACCAGGAACCTGGCTTGATAGAAAACCTTGTGGCTATTATAGATGTGGCAATTGCAGTAGGTGCGACTGGATGGTTGTGTGTAAAACCTTTCACCAGCTCGACAACGGGCAGGCTTTATTCTCTGAGAGATTTTGGTAATTGCAGGGCATCAGGGGTGGTATACAAAGCTACATGTACATGCCCGAAAGACTACGTGGGTAAAACCATGAGGGAGATATGAACGTGTGGGGAAACATTTAGGGGACATTAGAAATAAGCGGGATACTCCCATTGCATGAATGAAATCCATGAGGGCCGACTTAGAGAAGTATGATTTAACATGATTGAACTCATAAGACCTAAAATAAGAGGAGGGAATTAGATAAAACACCTCTTAGAAAAGAATCTGAATGGATATTGAGACTACAATCGGTGTCCCCAAGAGGATTAAACGAGCTGCTCTCATATGTGTGCTTTTTGTAAAAGGCTCCACGTTTTCTTCCTCTATACACGTGTTCGTATATACAATGATATATAAATACCATCTGAATGTATACCTGTCGCCCCCCCTCGCTTCACACTTCCTGAATTTTTGCCTCCTTTACCCTTGTGACAATATGGGTGTACTCGTGAGAGGATGCCATTCTTTTTCCTCCAATCTGGCAGAATTCCCCATTGGGAAATAACTTTATCCTGTATCTGATTTATCTATATCTATTTAAGATTGGCAAGAATCTGCCACCAGAGTTTTTTTTCCCAAGCCCCATCCTCCCCTTTAAATTGACTTTAATCCCTGTATAACATTAGGGACATGTGACAGACTGAGATCCTATACAAAATACATGCAAGGTCCATATTAATTCTCAGAGAGGGGATTTATTCATTTGTTCAGAAGACTATGTTTTGCTATGATACTAAAGATCTAAATCTTTATATGAATTTCTCTGTAATGAAACTGTATATCTATATATTTATATCAACCGAGGTATTGAATGATATGTTTTTATATGGTGCGCTGGTGAATACTCAAGCCTTAATCTCAATGTATCCAGGCTGTACCGTGATTTGAAATATATACACCATATCCTGGCGGGGTTGTGTGTATACAAATGCGGGGCATTGGTCTAATGCGGACCCCACGTTGGTAAGTCACACCCCGGAGATGACGCGATGGCACATGCGTGGTACCTCTCTCTGCGCTCTATTGTGAGACACACGTGTCACTTCCGGAGTGGAGGTTACGTTCTAGTGCATGCGCAGTATCTCTTCTGTGCGCGCCAATGTCAGACACAACCGTCACTTTCAAAATGGACCGGAAGTGACATGGACGCGCTAAAAACCTTTTTGAATTTGCAGCCTCTAGTGCCCAAAGGTATGTGATATGCGCAGTCCACATCTAAGGACAGGAGACTGCCTTTTTAAAGGGGGAGAGTTAGAGAGAATGAGTATGTGGGACTCAATAAAGAGGGATGGATTAACCTATTTAAACACAGCCTTCCATCAAATCAATATAGCTTGCCTCCATCTACCATGCATTTATATTGACACCTCTCTGGATCACTCACTATATGGCCTCCTGATGAACCTACAGAACGGGGAAACGCGTTAGGCGGTTTACAGAATAAGAGATAAGTTTTACTATCTGGATATGTTTATTGTTATGCACTAGTTTAGTGTTATATATGTATTAGAGCAGGCCGTCACTCATTTCCTGTATATAGCTCACTCCATCAGGGCAAGACCGGGATAGTGAGGGACAACCGCCGAGGATCGAGGGCGCCAAACTCGCTCTCTAGGTGCGAACCCCCATGATAGGCAGTATCAGAACAGGCTACAGACAAGGCAAGTTAAGGGGATTATCATATATAGTACACTTGTGTTCATGTCTTTATGTAATGCATTGACTCTATTTAGTCCCATGGGGACACTGTTTTTTTAGTAGGACCACCATGCAGTGACATGATTTTTATCCCTTTTATCACATGGGTTTGGTATTTTTAATAGCATCTCAATAAAAATTATGTTTTAGAGGATTTATGTTTACACAACCATTGTCACCTGTCTCCTTGTAAAACTTAAAAAAATTGGGTGTAAATTAAATTTTTTGTGAAAAATACTTAAATGTTCATTTTTTCCTTCCACATTCCATTAATTCCTGTAAAACACCTGAAGGGTTAATGCATGTCTTGAATGTGGTTTTGAGCACCTTGAGCGGTGCAGTTTTTAGAATGGTGTCACTTTTGGGTATTCTCGGTCATATACATATTGACAAATTAACCAGAGGGTAAAAAAAACATGGTTGATGGGTATATTAAAA
This sequence comes from Phyllobates terribilis, assembly GCF_046119375.1. Taxonomy (NCBI): domain Eukaryota; kingdom Metazoa; phylum Chordata; class Amphibia; order Anura; family Dendrobatidae; genus Phyllobates; species Phyllobates terribilis. The sequence continues at coordinate 11,260,218 of NW_027362765.1, forward strand.
CATTACTTTTATTACTGTTTTACTAAAATGCGGTAAAGAAGTAAATTAAAACTACACTAGTTTGTCCGTGCCCTTACTATAATAATAAGTCTCTAGAAACTGTATAGTATTAGAGTACATCTGATATCATGAGCTCATTATATTCATTATAGTCTTACTCTATGCCTGTAGTTCATAGATTGGTTGGTCAAATTATTTAGGACATACACAGGTTCCCTAGTGCTAACTAAAATATATACATATCCTCCCCAACAAGTTTCGCCATGCCTGGCTTCCTCAGGGGGCTGGGGCTATTAGTGGCTGAACAGAGCCTGCACCGCCCAGAGCTTCTTTTTCTGATGTCTCCTCCAGCGCCGCCTGCAGGATGAATAAGGCGGCTCCTGGTGACAGAAACAGACGTCGCACAAGCAGATCCCAGAGGAGATGGGACACACCATTTTCAGAAGCCCTAATGTTACAAAATGGCAGAAAACCAGAGCAGTAGAAATCACCATAAAGTGACTCCATTTTGGAAATTATATCCTCAGTGAACTAATCTATAGGAGTAGTGACTATTTTGACTCAACAGCCATTTTCCTGAAATTAGCATGCAGTGGATGTTGTAGCGTGAAAATTGCCATTTTATAACCCAACACATAGTGCCCAGATTGTGCTATAGGAGACACACAAACCGTAAATTAAGTGGGTTCCTCTCACTATAGTAATGCTGAATACATGGATGCACAATGTGTTTTGGGCGCACAGCAAGGCTCAGAAGTGAGGGGGAGATTTGACTTTGGGAGAGCGGATATTGCTGGATTGGTTTATGGAAGCCATGTTGCTTTTCAAGAGCCTTTGAGCCACTAATAATGTGGAAAACTCTGTTTTTCCATTGATAGATGATGGACCTGAGTGGGGGCTTGTTTTTTAGTGAGATTAGTAGAAGTTTTTATTGGTATCATTTTCGCCTACATAACATTGGTGGCTTTTTATTGCATATTTGGGAGGCAGAATTAACAAACAATTGAACACCACGCTCTACTGGTTCATCCTATGAGGTTGTCTATTAGACTGTAAACTGTCATTGTCGAGGTGAGGAGTAATTTTTTTTGGATAACTTGCCATTTTTTCGGACAGATTAAGTAGAGATGTTTAAAAATATAAAATTCAACGATTTTTTATTAAAAAATAATAATTGGTTTTATTATTTGCAGATGTCTGTACCAGGAGATCAGAGGGACAGCTGACATCTTCAATTTTCAAATCAGATGATTTTGATTTCCAACAGAATACAATTGAAATGAATGCCATTACTCCAGATATACCATCATCCCTTCACAGCAAAGATCTGTCATCTGATCCTTTGAAACAGGTCCTGTCTTCTGATTCATTACCGACTACTCAGGAAAATCAGAGTCACAAAATAAGCCTTAAAAAACAAACTGCTCCTAAAGCAAATAAGTCATTTTCAGGTTCAGAATATAGAAATAGTTTTTCCCTTAAAAAGTATTTTCATAAACATAAAAAAATTCACACAGCGAAGAATAGATTTTCTTGTTCCACATGTTGGAGATGTTTTAATCAGAAATCAGATCTTGTTAGGCACCAGAGAACTCACACAGGAGAGAAGCCATTTTCATGTTCAGAATGTGAAAAATGTTTTAACCAGAAATCAGATCTTGTTAGGCACCAGAGAACCCACACAGGAGAAAAACCTTTTTCCTGTTCAGAATGTGGTAAATGTTTTACACAGAAATCAACTTTTATCAGACATTGGAGAACTCACACAGGGGAGAAGCCATTTTCATGTTCAGAATGTGGGAAATGTTTACAGTGAAATCAACTTTTATCAAACATCAGAGAACTCACACAGGGGAGAAGCCTTTCTCATGTTCAGATTGTGGGAAATGTTTTGTACAGAAATCACAACTTAATAAACATCAGAGAACCCACACAGGGGAGAAGCTTTTTTCATGTTCAGAATGTGGGAACTGTTTTACAGAGAAATCAAATCTTATTGCACATCAGAGAACTCACACAAGGGAGAAGCCATTTTCATGTTCAGAATGTGGGAAATGTTTTGCAAAGAAATCAAATCTTATTGCACATCAGAGAACTCACACAGGGGAGAAGCCATTTTCATGTTCAGAATGTTGAAAATGTTTTAACCAGAAATTAGATTTTGTTAAGCACCAGAGAACCCATACAGAGAAGCCTTTTCCATGTTCAGAATGTTGAAAATGTTTTAACCCGTAAGGGCATCTTGATAGCCACCGGAGAAACCACCCAGGTAAGAATGCTGCAGCCACATCCAACTAGTCTCTGTACAGACTAGAAAGGCCCTAGCTGCACAACTAAAAACGCCACCACGGACCTAACTCCCTAATAGGCCGTTGATGAGTTTCTCGTGCCTCCTGAGGAACCAGAGGGGAGGTCGCAACAAGGGGAAAGGAAAGTATGAAGAAATATATGAAAACACTGAGTGAGAAACTAAAACATATTCATATAGGGCAAAGAAGGCAAGCTAAGGAGAACCAAAAATAAAAGGAACAAGTATAATCTCCCAGAAACCTAACATTGTTAGAATGAAAAGATACTGGGAGGGAAAGCAAACTGACAGGGAGGATAGTTTCACTTTTGTTGTGAAACTTACAAAATTCATCCTCACCAACTGTATATATAAACCTGTCCATTTATAATGACCACGGACAAGATAAAGATTCCCAACTCACATCAGGACCACAAGATCCCAGGTACTTTCAGCTGCATCACAATGAACTTAATTATATGTACCAAATGTCCAACTGGGGGTTTGTATGTAGGGTAGACAGGGTAAAAACTTAGAACAAGGATGAATTCTCATCGCCATACAATAAAAGAATAGACCTACTTGTTACCAAACATTTTTGTATCCCTGATAACAGCATCATGGACATGAAACTAATTGTATTAAAAGGTAACTTCAAATCTCAGAGAGACAGAGTTATGACAACCTTTGACACAGAGCAGGAATGAAAGTGTCACATGGATTTGTCTTTTTACATCAGCTAAGGAATGTGCTCCTCAGACCATTTAAGGGCATCACAATCATGAACCAAACCTCAGACACAGGACAATAAAACTTTCATACTCCTTATCTTTGAACTGTTCCAATAATTACGACCACAACTGCTTATCCTTTTCCGAAACTGGTAGTTCTGCTTCACGTCACTTGTCTTATCTATTGCATTATTCCTGTGCTCTGTTGTGTATAAATATGAGACTTCAGATTTTATGTTGATAAAGAGATCTGAGTAGTCTCGAAAGCTTGCAATTTGCAATCTTTCAGTTAGCCATTAAAAGGTATCAACCACTGAGGACTCCCAAATTTTAATATTTTTCTCCAAACAGCAATTTTAAGATCTTTCCACATGTGTTCAATGGGATTTAGCTCCTGACTCATTGCTGGTTAGAACTCTAGAGCACTTTGTTTCCACCCATTTCTAGGTGCTTCTTGAAGTATGTCATTGTCATGCTGGAAGACACATGACCTAGGACGCAAACCCAGCTTTCTGACACTAGGCACTACATTGTGACCAAAAATCCTTTGCTAATCTTCAGATTTCATGATGCCTTGCACACAGTCAGGGCACCAAGTGCCAGAGGCAGCAAAACAACCCCAAAACATCATTGAACCTCTACCCTGTTTGACTGTATGAATTGTAAATGTATTGATTATGTTGCGCACCATGGACAAAGGAACATCCAAATCTCTGAAGATGGAGTTGTAATCTTGAAATTGTTGATATTTTTTAACAATTTTGGTTCTCAAGTCCTCAGACAGTTCTCTTCTTCTTTTTCTGTTTTCTCCATGCTTAGTGTGGCCCACCTATGCACACAATGCAAAGATTGAATCAACTTCTCCCTTTTTTATCGGGTTTTAGGTGTGATTTTCATATTGCCCACACCTTTTTTTTGCCACAATTGCGCTTGAACAAGCTTCACGTGCTTGAAAAAAGTTGTTTACCCACAATTTTGGCAAGGTGCCAACAATTTTGTCCGGCCCGTTTTATGTGGTTTTGTGTGAAATTATGTTCAATTTGCCTTTTTTTCTCTGTTTTCTTGTGTTGTTCCAATGCACACAAAGAAAATAAATGTGTTTAACAAAACGTGTAATTGCAATAATTTTCTGGAGAATTACTTCATTTTCTGGAACAATTTCAAGGGAGCCAACACTTTTGACCATGACTTTTTTGTGTTTCCTTTTTAATTTGTTGCAGCATATTATCCTCTATGCATTGAACTATATTAGGAAGCTTATACTCCAATTAGTAGCTTTCCATTATTGCCATTTCCATGTACATTTACCCATACTGACTCTACATCAGGGATGTAAAACTCAAAACACGCAGAGGGCCAAAATGAAAAATTTGAACAAAGTTGTGGGCCAACCAGTATACAGTATAATGAGCCCTACATAGTCCTCAATACAGTTTAGTGTGCCCTGTATAGCTTTCCATACAGTATAATGGGCCCCACATAGCTTTCCATACAGTATAATGGACCCCACAAAGTCCTCTATGCAGAATAATAGCCCCACATAGGTGTGGTGGTTCTGGTGTCACAGACCAAATATAATCACCCAAAGTTGGGCATGTGTGCTCTACATTGTCGAAGCTTCCCCCTATGTCGTCATTGAGCTCATGGTCTTAAGTTGGATTTAACAAAATTACCCACCCTTCTACCTTCTTTTCTTTCCTGTCCTTTTGAATGTTTGTTACCCAAGCTTTCATCCACCAGGTTTCCGTAATGGCCACTACATCGTAATCTGTGGCTGACATAAGAGTCTCTAATTCATTCATTTTGTTTTCAAGACTTCTTGCATTTGTCTGCAGACATTTAATACTATTAGCACATTTATTACTCCTACTCGCCTTCTTTCTTTCCTTGAATGTTCCAGCCCCCCTAAATCCTACTGTGTCACTCTGTCTACTCTACTCCCTTATTTGCACAGCTACCCTCCCTCCCCCACATCCTAGTTTGAAAGCTACTCCATCCATCTAACCATTTCCCCCCCCAGCACAGCTGCACCCTCCCCATTAGAGTTGCAGCCTGTCTCTATCGTAGAGCCTGTAGTCGATAGAAAAGTCAGCCCAGTTCTCCATGAACTCAAACCCTTTCTTCCTGCTACTTAATTATCTCCTTAAGCTCCCCCTGACTTTCTAGTGATGCTAGTGGAATCAGCAGTATTTCTGAGAACACCACCATAGACGTCCTATACTTCAGCTTCTCTCCTAATTTCCTGTAATCATTTTTAAAGACCTTCCACCTCCCTCTAACTCTGTCATTGGTACCAATGTGTACCATGACCGCTAGGTTTTCCTCAGCCCCACCCAACAAATTGTCTATCTGATCGCATGAAGATCCACTGAATTAACTTAGGAATTATCTTAAGGACCATTATCTTTTTACTTAATGAGATAATGCAGACAGCACCTGACCCACCTGGAACCAAGAACTCGCCCTACCTCATACTCCCGATACCCTTCCAAATCCACCTCAATAATGTCTTGAGGTCCCCTCAAAATTTTAAGTGCAAACTTTCTAGATGTGATCTTTAAGCGCAGAGTTTTTGAGGACAACCTCACAAAATACCCCACCGTAAAGACAGGAGCCTTCCTACGTCTGCGATTAGCACCTCGTTTGGCCTAGTCATCAGCTACCAAAAGATATTTTGACCTCCCTCCACACCTTAATTAATTGGGAACAAAATCTCTCCTCCTCTGGCATAGAGGAGCATAATCCTGAAAAATTCCCAAACACTAGATGAAAACTACCGCAGCTAAACAAGGTAAGGTCTCAGTACCCTTTGAATGTTTATTTAGCGCATACTTTGTAAGGGGCAGAAATTCCACCCACTCTGATTTAGAGGAGACAAAACATCCCTAATTCCCTAATACTGCTCTATTCCCTGCTCTTTTTATTTGACCATTAGTCTCGGGATGATAGACTGAGAGAAAAGACAGCTTGATACCCAAGCAGCTTTTGAAGAGGGACCAAAAGAACCATTTTGCTAAAACGGTACACCACCAACAACACTACAGTATTACCACCAGTGTTAAGCAAATCGGTGACAAAGTACATGGACGTGGGTCCAGGGCTGCGACGGAACATCATTAGGAAAGAGATAACCCGCTGACCTTGATGAGAGGCTTTAGCCCTGGCACAGACTTTGCATTTACAGACATACTCTTCAATATCCTTAAGAGCATTCTGAAACCAAAAGGACCTAGAAAGAGATCTCCAAGTGGCAGACGAACCCACATAGCTAAAACGGAATCATGTACTTCATTAAGAAGATCTACGCGTAAAGAGGGAGGTACATAAAGTTTGTTTATAGGTAAACCTTCCTTCACACTGTCCTCAGCATCCTGAATATGGTGCCTGAGATCTTCATCACCTCACTAAGAATCTTGACTGGAATTTCGTGTTAGCATTCTTAGATCTGGGGAGATAAGTAACGACAAAATCTAAGCGGGCAAAAAATACAGGGCCCACCAAGCCTGTCTGGTGTTTAAGCACTTAGCACCGTCAATATACAACAGGTTCTTATGATCGGTCAAGACAATCACCTTATGCTGGACCTGCTGGAACTCAAATTGACATTTCTCCAGTTTAGCAAATAAATGGTTGTCATGTGGAACCTGGAGAAACTGTCTGACATGCTCACAATGCTCCTCCAGAGTATGTGAATTAATCAATGTCATCTGGGTAAATAACCACAAATCTACCCACCAGTGAGCAAAAAATGTATGAAATTTTGAAAGACGGTCGGAGCATTGGTTAACCCAAATTACATCATCAAATTTTCAAAATGACACTGAGGAGTATTGAACAGGGCTGTGGAGTCAGAGTCGGTGTCCATTTTGATGGAGTCGGTATAACATGGACCGACTCCAACTCCTAAAATATATAATAAATTGGTCACACTAGTTCAATGCAGTTTGTGGGGAATATTTTTTTCATAAGAATTTGGGAAAGTTATGAAATGTCCTGTAAATGTCTGTCCTATTCCTGATCTAAGGGTCTAGACTTTTAGCTGAGATGAATCTGTGCTACAGTAAATGAAACATGAGCCATGTATGAGGGAGTCAGAGTAGGTGTCATGGAAATTGCGGAGTCGGAGTCAGAGGTTTAGCTTATCGACTCCACAGCTCTGATATTGAATGTGGTCTTCCATTCGTCACCCTGACGTACGAGTATAAGGTCATATGCCCCTCTCAAGTCACGTTTGGAAAACCATGTAGCTCCAGATAATTGGTTAAACAGGTCCGGTATAAGGGGTAAAGGATAGGGATTGTGAACCGTGATTTTATTAATCTCTCTAAAATCCAAGCACAAATGCAACCCTCCAACCTTTTTTTAACAAGAAAATCCCCCAAGGCGACTGGAGAGGTGGATGGCTATATATATGGGGCTACGACCCCACTATCAGTATTTGGTGAGTACTTTTTCTCAGGAGTGGGAGCCAAAACCAGGAGTGAGTCAAAAATTCAAAAGTGGTGCATTTGTTTCTATTATACCTTTTCTCTGATTGTTCCTTACCTGTTTTTGGCTCCCACTCCTGAGTTAAAATACTAGTAGTCGAGAATTCATATAATCTATTAAACTCAATCTGACAGGTGCCCCATCCTCATCAAAGTGTATCAAACTGTCTAACCCCTCCCCTTTTTGCAGAGCTTGACCCCTCCCCTTTGACACTATGAAATTGATTGTGTTATTAGTGTATCAATTAAAATTGATAGGGTCATTATCAAATCATTTAATTTTGATTAAATTAATTGATTTGATAATGTTACTATCAATTTCCGGGGTTTATTATTATTTTTAGGTCTGTGCTGCACAATGATAGTGACACTATTAAAATAGATTCGATAGTGTTACTATCAACTAAATGTCCGGGGGTTATTATTATTATTATTATTATTATTATTATGTTGTTTGAATTTGGTTGAATTTGATCGTGGCATAATATGTATGTCACTATCAAATTCACTATTATTATTACACTGTGTGCAGAATTATTAGGCAAATGAGTATTTTGATCACATGATACTTTTTATACATGTTGTCCTACTCCAAGCTGCATAGGCTTCAGAGCCAACTACCAATTAAGTAAATCTGGTGATGTGCATCTCTGTAATGAGGAGGGGTGTTGACTAATGACATCAACACCCTATATAAGGTGTGTTTAATTATTAGGCAACTTCCTTTCCTTTGGCAAAATGGATCAGAAGAGAGATTTGACGGGCTCTGAAAAGTCCAAAATTGTGAGAGGTCTTGCAGAGGGATGCAACAGTCTTGAAATTTCCAAACTTTTGAAGCGTGATCACCGAACAATCAAGCGTTTCATGGCAAATAGCCAACAAGGTCGCAAGAAGCGTTTTGGCCAAAAAAGGCGCAAAATAACTGCCCATGAATTGAGGAAAATCAAGCGTGAAGCTGCCAAGATGCCATTCGCCACCAGTTTTGCCATATTTCAGAGCTGCAACTGGAGTATCAAAAAGCACAAGGTGTGCGATACTCAAGGACATGGCTAAGGTAAGGAAGGCTGAAAAACGACCACCTTTGAACAAGAAACATAAGATAAAACGTCAAGAATGGGCCAAGAAATATCTTAAGACTGATTTTTCAAAGGTTTTATGGACTGATGAAATGAGAGTGACTCTTGATGGGCCAGATGGATGGGCCAGAGGCTGGATCAGTAAAGGGCGGAGAGCTCCACTCCGACTCAGATGCCAGCAAGGTGGAGGTGGGGTACTGGTATGGGCTAGTATCATCAACGATGAACTTGTGGGACCTTTTCGGGTTGAGGATGGAGTGAAGCTCAACTCCCAGACCTACTGCCAGTTTCTGGAAGACAACTTCTTCAAGCAGTGGTACAGGAAGAAATCGGTATTGTTCAAGAAAAACATGATTTTCATGCAGGACAATGCTCCATCACATGCATCCAACTACTCCACAGCGTGGCTGGCTAGTAAAGGTCTAAAAGAAGAAAAAATAATGACATGGCCCCCTTGTTCACCTGATCTGAACCCCATAGAGAACCTGTGGTCCATCATAAAATGTGAGATCTACAGGAAGGGAAAACAGTACACCTCTCGGAACAGTGTCTGGGAGGCTGCGGTGGCTGCTGCACGCAATGTTGATCGAAAACAGATCAAGCAACTGACAGAATCTATGGATGAAGGCTGTTGAGTGTCATCATAAAGAAAGGTGGCTATACTGATCACTAATTTTTTTGTTTTTTGTTTTTACATGTCAGAAATGTTTATTTCTAAATTTTGTGCACTGATATTCGTTTACCTGGTGAAAATAAACAAGTGAGATGGGATTATATTTAGTTTTTATTTTTCTGCACAGTAATAGTTACCTGCACAAACAGATATCCTCCTAAGATAGCCAAATCTAAAAAAAAACACCCCAACTTCCAAAAATATTAAGCTTGGATATTTGAGTCTTTTGGGTTGATTGAGAACATAGTTGTTGATCAATAATAAAAATAATCCTCTAAAATACAACTTGCCTAATAATTCTGCACAGTGTATGTTGTTGTAGTGCACAGTGAATATGAAGGCACTTTATAAGTTTTAATGATTTTATTAAAAAATAGAATGTATCAGACACATCACATTTCAGCCAAATTGCAGAGTGATGTAAAGCATTACAATAACATAAGGTTTTGAATTTGAAAAAATATGTTTTACAAGTGTTCAGAATAATATAAAAAGTATTTCATAATATGTAGTAGCACAGGCACTTTACAAGCGCGTCTCAGACCGCTGACCTCTACACATTGAGGATGTCGCAGGGCCAGCATCATTTTCAGCATGGTCAGAGTCTGTTTTTAAAGCGATTACCAGCTAGGTGCCCTGGCTACCAGATAAAATGACCACTAACCCAGCAACGCCTCGTCCTGACCAGATAGTGTCCAGTGTTATCATCTGATAGCGTGATGCAGCAGTGTGGTCAGCTCAAAGCAATTCCACATCACATTGTCAGCTAAACACCGCCATACTAGGCGTAACACAGAAAAAGTGTATTTTTACTCACTAGAAAATAAACCTAATTTATGTCTGCAATCAAAGAACTCATTATCGCATTAGCAACTATAACGATAATTTTAGCTTTTATCACAAAGGGCCAAACAACGCTGCTTATAAAGGTAGCTTGTTCTATAGGTTGAATGTGCAGGACATAGATTATTCTTCAGAAACGTGGTCACTATTTGCCCAATTTGATTTAAATTTGTATTGAAGAAGCTCAATATCTTCTTATAGGTCAGCCCCCGGGCAAAATGATTCAGAAAAAATACACAGAAATGTCCGCACACACTACTAAATGTATCTTGCAACTGCCGATTTTGATAGGCATGTGTCGCATAGTTCCGATTCAAGAATGTCGCAAAATCACGGGGAAATAAAATATTATTTGGCTCGAATCCATAACTATCGAAAAATAAGGTCTTTTTATCATTGCAAAGCACTATCAATATTCAGTGCCGACTGGGACGACCTAAGGGATCCGTGTTGATAATGAAGGCGGCGGATCTATTGTTCACTCTCTCAGACAGCAGCAAGTCACACGGCAGCACACCTGCAAATATGCGCTCTGTATAGTGGTCGGCCTTCAGCAGGGCTGTGAGTTCTAGAGTATCCATTATCAGTTAAAATCGTACAAGACCTCTCTTTGATGATTTAATTCCAAAATGGCCGTACTGATCAAATCTACAATCATGCTAACCGTGTGGGGTGTCGGTAGGGCAAAACATACTTCAGCACGCAGGTTACCTCTTTTAATGAAGGAGAAATGACCTCCCAGTTCTTGATCGGGTGATAAATCAAACGCAAACAAGGTGAACCAGTCCATAAATTCTTCACGGTCTATTGACAGTCCGCTATCAGACTTGTACTTGCCAGATATGTGCGCAAGTGCCATATACTCCCTGACTGCTAAATCGACATTAAAATAAGGCTGGAAGGGCCTTGCATGGATCTGTTGTCCGTCCAGGTATAGCGCGGCATGGTTCACATTATGATGATGGAACAGCAATGAATTTTTATTATTTGTGCCGCTAAATGCTTCATTATCGACAAAACCTAATATAACGGTTTTACGTAGCTGCCTGAGGAAGATATTTTCGTGGTTTCTTACGCTCGTACCAGCTGGAATACAGTAAACTTTTAAACAAGCCCGATCAAGTGCATATTTGGTGGTGGTCTCTAGTAGTGCCTGGCAGTGGCCTATATGGACAGCCGGTGAGACTTGCACCCTCTTTACATAGATAGCGGCCTGTAAGATTTACACCTTGAACGAGTTGGCTTCTGCGGACATGAGACAGAAAGCATCCTTACTTGTCGATAACTTCACCTTAAGGTCCAGCCCGTCCAATATAAGCTTCGGTTTGTTAGAAAAATTAACACTGCCTTACTCTAGGTAAGGACACGGTGAAGAGAGAAGAAAATCAATCTTGAGTTGTGTGGATAAAACAAAAGCTTATTTAACGTTCATTCAAAAGTGATTACAAAAATGGAAAAAATAGTTCATAACACACAAAATGAAGTATCAGGTTAAAAAGAGAAAAGAAACAATTATAAGTTCTTACGTATCCAGTCTTAGAAGCATGAGATGATCCATGGTGGAGAGTCTCAAGGTATGAGATATCTCCTCTCCATACAACTGCCTCTGCTTATATACCATCTTGCCCCATAGACATACATTGAAGATTATTTTTACAGTTTCATAACCCAATATGGCGACTTGCTAATATATTCATAGCTTCTCCATATTAAGGCAAACCTAGTAATGGAATATGTATTTTGACTACGTACACAATTACCTCATGTTGGCATATGCATAATGAGCTTTACAAGGATCATTAGTTATCTCCAAATAACCCATATTGACAAGAGCCCTATAGGTTTGACGTACAGAACAGGTGTCTCTGCCAAGATCTTCAAAATAACCCCTCAGTCTTTCCCTAAAAATATTTAAACTAAACATGGTTCGAAGCAAAGCTTCAAAGTTTCTTATTATGTATTTTTTTTATCATTAGAGATTAATATGTTACAGTCCCCCCTGATTATGATTTAAGAAATATCATAACCAATCCTAAACACATTGTCTCACCATTCGTATCACATTCATTCTTTATTCTAGAAACCTTGTATCAACACCTGTATTGAATGTCATTGAGTTCTCAAAAACTTCTAAATTAAAAATAAAAATTCACTCAAAAAGTTATATTTTTTCTTAAAATATCATCCTCCTTTTTAATTTCTGTCTTTATCTTTTTATATATTTTCTTAATTTTACACATAAAAATCTGATACACAGAAAAATCAAAATAAATATGATTATGATTGGATTTGTTAATACATTCCCTGCTGCCTTTTTCACTGAAGACTGTGACCAACTAGTTACTGATCTTCCTAGATTTTTCCACCAAGATGAGCCTGACATACTTGTCCATTCATGTTCAACATAATTTAAGTTACCTTGTTCATGTCTGAATACAATTTCAGCTTCTTTTAGTTGTTTTGTTAACAAATTTAACAAACCTTTGTCTTTCTTTATCTCATTTGTCCACATATCCCAAGGGAAATTATTTATTTGAGACAAATTGAACTGTATTGGAAGGATTTTCAGATTTCTTGTCCCTTATTGATGTAATATTAATACTTCCTTCCTTCTTGGAGATAGTTTTTACATCTCCTTCCATACAATATAAGCCTATGGTCAGATTTTCAGCATGTACACAAGATGAGAAGAATGCAGAAACAACTTCTTTTTCGGACATAACTTGAAAACAAATTTTGTTCGAGCTTATTGGGGTCACCAAGTCATGTATCGTGTGCACATTCTCAACTCTGGCATGACATGAGGTATGATTATGGAAACACGAGTTATAAATGACTTTATCCTGTCCATGTAGACACATTACCTTAGAAACAAAATGTAAGCATGAAGAAATGTCAAATTGTTCAGTGTTTGTACCATCAAATGCTAAATCTGTGTCCTGTAATTTTTAATATAGCAATTGTGTATTACTAACAGGAATGCCCAGAACAGTTATAGGAACCATGGTTTCTTCTCTTCCCGATATTGGGATTAGTGATGTTCCTACATAAATGTTCTGTTCCCATCCTAACCACTTACTTACCTACAAATCTGTGTGATTTAATGCAAAATTATATTCTGCAGGAAAATTTCTCATTATTCCTAAAGGTGTAATTCCACTTTGCAATGCCTGTGCAATCATTTTCAGATTGGTGGAATATTCAATCTGAACTTCTAGACATGCTCCGGCCACTTGGGATTCCTGTTCACTTTCTATTAGAGCTAAAGTAGCATCTTGTAGATGTGACACTGAAGATCCCAACACAGCAGCAGTGTTCAAAACCATCTTTTCAAGTAGTTGATTCAAACTTTTCTGAATTTTTACCCCTTTACCTCCAATATACCCAATATTTTCCAAATCTGATTTAAGTGTATGAATGTCCATAGTATTAATTAAACTTCCCACTGTTCCTAATCCCCCCAAACTACCTTCTAATATCCCCCTCTTACTTCTAACCTGTGTTGAAGTTCTTTTTCCAAACCATTGTTCTATTCCCATCTCCATGTTAATGAGATGTGATTGACATTGGGGATATCTGGAAGATATTTTCCAATTAGTCATATTGAAAGTCCATATCATAGTCATAAATACTCCATCTCTCAATAGAGGTTTAGATTGGAATTGATTGAATTGGAAAGGAGTAGATGGTTGAAACCTTTTCTGTGTACATACATTATCTACTGCTGACCAAACATTTACATTTACATCTTTGCATTGTTTGTAATTATTTTTAGTTAAAACACAACATTGATAAAGTCCCGAATCCTTAGGGGATGGATTATCTAGAGAAAAAACAAAATTCTTATCCAACCATCTCACATTCCTGGATTCACCTCTGTGTATAACATTTGTTGGACCATTTGAAAAAGTTTCCAAAAATAATTTGGGTGGGAGACGAGACAGGTCCAACGGAGCCACATTCATCACTTTGGAGGGATCGATGATATGCATATGTTCCTCCTCTTGGTTGGAGGACAGGGAGGATCGGGACAAAGCATCGGCTTTAATATTCTTGTCAGCAGGGCGGTAATGTAGAGTGAAGTTGAAACGGGCGAAGAACAAAGACCATGGAGCCTGACGCGGATTGAGTCTGCGCATTTTGTAGATATGCCAGGTTTTTGTCGTCAGTGTAGATGACCACCGGGTGCAGAGCCCCCACTCCTCCAGTGCCAATATGATGGCCAGCAGTTCTCGGTCTCCTATGCAGTAGTTGCGCTCGGACGAGGAGAAGAGCTTGGAGAAGAAGCCGCAGGTTGCCATTCTCCCGGATGGAGACTTCTGGGTGAGCACCGCTCTTGCTCCGGAAGAGGAAGCATCAACCTCCAGAAAGAACTTTGTTGCAATCCGGACGGTGCAGCACTGGGGCAGAAGAGAAGGCTTGTTTTAAAGAGAGGAAGGCCTCCTCTGCTTTGGACATCCATTCCTTAGGATTTGCTCCCTTATGGGTGAGCGCTGAGATGGGAGCAGTCCGGGAAGAGAAATGTGGGATGAAGAGGCGGTAATAGTTAGCGAAGCCCAGGAATCACTGAATCGCCTTCAACACCTCCGGTCGGGGCCACTTTAAGACGGCAGAGACCTTCTCGGGGTCCATCCGTAGACCAGTCTTAGGGGTAATATAGTCCAGGAACGGAAGAGAGGTTTGCTCGAAGAGGCATTTCTCAAATTTTGCGTATAAGTGGTTCTACCTGAGCCTAAGCAGAACCTGATGAACATCCCTCCGGTGTGTGGATAGGTCCGGAGAGAAGACCAAGATGTCGTCCAGGTATACCACCACGCATGAGTATAAGAGATCACGGAAGATGTCATTAACTAGCTCTTGGAATACAGCTGGAGCATTACAGAGACCGAAGGGCATCACACGGTACTCGTAGTGGCTGTCCCGGGTATTGAATGCCGTCTTCCACTCATCTCCCTGGCGGATCCGAACCAAGTTGTACGCCCCGCGAAGATCGAGCTTGGTGAAGATCTTCGCGCCTTTAAGGCGATCGAACAGTTCAGAGATGAGCGGCAGGGGGTACTTATTTTTGATGGTAATCTGGTTGAGTCCCCTATAATCAATACAGGGACGCAGAGAGCCATCCTTTATCTTTACGAAGAAAAATCCTGCTCCAGCCGGGAAGGTATATTACTGGATGAATCCTCTAGTAAGATTTTCTTCAATGTACTCCGACATGGCCCGAGTTTTGGCTAGCGACAAGGGGTAGACACGCCCACGGGGTGGAGAGGCACCGGGTACCAGGTCGATAGGGCAGTCATATGGTCTATGAGGTGGCAGTGTCTCTGCTTCCTTCTTGTCGAAGACGTCTGCATAGGACTAGTAAGGTGATGGTATACCAGGTACATTAGCCGGGGTAGACGGAGGTAGAGCTGGACGAACCGGAACCAGGCAGGACTCATGGCATTTCTGACTCCAAAGAAGCACTTCACCGGATCTCCAATTCAGGACGGGCCCATGTTTCTGAAGCCAGGGCAGACCGAGCAGGAGAGCGTGAGAGAGACTGGACAGCACGTGAAAGGAGACCTTCTCCGAGTGCAGCATTCCCACCTGAAGGATTACAGGCTCTGTGACGAGTAGGATGTTTACTGAAAGAAGTTTCCCGTCCACAGCGGCGACCGACAATGGTTCAGCCACACGTATAGTAGGAATCTGATACTGCTCCACTACCGCCTGTGAGATGAGTGTTATGCACACGCCCCGACTGACTGGCGCGTGCGTGTTTAGTGATCCCACTGGACCATGAACTGGAGAGTGCCTGGAAGGGCGTAACTAAGTATCTACCCGATCCGACCAAGGTCACACGATGGCTAAAGACGCCTATGCACCAGGGAGGAACCGAGCAGAGGGACCAGGTGTGACTCCAGGTCAGACCCCGGACACGGCTGTTGACCCACACCGGGGAATACAGGAACAGGCAGGTTAGAGCACAGGCTGGGTAGGGTCCAGTACAGACTAGGAGATGGGTTCAGAGCCGCAGATGCGGTAATCAAGCAGAGTAAAGCGAAACCGCAGATGCGGTGGACAAGGCAGAGCAGAGCGAAACCGCAGATGTGGTGGACAAGGCAGAGCAGAGCGAAACCGCAGATGCGGTGGACAAGGCAGAGCAGAGCGAAACCGCAAGTGCGGTGGACAGGGCTGAGCAGAGCGAAACTGCAGGTGCGGTGGACAGGGCTGAGCAGAGCGAAACCACAAGTGCGGTGGACAAGGCTGAGCAGAGCGAAACCGCAAGTGCGGTCGACAAGGCTGAGCAGAGCGGGCAGAAACCGCCAGAGCGGTAAGTAAGGCAGAGCAGAGATAAACCGCAAAAGCGGTGAGCAATGACAGAGCAGAGGGGACAGGGCTCTGTTCACATGGAACAGACTGGAAGGGAAAGCCAGAACCAGATACACACAAGGTACTTGCAAAGAAGTAGCGAGTGGACTCCAAACTCAAACAGAAGTACAGCGACAAAGAGTAGGAGTTAGGTGCAGGTTCAGACTCTGCAGAAAAAGAGAGGAAACGGACACAGAGACAAACAAGTAAGAGGCCAGGAGACAGTTCAGACAAGAACTGTACTGCAACGTAATACAGGAACGAGCCTAGGTAATGTCAAGTGCTGGTTCAGACACTGCAGCAAAAGGGAGGAAACGGACATAGAGACAAAACAAGTAACAGGCTAGGAGACAGTTCAGACAGGAACTGTTACTGCAACAGAATACAGGAACGAGCCTAAGTATAGCCAAGCGCTGGTTCAGACACTGCAGAAAAAGGGAGGAAACGGACATAGAGACAAAACAAGTAACAGGTTAGGAGACAGTTCATACGGGAACTGTTACTGCGGCGAAATACAGGAACGAGCCTGGGTATACGGCCCCCAGAGGCAGAAACGAACAGGCAAGGAGCGTGTTCAGACTGGCCTGGAAATACAGCCTCCAGGAAGGCGGACAGACAGGCAAGAAAACACAGATAACAGATCTAGGTATGCGGTCCCTAGAAGGCGGGAAGAACAGGCTAGGAGCGTGTTCAGACAGGCCTGGAAATACAGCATCCAGGAAAGCGGACAGGGAGGGAAAAACAGAAAAGGACCTGGCACATTCAGAGTCAAGGAGCACACTGAATGTTAAAGTTGCTCAGGCATCAGCTTCCAGATGAAGCTGGTTTAAATATCCAGTGACAGACAGCAATAGGCTGAGGATGCATTAGGGGTGTGCCCACAGCAGCTACAAGAATCAGGAAGTAACCGGGCCGCCGCCCTAAGCAGTCAGAACAGAGACAAACAGACAGCATGAATAGAAGCCAGGCTAGCAGACTGGACTGAAGATCAAGTTTGCGATCTTGCATAGTGAGAGATGGTGCACTATGCAAGCCCGCCACCTGGTATGTTACAATGAGATTCCCGGCAGATCCAGAATCCAGGAAGGCTGTCTCAAAGAAGCATGTCTTGCCACTGGAAATATACAAACGGATAGAGTCAATGACGGAGAGGTTTTACTCTTGTCTAGGACGACCGCTCCAAGCGGTCCTAGACACTGGAGTTTCCCGGCTTCACCGGACAGGAGCGGATCAGGTGCTCCTTACTACCACTGTAGAAACAGCTCCCCTCAGCTCGGCGTGTCTCTTGGCGGGACTTGACCATCTTGGTCTGGTCAATCTGCATGGGTTCGGGCGAGCGTGCCCGGGGAGTTGCTGGTTGGGAGGCTGGTTTCTGGAAAATGAGAGCAAAACGAGGAAATCTTTTCTCCCGGGTAGTCTTCTTAACTCGTTCCAGGAAACGGATGTCAATCTGGGTAGCTAGTGACACCAGGTCATCCAGGGTGGTATGAATGTCCCGGTCGGCTAGCTCGTCCTTGATTCATCCGGAAAGACCCTCCCAGAAGGTGGACACCAGGGCCTCGTCGTCCCAGGCGAGCTCAGAGGCGAGGGTATGGAACTGTATGGCATAGTGGCCCAAGGTGAGACTCCCTTGGCAGAGACGGAGCAGTGAGGAGGCAGTAGACGTCCTACGTCCGGGCTCATCGAAGATCTTTCGGAAGGCAGTGAGGAAAGCCGGAAGATCAGACACCAGGGGATCCCCTCTCTCCCATAGAGGGTTTAGCCATGCCAATGCTTTCCCGGTGAGGTGAGACGTGATAAACGCCACCTTGGCCCGGTCGGAGGGAAACTGATGTGCCAAAAGTTCAAAGTGCAGTGTGCACTGGTTCAGAAAACCCCGACATAAAACTGAGTCACCCCCGAAATGAGGAGGTGCAGAGAGCTGGGGTCCAGAGCTGGATGCCATGGCACTGGTAGGCTGAGACGCCGCCTGAGCGGGTGCCTCTCGGCTTGAAGCGGACACGGGGGATGGACAGTGAGTCCAGGCGGGAGTTGACATTCCGCAGGTAGGTCAGGATGGTTTCCTGTTGTGATCTCTGATGGTACAGGTCAGCAAGCAAAGGAGCCTGGGGGCCACCGGGTTCCATGGCCCGTGCAAACTGTTACGGATCCGGGTGGTGGAACCTCTGTGCTGCGGTGCAAGCAAGGAGGGGCCAGAGGGGCGTAACTAAATATCAACTCGGACCGACCAAGGGCGCACGGTGGCTCAATCGACTTGGTGAACCAGGGAAGGACTGAGCAGAGGGACCAGGTGCCAATCTGGGACCGACCTTGTATGAGAGCAGGTGACTCCCACGGGTCAGATGGCAGGGACTGACTGGTACAGCAGATGAGCACAGCAGGCAGGCTGACAGGTGATCCAGGTAGACGGACTGGCAGACACCACGGGTAGCTGGCAGGTTACATATAGGAGCCTCCAGGTAGGTTGGCTGGTAAGCACGGCAGTTAACAGGCAGGTTACAGGCAAGTTACAGGCAGATTTAGCCTAGCCCATAGACAGACTGGCGGAGAAGACCATAGGCAGACCGTCAGGCTGGAGAGTATACTGGCTGGCGGAGATAGGTAGCAGGTAGAGGCTCCGGATAAGCAGACGGGCCAGGCCCATAGACAGACTGGCGGACTGGGCAGCAAGCAGACTGTCGGGCTAGACTAGTGTTCAGGCTGGCGGACTGGACTGGTAGTCAGGCTGGCGGACTGGACTGGTAGTCAGGCTGGCGGACTGGACTGGTAGTCAGGCTGCTGGACTGGACTGGTAGGAGGACCTGAGGGCTGAAGCAAAGTTTAGCACACAAAGCAACAACCTTGCACGGACACCTCCATTTTGGAGGAGGTGCCCTTTAAATGGGAGGTCTTCCGGCCATCAGCTACTCACTGAGGAAGCGGACAGGACATCAGTGAAATGCGTATGAATGTAGTTAATTAGTAAAAAATATTTCCATTAACACTCTGATCACCAGATCATCTTTTCATATGGAGAAGCGCGGATATCTATACACCTTTCTTTTGCCATATCCACCTGTTAATGTACCGGTTTAAATTTCTTCCAAAAAAGACCATCACCATTTTACCCGGTGATAATTATCACAAGACAAAAAAGCGCTACTCATCACCCGCTATACAGTGGCTCATGTATGTAGCACTCTCCGAGAACATTGTCATTCGGCATGCTTTGAGAGGTGGCGAAAAATAAGTCGGAAATATTTTCTAGACGGGTACGCCTATGTTAACAAACAACACGCAGCATTTGAATTTCAGGGGTGTTTTTACCACGACTGCCCCGTGTGTTATAATGAAAATGACACAAATAAGGTAACAAATGCTTCCTATGGGCAGTTATATTCTGCATTTTTAGCTAAAAAGCGTTACTTACAGTTCTGCGGGTACACAGTAAGAGTGATGTGGGAGCATACTGTAATGAAATGGTTGAAAAAGATTCTAACCTTCAAACATTTCTTCTCCAAATGGAATTCCCAACACCTTTAGACCCACGAAATGCTCTTTATGGCGTCCGAACTAACGCCACTAAACTCTATCACGGCTTGGAGGATGGAGAGACATTGCATTACTACGATTTCACCAGTCTGTATCCCTTTGTAAACAAAACTAAAACATACCCTGTAGGCCACCCAGATATCATCTATGACAATTTCAGCTTCATTAAAAAATACTTTGGTATTGCTAAAGTCAAGGTCTACCTGCCAATAAATTTGTTTTTCCCTGTGCTGCCTGTAAAACTCAACAAAAATTAATGTTTCCCCTTTGCTACACATGCGCTGTAAGTTCACAGACCGAGGTTTGCACTCATAGTGATGAAGAACGCGCCCTGACCGGTACATGGTGCACTATAGAACTTGAGATGGCTGTAGAAAAGGGGTACAGGATTGCCCACATCTATGAAATATGGCATTTTCCTAACACAACTGGTGATCTGTATGCTCTCTACATTAAATTACATCTTTGTGATAAGCAGGAGGCCTCAGGTTATCCTAGCTGGTGCACTGATAAAGTCAAGAAAAAGCAGTACATTGCCATCTTTCTTGAAAAAGGTATACAATTACAGCCTGAAAATATAGGTGTGAATCCGGCTAAGAGACCGATCTCTAAACTTTTCTTCAATTCTTTATGGGGAAAGTTTGGTCAGCGATCTAATTTATTATGTACCAGCATTGTTAGTGACCCCGATGAGCTTTTTAAGTATGTGTTTATACCTTACTACGACATTTCAATGTTACATTTCATTGATGATGAAACTGCGACCATTAACTGGAAATATGCAAAAGCCCATCACACCGTCAACAAAAACACAAACATTTTTATAGCGTGTTTTACAACCGCGTATGCCCGGCTAGAGCTCTATTCTCTGCTGGACCGGCTGCAGGAGAGGTGTCTTTATAACGACACAGATTCGGTTATTTTTGTCCAGAGAGAAGGTGAGTGGCAGCCGACTTTAGGCGATTACCTGGGGGAACTGACCAGTGAGATACTCGATGACACACACATCACAGAGTTAGTATCTGCGGGTCCCAAAACTTACGGATACAAACTCAACACTGGTAAAACTTAAAAGTTAAGGGCATAACACTAAATGTCGGTAACACTCAATCTATTAATTTTAGCAGTCTGAAAGATTTAATTCTGGACTACCCGCGTAATTCTGACACAGAAACACAGAAGCGTATTGTCATAGAACAGCCCGGCATTGTGAGAAATAAAAAGTACTGGGACATTGAAACAAGACCATTGCGCAAAACACAAGAGTGCGTTTACAAAAAGCGGCACCTATTAGACGATTTCACAACCCTGCCATTTGGCTATTAGTTGGGGATTGTGATGGATCCACGGCTACAACTTAGATTCTCATGCATTCTAGCAGGCCCGTCTAATTCTGGAAAGAGCCATTTTGTAAAACAGCTGTTACATAATATTGAAACTCATTTTTCTCACAAACCCGATAATATTGTTTGGTTTTATTCGTGCTGGCAAAAACTATATGATGAAATCTCTCTCTTTTCCCCACATCAGATTTGTAGAGGATCTGCCGCATACATTCGTAGATGATGGTTTATTCCCTCCTCCAAGGTAAATTTGACTATTGTTGATGTCTCATGGAGAGTGCTAGCGAAAACTGCGAGATAGAAAAAGCATTTACCAAGTATGAACCCCACAGAAATCTCAGCATTTTCTACCTGATACAAAACATATTTTGTCAGGGTAAGAAAAACCGCACAATAACTTTAAACACAAAGTACATGGTGCTTTTTAATAATAATAATAATAATAATAATTATAATAATAATTTTTATTTATATAGCGCCAACATATTCCGCAGCGCTTCACAATTAAGCGGGGACATGTACAGACAATAAATTCAATACAAGGTGAGACAGTTAAAACAGTTAAATCAGGAGTGAGGTCCCTGCTCGCAAGCTTACAATCTACAAGGAAAAGGGGGGGGGGGGCACAATAGGTGAAAAGTGCTTGTTCTTTCAGATCTGACAATTTTAGTAAATCGGGATTTTCATATATAGCTGCATGATCAGGTCATCAACCCATATGTTTAAGTGCAATAATCAAGTATCGAGTGCAGTTATCGTGTGCATGGAGGGTGTAGAGACAAAAACAGTAGGGAGCAGATTCTGAATAGTATTTAGGAGGGAACAGGGGAAGTTAATTTACTGGGTATTTGAGGTAGTAGGCCTGTTTAAAGAGATGGGTTTTTAAAGCGTGCTTGAAGATATGGGGGCTAGGCATCAATCGGATCGTCTAGGGTAGAGCATTCCAGAGAATTGGCGCAGCACGAGAGAAGTCTTGGAGACGGAGGTGCGAGGTTCAGATTATGGAGGATGTTAGTCTTAGGTCGTTTGTGGAACGGAGGGCACGTGTAGGACGATAGACTGAGAAGAGAGAGGAGATATAAGGTGGTGCAGAACTGTGGAGAGCTTTGTGGGTGAGAGCAATGAGTTTATATTGGATGCTGTAGCGAATGGGTAACCAGTGTAATGACTGGCACAAGGTGGAGGCATCAGTGAAGCGGCTGGACAGAAATATGACCCTGGCTGCCGCATTCAGAACGGATTGGAGAGGGGAAATTTTGGTAAGAGGGAGACCGATCAGAAGAGAGTTGCAGTAGTCCAGACGAGAGTGAATAAGAGCGACAGTCAGAGTTTTAGCAGTTTCAAAGGTGAGAAAAGATCGGATTCTGGAGATGTTTTAAAGATGCAGGTGATAAGAGCAAGTGAGTGATCGGATATAGGGAGTAAAGGAAAGGTTAGTGTCGAATATGACCCCAAGGCAGCGGGCGTGCTGCTTGGGAGTTATGGTTGAACCCTCCAAGGTAATTTCGATGTTAGGTTAGTAGAGGGGGGAAACACAAGAAGTTCAGTTTTGGAGAGATTCAGTTTAAGATAGAGGGAGGACATGATGTTAGAGACAGCAGACAAACAATCCTTGGTATTTTGTGTTAGGGTAGGGGTGATATCAGGGGAAGAAGTGTATAATTGGGTGTGGTCAGCATAGAGATGATACTGGAACCCAAATCTGCTGATAGTTTGTCCAATAGGGGCAGTGTATAGAGAGAAGAGAAGGGGGCCTAGAACTGAGCCCTGCAGAACTCCGATAGTAAGGGGACGAGGAGAGGAAGAGGAGCCAGCAAAAGATACAGTGAAGGAGCGGTCAGAGAGGTAGGAGGAGAACCAGGAGAGAACGGTTTCCTTGAGGCCTATAGAGCGGAGCATAGTGAGGAGGAGCTGGTGATCCACAGTGTCAAAGGCTGCAGAGAGATCCAGCAGAATCAGCAGGGAGCAGTGACCTTTGGATTTAGCTGTTAGTAGATCATTAGAGACTTTAGTGAGGCCAGTTTCAGTGGAGTGTAAAGAGCGGAAACCAGATTAGATGGGAGTGGACCAACCGTTCCAGGAGTTTAGAGATAAAAGGAAGATTAGAGACAAGTCTGTAGTTAGCAGTGCAGTTCTGGTCCAGGGATGATTTTTTCAATAAAGGGGTTATGATGGCATGTTTAAATGAGGAGGGAAAGATACCTGAAGAAAGAGAGAGGTTAAATATTTTAGTCAGGTGAGCGGTGACCACCGGTGAGAGAGACTGCAGGAGATGTGAAGGAATGGGGTCACTGTTGCTGGTTGTAGGCCAAGAAGCGAGGAGCTGGGTAACTTCTTCCTCTGTAACAGGCTCAAAGATGGCAAGTGAGCTTGAAGTGCGGCAGGGAAGGGGATCCAGGCGCTGAGGAGATTGAGCTGAGATGTCCTGATGGATGTGGTTGATTTTTTCAAGGAAAAAAGTGGCCAGATGCACACTGCTGAGGTTGGTGATGGGGGCCTGTGCTTGAGGTTTCAGGAGGGAGTTTAAGGTTTCGAAAAGTCGTTTTGGATTGTTGGACATTGAAGTGATGAGGGTGGTGAAGTAGGATTGTTTGGCCAGATGAAGGGCAGAGTTATAGGTTTTGAGCATGAATTTATAGTGGATGAAATCCTCTGCTAAAAGAGATTTTCTCCAGTGCCGCTCAGCACACCTTGAGCAACGTTGAAGAAAACGTGTTCGCATCGTGTGCCAGGGCTGCCGTTGTCTGTGTTGGGTCTTTCTGCATGTAGAAGGTGCTGCTTCATCTAGGGCACTCTTCAGTGTATTATTGTAGTGTGACAATGCTATGTCTGGACAGGAGAAGAAGGAGATGGGGGCTAAAGATGTGTGCAGATTGTCCATAAGCTGCTGGGTATTAATGATACGTGTATTCCTATAAGTGTGGTAAGTGGGGGTGTCCCGGGCGAGGAGACAATTCTTGACAGAGAAGGAAAGAAGGTTGTGGTCCGAGAGTGGGAGAGGGGAGTTGGTAAAGTCATCCAGCGAGCAGAGACTGGAAGAAAACAGGTCCAGAGTATTCCCGTCTTCATGGGTAGGAGAATTAGTAAACTGTGAGAGATGGAATGAAGAGGTTAGAGAAAGTAGATGAGAGGCAGATTGGGAGAGGGGATCATCGATGGGGATGTTAAAGTCGCCTATGATGAGGGTGGGGATGTCACAGGATAGAAAGTGAGGAAGCCAGGTGGCAAAGTGATCCAAGAACTAGCGGGAGGAGCCTGGAGGGCAATACACGACCGCCACTCGCAGGGAGAAGGGTTTAAAGAGTCTGATGGTGTGCACTTCAAAGGAGGAAACATGAGTGAGGGAAACGGGGGTATGACCTGGAAAGCACATTGTGAGGAAAGGAGCAAACCAACACCTCCACCCTGTCTGTTGCCAAGTCTGGCGGTGTGTGAAAATTTCAGCCCACCAAACGAGAGAGTAGCAGCAGCGGTGGTGTCTGGCTGATGAATCCAGGTTTCTGTGATAGCCAGAAGGTTAAGGGAATTAGAGAGGAAAAAATCGTGAATGTAAGTTAGTTTGTTACACACAGACCGTGCGTTCCAGAGAGCACAATGGAAAGCGATAGGAGAGGGCATGCACTGAACGTTAATAAGATTAGCAGGGTTTCTATATGCAGCTGGAGGAGAGTAGTGTATGCTAGTGGACGGGGCCCAGGGTTAGAGGAGATGTCGCCTGCGACTAGTAAAAGGAGAAAAAGAGAGAAAGAGCAGGTGGTGCAATGATTTGTATGAACGTTTTGAGTGCCGTATGGAGGTAGTGGATGGTTTGGAGTGGGTGTGAGATGTCATAGAGCCTCAGAGTTATACATGGGAGAGGGGAGAAGGGAGGGGTGAATATAGAGAGAGTGCACAGAATGTGTTAAAGGGCGGGTGAGTTGTGAGGAAGCAGAAGTGAAAACAAATAAAAAGCATATTGATAAGACTAATGCATAATGCAGTATGACTGACCGAGAAGCATGTGTTAGGCGTGTGCTGGATTTGAAATGGGTCCAGAACCTTCTGTGGTCCCCCATTCCAGTCCAGCCAGGGCTGATGCTGCTAAGCATCTTCATCAGTCCCAACACCTAGCTGGTCCACGAGACGTACAGGTTGTCTCTTGGATTTCTGTGCCTAGCAACATGAAGCATCGGCTGCGAAGGGAGACAGGGCTGCGGCAGCCTAAGTCCAAGATATACCGCACTGAGCATGCCCGTGACTTGGCGGACCGTGATTGGTGGTTTGGAGGCCAGCTGATCCGGTGACCTGGCACCGCCTGATTGGTCGCGGTTGACGTCACCAATGGTGCGACGGTGGGCAGGGCTTAGTCTTTAAAGAGCCCACCTACAAACATGGCGGCGCGCTCTGATCTTTTGAGCAAGTGATGGTGTTGTGTGGACGCTTGGGCGTTTGAGCTCCACGTGTGCTATAGTTGAAATAGGCAGCTTTAGTGGAAATAGGCAGGTTAGTGGAAATAGGCAGGTAGTTTCGCCTCACAGTCTGGCTCTGACAAGGGGGTCGCCATACACCCCGACCAGTCTGTAGACGCCATATTCCCGGTACCGCCTGTGAGCCACGTGGAGCGGTTCTCCTCAGTCCGTATACCTGGCGTGAGTCACACGCATCCTAGCGCCAACTGTGTAGTCCCTGTGAGGTTAACAGGGCTACAGCTACTCCCCCGGTCGCACATCTCCCGTGCAGTTAACGGAGATGGAGCGAACCGCTATACCCATTCCAGTGTGCAGTAACACGGAAGGGTTTAATATTTAAGTTGGTTGTTTTCCTTCTCACCCGGAAGGTGTTCGGCCACAGTCCACCAGGCTGCATTGCGGACCCCGGGGTCGGTTGCGTTCCATTATAATAAAGTTGTTTGCAACCGTCCCCCTAGCAGCATGTTTGTATGAATGTCTTATGCACCTTACCTGTCTCCTGCCCTGTCCAACTGCCATTGTATAACTGCACTTTTAACTATTGCACTTAAAATCTATTGCACGCATTACCCCGCACGCGTGCTATCCCGAGCCAGAGCTGAATATATATGAAATGAAATGTCTGCTAGAGTCCAGCACCAGTTGGTCATACTGAGTAATTAGCCAATTAGCACAAGGCCAGAGCAGGCAATGCTATGTAAGATAAACACAGAGGCCATAAAACAGTGAAATAGAAGGCTTTGAACTCTTTAAAATAGAAACTAGAAAACAAAAAAAAAAATACACAGGAGCAAGGAATTAAATAGCATGGAAAAATCTTGCTAAAGAATAGGACTCTGTTCACACTTATCAGACAGCACACAAACGGATGGATGAATTAAATACCATGGAAAAATCTTAAAATCCACTAGATAAATTACAAATGTTAACTCTAGCCCGCCAGATGTATCCCGGAAAAACACTTTTTTCTTAGAAGCTTTTGAGGATGCCACGAGGGAACCTTATGGGTATTTGCTGTTAGACTTGAGAGTTAATACCCCTGAGGATCTTCGCTTAAGGACGGGGATGTTTCCACCAGCATTGCCCGCTAGCTATGTTCAAAAGAAAAATAGTTCTAAAAAGTGAATTTTACATGGAATCAGGCATTCTACGCTGTGTACTCAGTGTTGTAAAGATGTCTGAGAGACTCCGTCATAACTGGACTCCCCTAAAAACGCTGATGAAGACAACCCCTGCTGTCAGAAAATCTATTTTGCGCAATGCAAGCAGAGATTTAATTACAGCCATAGGCGAAATTGCTTTAAACATTTTAAAAGGCCGAATACCCCTGAAAGAGCGACAAAAAAATATACTAAAGAAGTGGTGCAAAGCTATAAAAACCCTGAGTGATAGATCGCAGCCCATAAAGGAAAAGAAACACCTACTAAAGCAGACTGGTGGGTTTATAGGTCCTCTGTTAGGTTTTGCAATACCGATAATAATAGGTCTGCTCACAGGCAAATAATGGGGCATACAGAGAATATGTATCTAGTCCCCAAACAGGATCTAGTCAAACTAAGACCCCCTAATACAGATAACATACGTGAGAGTGTTATTCGTGGCCTTGATGATGAAATTAGCGCGGTTTTACAACGTCGTGACATACCCGATGATGTAAAAATTAAAATGTATAGTTCCATGCTACAACGATACTTGGTACATGCACGGCACAGTTCAAAAGAAGTAACAACTTTAATTCTCCTTAGCACTCCTGAATCTGATCAGCAACAATTGTAAGCCATGTAAACCAACGATATAAAAAGAAGGCTGAATTTTTACTAAACAGGCTACTGCAGAATAAAAATGTTACATCCTGGAATGATAAAAGCAAATTTATTTTCAAAGGAACTGTAATACCAGGATCTAACTTGTTGGATTTGGTACGTAATACAACACAGAGTCATGCCCTGACCAGCAGGAATTTGCCTCGGGGTTGGGATTCATTTATGCAGGCAATGGCCGAGCTAAATATTCCATCTACAGTTGTGGGCAATCCCGCTACTAGAGAGCTTTTAGAGGGATTAAAAATCTCCATCAGTGAAGGTAGCGATGTATCTACACCCCGGATGCTATCCACACCGACCTGCACAATTCAATCTTTACACTCTCCATCATTAGGTATCACACAAGGAACTTCGCTACCTAAAAAAGGTCTCTACCAATACTACAATCCATGTGGCTCACGATGTAAGTGATGTATTGGATAAATGAGCTGTCTGAATTGTAACACTCTATATCAATCTACAAGAAATGTGATGATGTATATTATTATTATTACATGCATTTTGGTACATGTGATGTAATACTTTTTATATTATGTTGTAAGAATTGTAATGATGTATATTAATTGTACTTGTGATACTTTTTATATTATTCTGTTAGGATTTTTATATTATTGAAATGTCTTTGAGATGTATTTATTTTTTAAAACAATAAAATCTTTTAATACTTTTACTTTGTCTTTGCTTTTTACATTCGTATAAAACACACACTTTATATACTTGGGAGTAGTTGTAACTTGGCCATATAGATAATATGCCCAAGTAATAAGATCCACACTATCAAATAAACAGTATGGGGATATAAAACTCATATAAAAAGAGAATTACACTATCAAATAAGAGTAAATAATCTGATAGCAACATCAAACTCATATAGAATTCATATAAAATGCTGAATAAGATACAACACAGGGCCTGATAGGGGAGGGGGAGGAGGGGTGTGGCTACACACTTTGATACACTTTGATAGGGGGCGTGGCACCTGTCAAATTGAGTTTGACGAAAGATAGCACTGCATCACTACTTGGGTTTCTGAGGAGGTAAGTGCAAATCTGGATGTTGGTAATGCGGCGGATGTGATTCATCTGGACTTTGCAAAGGCATTTGATATTGTACCGCATAGCAGCCTTATACTGAAGCTATAGAAGCAAGGACTTGGGGGAACTATATGTAGATGGGTAAGGAATTGGCTAAATAGGAAACAAAGTCATCATAAATGGTACGTTCTCTAAATGGGATATAGTCAGCAGTGGGGGGCCGCAGGGATCTGTGCTAGTACCGACTCTTTTTAACCTCTTTTTTAATGACCTTGTGGATGGGATTGAGAGTGAAGTATCAGTTTTTGCTGACGACACCAAACTATGTAGGATATTAAAATCTGATCCTGACATTACGATATTGCAGAACGATCTGGATAAGATGACTGAATGGGCAAACACTTGGCAGATGAGGTTTAATGTAGATAAATGTAGAGTAATGCACCTAGGATGGCGTAATCCTATTGCTGCATATACATTAAATGGGAGTATACCTGGGACTACAGAACAGGAGAAGGACGGGGTATTCTGGTTACAAGTAAGCTGAGCAGCAGTTATCAATGTCAAGCAGCAGCCACAAAAGCAAACAAGATTTTAGGATGTATAAAAAGAGAAATAAAATCCTGCAATACCAATGTATTGTTACCCCTTTATAAATCACTGGTGAGGCCACATCTGGAATATAGGATTCAGTTTTTGGCTTCACATTTTAAAAACGATATTCAGAAGTTAGAGCTGAGCTTGTTTAGCTTAGAAAATGACGCCTCAGAGGGGATCTCATTTACATGTATAAATATATGTGTGGTCAGTACAAAAGATGAGCCCAAGACTTATTCCTTCCAAAGACGATAATAAGGACCAGGAGGCACTCATACACCTCGTACACGCGCAGCTCCACTCCGTACACCTCGTACACATACGGCTCCGCTCCATTCACCTCGTACACAAGTGGCTCCGCTCCGTACACCTCGTACACACGCGGCTCCGCTCCGTACACCTCGTACACATACGGCTCCGCTCCATTCACCTCGTACACAAGTGGCTCCGCACCATACACCTCGTAAACACACGGCTCCGCTCCGTACACCTCGTACACATACGGCTCCGCTCCATTCACCTCGTACACAAGTGGCTCCGCTCCGTACACCTCGTACACATGCGGCTCCGCTCCGTACACCTCGTACACATACGGCTCCGCTCCATTCACCTCGTACACAAGTGGCTCCGCACCATACACCTCGTACACACACGGCTCCGCTCCGTACACCTCGTACACATACGGCTCCGCTCCATTCACCTCGTACACAAGTGGCTCCGCACCATACACCTCGTACACGCGCAGCTCCACTCCGTACACCTCGTACACATACGGCTCCGCTCCATTCACCTCGTACACAAGTGGCTCCGCACCATACAACTCGTACACGCGCAGCTCCACTCCGTACACCTCGTACACATACGGCTCCGCACCATACACCTGGTACACACGCGGCTCCGCTCCGTACACCCCGTACACACGCGGCTCCGCTCCGTACACCTCGTACACATACGGCTCCGCACCATACACCTCGTACACGCGTAGCTCCACTCCGTACACCTCGTACACATACGGCTCCGCTCCATTCACCTCGTACACAAGTGGCTCCGCACCATACACCTCGTACACACGTGGCTCCGCACCATACACCTCGTACACACGCGGCTCCGCTCCGTACACCTCGTACACATACGGCTCCGCTCCATTCACCTCGTACACAAGTGGCTCCGCACCATACACCTCGTACATGCGCAGCTCCACTCTGTACACCTCGTACACATACGGCTCCGCACCATACACCTCGTACACACGCGGCTCCGCTCCGTACACCTCGTACACATACGGCTCCGCACCATACACCTCTTACACACGCGGCTCCGCTCCGTACACCCCGTACACACGCGGCTCCGCTCCGTACACCTCGTACACATAAGGCTCCGCACCATACACTTCGTACACGCGTAGCTCCACTCCGTACACCTCGTACACATACGGCTCCGCTCCGTACACCTCGTGCACACGCGGCTCCGCTCCGTACACCTCGTACACATACGGCTCCGCTCCGTACACCTCGTACACGCGCGGCTCCGCTCCGTACACCTCGTACACATACGGCTCCGTACCATACACCTCGTACACGCGTAGCTCCACTCCGTACACCTCGTACACATACAGCTCCGCTCCATTCACCTCGTACACAAGTGGCTCCGCACCATACACCTCGTACACACGCGACTCCGCACCATACACCTCGTACACACGCGGATCCGCTCCGTACACCTCGTACACATACGGCTCCGCTCCATTCACCTCGTACACAAGTGGCTCCGCTCCGTACACCTCGTACACACGCGGATCCGCTCCGTACACCTCGTACACACGCGGCTCCGCTCCGTACACCTCGTAAACACGCGGCTCCGCACCATACACCTCGTACACGCGCAGCTCCACTCCGTACACCTCGTACACACGCGGCTCCGCTCCGTACACCTCGTACACATACGGCTCCGCTCCATTCACCTCGTACACAAGTGGCTCCGCACCATACACCTCGCACATGCGCAGCTCCACTCTGTACACCTCGTACACATACGGCTCCGCACCATACACCTCGTACACACGCGGCTCCGCTCCGTACACCTCGTACACATACGGCTCCGCACCATACACCTCGTACACACGCGGCTCCGCTCCGTACACCCCGTACACACGCGGCTCCGCTCCGTACACCTCGTACACATACGGCTCCGCACCATACACTTCGTAAACGCGTAGCTCCACTCCGTACACCTCGTACACATACGGCTCCGCTCCGTACACCTCGTGCACACGCGGCTCCGCTCCGTACACCTCGTACACATACGGCTCCGCTCCGTACACCTCGTACACGCGCGGCTCCGCTCCGTACACCTCGTACACATACGGCTCCGTACCATACACCTCGTACACGCGTAGCTCCACTCCGTACACCTCGTACACATACAGCTCCGCTCCATTCACCTCGTACACAAGTGGCTCCGCACCATACACCTCGTACACACGCGGCTCCGCACCATACACCTCGTACACATGCGGATCCGCTCCGTACACCTCGTACACATACGGCTCCGCTCCATTCACCTCGTACACAAGTGGCTCCGCTCCGTACACCTCGTACACACGCGGATCCGCTCCGTACACCTCGTACACACGCGGCTCCGCTCCGTACACCTCGTAAACACGCGGCTCCGCACCATACACCTCGTACACGCGCAGCTCCACTCCGTACACCTCGTACACATACGGCTCCGCACCATACACCTCGTACACACGCGGCTACGCTCCGTACACCCCATACACACGCGGCTCAGCTCCGTACACCTCGTACACATACGGCTCGGGACCATACACCTCGT
The DNA here is from genome assembly GCF_046119375.1 of Phyllobates terribilis. Lineage (NCBI taxonomy): Eukaryota > Metazoa > Chordata > Amphibia > Anura > Dendrobatidae > Phyllobates > Phyllobates terribilis. The sequence goes on from NW_027362765.1 coordinate 11,292,277, forward strand.
ACACGCGTAGCTCCACTCCGTACACCTCGTACACATACGGCTCCGCTCCGTACACCTCGTACACATACGGCTCCGCTCCGTACACCTCGTACACGCGCGGCTCCGCTCCGTACACCTCGTACACACGGCTCTGCTCCGTACACCTCGTACACATACGGCTCCGCTCCGTACACCTCGTACACGCGCGGCTCCGCTCCGTACACCTCGTACACACGGCTCCGCTCCGTACGCCCCGTACACGCGCGGCTCCGCTCCGTACACCTCGTACACACGCGGCTCCGCTCCGTACACCTCGTACACACGGCTCCGCTCCGTACGCCCCGTACACGCGCGGCTCTGCTCCGTACACCTCGTACACATACGGCTCCGCTCCGTACGCCCCGTACACACGCGGCTCCGCTCCGTACACCTCGTACACACGGCTCCGCTCCGTACGCCCCGTACACACGCGGCTCCGCTCCGTACACCTCGTACACACGCGCCTCCGCTCCGTACGCCTCGTACACACGCGGCTCTGCTCCGTACACCTCGTACACACGCGGCTCTGCTCCGTACACCTCGTACACACACGGCTCTGCTCCGTACACCTCGTACACACACGAGGCTCTGCTCTGTACACCTCGTACACACACGGCTCTGCTCCGTACACCTCGTACACGCGCGGCACCGCTCCGTACACCTCGTACACACACGGCTCTGCTACATCCACACTGTAAACCCCTCCTGACCCCACACATAAACTTCAGCTCATCCAGCACCATGACAACCAGCACAGCAGAGTCCTGCATCCACTGAGGCCCCTGATCATGTGACCCCTGACTCCTCCCCTCCTGTGACCTCATCACAGCTCCTGTGCGCACAGAACAGCCATATATGTGGTGGCGGCTCTGCAGGTGGAGGTATGTGGAGATCCCCCATTACTGGGCGCAGGGGGCATTAACCCCTTCAGCACCGAGACTCTTTTGGGGTCTTGTGTTTCCCCTTTATAAGAATCATAAGGTTTTTGTTCTGTTTCCTGTAATAGATACATACGACCCAACTATGGAGACAGGAAGGGAGGAAACGTATTGTTCTCATAGTACAGGGCCCCTTTACTGGCCCCACAGTGTAATGCCCCCATTATGCCGCTTATGCAGGATGTATGATGCCCCCCACAGTGTAATGCCCCCATTATGCCCCTTATGCAGTGTGTATGATGCCCCCACACAGTGTAATGCCCCCATTATGCCCCTTATGCAGTATGTATGATGCCCTCACACAGTGTAATGCCCCTTATGCAGGATGTGTGATGCCCCCACACAGTGTAATGTCTCCATTATGCCCCTTATGCAGGATGTATGATGCCCCCACACAGTGTAATGCCCCCATTATGCCCCTTATGCAGGATGTATGATGCCCCCCACACAGTGTAATGCCCCCATTATGCCCCTTATGCAGGATGTATGATGCACCCACACAGTGTAATGCCCCCATTATGCCCCTTATGCAGGATGTATGATGCCCCTACACAGTGTAATGCCCCCATTATGCCCCTTATGCAGTATGTATGATGCCCCCACAGTGTAATGCCCCCATTATGCCCCTTATGCAGGATGTATGATGTCCCCACACAGTGTAATGCCCCCATTATGCCCCTTATGCAGTATGTGTGATGCCCCCACAGTGTAATGCCCCCATTATGCCCCTTATGCAGGATGTATGATGCCCCTACACAGTATTATGCCCCAGTAATCAGGTGACCGGATACAACACACAGACAAATACAAGGTGGAAGTAACCAATATAATTATTTATGTCTCTGATATGGGGGAATTGTGATAACTATAGCAACAGTGAATAATGCAGAACAGGGAGATTACAAGGTGAAATCTACAATATCAGATAAACAATGAATTCTCTGGATCATTCTAACTGTAATAGCCGCTTCTAACCGTATGTTACTTTATCTACTGACAAAGGTGATGGTCCTGACACATATAGGCCATTATACGCTCCGGCGTGGAACTTATAAATATGGACATGCGCAGTCACGGGTACAAGTGGTGCGGCAGCAATCAGTTTAGCTGGGGTTTCAGAGTCACTTCCAGCCATGTATACTAGGGGGCGGACGTTATTGGACCTCTAGCGCATGAGAAGTAGCGCAGGCACAGTACATTGTTGTAGACAGACTCCATTCTATATATCCTATGACAATTTGTTACGGATCCGGGTGGTGGAACCTCTGTGCCGCGGTGCAAGGAGGGACCCAGAGGGGCGTGACTAAGTATCAACTCAGACCGACCCTGGTCGTACGACGGCTAATGACTCCGTGACCAGGGTGGGACCGAGCAGAGGGACCAGGTGCTACTCTGGGGACGACCTTGTAAGAAAGCAGGTGGCTCCCACGGGTCAGCAGACTGGGACTGACCAGTATAGCGGATGGACACAACAGGCAGGCAGAAGTCTCTGGATAGTTGACAGGTGGTCATGGCACGTGACGGCAGAGCAGGTTGAAGTCTCTAGGTAACAGACAGGTGGTGACAGCAAGTGACAGCAGGACCCTAAGCACAGTGCCAGGGAAGCTGCGCGCGCCGGCAGCAGCAGGAAGAGGAGCGCAGGAGGACACCGCTCGGGGAGCGGGGAGGTGAGAAGGACCGCGTCTCTGCCTGGTAGGGGGCAGAGACGCCGATGCTACAGTACCACCCCCGCCCTTTAAGCCCCCTCTTTTTTAGGCCAGAAAGAAATTTTTCAAGGAGAAGCGGGGCATGGATGTTCTCTCTGGGTTCCCAAGTTCTCTCCTCTGGGCCAAACCCCTTCCAATCCACCAGAAAAAGGTTTTTCCTCTTACCCTCTTGGTGGCCAGAATATTCTCTACCTCAAACACGTCCTCAGCAGAAACCGGAGCAGGGGAAGAACCTGGATTGTTGGAAAAAGAGTTAAAGATAACTGGTTTGAGGAGAGATACGTGGAAGGAGTTGGGAATCCGTAAGGTGGCTGGGAGTTTTAACTTGTAGGCCACTGGATTGATTTGCTTAAGGACTTCAAATGGACCGATGAACCGAGGGCCCAACTTGTAGGAGGGTATTTTGAGCCGAACATGTTTGGAGGAGAGCCAAACCTTGTCTCCCGGGCGGAATTGAGGCGGATCCAGACGTCTCTTGTCAACATGTCTCTTCATCCGCCCGGAGGACTGAAGAAGTGTGGACCTAGTACTCTCCCAAATGGTGGAAAATTCGCTGACCAGAGACTCCGCGGCAGGGTTGTCCACAGAAGCGGAGACGGGAAACGGATCCGGGGATGTTGACCATAGACTATAAAGAACGGAGACTTGGAAGATGATTCGCTCTCATGGTTGTTGTAGGAGAATTCGGCCCATGGCAGGAGATCCACCCAATCAGTATGGTGAGCGTTAACAAAGTGCCGGAGGTAGCTGGTAAGGATCTGGTTGATCCGCTCCACTTGACCATTGGACTGTGGATGATAAGCGGAGGAGAAATCCAGGGTGACACCAGCAGCTTACACGTAGCTCGCCAGAAACGAGAGGTGAACTGAACCCCTCGATCCGACATGATGTGGAGGGGTAGGCCATGGAGACGGAAGATGTGGAGGAAGAAGTCCTTAGCTAGTACTGATGCAGACGGGAGACCAGGCAGAGGGATGAAGTGAGCCATTTTAGAAAAGCGGTCGGCGACCACCCAAATGACTGTACAACCGGCAGAGACAGGGAGATCTGTGATAAAGTCCATAGCAATGTGTTGCCACGGAGCATCAGGTACGGGAAGAGGCAGGAGATGACTGGCTGGTAGATGTTGGGAACTTTGTTGCGGGCACAGGACGAACAGGCTGAGACAAAGTCTACCACATCCTTGCACAGGGTAGGCCACCAGTAATGCCGGGCGATGAGCAGGAAGGTCTTCTTTTGGCCAGCATGGCCGGTTAGTTTAGATGAATGACCCCAGCGAAGAACCTTCACACGATCCGGTACTGCTACAAACGTCTTACCGGGTGGAAGACGAGTCAGATCCAAGGGGGCCACATTCATTACTTTGGAGGGGTCGATGATGTGCATAGGCTCCTCCTCTTGATCGGAGGACAGGAAGGATCGGGACAAGGCGTCGGCTTTGACATTCTTGTCCACCGGGCGGAAGTGTAGGACGAAGTCGAAGCGGGCGAAGAACAAAGACCACCGGGCCTGGCGCGGGTTGAGTCTTTGGGCATTCTGGAGATATGCCAGGTTTTTGTGATCCGTATAGATGATCACCGGGTATAGAGCCCCTTCAAGCAGGTAACGCCACTCCTCCAGCACCAATTTAACGGCTAACAGTTCTCGGTCTCCTATAGAGTAGTTGCGCTCCGAGGAGGAGAAGAGTTTGGAGAAGAAGCCGCAGGTTACCATTTTCCCGGAAGAAGACTTTTGGGTGAGCACCGCTCCTGCTCCGGAGGAGGAAGCATCACCCTCCAGGTAGAACTATTTGTTGCAATCCGGACGGTGCAGTACTGGGGCCGAGGAGAAGGCTTGCTTTAAGGAAAGGAAGGCCTCCTCAGCTTCGGGTGACCATTCCTTGGGTTTTGCTCCCTTACGGTTGAGCGCAGATATGGGAGCAGTCCGAGAAGAGAAGTGCGGGATGAAGAGACGATAGTAGTCGGCGAAGCCCAGGAATCGCTGAATCGCCTTCAACTTCTCCGGATGGGGCCACTTTAGGACAGCAGAGAGCTTCTCAGGATCCATTCGTAGGCCTGTCTGGGAGATAACATAGCCCAGGAATGGAAGAGAGAGCTGCTCAAAGAGGCACTTCTCATATTTTGCATAGAGGTGGTTCTGCCTGAGCCTAAGCAGGACCTGACGAACATCCCTCCGGTGTGTGGGATGATCCGGAGAGAAGACCAAGATATCGTCCAGGTATACCACCACGCAGGAGTAAAGAAGATCACGGAAGATGTCGTTGACCAATTCTTGGAAGACAGCGGGAGCATTGCAGAGACCGAAGGGCATCATACGGTACTCATAGTGACCATCCCGGGTATTGAATGCCGTCTTCCACTCATCTCCTTGATGGATTCGGACCAGGTTATACGCTCCACGAAGATCCAGCTTGGAAAAGATCCTGGCGCCCTTAAGGCGATCAAACAACTCGGAGATGAGCAGCAGGGGATATTTGTTTTTTACCGTGATCTGATTGAGTCCTCTATAATCAATACAGGGGAGTAGCGAACCATCCTTCTTTTTGACAAAGAAGGATCCGGCTCCAGCCGGGGAGGTAGATTTCCGGATGAATCCCCTAGCCAGATTCTCCTCAATGTACTCAGACATGGCCCGGGTTTCGGCCGCCGACAACGGGTAAATACGCCCACGGGGTGGAGTGGCGCCAGGTACCAGGTCGATCGGGCAATCATATGGCCTATGAGGTGGCAGTGTCTCTGCTTCCTTTTTATCGAAGACATCCGTGTAGGGCCAGTAAGGAGCTGGTAGACCGGGTAAATTAGCTGGAGTAGGTGGAGGACGAGTCGGGCGAACCGGAATCAGGCAGGTTCTATGGCAGTCCTGCCCCCACCGGAGTACTTCACCGGATTGCCAGTTCAGCACGGGTTCATGTGTCTGGAGCCAGGGTAGACCTAGCAATAGGGATCGAGAGAGTCCTGACAGCACATGGAAGGAGATTTTCTCCGAGTGCAGCATTCCCACCTGCAGGGTTAGGGGCTCAGTGATGAGCAGGATGGTCACCGGAAGGAGTCTTCCATCCACGGAGGTGACGGACAATGGTTCAGCCAGAGGTTTGGAGGGAATTCGGTATCTCTCTACCAGGGACTGGGAAATGAGGTTTCCAGCAGCTCCAGAATCATTTCAAAGAGACGGTTCTCTCCCCAAGAGATAGAGACAGACAAAGTCAGGGATGGAGAGGGCTTACTTTTGCCTAGGACGACCTCTCCGAGCGGTCCTAGACACTGAAGTTTCCCGGCCTCTCCGGGCAGGAACGGATCAGGTGCTCTTTACTGCCACAATAGAAACAGCTCCCCTCGGCTTGACGTGACTCTTGGCGAGATTTGACCATCTTGGTCTGGTCAATCTGCATGGGTTCGGGCGAGTGCGCCCGGGGAATGACTGGTTGAGAGGCGGGTCTCTGGAAAGTAGGAGGAAGGGTGAGGAATTTTCTCTCCCGGGTGGTCTCTTTGGTGCGTTCTTGGAACCGGATGTCAATCCGGGTAGCGAGTGACACCAGGTCATGCAGGGAGGTAGGAATGTCCCGACCGGCTAGCTCATCGTTAGTCCGGCCGGAAAGGCCCTCCCAGAAGACAGACACCAGAGCCTCGTTATCCGAGGCTAGCTCAGAAGCGAGGGTACGGAACCGTATGGCATATTGGCCCACGGTGAGACTCTCTTGGCGAAGACGTAGCAGAGAGAGGAGGCTGAAGAGGATTTTCGTCCTGGTTCATCGAAGACTTTCTGGAAAGCAGCGAGGAAAGACGATAAGTCGGACACCAGGGGATCCCCTCTCTCCCACAGGGGATTTAGCCATGCCAGTGCTTCTCCAGTGAGATGGGACACGATGAATGCCACTGTAATGCACACGCCCAGGCTGAGTGGCGTTTATATGTAGTGATTCCACTGGACCATGCCGGAGAGTGAATGCCTGGAGGGGCGTAACTAAGTATCCACCCGATCCGACCAGGGTCGCACGACGGCATACGATGCCAGTGCACCAAGGAGGAACCGAGCAGAGGGACCAGGTGCTACTCCAGGACAGACCCCGGACACGGCTGTTGAACCACACTGGGGAATACAGGAACAGGCAGGTTAGGCTGGCACACAGACTGCTGGGAATAGGCAGATACGGCTGGTATGCAGACTGGCGGATGCTGGTAAGCATGACTGGTATGCAGGCAGGGAGGTACTGGCAGGTACGACAGGTTGGAGCACCGAGTGGATAGGACCCAGTACAGACTGGGACTCAGGAACAGAACCACAGATGCGGTGGACAAACACAGCAGAGTAAGGCCTCCCAGAGCGGCGAGCAAGAGCAGAACAAGACGAGACCGCCTGGAGTGGTGAGCGAGAGAAGAGCAGAACAAGGCCGCCTGGAGCGGTGAGCGAGAGAGGAGCAGAGCGAGACTGCCTTAGCAGCGAGCAAAGGGTCAGAGCAGAGCGAGACTGCCGGAGCAGCGAGCAAAGGGTCAGAGCAGAGCGAGACTGCCGGAGCAGCGAGCAAAGGGTCAGAGCAGAGCGAGACTGCCGGAGCAGCGAGCAAAGGGTCAGAGCAGAGCGAGACTGCCGGAGCAGCGAGCAAAGGGTCAGAGCAGAGCGAGACTGCCGGAGCAGCGAGCAAAGGGTCAGAGCAGAGCGAGACTGCCGGAGCAGCGAGCAAAGGGTCAGAGCAGAGCGAGACTGCCGGAGCAGCGAGCAAAGGGTCAGAGCAGAGCGAGACTGCCGGAGCAGCGAGCAAAGGGTCAGAGCAGAGCGAGACTGCCGGAGCAGCGAGCAAAGGGTCAGAGCAGAGCGAGACTGCCGGAGCAGCGAGCAAAGGGTCAGAGCAGAGCGAGACTGCCGGAGCAGCGAGCAAAGGGTCAGAGCAGAGCGAGACTGCCGGAGCAGCGAGCAAAGGGTCAGAGCAGAGCGAGACTGCCGGAGCAGCGAGCAAAGGGTCAGAGCAGAGCGAGACTGCCGGAGCAGCGAGCAAAGGGTCAGAGCAGAGCGAGACTGCCGGAGCAGCGAGCAAAGGGTCAGAGCAGAGCGAGACTGCCGGAGCAGCGAGCAAAGGGTCAGAGCAGAGCGAGACTGCCGGAGCAGCGAGCAAAGGGTCAGAGCAGAGCGGAAACCGCAGGAGCGGCGAGCAAAGGGTCAGAGCAGAGCGGAAACCGCAGGAGCGGCGAGCAAAGGGTCAGAGCAGAGCGGAAACCGCAGGAGCGGTGAGCAAGGCAGAGCAGAGCGGAAACCGCAGGAGCGGTGAGCAAGACAGAGCAGGCAAGAACCGCCGGAGCGGTGAGCAAGGCAGAGCAGAGGGGACAGGGCTCTGTTCACACGGAACAGACTGGAAGAGAAAGGCAGAACCAGGTACACACAAGATACTTGAAATGAAGTAGCGAGTGGACTCTAAACTCACAAACGGGAGTACAGGGACAACGAGTAGGAGTTAGGTACGGGATCAGATTCTGCAGGAAAAGGGAAGGTACGGACATAGAGAAAAACAGGTAACAGGCTAGGAGAGTATTCAGACAAGAACAGACACAGCAGCAAGATACAGGAGCGGGTCTAGGTATGCGGCCCCTAGAAGGCGGAACGAACAGGCTAGGAGCGTGTTCAGACAGGAACAGGCAAGATACAGGAACGGGTCTAGGTATGTGGCCCCTAGAAGGCGGAAAGAACAGGCTAGGAGCGTGTTCACACTGGCCTGGAAATACAGCCTCCAGGATAGGCAGAAGACAACAGGCTAGAAGATAGTTCAGACAGGACACAGTTCAGACACGGGAACTGATACCGCAAGGCAGGAAACATAGACAGGACCTGGCACATCAGTGACTAGAAGCCAACTGACAGAACACATTGCTCAGGCAAGGATACAAGGGAGGAGCTGGGTTAAATACCAGGTGACAGACAGCAATAGGCTGAGGAATCATTAGGGGTGTGTCTGCAGCAGCCACAAGAAACAGGAAGCTCAGCGGGCGTCGCCCCAAGCAGACAGAACAGAGCAGAGTAGACAACATGGAAAGAAGCCAAAGTGACAGTCCGGACTGGAAATCAAGTGCGCGCTCTTGCACAGTGGGAGATGGACCACTATGCAAGGACGCCGCTAGGTATGTTACAGCCACCTTGGCCCGGTTGGAGATGAACTGATGTGCCAAGAGTTCAAAGTGCAGGGTGCACTGGTTTATGAAACCCCGAGCTAAGGCGGGGTTGCCAGCAAAACGTGGAGGTGCCGAGAGCCGGGGTCCATAGCCGGACGCCATAATAGGACTAGGTTGTGGTGCCGCGGAAGTAGGCGCTGCCTGACCAGAGAAGGATACAGACGGATCGGATAATGCATCTAGGCGAGAGTTAACAGACCGCAGGTAGGACAGGACCGACTCCTGTTGAGCCCTCTAACGTAAGACCTCCTGGTGCAGGTCGGAGATTGTGGGGGTCTGGGGGCCACCGGGTTCCATGGCCCGAGCAAACTGTTACGGATCCGGGTGGTGAAACCTCTGTGCCGCGGTGCAAGGAGGGACCCAGAGGGGCGTGACTAAGTATCAACTCAGACCGACCCTGGTCGTACGGCGGCTAACGACTCCGTGACCAGGGAGGGACCGAGCAGAGGGACCAGGTGCTACTCTGGGGATGACCTTATAAGAGAGCAGGTGGCTCCCACGGGTCAGCAGACTGGGACTGACCGTATAGCGGATGGACACAACAGGCAAGCAGAAGTCTCTGGATAGTTGACAGGTGGTCATGGCACGTGACGGCAGAGCAGGTTGAAGTCTCTAGGTAACAGACAGGTGGTCACGACAAGTGACAGCAGGAGCCTCCAGGTAGGCTACGGCAAGTGACGGCCAAGTAGGCCGAAGTCTCTAGGTTAGCAGGCGGGTGGTCACGGCAAGTGACCGCAGGAGCCTCCAGGTAGGCTATCAGGTAACAGGCGAGTGCTCCCAGGTGAGCGGGCTAGCAGGCACGGCAGGTAGCAGGCAGGTAACTGGCAGGTGCTTCCTGGTAAGCAGGCGGACTTGCCCATAGACAGACTGGCGGGTAGAACAGAAGGCAGACTGTCGTGCTGGAGAGTAGTTCGACTGGCGGACTGGAACGGTAGTCAGGCTGGCAACTGAACCTGAGGGCTGAAGCAGAGGTAAGTATGCTGTGTATCAACTTTTGCTCGGGCACCTCCATTTTGCAGGAGGTGCCTTATATATGGGAGGACCCTCGGCTATTGGCCGGGGACTCCTTAGGACAGCGCGCGCGGCCCCTTAAAGAGAGAGGGAGCGCGCGCACGCCCTAAGCACAGTGCCCCGGAAGCTGCGTGCGCCGGCAGCAGCAGGAAAAGGAGCGCAAGAGGACTCCGCGCGAGGAGCTGGGAGGTGAGAAGGACGGTGTCTCTGCCTGGTAGGGGGCAGAGACGCCGATGCTACACAATTCACCTCTAGGAATAGGAATAGGTCTCCTAGTCTGGGGAAGGATTTTGGAGGAAGTGGGATATTTAAACATGGACACCTGGCTGAACTTCATGAAATAACATCCCTGTATCAAGATCCCTGATGAACCTGTTGGGGAAACGCATCGAGGCGGATTATTGAACCATTCTCTGATGAGTACCATACCCTTTCCTCTATGTAGAGGAGAAAATAAGTATTTGATAAACTGCCAATTTTGCAAGTTTTCCCACCTACAAAGAATGGAGAGGTCTGTAATTTTTATTGTAGGTACACTTCAACTGTGGAAAACAGAATCTAAAAAAAATCCAGAAAATCACATTGTATAATTTTTCATAATTAATTTACATTTTATTGCATGAAATAAGGATTTTGTACCATAGAAAAACAGAATATTTGGCACAGAAACCTTTGTTTGCAATTACAGAGGTCAGGCGTTTCCTGTAGTTCTTGACCAAGTTTGCACTTACTGCAGCAGGGATTTTGGCTTACTCCTCCATACAGATCTTCTCCAGATCTTTCAAGTTTCGGGGATGTCGCTGGGCAACATTGAGTTTCAGCTCCCTCCAAAGATTTTTTTATTGGCTTCAGGTCTAGAGACTGGCTAGGCCACTGCAGGACCTTCAAATGCTTCTTACGGAACCACTCCTTAGTTGCCCTGGCTGTGTGTTTCAACTCATTGTCATGCTGGAAGACCCAGCCACAATCCATATTCAATGCTCTTACTGAGAGAAGGAGGTTGTTGGCCAAAATAACTCACTATATGATCCCATCCATCCTCCTGTAACGGGTCTGGGAGGCGGAACCTCTGGGCTACAATACAAGGGGGCGGTCCTTGTAAGGGAGCGGGTGGCGACCAGGCAGGCAGTCACAGGAGGTGACCTGGACAGTCTCTGAGTGAACGGGACAGTCTCTGAGTGAACGGGACAGTCTCTGAGTGAACGGGGCTGGAGGTCACGGCAAGTGACCGGGGCAGTCTCTAGGTATAGGGTTGGTACGACCTGTGGCGGCTGAAGATAGACGAGAGCTCCCAGGTGAGCAGGCGAGAGTCTCTGGATGAACGGGTGGTCACAGCATGTGACGGCGGAGCCTCCAGGAAGACCAGCGGACAGGCGACAGATGAGCGCTCCCAGGTGAGCGGGCAGAAGTCTCTGGACAGGCGGGTGGTCACAGCACGTGACGGCAGAGCCTCCGGGTAGGCAGACAGACAGGTAGCAGATGAGCGCTCCCAGGTGAGCGGGCAGGAGTCACTGGACAGGCAGGTGGTCACAGCACGTGACGGCGGAGCCTCCAGGTAGGCTAGCAGGCAGATAGCAGATGTGCGCTCCCAGGTGAGCGGGCAAGCTGGTCCATAGACAGACTGACAGGAGTTGGTAGGCAGACCGTCGGACCTCAGGCAGGCAGGCAGGTAGCTGATGTGCGCTCCCAGGTGAGCGGGCAAGAGTCTCTGGAATAGCTGGTGGTCACAGCACGTGACAGCGGAGCCTCCGGGCAGGCAAGCAGGCAGGTAGCAGATGTGCGCTCCCAGGTGAGCGGGCAGGCTGGTCCTTAGACAGACTGACAGGAATGGTAAGGCAGACCGTCGGACCTCAGACTAGCAGGCAGGTAACAAGTAATCAGGCAGGAATCTGGCAGGTAACTGGCAGGTATCTGGCAACGGGACCTGAGGGCTGAAGCACAGGTGAGACACTGGTGCAAACAACATTGCTCGGGCACCTCCATTTTGGAGGAGGTGCCTTATATATGATGAAGTCCTCCGGCCATTGGCCGGGGACTCCTTAGGGCGACGCGCGCGGCCTCTTTAAGAGGCACCCTAAGCACAGGGGCCGGGAAGGAGCGCGCGCTGAGAGCAGAGCGGGAGGAGGACGCCGGGAAGGAGCGCGCGCTGACAGCAGAGCGGGAGAGGGACGCCGGGCACGGGGCAGAGCGGTGAGGGGAGCAGCGTCCCTGCCTAGCAGAGGGCAGGGACGCCGGCACTACACCTCCCTTCAATATGATGCCGTCGTCCTGTACCCTTTGTAGAAAAGCACCCTCGAAGTATGATGTTTCTCCCACCATGTTTCACAACAGTGTTCTTGGGGTTGTATTCATGCTTCTTCCTCCAAACACAGCGAGTGGAGTTGATACCAAAAAGTTCTATTTTGGTCTCATGTGACCACATGACCTTCTCCCATGCCTCCTCTGGATCATCCAGAAGGTCATTTGCGAACTTCAAATGGTCCTGGACATGTGCTGAGGTCAGCAGGGGGACCTTGTGTGCCCTGGATTTTAATCCATAACAACGTACAGTGGTGGCCAAAAGTATTGGCACCCCTGCAATTCTGTCAGATAACTCAGTTTCTTCCTGAAAATGATTGCAATCACAAATTCTTTGGTATTATTATCTTCATTTAATGTGTCTTCAATGAAAAAACACAAAAAGAATTGTCCTAAAGCCAAATTGAATACAATTCCACACCAAACCTAAAAAGGGGGTGGACAAAAGTATTGGCACTGTTTGAAAAATCATGTGATGCTTCTCTAATTCGTGTAATTAACAGCACCTGTAACTTACCTGTGGCACCTAACAGGTGTTGGCGATAACTAAATCACACTTGCAGCCATTAAAGTTGACTCAACCTCTGTCCTATGTCCTTGTGTGTACCACATTGAGCATGGAGAAAAGAAAGAAGACCAAAGGACTGTCTGAGGACTTGAGAAACCAAATTGTGAGGAAGCATGAGCAATCTCAAGGCTACAAGTTTAAAAGTTTAAAGCCCATGGCACTGTGGCTAACCTCCCTAGATGTGGACGGAAAAGAAAATTTGACGAGAGATTTCAACGCAAGATGGTGGATGTGCGGATGGTGGATAAAGAACCTCGACTAACATCCAAACAAGTTCAAGCTGCCCTGCAGTCCGAGGGTACAACAGTGTCAACCCGTACTATCCGTCGGCGTCTGAATGAAAAGGGACTGTATGGTAGGATACCCAGGAAGACCCCACTTCTTACCCCGAGACATAAAAAAGCCAGGCTGGAGTTTGCCAAAACTTAACTGAGAAAGCCTAAAATGTTTTGGAAGAATGTTCTCTGGTCAGATGAGACAAAAGTAGAGCTTTTTGGCAAAAAGCATCAACATAGAGTGTGCAGGAAAAAAAAAGAGGCATTCAAAGAAAAGAACATGGTCCCTACAGTCAAACATGGCGGAGGTTCCCTGATGTTTTGGGGATGCTTTGCTGCCTCTGACACTGGACTGTTTGACTGTGTGCATGGCATTATGAAGTCTGAAGACTACCAACAAATTTTGCAGCATAATGTAGGGCCCAGTGTGAGAAAGCTGGGTCTCTCTCAGAGGTCATGGGTCTTCCAGCAGGACAATGACCCAAAACACACTTCTAAAAGCACTGTAAAATGGTTTGAGAGAAAGCACTGGAGACTTCTAAGGTGGCCAGCAATGAGTCCAGACCTGAATCCAATAGAACACCTGTGGAGAGATCTCAAAATGGCAGTTTGGAGAAGGCACCCTTCAAATATCAGGGACCTGGAGCAGTTTGCCAAAGAAGAATGGTCTACAATTCCAGCAGAGCATTGTAAGAAACTCATTGATGGTTACCAGAAGCGGTTGTTCGCAGTTATTTTGGCTAAAGGTTGTGCAACCAAGTATTAGGCTGAGGGTGCCAATACTTCTGTCTGGTCCATTTTTGGAGTTTTGTGTGAAATGATCAATGATTTGATTTTTGCTTCATTCTCTTTTGTGTTTTTCCTTGCAAGTAAATTAAATGAAGGTAATAATACCAAAGAATTTGTGATTGCAATCATTTTCAGGAAGAAACTGAGTATTATCTGACAGAATTGCAGGGGTGCCAATACTTTTGGCCACCACTGTAAATGTCATGCACGGTGTGGGAAAGACTTAGTGCAACACAGAGGGAAGAGGGGAAGGGAGCCAGAGACACTAGAGGAAGGGGGAAATGGAGACCTCCTAGTCTAGTCTAGTGGCACTCTGTCTCAACTATTGAGCCTATATCGGCTCTTAACTAATCGCCACATGCGTTCCTCCCCCTATCTTTCCCTGGCATTAGACTCCGGCTAGGGAAGGGAGGAGATGAGCACCACTCCATCTCCACTGAACTCTAAAGATAAAAAGGAAGGACAAACGGGAAATCGCTTAGCTTTTAGACGACTCCAGACAAATGTGCACAAGTCCTCAAACATCAGAGAAGAGGAAGTACTGCTCTTGATGAAGTCTCACATGGAGTAATGAATATTGCCGGCACCTCCCTCTGTACACAGGTATTTATACACCCAGACCAGGGAGTTAATTAGCCAGAGGAAGGTAGCCACTAGGTCCCAGAGACAGCCTCTAAGAAGATGTCTGTAATGCCAAACATAGAGATCTCCTGCAACCAACTGCAGGGCGACTGTCTGTCACGCCCGTGACAGTACCCCCCCCTTCCCTCTTTTCGAGTTTCCTCTGGGCACTCAGGACCGGGTTTCTCAGTATAAGAGGCGTGAGATAAACCAACCAACCTGGGAGCATTCACCTCTGATGCAGACACCCACATTCTCTCTTTTGGACCATAGCCTTTCCAGTGCACTAAGTAGTGTAGAGAACGACGTTGGAGACGACAATCTACAATCCTCGAAATCTGGTACTCCATATTACTGTCAGGGAAATATTGAGAAACATTGAAAATATTAACCATTTCTCCCAAGCCCCTCTTCACCCCTCCCTTATCCCCCCATTTGTCACAAGAGGAGAGCTGACAGCCCAGCATCTGTCTCTCTGCAAATTATCACCCACAGCCAAAGTAGCTTAAATGCTATCAAACAAGAGGTGCCACCAACCTACTTAAAATGCGAGTGTGTTTTCCCCTAGCAGAGGCAGGGGATGAGTAGACGCAGGCTTGCGACAATTTACACGTAGCTGAGGAAGTTTCATTCCCAGGACTTCAAAGGGAATTTAACCGAAGTCTCCAGACTTTTGGGCGACAGATACGAAATATGGAATATTAGAAATTCCATAATTCTGATAATGATGGGACCCATATTTTTAGTGGCAGGGTCAACCAAGGAACAAGATGCTTATTTTTTCATAGCCGTAAGCCCCTCCAGGGGGCTGTGGCACAAAAGTAACAAAGTAGCAAATCACAACTAAGCCATGTGTGGTCTCTAAATGAAGGTAAAATCATAATACAAAATATGGTATCACTTTTGGGCTTATGGGATCAACCAGCGAGAAGTTATCCCAAAAAACAGTTCTCTTAATAAAAAAATGTGCAGGCTAGAGTCAATCCCCCGTGATGTCAGCACAGTGGGTGTGTAGGCAGGTCTCCCTTTAGGTATAAGAGAATCCACGGAGGATAAGCAACGGATCACGTTCGATAACATTCAAATCAAATTGGGGAGCCCCTCCAGCTATACTGAATCGTCGCAGCGATCTTATAGTAAGTTTCTGCTTTAATCCTTATTATTTTGTGTAACTGCATATGCATTGTAATTGTCCCCTTTTGTAAAATCTTGTATACTTTTCCTAAACACTGCCTCCCTTTTGGATTTAATATAAAATTTAATAGTTCTGTTTCCTTTGTCCTGTAATCATTCCCTCCCCCGAAGCCACATATGCTACCAGAACGCTGGCATCTGGCCAGGCCTGTATTATATTTCAAATCTGGACGATGGTGGCAGCCTCCTGATTTTTATAGACAAAACACCTGAGGTAGGTCTCCAAATTCTGATCGACACGCTTGGTCTGTCCATTTGATTGAGGATGGAAGGCAGAGGAAAAGGACAGCTGCACCCCCAGTCGAGAACAGAATGCCTTCCAGATCTTGGAAACAAACTGGGTCCCCCGATCTGAGAGCACATCAGAGGGAATCCCGTGAAGCTTCACAATCTCATTTATGAACACCTGGAAGTGCAGGTAATGCGACGAAGTGAACCATTTTACTGAACCTATCTCCAACCGCCAAAACCACCGCTTTGCCTGCAGAAACCGGTGGGTCAGTTGTAAAATCCATGGAAAAAGTGTGTCCATGGTCTACTAGGGATAGGTAGCGGAAGAAGAGTACCAGACGGACGGGTATGCGAAACCTTAGAATGTGCGCAAATACTGCAAGCAGCTACGCGTTTAATCACTTCCCGATGCAACACTGGCCACCAAAAATGGCGAGAGAGGAGGTCTGCGGTTGCCTTACCACCTGGATGCCCAGCAAGCATAGAGTTATGATGTTCCTTGATTACTTTGCGGTGCAGATTAGATGGTACAAATAACTTTCCTGAAGGGCAGGAGGCAGGGGCTTCCCCCTGAGCCTCCAACACCTCACCCTCCAGTTCAGGATAAAGAGCCAAAATGACTGCCCCTCTCTGTAATATCGGGGCAGGGTTCTCATGGTCACCACCACCAGGGAAGCTCCGGGACAAAGCATCAGCCTTGACATTTTTGACCTTTTGGACAAAAAGTGACAACAAAATTGAACCTAGTAAAAAATAGGGACCATCTGGCTTACCTAGGGTTGAGACGTTTAGCTAACTGGAGGTATGACCGGTTCTTATGGTCAGTAATAGAATAGACAGCCCACTCCAACCAATGTCTCCATTCTTCAAACGCCAATTTGATCGCCAAAAGTTCCCTATTATTTCTCTCAGCCGAAGACAATTTTTTAGAAAAGAAGGGGCATGGACGCCATTTACCAGGGGACGGACCCTGAGACAACACAGCCCCGACATCCAACGCATCAACCTCCACAATAAAGGGTTGGGAAACATCGGGTTGACTGAGTGAAAGTGCAGTGGCAAAATGATTCTTTAAGGAAGAAAAAGCCTGGGGGGAGGCATCCGACAATTTGGAAAAATCAGACCCCTTCTTAGTCATGTCAGTAAGGGGTTTCACAATTACAGAGTAATTTTCGACGAATTTCTGG